>NC_091793.1:141075833-142475000 GCF_041296235.1 Equus asinus | reverse complement strand
AGGAAAATATATATTTAAGGAATAATATAAATAAAAAACATTTGTTAAGACTGTTGTCAAAATAGCACATAAATACAAAAGCATTTATCTACAACTTACATCTGACATAAATATTTCCTGCTCCCCTGAGTTTCAGATGAACTGTTTCCCGGGAGTAAATGATCGGCAAGAGGAATTCTAAATTATTCTGTTCTTTATTTAGATTGCATACTTACTGATTCTTTTTATTAGATACACATTAGAAATCAGAATGAAATGACAGGAGCACAGATGGAAAGCACCAAATAGTGTTGTGGAGTGCATGCTAACTGAAAAAAATCAGAACTAATAAATACTGGCATATTTCAAGTTAGAGAACATTCTTCACTCAAAGTAGTAACTAGAAAGAGTACACTGGAATTCCTCACTCCCCGGTAACTAGCTGACAATAGAATTCTGCTGAAATCGTCTTCCATTTAGATAGAGAGGCATAGAAACAGATGACATAGATTAGCTACAGGTGACGACATATATAGCTACAGATATGACCTGGATATAAATACGTAGGACAATTTTTTCCCTGAAAGCAAAATCTGACTTCACTAGTAAATTCTACGAATTTGAAATGACAGTCATGTTTATTAGGCTTCATACTCAAATACAAAATTAGAACTGAAGAATTTAAGTAATTACAATGTAATTTTATCACTTTCTTTGTATAGGGAAAAGAAATTCTGATTTTAAACATTTTAAATCTGGAGCCTATATTTAAGTGAAATTTTAAAATTTGCAGACATTATCCCAAAAGAAGTCAAGTGTTGGAATAAAAGAATCTGAAAGTTTGGAGGGAACTGCTTTGCTTGGGAAGAGAAAATACAGCAGGAGTAACAACCATAAATGCCCACAGGCCCAGCGAGGAGGAGTGAAGTGAGGAGGCACAGACACGGCAGAGAGGGCGGCAGTGGCGCACACGGGAGCGAGAATGTCTTGTCTCATGTCTTCTCTCTGGAGGGGGCATTACGTTTTGTGGTAATACGGTCCCATTGTTCTCAAAGGTTTTGAGTTTTTATTAGAAACCACAAATCCAGATTTATGTGTGAAATCACCTAGCTTTTGATTTTTTATTTGACTTTTAAATTTTGTTTCCAGTTTATTGAGAAATACTTGACATACATCACTGTGTAAGTTTGGGGCATACAGCAAGTGGTTTGATTTATACATGTTATGAAATGATTACCACAGCAGGTTCAGCTAATACCCCTCTTATACAGATATAAGACACAATAAACAGAAAGAAAGAAGAAAGGAAAAGAATCTTGTCTTCATGATGAGAACTCTTAGGATTTACTCTCTTAATGACTCTTCTCTACCTCATTCAGCAGTGTTAGCACTGTCACCACACTGCACATCGCACTCCTGGTGCTTACGTATCTTGTGAGTGGAAGTTCATGCCCTGCCTTCTGACCACCTTCCCCCACCCCTCGCTCCATAACCACAATCTGATCTCCTTTCCTATGAGTTTGTCTTCTTTTTTTTAGATCGCACATATAAGTGAATAACACTTTATTTGTCTGTCTTTGTCTTATTTCACTTAGCGTAATACCCTCAAGGTCCATCCATGTTGCTGCAAATGGTAAGATTTCCTCGTTTTTTTATGGCTGAAAAATATTCCACCGTATATATACCACAACTGCTTTATCCATTCACCCATCAATGGACACGTTGTTTCCATGTCTTGGCTGTTGCGAATAATGCTGCTATAAACATGGGGGTGAAGATATCTTTTCGATCACCTAGCTTTTTAAATGTTAGCAGTTATTTCCTACCCAGAATTCACTTTGCTTCTGTCCTTCTCAACAAAACGGAGATTTAAGTCCATATAGCCTGTGAGATTCTCCTGGTTACAATGACTGGTCCAAGCCTAGGCATGTAACCATGACATTAAAAACATGTGTAAACCACTTAATCAATAGAACTGAAGCTTCCCCTTCTTCTTGCCTTCTTTTATATGAGGTAATATATATTTTGTATAGTTTATACCAGTTTAAAAAAGCTGTTTGACTATTTGTAGCCAAAGTTATCTTAAATGATACAGCAACATATATCAAAAAAAGTCTGGAAAACCAGAAAATAGTGCATATATTGAACTTTTTTCAGACTGAAAACTTGGCCCCATTGCTCTACACTTAGAGCTAGTTAACCTGAAAAGCTGTCTGACAAGCCCATGCTGGGAAACATCCATTCCAATCTCAGGGCTTCTCCAGCTCCCTCACTGTGTGCTGAGTCTGGAAGCTCCACTGAAACCTGTCCACCGTGGGTGACCCTGCTGAATCTGAAATCCTGGTGGCACAGATTTCAGCATCACAGCAACATGCAGACACCACAGTATGACAACCAGCAGATGAGCGGTGTGGTTCCTTGACCAGGAAACGAGCTCAGGCCACAGCACTGAGAGGACCAGATCTTAACCACTAGACCACCAGGCTGGCTATGCATGGCTGCCTCCCTTCTACAGACATTTGCCAGATGATTTAAATTTGCTGTTTGTCTCTACTGTGAATTGTATTTTAATTATACGTTCTAGTTAATGACTGCTGAAACACAGAAAGATTATTCATTTCTGCTATTGATTTTTGATCTGGCTAAATGACTGAATCCTTTTCTTAGTTACGTGCTTACAGTGGATTCTCTTGGCTGCCCTACGTGTGCAGTCATATGACCTGAAAACAGTAGCATTTCCCTCTGTCTCTGAAAGAGTTTTATCACTTAATTTTATTTTCTCCCTAAGTATGTTGCCTGTAAATCACTATTGTTGTCAAATAAAATTCCTTCAGAAACATATTTACAGTTTTCAACATCTAAATCTATACACTCAATTGATTCCACTGCTCAAGAATTATATTTTTTAAAGACTTTGGTTTTGATTCAAAAGTCTGTCAGCTGAGGTAAATATTTGAATGTTTCTGTCTATTTGTTGTTTTTTATATAAAGAGATGAATTTTGGAGACCTACATACCTGAGATTGACGTCCTATTTTTACTTGCTCTGATACGTGATGGCAACCAGGTTAATTACAGAATTGTTGTAGTGGGTAATTCTGCATCTGAAATTTGGGGTTATCGAATGAACACTTATAATGTGAGTAAAAATGCTTGTTATTTCCCACAGGTATTTTTCCTGTACTGTGTGAATATGAGAGACTTAAAAATTAAAGAATCAGATCATAGTTTTCTGAGAATAGGTCCCAGGAAGTGGTTTTGAAACTCTGAAGATAGTTCTGAAATGTATAAGTCCAAAAGATGAATCTCAATTTCATAATTGTCCCCTAGGGAATTGAAAGAGAGGTAATTTATATCAGCAAAGTCTGGCCAATTTCTGTCAAAATTAACATTTCAGAACTTCATTTTCTGTATACATTTTTAGTTATGCCACTGAGAACAATACAAAAGGACCAATATTCTTGGTGAAAATCAAATGGCAGTTTTTCATGGAAAATGCCTTTTTAATACAGATGGTACCCAACTGAATGATGGTTCAGTTTTTCTGCTTTATGATGGTGCAAAAGCAATACGTACTCAGTAGGAACCGTACTTCAAATTTTGAATTCTGCCCTTTGCCGGGGCTAGCAGGATGCAGTAGGATCCTCTCTTATGAAGGGGGCCACGGCAGCTCCTGGTCAGCCCCACGATCATGAGGTGAACAACCGACACACTTGCACCATCCTGTGCCCACCCAACCACTCCGTCATTCCCCGTCAGTGCAGTATGCAGTTACATGAGGCGCCAGCACTTCATTATAAAACTGGCTCTGTGTTGGACGGTTTTGCCCAGCTATGGGCCCATGTAAGTGTTCTGAGGATGTTTAAGGCAGGCTGGGCTAAGCCATGGTGTTTGGTAGGTTAGACGTATTAAATGCATTTTCAATTTATGATATTTTCAACTTACGATGGCTTTATCGGGGGTAACTGCCTCCTAAGGCGAGGAAGATCCGTAGGGTTAAATGGATGGTTGAACTGTAGGAAGTCATATTCGAGCGTGGCTGACACAGCCCGTATTTCATCTAACAGCTGTATTTCATTTGTAGTATTTGCAGTACTTTCAGGAAGGGAAGTTCCGCCGGTGGGAGTTTTTGTCGTCTCCTCGATGAGGAGTTGTTTGTGTTTGTGCAGGCTGCCTCCCACCCCCTGGGCTGCAGCGTCATCCCCTTCCAACAGCCCACGGGAGCACCACTCATTCTGTCATTCATCCTGATGGGTGAATTTCTCAAAATAAAATGAGTCCCAGATGATAATCTTAACCGACTGAATCAATCAATATGTGCCGTGACTTAGAGGATTCCTTCCATTTAAAGAAAACCACAGGCCTGCTTTCCCTCTAAACCTATATGAATACCAGTGTTTAGAGCATTTCATACACTTCAGCTCAACTCTGTGAGACTATCTGTGTGTTTAAAATGATTGCTTTCCATTTATTTATTAATCATAAATGTTTCCAAATTATTCACATTGCAATGCAATAACTGTGGGTAAATGTTCTGTTATTTGACAAATTAAGCAAAAGAATCACGATATTCTTTTTAACATCAAATTAGAGTATGGTTTGACTTTTTTTAGAGAGGGTGATATTGTCAATGTCTTATTACGCTTTTATTTGGGTAGTATGTGGTGCTTTTACTCCAAACTATAATGTCCTTGCCACAACCTTGTGCTGTACCTTTATGATGGTGGTAAGACATGAACAGATTTATCTGCCAAATTTAGAAACAGCTCCTGCCATTTGGGAGGTTCAATCTATTGAAACCTTAAAGGAGATGAACACATCTGTATTACCTATTGCGACGAGATAAACAAGTGAGATTCAGTCATGGCTTCTTATTTCACATATAGCAGAAAATCTTTTATTTCTACTCTTATTAAAGAAAATATAATCTATTTTTTCTATAAACTACCAAGGACTCCCTGAATGTGTTCATAATAACCCAGCTTCTGATGATAGTTTGGAAAGTCATATCTGTATCAAAGTAGAAAATTAGTGTTAAAAATTGAAATACACTGGGAAATTTGTTCTGAAACACATTACATGGAGCAAAAAGTTTTCTACTGTGTTGGACTGAGAAACACTTTTTAAGTTTTAACTATTGTTTTAAATCTTGCTTGAATGAAAATCCTTTATCAGGTAGGTCATTTGTAAACATTACCTTCCAGTTTGTCACTTATCTTGTCATTATTTTAACAGTGTCTTTCAAAGGGCAAAAGTTTTTAATTTTGATGAGGCCTAGTTATCAAATTTTATTTTATGGATCATGCCTCTAGTGTCATATCTAAGAACTAACCCAAGATCACAAAGATATTCTCCTGTTTCCTTTTAGTAGTTTTAAAGTTTTACATTTTTCATGGATCTCTCCTCCATTTTGAGTTCATTTTGTAGTAGATATGAAGTGTGAATGGAGGTTATTTTCTCCGTATGTAGGTCCAGTTGTCCTTGCTTCATGTGCTGGCAAGACTGTCCTTTCTGCATTGAATTGCCTTTGTCCCATGCATTTTGCAGATTTTGTTTCGAATGAGATTTAATTTTATTCCACTTTTAAATTGGTTTTTATTGATATATAGAAAATTACAAATCTTGTATCTGACCATCTTGATGAATTATCTAATCATTTCTAAAATATTTTTTACTTGTTACTTTGAATTTTCTAGGAAAATGCTTATATAGAATTCAAATTACACTAATCTTTTCCTTTTGAATGTTGATGCCTCTTATTCAATTTGCTTTTCATTGACTAGGGCATCGAGCTAAATAGAAGTGGTGATTACAGGAATTGCTAATTTATTCTTGAATTTGATGACTGACTTCACACAGTTCACATTTACCTGGTTTGTCAGATTCCCGTTAGAGACAATTTATAAGGCTGTAGAAGTGTTCTTTGATTTTTGGTTAGCTTAGAGTTTTAATAACATTCACATGGCGGGAGGGGCAAGGGAACTCTCCGGGTCTCTTTATAAGGGCACTAATCCCATTCATGGGGCCTCCACCTTCAGGACCCAATCACCTCCCAAAGGGCCCACCTCCTAATACTGTCACATTGGTGGTTAGATTTCAACATATGAATGGGAGGGACACAAACATTAATTCTATAGCAATGACCATGGCCATTCTACAGCTTTATCTACCATGTATAACACCATGTGTAACACGACCCAGCCATACAGGCTGGGAGAGAATGTTCACCTCTCTTAAACGTCTATGTGTGAATCTTCCCTTTTCTACCAAATCTACTTTGGGGTTACCAAAGAAGATGAAGAAAAACTAAAAGCAAAACAGAAAACTTCTGAAGTTAAAATTAACTTTTAAATTTGTTTCCCATATATTTTCATGATGTTAATAATGAGCTATTCAGTTAACTCAAGATATAAATGGATAAAATATTTTCTTTAAACAAAAGTTCTTGGCTAAAGAATCTGAATGCCTAGGGTAAGCCTTCCATCATCACTGAAAACACAAAGCAACGCGTACTTTCCCTCACTCTCCATGAGCAACGTGACCTTTACAGATGAAAACTGCATACACACCATACACAGAAGCATGTATGGAGGTGAAGAATAGCACAAGTCAGGGATCACACAGTGTTTCTGCTTCTAACCCCCAAATCATTATGACTTAGCAAATACTGATACAGCTTAATACAGGAAATATATATGGAGAACAGATGTTTTAAAGTTGAAAGCAATTCCCTCTGAATTGTAGAAAAAGGAAGATGACTTCTTTCAATAGAAAGAATATAAAGTAAAAAATAGATAACACCTACACAACTTGTCTTATCAAGGCTGTGAGGGAAACTTTGTAATGTCTGCTTGTCCTTTGTCCTCCCTGCTCCTTCCCATGACTGCTTCCCTAAAATGGAGGGGTGCCCTCAGCTAGGTAGGCAAGCCAGCATCTGGTCCTGCTCACTGCCCTTGTCAGACGCCTTCACCCAATTTACGTGGCACTAAATGGCAACGTTAAGTGGACCAGAACCCTCTTCCCACCTCTGCCTTCCCTAAGCAGCCTCCAGGGAGCCAATTAGGAAAAACCACGTTTAGGAAGGCTATGACTGAATATGCTTATTAGAAAGGGAAAGAGAGAGAGGACGAGGCAGAGAAGGAACAGTTTGTGAGTAATTGAAATGTGGAGGTAAGACTTCTATTCTGTTCACATTTTCTATGTGGGGTTTGACCACAGAGAATCAGTAGCCTCAGTGCATACCATCACATCATGCCCACAGAGGAACTTGGGGCTAGAATGAAAAAGGAAGGAGGTCTGTTCACATGGGAGGTGGGCACGATGCTGCCAATCATCTCTCCCTGTTCTGAACTCAGAGGTAAAACTGTCACTGTGCCTTTTGTTTGATGCTGGCACTATCCTATCACAGACAATAAGCAAGTCCATGTCTTTGGGGAAGGAAGAGTGATTTTATCGACAGCAATCCACCTACAGGCACTAGAGCAACAGTTTGTTGGAAAGTGGAAAAGTTACTCATAAAAGAATTTTCTTTGCAACATGCAGGAGGGTAAAATAAAATTTGAGCACTTGAGCTCAATCATGTACATCTGAGTTTGCTGAGTCAGCTGTAAAGGAGGCTAGAAATGTGTATCTGTAGGGAGTGCGAGGAGCTTCCTTGGGAAGAACTCGTCCACAAGGGAGGAAGGAGCTGGCCCAGAAGAAGACTGACCACTTGCCAGGGGAGAAGCTGTTAGGAAAGTCTTGTCTGCCTGACGCTGGAATTGCCTCGCGTGACCCCAGGGACTGATGTTGGGATCCACTGGAGAGCAAAGCTGCTGTGAGTGTCTTTCTTTGGAGACTCTCTTAGGTGTCATATTGCTGGCAGCCACACCAGAGTGATCCTCCTGACAGAACGTGGTGGAGCCCAAGAGAGAGCCTGATGACCGGCCAAGGAACACATGAGCCTGGGTGCCTGCAAGGACTCTCAGAAGAGACTGGAGAGATCGGAGATGAAGGGCAGCTCTGAGCAAGATGACCTGAATTATTACTTAAATTCATCCCTCATAATGGGAGAGGAGGCACGAGCTCTGCGTATAGGTGCAGGTGGGTGGAGATGTGACAGTGGGATTCTACAGAAGATCTCTTCTGCTTGCTTCCATTGCCTTGGGAAGATAGGAAATTAGGTCATCATCTGAAAGGGGGTTGAGGTGCTGGAGGAATGAGGAGAGAGGAGAAGGTATGAAACAGTCGCTCACGGGAGAAGAAGAATGAATAAATCAGGAAAATATAGTCTGGGTAGCACTTAAGACCCACTCAAGGGTGGTGAGCACAAATGAAGAGTGAACCTGCCGGCAGCTTGTGAGTCTCTTTCCACCAGTGCCGGGTTCCGCTGTGCCCCTGCAAGAAAATAACACAAAAAGGAGAGATGTAGAATCCACTGTAAAAGCAGCAGCACCCTATGCAATCAGAGGGAAATTTGCCATAAACACTCCATTTGGAGAAAACTGAAGAGAATGTGAAACCTATGAGAGAAGAGATCATAGATAATTAAATAACAGAATGAGATGAGGAATGATGTTGTAGACACAAAGAAAAGAAGATGACAGAAGCAAATGTGTGTATTTTAAAAACGATGGAGTCAAAAGGAGGAACTTAACTACATGCTACATATGATGCTGCATTTAATCCTGGAAGGAGGGAGTTAATGCAGAAATGTGTCAGGCAAATGCTAGGGAAAACAAGGACCAATCACCAGGGGGATGTCAGGTGAGTGTGAACTCAAGGGGAAGAAAATGTTAAATGAGTAAAGAAAAATTGAAAATGATAAAAATAGCAATTAACACTGACAATGTGCCAGTCAGAGATATTAGTGGATAAAAGGGGCGGGGGGGGGGGGGGAGAAGCCACAGCAAATGTCAAAATAAATGTCAGAAAAATAGGAGACTATAACTCTCGCTTACTAGCCTGTAACAGATGAAGAGGGAAAAGGATTCTGAAGGATGCAGAAAACCTGAATAATATGATTATTCTGGCTAATCTAACCTGAACACAAAAGGTATACTTTCTTTTGAAGGATACATGGGGCATTGAGGGAGAAAATGATCAGATGTTAGGTCAAAAGAAAGACAGTCACTGAATTCAAAGGTAGAAATATGACAAATTTCATTCTCAGGTACCAAGGTAATAAAATTATTGAACTATTTTAAGAATCATTAGAAATAGAAACTAATCTCTGAACACAGGGATAAAGAAGAAAAGACAAACCAGATGCAGAATTCTGCGATATTGATAGTGTATAGGACAGGGCACCCAGGGATGTGCCACTGTGGCAGGAGATTATTTCTAACTGAAGACAATCAGACTCAGATGGCAGGAGGACTCTTTGAACTTCCCATCAATTACCTGAAAGAATTAAAGAAGGAAGGCCTGCCCCAGGAGGGGCTACCAGCATAGGTAACTCTAGTGTAATATGAACTAGGTGTGGTAGACAGCAAGGAACCTTGAAAGGCCTCCATAGGTAACTCTATGTAATATGAAGTAGGTGTGATAGACAGCAAGGACCCTGAGAAGGTAAGAGAAACCAAAATCTTGTGCCTTCTCACCACCTACCTGAAAACAGAATCCTCTAACATCAAGTTGTTGGACTGTTGTAATCATGGTAAACAAAGCTTTATCTAAATAAAGAAGGTGTTTCCTGCTTCAAATGTTCCAGCAAAGGAACAATTCATCATGCAGCTGGAAAAATCACAGTAGCATGGTATCACAAAAAGAAAATGACAGTTTCTCAGACCAAAATACTTATACCAAGCCAAATAAGGTAACAAGAAACAAAGATGGACATTATATAATGATAAATGGAACAATCCATCAAAAAAGACACAACACTTATTAATACATAGCACTCAACATAGAAGCACTAAAGTATATAAAGCACTATTAACAGACCTAAAGGGAAAAATCAACAGGGAAACAATAACACTAGGGGCTTTAACACCCCACATACATCAATTGATAGGTCATCCAGCCAGAGAGAGTCAACAGGGAAACATCAACCTTAAATGAAACATTGGACAGAGGGACTTAACAGATATATACAGAACACTCCATCTAAAAGCAGCAAAACACACATTCTTCTCAAGTGCACATGGAACGTTCTCAAGGATAGATGATATGTTGGGACACAAAATAAGTTTCAATAAATTGGAGAAGGTTGAAATTGTATCAAGCATCTTTTCTGACCACAATGGCATAAAACTAGAAATCAACTACAAGAAGAATGCTGGAAAAGTCACTAATGTGTGGAATTTAAACAACATGCTACTGAAAAACTATTGGGCCAACAGAGAAATAAAAAAATACCCAGGGACAAGTGAAAATAGAGACACAATATATCAAAATCTATGGGATGAGAAAAAAGTGATACTAAGAGGGAAGTTTATAGCCTTACAGACCTGCCTCAAGAAACAAGAAAAATCTCAAATAAACAATCCAACCTGACACCTAAAGGAACTAGAAAAAGACAAATAAAGCCCAAAGTCAGTAGAAGGAAGAAAATAATAAAAATCAGAGTGAAAATAAATGAAATGGAGACTAAAAAGAAAATAGAAAATATCAATGAAACTAAGAGCTGGTTCTTTGAAAAGATAAACAAAAATGACAAACCTTTACCTAAACTCACTAAGAGAAAAAGAGAGAAGTCTCAAATAAATAAAGTCAGAAAGAAAATAGACGTTAGAATTGATACCACAGAAATACAAAGGATCATGAGTGACTACTATAGACAGCTATACACTAACAAATTGGGCAGCCTAGAGGAAATGGATAAATTCTTAAAACCATACAAGCTTCCAAGACTGAATCATGAAGAAATAGAAAATCCAAATAGACTGATCACTAGTCAAGAGATTGAAACAGTAATCAGAAACCTTCCCCAAAAACAAAAGTTCAGGACCATCCAGCTTCCCTAGTAAATTCTACCAAACATTCAAAGAATATTTAATACCTATCCTTCTCAAACGCTTCCAAAAAATTGAAGAGGAGGGAACACTTCCTAACTCAGTTTATGAGGGCAACATTACCCTGATACCAAAACCAGGCAAAGACAACACACACACAAAATAACAGGCCAATATCACTGATGAACATAGATGCAAAAATCCTCAACAAAATATTGGCAAACTGAATACAACACTAAAAGGATAATATATTATGATCAAGTGGGATTTATTCCAGGGATGCAAGGATGGTTCAACATCTGCAAATCAATCAGTGATACACCACATTAACAAAATGAAGAATAAAAATCACATGATCACCTCAATAGATGCAAAGAAAGCTTTTGACAAGATTGAATAGCCATTTATGATAAAAACTTTCAATAAAATGGGTATAGAAAGAAAGTACCTCAACATAATAAAAGCCACATATAACAAGCCCACAGCTAACATCGCACCCAACGGTGAAAAACTGAAAGCTTTTCCTCTAAGTTCAGGAACAAGACAAGGATGTCCACTCTCACCACTTTTACTCAAAGTAGTATTGGAACTACTACTCAGAGCAATTAGACAAGAAAAAGAAATAAAAGTCATTCAAATTAGAAAGGAAGAAATAAAACTGTCCTAATTGCAGATGACATGATTTTATATACAGAAAACCCAAAGGCTAAAGCAAAAAAATTATTGGAATTAATAAATGATTATAGTGAAGTTTCAGGGCACAAAGTCAATATCCAAAAAGCTGTTGCATTTCTATATGCTAATGACAAACTACCAGAAAGAGAAATTAAGAAAGCAATCCTATTTACAATCACAACAAAAAGAATAAAATACCTAGGAATAAATTTAACCATGGGGGTGAAAGACTGTCCACTGAAACTATGAGATATTGCTGAAAGAAATTGAAGAAGATACAAAGAAATAGAACGATATTTCATGCTCATGGATTGGAAGAATTAACATTGTTAAAATGTCCACACTACCTAAAGCAACCTACAGATTCAATGAGATACCTATCAAAATCTCCATGGCATTTTTCACAGAAATGGAACAACAAACGACCCCAAATAGCCAAAGAAATCCTGAGGAAAAAGAACAAAGCTGGAGGTATCATACTCCCCAATTTTAAACTATAGTACAAAGCTACAGTAACCAAAACAGTATGATATTGGCAGAAAAACAGATACACAGATTAATGGAACAGAATTGAAAGCCCAGAAATAAGCCCATACCTATATAGACAACTAATTTATGAAAAAGGAGCCAAGAACACACAATGGAGAAAGGAGAGTCCCTTCAATAACGGTGTTGGGAAAACTGGACAGCCACATGCAAAAGAATGAAATAGACCATTATCTTACACCATGCACAAAAATCAACTCAAGATGGATTAAAGACTTAAATGTAAGACGTAAAACAATAAAACTCCTAGAAGAAAACATAGGTGATAAGCTCCCTGACATCAGTCTTGCTGACATTTTTGTGGATTTGTGTGGATTTGACTCCAGTGGCAAAGGAAACAAAAGCAAAAATAAACAAATGGGGCGACATCAAACTAAAAGTTTCTGCACAGCAAAAGAAAGCAGCAATAAGATGAAAAGGCAATCTACTGAACAGGAGAAGATACTTGCAAATCACATATCCAATAAGGTGTTAATATCAAAAATATATAAAGAACTCATACAACTCAACAACAAAAAAACAAACAACCCAATTAAAAAATGGGCAGAGGATCTGAATTTTCCAAAGAAAGACATACAGATGGCCAACAAGCAGGTAAGAAGATGTTCGACGTCACTATTTATTAGGTAAATACAAATCAAAACCACGAGATATCACCTCATACCTGTTAGAATGACTGTTACCAAAAAGAGATAAGTGTTGGCGAGGATGTGGAGAACAAGGAACGCTTGTGCACTGTTGGTGGGAATGTAAGTTGGTACAGCCACTATGAAAAACAGTATGGAGGTTCCTCAAAAGATTACGAATAGAACTACCATGTGATGCAGCTATTCCACTTCTGTGTATTTATCTAAAGAACACAAAAACACTAATTTGAAAAGACATCTGCACCCCTCTGTTCATTGCAGCATTATTTACAACAACCAAGATATGGAAACAGCATAAGTGCTCATTGATGGATGAATGGATAAAGAAGTTGTGGTGTATGTATACTATGGAATACTACTCAGCCATAAAAAAGATGAATTCTTGCCATTTGTGATACATGGATGGACTTTGAGGGTGTTACACTAAGTGAAATAAGTCATATGGAGAAGGACAAACACCATATGAGTTTACTCACTTGTGGAATATATAAAAAACAAAACAAAACAAAAACAAACTCATAGATACAGGCAAGATTGGTGGTCCAGAGGGGAATGGGGTGGGGGAGTGGAGAAAATGAGTAAAGGGGATCAATTTTATGGTGATGGATGGAAACTAGACTTTTAGTGGCAAGCATACTGTAGGGTATACAGATATTGAATTATAATGTATAGTTGAAACCTATACAACGTTTAAAGCCAATGTCAACTCAGTAAAAAAAGAAATCTCTCTATTGAAGTATCTGGTTCAGTTCCGTTGTCTTGATTGAATCATGAGTGAAACATTATTTGCTGAGAAGAAATCTATCATATAAAGAACTGGTTCCCAAAAGAGGAAATCCAGTAGGAGTTCGTCACTTCAGGAAACGACTAAGGTGGGAAAACCAGCAGTGCTCGGAGTTTGTGGAGAAAGAGCACACGATTGAGTCTATTGGCAACACCTGGAACGGGCTGAGGCTGACTCAGGAAGTGTACCTGAAATGGAAGCAGGCAGAAGGAGTACATTCCCTTTGGAATGCGGTTCTTGCCATCATAAATACAGAACTACTACTAACTGGGAAACACTCAACAATTGGACAAAACAGGGCTTGAGACTTTCCTAGTGAGCACCTGCACCTCACATGGCTGGGACCAGGGTGAGGCAAGTGAGGCACTCTCCTCAGATGAGAAATGTAAAGAGGCACCCAAAACTCAGTGAGCAAGGTAGATAATAATGTAAAAATCCACAATGAAGAAAATACCAACTTCTAAATGAAGGTGAGCTTCAGCGCTGCACTTGCGTGACTCGCCTCACCCCATCCCAGCCCTGTTGGGTGAGAAGATGCTGGAACACGAGGAGGAGGTTCCCGCAGAGTTGAAACTGGAGCTGTTGCTGGCCCTCCAGGAGACTGGAGGAGGGACGGCATGGGGGCTCAGGCCTCTGGGAGGGATGATCCCAGCCGTGATGGTACCTTGCGGGAGCAGTAAGGAGACTGTTGATGGTAATATGTGCGGGAAAATTTTAAAAACTAAAAACTGGAACCAACTTCATTTGTCAGAGTGAGGAGACTTCCCTGAGGAAAGAGAGCCAGGAACAAGAAGCAAAATGGGAAAGAGTATCTCCTTCTCCAGCCTTCAAATCCCCCCTAAGAATTCTGATTAGTAGACGCCAGCTGGGAGACATCTGACAAAATAGAAGTACGGTTTTTAGAGTCCTGGACCAGGCATCATAAAGCAGAGTATAGAAAGGTGAGTTTGGAGTGGAGAACCAATAATTTAATGACGAGCACTTGACACTGTGTGCTGACTCAATCAAGGGAGTGAGGTGGAAGTCCCAGTGAACATTTCCAAACCGAGGCCTCCAGGGACACTGCATTTTTCTGCCTGCTCTCCTGGGCTTCTGCCATCTGCCATGAGCAGAAGACATCCTGGGCCAAGGAAAACAAGGAGCACACGAGCAGACCTAAGGCCAGTAAGCAGTCTGGAGCACGCCCAGCTGAATCGGCCAAACTCCGTGGGACCCACAGAACCACGAGAAAGAAAAATAAATTTCTTTCAGCTATACACCACGGAGATTTTGTTATGGTCTGTTATGCTTCAAAACCTAACTAACATGCTCAGTTTCTTCTCTATAAAATGGGTTTAATGAGGCTACTTATTTTGCAGGCTTAATGAGACCTCTACTGAATGATATATATTTATATATATATAAAGGATGCTGCTGTGAACACAGGTTACAAAATCTGTTCAAGACCCTGCTTTCAATTCTTTTGGGTTTATATCCAGAAGTGGAATTTCTGGATCATATGGCAATTGTATTTTTTATTATTTTTGAGGAACTGCCAAGCTGTTTTCCACAGCAGCTGTACCATTTTACATTCCCACCAAGAGTACACAAGGTTCCAGTTAGTCCACATCCTCACCAACACTTGTAATTTTGGTTCTTTAATGTAGTCGTCTTGATGGGTGTGAGGTGGGTCTCATTGTAGCATTGATTTGCATTTCCCTGATGATTAGTGATGCTGAGTATCTTTTCAGGAGCCTGTTGGCTATTTATGTATCACCTTTGTTGAAATGTCCCTCCAAGTCTTTTGCCCATTTTCCACTGCTTCCTTTTGACTGGGAAACATGGAAGATCCTAAAGGCAGTTTAAGGTAGTGGAAAATCCACTCAAATGGAGTTGGGGGTTTTGCCCTCGCTGTGCTTGAAGTTACTTAACCTCTCTCTATGTCACATCTCTTCTCCTAGCTTAGTTTTCCGATCTACTAGTATGCAGAGACACAAAGCTTTATGAAATCTAATACAACACACATGGAAGCCTTTAGTTTATTGTACACAGCTTCAAATTTTACACTTCATAATAGGAAGAAAATAATTAAAGAAAGATCAGTGTCTCAATTTTAGCAAATATAGTTGTGGCTCTCACTCTAGGTAACTGAGCATTGCTTCCCACAATAGTTTTCTGCTTAGATCAACTTTTCTTCTCCGGGGCAGAGACATGTAATAACTATTTTTGGCAGCTGCCTCCTCATTTCCAACATTGACCCCAAATTGTATCACTTCACCCTATTTCGTCTGCATGGCAATTTTCTGAAGCATCCACTTTTCCTGCACTAATTTGCAGCTGTGCAGATCTGCCACACTGTTCACCTGTTAATATAAAAGAACAGAGCCCTGAAGTAACAACAGAATACTTTAAATACAGGATTGAAATCATTTCTTTTCTTTCACCTTTTGCTCAAAACTGACACTAAATAACATTAAATGAAATGAAGGTTTTCAGTAGCTGAAAGAATGTTTCATGAATATTAATTATGTTCTTCCATTGTTATCATGGATATTGATGATTTGGAGCAAATAAACAACTTGTTCCTGCATAATAATCCATGTTTGGAGCTTATATTTTGCATAAAAGAGAAATGTGTACAGTTTTGTTCTGCAGCAGCTTGAGCATGACTAAGAGAAGCCTGTCAACAGGTCCAGACACTGCAATTTACTTAAAAAGGCCAAAAAGGGAACTGGAGACAGAGAATCTACAAAGTGTGGCAAAGAGAAATAAAGACAGTCTACATGTCCACATCTGTGTGCCTCATTTTCCTCCTGAGTAAAAGGGAATATAAATGATTAATAACCATTACTAGTGTTTTCTGTTGTGAAAATTAATAAAGGGAAACCTCATTTAAAATGGAGTCAGCAGGCCAGAAGAAGGAGCTCCCACACAGTACCACCCAAGGTCAATTACAGGAAGATCGTCATTAGAGACCCCGGCAGAAGTCATTAATTACAGGAAGAAATGTACATTGCACCTCAAACAGAAATCCACCATCCCACAACTCAGCCAACGGGAACTGTCATCAGCCTGAACTGCTTTTCTACAGTGGATTTCCCTTCAAAACAACCCCTCCCAATTTCCCCCTTTTTCTCCATAAAGTAGCGTTCCTCTCCCTTGTTTGTTAGATTTGCTTATGGTCTACCATAGCATGCACACCCCGAATTGCAATTCTTTGGCTCTACCTGAAGTCATTTTGCAGGTAAAATAACAGGCTGTTTTATTTTTAAGGTTGACGCTATGCACCAGGCACAGTTCTTGGGGCTAAATAATTGCATTGATTTAGCACTAAGTCTGTATGGAAATCCTTAAATCTTTATATTTGTGACTTTTCATTTTTATATTTAAATTTCAAAAAATACTAGTCTTGGAATTTTGTCAATAATGATTGTCCAGATTTAATTCTGGCAGTTGCATTGATTGTTGCCTTTTAAATTACGTTCCAAACAAACATTAGCCTCCCCTTCCCCGGGACATATAACTAATAAACTAACAAGTGCATGGAAGCCCTAATGCTAAGCTACCTGCTGCAAACCCTGGGGCAGGAGTCAGCAAAAGGAGAGAAAATTGACACAGAGCAAAATCAAAGTACCAACATGTATTACAATGTTATCAATATAAAGGACTATGTGCTCAAAGAAAAAAAATACCTCCTGCTATAATAGAGGTGTGCACCGAAATTTACACCCATGGTTGGGGAACCAGAAACACGGAGTGCAGACCACATCCTCTCATGCAGATCCTTTCAGGAAGGGTGATGGTTTTTCTTTAACCTGGATATGCAGGTAGAGTTGCAGACAAGCGTAGAGAAAATGTACTTCCTTAGAAGACTGTGGGTTGTCTACAGCTCACTCTTCTGCTCTATCTGATGTGGCTCTGTGGGGGTTATTTTGCAACTATGTAAATTATCAACGACTTGTAGCAATGCAATATAATTCTTGTCTATAGCGTGGAAATTCTGTTCCTTCCAGCAGAGGTTGCATCGACCTCCCTAGCTAGAGTCTTCATTTGCACATTCCCTTCAACTTTCCTTTACTCTAAGTGGTACTTTTTGGTCTTCTCCTGTGAACTGGTTGTAACACCTTACTGATTTCCTCATTAATGAGTTAAACAAAATCTTCAACTTGTGGTCATTTCCAGAGCTGTCAAGATTTCAGAGTCAAGATTTCACCCTCTTTTGAAAATTGTCTGAGCACTAAACAAATAACACAAAGAGCAGGAGCTTTCTTTGACAAAATACAAGCAAAACAGTCTCATTTAAATATGGACCCATCCCATACATCCTCTTGTGAGTTTAGAGCACTCGCTACACTTTGCCATGTATTGAGATTATTGGCATACTTGACCACTGGTCTCAACCAGGACTGTGCAGTGGACACTGACCCCTGCTCTCAACCAGGACTGTGTGGTGAACACTGACCACTGGTCTCAACCAGGACTGTGTGGTGGACGCCTGACCACTGCTCTCAACCAGGACTGTGTAGTGGACGTCTTTAGTTGCCAATCCAGCCCCAGCACCAATCCTCGTTCCTCTTTGCCCCTAGCACACAGGCTTCCCTTTAAGAACAAGCCCTCCCATTTTATGGAGTAGGCCTGATGTCTGGCTCAATTATCCCCATACAGAACGTCAAAGGGGAGCCCTGACTGGTCCAGAAGCACATTCCCATCCTCTTTGCCACAGTACTTGGTCCACAGATAAGCATATGAACCAAAGTTAGCCCATCAATGTGAAACTCAGGTCACCACTCAATTTCTGGGGAGAAAACAGATAGTTCTGGAAGTTATTGGCAGAAATAGCATCTGGTCCAGGAGGAAAGACCCCTTACAGTGAAGTTGACACCGTGGAAGGTGGAGTAGAGAGAAAACAAATAAACAAACAAAAATGGTTCCCAGATTCTTGCTGACTTGGCTGAGCCCCCGTGTCAATCCACGCGGACACTGCTCTCCTCTGGGCCTTGCTCTCACGAGTCAAAGATTTTCCTGTTTTTAAGCCAGTGTGAGTTAGTTTCCATTTACTTCCACCCTCATGTTTCCCATCTGATACAAACTGTGGGGCTTCTGAGATAGAACCTCTGACCTGTGTTTTCTTAAGGCCTCCCAAGCACAAGAATGCAAAGTGTGCTTTTCAGCTATATCATCCTTTTAATTTTCTTTTCAAATCCTTAAAAACACCTAGCCTTTTTACACTCTGTTCCATTCCAGTTGTCTTTTCTATTTTAAAGTCCATTTATTACCTCTTGCCTGTGTCTCATTTCTCATTTCCTTCCTTACTTGCTCCCTTAACTGAGTATACAGTATCTTTTTATTTATTCCTTTGGCTCTTACTCCAGGCATTTCAACTTTTTACTACTAAAAAAGGTGTTTATGCTGTTTCCAACTGGACCATGAAACCTCGTCCCCCTGCCAATGCTGGTCTGCAGTGAGAGGCGACACAGAGCAGCGGATGACACCCTGTGTGGCCTCACCCCTCCTCGGCTCTGTGGTGATTCACACTTGCTTCTTCAATTATAAATATCTCATCAGATTTAATGTCATTAGAATATATCTAGCTTGACCTTCATCAATCAACATTTTAGAAGAAATGAGCAATCTCAAACTCATGTATCTGAATGAAGCTTCTTAATTGCACAATTAGGTAAATTATCACAGTTCTGAGGGCAAGTTAAAAATATCTGTTGAAACAAAAAATCTGCATTAACTGTTAATTGAGTTATTTATTTCATCAAATTGAAATACTTGCATTGTTTATAATAGCAAAAACATGAAAAAATTACTGAAATGTGCTTCAAAAAGACAGTGCCCTAATTTATTATATGAGACAGTCAATCTGTGAGTGGGCAATGGCCAGACTATATATGACAGGAGAACTCTGACCTGACCACCAGGCTACTCAGCCCAGCAGCAGCCCCTGCAGCCACTGCCCAGGATCGTCCAGACTAGACCGCGACTGCCAGCTTCCCTGCTTTCTGTCCCCACTTCCAACTCAGGACCCACCAGAGAAAACCAGGTGGGCTGCACACCAGACACATGACGCTTCCAGTGGACCTGCCTCCAGCTTCTCTGCTGCAGCCTCTGCTCAAGCATACAGAGACCTTCCCCCTTTCTCCATGAAGCTTTCCTCTGCCTGCCTGCTCTGAGCCTCTGCCTTATGCACAGGACATCACTGGCTTCCTTGCTCTCACAAAAGCTGAACAGATAGACCCTATTTGTTCTGATCTGGGGGCCTTCGTATATTCCCACCACTTGGGGATCTTCGTTTAACACAATATTCTATATGATTTAACAAAAAGCAGAAGAAACGTATTTTAAGAGAAAAAGCAAGCTACACTCAATAGGAACTCTCAAACACTTTGGGACACAATTTAGGTCAACATCTAGTAAAATTGAAGATGTATCTACCTTATGACTCAGTTAGTTCACTCTTAGGCATAAACTTTAGAGATTTTCTTGCACATGAACACCATGTACAAAAATATCAATAGTCTTATCTCTTGTAATGCAAAAAACAAAGAAACAATTCCAATGATCATCACAAGATGATTAGATCAATAAATTGTGTTACATTCACACAATGGGTTCCTATGAAAAACTAATAAACAATAACAATTAATAAAGAAGAGCTCTAGGCATTAACATCAGTGAATCTCCCAAACAAAATGGAGAGGAAAAATGTAGATTAGAAGAATCCATATAGAATAATACCATTTGCACACAGATCAAATCAGGCAAAATTTTTAAATCGATGGGTTTGGTATACTATAAAAATAGTAAAAATATAAGGAATACTCGATTTTAGACAGTGGGGAAGGAGAGCATACATACAGCTTCAAGGGTTCTGATGATAATCTATTTCTTCAGCTTGGTAATTCATTTCTTTACCATTCTTCAAAGTTTGCACTTATGCATTATCTACATTTTTGAATGCATGATATATGTCATGCTAAAATATTTTTTAAAAGCAAGTTGCATATTCAAAAATTTATAAGAAAAGTCATGGAACCTAGAACAATTAAAACAATTTTGAAAAAGAATAAAGTGGGAAAAATCACTCTATCCAATCTTAGGATTTACTGTAAAAATACAATAATCCAGAGAGTGTGGTATTGGACACCCACAGGCAAAAGAAAATGAGCGCTGACCTAAATTTCACACCTCATACAAACACGAACTCAAAGTGGATCGTGAAGTTCAATGTCAAACATGAGCTAGAAAACTTTAGGAAAAAACATAGGAGAAGTCTTCCTGATCTATGCTAGGCAAACAGTCCTTAGACAACACCAAACGCACCCATGAGCCATAAAAGGGAGAACTGAAAAATTGTACTTCAACAAAATTAAAAACTTTTGCTCTGCAGAGTCCCTGTGAAGAGGGTAAAAAGACTGAGAAAAATTTTGCAATCCACATATCCAACAAGGCACTTGTGTCTAGAACATATGAACACCCAACGGTAAAAAAAAAAAAAAAACCTAATTAGAAAATGGACAAGACATAAAGGGACATCTCACAAAGAAGATTGTAGCAGTCAGCTCAGCTGCCATAACAAAACACTGCAGACTGGGGGCTTCAACAGCAGAAATTGATTTCTCCCAGCTCTGGAGGCTGGGAGTCCAAGATCAAAGTGTCGGCAGGGTTGATTCCTTCTGAGGCCTCTCTCCTGGGCTTGAAGACGGCCGCCTTCACGTTGTGTCCCCACAGGGCCCTTCCTTCATGTACGCATATCCCCGTCTCTCTGTGTGCCAAAATTTTCTCTTATAAGAACACCAATCAGGCTGGACTAGGGCCCACCCTAAAGGCCTCATTTTAACCTGATCACTTCTGTAAAGGCCCTTTACCATCCAGTCACGTTCTGAGGTGCTGGGGGTTAGGACGTCCACATGTGAATTGGAGGGGACACAATTCAGCCCATAACAAGATATGTGGATGGAAAATAAGCACATGAACAGAATGTCAAGGTCATTAGTCGTTAGGTAAATGCAAATTAAAATCGCAAGCTATCACAACACACCCATCAGAATGGCTAAAATAAAAAGTAATAACACCACCAAATGCTGGAAAGGACCCAGAGACACAGAGCCTCTCATATGCAGTGATAAGGATGTAAAACAGCACAGCAGCGTTTGAAAACAGTATGTTAGCAACTCACAGGGTTACACACACACTTGGCATAGCACTCCCAGATGCTTCTCCAGGGAAGTGCAGTGGTGGTCCACATGAAGACGTGCGTGAGAAAGTTCACTGCAGTCTTATTCGCAATAGCCAAAACCTAGAGGCAAAACAAACACTGATCAAGGGAGAACAGACACACAAATTATGGTCTAACTATAATATAGAGCACAACTGAACAATAAAAAGGGATGAAATGCTAAAAATACATAATGACATGGATGAGTCTCAGAAACATTATGCAGAGTGACAGTCAAACACAAAGGATGAATGATACATAACCACATTTATATGAAATTCTAAGAAGGCAAAGCCACAGCAACAGAAGGAGACCAGTGGTTGCCGGGCCAGGAGTCAGGGAGGAGACCCCCTGTAGGACGCACAAGAGGACTTTCTGGGGGTGACGGAACTGTTCTAAATGATCATGGTGCTTATTTCCACGTGACTGTATGTGTTATAGGCTGAATAGTGTCCCCCCTAAAAATGTACATGCTGAAGTCCTAATGCTCAGAATCTCCGAATGTGACAGCATTTGGACATTGAGTCTTGGTTTTATTCTCTTATTGTTTTGAAAACAACAGAAGATCTTCCAGGGCATCTCCCACACCCAGCTTCTCCCAAGTCCATGAGGACCAATCACCCCAGGGATCAGGAAAAGAGGTAATATTTTGTGTAAATCATGAGAAACCTCTTAAACAAATGCCCACGGCATTACACAGATATTGATGAAGAATAACCAAGAAACTGGGAGGAACTAGAAAACTGTGCTCTGACAATCACAGACCCAGAGGCCAGGGCAGCTCACAGCAGCCTGACAGTAAGGTCAGTGGGTCAGGAGAGAGGACTGTGGAGAGACAAGAGGAGAGCACGGAAGCCACACATTCCAAGTCAGAAGTTTCAAAGCTCAGCTTATGGATCTATCCTTGTGGCAAAAAATACCCAGGCATTTAACAAAATTCAGAATCAGAAACAGAAAGCACTTTATTTTGTGATTTTTATAATGTATGTGTAAGCAAAGAGGACAGCCCTGTCGGGCTGGGCTGCTGAGGCGCAGGGGTGCTTTCCAGCAAAGAGGCATCAATAAAATTTTTTTTTTTTTTCGGGCAAGTCATGATCTTGAGAGAACTTAGCATGTATCAGCCAGGCTGTCGGAGTTAATTTTCAACATGGCAGCTTGGTCAGAACCTCAGAGCCATTTGAGAAGGATGTGGATCCTAGGAAACAGAAAGCCCACTCTCCCCCAGGGTCACCGATCATTGGTGTTTGAGGCAGCAAACCACAGAATGCCTTTCACCTCACTGGTAGATCAGAAAATTTATCATCTTTACCTGTAGGAATTAATGAGGAGCATAAATAAAGTTACTCTTTGAATAATGCTACTATAATACCAGTGAATCCCAAAGAGTTCCAAAGGTATTGCCAGGTTTGGTGAAAATCTTCTAGGACTTACTGCGCAAAAACATTGGAGCAAACATATTTATCTTGGCGCCCAAGGCCTCTGGATACTGACCCACCGCATAGGCGTGCCCTTAAAACAATTGTGGAGGGTTTCAGCATTTCAGAAAAATCGGAAACTTTGTTTTTATTGTGTGGGTCTTAAAGAAAATTGAGATATTGTTAATATAACATTGATGGAACTGATGTCTTTAGGTCAGAATGCAATTAGAGAGTGGGAAAAAATGAGAGATGGACGAGGGAGAAGGGGACAGATCCTGGTGTGGACAATATGGGGGGCTGTCGGGCAGGCATCCCGTCCAATGTAAGTCTTTTTTTTTCTCTGCTGACTATTCTCTCCTTTTGAACATGAAGCTTAAAACAACAACAACAACTTTATCTATTTTCTTAATTAACCTAATGAAGATGAAATTTGTTTCCTTTAAAAAGTGCCTCTTGTGGGGAAATACAAATTAACCTTTTAGTGGTTTGGAAATGTGGATTCATCATTTGGAAAAAGAAATTATTTGCCTGACTGACCAAAAAAAAATGTGTTTTGATATGAGGAGAAAGAGCTGGAAAGTTTGAATCTGCCAAAGTCTAGTAGCAAGTGAGTCTCCCCTAGGCGTTCACATGTGTCAGTGTCATTGAGGCCACAGTGCACGGAGAAGGAAAACAAGCAGAAATAAAAACGCACCCAGAAAGCTTTTCCTCCACCCAAAGGACAGGGAAGATCACATTAACAACAATTTATTGAAATACATTCTCCTTCCCCTGACAATACCAAATAAAACTGGTGAGGAGAAAATTACAAATGTTCTAATCAGGTAAAAGTAAGATGGTAGCCTGGGTTACAATAATACTTGGTTTTAATAAATAGACAGCATCTCAGTTTCTAGGGCTGCTGTAACAAGATGTCACAAAGCAGCGTAAACAGCAGCACGACATCATCTCACAGTTCTTGACACCAGAAGTCCATGTGGGAGCTGTGCGGGGTTGGTTCCTTCTGAGGCGTGAGGAAGGCTGCTCCATGCTCTCCCAGCTGCCGGTGGCTTGCTGGGATCTTCGGGGTTCCTTGACTTGTAGGCACAATACTCCAGTCGCCACCTTTGTTTTCACACGGCCTCTCCCTGTGTGTGTCTGCCCCGTCTCCAAATTTCCCCTTTAATAAGGACACTAGCCATATTACATCAGAGCTCACCCTGAGGACCTCTTCCTAATGTGGCCGTCTGCAAAGACTCTACTAAAAAATAAGTGTGTTCACAGGTGCTAGAGGTTAGGACTTCAACATCTTTTGGGGGGGGAACAATTCAATCAAGAAAAGTATTCTTGCTTATTTATAGTAAAAGACTCACTGTAAGGGCCTATCAACTTGCTAATTTGATCAACTAATTAATTAATAGCTGATAATTATGAATGACTCTGTCAGCGGCCTTCAGGTGGTCAGAGAGAGAAGCCCGCGCCACAAGAAGGCTTTGCAGTGGACAGCCCGGTCGGGCTGGGCTGCTGAGGGGCAGGGGTGCTTTCCGAGACCGACAGACCCGTGCGTTGACGCCGTTTCTCCCCAGGCGGCAGCCTCAGAGGACGGAGCCCTTTGCCACCACGTGCCCCAGCACGGATGGAGGCGTGTTTTGTAGCCGGACGTGTCCCGCGGAGCTGGCCGACCGATACAGCTCGGACCGTGGCTCAGTCTACGGGTCGTCTACCCTGCATAATAAAGACCATAGAGAGGGGCACAGAAGCATTCATTTTCAAGGTCCCACTTTTTCAGAAGTTTTTGCAAAAAAAAAAAAAAATCTATGTTCCGTTGTTTCAGTTCTTTTTCCAGGAAGGAAATGCTAAACATTTTACAAAATGTGGATGAATCACAGATAGATTCCTCTGAAGACGGTCAGCGGACTCCTTCCTCCTGGTGGGAGACACTCGCCGCATGCCCGACAGGAGGCCATCCTCGGTCTGCTCGCGTGGGTCCCGTGGCCTCTGGACCAGCAGCGGCGGCAGCGTCTCCGGGAACGTGCTAGAAATGCACGTTCTTGGGCCCCGGACCCAGAGAGTCAGGGCTCTGGGTGGCTCAGTACCGTGTTCCTCCAAGCCCCTGGAGATGCTGCTCCTCACTGACCCACGTGGCCGCCGACAGATTCAAACAAAACCGTGGGGTTTTCTGTCACAGTCAGCGTTTGGGGTCCGCTTTAAACCGTAGGTTTGGGGTTGTTGGCCACTCCTGTTCTCCTGAAATATTTCTTTGCTAATAAAACTTTAGAATTATTTTCTGACTTAAAAAGCAGCGGGTGCCCTACGGCTTCCGTGTCGCGTGTTCACACCTCCGGAGCGGAGGACAAAGGCACCCACCTCGCCAGTCTCACTCCATCAGAGAGGCCTCCTCATGGGGTCTGAGACCCATCTGCTTCAGTGTTGTTTTAAACACGATGCCGTCCCAGACCTGCCGAATCACAACCCTTGTTGTTAGGGCCTGGAGTCAAAACCATCACCAAAAACATCCCGAGACGCCCCTGCTGCACACACGGTGCAAACAGACTGTGCAAACTCTGTCCTCGGTATCCTCTGAGGGCGACTGTCTTGGACATGAAGACATCCCGCTCCCATGGCCGCTTGAGAGTCGTTAAGGGTTTTGAATGAATAAATCCTTTTGCCACACGGCGTGGAGACTCCCGCGGGGAGAACAGGCGGTTCCGGCGGCAGCACCGGGAGGAGCCCAGAGAGGGAAAGAGGCAGGTGGGCCCGGGGAGTGACAGCTCCTGGGCGCTGAGCAGCTACCGCGTGCCAGAGGCCCATGCTACCTTAATGCACACGGTCTCCAACACTTGCAACAACCCTAAGACACGGTTACTATTAGCCTCGATTTTAGACTAAGAAACCGAGAAGCTGGAAAGGAACGGGATTTTCCCAACCTGCAGAGCCAGTGGGAGGCAGAACGGATCTGGAGTCGGGTCTCGGTTCTTCCTAAGCTGTTGACATTCGAGGAAGCCGTAGCACCGGGCCCTCGGTCAGGTTCGCAGAGCGTTGGGACAAGACAGCCTCACAAAGCGCAACGACAGAAAACCGAGGGGCAGACGAGCGGCTGGCACCAGAGTTCAGGTCAGGAGGCAGCACGGGCTGGGCCGCTGAAACTCCCAACCGTGAGGAACAAGGGAAAATAAAAGTCAACATTTGTCAAACTTTTACTATGTGCCGAGCTCTATTCCAAACACTCTACCTGTTTTACTTTATTTACTCCTCCTAACAAAGTTCTGCCGTAAACACTCCTATTCTCCTAGTTTTACAGAGAAGTTGAGCAGCTTGTGCCAGGTCCCTGGGGTCTGGCTTGGGCAGTCTGGGTCTGAGGCGGCCCTGTCAGTCATTATGGGAATTAGAGGATCATCAATGAGGAGGAGGAGATTACTCCACAGTCAGTAAAACTATAAACATGTAGACCATACCAACAAAGTGTATGGAAAATATTGCACTCCAATTCAAAAATACTGAATAAGTAATTTGTTCAGTTGCATGGTACAAGAGTATAAACATTTAACATGTGCTTTATGCTTCATATTTAAAAGGTAATTTTTCAAATGGCTATATTGGCTATCTCTTGCTGTGTTGCAAATTAACCAAAATTTAGTGGCTTCTAAGAACAAACATTTACCATCTCACGTTTCTGTGCATGGGGAAACTCGATGTGGCCCCTAGTTCTCAGCTCAGTGGCTCCCACAGGCTGCAGTCGAGCTGTCGGCCAGGGCTTTAGCCATCTCAAGGCTCCACTGGGGAGGACCTGCCTTCAAGCTCATTCTTGTGGCTGTTGAATGGCCTCGGGGCCTCTCTGAGTCTGAGACATCAGCTCCCTGATGTTTGGGCATCTCCTCAGACATGCTCAACACGGCTGTCTGCTCCCCTGAGAGAGAGAGGGCACATCCTCAGAGGTGATGTATCTATCACTTTGTCCGTGTTCTGCTTGTTAGAAGCGAGTGGCTGCGTCCAGCCCACCCTCAGGGGGAGGGTGACAGGAAAAGGGCCTGAACACCAGGAGGGGCCTGTTTCAGAGGCCGCCGACCACAAGCAAGATGGGGCTATCATTTCTAGCCTTTTACGAACATCTTTCTTCAAATTATTTTGGAGCATTATTTCCCCAAATGAAAACTTTCAGCAAAGTTTTTGAGATTTTGGAAGCTCTTGGAAATAAAAGCTAATATCCACCAGTATGTGATTTACCTCACTCTGCAGCTGAAATAGTTCATGTGTGTCACCTCATCTGGTGCCAGGAAGGATTGTTAATTCCAAGCCTCACACTATTTTTTTCAATGTCATAATACCTCTCCTGTTACTTATTATGAGAGCACATGAAAAGAAGGAAAATAGAAGAGTTCACAGATTGGTGCAGCACTGAGCCCGGTGTCTATTATAGTAAGAGAAATAAATTAAAGGTGAAAAGAGGCTTAATGGAGTGGGTGGGAGAGAAAGCGAGTGGAGAGAACAGGCATATTTATGGATTATGATCAGCCTGGTGGAGACATCTCACAGTCTCTTAGAAATGCAGAACCGAAGGCCAGGTGAGAGGCCAGGACTGGACAGCTTTGTCTTACCTTTTATTTTTTGTTATAAAAGTAATGCCTTCGTTGCAAAATATTTAGACAATTTTTTCAAAGCATAAAAACATAAAAATCTTACAGTTGCATGGCCTAGAGATATAAGCTACTAATATTTCTAAGGCTGTTCATAGAATGTATATTTGTGTATGCAAAGACCGTGACTGTCTTCCAAGGGCGTCACGGGACTCCCACGAGGGACAGCAGCAGGCGGGTAGATCTCGTCAGTTGCTGAGACTGGTGAGGGTGGGAGTGGGGAAGAGGGGAAGAGCCACGTGTCTGCGCTACCAGAGGCTGGGCCTGGGGAGGGTGCACGCTGTTCTGAGGGCATGTCAGAGAGTTTGCACGAGCAAAGGTAGCTCTGGAGCTGAGAAGAGCTGGGTAGTTAAACTGCTTTGCATCATCAAGTGAGAGGGCTTGAGTTTGACCAGGGACCCTAAGAAAGGGGCTCCCAGAAACAGAGAATTTGGGACTTTTAGAAAGGGAGGGAAGCCTGAAGGACTTTCAAGGACGTTTATATCCAACATTCCATTTTTTTCTTTGTGTCTCTGATATTCTATTTCCCCTGATTTTCAGTAGAAAGTGCATGTGATCGTATGTGCATGATTGACCGGGGGTGTTTTCTGTGTCTCAGGTGACGTGGTGTTGGACAGGGGTAGCACAAAGCACCCAAAGGGCTGAGGCTTTGAGAAGTTAAATAAAGTACCCATGCTACAGAGCCAGCAGCTTGAAGAGCCAGGATTTAAGGGCAGGACATCTCTCTCTAAAACCTCCCTTTTCAGTAGTGATATTGTTTTTCCTCATTCTGTGCTACTGCTCCACTGATCCACATGGAGATTTAGATCTGGGTAAATTGAAACCACACGTTCAGGGAGGTGGAACTCCTGAGAGAAGATCCCACAATGAAACATTTGGAGATGTCCACAGTGAGAAGACAGTCAAAGAATTGGGAAACACATAAGCAAAAAGAAAAGGAAATGTGAGCATTATGTAAATCACTGAATGCGGAGTTTCAAGGATCAGAAAGTCAGTAGTGTCAAGAGTTTTCAGGGAGTTTACACAAGTGAAGATAAAAACAAATCACCTGGATTTGTAAGGAGGTCACAGATGATCTGAGAAAGAAAGCAATAAGTGGGAGGGAGGTGTGTGAGATGGTAGCAGGTAGAACCTGGACTCGGGAGGTTAAAAAGGGGAAAAATGAGTGAGCGAGGACTTGATGAGGAATGGGATATGTACATGGCATTCTCAGAGTAACTCCCTACAAATCAGTTACTAATGATAGAGGGGAAATAGTAACTCAACTGCAGAGAAACCTAGAGGGTGGCAGGTGATCGAGGTTAACCTCACCTAATGGGACAACACCACCACATGTCTTCAGATGTGATCACAGAGAAAGACACATTTTGGAATGTTCCATCTGAAATGCATAGGCTGAATCCAACTGTGAAAGCCAAATTTAAGAAATGTGAAACAAAATTACTAAACACTCAAAACTGTCATGATCAGGAAAGGAAAAGAAACACTGAAGCACATTCTGCATGAAGAGACTCAAATGATTAGAAACCAAAGGTAACTCACGACTGATGGGGTGCCAGGAAATAGTGAAATAAACAACAAAGCTGAGATGACGGTGTCAAGATGGTGGCATAGGCAGACTCTGAATTCACCTCCTCCCATGAACACAATGAATTTACAACTATTCTTGCAACAATTACCCCTGAGAGAGAACTGAAAACTGGATAAAAAGAACCCCCACAACAAGGGATGGTGCAGACTGAGGTGGAAGAGGCAAAAGTTCCTTTCTGGAGAGAAAAAAAGCCACCTCTGCAAGCTGTGGTGCTTCACAGCCAGCCAGGAGCAACTCTAAGGTATGCAGCCTTCCCTGGGGAAGGGGGGAATCTGAGTAGGGAAGTGTTACCACTATAAGCATCCTTGGGACTCAGCACAACCGAGACAAGTCTCATAATATCTGGCTTTACTGGCTGTTAACTATGATGGGGAATACCTCTAGAAAACCTATCAGACATAAGTGGAAAAAAGCCAGCTCTTAAAGGTCCCATGCACAAATTCACCCATTTCAGAAAGCAACCTAAAATCACCAGAAAGAAACGTGCACAGTCCTGTGGTGAAAAGAGACTCACTTGATAGGCTCTGGGTGCATCTCAGTGAGAGGTGAGAGGTGAGACCTTTCCAGAGACTGACACATTGGCAGCAGCCATTATTGTGATTGAGTACAGGCATGCTGACACAGACTTTGGCAGATGCCATTAGAGTTCTTCCCCTGGCCTATTAGCCCAAGGCTCTGCCCCACCCACTAGAGCACTGATTTAATCCAGCCCAGTCAGGGCAGGCAGCCTGCCCTAGGGACTGGCCCCACCCAACAGCAAGCCCTCAAGTAATTTGTGGGCCTGCGTAGGCTGGGTTCCTGGATTCTCTGCAGCCAGGTGAGTGGGTCAACCTCTGTGGGGCTGGGCATGAACAAGGGTAGGGCCCGTGTTGGTGGAGTGTGTAGGGCCTCTGCAGTGGGGAAACGGGGTCCACTGTAGTTGGTTGGGATGTGCACATGGGGCAGGACTGTGTTGATGGGTTTGTGGCCCTGTGAGTAGTAGGGCTTGTCAGCTGCAGCAGACTTGTGCTTCTCAAAGAACCACATAGGCGATTGGCCCACCGTCCAAAGTGTGAAACAGTTGGGTGGTCCTGTGCCTGGGGCCAGCCTGCCTCAGCTGCAATCCTGAGAAAGCTGACAGCAGCCTTGCAGGCCAGAGGTCTACAGCAATTGCCAGCCCCTGAGCCTAGCAACCAGCCTCTCTGGGAGCCTACTCACTTGACAGAAAAACTGCAACAGGAATGTGCTCATAGGCTCTGCAACCAATTGTGCTGGGGCTCCCCACACCTGATAAAGTGACTGAAGGATCCATAGCAGCCACATGCAGCTGAGCATTACAACCAGCCAGCCAGGGGGACAGCCTAGCCTCCCCCAGGAACCTGCAGCAAGAGCAACTGTAACAGAAGGACACATGTATTCAACACAGGGGACACTCCTGGAACATGTGGAACTGGTGACAAGAGGGAAGCACACTGTTGGGCCTCATAAGGCATCTCTTACATAAGGCCACATCTCCAAGATCAGGAGCCATAGCTGACCTGCCTAATACATATATATAAGCACAGAGAAATAGGCAAAATTAAGAGACAAAGGAATATCTTTGATGTAAGGGAACAGAGAAAAACCCTGGAAGAAGAACTAAATGAAACAGAGATAAACAATCTAACTGACAGAGTACAAACTAAGTCATAAGGATGCTCACTAATCTTGGGAGAAGAATAGATGAACTCAGTGAGAACTTCAACAAAGAATTAGAAAATATAAAAAAGAACCAATCAGAAATGAAGAATACAATACTGAAAATGAAAAATTCACTAGAGGCACTCCAAAGCAGAGTAGATGACACAGATAACAGATCAGCAAGCTGAAAAAAAGAAAAGCGTAAATCACTTAAGCTGAATAGATTAAAGAAAAAAATACTAAAAAGAACAAGGACAGTCTAAGGAACCTCTGGGACATCAAGCTCACTAACATCTGTATTATAGGTGTCCCAGAAGGAGAAGAGAGAGACAAAGGGGCAGAGAATCTATTTGAAGAAATAATAGCTGAAAACTTTCCTAACTTAAGGAAGGAAACAGAAATCCAGGTACAAGAAGTACAGAGAGCACCAAACAAGATAAACTCAAAGAGGCCCACATGAAGACACATTATAATTAAAATGTCAAGAATGAAAGACAGAGAGAATCCTAAAAGTTTCAAGAGAAGGGCAACAAGTTACATACAGAGGAAACCCCATAAGCTATCAGCTGACTTCTCAGCTGACACCCTACAGGCTAGAAGGGAGTGGCATGATATATTTAAAGTGCTGGAAGGAAAAAACCTACAGCCAAGAATACTCTATCCAGCAAGGTTATCATTCAGAATGGAAGGAGAGATAAAGAGTTTCCCAGACAAGCACAAACTAAAGGAGTTTATCCCCAAGGAACCAGCCTTACAACAAATGCTAAAGGGACTTATTTAAGTGGAAAAGAGAAGACCACAAATAGCAATAATAAAACTATTTTTAAAAAGCAATAAAATCTCTGGCAAAGATAAATATATAGTAAAGGTTGCAGATCAACCACCCATGAAGCTAATATGAAGGTCAAAAGACAAAAGTTCTAAAATGATTTATGTCCATGATAAGAGGGTAAAGGATACACATGCACAAAAAAAGAAGTTAGATGTGATATCAAAAACATAAAATGTGGGAGGAGGGGAGTAAAAGAGTAGAGCTTTTAGAAAGTGGTCAAAGTAAAGAAACCATCAACTTAATATAGATTGCTATATATGTATGTTATTATATATGAACCTCATGGTAATCACAAACAAAAACATATAATAAATACACAGAAAATTGAGAAAGGAAGCCAAACATAAAATTAAAGAAAGCTATCAAGCCACAAGGGAATAGAGAAAGAGGCAAAGAAAGAAACATAAAAGAAATAACTAAAACACCCAGAAAAAAAGTAACAAAATGGCAATAAGTACATACTTATAATTAGCTACTTTAAATATCAATGGACTAAATGCTCCAATCAAAAGGCATGGCCAATTGGATTAAAAAAACAAGACCCATATGTGTGCTGCAAGCAAGAGACACACTTCAGATCTAAACACACTCACAAACTGAAAGTGAAGGGATGGCAAAGATACTCCATGCAAATGGCAAAGAAAAGAAAGTGGGGGTAGCAATACTTATATTAGACAAAATAGACTTTAAAACAAAAGCTGTAACAAGAGACAAAGAAGGGCACTACATAATGATAAAGGGAACAGTCCAACAAGAGGTTATAACACCTGTAAAAATCTAAACACCCAACATAGGAGCACCTAAATATATAAAGAAATTACTAACATACATAAAAGGAGAATTATATAGAAACACAATAATAGTAGGGGACTTCAACACTCCACTTACACCAATGGCTAGATCATCCAAACAGAAGATCAATAAGAAAACATTGATCTTAAATGACACATTAGACCAGGTGGACTTAGTAGATCTATACAGAACATTCCATCCAAAAACCACAGAATACATATTCTTTTAAAATGCACATGGAACATTCTCCAAGATAAATGACATATTAGGCCACAAAACAAGTCTTAATAAATTGAAGAAGATTGAAATAATACCAAGCATCTCTTCTGACCACAATGGTATGAAACTAGAAATCAACTACAGGAAGAAAATCAGAAAAGCCACAAATAGGTGGAGATTAAACAAAACGCTACTGCACAACGATTGGGTCAATGAAGAAATCAAAGGAGAAATGAAAATATACCTGAAGACAAATGAAAATACAACATGCCAAAATCTATGGGATACAGCAAAATCTGTTCTAAGAGGGAAGTTTATAGCAATACCAGCCTACCTCAACAAAGAAGAAAACTCCCAAATAAACGATGTAACAGCACACTACAGGAACTGGAAAAAGCAAAGCCCCAAATCAGCAGAAGGAAGGAAATAATAAAAATCAGAGATGAAATAGAGACTAAAGAAAATAGAAAAGAATCGATGAAACTAAGAGCTGATTCTTTGAAAAGATAAACAAAATTGACAAACCTATAGCTAGACTCACCAAGAAAAAGAGAAGGCTCAAATAAATAAAATCAGAAATGAAAGAGGAGAAATTACAATGAAGACCTGAGATATATAAAAGATTATGAGAGATTACTATGAAAAGCTGTTTGCCAACAAATTGGACAATCTAGAATAAATGGATAAATTCTTAAAATCATACAACCTTCCAAAACTGAATCAAGAAGAAATAGAGAATTTGAATAGACCAATCACCAGTAAAGAGTAGCCGAAAGAGAAATTAAGAAGACAGTCCCATTTACAACTGCAACAAAAAGAATAAAATCCCTGGAATAGACTTAACCAAAGAGATGAAAGATCTGTACACTGAAAACTATAAAACATTGTTGGAGAGGCCACCCATTGGCGCAGTGATTAAGTGCACACGTTCTGCTTCAGAGGCCCGGGGTTCACAGGTTCAGATCCTGGGTGCAGACATGGCGCCGCTTGGCAAGCCATGCTGTGGTAGGCGTCCCACATATAAAGTGGAGGAAGATGGGCACAGATGTTAGCTCAGGACTAATCTTCCTCAAAAAAAGATTGTTGAAAGAAACTGAAGAAGCCACAAAGGAATGGAAAGATATTCTGTACTCTCGGATTGGGAGAATTAACATAGTTAAAATGTCCATATTTCCTAAATCAATCTACAGATCCAATGCAATCCCCATCAAAGTTCCAACAACATTTTTCACAGAAATAGAACAAAGGATCCTAAAATTTATATGGAACAACAAAAGACTCCAAATAGCCAAAGGAATCCTGAGAAAGTAGAACAAAGCTGGAGGTATCACACTACATGATTTCAAAATATTCTACAGAGCTGTAGTAACCAAAACAGCACTGTACTGGCACAAAAACAGACACACAGGTCAATGGAACAGAATCAAGAGCCCAGAAATAAACCCACATGTCTATGGATAGCTAATTTTTGACAAGGGAGCCAAGAATATACCATGGAGAATGGAAAGTCTCTTCAATAAATGGTGTTGGGAAAACTGGACCGCCACATGCAAAAGAATGAAAACAGACCATTTTCTTACACCATACACAAAAAATTAACTCAAAATGGGTTAATATCTTGAATGTAAGACCTGAAACCATGAATCTTCTAGAAGAAAACATAAGCAGTATGCTCTTTGACATCAGTCTTAGCAGCGTATTTTCAATACCATGTCTGACTGGGCAAAAGAAGCAATAGAAAAAACAGTTGTGTTCCCTCTAATATTCTAAGTTATTACAAAGAAATATGATTCCTGTGATAGTGAGCAGCTGACCCTGCCTTCTCGCTTCCATTATTGGGGGCTTAAATGATTCCATTCTCATGACCCCCCTGGAACTATCATTGCAGGGTCACCAAAGGCATTAATAGCAGCAGGTTCCTTTTCTACTCCTGTAGAAGCTTTGTCCTTACTTTTCTAGTTATTCACAAATGATAGACTTCACATACACGTAACATCCGAAATTTTAAAAGACTACCTCCACTATATTTCACTGCATTCAAATTTTTGAGACTCCTGTTTAACAAAGGAGGGGTTTTCTTCTCCTAAATTTTGGCTGAAAACAGCCTCTTGTTGGTAGGAGCTAAAGTGGGTTTCCCTCTCCTTTCATTGGTATCTCTCTTTTCCAGTTCAGAGAACGGCCAGGGCTCCTCCAGGATGACAGGTTTGCTTAGGGTACACCACAGAGGGGTGTTGAATGTAAGCAGAGAGGCCATTATGAGCCCAGTGAGATGCAAGACACCATCCGGTCAACAGCAGTTAAGAGAAAGCAGAACAAGGACAGACACCAGGAAAAGGGAAAAGCTCGCCTTTCTGTGCCAACATGGGAGAGGATCCTTGTAACTCTTCCGTCTCTTCTCCAGAGGTAGGACCATCACCAGTGTTGAGACTTGACTGAAGAGGTGCTAGAAGGATGTTCTTCCCCTTAGCAGTTAACCTGTGCAGAGGAGACCAAGGAACTCCTCGCAGACTGACACCAGACAGGAAAGCTCACTAGGAGTCGTGGGCCCATGCACAAGAATCATCAGATGTCACCGTTTCAGGAGACTGGGAATGGGGTTACAGACTGGAGGCCTAGAGTTGTCAGCATCCAAATGCAGTCAACGTGGCAGTTAAGATTTTATTTATGTGTTTTGTGTTAACATATTTTCAACTTAATTCAACTTGTCCAACCCCAGAGAGCTGAAGCAGGAGCCGTGTGGCAGGAATCGACCTCAAGACTCTGCTGCAAGTGTCAAGGATGCACTACTTCCAATCTTAACAAAAATTTATCTGTTTTATTTTGTAGATTTTAGAACTCAAGAACACCTGCCTCAGTTGAGGAGGCATAAAATAAATAGTATAAAGGAGTGTTTCTCAAACTGTGGCCTGTGGAACCCTGGGATCTCCAAAACTCTCTCAGGAAGTCCATGAGGCCAAAATGTTTTAAATAACAAAACTAAGATGTCACTTTCTTTTTCCACTGTATTGATGTTTGCACTACTGGTGCAAAAGCAGTGATGGCAACAACGCTGGTGCCTTAGCATGAAGCAAGGCAGAAAATAAAGTGAGGAAGAAAAAGCCAGTATGCTTACAGAAGATCCTGGATGAAGCAGGGAAAACTATTAACTGTATTAAACCCCATTCCCGTGTTTATGTCTTTTTATAGCCTGGATGACGAAAGGGGAAGCAGGCATGGTGCTCTTCTACTGACACTGGAGGAGAGTGGTCTTGTGGTGGGTGGAATTCTGAGGTGAACCTCTGAGATTCCCCTCTCCTGGTATTCAAGCAAACACTAACGTAGCCACGGTTGTGCAGTGCTGCACAGATGGTAAAGTTGCTGACTTTATAGCAAGAGTGGCCTGGATCATGCAGCTGGTCCCAATGTAATCACATCAGCCTTCAAGAGGGAGGCAGAAGGAGGAGGTCAGAGGGACTCAAGGTATGAGAAACACTCCAGGTGCTGTTACTGGATTTGAAGACAAAAGCGGCCACAAACCAAAGACGCAGGTGGCCTCTGGAAGCTGAGAAAGTCCCCTAGCCAGCAGCCAGCAAAGAAAGCTGTGCTGCAGCTGCACAACTGAACTCGGCCAACAGCCTGCGTGAGTCTGAGAGTGGGCTCTCCCCAGAGCCTCCAGGTCAGAGCCCACGATACCTGGATCTCAGCCCGATGAGGCCCTTGCAGAGTGCTTGCCAAGCCCACTGGACTTCCACCCTGCAAACTGATGATAAACAGGTGTTATTTTAAGCTTCTAAGTTTGTGCTGAGTTGCCACAGCAGCGATAGAGAATGAATGCAGTTGCCTGGAGAAGCAGCTATGGGATTGAGTTGTTAGCTGAAATGGCTGATTTTTCATGGAACGCCGTTTTTATGAAAAACAAGTGTCTTGCAAAATCTGATGATTGAGATTTGGTATTTGGTAGTCACTTTCTTGAAAATGAATGGAGTGAGCCAATCACTTCAAGGAAAAAGTATTTGTTGCCAGCGGTAAAATCAGAACACTGAAGCAAAAACTAGAAATTTGGAAAAATTGCATCTTTCACCGCAAGCTTGATAGCTTCCCAGTCCTGAAAGACTTTCTCATGAGACTGGTGTTAATATTAGACAAACGTAATTTGTTGATATTGATCATGAAATTTGACACTTGAAAGATATGCATAACTCAGGAAACCAATATTTTCCAAAATGAGCAATGCCTGATGTTTCAAAATCTTGCGTGGCTGAAAGATCTATTCGAAGTGCAAGATAAACCAGTATATTTTACTGAAATAGAGTTCAGTGACGTGGTCTCAGCTTTCACATTGAAACTAAGCTTTAGGAAGCTACTGCTTGTTCACATTTGGTGTAGTATCAAAGAAGAATGTCCACAGTCATCTGAAAAAGCTATTGAAATACATCTCCCTTTTCCAGCTGTACACACATCTGTGTAAAATGGGATTTTCTTCATATTCTTCAATGAAACAACATATCACAAAAGATTGAATGCAGAAGCAAATATGAGAATTCAGCTCTTGTCTATTAAGCCAGTCATTAAAGAGATTTGGAAAAGGTAAATCATTGCCACTCTTCTCCCTAATTATTCTTTATTTTGGAAAATAAGTTTTTTTAGATTAAAGATATGTTACTTATATTAATATATAATCATCTTGGTATTGTTATTTAAATGAGGTAACAAATATTTTTAAGCTTTTCAGTTTCAATTTCTAGTACAGTAAATAGTACAGATAGATCCCACTTGAACAAAATCTCTTTGGCATCCTTAATCTTCCTTAAGAGTATAAAGTCATCCTCAAACTGAAAAAGATGTTGATTTTGTGGGTGTGGTCGTCTGATTCGACTCTGAGGACATTAGCGAGAGATTTTTAATCTAAAGTGGTACAGCTGATTCTGGGGCTACTGTCTTTTTTCCATGGTTCCACAGCAACAGAAGGGTTGCTATTTTCCTGGAGTTTTTTGGATGACAAGTTGCAAAAATGTATAACTACATTCTGAATTTAGGTTTGAAAATCTGCAGCTTTTGAAATCATCAGTTTTGATCAAAACCTAGTATGCCAACATTAATTGAATCAAAACACATTTAAAATTTCGTGTTTTAGACTTTTTCCCAAAAGAAGATATTCCACATTAGGTTAAAATGTCATTTCTAAACGTCCAGTCATTAGAAATAATCATAATGTATTGTCTCAATGAAGTCATTTCTGCAGAGAACTGATCAGCGGTAAGCAGCTATTAGCAATAGCAAAACTAAATGGTGACAAGACTTTTGTCCTTTAAAAACAAAAACAAACCATTCCACAATAGTAATGAAGTTTGTGGGCACTAATTTCACCGTGCAACTCACGAGTGTAGCAAAACTCCAATCGATATTCATCACTGCACGTTAAAAAAATAAAACCACTTTCATTAAGAGCTAGAGGAAGGTTAAGATTAAAGGGGTCCTAAGCAATTGAAAAAAGGCTCCTTATTTTTCCTGTCATGAAATATGCAAATGAGAATGGAAGTATAAAAGATATCATTTAATCAGATAAGTAAAGCTCATCTTTTACTTAGCAAATGACGATGTGTGGAACAAAGTGGAGAGGAATTCAACACCTCTGAGAATATTACCATGAAATACACCGCCTGTTTGGCAGTTAGGCTGAGGAATGTTGCCAGAGGCCACCCTTGTGTGACTAACAATAAGCACATTTCTTTTCCTCCCACAGTGTGGTGCCTAAAGGAGTGTTCCTTGATGGTGGACCCCACCATCCCAGGCAGATGCTTTCCACTTGGTCGTCATTTGTGCAGAAAACTTTCATATCTTGAGTGAATAAGAGCTCATCAGACCCCATGGAATTTTTTATTCTGTACTAACCATCGATCTAAGTACTGTCTGCCTGGTGGAATCCACTGACACCATTCGGTGTCATTCTGTCCATTCTTTGCAAATGGTTTCTTTATCCAAATCCTAAATTATTCTCTTATATTTTCTCTATCCTCCTGAAATTATTCAAACTACCGTGTAATTTTCTCTTTAGTGCAAATAGTTGAAAGATATAAATCTATTTTATACATGAAAATTGTCCTGAGTTTGATTTCAGTTTCCAAGATCATCTCAGTCAACTTCATAAAAGAATTTTAAGACTAATTCTTTTCCAAAAATAGATGAAAAAACAAAGGAGCAATTGGTCTTTTTAAAAGAATAAATATTTAAAACAATCTTTATACACTTATGTTCCCTTCCTCTGATTGTCCAGAATCTCTTAAACTGTGTGCTCCCAGTATCATGTCCCAGCGTCCTACTGAGTAATTTCCACAAGTCCTTTTGCCAATTATGTGGCATCCCCTGTGAGCTGCTGGAGTTGGGAAACAAGCAACAGCAAGACAAGCATCTCACCAGCAGCTGAAATTCAATGTAATGTCAACGAAGTGGAAAGAAAAGACAACTGGCAATCTCAGAATGTAAAACTAACTGAGATGTAAGGAGGCTAGATCAAGACCGGGACAGAGCAGATGGTGCAGGCAGAGATGGCCGGCTGGAGTCCCAGGATGCAGCAGCTATCATTGGCCTTCACCATCCCGTGCCTTCTCCTCTTCCTGGGCACCGTTGGACTCACGCTCCTCAAAGTGTGGTGCCTGGACAAGATGTCCTCTGTAAGCTGTTACTAATATTCATGCTACAAGGAGCTAAGACTAGAAGGTAAAGCAATTATAGTACTAAGTACTAAGCACAGTGAAATTCAGCCAACACTTTTTCCCCCAAAACAGCTTTCTCAATGAAGAAAGTAATGTGTTGATTTATATTCTCATTTAAGTATCAGGGACTTAATAGAACAGTTACTTCGAGCAGCGCTGAGCCAGACAACATCTTCCAAACTCCTCAGGTCTTACTGGGGACACCTGACTAGTCCTCACTCAGGTAATGTGAGCATTACATGCATCAGTTCCAAACAGGGTGTTTGTAGTGGACACTGTTGTGTTGCCCAGATCTTCAGGGCTGACATGCCCACTCCTCCAGACACTCAGTGTTGACAGCTCAGAGCTCACAGCTGAATGCCACTCCCAGAGGTCGCTCTGGCCTGAAGGGAGCTGCCCCACGCAGGGCGACATTTACCTCCTGGTTTGCGTTTAGATTCAGTGACTTATCAACATAGGGGGATGAAGTCCTGGCCCCTCAACCTAAATTTTAGACAACCCTGAGGGGCCATTCCAGCTCCAGAGCTCACCGTGGGTCTGCTGAGGTCTTTGCTTTGACTACATCACAGCTCAGTTCTCTCTCTGCCTGGTCATGCTTCTTTCACTGGTTTTGATTCCAAGAGCACTCGCCTGAAATCTTTCTGAACATAAACCTTCACTCAGAGCGTGCTTCCCAAGAAGCCACACTGCCACGATGATGAAAAGCTACCTGGCCTCCTACCTTTTACTCTTCTCTGGGCTGACAGTCTCATGTGGAAGGTTTCACTGGACACTGAGAAGGTGGCGGAGTCCCCTGACAAATCCTTAGTTCCTAAAGGATTCCCTGGAGTCTGAGCCCACCCATCAACCAACATTGGACCAGGATACTAGACTTACCCTGTTTGTTTGTTAAGCATCTGAGATTTATGGTTATGTGTTGATAAATTAACCCACACAAACTAATATAAAACATATATTATGGATTCCTTAGTAGCTAAATATTAAGTAGACGTTTTATCCTACCTCAAAACTGGAATGTTTTCCCTCCATTCTTTTTGCCAACCGATTGGAGCTAGTGGTAAAGAGAGTTGACTTGGTTTTGTCAGGTGATCTTGCCTCTCCATCTTTACTTTTAACTTAACAGTTGTATCATGGTAATTCTTGAAGATGTTATCCAAATTTGTTTAAAGAAGTCTGAGCAAGCAAAAAGACAACCCTTTCTTTTGGAAATTTGAAGTGATTAAATAAATTTCTAATGGAACAGCTGATTACAAATCATATACAAAAGTAGAACTCACTCTTGCCCTTAGTTCTGAAAGTGACTATAAACCCATCACAGTCCAGGTAGATCAGGCAAATGGAAACAATCCACCTGGGCTGATGTCCCAGGCTAATGTGCTCTGATAAAATGTGATGTGAATGAATGACTCTCTACTACTAAGAAGGAACCATATATTTCAGTGCAAATCATACCAGACAAATAAGAGCAGACTATGATTAAAAAAAAATAAAGGAAGCCATATGCTTTAGCCAAAGAGCACAGAGCTATGCTGCGTGTGCTTTTGGTTGACTCATTGAGAGAAGGTGCTAATATACATTCTAAGGAGTAATTAAACTTTATCAAAAACTATGAATGATATCAAACCTGAAGTGAGTTCGCTCACCCATTGCACAGCAAGCCAATCTCTGACACTGGGTGTGGTGGAAGAAAGTAGGAATTTTGTTATTGCACAGTTCTGAGCAAGGAGAGAAGGCAGCTAACACTGAAATCCCAAACTCCCCATAAAGCTAAAAGGAAGGGTTTTTATTTGGGGTTTTAGGTAGGGGAGGGAGAGCATATCGCCTTGCTGGTTGGAGCTTTCCCACCAGCCTGTCTTTGGCCTTGAGACTCTTTCAGAGAGGAAGGAGCCCGTGACCTTGCTGGTCAGCAGCTTTCCCACCAGCCTGTATCTCTTTGCAGGGAGGAGATAATGAATCCAGGTGCTTGTCCTTGGCAGTGTCTGTCTCCATGGAGGATAGTGGATATTGGAGCCAGGAAGCCACAGAGTAAGCAGGGAAAGAGTGTTTTGGTTTTAACTCCGTATATACTGGGTTCAGTGTAGGGAAGCTAGTATCAGGGTTGGGATCATGAATGGTCTGAGACTTACCATTTTATGGATATTAATAGAAGATGTGAGACTCCTGGGTCAGAGGCAAAGAACAGTTTATTATTCACAGCAATAATAGAAGCCAAATTATCAGCATTTTTAGCACTGATTCCTTGAGCTTAATTCCCATATAGCAAAATGAAGAGGGACAGATGACATCTGCACGCACAATAGATTGCTTTAAGTTATGTGAGAGGAACCCAGAACTTAGACAGCCCAAACTATTTAAAATGGGCAGTCAGAAAGCCTGCTCTTTGTGCCAGAGAGAGATACCATCTCTATTTTCCGAGGCTGCAGTCAAACCTTCTCTTGGTTCCAGGGGAAGAAATCATCTCCATCACCCAAGGCTGTTCACTGTACAGACACCCATGAAACATGGGCTAGAACAAAGGGCCACAGCACAATGGCTCAGAAGTTATCCAGAAACCTGACAGACCTGTGCAGAATTGTCTCCCAAAAACCCTGAGAGAAAGACTTGCCTATGTTTGCACATTACACAACAAAAACAAAACTAATGTTTTATATATAGTCAATGTTTTTACATGCTTATATAATAATACAGAAAAGCATAAAGACTAAAATATCAGCGTCTTACTTTTCATATTGTGTTTAACATCAGCTGGAACCATCCTTTGATTTTATATCTTGAGCCTTTTTAGAGGACAGAATATATTCCCAGAGAGCTCCGAAGATTTGCAAGGTTTTCCAAACATTCTAAATTTCCCTTTAATTTCTTCTACGCGAATCCAGCCTCCTTTGGAACTTGCTCTCACATTCTGCCGTGTGCAGAGCACTGGCCCCCTGCTCCTCTCCCTTGCTGCTGACTGAGTGACCATGTCTGTATGCTTCGTGCCTGGAGGATGACTTCATGTCATGATGAGCAGCCAATTAGGCCATGTTCACTGTCTTCCTCCTATTCCTTTCCCCAGATGAACCCCCAGAGTCACAGTGGTTGTTTAATGACGGGAAAACATCTGATGATAACTCGGGACCTCTGGACTCCGGATTCCTGTGAATGTCTCTGAAGGCTTTTCCACTTGCCTTCTGCTGTGGACTGACACTGTGAGATTAATGGGTTGACGTAATTGAGGCCACTAATGAGCTATTCTTCTCTCTTGAAAGAACATTTTGTCCAATTTCTACACATGCATAGTCCAGTGTCAGGGAGGGTCATGTTTCTAGCTCCTTTGCTTTGTGACAGCATTGAGTGTCCTGGGAATTTCTACAAGCTCCATCATAGACGTGCAGACACGTCATCGGCCTGGCCTCTGTAGGCGTCTGAATTTGAAACTCACCGTTTAAAAGATAGTAACGAGAAAGAGATGGGCAATTGCTAACCTGCAGTGTTTGAACTTTGGATCATAGTAGATGTGGAACCAAATCCTGGCTAATGACAGATATTCTTCCTTAGGAAGATCTAGGGAAGAAGTGACCAATTTAATGGATGCAAACATTGTACGGCATGAGAACCTTGATATATTTTACGCAATAAATCATATAAAGATAATTGCCTGGTAGCCATTATATTAAGAATTAGGAAAGACACAAAGTAGAATGAGTTATGATTCTTTCACTTTAATAGTGTGAAATCTATGAGGAGAGAAAAGATATAGAGCTGTGAAAAGTTATGCAGCAAATAAGAGAAAATAAATTGGATGGTAATGAAAGGAAAACTATGTCATAGGAAACAGCAGTGGGATCAGTTACCAACTAGCAAGAATTTAAAAGTATTTCCATGTTCACGAGAGAGAGAGAGCTTCAGGCTGGGGATGATAGAGAAAGCCTTTGTCTCAGTTACGCATGGCTGCTGGTTGCCTGCCCATGTTGAGAATGTGTGTATCCCAAGAGAGAACACACTGAAAGGGAGAAGAAGGACAGTGATCATCTTCCTTTGGTCTTTTTCCTGGGCATCTGGAATTTAAATGGGAACCTGAGGACATACAGCAGTTATTGATGATTTTAGCCCAGAAAGAGAGAAAGTAGTTATAAGAAAACTAGACCTTATTCAACTAGTTCAGGAAATATTAGAATGCATGTCAGACTGCATAAATGCAAACTCATCCACATAGAAAAGAACAGTTTCTGAAATCCGACATTTAATGTTGGAATTAATATATGAAATACTAGGCACAGCCCTGAAGAAGTGGGAAATCAGAGATGATCAATACTAATAATGTTGGAGCGGCAGCCTGTGAGCATTTTGATGCAAGAGGCACGTTACTGGGACCACCAGTGAGACTCCACAACAATGATTCTTACCCTTTTTTTGCCAAAGTTGTCTTTGATATTCTCAAGAAAGCTTTGTTTCTTCTCTTGTTTTCAATATCTCCAAGTTGATGCACACAACATTTTCATTCAATTTGGGGTGTCCATGTGTCTCCAGAAACCCATGCACGCACGCAGGATTAAGGAACGCTGCTCACAAAGATCTGTCTCCACAAAGATCCGTGTCAACTATCATCCACCAGCAGTCCTACGTCCTGCTTCACAAGTGAGGGACTGGGTGTGGGACAGGTCCTGGACACCTTAGTCTGATTCTGTTTACGAAAGTCTTTCTTGTTAAACTGCTTACAGATTTATCTTCTAGAGGAGAGAAAGGAATGCTTGCCAGGTGGTGCCATTAAAAGTGCTCGGCTCCGCCATCTTGAGCTACACTTTCATTTCTCATGTCCACATCTTCCCCTTGTAGTTTGCACTCATTTCTGTGACTATTTAAACCTTCAGTAACATCAAAGAGGATACGTTGAGATGAGCAGTATTTGCCCTTTATATTTTTACTATTAATATGAATACAATGCTCATATCAAGAATTCTGTTTGAATAATCTTGACTTCAGTGCCGGCCAAACCAAAAGTGAGTCTGTGAATTAATAAGACCTCTACTTGGCATGAGTTCCTGAGTGGGCAGGGCCCTCACTCTATTTATCTTCCTCTTCCTACTCCCTTTTCTATGTTATGGCCACTTGATTTTCAGTCCACAACAACGTAGAAAACTCAATGTACTTGCTCATGGAAGATCTTCAGTCTAGGTTTCTAAGATTAACTGGTTAACACTTTGTCTTCAGTCTAGGAAATCTGCGTGATTTTTTGCTAACACAGAGTATGAATTGATGGCATAGTGATTTTACTGACCCCACTCATCCCCTTTTTCACCTATTCCTCCCATTCAGGGTCTTCTTTATTTTCAGATGTCCTGGGATCTCATGCTGCAATATACTACCCATAATGAAGAAGACCCAACCCATTGCAAAACAAGAATATTTAACATTTTGTACCAGCTGTAAACCCATAGAAATCTGTTTTAAACTCATCCTACCTCATCTGCAATATTGGGATTATAACAACTGCTCTGAGAAAATTATTGTTGAACTTCTCATTTCTGGTTCCAAACGTAAGGAGCTTGGAGGTTGCCACCCCATCCTAACAGCAAGTAAAAAACTGAACAGACTGAAAATTCGACTGCTCTTCTTGGATCCAGAAGAGAGGGGAAGACACAGGGCAAACTGTTGCCTTCAAAACTGGAGAGAAGACAGATGAACACAGCAAGTCACAGGTTACCAGAGCAGAGACTCAAGAACGGAAACACCAGGAGACGAGGACCTGGCCTGGGAAACCTGACCTGTAATTGATGAACTGCTGGAGCCTCAATGTGGACAACTCTGAGTTGGAAACTCCAGGGCACCCAGACATAGAGGGCGGCCCCATAATATTGTGAGATTTACCTCCTGGAGCTTGACCAGTTTCCCACAGTAAATATTGAAGAGAAATCCTCCTGGGCTTCTACGAGGGGAAAGACAAAAGGAATAATTCTGAAATACACTAGAACACCTGTTCTTACAAGGCTGCCCTCAGGGGAAACTAGTTAATGGAGAGTAACCTGCTGGCGTCTTGTCAGAGCCTGACTGACCTAGAGGAAGAGAAACACTCAACTCCAGCCCCTCTAGTCATCTGTCCCACCTAAGGGAGAGAAAAAAACTGAGAAACTCTGTGGAGTTCACAGTCAGAGGCGCAGGCTCACCAAAAACTGAGACCTACGCGCAGGACCTCCCCACACCCCACACCACATCATTAAAGGCCTATTCACAGCAGTTCCTTACACTCAGCATGCCACTCCAGCTATCAAGAAAAAACTACAAGGCATACTTAAAGGCAAAAAACACAATCTGAAGGGACAGAGCAAGCATCAGAACCAGACATGGCAGGGATGTTGGAATTATCAGACCAGGTACTTAAAACAACTGTGATTAATATGCTAAGGGCTCTAATGGATAAAGTAGGCAGCATGCAGGAACAGATGGGACCTGTAAGCAGAGACCTGGAAATCCTAAGAAAGAACAAAAACAAATGCTAGAGCTCAAGAACGCTGTACAGAAATGAAGAATGCCTTTGATGGGCTGATTAGCAGACTGGACATAGCTGAGGAAAGACTCTCTGAGCTCAAGGATATATTGAATCCTCAAAAACCAGAAAGAAAAGCAAGTAAAAACTGAGGGGAAAAAAGAATAAAATATCCAAGGACTATGGGACAATTACGGAAGATATAACACATGTGTAGTGGGAATACAAGAAGAAGAGAGAGAAAGAAAGGAACAGAAGAAATATATGAAACAATAATGAGTGAGAATTTCACCAAATTAATGTCAGATACTCAACCACAGATCCAGGAAGCTCAGAGATCACCAAGTAAGATAATGCCCCTGAAAACTACACCTCAACAGATCATTTTCAAATTACAGAAAATCAAAGATAAAGAAACATTGTTTGATGCCAAAAGAGATAATGATAGTGAAAGCTCTTTGAAAAATGGTAAAGGACTGCACAAATTTAAGGGCTTCCTATTGTTACTTATAACAACAGTAATAATACAGTCGTGTGCCACATAACAATGTTTTGGTCAATGATGGACTGCATATAGGATGGTTGTCCCATGAGATTAGCACCACACAGCCTAGGTGTGTAGTAGGCTGTACCATCTAGGTTTGTGTAGGTGCACCCTGTGACATTCTCATAATGATGAAATCACCTAAGACACATTTCTCAGAATGTACCCCCATCGTTAAGTAACACATCAATGTAATGAAATTTTTGATACTAAATACTCAGCTCATAAATACTGGAGCAATATTTATAAGGCTTCTTTATCTGATTTTGGTTATGATACGGATGATGATTAAAATAAACTTTATCTTTTTAAAATTATTTATTTTCATATTTACATGTTTATTCAACAGACACATAAGTACCTGATGAGTGTCAGACATCATGTCCATCATGCACAGAGGCCTAGCCAGATTCCCTCCTCTGGAGGAACCCTCAGCCCGGTGAAGGAGACATGTGGTGAGCAGACATCGTAGCCCCATGGATAGAAGTGTATCGTACATCATAGAGGCACAGAGAGTGGCAGGGGGCCCCAGCCTGGTGTTCCCTGCATCAAGCACAGCGACTCTTTCTCTGCCTCTCCTCGAGGCTGGAGCTGTTGCTGTGACGTCAATTGTCCATTTGGAGACACTGAGCTCCCACTTTGGAAACAGCAGAGTAAAATTTCATCCATAAGGAAGAAGGCCTAGTGTAAGGCAGCAGAGCTGAGAATTTTTAGAGACATCCATTAGTTTTGCCAGCCCAACATTCCTTTTCCATTCCTTTGGTAACAGATTCTCTCTTTCGTGAGGGCATCCTAAGCAGTCAGGGTGGCCTGACCTTGTCCTCCTGCCACAGAGGCGGACACATACCCAATCCAGTCCAAACAGAATCTGGTTTTGCATTTTCCCTCAGAGCTACCGGAAGTGACTAAATGGTTAATGTATGAGCTGGAACTGCATTTCCTTTGCCGCCACGAGAGGCCTGAGAGTGACATCAACACAGGTGGAGCAGAGCTGAAACATAAAGACGTACAGACGTGATGACATTGAGCCTGAGATCCAGCCACACCTGAGCTGCCTGCATCCTTAGGGCTTTCCGCCTGCATGAGTTACAAAGTTTGCTTAAGCTGAGTTGTTAGGTTTTGATCACTTAAAAATGATAATTATTAATACAATCTGAAAGGTAGCTGAGAATCTTCCATTTCTTTCTCCTTCCAGAAAGTTAGGCTGGAGAGAAAGCTGAAATGGTCCTGCTCTGCAATCGGTCTGTGATAAATTGGAAATTACCTATCCAATGGAAAAGTTATTGCTGGTTTTACATCATGACTTTCCTTCTTTTTTTTTTTTTTTTTTTGGTGAGGAACATTGGCCCTGAGCTAACATCTGTGCCCATCTTCCTCTACTTTGCATGTGGGACGCCGCCACACATGGCTTGATGAGCAGTATGTAGGTCGGCACCTGGGATCTGAAGCAGCAAACCCTGGGCAGCCAAAGCGAAGTGTTCAAACTTAACTGCTATGTTTCCTTCTTAATACGGTCATTTTCTTCTCCTTCATCTTGTCACTCTACTGTACGTACCCTACGGCAACTTGAGCTTGTTGTTGATTCTGCAGGCAGAGGCAGAGAGCCCCGCTCTGGTCAAAGTTGATAGGACAGGCTCTGCCACCAGCTCACAGGCCACCTGCTCAATGCTCCTTCACATCTTTGACCTGGCTGGGGGGGGCGGGGGGAGGATTTTATACTGTTGGATATACAAACACCGATGTGGGAAGTTGAAGATAGAATTGGAAGAGAATTTGGTTTCCACAGAGTTAAGTAGAATTATTCTATTGTAATGATGTTGCTTCCTTAACACCAAAAGTGCCTCATAATGATGACTACTTTTAAATGCAAACACTTTCTGTGCTGGAGGAAAGCAGACAGATTGAAACAAATCTGTGTGTTTTAATAAAGAAATGTGAAAAAAGGAAATCCCTTGTGTTTCTAGAAATGGCCTTGAAAGGAGGTTTAACAGTTCTGCCTTGAGCACTCAATTAAGTGTTGTCTATAAAATAGAAACTGTTAAACAACAGTAAGTCCAATGAATTAAGTAATCCATATGCAAAAATTATGACCCAGGACCATAAGCCAAAGTGGCTCAACCCCTAAACTGACAGAGCACAAAGTTCCTGAGTGCAGTGGCAAAGGAGGATCAACGAGGTAAAAAAGAGATAGTCACTCCTGTCATTGTCCTTTCACTCCAGAGACTGAAAAGGGAAGCCAAGTAAAGTAAAAATAAATCCTTCATTTGGACAGAACCATTCTTGCTGTTTTGCATAGATTGTTACAATTTTCTTCATGATAAATAAACACAAAGAAACAGGCAGTGGTGAGAGTCACGCATCAGGTCACACAGACTTGGAAGATCCACCACCATGTCCTTCCAGGGGAGACAGGAGCCAAGTTACCCGGTGTGCAGGCACGGCGTTAAAAACCGTGTTTGCATGTATTTAAATACAACAAAAACTTAATAAGCATCAGAGCTCTGGCAATCAAAGACTTGAAAACATAGTTTCACAGAAAAAACTGAAGAGAGTTGTTTATTAATTAAGATTAAACATGCTGAAGAGCTGACTGGCTGATGAGATTGGGGAGATTCAGAGGAACAAAAGTCTGGACACTTGGTCACACATCAGGGGCTCACAGAGCTCTTGGGAAAGTGTGAACAGGACACATTGTAGGGAGAGTGATTAACATCCTGTGGCTCTGTGTCATCCATCAATAGTAACCTCATGGGGCCGGCCCCGTGGCCAAGTGGTTAAGTTCACACACTCTGCTTCGGCAGCCCAGAGTTTCACTGATTCGGTTCATGGGCACGGACATGGCACTGCTCGTCAGGCCATGCTGAGGCCATGCTGAGGCAGTGTCCCACATAGCACAACCAGAAGTACCTACAACTAGAATACATGACTATGTACTGGGGGGCTTTGAAGAGAAGAAGAAAAAGAAGAAAAGAAAAATAGTAACCTCACAGCTCTGTTTTGATTTTCTTTTGATCCTATAAATTAACTAGTACTCTTATTTTTATTGAGATAACATTGATTTATAATATTATACAAATTTTAGGTGTACATCATTACATTTTAACTTCTGTGAAGACCTCATTGTGTTCACCACCCAAAGTCTAATTGCTGTCCGTCACCGCACATATGCATCTTTTTACTCCTTCTGCCCTCCCCTCTCTTCCTCTGGTAACTACCACCAATCTATTCTCTGTGTCTGTGTTTGTTTGTTTATTTGTTGTTGTTGTTGTTGTTATCTTCCACTTACAAGTAAAATCATATGGTATTTTTCTTTCTCTGTCTGGCTTATTTCACTTAACGTAATGCCCTCAAGGTCCATCCATACCACGGAAAAAAGTATGGAGATTCATCAAAAAACTAAGAACAGAACTACCATATGATCCAGCTATTCCTCTGCTGGGTATTTATCCAAAGAACATGAAAACACTAATTTGAAAAGTAGTGCATCCCTCTGTTCGTTGCAGCATTATTCACAATATCCAACACTTGGAAACAACCCAAGTACCATAGGCTGTGCTCTTACTGGCTGTCCATCCATTTCTTCTAGGGAGGGTGTGTGCCATTAACCACCTCCACATTTCTCTGAAGGTCAAGCCTCCTTGGGTGCCACTGACCTTGCTGGTCATTACACTGGTGAAATACCTTGGACTGGGGCAGTTAGGAGCCACTAATGGAGTTCTCTGGTCTAAGGCCCCATCATTTCCATTGCCATTAGCAAACTAAGCTCTGTGAATCCTCTCACACCATCAGTGGTACCAGCACTGATGACGCTGGTGACTCCTTTCCCAGTGCGTTCTTGATGGCTGTGGTGAGTGATTTGTCCCCTGGGCCCTGCTGTGGAATATAACACTTGAGTGTGTATTTTTTCCCACACAATATGCCCACACTGGCACACTCACTTCCCTGACCCTTTTGTCCTCTCCTTCACTTTCTGCAACAATCTAAGCTACATCATTGTGTATGACCCTCATGTTCTCCAGGCTTCCAGGAGCCACCCTGGCAGCAGTTGGAACGATACGCTGGGTGTTTGCCAGGTGCTCATTGCTCCGTCCTGAGACAGGGTCCTCAAGCCCAGAGAGTCTCCCTTTTTCAGGCTTATGTTCTAACCCCTAATTAATCAACAACAATGCCCAGTCCTACAGGCACTCCCTTAGCTTGTCCCAGTAAAGCTGGCTAACCTTGCAGTTCACATGGGTTACAGCCCCTCCTCCCTTATCAGCCCAGCGAGGTGGGGGCAGATCCCGAGGGCCTCCTGAGGCAAAGGAGAGGCCACAGCAGGGAACGCTGGTTCTGTGACCAATGAGCCCAGCAAAGAAGGGGTAGAGAGGGTCTGGTTAATAACATACATAATTAGTCAAGTGTTTTTCAGACAAAAAGAAACTTCGTGTTCTGTTTTGCAGAGGTTGCTGTCCCTGTTCTGCAGAGAAATCATGTTTGCAGAAAGACCCTCGCAAAATGTTCCAGCGCCAGACACCCTAAAGTTACCTGAACTCAGTAGCATGTTAAATTCTCCTCCTCTGGGAGGGCCCAAACAGCCATTTTTAGATCATGTGATGTATGTAATAAAACCCATATATGCTACACAAGCGCCTTCAAAGACACAGTCGTTACGAACAAGCCCTGACCTTCCGCCTCCTGTTGTATAGTCCCCATGGGCACTGAGCTCAGGAGAAACTGCTTTGGGAGTTGTCCCCACTGGTCTCCATTACCTGTGCAAGCTGGCATCCTGTTTCACCTACTTCTGCCTTGGTTGTGCTTTTTGGCTCCACATTCATCAAGAGATGAGCCCACTGTGTTTGGTCACAATTTTAAGGGTCAACCACATCAGTAGGCCCTGACACCAAATCTCACAGAAAACTACCAGTGTAAGGGAAGAGGAGAAAACATCACTACAGACCCTGCAAACATTTAAAGGGTAATAAAGGAGTGTTACAGAAATTGATGCCAATATGTTTAGCAACTAGAAGAAATGGACCAAGCCCTTGATAAATATAAATTACTAAAAAGGAGAGATAGAAAATCTAAATGGCTCTTCATGTTCAGGAAGTTGAATTCATAACCAAAACCTTCACACAAAGAGAACTCCAAACCCAGACAGTTTTATTAGTGAATTCTATCAAATAATTAAGAAAGAAATAATATCAATTCTACACCAATATTCCTTCAGAAAGTAAAGAAGTTACTCTTTTTTAACCTGTTTAATGAGGCAAGCATAATCTAATAGAATAATAAACCTCATGAATACAATAGTCCTCAACCAAATATTAGTGAATTAAATCTGGCAGTACATGAAAGGGATAATGCATTATGACCCAGTGGGGTTGATCTTCTGCAATGCAAATTTAGTTTAACATTCCAAATAAAATGAATGCAATACACCATGGTAAAAATAAATAAAAGGGAAAGATCATATGATCATCTCAAGAAATACGTTGAAAAGGCATTTGAAATTCAACCTAATCATGGAAAAACTCTCCACAAAGTAAGAATAGGAAGAACATCCTCATTCTGATAAGGGTCATCTATAAAAACGTATAGCTAACATCATACTTAATAGGGAATTAATGAATGCTTTGTCTCTAAGATAGGGCACAAGGCAAAATTATTCTCTGTCCCTCTCTATGCAATATTTTAGTAACCAGAGAAATATGGTATAAAAAAAGAAAGAAAGATGCATATAATTTAGGGAAAAAAACCCAGTAAAACAGTTTTTATTTGCAGTTATCATGGTTGCATACATAGAAAATCCTAGGAAATCCACCAAAACCAAAAGTGATTTAACACAGTTGTAGGATACAAGATTAATACACAAAAAGTGCCTTTCTGTATACCAGAAACAATTATAAAATGAAATTAAAGCAAAAACTTCAGTTTCATTAGCAAGTAAAGATATACAATGCCTAGGAATAAATTTAAAGAAAATTTATATGAAAATCTATCATATCAAAAACTATAAAGCAGTTTTTGCTGCGAGGAATTACAGATATAATTAAATGGAAAGCTATACTATGTTCATAGACGAGAAGACTCGATATTGCTAAGATGACAGATTTAGAAGTTAAAAAGTTGATTGTAGCATTTATATTAAAATTAAAATGACCTACAATAGCCATAACAATCTTTAAAAGAGGAAACACAGTTGGAACGCTTATATTATGAGACACTCAAACTTACCATAAAATTAAATCACTGAGGTATTGGTGTAAAGATAGACACAATAGATCAAGGGAACCAAAGATACACTCATATTTGATCAACATATTTTCAACATTGTAAAATATATTTTCAACAATGTTACCATGCAATTTAATGAGCAAAGAAAAAGGAAAACTTTTTCAACAAATGGTACTGGAATGACTTCATATCCTTATTTTAAAAAGAAAAAAACCCTCAATCCTACCCCACATGATAACGCAAAAAATTATTTTGTGATGGACCGTAGACCCAAACATAAGTCAATACTGTGAGCTTATAGAAGAGTATCTTTGCAACCTTGGAGTAGGCAAAAATGTCTTAGGCCACAAAAACTATAGCAATAAAAGAAAAATTGATAAAGTAGACATCATCAAAATTAATTTTAAAAACTCTATAAAATGAGTAAAAATATTGAAGAGATGTTTCACAAAGGAAGATAATCAGATTGGCTGTTTAGCACATAAATAGTTGCTCAACAGAATTAGTCATCAATAAAATGCAAATGCAATCCACTATGAGACACCACTGTACGCCTGCTAGAGTTGCTGACATTAAAGACTGAAAATGCCAAATGGAGAGGCTGTAGAGGAAATGGACCTCACGTATCATTAGTAAGAAGAAAAATGACAAACCACTATTGAAAATTGTTTGGCAATTTCTTGTAAAATTAAACATGTATCTATCTTCAACCCAAATTGTACAGGAATATTCATGACTGCTGTATTCACAATGACTTAGAACTGAAATAACCGAAAATGTCCAGCAGGAAAATGAACGAACAGACTGTGGTGTATTCGTATAAATCACACACGGTGCTGGAATACTCCTCAACAGTAAAAAGGAATGAATTACTGAAACACACAACATGGATGAATCTCCAAACATTATAATAACCAAAGAAGCCAGGCTCAAAATAATGAACAATGTCTGATTTCATTTATATGACATTTTAGAATAGGCAAACCTAATCTATGGTGATAAAAACCAAAAAACTGCTTCCTGAGGGCAGGGGTGGGTGCCACTGACCAGGAGAAGGTGCAGAGGGCACCCCGTGGTGGAGGAAACGCTCTGCACCTGGATCGCGCTGTTTTAGATGAGTGTGTACGTTTGCCAAAATCCATCAAACGGTACACTTATATTTTGTGCATTTCATAGCATATAAATTAAATGTAAATAAAATTAGGAAAAAAGAGTATTTTTTTCTATGCTGGGTCTGGCCCAGAATCTCTAATCTTGTTATGTTTATCTAAAATATGAATCTGCAGTATGACAGCAAGAGTGAACATGTAATTTCAACCATAATTTTTCTGTTTATATATAGTTTTAACAGGAGTTACAGTGTCTTAAAAATGTCCTAGTCTTTAAGAATCTCATGTAAAGAACTCCTAAGAAGCATCCTGAGTCACTTTGGTTTTGGTGTCATTCTTAGGATCCCATTCAGCACTAGGTATGATAGCTTTCAATTCGTAGCCATCTGCTCCCCAACAAATTGATTTCCTCTCTAGTACTTGACATCTGTATTTTTTAATTACAATTTTTTTCTTTTCTTCTTCTTTTTGCTTGAGGAAGATCAGCCCTGAGCTAACATCTGCTGCCCATCTTCCTCCACTTTATATGTGGGTCACCATGACAGCATGGCTAAAGAGTGGTGTGGGTCTGTGCTCGGGATCTGACTCTCTGAACCTGGGCCACCAAAGCAGAGCACACTGCACTTAACCACTGCGCCATGGGCCTGGCCCCTTTAGTCACAAATTTAACGATAACAGCTGCGTTAGTGGAACTCACTGGCGCTTACCAAATTTCTCTCTCACATGCTCATACTCAACAGACATGTCTTCTCTGTTGCATCACTATTTGCCAAGTTAACAGATGATACAACTTTTAAGTTAAAGTAAAAATGTTGCTTTTAGCTAAGAATGTAGGTTCTGTTTCCCACACGGAAAAAAAGTGCATTTTCTCTAGTGACTCGAGAGCTCTGCTGAGACAGTACAAACAGAGCTGTGCTGAAGCCATTTGCATGTGAAACCCTCAGGTGGGAGAGCGCCAAGCCCTCCACGGCACTGGGCCTATGCTGCCCTCTAGGGGGCCACTGGCCAGTTCTCCTAGAATCACCCCAGCTGCCCTGGGGTCCTGTGCCCATCACCACATCCATTCCATAGTTTCCAAGGTCTGTGCCTTCTCCTCCCCACTGGGAGGTAGGTACAAGCAGCAGATACAACTCCTAATTCTATTTGGGCTTCTTTTTTTGTTTTTTAAAGATTGGCACCTGAGCTAACAACTGTTGCCAATCTTCTCTTTTTTTTTTTCTGCTTTTTCTCCCCAAATCAGGCCAGTACATAGTTGCATATTTTAGTTGTGGGACCTTGTAGTTGTGGCATGTGGGACGCCACCTCAACATGGCCTAATGAGTGGTGCCATGTCTGCGCCCAGGATCCGAACTGGTGAAACCCTGGGCTGCCAAAGCAGAGCACGTGAACTTAACCACTCAGCCACCGGGCCGGCCCCTGAGCTTCTTTTCTAATGCCCTAGAGTCTAGTGGTCCACAACTGGTCATTCAAAATTAATCATATATGAAAATCTACACCACACTTTCCTCAAGTTTATCTGGTTCCCTTTACAATGCACTTATATTTATAAATGAAGATTTTAGGGAGCTACCCCAGTTGTCGGCCCTGCCATGGCAGACGTCCTGCGTATTAAAGTGGAGGAAGATTAGCACAGATGTTTGCTCAGGGCTAATCTTCCTCAGCAAAAAAAAAAAGTTTTAAAAACAAATTTTGCATAACAAATAAAGAAGAGTATTTCACTTAATTTCCAATTGCAGGACTGAGTCCTGAAGTCACCGGAGCTCTTCACTAAGCCTGTCCTAAACACACTGAGCTCTTGGATGTAACTGAAAGGAAGCCAGATTCTTACGTTTTGTTAGAGTGGATCTCCACACATTTTGTAGGAATAATCAAGTAACAAGCGTCTGTGCCACCTGACAGCTTAAGAGAGAGGCTTAGGGAAAAAAAGAAAAGTATTATTCTCCATGGATCAGTTGAAACTTTTGCTACTCTGAATCTTTATGAAAATAGAATTTTTCAGTTTTTTAAAAAATGACTCATTCACTGTAGGTTTGTGGAACTGAATTTATTTTTGTACTCCAGAAAACTGAAATCGTGTCTCTGATGTTTTCCTGCAATTAGAGGACTTCACAACAGCCTGGGGAGTCGGCCTGTTTGCCATTTACATGCATTTAATTAAACCCTAACAGCACAGCTAGGAAACAAACAAACAAACAAGAATAATATGTTATAGCTTTAAATACCCAGGGAAGAAAAGCCAGCCCAGGTGGTCTAGTGGTTAAGATCTGGTGCTCTCACTGCTGAGGCCCAGGTTTGATTCCTGGTCAGGGACCATATCCCCCGTCTGTCAGTTGTTCTTCTGTGGTGGCTGCATGTTGCTGGGATGCTGAAAGCTGTGCCTCTGGTATTTCAAGTACCAGAAGGGTCGCCATGGTGGACAGGTTTCAGCAGAGCTTCCAGACTCAGACAGACTAAGAAGAAGGACATGGGGCCACCCACTTCCAAAAAAATTGGCCATGAAAACCCTGTGAACAGCAGCACAGCACTGTCTATAGATAGAGCACTGGCAGATGGAGAGGATGGCGCAAAAAGACCAGGCAGGGTTCCGCTCTGCTGTACACAGGGTGTCTAGGAGTCAGAATCCACTCAATGGCACTAACAAATCCAGGAAAAGTAATAGAGGCATAAGAAAGAATACTTTATTAATAAAGAATTAATTGTTTCAAATTATAAATGTTTATGTTCTAATTTGCCTTTATTTTATATGGGAAAAGAGTAATGACAGACCACTGTATTTTCAATGCAAAATAATAATCAGTTTTTTGACACAAAACTCATCTTTCAAGATTATCTTTTCAAATGCTACATTACATCTCCTTAAACCAATCTTTTCTTCAGAATGATTCAGTCATCCAGGTGGGGTATAATTGATGTGGAACACCTCGAAAGACACTGGCAAATAACTCAGTGAAAGCCTCTGCACAGCACTAGTGGAGAGGTCCCCACTGGCAATCACAAGGTGGGAAGGCCCTGGGGCAAAAGCAGCACAGTTAGGTGATCTAACGACAGACTGCAGAAGATACCCATAGCTCTTCTGGGGCCTATAGTGGACAAGTGTGATCTGGTGGGCTCTCTTAGGGACAAATCAGTGATTATAGGTGATCCTGCTCCTGGCTGATGGGAAAGCCCACAACACCGCTGCAGACCACAAGGAGGGAGCGCATCTAAGTGGGCTGCAGCAGTCGGCACCAGCAGCCTGAGGCCCCCTGGCGATTGTCCCCGCAACCGACGAGGGACCCCACAGGACCACTGTGACTACGAGGAGGGGTCCAGGCCCAGTCAGTAACAGCTGACAGTGTTCCTGGTTGGTGCAGTCTAAACAGCTGCCCCCTCGACACCAGTCACAACAAGTGGAAGCAGCGACTAAACTCTATCTCTGTGAAGAGGCACAAATCCATGCCATCAAGCAGTATGAAAAAATATATTAAATCTCCAGAACAGAAGGAAAATGATAAGTACCCAGAAAACAATCCCAAAGACAATGAAATCTATAACCTAAATGACGATGATTTCAAAACTGCCATTATGAAGAAACTCAACGAGTTAAAAGAGAATTCAGATAGACAACTCAATGAGTTCAGGAGCTATGTCACAAAAGAGCTTGACACTATAAAGAAGAACCAATTAGAAATACTGGAGATGAAGAACACAATGGAGGAGATTAAGAAAAATCTGGACTCTCTGAACAGTAGGGTCGATAATATGGAGGACAGAATTAGCAATTTGGAGGATAGGAATATAGAAATGCTGCAGGCAGAGGAGGAGAGAGAACTAAGACTAAAAAGAAATGAAGAAACTCTCTGAGAATTATCTGACTCAATTAGGAGATGCAACATAAGGATTATAGGTATATCAGAGGGAGAAGAGAAGGAGAAGGGGGCAGAAAGCCTATTCAAAGAAATAATGGCTGAGAACTTTCCAAACTTGGGAAGAGAGATGGAACTTCACGTGACAGAAGCCAATAGAACTCCAAACTTTATTAACACAAGAAGACCAACCCCAAGGCATATAGTAGTGAAACTAGCAAAAGTCAATGACAAAGAGAAAATACTAAGGGCAGCCAGGCAGAAGAAAATAACTTACAAAGGAAACCCCATAAGGCTATCAGCAGATTTCTCAGGAGAGACCTTACAAGCTAGAAGAGATTGGAATGAAATATTCAAAACTCTGAAGGACAAAAACCTGCAGCCAAGAATACTCTACCCAGTGAAAATATCCTTCAAATAAGATGGAGAAATAAAAACTTTCCCAGATAAACGAAAGTTAAGGGAGTTCATCACCACAAAACCTCCTCTTCAAGAATTGCTCAGGAAGAAACTCATTCCTGAAAAATCAAAAAAAGGAAAGGGGTTACAAAATCCAGAACAAAGGAGATAAGCAGAAGGACAATAACACAAAGTAACAGCTCTCCATCAGGATAAAATGCAAAAGAACCGGAAAACAAGTGACAAAATTGCAACAGTAGGCCCCCACGTTTCAATAATCACACTAAACGTGAATGGATTGAACTTTCCAATCAAAAGGCACAGAGTGGCAGGATGGATCAAAGAACAAGATCCAACAATATGCTGCCCCCAGGAAACACACCTCAGCCCCAAAGGCAAACACAGACTCAAAGTGAAGGGATGGAAGACAATACTCCAAGCTAATAATGAACAAAAGAAAGCAAGTATTGCCATACTTATATCAGACAAAGTAGACTTCAAAGCAAAACAGATAAAGAAAGACAAAGAGGGGCAGTATATAACGATAAAAGTGACGCTCCACCAAGATGACATAACACTTATAAATATATACACACCTAACACAGGAGTACCAAAATTCGTAAAGAAACTATTAACAAAACTAAAAGGAGACATCAACAACAATACAATAATAGTAGGGGACCTCAACACCCCATTAACACCAATGGACAGATCATCCAGACAGAAAATCAACAAGAAAATGATAGAATTAAATGAAAAATTAGATCAGATGGACCTAATAGATATATATAGGACACTTCATCCAAAAACAGCAGGTTACACATTCTTCTCAAGCGCGCATGGAACATTCTCAAGGATAGACCATATCTTGGGAAACAAAGCAAGCATCAATAAGTTCAAGAGGGTTGAAATAATATCAAGCATCTTTTCTGATCACAATGCTATGAAACTAGAAATCAACTACAAGAATAAAGCTGGGAAAGGGCCAAAAATGTGGAGACTAAACAACATGCTACTGAACAAACAATGGATTATTGAAGAAATTAAAGAAGAAATCAAATACTATCTGGAGACAAATGAAAATGAAAACACACCATACCAAATTATTTGGGACGCAGTAAAGGCAGTCATAAGAGGGAAATTCATTGCAATACAGGATCACCTCAATAAGCAAGAAAAATCTTACATAAATAACTTCAAATGACACCTAACGGAATTAGAAAAAGAAGAACAAATAAAGCCCAAAGTCAGTAGAAGGAGGGAAATAATAAAAATTAGAGCAGAAATAAATGATATTGAAACAAAAAAGACAGTAGAAAGGATCAATGAAACAAAGAGTTGGTTCTTCAAAAAAATTAACACAATCGACAAAGCCTTAGCCAGACTCACTAAAAAAAAGAGAGGGAAGTCTCAAATAAATAAAATTAGAAACGAGAGAGGAGAAATCACAACAGATACCGAAGAAATACAAAGGATCATAAGAGAATACTATGAAAAACTATATGCCAACAAATTGAACAACCTAGAAGAAATGGATAAATTCCTAGACTCATACAACCTACCCAAACTGAATCAGGAAGAAATAGAGAATCTGAATAGACCAATCACAAGTAAAGAAATAGAAACAGTAATCAAAAACCTCCCCAAAAATAAGAGTCCAGGACCAGACGGTTTCTCTGGAGAATTCTACCAAACATTCAAAGAAGATTTAATACCTATCCTTCTCAAACTGTTCCAGAAAATACAGGAAGATGGAGCACTCCCTAATACATTCTATGAAGCCAACATCACCCTGATCCCCAAACCTGACAAGGACAACACAAAGAAGGAAAACTACAGGCCAATATCACTGATGAACATAGATGCGAAAATCCTCAACAAAATTTTGGCAAACTGAATACAGCAATATATCAAAAAGATTATACACCATGATCAAGTGGGATTTATACCAGGGACGCAGGGATGGTTCAACATCCACAAGTCAATCAACATGATTCACTACATTAACAAAATGAGAAACAAAAACCACAGGATCATCTCAATAGATGCAGAGAAAGCATTCGACAAGCATTCGACATTTATGATAAAAACCCTCAATAAAATAGGTATAGAAGGAAAGTACCTCAACATAATAAAGGCCATATATGAAAAACCCACAGCCAACATCATACTCAACGGACAAAAACTGAAACCCATCCCTCTCAGAACAGGAACAAGACAAGGGTGCCCACTTTCACCACTCTTATTCAATGTAGTACTGGAGGTTTTGGCCAGAGCTATTCGGCAGGAAAAAGAAATAAAAGGAATCCAAATAGGCAACAAAGAAGTAAAACTCTCGCTGTTTGCAGATGACATGATCTTATATATAGAAAACCCCAAAGAATCCATAGAAAAACTATTAGAAACAATCAACAACTACAGCAAAGTTGCAGGGTATAAAATCAACATACATAAATCAGTAGCATTTCTATATCCTAACAATGAACTAACAGAAAGAGATCTCAAGAACTCAATCCCATTCACGATCGCAACAAAAAGAATAAAATACCTTGGGATAAATTTAACCAAGGAAGTGAAAGATCTATACAACGAAAACTACACGACCTTCTTGAAAGACATCGACGACGACATAAAGAGATGGAAAGACATTCCATGCACATGGATTGGGAGAATAAACATAGTTAAAATGTTCATACTACCTAAAGCAATCTACAGATCCAACGCTATCGCAATCAGAATTCCAATGTCATTCTTTACAGAAATTGAACAAAGAATCCAAAAATTCATATGGGGCAACAAAAGACCCCGAATTGCTAAAGCAATCCTGAGCAAGAAAAACAAAGCTGGAGGCATCACAATCCCTGACTTCAAAACATACTACAAAGCTACAGTAATCAAAACAGCATGGTACTAGTACAAAAACAGGTGCACAGATCAATGGAACAGAATTGAAAGCCCAGAAATAAAACCACACATCTATGGACAGCTAATCTTTGACAAAGGAGTTGAGGGCCTACAATGGAGAAAAGAAAGTCACTTCAACAAATGGTGCTGGGAAAACTGGACAGCCACATGTAAAAGAATGAAAATCGACTGTTCTTTTTCACCATTTACTAAAATAAACTCAAAATGGATCAAAGACCTAAAGATTAGGCCTGAAACAATAAGTCTTCTAGAAGAGAATATCAGCAGTACACTCTTTGACATCAGCTTCAAAAGAATCCTTTCAGACACCATAACCCCTCACATGAGGGAAACAATAGAAAGAATAAACAAATGGGACTTCATCAGGCTAAAGAGCTTCTTCAAGGCAAGGGAAAATGGGATTGAAACAAAAAAACAGCGCACTAATTGGGAAAAAATATTCACAAGTTATTTATCTGACAAAGGGCTAATCTCCATAATATACAAAGAACTCACACAGCTCAAGAACAAAAAATCAAATAACCCAATTACAAAATGGGCAGGGGACATGAACAGACATTTCTCCAAAGAAGATATGCGGATGGCCAATAGACACATGAAAAGATGCTCATCATCACTAATCATCAGGGAAATGCAAATCAAAACTACACTAAGATATCACCTTACACCTGTTAGAATGGCAAAAATATCCAAAACCAAGAGTGACAAATGTTGGAGAGGCTGTGGAGAAAAAGGAACCCTCATACACTGTTGGTGGGAATGCAAACTGGTGCAGCCACTATGGAAAACAGTATGGAGATTCCTCAAAAAGTTAAGAATAGAAATACCTTATGACCCAGCCATCCCACTACTGGGTACCTATCCTAAGAACCTGAAATCAGCAATTCCAGAAGTTCCATGCACCCCTATCTTCATTGCAGCATTATTCCCAATAGCCAAGTCATGGAACCAACCTAAGTGCCCAGCAACTGATGATTGGATACAGAAGATGTGGTATATATATACAATGGAATACTACTCAGCCATCAAAAAGGACAAAGTCGTCCCATTCACAACAACATGGATAGACCTTGAGAGTATTATGTTGAGTGAAATAAGCCAGACAGAGAAAGACGAATTCTGTATGACTCCACTCATAGGTGGTAGTTAACATATGGACAAAGAGAACTGATCGGTGGTTGCCAGGGGAAAGGGGGGGGTGGGGGGAGGGCACTAGGGGTGAAGTGGTGTACCTACAACATGACTAATAATGATGTACAACTGTACTTTCACAAGGATGTTAACTTCTATAACCTTAATAAAAATAAAAAAAAAGACGCAGGCAAATAAGCTGACGCTCTAAAGGAGTGTCCCCAATGAGCTTATGAGCACACGATCATGTAAGTCATCAGAATTTTTTTTAACTTTTCTAAATTTGAAATATATCCAGAAGGAGATAGATAGAGTTTGGATGGATAGATAGATGGTAGATGATAGATATAGATAGATAGATGATAGATAGCAGAGAGATGATAGATGATAGATATAGATAGATTGATAGAGAGATGATAGGTGATAGATGATAGATATAGATATAGATAGATAATAGATAGATGATAGATGGTAGATAGACATAGATAGACAGATAACAGATAGATGATAGATGATAGACAGCTGAAATAACAATTATTAATGGAGTTCCCTGCCATCGCTGCCTAGGGTTAAGAAACAGAACATCGCCAATATGTTAGAAGCTCCCCTCTCTTCCTCCCTCTGCTAGATCACATCCCGTTTTCTATACTGTAGCAGTAACCACTAGCCTGACTTTTATTATAATAAATCTCTTGCTTTCCTTGATAGTTTTACCACCACTACATGTCACTAAGCAATAGAGTTTAATTTTGTCTGATTTTGAGACCAGTTTATGAAGGAACTCCAACTACATCTTTTGCATTGTAGCTTGCTACTTTTAGCCAACATTTTGTTTGCGAGGTTCATCGATGTCAACATGCAGCAGTGGTTTTATTTCAATGGCCTTATGGCTTTCTGCTGCGTGAAAGTACCATAATCTATGTATCTGGTGTTTATAGATAAATGGGTTGTTTTCAGTTTGGGACTATTATAAACATTCGTATACTTTTTCCTGGTGCACGTTTACAAAACTTCCTCTAGGACCAGAGTTGCTGGGTCATGGGTTATACATATTTTCAGCTTTTCTGGGGAAGGTAAACTCTACGCTGCATTACCAGCCCTGTGTGAGAGCTCCCTTTCTGCACATCTTCACCCACGCATAGTGGGTTCAGAATCTTAAATTTGTGTATAAGTGGTGGGTGATTTATTTTGCATTTCTCTAATCATTAATAAAGTTGAACAATCTTTTCATGTGTTTATTAGCCATTGGAGTTCCACATTTGTGAAGGATTTGCTCAAGCCATTGCCTATTTTTCTGCTACTTTGTCTTTTTATTATCGCTTTGCATTGATTCATTCTGGATATCATTGACCTTGTACATCTGTCCTTATATTCATTCTTGGTACCATTTTAAATGTTATCTTTTTAAAAGTGTATTTTCTAACTCTTTGTTGCTGGTTTATAGAAATAAATCATGTGCAACAGATTTTCATACATGGGTTTTGTATCCAACTGCTTTGTAAAACTATCCTATTCATTCCAATATTCTATCTTCAGATTCCTTTGGATTTATGTACAAAATCATGCTATCTGCAAATGATGATAGTTTTGTATCTTCCTTTCTAATCCTTATACTTTTTGCTTCTTCTTTTTAACCTTAATGTGTGGCTGAGGTTGCCAGCGTGACGTTGAGTAGAAGAGGAAGTGGAGGCAGCAGAATTCCTTGTCTTGTTCCTGATCTCGAAGGGAAAGCTTTTGGTGTTTCACCATTAATGTACTGAATTTTGATCTTGGTTTTGTAGATTCTCTTCATCATATTGATGAATTTCTTTTCTCCTTCTAGTTTCCTAAGAGTTTTCAACACGAATGAATGTTAGTTTTATTAAATTCTTTTTGCATCTAGTAAAATGGTCCTGTGGTTTACTCCATTCGTCTGTTCCTGTGGAAATTGCGTTAATTGTTTATACAATATTAAATCCACTTTGCATTCCTGGAATAAACCCTACTTCATGACCTCATATGATCTTGTTTTCATTGAGTGCTGGATCCAGTGCTTCATTGTTTTTTAAGGTCTTTCTATCTCTATTCTTAAATGATGTTTAATTCTAATACTCCTTTTTCATTCTTACTTGTCAAGTTTTGGTATCAAGGTTTTCAGGTTAGTAAAAAAGTCAGAAAGTAATTCCTCTTTTCTATTCTCTGGAAGAGATTATGTAAGATAAAAATAATTTCTTTCTTGAATGTTCGCTTGAACTCTTGACCCCATCAGGGATGGGGTGAAATTATTCCAAGTATGTGGGCTTTATGTAGACTTCAGCAGATTTCTTGCAAGCTCATTAATTCATTTAAATTGGCAGTTCAAAAATATTTTCTATTGAGTATTTTTTGATGTTACATAGCAGGAATTCTTCACAATATTTAGCGTGCCATATTTCCAACGAGAAAAATCTCTAAATTTAGTTTAAAAAGTGTTTTGGATCCTTGTAGGACCTCAGCTGGAACATTAATGGGTAGTTGGAGGCTGCTGGATAACCTAGATTAGGTCCTCTGATTTATAAGTCATTCTTCTGGAGGAACTAGTTGAAGTCGTAGAGCAACGAGGTTTTTCTGTGTTTCAGAGAAGAGCAGGAGGTGGTTACTGCCGCCTTTGCAGGTGAGGAATCAGCTGAGGAGCTAAAGAAGAGTTTGGAGAAGGATTGATGAGAGATGTTCGAAGACAGCCACAGCCATGTAACATAACATTACATTCATCCTGCACCAAAAGGAAATAATAGTATTCACATATACTTACATAGTGCTTATTATTATGCAGAAAAGGTCCTAAGTTCTTTACACATGTAAATTCATTTAATGTAAGACAGGGTTAGGAAGGTACATGAGTTAGGCTAGTCAAGTGTCAGCACTGGGGTACGCAACTGGCAAGTCTGGCCCTAGATGTCATGCCATTAACCCCCACTCTGCATTGCTTCTAAGTGCTTTAGTGAACAAACTTTTATAAGAATTATGTGTAGAGAACTATAACTTGACTGAATGAACTTTTGATTTTATGTCAACATGAAACATATTTTTTTGTTTTGCTAAAAGAGTGTCAATCAACAAGGTGCAAGATGAAGCCCACACTCTTCAACTCCAACAACAGGACTCAGTTCAGGACCAGGGCACTTGGTAGAAACTCAACCTTCCCCAGGAAGTAAGTACAACCATCCTTTGGCTCTACTTTCAAAGCATGTTTAAAATCTGACTTCTTACCTCTTTGATGATACCATGTTGGTCTGAGCCACCATCATCTTGTCCCTGGATTACTGCAATTACCTTCTAACTGGTCTCCTTGATTCTGCCGTTGCCTCCTCATCCAGTCTGTTATCAACACAACCAACAGAGTGCTCTGCTCCTTTTAAAACATAAATCAAACTCCGGCTGGCCTGGTGGCACAGTGGTTCAGTTTGCATACTCTGTTTCAGTGACCCAGGGTTTGCAGGTTCGAATCCTGGGCATGGACCTACACACACCACTCAAGCCATGCTATGGAGTTGTCCCACATACAAAATAGAGGAAGACTGGCACAGATGTCAGTTGAGGGCTGTTCTTCCTTACCAAAATATGTATACCTTGTCACTTCTCTGCTCAAAGTTTTCCAAGGCTCCACGTTTCACTCAGAACAAAAGCCGAGGTCTTCACAACGGCCTTCAAAGGCTGCTGCTCCCCTGTCCTCTCTCTGACTGTTTCTCTGCCCCACTCTGCTCTAGCACCAATTTCCTCTTTGCTGCTCCTCCAACAAACCAGACCCACTTGACCTTAGGGCCTTTGCAAGAACTATCTTCCCCACCGGAATGCCCCTCCCCCTGAGATGCCCATCTCCTCAGTAAGGCCTGCCCTGAGCACCATTTAAATCTGCAGCTGCTCCCTCCTCCCTACCCCCCAGCAGTCCTGATCACCTCTCCTGCTTCGTACTTTCTTTTTTCTATGATACTAATCTCCTTGAATATACCGCATGATGTACACATTTATTCTGTTGGTTGTTTGTGGCCTGTCTCCTACCAGAAAGTAGCCGTCTCCTCAAGCACAGGAATCTTCGATTTGCCCCAGGCTCATCAATCAATGCCCCACCCATGGTAAATACTCAATAAATATTTATTGACGAACTGAATTACTGAGTAAAGTATTTATTATAGAATTTGTTTCCGCATCACTTCATATTCCTTATGGAGACTTCACTCTTCTTTCTGAATTTTAATAATCAAGGACAATGTTTTAAACTTCTCTTCTTAGTTTCACTATTAAGGAATTTGCAATCGTGATGACGTAACTCTGATACAGATAAATGAGTCACATGGTTTTGGGTGGAAACTAAGAAAAACAACAAGGCGATATTTGAGAAGAATGTAGATGTTAGTTATTAACTATGATGGAACTTGGGAAGGAAATATTTACAAAGAGCGAAATGTTGTTCATGAAGTTATGTTGTCTCCTTGATAGAGAAGCAGGTTGATTGTTTTGAGATCCATTAAAATGATGCAAGGCATTTGAAACATGTTTTTCTAAGGAGCAATACTTTTCTGTTAATGTGATTTTCGTCAGAGTGACCAGTTAACTAGGAAACATTAAAAGATGAGTCTACTTGGTTTTTGGCTCTGTTCCATGTAAAAGACAGCTCATTACAACCACCAACTGAAGCCTAATTTAAAATCTTCCCTTGTGATGAAATAAAATAATAGAATTTTTCTATCTCGAAGATATTCTCTAAGTCTAAACAGCTCAAATCCCTCTGTAGGGAGGGAAGCCAGAGTGTTTATGTGAGCTACCTAGAGTCGTTCGGCTAATTAACAGCAGAACTCTGACTCACTGTAAGTATTCTCTGCCACAAAATCCTTGGAAAAATAATGCTAATTATCTTCTCACCCTTTTGTATGATCAAAGTTCTTGTATTTTATTTGGATGTTATATTAACTTTAATCTAAATTCAGTATTTTTATTTCCCTTTTTCTAAAAACAGGCTTATACTTTTGAGGATATTGCTTTACATTATCACCTATTTAATTTGACATATGAGAGAATCACAAATAAAAACAAGTCAATTAATTGGCACACATTTTCTGAGGCTTCCAGAAGCCTCTGATGTTCTCGCTGGTGTCTGTGTCATGGGGCCGGTTCTTCTAATAAATCGAAAGATGGCAACTCACAGAGTGGAGCGCCAGGTAGGAATTTGATTCCTGCTGGGATTCTTGCTCACTCACATTTTTTCTCTCTTGGGCCTAATTAACTTCTTTAAGGACCAAGTCTGTTAAAATTAGTATTGTTAATAGTAAAGAACCTCCCAAATCTACGATCCTGTTCCCTGGGTTTGGGTTTTCTCTTGATTCCGTAAAATACTGTGAAATAAAATAGTTGAAATGTATTACATTTTGATACTTTGGTTAAAATAGCTCGGCAATTATAAAATAGAATGAAAACATATGCTTTAATTTTTTCTTCTTTGTTTATTCTCTCCCTTTGCCTTCATTTGCTTGTTGACACAAATAATCCATAATCAATCTATAATCAGAATCGGGGTAAGTATATTGTGAGCCAACCCTGAGGACCATACAGCCTGAGAGAGTGCCTTCAAAGAAGTGGGTGTGCAGAGTGGTTACATACTGTCTTGGAACGAAGAGCATACGTCACCTATGACAGGAATGTCCCTTTTACAACAGTCATGAGGTTGCTTTGCTGGCACAGCAGGTCAGTGGTCACAAGGTGAACCCAGCAGGTCGGCAATTAATCCTTAGTTTCTGGAAGAGATGCTTATCCTTAAGGAAATGCCGATATGGGGAACCTACATCCCTATCTTCAAGGGCATCATGCTTGTCTTTGGAACACTGTAAATGTTTAAAGCAGATGTACAGTGCATGCTCAACAGATCACTTCAGGCCCTTTTGGAAAAACAAGGTCAAGCTGAATTAGTTTTAACCCAAATGGCTTCCTCATATGCTCCAATGTCCTATTGTTTGTCATTTACTCATCATGGCTTAATGTCAGAATTTCTTTCTGGTGAATGTATTTTCATCATAGATGCAATCTGTGTTTTTGAACACTAGAGATCTACATGATCCAATGCTCTCATTCTGACATCTAGTTTTCAGTCCCTTAAAAATAGAAACTTTGTTTTTATTTTCATTACTTCTCCCAGTACACTGATACAAAGAACAGGATATTTTATACATATTTTGGATACTATGTACTTCATAATGTTTATCATAAATAAACTCAAGCATGAGTTTGACAGCTCACCCATAAACACATCTGAGATGTCCAAGGAGAATGTGGGGGAAATAATGGAGGTGGGAGGAGTTTACAAACAGATAAGGGGCTCCTGGTGATCTAATGAAAATAAATTTATGACAAAATAATTAAATGCCAAATCAGTTGAAAATAAACGTGGAGAAGAAGCTACACAATGTGGTAATCATAAAAAGTTTCAATAGCATAGTGAGTCAAGAAATCAATTCCAAATGGTCTTTAGGAAAGCTGGATGTCACTTTAATACGCAGCCTCTTGCTCTGCTCATTGTACTCATTCAGCTACCAAAACAAGCAAATAAACTAGAGTCCAATTAAAGACTCCCCAGAACAGCTATAATTTTCAGTGTTGTGAGACCAGAAGGATAACGGAAAACACAGAATGCTCCCATCCTATCAACTGGTCTAACACACCTTCATCTGACAAATTCCCATCCCAGACAGGAAATAACAGAATCCTGCTCCTCAATCCAGACATAGAGGGAGTTAAAGGGAGAGATTTTTTCTCCCTTAATGATATGACACTTCTGATATTTTCCAGCAACTGTGTGGCTGGAGATATTTGTCAAATAGCAGTTGGATGAGAACAGCTCTTTGTGCAGCTTGAGATACGAGAATCAGGTTATTTTGGAAAATCTATGGGCAATGTATTAACTGTTCAGAATAAAACCTGTGCATGGGGTCTTAATAAGTAATAACAGCTTATTTACATTTTAAACAAAGTGCTGATATAGCAAAGGCAAAGAAAAAAGACATGTCCAAAAGAGAAATTATATTTTTTTACATCAGCTGCTGGCTTCTAAAACTCGGTTCAAGCAATTTATTTAACAAGAAGCAGGTTGTAGGAAGTTGGAGAACGTTCACTCTGCACATGCAGTTATGTTCTCCCATTAACGCTGCGCCCTGGGGAGATGCTGCTGGGCTGGCTGACTGAAGGGTCTCTCCCTCAGCCAAGAACACTGGGATTTGATGAGTATCTTTTGAATGTCGCTGAATTGTTTACAGCACTTCATGTAAATAGCTCACCTCTCAGAGGCATGGCGTCACCTTCAGACAAAAACCAGGTGGTAGGTTCATTGTCTTTCATTTTATTTCTTAGTTTTATGTGTATTTGGTCATGAAAAAAGGAATCAGGTCCATTTTTCTCCTTTTTATTATGAAAAATTTGATACGTGTATGAAAGTAGAGAGGAAAACACGACTTCAACAGTTTTCGACTCCCAGACACCTCTGTTCCGTCCACCCCGCTGGGTGTGCTGTGGTGCGGATGCACCATATCTCGTCACACTGCCCACCGTTGATGCCCTGCCAGACTGTTTCCTGTCTTTTGCCAGAAGACAGTAAATTGTGCGGAACGGTTTATACATATGACTTTTTCCCGTTTTCTGTGGGTGATGCCTGGACTGGGGGTTTCTTTTTGGGGGTACAAGCGATTGTAACTGTACTGGCTGTGGTTGAGCGTTTGCAGGCACCACTCCAGCTGCTCTCCTGTCTGTACTCACACTCCCTTGCTGTGACTTCGCAACTCCTCCCTTCAGCACAGAGTCTCTCTCCCCACTGGCTGCGTCAGGGCTGGCCTCGGACTCAAGCAATCATGCGCTGTTCTGACCTCAGGACTCAGAAGACCTTGCACACGCTGCTCACACTCTCGGGAGTATCGCCTCTACCAAGTGAACAGGCTTGGTCAGGCCTCAGCCAACACCCCAGATACGCGAGCTGGCCCAGTGACCATCAGCAAAGCCGATCCTCAGCAGATGACAGACGTACGAGAGCTGGACAAGAATGGCTCAGAGGGGCGCAGCCTAAATTTCCAACCCACAGAATTGTAAACTGAATAAACGGCTGCTGTTTCAAGCTACTAAGTTCTGGAGAAGTTTGTCACCCAGCAGAAATTAACTTATACAATACATAACAGCCAAATTCTCCCCTGTAGGTATTTTACCACTTTGTAATCCCAACAGCAACAAATGAGAGCATCTTTTCCTCTCTGCTGTTAGAGTACGTCGTTGAAATTTTGGATTTTCCCATCTAAAAGGTAAAAAGCAATCTATCAGTGTTGTTTATTTTGAATCAGTTGGAGCGTCTTTTCAGATGAGTAAGCAGGCCCTATTTGCGACTTCCTCAAACCTGTCCTTTCCCGTACCCCATAGGTTTGTTTACAGAGCCCTTGGGCACATCGAATGAAGGAAGGGAGATCAGTTAAATCCTGATTTCAGGTAAGCTTCCCCAAATTTTGAGCCATTTCTTGTATCCTCACCCTCCTAATGAATTGCTTTCGTAAGAACTAATGGACTCTTAGTTTCATGAAAACTCCTTGCTCTAATTTAAGGTCTGACCAGCCTATTTATTGACAGTAGGAATGAGATTAATTGAAATGGTTGACTCTCCACAGCAGTACTATGAAAAGCAGCTTTACAGGACAGCTCAGAAACCTCCTGCTCGGATTTAATGTAGCATGCACTTAACGGTATGTTTATGCTAAGGTAGTGTTAGAATCCATCGCGCTCTAAAGGTCGGAGTAAACCAAACTCTTCCCAAGTTAACTTACCGAGTTATCCAGGAAAGACACGGCATGGAAGTAATGTGCACGAGGCAGTCGAGTTCATCATGCCCATGTCATCCTTTACCGGGACTTGACGGCCACGGAGAGGGTGGATCATGAGCAAATCTGTGAACTGGGACCTGGGGCATCTGCTCCGGGGAAGTCTGGCACCCGTGCATTCCCACACCTGTGCGCCCTCCTCCATCTGCTCTCTTATCCCAGCAGGTGGGAACCAGCTGTTCATCCACCTGTCACCTTCAGAGCAGCTGGACAGGCACTGCTGTGTCCATGTAAACATCTCCACCACCAGTCCAGTACCTGAAACATGACAGATGTCCAGTAATATTTGTCAAGCTCAAATAACCTGAGGGTAACTGTTAGCATAGTTAAAATCCATCTTGATAGTAGTTATTAATACAGAAATACAGTGACATAACTTTCAGATCTTGCTACACAAACAAGACTCCCAATTTAATATACTTGTGGGTTTTAAAGACATTCCTACATATGTGACATGTATACAGTAAGGCTAAGGAAGGCAGCCAGCTTAATACAGGGTGAGAAAGACCCTAATTGATTCCTTTATAATTGCTGTTTCACACTGAAAATACCCTGATTGATATCATATAACAGAAGGAGAAGGAGCACGCAGGGCGGAGAAGCAATCCTTCCAGCAGGAGTAAGGTTGTGCTTAACTATATTGGCTTTACGGACACCAGGGTGTGGCGCATTTTCTAAACCATTTCCTCAGGATCCCCCTTTCCCAGCCCATTGCTAAGTGGGGAGAGAGCATGACATGAATTTATATGTGTCTGTTCCATGTCCTTGTCATTAATTGCTGTTCAGTGCTTTTCTGTTTTACAGAATGATACTCAAGGTTACTAATAACTTAGTTCCAACAACAACGGCACATTGAAACCCAAGAAGATGGGGCTTTTGCACAGTGGTGTGACTTCGGGTCCAAAGCAGCTGGTTTAATTCCCTTCTCCTCTCCTCACAATCACCAACCTTGGGCTCATTGCCTGACTCCTCACACTCCTGTGAGTGTGTCCTCTTCTAGAAAAACAGGAATGTAAGATGCCACATAGGAAACTGCCCAGCACACACCTGTTGAAAACCGGGTGTCAGTAACTGTGGATGACTTTCCCGTCTTCTCTGAAATGATTGCTCCGTTAACCTGGGGATTCATGACAAAACACACTGGAAAATTCGGCTGTGGCAGACCCTCGCTGCTTTGAGCTTGGGCCAGTTGCTTGATGTCTTTGAGCTGCTGTTTCCTCATCAGTAGAACAGGGATATTGAGAGAAATAAAGGCCCCTGGCACAGTGTAAGTGCTCAGTAACGTTAGGCTAATTTCTTTTCTTTATTTAGGATTAGACTCTCAAAACTTATAACTGACAGTATCAGCTCGATAAGACACTTGAGAACTAAAAATTAACCTACTATGCAGTCATGCATCACTTAACGACAGGGATATGTTCTGAGAAATGCGTCTTTAGGTGATTTCACCGCTGTGCAGACATCACAGGGTGCACTGACACAAACCTAGATGGTGCAGCCTAATGCACACCTGGACTGTGTGGTGCTGATCTTGTGGGACCACCTTTATCTACATGGTCTGTCATTGACCAAAACATCATTGTGTGGCACATGACTGTGGTTGGTTTTCCCTGAACTGCCATCGCTGACTGACAAAATAGGAAAAAATAGCCTATAGCAGAAGTTCTTAGTCCCCTGAATTCTGATAATGCTTCATGACATATTCACAGAATTTCACCCAATGCATTTCTATTATAAATTCATCAGTAAGTTATTTCACAGTCTAGGAAATGCTCTCATAGTAAAATAACCTCGGGGTTTAGCATCCACTTTTAAAATCTCACTTACACTGGCCCTGGTCTTTTTTTGCCAGAAGCAGGATGGGTTAATCAGGGAACAAAGGGGAGGCATGAGCCTGCGCTCCACAGGAGAGGATACAGAGCGTCTGAACTGAAACCTGGTCTGATGTGAGAAACAACACTCTGGGTTATTTTGTCTTTAACCATGGCCACTATTGACAGTCAGGATGATGCAATAGGAAACCAGCGCTGGTGAAATGGAAATCTCCCTTTTAGGGTCAGGGCATAAACTGTGAAGGAATGACTGTGCGTTCAGAGAAAGAAATGACCTCTTTCAGAACAAAAGATAGGGCTCACCACAGAAGAACTGATGATTACTTAGGGTTCGTTCTAAATAAAAATCACTTCATTTCATCAGGGGCTGTCAATTCTGGTCCAGCGACCACTCTTAGGCATCACGAGGGTGGGAGGAAGAGGCGGCAGTGGGGGAGTGGTGGGAAGGGGCGTCTTCAACACAAGAAGCATGCTTTCTCCATCAAAGGATCCAAGACCAAAAGAAGATCAACTGTGAGAAATGGCTCAGTCGTCGTAAACTCAGATAATAAGAACAACAAATACGATAATTTTAAAGATATAACATACATGGTTCATTACACATCAGTTTATTTAATTTGTTCGAGTCCTAGTCACATTCTCCTTCTCCTTTCCCTCACAAATGCATCAAATCCAGTCTTTGTATGTCTTAAGTCTCAAATCAAAAGTAGGTGAGCTAGTGGTTGCCTTTATAACTTATTTGAAATTGAAATTTGTAGGATTTTTTTCAGGAGTGGCTAGTCCTGAGTTACCAAAATTTACTTAGTGAAAGTTTTATGCATATTATTAACCCTAACCTGATGTGGAAAACCTGTGTTGCTGTAGGACCATTTGTTGTTGGTGTTCCCGTTAACTGCTCTACCTTCCTCTCTGAATTTCCGACCGTGTGGTTACTAGCAGTGTAATTGAAGCTGTTGTTGAAAAACCCACATCCATGCCTCCTTTCTGCTTCTCACAGAACTTGAATTCTGGTCTAGTTTCAATCCTCCCGCAGGTGGCCTGTATGAGTCAGAATTCTCCTGAGAAACAGAACTGATAGGATACGTATATAGAGAGAGATTTATTTTAAGGAACTGGCTAATGCCATTGTCGGGGTCAGCAAGTTTGAAACCACAGGGCAAGCAGACACACTGGAAATTCAAGCAAGAGTTGATGTAATCTTGAGTGTGAGATCTGAGAGCAGACCAACAGGCTGGAAACTCAGTCAGGATTTCTGTGCAGTCTTGAAGCAGAATTCCTTCTTTGGGAAACCTCAGCCTTTGCTCTCAAGGCTTTTAACTGATTGGGTGAGGCCCACCCACATGCCACAGGGCAGTCTGCTTCTCCAAAGTCTAATGATGGTACACTTCACCCTAGGCTCCGCTGACAGCTGTCCTGGCCCTGTGACGGGAGAACTCACCCATGGAGCCAGGAGAATGCACTTGCACATCTCCCACCACAGGAACGTGACTGACAGAGGGCCTCAGGCCCCGCACTTTGAAGTTCACTGCTGGGCTTGTGCCAGGGCTGTTCCCATCAGTAACTGAGCTCCTCAGAGACAGAACTCCTCTGCTCATCGACTTTAGCTCAGGACTCCCAGCCTTCCTCACACTGCACAGATGTCTGGGACCCTTCTCTCTCCCTTTCCCTCCTCTCTCTCTGTCCTTCACTGCATTGAGGTCTGACGGTTCTCCAGACACTCCCAGCTTTCTCCCTATTTCCATTCACAGAGTCACCTCTCCTAATAAGACCCTTGCACATTTAGTCACCTCTCAGTGTCAGCTCCTAAGAAAATCTTGGCTCTGTCTTTCTCTATTCAGACGGAGCCAAGAAAATGAGAGAAAAAAAGAAACTGGAACTGTTTATATTGATTAAAACCTGGATACAAACTTGGCTGAAGTCTTATTTAGCTTTGGACTATTGTGTTACGTAAGCCAGTAAATTCCACTTTTGTTCTTAAACTAATTTGGGTTGAGTTTTCTGTCCTTGCGACTAAAACCCTCCTGGAGGATGCAGTCATGTCTCTAAATAACACTAACTCTGTCTGTTTCCACAGCTTTTCAACATGGATGTAAACAACATCCTGAGGGCAACTGGACTTTGAGTCAAATTTTTACAAGTCTTGAAAGGTCAGAAACAATCACATCTTTAGAAGAAATCTTTACACAGGAAAATATACGTGGCTTTACTTACACCATGCAAGAAAATGGACAAAATCCCCTCTTCCTTTTAAAGTTTTAAGTCAGAGTCAGGAAGAGTCTGGAGTCCCTTCCTTGCACAACGCGCGCTGGTGGAGGAGAGGACTGGTCAGAGACAGGTGTGGAGCTCCCCACTGGGTTTCCAAAGGCCACAAGGCAAGTTTACAAAGGTTAGAAATTGGGGATGTGTTTTACATTTATTATGTGGCCGGGCATCAAGAGGTCATGCACTACATTAGAAAAACGACAAAAGTTCTTATCACTGAATAATGTATATAGTAACATGTCCCAATGTCTTAACAAAGTAATTAAAAATATGTGTACTGGCTTTTCAAAGTAGTACCACTGGGTAGTTAAATAATGTTTCCAATAAGGCCACCATTCTTCAGAAGGGCTTTTGGAATTCCATTATTTTGGAAATGCCATTGTAGCCTTTGACACATTCTTTTGACTACTGTCCATGAAAACAAATTTCCTGTTTGAGTTGGAATCAGTATATGGAAATAACACAAATGTATTCAGCACTAACCAAGATTTTTGAATAAGATGGTAACTGAGTTGAGTAGCACCATTTTTAATCAGAAAACGAAATGAGATTATAAAGAAGCTACGCGTGAATAGATTTTTCCCTGTGATTTGGGTTGATACATAAAGATAACCTGTATCAAATCCTTGGGGAAAAAATTTAAAACTGAAGCAACAAAGGAGAGACAAAGAATAATTTTTCTATTTAACTGATAGGGAGTTAAAAGCGTTTTTCTCAGATCTTTTAAATACATTTTTCCAAAAATTTATGTCAAGCTTCTTTCTGAAAGTAAAAGAGTTTCCTTAAAGATTGGAATATGCGAGATATTTTTTTGAAAAAAAAACATTTCTGGCTAACACAGACTTGAGTCCATTTGATATAAAATAAATATACTTGAGTGGATTTCAAGCATTTGGGCAATGAGTTTGGTTTCATTGTATAACTTTCATTTTCTGACAAGTGAAAACAGACTTAGTCACTTTAAGTGAGAGATTTTTTTCTTAGAGTGAAACTCCAGCAGGAATTTAGCATGGACCAGTGTTCACAAACTGAAGGACATAGAGATGACTAACTAGGGACGTGTGGATTCTGGATGCTTTCCTTAGTCAAATAAGTAAAACTCTGTGCAGAAACTCAATGTTTCAAAGCAGTACCTTGGTAAAAATCAAAGAATGCTGCTGAGTATGTTTATGACATTTCTAAGGTCAAAAAGAGTTTGAGGTTTTCACACTTTATAGTTCAACACAAAGTCATTCCAGATAATCATTTTCGTTCATTTCCTCCTCTCCAAATTGATTCTTAAGTTTGAGCCCCTAGTCTCTTGATAATGCCAAGAAAGTCTACTTTCTGAATGAATAGAGGGCAGAACATGTATGTGGTTCATACAAGATCCTCCTTGATTTGTAACAGACGTGAGAACAGAGTACAGATGATCAATTTCCATTCTAGGACTTGGTATTAGCAACACTCTCCTTCTGGGTGTTATTGCAGAAAGTCAAGGCCTGTATCAGAAATGGAATTACCTCTACAGAAACCCTCCTCTCTGTGAAGTTAGGGTCTCCCAGTTAGTGAATTCACCAGGTGGCCCTTTCAGATGAGAAAGAGCTTCAAAGGACACAGATTAGCTACAATGTTCCTCTAGGTGGAAGCAAGGTTTGCCAATGACGTTTCTCTACTCCTGTTGCGGGAGGCAGAATCTAAAATGACCCCAAATGACTCTTGGCCTTGAAGAACTCCTCTCTTGCGTAAGCAGAACAGTGGTTATATATAACAGTGGCACAGTTGACCTTAAGCTGGGGGCAAGGGGGTGATCCCGGTGGGCCTAACCTAACCACATGGACCCCTTTAAAGCAGAGCTTTCTCTAGTTGGTTTCAGGAGGAGGAGTCAGAAAGATCTGAAGCACAAGAAGGACGTGATACTTCTTCACTGGCTTTAAAGACGGAGGGGCTGTGTCGAGAGGATCTAGAACAGTCTGTAGGAGCTGAGAGCAAGGCCCGGACAACAGTCAGTGAAAACAGGACCCTCAGTGCTAGAGCCACAGAAACCAAATTCTGCCAACACTCTGAGTGAGCACAGAGGGGAATTCTTCCTCACAAATCCTCTGAGTGAGAATGCAGCTTGGCTGGCGTCTGGATTCTGCCTTGTGAGACCCTCAGCAGAGAACCAGCAGAGCCCACCTAGCTGCTGACCTACAGAACTTGAGAGAGTTTAACATTTTGTTAAATGTTAACAAAATGCATTGTTTTAAGCCAATAGTTTGTGGCAATTTGTCATGTAGCAATGGAAAATCCATACACCCACTCTATCAGAGACGTTGAACTTTAAAATCCCCCCAAAAAATTATTCTGTGATGGAACATAAATAATTAACAGAGAACTTGAAATTCAGAAGGAGAAGCTAGCTAATTAGATAAGTGTTCAGACCCTGGAGATCTAGAGGACTTGCACCCTACCAAGTACTGCGTTTATATTGTCTTAGTACTTGAGTATTAATATTTGACAAAAATGTAAATATGTACATGGAACGCCTATTTCCAAGGAAGGGGTTGTAACATTCTCTAACATCCTGCATTCAAGTATTCTACAATATATTTGCAGCCATTGAATTCTTTTCTTTGGCTCTGATACCCACCTATTCTACAGGAGCCTCCAGTAATATAAAAAAATACCCAGATATCCTTCTTAGGTCATAGTAATTCAAATTAACTTGTAAGAGACACGCTCTCAAATCTTGTCTTTACGAGCCAACATAATCCCTGTGGGAAAGCCACCAATGAAAACAGCTTTCAGAATCCTACAAACCCAACTTCCTATTTTCCAAGCCTGTCATTTTCACTGGTTCATGGGGAAAAATTCATTAAAGAAAATGAAACTGTATTTTCATTCACCAAGGAAATTCATTCAATTGTTCATTTAACTCACAAGTACAGCATTAAATCAAGCTTTGCCCATATGCCTGCCAGAATCCCCCTGAGACCTCTCAGAGCTGGGGAGGCAACCACACCTTCCCTTCTATGATCTATAGCAGCTCTCATTGACCTCTTATCTGGTAGCGGAAACACCTGTTTATTGCCTGTCTCGCCTGCTGAGAGCTCCTTGAGCATCCTGTTCATTGCATATTCCCTGGACCGAGCCCAGCAGCAGGTGTGTTGTATTTGCTCAATAAATATTTGTAGAAAAATAAATATCAATTACTGTGCTAAGCACTGGGAATTAGGATATAAAAGAGCATTTTGATGCCTTGAAATAGTTCGGTCTCCAAGCGCACATACTGACAAGAACATTGTTACAAGGTGTGATAGTTCCTCTACAAGAACTGTGAACTTGGTGCTTTGGGGGCATCCAAACAGTCTGAGAAATGATCCTAAATGGTGAGCAGAGCCGTCAGGTGGAGGAAAGGGAAATAGGCATTCCAGGGAGAGACAGCGGGAACAAACGCAGGATACGGCCAAGGCACTCAAGGAAATGCAGGCAGTTCACTACGTCAGGATGGTGGAGTGGGATCACGGTGAGGGACGAAGCTGGAGAGGTGTGTGGAAGGCAGGTCATAAAGGTTCTAGTAAGCAACAGGGAAAAGCTTGGACTTCCTAGGATAATAGAGAACCAACGAGGGATTCTGAACTGGATACTCACATGAGAATATAATCTGGTGCCTGCAGTGATAGACCGACCAACTGACTGACATTTGTGAATTCCAGCAAGAAAGAAGAGGGGGTACCCTAGCAGAAAGACAATTATCCAAGAGTCAGGGCCCAGGGAGACACAGAGACCCAGGCCACCTGGCAGGTAGGGCCTGAGGTCTGAGAGTTTGGCACCATCCAACCTTTGGACTAAGCTTCAAAGTCAAGACCCCTGCTTGGGAACATGCAGAGAGAAAAGCAAGATCCAGTTGGTCAGAAGGGATCAGGAACTCAGTTCAAAATAGAATAAATTACTCCTGTTACTTGCTCTGAATGAAGTGCAGGTAGTTGGGGGCAATGGTTCACAGGAACAAAATAGCACTTGTTCACCAGCAAGGAGGCATGTGGTCAGCCAGCATTCCTAGAAAAGCTGACTCCTAAATCAGTGTTATGTAAATCCTCCCTAAACGTGTCTGTGAGCTTCTGTTGGGTAACAAACCAACCCAAAAGTTTGTAGCTTGAGACAACCACCATTTATTTAACTTGGTTCTGTGGGTCGGCAAAGTGGCTCCCTAGCCTGTGCTGGCTGCCAGTCGGCTGGTGGCTCTGCCTTGGGGCTTGGCTGGCCTCTGGTTGGACCAGGCGTCTTCACTGTCCAGAAGGCGAGGGCAGGTTTGCTCACACCACAGCTTGGGGTTCCGAGAGAACAAGAAGATAGAGTCTCTTGACACCCACACTCAGAACTCACACGATTTGCTTCTACCTTCTGGTGTCTAAAGCCAGTCAGAAGACCAGATCAGATTCATTCAGGGCACCAGAAACAGATAAGGAGAACTGATCAGTGGTTACCAGAGGAGAAGGGGCTGGAGGGAGGGTGAAAGGGGTAAAGGGGCACATGTGTATGGTGATGGATAAAAACTAGACTATCTGTGGTAAACACGATGTAATCTATACAGAATAATTTAAAAAGTAAAAAAGAAACAGACAGCACCGACTTGACAGAAGGAGCCGCAAAGTTGCATTGCAAGGGCGGGGATGCAAGAGAGAAGAATCAGTGGCCTTTTTGTTTTTAATCTTCCACACTAAGAGAAGAGGTAGCCTTAGACGTTCCAAGCAGAAGGGTGTTTGGTGGCTGTAGATGAGGAGCAGAGTGAGGCAGGCTCGTCCAGACAAGCCTTGTCTGAATCTTGGGCTGACCCAGTTCAGAAACGCAACAACTGAAAGACATTTAGAGTCTGTGCGGCCCTAAATATGGTCTTCCTGGGTTTGTCTGAAGAAGATTTAAGAGCTACAAATAAAGTTTTCTCTATAAGAGAAACATTCAAAACATTTTTTATCGTCACTGTAAAAAAAACCTGGAAGGAAAGTTTTGAAGTAGGGAAAGCTTATGGATGTAGGGAATGTTGCACTAGAGTGTCACAGTGCCCGGAACGCATCAGAAACGCAGGAGCTCAGGCTACACCAGGCCTCCTGCATCACGATCTGCACCTTAGCCTGATGCCCAGGCAGTTCACGTGTTCATTAACATCTGAAAGACACAGATCTTACAGGAGAGCTGACTGGATGTTTTTAGTATCCACAATATACCAAGTGTGTGTGTGTGAGAGAGAGAGAGAGAGAGAGAGAGAGAGAGAGAGAGAGAGAGACGGGAATGTGGTTATAAACCTACCGGAAGGAAAGTCCACTGAATGCCAACACCAACCACCCATTTCAGTTTTACTTAGTGATTTTCACTGATTCTTGATCACACCACGTTGTAGTTACCTATTGACTCAAATACTCGGTAGAGTGGAAAGGGCACTGTTTCTACAGCCAGAAGGCCTTGTTCCACATTCCGTTTGTTCAGCTTACTAACTGGGTTAACTTTTCCTTCAGGGTCTTCACTTAAACATCGTGGCCGCGTCGTCCAGGTTCACTGCAGAGAACAGGAACTCCTGTGTTTCCAAGTGTGGCCAGACTTGCGGGAGACTGGACGATTGGCCCATCCCACACCTTTGCCGTGACGTTGTCGTTGGCAGAGCATGGGTTGCAGGCTGGTGGTGTCTCCAGGGACTTTTGGAGTCATAGTACAGAGCCTTTACCAAACCCACACAGAACGTACAAATGACTGGTGCAGTCCTGGGCTGGAGTCCAAAACCTGTAGGAGGAAAGCCTGTATGAACTTGCCAGTAGTATTTGTAGGAAGTCACAGATCGGTAGTCTACACCTGGTTTGGGTTGTGTTATCTGAGTTTCTCTCATTGAGCAGCAGCCGTCTTTTAGCTCTATGATTCACCACTCACCTTCACCATTATTAAAGACTTGCATGAATATATTCTGCAGTCTTGTGAGTCTTTCGATAATTTGAACACCTGTGATTGACAACATTGACACAATTTCTCCACAAAGCGTGCTCCACCGGCTCTTGGTTTTCAACTTGGCCATCCTTGTGAGGGGTGTGCAGACAGAAGTAACAATGTACGGGATCTGAACCCAGGATCTGAGAGCCCTTGAACGATTCTGTCGCCTCCTAGTCCTTCTGTCATGGCCGTAAGATTTCCCCTCCAGTGAGGTGGCTGCAGCCCCTTTCACAGAGACCCAAGATGGAACACACATGGCGTGCAGTTGGCCAAGCCCAGCCCAGCTGGACAGACAGCTTGAAGCAGAACCACGCTGACAAACCCAGTTCAGGTCAGCCAACTCCAGACGGACGAACTGCAGATTCATGAGAATAGAGGATTGTCATTTTAAGCCCCTGAATTTTGGGGGTGGCTTATTAAGCAGCATCTGTGAAGTAATTAACTGATTGTTGCTGTTAGTGCTGGGAGTAGATTCCAACTTCTAACATCCCTGTGGACAGCAGAGCAGAACCCTGCCAGGTCTTTTGGAGCCATCCCCTCACCTTCCAGTGCTCTATCAGACAATGCTTCTTGCTATTGACTGAGTTTTCATGGCCAATTTTTTCGGAAGTGGGTAGCCAGGCCCTTCTTCCTAGTCTGTCTTAGTCTGGAAGCTCCGCTGAAACCTGTCCATCATGGGTAATCCTGCTGGTATCTGAAATCCCAGTGGCATAGCTTTCAGCATCACAGCAAAATGCAGACACCACAGTATGACAACCAGCAGACGGATGGTGTGCTTCCGTGACCTGGAAATGAACCTGAGCCGCTGCCAAATTGTAACCACTAGACCACCAGGGGTGGTAGTTAAATAGTGCAGCTCTAAGAAACTAAATGCTTACAAACTTTCTGGAAGCCTGGGAAATCACTAAACTTAAAAATCTCAGAGAAGACATAATCCAAAGATTAGGAAGCTGGTGCGGATATCTAGATATCAGAAAGATTCAGGAACCCACTTCTCTGCAGCCCCCAACTCAACAACTGATAGAGAAATGGGGCAGTTTGTTGCTACATAAAATCCTTGTCTGCTAAAGCCCACCATTGTTGGAGGAAAAGTCACTGCTACCTCCCTTCCACTTTCCAAATTTTGTGTAACTGCATTTAATTGGCACAACCCTTCTGACAAAGGAGTTGGGAAAAGGTAGTTAGTAGTTGGACCTTTGGCCCCCGCACAGCAGCCTTTACACTCTAGAAGGGCTGGGAATAAATGTGGAGAGGCTGTGTACATTTTTCCAGCAGAAGTGTTATAATTATCTTGTCTACAGTGTTCTTGTAAGGTTTAGTAAACAGTATGTATAAACTCTTTGCAATTTACAATTATGTAAATATGGTAGGACGAAAAAACAAAATGTCACCATTACAAATGGAACCCATCTTCAAACTGACTTCCTCATTTCAGTAAATATTGCTTTTAGTTTGGAAGTATCTGCTTATGGGAATTTTGTTTGAGAGTGAAAACTCTGGACAAATATGGACATAAGAGACTGAATTAAAAAGAGAGAGTTAAATGGCCTGATTTGGATAAAATAAAACAGACTTGTAATTTGGTTCATGAAGGCTCAAGAAAGAAGTCTTGCTGCTGTGGGATTTGAAGAAGAAAATGTGTGAGAAGAGTCAGGAGATGAGAAGAGAGAGACTGAGGCTGAGTAAAGGGGTCCCAGGAGAGGGGTAGCCACCGGGGCTGGAAAGAGGAAACTAACTTTCTGGGAAGGAGCTGAATGGCAATATTCAGGATATCTGATACTGATTTCATTTGTTTCTTTTCTTTGCTTAAGTCTTTCATTATCTACAAACGTTCAGCTAAAGACTGTTACACAATAGCCTTGCATTAGCGGTACTGTAAGGAATGATGGCGAGGAGACCTCTTGAAGAACAAATCAGACCAGGGTGGTATCTGGACAGACAGGAATGAGAACTGAGATAGGAAGGGAAATTCAAGGCAAGAAGTTATGGGGAGCACCAGGAGAAGGTAAGTGCCATCCTCAGAATCCTGAAAATACAGACAGGGGTTTGCACTTTCCGTTTTTACATGGCATGGAGTCTGGGTTATTTCATTTAGACATTAAAGGAGAGGGAGACCCGAGAAAACCGGAAGACTTGGGGACCATCAGACTCCATAAGCAGCTACTGGGTTTATGAGTAATAAAAGAGAACGGGTCATAGCAGGAGAGTGCCCAAGGATACACAGACTATTTCCTATCCTTCATTTCCTATTATTAAATTATACAGAAGAAAAAGGAGCACACGATTACTATTCAAGCAATATTTGTCTTACTGATGATTTAGGCATGAAAAGTACAAGACATATCAGAAGATATTTTAAATTTGTCCCATGAGGTTCCCTGGACAATCTCGGAGCTACATTACAGATCTCCTCTCTTTAGACTATTGCTTTAATCTTAGCTCATTTGATACTTTTTTTTTAAAGAATTCTAATTGCCTTAGACAAGGCTTAAACTAGGAAAGGTAGATCTTATAAGATTTCAAGTCTTCATCAACTAAAAAAATGTGTTTTTGTATAGAAAACAAGGGGAAGAAAGAAGGGCATTTTTAGGTTTTATTAAAAAGCTAGGAAATATAGCCAGAGGGATATGCTATTTAGTATAACAATATGTGCGTTATGACCACAGACCTTTAGATTATACACTATAAAGGTCACAGCTCATTCAGCCCAAAGTGAAAAGAATAACTCTGTGCCTCAGTTTTTAATTTTAAAATGTCCTGCTTGCTCTTTCTTGTAAGAATGATTTCTTGGAAGTAGATAAAGCAGATGACAGCCAGTTTTTCTCCGGCTTCCACTCATTGATATTAAAATTATATTTGGGAGTTGAGAGCACTTTTGAGTTCAAGAAATCCTGGTCAGAAATAAAAGGACAAAAAGCCAGAGTGCTCTCAAAACGGACAATAGGAGCTCAGGCAGAAGGGATCTTTCTGGAGAGACCCTTGTCCCATTTATAGTCATTTCAATCCGTCCTATACTTCTGAATACCTCAATTCAAAATAAGTTTCTTAATGTCATCTCTTTTCTGCAGAGGAGATGAAACTTTCTTTGGTTAAACAAAGAAAAGGAAAGGAGAATGCTCTGTTTAGTCTTCATCTAAGAGTTCCCATCTTAGACAGCCTCATTGTCTTCCACTTGTATTTCTGTTATTTCGACTCCTTAAAGGCGTTGAGTTCTATTTTAGATCTTTTGCATCTCTGCCACTGCTCCTTAAACAGCAGGGACTCAGAAAATTCTGTTGTTCAAGACTATGGTCTTTGTCCTATTGTATCACGACTTCTCTCCGTCTTTTCCTACTCTCATCCTATTGGCCAATAAAATCTCGAAATTTTCCAAGTCTGACATCTTGATCTCCTCATTTCTATTAACCAATCTCCATACATCTATAGGAAAGAAGGTTCAACTCTATTTCAGGATATAGTTTTCTTTTTATTAAAATATGCTAAGAAGACTTATATAGTTTTTTTTAGTTGACATCACATGTTGTGAGTGATCCCGGAAGAGGCATAAAAAATCAGGTCATCAACAGAGAGGTTAGACACTCAGATTTTAGGAAAAAATGCTGAACATATTCCTATAATTTTTTAAAGATTGTTTTGTTTGGCTGCCTGCTGTACATTTATCTCAGCCAATGTGGCAGTTAGTGGTACCAAGTTCTTTCGAGTGAATATCAGTGGCCTCCTGTGATTAGAAGAAAGAGGGATCTATGCATCTCCTTCCTCAGTAATCTCTCTCCCTTATTATAGTGAAAGCATACGTGAGAGCAAAGTCTAACAAACTCATGAGCATTTATTAGCAAGGAGACACAAAACAGACACACAGTCTATTATTTTATGCTCAGTCACTCAGAACTCTCCACCCACATGCAGTCGAGCAAGCCCACCAGGGAGACCCTCATTCCAAAGCATCTGACAAACACATCCTGATGGGTCATCAACTTCTCCTGGGACAGACAACAGGGAAATGCAGGATACACACCACCAAATGCATCTCTATGATCTACAATACCGTCCCTAAGTGCTAGGCAGCTGGACTTAACGGACTGTTGGACCTGGGTCATGGTCGTACCTGGATCACGAAGGTGATGGTGTCTATATCAGTATTCTAGCCAATCACATATCTTGAACCTTACTCATTTCAACAATGAAAAATTATTTCTAACTTTCCTCATGGTAAGTAAGGAATTCTTTGGAGTAGATTATTTAAATAATCTAATACTTAAAGAACAAATGAAAACACAATTGGAGTGAGAATTTCTGATTAAGGTCCTGCAAATGCTACTATCATACTGTAGTATATAATGCAACATATACAAAGTTACATGTTAAAGTTAAAATTATTAACCACTTACATCATACAATTCAAATGAAGTATTTTGAGGTAAATTACCACATAAACGGTGTAATAGTCTTAAACCCCAGTCTGATTTTGGTCACCTTGAAGATAGTAACCACGTTTTCTATGTGTAGTTCTGTCTCTGTGTCAAGCACCATGTTAATGTGTGAATGACAGACTGTTACTGACTCGACAACATTTATTTGGCAGTGGATTAACAACGAGGATGCAATGCTTGGGCTGGAGAAAGTACTGGAGTCTTGCAGGGGCCACACAAAGCTCCTCGCTGCAGCCTTCTGTGTTAGAAGTTCTCTTGGAAGAAAGCATGGCCAGGTGCCTCTCCTCCTGACACGCTCTTATATTACTTTATTCTTATGTTTTTATATTGCTTTATAATGTCTGTGATTTTTTAGCATTCACTGTTTTAAACAATTTTTGGAAAGAAAGAATAAATGAATTTAAAAACTGATTTTGTGTGAGATACTCTACAGTCAAAAACCATACATCTGGCTTCCCTACCTGAAGCTTTGAGCTGGTTCACCTGTTATCACTGTTCAGAATGTCCTTCTCCCTTTGTGTTGACAAACTGCGTACATCTCTTCTTTCAACTTACAGCCTCTGTGAACCTTTTCCAAATCAATACTTAACGCATATTTTGTTTTTCTTTTCTTGAATCCCAACACCATAGTACTACCTTCTATCTTTATCTAGCTGTCTTCCTCAATAAATAATAAGCTCTCCAAGGGAGGTGCAAATTTATTACTTTGGTTTTTAATTTTACTATAGCAACTATATATACTTGCAAAAAAAATGGTATTGAGTGGCTTTATCTGAAAGTAAGTTATTTGATTTCCTGGCTTTTTCACCAAAATGTCTGAAAACCATCTTCATATTTATAAGGTTTTGTACTACGGATACTGATTGATATAATAATGGCTCACATTATTTTATATTTTGCCATAAAAATGAAAGCAATAGTTTGGCCTCATTAGCCTCTGTAAAGCTTACAAAGTTCAAATAATTCCCTAAATCACAAAGATAGCAAGCGATGGGACCTTGATCCTAGCTCAGGTCTGTTTTACTGCAAAGTCCATACTCTTAACCAATGTTGGACACTACATCCCTAGAGAAGCAGAGTTTGATCCTTGTAAAAGCACAATTTGTTTCTTAAATGAGAGAAGTCCAGAGCTCCAAATACTTAGGAAGAACAAAATTAAATGCGCTGGAGACAGAGAGTTGAGACATGATGAAGCTTCATGAAATCAGAAGTCAGAAGCCCAAGACCAGCCATCTCCACCAGTTGTGTAACCATAGGTAAGTTGCTTAATCTTTGAATTCAATAGTTCTATCTGTTAAATGAGGTAGCTGAACTAGATGAGTTCTAAAACTTTCTGTAACTGAACGTCTACAGACTTTTCTAGAAGATCCAGCTCAGATACAGGAAGTGAAACATTTTCTCAGTGATTATTGTCAGTGACCACATAGACTCAGCAAAATTATACATCAGGCTCTCTTAGGAGTGACATGTGTCTTTGTGTGATGTCAAAACTCGATGTTAGTTTCCACCCCATATTTATGATCTTTATAGCTCTGTCCCTACAGGGCTCTCCTGCATCTCTGAAATAACCATTTCTTCCTTCGTGCCTGCATTTCAGCTGAGGGACAAACAAACTAAAACTCAGATTAAAGACACAAATATTTGTCTTTTCGCAACACTGACTTCTGAAAATAAGACAGTGTTCCTTGGAATTTTTCTGACTTGGTAAGTTGTCAAAATATGATTCCCCTCAGAAAGCTTTGCCACACTAGCTTAGGCATTGATAGCTCAGGATGAATTTAAATGCTCATACAGATTGTATCATAAAGGATAAAAACAGCACCATATCCCTTTCTGTGGAATAAAGAATTCACATTCTGGAAAGAGGCATTCTATTTAGATTTAGTTAAAGGACTAATATATATCTTAAAGTTTTGAACTACAACAAATAAAACAATAACCCTATTCTTTCTATCTGAAATTATCATAACTACAATCACAGTAAGACAGCTTCCTAAAAAGATCAACCTAAGTTTTCTTCAATAACATGTCCCCCAAAATGCTATCTTTTAAGTGGAGTCCAACTTAACCCTTTAACTCTATCTGACATTCCTGGTTAAAGAATTTTTTCCCAATGAACAAGCATATGTCAATAATATTTTGAAGATAATACTGACTTTCTTCTTGAATTTAATTCTAGACATGCGTAAGTTTTTTAGCTTATTTCAGGAATCACATGTTCAATGACCTGATATTGTCTAAATGATAACACCATTTGAAATGGAACTGAATGTACTTGAATTCAGCAGACAGGTGACACGTCACACTTCTTTGATGTCATAATGACAGGTTTTTAAAGGCTTGGATGATGGCATTCTGAGTGTTATGGACTGAATGTCTGTCCCCCCAAAATTTGTAAGTTGAAATCCTAACCCCCAAGGTGATGGTGTTAGGAGGTGGGGTCTTTGAGAGGTGACTAGGTCATGAGGAGCCTCATGAAGGGGATTAGTGCTCGTGGAGAGATAATCTCTTTCTCTCTCAGCCTTGTGAGGATGCAAGAAGACAGCCACCTACAAACCGGAAAGGGGACCTCATGAGACACCAGATCTGCTGACACCTTGATCTTGGACTTCTCAGCCCCCAGAGCCACGAAAATTAAATGTTTGTTGTTTAAGCCACCCCATCTACGGTATTCTGTTACAGCATCCCAAACTAACTAAGACATTTTCACAGTGACAACAAACTCGGAATAAGGTACAAAAGGGCAAGCAGTACATTTTGAAGATATGAGTAAAAGTCAAAGGGATTCTGCTCAATTAAAGGAAGCAGAACACACAGATAGGTCTGCTTTCAAGGAGTTAAAGGGAATACAAGAATTGGGTATGTTAGGGAATTGTCTTCGAAATTTTTGAGCCCTTTTATATAGAGGTATATTGCCACCTAGTCTCTCTATCTCTCTCTCTCACACACACACACACGCATTAAAAAATCAGTCTCAACTGGAACATCAGGAGTTACAAATAAATGTATCCAGATTGGAAAGTTAAGATAGATTGTCAAAAGAAGTTTTCAAATCCAGTTTTTGATTGCTGTTAAAAGTAATATGAACTATGAATAGCATTTTTTGGCATCTTCTCAATTAAAATTTGGGTTTATAGTTTATGAAGCTAATTTAGTGCATACTATAAAATATTGCCTCTGGTAGATGTTTTAAATCAAGTTTTCTTTTGTTAAGCCATTCAAGCCATGTGATCTAGTACCAAAGTATTTTTTTAAATCCATTTTTGTTTTAGGTTTAACCTATCAGAAACACTTTTATTTTATTTAAGTTTAGCATAAACTCTACAGCATATATCTAGAGCCTGATTTGCAGTTGGTGGCTGAAGACAGTGGGAGAATTCCAAAAGAGAAAGAGCCACCTCCTGGCTTGACAAGATATTCAAGTCTCATCTTTTATGTTTTTCCTCCAACCCTGGGTCTAGCCACTCCTCCAGGGACACCTGATGTCTTTATGGGCGATGGCGTTTAGATGCCACAACTCGTGCAGTGAGGTGATCATTGCTACTGTGCTGGCCATTGTTTCTAGGTCTTTTCATTGGACAGAAGTAAGTCGTTTCTTAGCTTTTGTTTGGCTTGGTTTGGTTTTTAAGATAAACTGCATCTTAAGTTCATACTGCTAATTCCAATTCAAATTCAGGACATAATTCCACTTCAAATTCAGGATTACAGATTTGCTTGAATTCCGATATTCCACCTATATCACCTTTCATCCACACTGAAAATTCTGGTCTTCATAATTATTCCTTTGGTTTATTGTACAATCTGTGTGCAATGGCCTCAGAATAACAAAAACAAAAGTATCCTAAACGTCATGATTATAGAAAACAGTTTATGGTGTTCTGATAGTTCTTTTTGCCCCTGGGATATACATTATTGGTATGAAAATTGAACTGCATGTTTTAAGTACCTTGAAATAATTACTCTGTATGGTTTTGCCACTAACTCAAAATTCTAATTTTATAAAGTAATAATTATAAAAGTTAAGGTGTAATTTTATAATTATATAATTTTAAATTACAATGATATAATTTTAAAATTTTAAATGCAATTTTGTAATTACAAAATAAATATAAAATTAAAAGTACACTTTTGTAAAATAATCATAAAAGATAAAAGTATAATTTTATTTTAGAAACGTTTTATTTCATTCTATCTTGCCTAAAACTGACACTCTTCTTCCCAAACTCCCTGGTTTTATGAGAAGCAGACTCTGTTCATAAGTTCAATCAGTTCAACTACCTCAATGAACCCAGAAACAGTTCAGCAAATAAACAAGAAAGAACAGTTTTAACAAACTTGAATCAGTTGTTCATGTTGATATTCTTAAAGACAGTCTTTCTTCAGTTTAAACGTTTAAATGGGATCTAACTTATACGCTGAAGCAAAGTGTAAGAACATAAGCTGATAACAGAGGCACACGGTGCTCACATCCAACTGAGCGATCACTCTGAATGCCATGAGACATCCAGACACAACCTCGAGAACAGCACTTGTCCAACGGACTCCACTCTAGTGGATAGATTTCTCTTCAGCAATTGAAATTTTCTGCCTTCGCCAGAAGAACAGAATCAAATGACCAACAACTATGGCCATGTAAAAGTATTTTCAAGCCTTCCAAGGGAACTGGTAGAAATTCATATTTCTACAGAGAGAATCAAGTATTTTTGTTGTTTATTCAGTTAGTTGGTTTTTTGTTGGTGAGACAGAAACCTAAATAATTTGGTTTCATCACCTTTAGGGCAGCAAGATGTAGTTACTGGGAGTGATCGTGCTTTGAGAACAATTTGGGGGTGAGGCAATTTATTTCTGAAGAAAATATACTCAAGAGGAATTTTGCCAAAGCAGAGTTATACATCTCCTACAAACTCAATATCCAAATCTCTGGGCAAATTATTTTACCCTTTTCCACTTCTGTAAAATAGGGAGAAGCATTTTGTTGGCAGCCTTAACAGTTTTTTCTTGAGATGCAAAATTGAGATCAAGACTATAAGTGGGTTTAGTGATACACATTGGTGTGTCAGGATTATGGACAACGTCTCTTAATTCCACCACATGATGCTAAAGGCAAGCTGCCTCTATTCTTTGCGATCATTATGTCTCTCTTACTAGTAGAAGGCACTACATGGAAAAGAGTTTAAATGAATAACTAAATAAACAGCACATGCATAAAACCATACAACTTTCTATTAATTCAAAATTTTAGTACATAAAATTCAGTCACATTTATAAATCACTTCTTTGTGTCAAAGCTCCATGAGACAAGCAAACCTTCTCCATCTATTTTACAGTTGAGGAAACAGAAGTTCAACGGTACTAATTGACTTTCCACAAACCTAGAACTCAGGTCTTTTGAGCCCCAGAGCACTGGATGAGGAGCAGTGACACACTGCATCCTGGTCCTGACTCAGCCCAGCATGTCTGCCGTCATGTTCTGCTGAGGAGATGCTGATTGGTGAAGACAAATTCACGAAGTTGGGAAAGACTATCTCCCTGTCACAAGAAAGGGACACTTGAGAGGGGAGTGGGGAGATCATGCCTCCTGTGACAATAACATCATGAGGGGCCAGCCCAGTGGCATAGTGGTTAAGTTTGCACGAGCCACTTTGGCGGCCCAGGGTTCACAGTTTCAGTTCCCAGGCGTGGACCTAGCACTGCTCATCACGCCATGCTATGGCGGCATCCCACATAAAACAGAGGAAGATGGGCACAGATGTTAGCTCAGCAACAATGTCCCTCACAAAAAATAAAAATAAAAAACGAAAATGGCGTCATGAGAGTCAACTCTTGTTAGAAAAGATAGCCCTGTGTTCCCAGGAAGGGAAGAAGAGGGTCCAGATTTGGTGCATGGAGGATGGAACCCCCCTTTCGTGAGAAGAGACGAGAAGACTAGAACCTCACCTCTGGTCTGAAGATGAGAGGCTAAAAGAAAAAACATTACAGAAATCTAGGATTTTAAGGATTATCTTGCTAGCTGGCTTGGGGAGATTGATCTCCCTGGAAAAATGTCTTTGCTATGGACCATCCACATGCCTGCAATTGTTATTAGAAAGCTCTCCTTATTAGGTTTGCATTGGTCTAAAGACTTGCCCTCTTGCTTTACTCTCCTATACTCTCTTACTTCTAACAATCTGTCTCAGATTATTTTAGGGTTTCTCTGTAGATAATTTTATCATCTTCAAAATAAAAGTTTCTTCTTTTCCAATCCCTATGTTTTAAGTTCCTTTAGCATTTTACTGCACTATCAGTAAACAGGCCGTGCAGGCATCCTTGTGTTCTGGGCTTCATAGGAAGCTCTCTCCATGTTTTCCTTCATTCACTGGTGGTGGATACAATTTATCAGGTTGAGGATATTCTTTGTTGTCCATAGTTTATTAAGATCATTATTACTATTTTATTAAAATTGAGTTTGAAATTTATCATACTTCTTTCTGCTCTAAGGTGATGATCATGATGATTTTTATCCTTTAATCAATGTGGTGAATAATATGTACAGATTTTCTAATATTAAAGCATTTCTGGGATAAGTACAAATTGATTTTGGTGAATTACTTTCCTCACACCTCACTGGATTAAGATTGACTAATTCTAATAGTTTTTTTATTTTGTACTTTCCTTTTCTACTTTGGAATCCAGTTTATACTAGCAACACAGAATGAACTGGTGAGTTGTTTGTCAAGTCTCTGAAAGGGTTTGTTTAAGAATGGACAAATCTGTCCCTGGAGAGTGTGTTAGATTTTGCCTGTGGAAGCAACTGCATCCGGAAGTTCCTTTATAGCAAGAATTTTCACTACTACTTGGAGTATTGAAAAGTTATAAGATTATTATCTTTATCTTTATTTTTGAGTCAGTTAAGTATATTTTTACAGTTATGAATCTACTTTTAAATTCAAATTTATTAGCACAAAAATATTCATAGTGTTAACTATCTGTGTTATTTTATCATGCATTTCCTTAAACATTTCATGACTAGCTAATACATGGTGCAGATCTTAAAGTGCCAACGTTTGTGAGTCTTGAATTCTGTTTCTAGTGACTCCCACACACAGTGGGTCACCTTCTTCGTTGCTTAGCGATCTTTGATTTTGATTTAATTGCCTTACATGGGTTTCTAGGTTAGGGAAAAGTTCCCCCAAAGAGGATTTGATTCTGCTGGTAGACAGGGGTCACCTGTGATTGGGGACCACTTTTCACACACATCAAACCCCCTATATCCCCTACATGGTGTCTACTTTTAATACCAGGCCAGTTTCTCCAACAATTTCCTAGCTCAAGACTCATAATCTAAACAGCAACTTTACATGTTCACCCCCAGGACAAGGCCACAGCCCCGGGGTTAACCCTCAGGACAAGCCTACAGCCCCCGGAGGAGGCTACCAGCTCTATTTCGTTTTGTCTCCAGAGACCTCTGTTGGATGTCCAGCAATGAATGCAGTTTTCCTTGTGCAGAATTTATTTATTCTATAGCAGGCAGTCATCCATAATACTAGAAGTGGAACTTATGTCCAATTTCTTTGTTTTCAACCAGTCTGTATCACTCTGTTTCAGGTAGAAATCCTTAGTGCGACGGAGCTGCATTTTGTTACCAGGTTGCTGGTAGAAGTCAGTTCCTTGCAGCTGTAGGACTGAGACGTTCATCTCCTCGAGGTGTCACTCTCCATAGGGAGGTCACACCACAGTTGTTTCTTCACTGCCAGTAGGAGAGCATCTCTCCCTCCATTAAGAGCCAAGTCTCTTCTTTTGAGGGCTTTTACCTGATTAAGTCAGGCCTACCCAGGATAATCTCCCTTCTGATTAACTCAATCAACTATTTGGGACCTTGATTACACATGCAAAATCCCTTCATTTTTGCCATATAGTGTAACCTAATCATAGGAGTGAGAGCCCATCCGATTCACGGGTCCTGCCCACACTCAAGGGGAAGGGATTATATGGGGCATTTACAACAGGGAGCAGAAATCTTGGAGCCATCTTAAAATTCTGCCTACAACAGTACTCTGGCCTCATCCACTCACAGCTTCCACAAACAGATCTACGTACAACTGAGAACTCAGTAAGGGTAAATGCAAACATTTTCAATAATGCTTGCTAGATCAATGCCTCTGTAGCTTTCGTGACTGGTTGGTCCTCTCCCGAGCTGGCCGTTCTTCCCAGAGGAGCCACAGGTCATTCTCTGTGCAACACTGGAATCCTCCCACGCTAAATCCTGACCTAGTAACTGTCATAAAAATATGAGACATCATAACAATGTCTGTCTTTAAGGTCAATATTTACTTGTCTGTTTGGTGGATATGGATATTGTAATCATTAATAAAGTATGAAAAGGGAATTACTTGAATTGAACTTTGCCCTGTTTGTGTAACTCTAGAATCATCTGTTTTGCATCACAAATGAAGTCTTAAGTACTATTCAAATGGAGAAAACCTGATTTGATTTTCGGAGCCCCATAAGGCAGACGAAGCTATTCCACCAGCAGGAAGAGCACGTTAGCCGCCGTTTAGGAGTTCTTCATCTGCTTCATCACCCTGCGCTCACCTTCAGCTTCATTCCCAGCTAATTCTTGAGAGCTACAGAGCATCCGCATCAGATCTTCATTGCCATCCGGACTTCCCGTCTGCCAGGCCCTCTCGAATTAGATTTGAAAGCTCTGACCTAATTTCCCGGAGGTTCAGAGAGAAGAACTGTCTCGCTGCTCTCGAGTGTATCGGCTGTGACAGCCCCTCTAACTGCTGTCCCACTGCTTTGACAGCAGATTGCTTCAGCGGAGCCCTGCAGGATCCAGGCAGGATAAAAGCCAGCGGGAGGACTCAACCTTCCACAGTTTATGACAGGTGCTTAATTATTCCAGCGTTAATCACATGTGACTTCTGATTTTCAATCTAAAGCAGGCCTGATATGTCCCTTTATTCCTCGGGTGCCCCGCAGAACTGTGTACAAATCAGGCACGTATCCTGCTCACGTGGCCTCAGTGAGGCCGTGACACTCACTGAGAAGTTGTTTTGCCAGAGAAACTGTGAGGAGCAGAAATAATAGGTTCTTGCTAGTTGTAGGCACTACTGAGACTGACGTTCTGTTCTTTTCTTCAGGGAGAGGAATTTGCTGTAGTTCTCATTCTCTTTATCTTTGCTGCTCACAGTGTGGTCCGGGGACTGCGTGATTGGCATCAGTTTGGGTCCCAGCCCAGACGCCCTGAATCAGACTCTGCATTGTCCCTGGATCCCCAGGTGACTCTCGTGCACATTGAAATACTACACTTTTTTCCTGAGAGACTCTATATCACTTAAGACAAGAACACCACTCAGAGGGTGATTTCTTCAAAGGTTCAAACCTGAAGATGTTCAAGGGCTATTCAGCTTTGTTCTTGCTTCCGGTGTTAGGAATAGCGAGCATCATCACCCAAGGCAGATACGGGAGTGGATTTTCTGTATCCTACTACAGTCATCTCTCCCTGTAGAATATCTTATCTTGGTGTTGGCCCTACAGCTTTGAGGATCGACTCCTACACCACCAAGACTTCAGGGGCATCTGCAGAGACTGCGTGGGGAGGAGAGCAGCCTTGGGCGGGGCGGGGCTGGGCTGGAGACGCTGGAAAGGATGGGGTGACCCCTGACATGTGACTCATAATGCCCCTGGGACAGCCGTCTGAGGGTCCAGATAAAAGGATATATTGTGGGGCCGGCTCCGTGGCCGAGTGGTTAAGTTCGTGCGCTCCACTGCAGCGGCCCAGGGTTCGGATCCTGGGCGTGGACTTGGCACCGCTCGTCAGGCCACATTGAGGCAGCATCCCACATCCCACAACTAGAAGGACCTGCTACTAAGATATACAACTGTGTACAGGGGGGATTTGGGGAGAAAAAGCAGGGAAAAAAAAGAAAAAGATTGGCAACAGTTGTTAGCCCAGGTGCCAATCTTTAAAAAAAAAAAAAAAGATATATTGTGACCAAATGTGAAAAGCCTCTCGTGTCTTCCTTATAATTCATTATACAGACAATTGTGCAAAAAAGTGTAGATAATGGAATTCAAATCATAAAAATATTACAGACGTAGATGCACAGGAAGAGAACAGAGGTTTCAGGGTGTGCATCTTCCAAGTTCTTTCAACAGCAACACATCCTCATCCAATTAGGGTTAATTCAACTGTGGAGTTATGCTCACTCACTCTTACCTGTTCATATTTCATGGTTACTAATAACCTTTCTTTGGAAAAGAGTTGCATTGTTAAAAAGTGACAAACAAATGGCAAGCAATAGGATATGTTGGAGTATGAGGAAGCCATTTGTTGTAAACCTAATTCAGCCTGACCTTGTTTTTCCAAAAGGGCCTGACATGGCTATTGAACATGCATTGTACATCTGCTTTAAGCATTTCCAGACAAGAACAAATTCCCTTAACATGAAGGTGCAACTTCCTCCAACATGGGCATTTCCTTAAGGATAAGCATCTCTCCTTAGGCTAGGAACTGGATTGCTGTGCGCACCTGTGATCACCCATCTTGAGACAGCAGACCCTGCTTCCTGCTGTGTCCACTGAGACAGCAGACCTAATACCTGCTGTGTCAATTGCTGTGCTGACAGAGCAGTCTTGTAACTATTATAAAAGGGACATTTCAATCTTATGTGAAACATGCTCTTTTAGAGTATATAACCACTCTGTACACCCCACTTCTTTGGTGCCCTTCCTTCCTTGGGGAAGGAAGGCCCCAGGCTATATGGTCCTCACATTTTGGCTCAGAATAAACTCACCCCAATTCTCGTTTATAGATCGGTTACGGATTATTTGCGTTGACATTTCTTGGTGTAGTCACAGCAGGATTTCAGAGAAACCCACTGGAGACCACCTGAAATCCATTCTGAACCAGCATTCGGTACCAATAGGGGCCCAGTGAGCCCCCCAGATCACTGCATTCTTCAGGTGACCCTGGTGAGTTCTCCTAAAACCCAGACCTCCTTATTTTAAGTTGACCGTCCAAGAGTTTATATGAGCTGGTTAAGGTCTTAAGACTAGGTGTCTTAAGGAGTACTGGTACATACCCTAGGTGAGAGGAACCTAGGAGGAACTTCCCAGGGCAGAGGAGACAAGAGGGAATTTCCTAGGCCAGAGGAGCCTAAAGGAACCTTGGAGTGAATGGGGACGGCTGACCTTTTTAATTTGGCTTTAAATTGGAAAGAATTGTGTCTATAAAGTCTGAACAAACTGCTTGATAGAGAAATGAGAGACTGAACGTGTTCAGCTCCAAAGAAAAGGGACACTAGCTCCTCCTGGCTTTTTCCACCCAAAAGACGTCCTTAGATGACTGAGGACCTCAGTGGGAGTGTCAGAGGATCAATCCTCCAGACGTATAGCAGTCCCATAGGTCCACTCTCATTCACGGTAATTAATTACAACTCGTTCTGGGATGTGCACATTAGGGCTAGTCACCCACGCTCTGAGCCCCCACGGCAGTGTTAGACTGCTGGAGGGAGAAACCGAGGCACATAAGATAGTGTTTATGACCTTTCTATAGGGAGTAATACTCACAAGCAATACATTTTCTGACCCATTACACTGTCCTTAGAAGTTGCTCAGACTTTATAACAAAACAAAATTAAAAGAGAAGTGGGAAATCAGGTTTCTAAGACAGCCCGATCAGTTCCCGAATGGGCAGCCTCTCCTCAGGACTCCCATTGGCTTCATGCTGTGACTTCAATTGCTTAACAAAGGAGGATATTCCCAAACCAGATTGCTAAGGCCAGAAGAAAGAGGAAAAAAAACTGGGAAAACAAGTTTTTATAGCCACAGTCTGCTATGAGAACACCCTAGCACAGAAATCTAAGGAAAATCTTTGTTGTATCTGTCTGTTGTTTATGTGTGTGTCTATATGTATGCTGTAAATGTATGGCATTTTACCTCCACTTTTTCTTTACCTTTCTAAAGAGCTCTATTCCATTGACTTAAAGGAAGCACTTACAAAATTTTTTCTAAATGCAACTAACCCAAACGTCGTCCAAGTTAACATGATATGAAATGATCTTTGGTAAATGAAAGTTTGTTTAAGTTTGTTGGTCTGATTAAAATAGGTATGTCCTCAGAGCTGTCAGTGTTGGATATGACGCAGACATGCAGCCTTTATTCTATGTTTATTGGTCAGATAAGCTGATGTTACCTCTGTTACAAAACTGGTTAACAAAAATAATGACCTGAAATGATGGCTAATTTTGTCTAATGTCTCATGAAGTCTTGTAGGCAATCTAAATGATTATTGGGAACAAGTATCTAAATATACTTTTAAAAGTGTTGAGTGAACTTTTAACAATTGTTATGTGTTATAGTGTTTGTACTTAAAATAACTTCCAAAGTCTCTTTGGTAACTCGAAACATTAAAGTTTCACTGGGTTAATTTAAATGATAAAGATTCATTAAACATCTAGATCATCTCTAAATAAGATAGAGTATTGGACATTAATTAAATGTAGCTCCACCTATTTTTGGCTTTTTATTAGAAAAAACTAAAAGGTGTTTAAGTGTGTTAGTAAACATCTTGTATTTTATTAAAAGATTGTATTATGAAGTAACATTTCTAAGAATATGAAAAGTGTTTACAAATTTGCCAAGCCACAAAATACTAATGTAAAAAAAGGGTTTATAATTCTTTACTTCTTAGTTTTCACTAAAAATTAAGGTTTCTAATGGTTAAAAATTCTAATGTACCATTAAATCTACTAGAAATTAGTAAGGAAAACATACTTGTATTCAAGGAAAGTAAGACGTAAGTTTTCAGTAAAGAAGTTATAAAGAATGGAAATATTTTGTTTGGTTGGTTAAGAAAGATAAATTTGTCCTAAAGTACTGGGAAAAAAAAAGAAGGGCATGGGACAAATTCTGAGTGTAAAAGAAAGTGACAGAAGGTTGGTGAAAGTAAAACCCTGAGGAGTTTTGAGCCTGTCAAGTTAGCTACGATTAAAAGAAATTAAGTAAATGGGTTTTAATATGTCGACAAAAATAATCCATAACCAATCTATAAGTGAAAATTTGGGAGAGTTTATTCTGAGCTGGCATGTGAGGACCATGGCCTGGGAGAGTCCTTCCACAAAGGAACGGAGCACTCCAAAGAAGGCAGGGTGTACAGGGTGGTTATATACCCTCAAAGAGGGTGTTTCATATGATTGAAATGTCCCTCCCACAATAGTCACGAGATTGCCCTGTCGGCACAGTGCTTGATGGACACAGCAGGTAGTGGGTCTGCTCTCTCAGCGGGTGCAGCAGGAGGCAAGTCTATTGTCTCGAGCTGGGTGGTCACAGGTGGACCCAGCAATCAGTTCCTAGCCTAAGGAAAGATGCTTAATCTTTAAGGAAATGCCAGCATTGGGATGGGGAGGGAAGTTGCACATTTATCTCAAGGGCCTTTGTTCTTGCCATAGGGAATATCTAAAGCAGATATACAATGCCTGCTCAACAGCCACGCTCAGGCCCTTTTGGAAAAAGAAGGTCAGGCCGAATTAGGTTTACACCAAACGGCTTCCTCATATACTCCAATATATGCTATTGCTTGCCATTTCTATTTGTCAAATATAAAAAGTAAGCTGGTACAAAAATTAGGATTTGGCTTTCTCTCTTAAAAGGATAATTTTCTTAAACTCTTAGTCTGCTTTTGATAAAGAGGTTATAAAAGGTTTTTCTTTACTTTTGAGTAAAGTTTACCTAAAAGACAGAAGATCTATGTTTTGTTAAAATAATTTCCTATGTTCAAGAAGACTGAGGTCTCTCTATGAAGATTTTTGACTGTTACTGTTGTCACTTTGGTTAAATACTATTACAAAGCACTGTTTTAGTGACCCTTGTTTCACAGTGACAAGATCAGCAACCCCTTGATCTAGTTTCAACAGGTATTTTAAAATCTTTTGATATGAAGGTACAAGCTCCCCAATAATTCACATCCTAAATGAAGTCTTTATTTTGAGAATTTTCTCTCAGGGTTTTCAGAGGGCCCCCGGGAGCTCTCAAAGAAAATTTGTCCTCTCTTCCTCTAAAGGTAAGATACTAATTAGGCTTGTTTGATGCTAAATTGCATGGGAAGCATCATCAAGGATGATAAACCTTCTTAGGTTATATCGTGTAGGTAAATATTATTCACTATTTTAACCCTGCTACCTCGCTTCCAACATCACAAGAGGAGAAGACCACAACTGCACTCTATTGTTTAACTTGGTTTACAGATGGGTCTTATTTAAATGATAAGCAAAGATGTTATCAAGCTGGATATGCTGTCCAGCCTCAAGAATGCCTGCTACTTTCTATTAACTCTGTTAACCCAGTAAAAGGTTTCTTTCTATAGGATCAAGAAATTGCCACAGAGGAAAAAAAAAGAAAAAAAATATATGTATATATATATAGAAAGATGGCAACAAAAGGGAAAAGCAATACTTTTGGAAATTTTCTCCCACAGTGACTAATATAGCCTATATTCATTATGCTATATGCCCAAAATATAATCTAGAGAAACTATTTCATGAGTCACAAGGCCACCTTCTCTTTCCTAAGGGACCCTTTGAGTTATGGCAATTGGACTTTGTCCAAACACAACCATCTCAAGGATAAATATATCTTGTAATGATCTGTATGTTCTCACAGTGGGTTGAGGTCTTTCCTTGCAGAAGAGCAACAGCTTTAGGTAAATTGTTATTAAAAACGATAGTTCCTGTTTGAGAAATTCCTACCGAGTTACACAGTGACTGGGGAACTCATTTCACCAGACAAATAATTAAATCTGTTTGTAATATTTGGCCAATAATGCAGCATTTCCACTGTGTTTACCATCCCCGATCCTCAAGATTGATGGAAAGAACTAATAGCACAACCAAAACTTAATTGGTAAAGCTTTCAGAAGCATTTACTCTCTTTTGGCCAAAAGCTTTTCTGCAAGTCCTCCTTCATCTTAAATCTACACCCTTATGGTAAACACTGGCTGTCTCCTTTTGAAATAATAATAAAACAGCCTATGCAGTTAGACAAATAAATACGTGAACCAACTTTACTTAAGAGACATATTACATTGTTGTCAGGGTCTTATTGAGGTGCTTAAAAGAAATGAAAGATTGGTAGTTGATTCTTTCACAGAGAAGTCCCACACCTTAAGGATCATGGACTATAACCCGGAGAATTCACTTATCAGAAGAGGCATCAAATAAGACTCTTTACAGCCCTGTGACCACACCAGGATGAGAAGAAGACGGCATCTGTTGTAGATAGCTGTCTGCAATAAGTCTCTGGACCAGACCTGTATTCTCAATCTTATATCCCCTCATTTAAACCTTTGTTATGTTTAAACTGTATACCCATTTTATAATTGTTCCATTTAAGGCTTTGGAATACTATCATACTTAAAGAAAGCGATTTGTTTAGAATAGACTGGTCTTGAAGGCCAGGCATTTATCGAGTGACTCCTAACGGAACTCAATGGTTATGTGGAACAAATCTTTGGCCTTGGCTACTGCCTGGATGGCTAAAACACTGCACCCTGAGTTTCTTCTAAAAGCAGGGAAGGAGTCAGGCTGAGTTAAAACCTGTTGCCAATCTCCCTCTCTTTAAGGCCAGATGGGCTTGTTCAGTGTTCCACTGGTATGGCCACCAAGTGGCTGTAGTTCTCCTTCTTTGGGGCTAAAAGATGTCATTAGCACATGGAAGCCCTGACTAAATTTACTCAACAAGCTGTTAATGGTAGTCAAGCAGGGATAGCCTTATTAAATACTGAAATGTCTTCAACGAGAAGGGCTGTCCTTTAAAACAGAATGCCTTTAGATATTCTTACTGCATCCCAAGGTGTCACATAGATAATCATTCAGACTGAATGCTGTGCTTTTACATGTGATGAATCTTCCAATGTGTCATCTCTGCTAAAGTACATGAAAAAACAAGTGAATGCCTGAAGCAATCCTACACCCATTCTTGCTGTTTGGTTGGCTCCCTTCCAGTATTGGTTCCCTTTTCAATCCGGATTGCAGTTCCTACTTCTATTGCTTCTTGGAATTCTTGTACTAGTCATAATATTCAAACTGATTGCTGTTTTCTTTACTCAGTGTTCTAAGACTGGCATATAAACTAGAGTAATGGTTGCTTGGTGGCTCGAGATGGTTGATTGATCTTATAACCCTGGACAAATTTCCTTTCCTCATAAGGACTACACCTAAGAACTCATTTCAGACTAATCTTTTCAAATCTATGTTGCATTGTTATTGTTGCTATACTTTTTCTATAATTATGAACAAAGTAAACATAAGGAGTCATAGAAAAGCACATATACAATGTTTGTGAAACAATCTAAAATTAATTGAAAATTATATAACCTTTGAAATACTTCCTCTGTTAATATACATACCTCTATGCCTGTCCACTATATGTGACTATTTCCCCCCAACATGGACAACTAGGCAAATAAATGAGTTAAAAGCCTAGCACCAAGGGACATGATGGACCCAGGGCAGGTAGCAACCACTCTGGCACCAAGGGACAATATTTTGATTATCAATTCTTTCTACTAAAGATTATAGATCAAAAGGGGAAAATGACAAATAAATGGCAAGCAATAGGATATATTGGAGTATATGAGGAAGCCATTTGGCCTGACCTCACTTTTCCAAAAGGGCCTGATGTGGCCATTGTGCATGTATTGTATATCTGCTTTAAGCATTTGCTGTGTCCCAAAGGCAAGAACAAATGGCCTTAAGATAAAGACGCAACTTCCCCCAACATGGCATTTCCTTAAGGATAAGCATCTCTCCCTAGGCTAGGAACTGATTGCTGTGCTCACCTGTGACCACCGAGCTGGAGACAACAGACCTGCCACCCTGCTGTGTCCACTGAGACAGCAGACCTGCTACCTGCTGTGTCTTTCAATTGCTGTGCCAACAGCAGTCTCATGACTATTGCAAAAGGGACATTTCAATCATATGTGACACATGCTTTGTGAGCATAGATAACCACTCTGCACATCCCACTTCTTCGGTGCTCATTCTCCTTTGGGGAAGGAAGGCCCTGGGCTATATGGTCCTCACATTTGACTCCAAATAAACTCACCCAATTTTCATTTCCTTATGAAAATCTATTTCATAGATTTGTTATGGATTATTTTTGTCAACAAAAGGAAGGAACTGGGGAGAAATACTGGCCCAATCAAGTCTGATATGTACAACCTGAAATCATGTGTGAGGAAAATGAGTACTTTGGAATAAAACAAAACTCACTGTGATGGTGAAACAATAGGGGGTAACCCGGGAATGAGAAGACACTGGCCATTTATGGCTAATTTATTCCATTTAACCTTTGATTGTAGCATTCAGCTAGCAAATGGGATCCATTAGGTGTGACTTGTCATTCCCCTGGGACAGCTGTCTGAGGGCCTGCAGCTCTCCTGCCCTGGCCTGTGACTCATCACTCCCCTGGGGCAGCTGTCTGAGGACCCAGAGCTCTTTGTGCCCTGACATTCACAGGCCTTCCGGAACTGCCAAGAGAGGAGGTAGCAAAGGTTCTGAACCCAGTAAGCAAGCCCTGCAGACACTGGTGCTCCTTCCCTAAGACCAAGGTGCTGTTTGCCATTCATGTTTTAGGAGCTGTGCAGGGCTCTTCCTCCAGACTAATCACCTCGAGGCCTAGAGTCTCTGTGAGCTGCCAGGAAATGGGGCTCCTCAAATTCTGCTCTCACAGGGACACTTTCTGGAGTTGCTGTTTCACCCCAGCACTGATTTCTGCTTATTCTAGGGTAAGACTCCGCATGAGGCTTGATGGAGAGGCTGACAATTACCTGTGCAGAGGGCAACCACGGTGAGAACCTGGTCTGTGCTCAGTTTCTTCCAAGCCTGACCCTGTAAGGAGAGTCCTCCACTCTCTCCTGAGGCTCCTGTAACGCAGTGTGTGGGGAAGATGGAGAAAGAGACAGGACTGTGTGTGCACGAACAGGCAGAAGGAGGACGGGGTCCTGCCGGGGCTCCCAAGACGAAGGAGGAGAGCTTAGAGAAGGAGTTTGGGAGGGAGGCAGCCTGCACAGCAGCCTGAGGAAGTGAGAGACATGGGAAGGGAGGGGAGGAGGTTCTGGAGGTATTGCTGAGGGTGTGAATGAGACCCCTGTTAATGTGCTTCGAGAGACGCCCTCATGATGCAGCTCCTTCAGAGCAGCGCTGCCCTGAGCTGGGCCGCAGGAAGCCAGGGCATACTTCTCCTCGGGTGGTTTAGTTTCCCCTTGTGAGGAAGACAAGGTGACGATCTGCCCTTCCACCCAACACTTCATGAGACCGTGCCCTGGGGGAGCAGGCAGTCATTCCAGGCACAGGTGGAAGGAAAGCAGCTCAGTTTACGGGGGAGGGGGGGGAGGAGGAAACACTTGGAGATGAACTTGACAGCCCTGAACCTGGAGAGACCTCAGAGTCCCACCCAGAAATCCTGGGTCACGTCAGCCTCTGCCCCTGACTAGTGGGAACAAGAACAAAGTGTTGCTGATACTCAGTTTTCTCATCTTTAAATTAGGATAATGTCTACCCTATTTACTTATTTTACTTATTGGCTTTGAAGTTCAAGTGAGGGGTTTTGAAATTCTTTGTGACTCATTTGCATGGATGTTTGGACTCAGGATGGTAGAGGAAGTAACCTATAAAGTGCTATACAAATAGCAGTTACAATTGCAATGGGCAAGAGGTAATTTTCAAAGTTTAGAAGTTGGTATAAATGTTGATATTATTTAAGAATTCGTTACAGCCATTAGGCACATTTATGTACGTGTTTTATTAAAATTAATAGACTGTCTTCTTGGATAACAACACATATTGCAGAAACGTGCTGTTATTCTCTAGCATCTTCATTATACATGTGTGTGTACGCATATATATATGAAATACGTGAATGCTGTACGTTTTCTACAGGTCAACATCACAGTTTCTCATATTTTTGCTCTTCTGGTGTTCACTAGACAATTACAGCTTTGCCTGGAAAACTCCCAGGGCCCAAGCTGGCTGCTGCTTCTGCTCCCCAGGAGCAAACGTCAGCTCCTTGCTCTCTTCATTTACAGCAACTTAGACAGGCATGCGCCAAATTTCCCCAGAATTAAGTAGAACTAGACTGTTTAAAGTAATTTTCCTTTTTAAATTTAGCGATGTGTCCTAAACCTCGCCCATGTTAGTACACAGAATTTTCTCATTTTGGTTAGTGACTAAATAGAATTTCACTGTTGAATGATCCAGATTTAGCTAAGCAATCCCCTATTGTTGGGCATTTGCTTCTTTGAATTTTCTCGTTACTGCAAATAATGCTTCAGTCTGTCTCTCTGTTCCTGTGTTCTCTGCATAGGTTCCTACAGAGTAAGTTTTTGTTGTTGCAGTACCGAGATTGGCTAGGATGCCTTCAGCCACAAACAGCAGTGTCATGCACAAAAAGATATTAATTATTAACCTCTCTTTATAAGAAATTTGGTGGTGGTTCTGGATTAAGCAGCTTAACAATATCGGGATCCTAGATGCGTGCCTCTGCAGTTCTCTTGTCCTTCTCCTCATAGTGTCAAGCTGGCTGCAGCAGATCCAAATATCTCATCCATACGCAGCAGCCTCCCAAGCAGGAAGCAAGCAGGAGATGAGGTGAAGGGGGAAACTCTTTTTGCTACAATACATCCTTTTATCAGTAAAGAAAGTTATTTCCCAAATGCCCCCAGCAGAGACTTTATGTCTCATTGGGCAGAAGTGGGTCTCACGGCCAACCCCACCTGTGAGAGAGGATGAGAAAGCTCTTGAGAGGCAGGCACAGGATGCGAGTGTTGGTGGACAGCCAGTTAAGAGCACAGGGACTCTGAGTGTAGTTGTACACTGCACAATTCCAGGGGCATTGTTCACAGCGTGAGCATTATAAATTTCTAGTTAAGACCACAAAATGTTTTGAAGAAGGGCCACTTTTTCTTGTCTACATAAAGTCCTCTTATGAGTTAGCAGTGGCCTCAGACACAAAGTTAACGAGTAATTCCAACTGCCGTCCAACAAAGTTACAGCCCTACCCACCCCCCGACAGCACCCCCTAGCAGAGGAGAATGCCATTTTCATCACACAACAGTCAACACTGAGTATTATCAGTCTATGAAAACCCCACTGTTTTAATTTGCATACTTTCACTATCCCTGAGGTGCACTCTTTCCTACCTTAATCGGCTACTGATGTTTCTTCTGTGGTTTGCAGTTTGCACATTCAGATCCTCTGCTCTCTTGGTTTTGATTTCCTGGTCCTCCGGGGACCTCATTTATCCTTATCCCATCTCTAGCCTCTTTGCTCAAGGTATATGACAACTTATTTATTTATTTACATTGCAAGTTGCCTTGAAAGATAAACTGCAAGTCAACTCCTTCCCAACTATCCTCTCCCCATCAATGGCCTCTCCATTCTTCCAGAGGCTCAGGCCAGAATCCTTGGGCCATCTCAGAGTCTTCTCTTTCTCTGATACTCCACGAGTCAGCCGCCTCTATATTCAAAGCATATTCAGAATCCACCACTTCTCTCCACCCTCACTACTACCTCCTCACCTCAGCCACCATCACCTCTTGTCAGAGCTATCTTGCAAGAACCCTGACAGATCTCCCCACTTCCTTCTCCTTTCCACAGTCTAATCGCCACACAGCAGCCCAGGCAATCCTTTAAAATATAAGTTAGATCATGCCATTGACCTATCCAGACCTTCCAAACGGCTCCCCATCTCAGAACAAAACCTCGCACTCTCCTTCCTTCCAGCCTCACCGGCGTTTTTGCGAGTCACAGAGCACATCATGTGCACTGGTACCTTGTGGGCTTTGTACTTGTTCTCACCTTGGCCTGGAAAGCTTTTCGTCCAAATAGCCAGGTGGCTCAATCCCTTATGTTTTTGAGCATAGGTTCAAACCCCGTCATATCATCGGAGAAGCTTCACTGACCGCCACCCCCCACCCTCATTGCTCCCGTTTATCTGTCTTCATTTTTCCCCTCACAGCATTTATCAGCATTTGATACACATGCTTTGTTTTGCTTTCTTTTATCTGCTGCAATAGAATGTAAATCTCATGAAGCAGGACCTCCTGCTTTTGCTGTCTGTCGCATCCCAACATCTAAAACAGCGCCTGACGTAGCCACGTAGAAATATTTCTGGAAGGAATGACTCACCGAGTCTCTTTGTAAGGGTCCAAGGGGGAAATTTTTCTCTGCGTTCCTATTAGGATGTTTCCCCTTTTCACTGGCTTCTACAATCTTTAATCCCAAATTTGAGACCTTCCTCCCACCTCAGTCCCAGCTGCTTCTCCTTTTTATTTGCCTTCGTCATGACTTTCCAATTAACCTTTTATTTTGTAATTTTATTATATTAATTTATCCCTCAATTTTATTCATTAAATTTTTGGAATATCAGTGAGGATGTAACTCATATTTCATGGGTAACAAACGAGGGAACTGTTAAATCCTATTGGTTTCTATTTTGTGATGCAGAGAATCCTAAGAGAGCTCTCAAGGTCACTCACAAGGACGCCCTTAAGAATCCTCCCAAAACAGTCTTTGAACTCATCAAATGATTAAATTAAAATGAACTGATTTACTTATTTCTGCAGAGATCATGGAAAGATCATTGAATAGGCAAAATTGAAAACATTGGAATCTTTTGATTTAAAATGTTTAAATAAATTTTAAATGTCCCCAGTAGGTAAAATATCAAAAAGTCAGTTAGAAATCACTTAATGCCTCTAGTAAGTCAGTCTGGCAATGAACTCATTTCTGATGAATTCAGAAACATTATAGATTTAATAGTGAGTAACTAAGTAAGTCTTATAATAACTTTGTGAAACTAGGTGGCAAGGAAGATATATAATTCCAGGACTAAAAAGCCAGCTGTTTCTGCTGATAGTGATTCTGTTTGGGCAGAATTTATCCTAAAATTCTCACCTGGTAGAACATCAACCCAAATGGCAGTCTTGCCAGGTGGAACGAATTATAACCCTGCCTCTGATTTAAAGATTGTGACTTTTAACGAGTCTCACTGTTGAACAGAGTCAGCTTTAGCATCACATGGAGTTATGCACGATGTGGTTCATGTGACACCAGAGAAATGCTTTTACTCCCTCGAGGGCTGGAGTCAATTGGGATCGACAGAGGTTAACCTGAGCAGGCTGCCCGGATTCCAGCCCATGACCCTTCCAAAGATGTCATTAATGGCACAGCTCTCTCACATTTCTTAGAACAGTTCTAAGAAATGACTCCTGCTGCATCCCTTCAATTTAAGACGAGTGACTAAGCAGTAATGACACAAAAGGATTCGAGAGGAGAGACTAGTTACAAAACCAGCCGTGCCTGTGCCTTTCTCATTTACAACGTCCCTCCTTTCCTCTGCACTCGCTTCCTGCTGTGGTGGGTGGATTTGCACATGGACACAGGTCTCTGTCACTCGTCCTCACAGCAGGCTATACCCATGTTTTGCAGCACTTCGCATACTTGTCATCATTTTATTAATACTTTGTAAATATGTACATATCATCGTCTTCCTGAGGACTCACTTCCTGCAGGCAAGTCTGCACCTCCAGTATCTGCCACAACTTCCTCCCGTGCCAGGAAAACACCAGCATGGAGGAGATACTCAATGAACACTTGTCTACGGACGGGTCTGGAAGACCTGCTTCTCTGTGGTTTGGTTTCCATTCACACTCTCCTCTGATTTCATCTCTATAAAAGACGTCAGCAGACAGGAGAAACATAACAGTGATTCCCTCTGGAACCCAAGTTCTTCTAGGAGCGTGGTTCTCAACCAGGAATAATTTTCTTTAAAATACCAACGTCCAGATCCCATGAAATGAAAACCTCTGGGCTGGGATTAAGCCTCAGAATTTTTCGAGCTCCTGATGAGTCAGTTAGCTCTGAGAACCATAGCACTAAGCCTGTAGTTCCCAAATTTGAGTGTGCCTAGGATCAGCTGGAGTGGCTGTTGCGAAGTTCTCCCCCTCAGTGTAAACGCGATAGACTAGACAACTGTTTCCAGATTCTCCTCCCTCCACGCTAAGCACTAGCACCTTCCCACTGTGGGGGGGACACGTCCCAGCCACCTTTTCTGCTGAGCCGTGTGACTTGCTTTGGCCAGCGGGATGGTGCCAGATGATCAGGCAGAGCCTTGAACAGCCCTGTGTGGTCCAGCCTGTGCACTGGCGCTTCTGCTATGGCCATGAGAAAAATATGCTTCCCCCAGCCAGCTGGCCTCAGGAGGAGGACGAGAGACATATGGAGCAGGGCCAAACTAATCCCCCAGCCCAGACCAGCTGACTGCCAGATGAGTGTGGAAGCCCAGCCAAGACCAGCAGAGTTGCCAGTCAACCCCACTCTAGATCAGCCAACCCTGACCCCTACCTGCCAACCTACAGACATGGGAGCAAAATGGTCATTTTGTGGTGGTTTGTTACATAGCAGCAGACAACTGATGTAATCTACACAAACAATTCTCATTTGGTGATTACTTTAGTCAGAATCCTTATGTTTACAACTAATTAAAAGCTAACCCAAACTCATTTAAAAATAAAAGAGACTTTTCTGACTTACAAAATGAATAGCACAGGAATCAACACAGCTTCAGAAATGACAGAATCCAAGTATTTAAGTGTTATTGTCAGAAGCTTCAGAAATGACAGAATCCAAGTATTTAAGTGTTATTGTCAGAAGTTTGTCTCTCTGCATGTCCCTGTGTTGGCTCCATTCCCAGGGTCTCTGCAAGTGGCAGGAAGGCCACCAGCAGCTCCAGGTTTGCACTCTGCCAGCTGCACCTTGCTGGGGAAAGAAAACATCTCTTTCAAAACAGTGTCAAGAGAAGTCCAAATGTTGTACTTTTCATTGGTTCTGATTGCATCACCTGCCAATTCCTAACCAATTGCTAGCATTCTGATTGTCTAGGCCAGTGTCTCATGATTATTTCGTAAGCTGGAGTGGCATTATTCAAGACAGTCACATAGACTGAGAGTGTGGGAAAATCTCGGTGCTGTTACTCAAAGGAGGAAAGAGAGCTGAGCAGCCAAATGGAAGAGTTCTGCAGCAGAAAGCTGGAGTTGGGGCCAGCACACTAGGTGGTTCTACTTTGTGGAACCTCAGGATGATGTTTTTAAAGTCATTATATTTTGGATAGGATCCCCCCACCTTTAGGAATACTCAGAAGGAAGAGGCATAATTTAGCCAGCTTTTTAAATGTGGCAACAGCATTTTGGACACAGGATTCATGACAGAATCCTGGTCAATAGTGATCAATGATTTCAACACAACCCTTAACTTCCTGGTGAAGAGGTTGGGCTGCTTGGAATTCCTATTTCTTGTCACTTCTTAAGCTTTAGAGAACTCACGGTATTTTGTTGTTCTGATTAGTTTTCTTGGGTGGAGAGGGGTGGACGTCCTCTTTATTATCTGACCTCTAACATGTTCTGCTGCGTCTGTTGGGGCTACTTGCTTCTCTCTACTGAACTCAGGAGAACCACAGGTGAGGATCAAGTCTTACTGCCATTCATAGTGGGATTTCCATGGAAGATCCTCACGCTGAAGTCCGGGAGTCGCAGGCCTAGCCTGCTAGAAGGTCATTTCCTCGTTCACTGAAGAAACAGGTGCTTCTGTTTCAGCAAGATGGTGAAACAAACAAGAGGAAAACATAAGCACATCCCTTAGAAGAGATTATCTGAAGCAAACTCATGTTGCCAAGCAACACACTCACTTCCCTCAAGTTCTTATTTCTTCAATTCAGACCCAGAGTCCAACAATTTCTGAAGGTAATTTTTTTCTTGCCAAATGTCATCCAATCAAAGCTTATCTTGAGTTGTACTTCTACATAGACAATATCTCACTTAAGACTCATTAAAATACAAACATTTTAAACAAATTTTGTGATGCTTTTAAAAACAAAAATAAATGGAACGATTTAAACATGAGTGATTCACCTAAAAATTATTATCCACAAAAGCAGTGACATCTAGTCTTTCATCAAAATTCCTGACAGCCATTGAATGATGCTAATCAGATCTCTATTCACCATCAACTGAAGGGCAGCTGGTGCTGTGGGACAGGCAGAAGCTGCAAGACTTCACTGCTTGCTGCTGTGTTCTGCTGGTCCTCACTGCTTGTCGCAGTGTCCTACTGGTCTCCACAGCTAGTTGCTCTCTTCTCCTGGTCCTCACTGCTAGTTGCTCTGTTCTCCTGGTCCTCACTGCCTGTCGCTGTGTTCTACTTGTCCTCACTGCTTGTCACTGTGTCCTACTGGTCTCCACAGCAAGTTGCTCTGTTCTCCTGGTCCTTACTGCCTGTTGCTGTGCTCTATTGGTCTTCACTGCTTAGCTGCTGCATTCTATTGCCCAAAATAGAATCATGGAGCCAACCCAGATTTGAAAGGATGGGATTACACAAGAGCCCAGTTAACAGTAGCCTAGGGATAGTTATTTTCCAAAAAATGGAACAGGAGGCATATAATAATCACCGTTCCACAGAAATTTTGATATCCAAGTGGGCATATCACCAATCTCAAATGGAGTCCAGTTCTGCTTCCTAAGACTAATTTATCATCTCTCTCTGCTTGCCCTTTGGGCTCTTGGCTCTGAACTCCGAGTTATGCTTCCTTTTCCATAAGAAATGATCTGTATTTTCAGCTCTGTAGATTTCTGATTCTGCTCCTTGTCAGAGCTTCTTGTCCTGAAACTACTTTTAATTTGCAAACATTAAGGTCATTTTTTGTGTTGTAAGGTTCCGTAGATTCTGACAAATGCATAATGTCATGTATCCACCATTAGAATACCATGCAGATTAGTTTACCATTCTAGCAAATTTGCCATTCTAACAAATCCCATGTGCTTTACCTCTTCTACCTTCCCCACTCCCAACATCCCTGGCAATCACTGGTCTGTTTATTATCTTTATTGTTTTGCCTTTTCCAGAATGTCAAAAATGGAATCTTTGTCAAACTGGCTTTTTCACTTAGAAATATGCATTTAAGATGTATCTATACTTTTATATGGCTTGATAGCTCAGTCCTCTTTGGAATAAATAGTATTCCATTGTATGGATATATCACGCATCTATTGAATGACATCTTGATTGCTTCCAATTTTGGGATTTATGACAAAGCTGCTATAAAGGTTCACATGCTATATATATAAAGGTTCAAATGCTTTAAATGCACACATGCATTGTGTGGCTGTAAATTCTCAAATGAGTTGGAGCACAACTGATGGATCATATGGTACCACAATGTTTAGCTTTGTAAGAAATTGCCAAACTCTCCTGCAAAGTTGCTGTAATAGTTTGCATTCCCACCAGCAATAAATGAGACTTCCTGTTGCTCTGCATCCTCACATGCAATTTGTGTTGTCAGGTGTGTTAGATTTTGGCCATTCTAATAGGTGTGTGGCGGGATCTCATTGTTGTGTTAATATGCATTTCTCTACGATGTTGAACATCTGTTCATATGCTTATTTTCCTTCTATATTATCTCTGTAGTGAGGTGTCTGTTCAGATCTTTTGCCTATGTTTTAAATTGGGTTCTTTGTTTTCTTGTGTTCAAGTTAAGAGTTTTTGTATATTTTATATACAAGTCCTTTATCAGATATGGGTTTTGAAACTATTTTCTTTTATTTGACTTAAAAGACAATTGCATAAAGCAATTATAAGCAACTGTATTTCCAAATAAAGTCACATTATGAAGTACTGGGAGTTAGGATTTCAATATCTGAAATATGGGGGGATAGTTAAACTCATAACAACCAGCCTAGATCAGTCTACAGCCAGCCTAGCCCGAGACATGTGAGCCAGCCCAGCTAAGACCACCCGGGTGATCACCCAGACACATAAGCAATAAACGCTTATTGTTGTAGACCACTGACATTTTGTAGCTATTTGTTATGTAGCATCATTGTGATGAAAATGACTGATACATGAACTATGGATATGATCTGAGAATTCAGGTTTTTGTCTATTTCTTAATGGGATCTAAATGTCCTCCCAAAGAGAGTAACTCTCAGCTTTTCTTCATAGGCAATTGCTAAGTAGACAGATCAGCAGGTGAGTAAAGGCTCAGACTCACTAAGGAGACCAGTACAGATTTCTACAGACTGCAATGCAGGGAGTGGCTAAAGCCAATACCTGAGTTTCTCATGAAAATCCACAGAACAGTGAATGGAGCAGTGGGCTCCTCTGAGCACTTTAGGGGGAAAGGTGGAGAGAAAGGAAGCCAAGGATTGGGGACGCAGTGAGTGACGACTGCAGTGGATTGATAAACAGTGTGTCAGAGGTCTTTGTTCTATTCTCTTTCTTTTCTTTCTTGTTTACTTGTCATACTGAAGAAGCAATTTAAGCCTCTCCGTTAATCAAGACTTTTTCCAGAAAAAATTATGCTTTGTTGCTGTGTTCTCCCTAAAGGGAAAGAATCAGTCCTCATAGGATGGACCCTGCCCCAGTGATCACACCATCTGTCTCCAGAGAGTCCACACTGGAATTGCAGGCAGGTGCCCAAAGGGATTAATCTACATCTGTGGGCAGGAACCATGTATCTGCTTGCAGTCGAGACAGATTTCATAAGAGCCTGTCATGACTCACCGTAGGACTCGAGATTAGTTTTCAGAATCTGCTGAGATAAAGTCTGATATAATCATAAGCCAGTTCAACCCTAAAATAATATGTTATCGCTACACTGATTGGCTATACCCCGATGGAAATCGTGACTTCCTGCAGAGGGAGCTACACTCGATGAAGCCTGCGAACACAGGCTAGTTTCTGGCATAGAGGCTCAGCCTGTCTCCAGGAACCAAATTTATTTTTTAAAGATGTTTTGCAATTGAAATGCATTCTATTCCTTTTCTCAGGCAAGATAGAGATGGATTTGTTTACTGAAGTCAAACGTGCTGATGAGGGATTAGTCTTACATGGCAGGACTTTGCTTTCCTCCAAAAACCGAAATCGATCCTCTCCTGGATCCAGGACAACAGAAAATGAAAATCTGCTTCAAAAGTTGCTGAAACCCTAAAACCACTATTTCCCCAATGTCAGCAGACAATCTTTAAAGCTTCCTGTTTATCTTGGTAAAAATACAAGGCACCAGACACCACGCCTTATCTACTAAACAAAAATTTAGAAGCAAGTTCCACAGTGGACTCTGAGGTAGTGAAGACCTTGAACTCCCGTGTTACAGGCTCAGTGAAGAGAGTGATGTTCTGGTAGGCTGAGTTCCTTGTAATGAGATCAAAGGGGAATTGCCAACTCCTGCTACTGTCCTTTGTAAAGAATCACAGTTTAAAATCAGGCCAGTGCAGAAGCACATCTCGTCCAAAGTGACATGATAAAAACAGAAGTAACAACAGAAGACAGACGTATGTGGGGATGACCCAAGAGATCAGCAGAATAATGACAGCTTGAAGAAGCTCTTGAAGGCTATCTGCTGTTACCTCTGTATGTAAGACCTAATAGGAAGAAAAATGTCAGCTGGGAAATATGGCTAGAGGTGGGAGGCCTGTCCCCATGGCATCTTGGGACATCATTTAACAGACTCCCTTAGAGACTATTTAACTACTTGGGGAATGTACCAATATTTGGCTTTCAGACACAGCCAAGTTACATGTAAACCTGTAGATTTCTGTCCATTAGAAAAAGCTAACCACACAGGTTATGGTTCTAGTGCTCTGTAGAACGTTAACTAATTTTGTACAAATTTAGCCATTTTATTCTAACATTCCTTTGTTAAAGATGCTTTTTCTAATCAACTACGTAAGTTCTTGTCCCTCAAATGTTCTTTGAACAAGTTTACCTTCGTACTAGTCCTTGTTGGAAAAAATCTTTGACTCTCGCCCATACTGTCTTTGTATGATAACCACATATTTAACTTTAGAAAATTACACTTGGAAATTCTCATAAATTTTCCTGTAATGTATGTAGAGGCATCAGTTTTTCTTCCTCTCTCCTACCTGACCGTCTATGAGCTCTTTCAATCTGAGGTCTTTCACCTCTTTTTTAATTCTGAGAATTTTATCTTAATCACGCCTTCAAATATTTTCATCTCTTTATTCTTTACCTACCCTCCTAGAATCCTTCTTATCTGTATGCTGGCACTTGATATCTTCTATCTAGTTTATATTTTCTTTTATATTTTCCTTCCTTTCATCCACTTCACCCTTCTGGGAGACTGCTTCAAGCTAAACTTCCAAGTCACTTAGTCTTTACCTGTGTCCATCCCTCTCTTTATCCTAAACCACAAGTTATTTTTACTAGTAGATTTTTCATAATTTACGTCTCTGCTTCCCTATAATTTCTTGTTTTCCTTGTATTTCTTGTTTTAATTTGCTAATATCTTCCTTATCTCCTTAAAGATATTTAACATGCTTTATTCTTTTACTTTTGCTCCATTTCTGCCAGCAGTCCTGCTTAAGATGCCGAATGTTGTTCAGCTGTTGTTTCTCTTTTATAACAGCCACAATGCTCAGGTGTCTCATCATTTTGAGTGGCGAGACTGTTTTTTCTGACGGTTCTGCCTGGTGTTCTGTGATGTGGGAGGGCTTAAGGTCCAGCCCCAGCCCATGTCAGCCTTGGCAAATTTAAGGAGAGAGAGGGGACGAGCCTTAGTGTGAAGGGAGCCCAAGGAACCGCAGAGCCACTGCTCAGCACCCCATCCTCTTTGCGGTTCCTCCACCAAGCATCTCCCAGTCAGGTTTTGAACTCTTTGGAAGATGATTCATTTTGAGGATACAGTCTCCTTACCTTGCGTGTACCAGCCCGGGGGCTGGACAGTGTGGGAGGGTGGGAATGAGAGTTCGTGGGCCCCTGGCCACCTCATGCTTTCATCTTCTTCCCCAGCAAGGCTTTGCACTGCCCTGACTTTTCCCTGCCGGCAGCACAGAGCAGGTCTCTACAGTGAAAAGCAGCAATGCCCACACCAAAGCAACATCCGGGAGAGGCAGGAGCAGACTCAGCAGCCTGTCCGCAGCCTGTCCCCAGCCTATGCAACGCCCTCGGGGAAGCCTCTCCCTGGCTGCAGCCAGCTGCCTCCCCTGCACCTCCAGCTCCGGGGTTCCTGGTCACCAGGGATCCTGTGATTGGCAGTTCCCAGAATTCGTACTTCCCTTTGACTTCTGTAGTTTCTTCAGGGTTGGTTTTGGGCAGAGGATCCAGAAGCACCGTCTTGACAGGAACCCAGAAGCTCCATTCTGTGCAGAACCTGCTTCTCCAGAGTATTCCCCGCCTGGGGGAAGCCGTCGTCTTCTGATGGGTGGGCCTCAGGGCTCACACGGTGCCCCTGCTCAAGGGACGGGGAGACTGAGGGCTGGCTCTCACTTCACACAGCGGCACTCACTGTGTGGGAAATATTTCAGATGTTTTGTGAAAGGTGTCCACAAAATGGTCAGTGGCCATGAAGTTGACAAAAGTCCACCACACGGATTACGTATCCTACAGTAAAGCTGACTGTTGTATGAGCTCGAAAATAAGCATTTCCTTGAAGAACTTTAAAGAAACACGCCTCAAGGAGATAAAGAACACACTACTTGCTAGCAGGAACAAAATTTTTTTTGAAGAAACTCTAATCGTTCCTACAATAGACATCATTTTAGGATAGCATGTAATAATTTGAAAAATACTAAAAGATATTTTTATTGAATGTAGACTCAACACACCCAATTAAAAATGTAAACATTAGTGGAATTAACCACAAACTCTCTCCAATTTCTTTTGTCCTTCAGTCGTGTCTTCAGTTCCCCAAATTATTTTCTAAATTACTTATTCTTTAAAAATGAGTGATAGTGCCAACGGATAAGTGGTAAGAACAAAATAAAGCAGATTACGTGGTGTGAATTCCTTGATCATTCTGTCTCTGGGATCTCCCTTTCTCTCTCACAAGCTCAGCTAGCTGTGTTTTCATGCACTGCTGGATGCTGGATAGTTTATCTGATCTACGTGATTGCCACAGTCACTTCCCATATCTTCCATGGCGAGGTTCTTGCTCCTGTCCGATGTAAGCCGTCTATTTGCATCTTCGTAAGGACTCAAAAATGCTTTCTAAAATTTTCATTTGTTTATCGTAACAAAACACTCTCAGAGATCGAGTTTCTCCAGATGATTTTATTTATCCAAAGGAGAGCTCTGTCCAGAGTCAGTATTTGGAAATAGAAAAGCTGAGTGCATTGTTCTCAGTTCCCTTCGTCATCAGTTTAGGGGCATAAGGATATTCCCTTCTTAATCTGTGTCTGAAGGGCAACTGGATTGAAACAGCTCTCAGCTCAGTTTGCCTGTCAGTCAGTTATCTGCAGTGGGTCTGCTGGATGAAAATGTGCTGTTTCCTGATGGAGCTGTCAGAAACTGCGACGATTGGATCACTGCACACCTGGGAACTCAGTTACAGTCCCTATGTCAATAGATGGGAAATTAGAGATGACAGTTTCACAAAGCAAGAGACAGCATGGCCAGGAGAGGGAAGAGGTTACACACAGGTCGTTCAGGAGCAGCCTAGCGAGTCTGAGCTCCCACCATGGAGTCTTCCCTCATGTGGTCTATGGTGCCTCAGCTGAACAGGAGCAGGTGGGGCGCACTGGACGTAGGAATTCTGAGACGGGATGTGGTCACTTAGAGCATCTGAGCTGAGGGTAGCCCAGGAAGAGGACAGTGACTTCCCTCACCCTCCCTGGGGGTCTAAGAGGGGATGAGAGAGGAGGGAGGTCACTGTGAGTGAGGACAGAGTCAGGTGCATAGATACAGTTTGGTCTTGGAATTCTGGTTGGGTTTCAGGATAGAGTAATAATTTTGAGTTATTCAAATTGTCATCTGATTCAGCCCCTAGGAAACTTTTGTCAGGGTTCTGGAGGAGAGTAGAGTGGAGACAAAGGGAGAGGGGAAGTGATAACGAGCTAGGTCAATCAGTGTTTCAAGAGAACAGCATCATGAGAAAGATCTGAGAAACAGAGCCCACAAGCCCCTCAGTTCTGGGCTGTGAAGCAGTGAGTTTTATCCAGATGGGGTGGGGAGTTGTTCCCAGCTGCCCCCATTGCAGCAACGGTCGGCGCAGAGTGCCAGGAGCACAGCACCAGGAGAAAGGTAGAGGCAGTGTCAGGAAGCACACCCTAGCCAGTCAGTGATCATTGGGAAGGAAAGGATGCTTCCAAGGAGGTCAGGAGGCAGGTGCGATTCAACAGCACAAGAGACAGCTCCAAGGATGCCAAATGTTGGAGCAGTGGTAAGTGGCGGGACGTGAGTCAGACGATTGAGGTTCTGGTGACATTGCCAGTTACCACTGGTTCAGTGACTGGTTTATGGTTAATCACTTGAGATGGAAATCGCTGGATAACTTTTGAGAAGAGATTGAGGATGGGTTTTATTTTGAAGTCTGAGGACATCAGCATGGAGAACATGGCACCGGCCAGAAGTGTGGGACTGTTTTTTCACAACACACTAATAAGAGTCTCATCAAACTCAGAACCACCCACCACGAGAGAAGGATAAAGTGCCATGAAACACTAAACTCAGAGATACTGAAATAGAATAAGAATAGTTCAAGAACATGAGATTATGTAATTATGATGGACAAAAATTCCATTATTTTCCATTGGGAAAGGAAAAATGGAAAAATCATAGTGTGACCTACTTTACTCATTGTGAAGACAATTTATTATAGCAAAGAAAAAACAGGTAGTTGCAGTGTATCTCCAAGGAAACTGGGAATGACATTACAGTCATGCCTCGCTTAACAACACATTCCAAGAAATGCGTCACTAGGCAATGTCATCCTTGTATGAACATCATAGAATGACTTACACAAACTAAATGGTACAGCCCACTACACACCTGGGATAGATGGTGCCAATCTTATGGGACTGCTGTCATGTATGTGGTCTGTCATTGACTGAAACCTTGTTGTATGGTGCATGACTTTATAATTATGTGCAGTAGAGAAGGGATCTTTTTGAATTTGTTCACAGACTTTCCCTCTGACATGGTAACCTTGCCGCATGACATAGAATTTGGTTCAGTACTGTTTATAAATGAAATAAGCCATCAGCTTCACATCCACTCTGATTAATCTTGTTTTAGGATATTTGAAACAGCATTAGGCTGTTACTATACTATATACTATATAAACAGTATATATATATATATACTATAGACTATAGCATACTGGATGATAATGACAAGAAAAAAGGAAAAGTGCTAATAGTTCTCTGTTAGCCTGGACTCCTATTTCCTATTCATACAAAAACAGAGAAAATACTTGATCAAGGCAAAGCCAGCTAATGGAGAGAAAATTTAACTGGTGTCTAAGATCACCACTTTTCAAAAATGAGTAGTCAGGCTTGCCTACCATGACCCTAAAATGTCCCCACCTCTTCCTTCCTGGAGTTTAGATACAAATACATGATTTAAAATGTTACTGCTCCTTTGAAAGGACAGCTTGGTGAGACGACATGAGCCCTGGCCTGGACCCAGAGCCCATTCCCGGGTCTGCTACTTACTCACTGCATGCCCTGGAGAGCGGGCTTAACCTTGAATGGCCTTGTTTCCTCAACTGCAAGATGACCACTGTCTTGAGATACCTTATGTGAAAGCACTCTTTCGCATAAATGAGGATCCAAGTTAGTTTATAGGTAGGAGACAGAAAATAACGGGAAGTAGACTGAAAAAGTAAGCTAGATCTGATGAGAAGGAATTTTTAATTACAAAGAACATGTAAATTATATATTATAAGGAATCATATAGAATTATAAATTATAATTATAAAGAGTTATAAAGAATAACTACTGAATGGGCAAAAGCCTCACAGGGACTCTAGGACACCGCAAAAGTAGCCCAATTCTTCAGAGCCACTCCCTTTGCCAAATGAGTTTGTGGTTCCTCTTACTAAACAGGCTGTATTCCCCACTCCTTCCATCTGGTCCGGCTTCATGACTTTCCATGACCAATAGAACACAACAGAAAGGACTTTATCCTCTAGATAATGGTAACAATGTTGATGATATAATTTGAGTGACTCCATTTACTCATGTTTGACCATACTCATAACTCCAAATACTGAGTCAATAAATTGTTATTCCAGATTTGGACTATTTACATTAATCAAAAATGCAAAGATTCCAAAACCCTAGACTTCAAGAATCCATCATATTACACAGTGTGAAACTTTCTCCAGGCTCTTGGAATGATCCATTTTCTTTTCGTTTCTTTCTTCTCCGAAGGAAAAAAAGCATAGAGGACTTTAAATCAAATTTCAAGTGAAACAGTGGATCAATTGATGAGAAATCATCCCTTTGGCCTGAAGCTCGCTGGTCTTGCAAGCACTGAAAGCTCAGGAGGTGATGTGGTTGTTGATGTCGTGAGATGCACAGCAGGCTTACTTTCTTAAAGAATAATACATAAAAGCTGCACCTCTGCCTCATTAGAAAATATGAAAAATAAAGGGAAAGCAAATGCACCAGAAAAGTCACTTCTAAAAACTCACTGATGGAGATGACAGCCTTACTTTTATTTCAGAATTAACCCATAAGTAGCCATTATTGACTGACCTACTTGCACTCCATGATAATGAATGACCACGACCAACTCCCCTTATAAACAGCTAAGATACTTGCTAGTGGAAAGTCCCTACTGATCCTACTGATAAAATGTCTTTTAAACATGGTATTCATGGATTTCTTCATGTAAATAAATTTGCCATTTGTGGATTCTCAGAGCATTTCTGGTTTGAGAAAGTGGTAGTCAGGTAAGTTGTGTGGTTAAGGAAGTATAAAATGGAGATGCTCCAAAATCATAACGGCTCCTTTGGGAGAACAACATTCCTATACACATTGCTCAAAAATTCTGAAACCAAAACAGATATCAATGTAGAGAAAAGGGACATTTTGAGGAACTGAGTCTGATGGTTCCAGACTCCTCTAGGAAGAACGCATTTCATCAATGCCCTAAGCTGCCTGTAGCCAGTTAATCATTCTAAGGTTTGGCTTTGGGTGAGTTCAAGCTTCGTATAGATCTGCTTTGACAACTCAACATTTTCTGCTAACACAAAAAGCAGTTTAAGAACTATAAAATAATTAAATATAACTTCCATCCCTACTCAGGGTATCATGTAAACGTGATATAATTATAATTACTCATATTCTCTCAAAGTTCCCCAGGAAGGGGCTCTATTTTCCCTGTCTCTTCTAGGGATGCAGCCAATTAAAACTTGATCTTTCCAATTTTATATAATTTTGATTTCACAAATCATGAAAATAATTAGTAACAAAAATCAAGGGGAAACATTCTACAATGTCACATTTGCTAGTGGGCTGACATAAATTGTGTTTGACCAACGCAAAATAAGAAAGTAAATAACAGGAGTTTTTAATTATTGTAGTTGGAGAGCATGTAATTAATGTCAGTGTATAATTGCAATTTTATCTAATGCAAACATCTGTAATAGTGAGGTGCTTTATTAGCAAAAGAAGTCAATGGCAGCAAAGGTAGAGAGATTTTGATTTAAAAGTCTTTGAGAGAAATGAAAATGCAGAAAATATTCTAATGATGAAATGCCAAGAAGATCTAGATTTTTAGCATTTTAATTAGTGATAAGAATTTACTTTTGTAAGAAACAATAGTGTGTTAGTCCTTCAAATATATTTTGCTTCAGACTGAGGATACCACAAAGAATCCCTGGACTGGTAGTCAAGAGACCTCGGGACTTCACTCCAGTCTCGGCTGCACACAAGAGCTGTGTTCTTGGATGAACTGTTTTGAGTTGGGATCCCCAGAAGCAAACCCTGAGAAAAGAATTTGAGAGTGAAGAGTTTATTACTGGCGATCCCAGGAAGCATGTCTGTGGGCGCGGGGAGTGTGGCAGGGAAGGGAAGGAAGCCGACAGAGCCGTGCTATTGAGAGGGTGCTGTTGTGGTCAGTGGGGCTCAATCCTGCTGAAGAACTCAACTTGGAGAGACCACAGTCCACCCTGAATACATTCTACCCTAGCGGAGAAGGGCCTGACACCTACCCACCAGCCTCTGTCCATCTTTGGTTAAGTGCTGCTCCCTGGGTGAGCTACTCCCCAGCATTTGGCAGCCAGAGGAAGTTTGAATGCTCACCATCACAGGTGCTTCCAAGTGGAAGCCCAGATCCGCGTGTGGAGGCATCTGACTCCAGAGGAGCTGCCCCCGGGAACTAGCAGCCTCTGCCCCAGGTTGTTCACCAATGTGGTCTGTTTCATCATCTGTAAAGTAGTGGTGCTATTGCTGGTGTGCCTGCCTTTCGGTTAATGAGAATATTAAAGCAAGATGCAGGTGAAAGAACTGTCTAACTTTTTACTGGAAATAAACATAAAATATTATCTGCAATATAGAAAAGTAGACTAGATAATTCCCAGATTTCTTTCATGTTCACGTGACATTTCTTCCCCATAAGCTCCAGACAGCTAGGACTGGTGTAACTAGCCTTCGGGATAATAAAGACTAAATTGAAAGGTGGGGTCCGCAATTCTTACTGATAAGTTCTTAAACTTGCAAATTAGTAATCCATCCTTTACATGTGGCAGCTGTGAGTGTTTAATTACTACGTGCTGGTCAGACGGAGGCTATCTAAAAACACGACCCACTCTGTATAATGTTACTCAAAATTAAGATAAAATCTGTATCAAAAGGATTAGTATCTCACATTGTAGTTCTACTGCTTTTGTGGCTCGCACACTGAGTCTTTGTTTGGAAGAATGTTATTTCTAATCAGAAAACTTCAGTCTCTGCTATAGGTCTTTGCATCTCAGCATCTTAGACGTAGCTTCCACTGAATAATCTACTTTGCAATAAACCTATGGTGCCCGTATGTGACGATGGAGTTTTAAGATTCTGAGCCTCATGGCAAGCCACACTGAGAACAAGCATTTAACCATGGCAATCTTAGCTCCTTTTCCAATAAAATAGATTCTTTTTCTTTGCTTAAAGAGACAAAATAGACACCACTGTTGGTTTGGCTATTTGTAATCTCTAACCCTAAGCATGAACTTTTGCAGTAGTCACTATGGTTGGCTGTCCAACATCTGTGAGGTGATCAAAGTCACTCACCAGGCAAACCCCTTCCCTTGCTGTTGATAACATGATCATGTGACCCAGTCCGGGCAGAGGTGAAGGAGAGGCTGCAGAGGCTTCCAGAACATTCCTCACTCTCAGGAGGACATGGCTCCCCTAATCTCTGCCCATTTTCCTATTGCTTCTTGTATCTTGTCAATTGGTTGGAGTTTTTCTCGCATATTAGGGAATGTATAAAACTAACTAGAAAAATTAGTTCTTTTTCTTTGATATGAATTACAAATATTCATTTATTTTTTAGTTCATTTATGGAAGATTTTGAGGCAGATTTTTTTGTAGTGATCAATATTTTTTTAGGTGTTCTGGCTTTTGTGCCAGTTAGAAAGACCTTTCCCAATCTGGAGTAATAAAAGTATTTTCTTATAATTTATTCTATTTTTATTCTCTTTAAAAAATATTTTATCAGTTTTGAATTTTGGTGTAACACATGAGGTAGGAACCCATATGAGGTAGGAATCCTTGTTCTTATTGTTTTTCAAACTCATAGTTTTAAATTTAGATTCTTTATTTCACAATTGAATATATAAGTACTCCTCCTAAAATAGGATGAAAGATAGACTATTTTCAATCCATTAATGACTCCATCTTTGTCTCAATAGTGTTGATTATGAGACCTATGCAACTAATTATTAGTATCAGTCATTTTTTTCCATTTTCCAATCATTCATTTTCACTACACAGTGAGAGGAAAATGAAGTAAAATATTCAAAAAGATTGCTTGAATACTGTGATTCTAGTGTTGCTGAAATTCGGTCTCTGAACCCGATGGCAATAACGAGAACAGAGTCTGGAGTGGAAAGGAAAGGCTTTACTTTCTTTGCCAGGCAGCAGGAGCAAAGCAATGGCTAGTGCCTTAAGAATTGCTAGCTCCCCATCGAGAAACAGGGAGGGGTTTTAGGAAGGGGAGCGGGGCATGCAGACTTGTTGGATGGCGTTTTCCCACCAGCCTGCATTTGGCCTTGTGAGGCTATTTGCAGGACGAGATAAGAGAATCCACAGATGGGTGTCCTTGGCTGTTTGTGGCAGATGGTGGATTCCAGTGCCAGGAAGCTCTGGGAAGCTTCAGTTTCTTGACATTCTCTGGACGTTAGTTTCCCCATAAAAGAACTTCAAGGTCCTGGATTAGCTACAACTTTAGTGGGAGCAGCGGGAGGCCATCTGGGCTTTAACAATTTGTAACTTCTATTTGGTTGTAAAGCTCAGGGAGTCAGAGGTTAAAGAAACAAATACTCACATATAAGTGTAGCTAAAGAAGCAGGGAATGTGTGCTTTTGGTCTTAGGCCCATATATACTGGGTGCTGGGTTCAATGCAGAGGAACTGACATCAGGGCTGGTATCAGCCGGTGACACTAGCACTGCAATGCTCCACAGCTGATTGCTCCCTGGCAGAGGCACCACCAGCGCTAGAGTTCAAAATTTTTATTCATGTATGACAAAGCGTCACTTGAGCAAACAAAGATAATTTAGGGGTATTATTGTATAATGTTTGAAACTTAGGTCACGCAAAAATTGTCAAGAGCAAATTGATATCTATATAAGCTAATACATATGATTTATAACATGATTTATACCTTTTTGTAATAGTTTAAAAGTACACTAGAAAATATTTAAAACTGACTGTAGGTGCAATAAAACAAAACCCATTATCTCCTGGAATTCTGTCAAATGTAATTGATTCCTCCACATCAGATGGAACTGAGTCTCACGTGTTTCTCTGAGGTTGGAATATCTAAAGCATAGCTAAAGGTTGAGTGAAAGCAACTGTTACACAATCCAAAGTGTCTGCATCCTGGGGTATCACCTGCCTCCTACTAAGAAGAACCCTTCGCTACTCCTTCCCCCAGTGTGACGGTCCCCCAGTTCTTATATCCAGCTGTTAACTTTATCGATTCCCCTGAGCGTTGCTTCTGGGACACTTAGTCTCCATGTTAAGTGCAGGGTTTGAAATTCTGGGATGATCCACGTGTCTTCAATTCCACTTTGAGATTGACTTCACCATTTCAACTCTCGTCCTATAGAAGACAACTTCCTGAGAAAATTAAACCACTTTAGCCCAGGTGATAATGCAGATCAAATCCCTAAATAGCTTTGCCAGACCAGAGAGAGAAGAGTGAGGGACAAGGGAAAGGCAGTGAAAAGAGGGGGAGAAGAGGGAGGGGGCGGGAAGGAGGGGGAGACGGGGAGGGTCTAGTCCTCAGTGTCATCTTCCAGCAGAGACGGAGTCAGGGTCTCCCCACTGAGATGGAGTCAGGGTCTCCCCACTGAGACGGAGTCAGGGTCTCCCCACTGAGACGGAGTCAGGGTCTCCCCACTGAGATGCTAGTGTTGGTTCCACTTTGTCTAGAAAATTCATCTTTTTCCACATTCTTTTTCTGGGCAACAACCTCCCATAGAACTTAGTCAGCAACTTTGAATTAAATATGTCTTTCTCTTTAAAAATGTTTTTCTGTGCTAATAAACAGAAAAAATAAAGAGAAAAATAAGTAAACATAAAGAATTAGGCTACCATTACATGTCTGAGTTAAAGAAACTATCCATGGAGATGTATTATAATCGTTTTGTGAGAAATTATTCATAGAACAGTCATAGAAATTCAATCAAATTTCTAAGAACATGATAAATTGTTTAAAATCTGATCTTTGGTAATTCAGAAATTAGTAATATAATTTAGACGTTTACTCTGGAGAAATAAGTAATCCAATGTGTTTTTCATTGATAGTAGAAATTCAGTTAACATACTAGAAATTTTCCCTCTGCTTCTTACACAAAAGGATTAAGTCTCTGTATTTAGAATTAGTGTAGGAACAGGAGTTCATTCTTTGGTGATAACAGCTTTATTTCAAATGTTTACAGTTTCTTTGACATAAGATGTTAATGACAAGAAATGACTCTTACAGAGAAGAATGACATTTCTCTGTTGCTAAGGAGACAGGAACTGACTCTCAGAAGGCAGAGAACATTTGGAAACACACACAATGCTTCCCAAGCGTAGCCTTTGACAATTCGAGGATCGCATTTTCCAGAGCAGGCTCCCTGTGCAAATTTTACTGTAGACCAGCAGAGCTTCCAAACGCTCAACATCAGACTTCATGGAGAAGACTTGAGGAAAACAAAGAAGAAGGGAAATGAGGAGAGGATTCCTAATATCTGTTTCCAAAAGGGAGTGGGACCCAAAATATGACTTTGTCTCAAGTGTCAAGAAGCCTCAAGACCTGAAAAAGAGGCTAACCATAATTGTGTGTCAAAACATGTGATCTGTTGAAGACTTCCAACCTCTCACATAGTTAAACATCTCTAGAATGAGAATTTGCTGCACCTTCCTCCACATCCCATGGACCCCTTAGATTTGATAGCCTAATTTTTATACTGTTTCCCAGTCCAGACCTCGCACCCATCAATACTTTTCTCTTGGGATCTGCTGGTTTGCTTCCCCCTAGACAACAACCACAGGAAGAGGACCATCCCGTTTCCTGGGTTTCCTTCCAGACATGGTACCCTTTGCTCAGCTCCTGTCTAGAGAAAAGTAAGTTCAGGCAATTAACCCCATTTAACAAATGACAAAATAGATTTGTAGAGGGAAGTCATTTTCCTACTGATTTTCCCATTTCTTTGAGAAACTGAATCCATAGAGAATGTGCCCTCTCAACTGGAGCAATATTGCTCATAAGGGAGTGAAAACTGGTTCTTAGGGGCAGGGGGGATGGGTTATCTTATATATAACAATGGTTTGTAACCCTCCAAAGCTCAACTTTATCCAACAAAATCTTATTTCTTAGTATTTAATTTTTCTCCCTAGGGAGTAATTTAAATTTAATTTTTCTCTTCATGGGGCTGATATTGAAAAACAGATTGAGACACACTGGTACAGAATCATAGTTCACTAAATACAATATAATTAATTTGTATACAATATCAGTTCACTATAGATCAACACTGACAAATGGAAATGGCAAGCAATAGGATATATTGGAGTATATGAGGAAGCCATTTGGTGTAAACCTAATTCGGCCTGATCTTGTTTTTCCAAAAGGGCCTGACTGTGGCCATCGAGCAGGCATTGTATATCTGCTTTAAACATTTCCTATGGCAAGAACAAATGCCCTTAAGATACAGGTGCAACTTGCCCCCATATTGGCATTTCCTTAAGGATAAGCATCTTTCCTTAGGCTAGGAACTAATTGCTGTGATCACCTTTGACCACCCAGCTCACCTGTGACCACCCAGCTCGAGACAACAGACCTGCCACCCAGCTGTGTCCACCGAGACAGCAGACCTACCTACTGTGTCCATCAGTCGCTGTGCAACAGAGCAGTGTTGTGACTATTGTAAAAGGGACATTTCAATCATATGTGAAACATCCTCTTTGGGGGTATATAACCACTCTCTACACCCCACTTCTTTGGTGCCCTTTCTTCCTTCGGGAAGAAAGACCCCGGGCCATGGTCCTCACATTTTAGCTCAGAATAAACTCACCCCAAATTTTCATTTATAGATTGGTTATGGATTATTTTCATCGACAACACTTACAATGATATTGGCCTCAAATCCTGCAGCACTGAGGTCTACCTGGCTGAAGAATTTGTCCTGATTCTCCCTTTTACTATCAAACAATTTTGCTGGTCTTCATTTAATCCCTCATGTTCCTTGATCACCTGTGCTAAAATCATTGCTACTTTTTATCAGAGAACTTATTAATGGCAGAAAAAGTCTCCATTTCTGCTCCTGAAACTGCTTTAAGTTCTGACTTACAAAAACTTAAATAAATAGGAATGGCTTTTTCCTTTGTGCTTCCCCGTGGCTTATTCTCTCCCCGCCCCCTCAACCTTCTCAGTGACTAGCTGTGTTTTCTCAAGCCACAGGGCTCCGGGGCCTGCAGTGTCTCTAGCCCGTGCAATTTTCAGCGTGCCCCCGCTACTGCTGCCTGAGGCTGCGCTCTTAGCCTCTTTGTTCCTACATCTGTGTAGGTGACAGCCGCAGTTAAATTGGTTTTAAATTTTAAACTTTTAAGTTTAAAACTTTTAATGAATAGTTATTTTTTTGGAAGATACTTCTGAAAGAAAAAAACGTAAGTTTTTCTTAAACCAGAGTTATTTTTCCCCTTGAAATGACTTTAAAACGAGGGTGACAGTTTAATGGTCTAGACTTGGCCAATTTTACTGACATTTTAAAACAAACAACAGTTTCGTTAACTCCTTAATTTAACTGAGTCATCCAGTCTCTTTGGTAGCATAATAACCATATTTAAAATTCATGAAATAAATATTTCACAGGTATTTTGCATTTTTACTATGTCTTGAGAAAAGAGGAATACAGTAATCAAAATATACCCACATCTGCACATGTGCACACACATGATACACACTTACACACACATATAATTTGAAATTGCAACCCTTGATTTTGGGGAAACAATAAAAAACCCAATTCTGAAAAGACAAATTTCCATTAAGTGTAGAAAGCAAGAGGACTGTGGAAACAATCTAGTCACGTGTCTTACCATTGTTTATGCAACTTCCCCAAAAGAAAATAATTAGTAGTTTATTATATTCAATGCTAATTGTACCAAACAATTTTTATAACACCTGCTAATTTATTTAATAAGCATAGGCTTTGCACCCACTGTGAATTACCACATTTTGTATTATAGGGAAAACAAATTTGAACATAACTCTTTCTAGAGGGTATTAACAACCCTTGGAAGGAACAAATCCAGACTAGCATGCAATAAACAAAAGGAAGATAACTTGATTCACAGAAGAATTTGATGCCTGTGTAGAGTAAGGAAACAACAAATAGCGACTGCAGATGAGGAATGGAGGTGGTGTGGAAGGAGATTATGTCACAGGAAGTTTAGGGCTGTAATTCACATAACACCAAGGGAATTGTCTGGAAATGTTACTGTTAACTTGACTTATGTAGAAGTTTAAGTTACGTGGGCAAAAGGTAATCATTTCAACATATAATCAGTTTTTGAAAGTTCTCAATGAAGTGGTTTATTCTCTTTATCTCATTATGTCTTCAATATTCAGTGTACATCTTCCACTCACAAACATTTCAACGTGGATAAGGTGTTCCACAGCCACGTGGGGCTGGTGGCCACCATATTGGGCAGCTCTGGCATCACATAGATCCACTCACCGCCTGACTTACAGCCCAGGAGCAGCAGGACCCTCCCTCCAACTAGCATGTTAAAGATCGGAAATGCAGGGCCATGAGTCAGTTATATCTGTACTTATGTTGTTTCTTAACTAGTTGTTGTGTTTGCAAATCACTATGCATGTAAAGATGACAGTGTCCCAAGGACTAATATCCATTCAACTCATGGAAATTCGAACATCACGCACATTTTTCTCCAGAGAGTGGCCATGGCTGAACACTTTAAAAAAGCGTGTAAATGTCTTGGCTGCATGATTTATCTTAAAAAACCCATGTACCTGAAATATGACTATATCTGCTGTCTCCAGTGCATCAATTCACTGCAGAAGGAGCCCAATGGGGAGGGGTTATTGTGCCCCTTCTGCTCTGCGGTCTCTCATAAGGAGGACATCAGGCCTGGTAGCCAGCTGTGGGCACTCGTTTCAAATTTAAAGGAGTAGGAGCCCCAGCTGAGAGCTCATCTCCAGATGAAGCCTAGGGTATGGAAGCTCCAAGTTAGGCATTTGTACAACCTGCCCCAACCCACAAAGGGCCCTGGGAAAAGCCACATTTCTAAAGCTCTCCATTAAGTAAGGGCATTAGCTGAATTCTGGCACCTGAATTTTTTATTATTTCAAAGCAAGAGTTGTTCTCACCTATAAGTATAGATTAGAAGCATAAGTAAGTTTTTATAAAAATACAATATTTAGGTCGTGCCCGAGGCCTGTGCTATTCAGTCTTTCCAAGAGCCACCGATAGCTATTGATCACGTGAAACTTGGCTATTGACACGTGTGGAAATCAGATTTTGGATAAGCTGGATTAAATAAAATGTATTATTACAATAAAAAAAGAAGTTTAAGTTAGACAACTAAGATAAAAAATACACATCTTGAGTTCTAAATATTTTCATTTGTTGATTTTTTAGCAATGATATTGTCAGTCTTTTATTCCATTTAGTGCCATGAAGAGTACTTAAAATACATGCTTGGGACAATAAACCCAGAATTTATGTTTACTCAGACTTTTATTTTAGGGAGAAAAATATATTTTCCTTCTGCTTTAATTGGGAGAAAGCATGCTCTAAAGCATCAGTTCTCAAACTTTTTGGTCCCAGGACCCCTTCACACTCAAAATTTGAGAACCCAAAACAGTTTCTGTCTGTGTCAGTTATGTCCATCAATATTTAACATACTAGAAATTAATACTGTGGTATTCAAATGTATTTAAAAAGTCATTGTAAAGTAACAATAGTATAAATGTTATATATAATAGTAAATAAACATTTTTATGAAAAATTACTATGTTTTCCAAACAAAGAAAGTGCAAGCATTGTTTTATGCTTTTGTAAAATCTACTTGTCTGGTTTAACAGAAGATAGCTGGATTTTCATATCTACCTTGCTTCCAATTTGTTGTGATGTGTTGTTTTTGGTTGAAGTACATGAAGAAAATCTGGCCTCACCCAGATGCGTAGTTGGAAAAAGAACCTCAGGACGCTGAGGAAAGGCCCTGGGAACACAGCTCAGAAGCCACACGAAAGCCGACCAGGAGCAGAGGTCCTAGTTATGCCAAGAAAAGAGTGTTTTCTGGGCCTGTGGTTCTGGCCAACCATTTAAAATCCTTGCTTGCGGGACAATTGTGCTACTGACCACAAAACTGGAGGCCCTGTATTTGTCCACGTTGTAGTGTTAGTTGGGAGCAATTTTTGCATAATTGCAGCCCTTTTAGTAAAAGGCCAGCTGAAAGAGTGGAGTAGTGGACTAACACACGCTTCCTGCCATCACTAACTTCCACAGGAGTGGGAAGCGATGTGGTTGCTCCTGTAAGAAGAGAAATCCATGAGGAGAAAAGTGCACAGAAACTAAACAACCCACGGAAAAGGAAAATACAATCTACACAGTGAGTTACTGGACAATTTCACTTCTTAGGGAAGGTGCTTAGACCATGAGGACATACTGTAGAAGGTGTGTGCTAAAACACACGATGTCTCCAGCCCTCGCGGCATCACCGTGTGCTCTCTGGGAGGCAATCTCTGCTGAGTGACACAACAAACGGTGCCATCCCTAAGAGCTCTGTAGTGAATGCATAGTAAGAAAAAAATAAATATATTGACATATGCTGAGAAAAATGAGCATCAAAAGCCTACGTCAGTGAGCCCTAATTTCATGGGAGACTTTTCATTTTCCCTCACACTTTAAAGTCACTTTCTTCTGTGATTTAACAAACATTTTAAATATCACTTCATTTTAAAATGTGAGACTTTCAAAAGATGGAGAATACATTTAGTCTTCCTTCACTTTTACAATAAAATATTTCTGAGGAGAGCAACACCAAAATACAAACAGCTCTATTTACCGTAGAGAACACACATAATTACACACATACGACTTGGTCTTATTGATCATCTACAAAATATGAAGCTTTTATTTACCAAGGACCAGAGAAAGTGCTGATTGGAGTATTATTCAAATCAACAACAAAGATAAGGAAAATTAAGCTGATCTTCACCCCCTGGAACCTAATGTTGAACCTGACCACTTTTCATCAAAATGGAATCTTGATGGCCCCCCCATTCTAGGAAGTGCTGTCAGAGGTTTGGTCTGTGAGTTTGCAAAAGGCAATCATTTTTTCTATGTATTGGTATCAAAAGAATAGATTCATTGCTTTAATAGAAAATGTATCAACTGTATGTACTAATAATATCATATTCATACCTTAAAAATTATTCTTGATCTTTTTATCAAGAAATGTTCTAATTAAATTTGTATTTTACTAATTCTTGATTTAAGGCAACCAACTCTCTGATGAAGTGTTTATCAGTCATCTATAGAGTACAGGGTAACCTAAAACTAGACAAACGACTACATGGGAGCAAACCAGACATGTACAACCTCCAGGGCTCCCGTGCGGCCGCCCGCTGCCTGGCAGGCCAAGGTGCTCTTGGTGGTGCCCGGGGCGCCAGGCTGTGCTGATGGGGACTCCCGCTCTGAGCTCCCTCAGGACCCTTTGTCCCACCCAGCAGTTTCCACCATGGTAACGGGTGGTGAAAACCAGGGCAAGGAGTGGGGAGAGTCTCCCATGAGTGACGACAGGACTTGATGACAGAGCGTGACAAAAAGCGCACTGCCAAGTTTCCATTTTCTCAAACTGTTTTCCAAATGGAAAGATTAAGTGTTATCCAGTTACAGTATTTTTAGTCAAGAAGATTGCAGATGGGAAGTTTGAACGTCGGCCTGCCTGTTTTTGAGACAGATTGCCTTGCCACCTTACAGGGGCGCGTGGCCCGCTCACTGCAGTGGTGGATTAGAACAAGTGCTGTATCTCCCAGGCCTGTAGAGCTTCCACCCAAATGAGGGTAATTCACTCATTTTCTGGTTCAATTCCTATTGAACAAGGAATTAGCAATTCCAGCAAATCAATTATCAATGTGGACATTTTTTTTTAATAACCTGAGGGTGATGAACTTTAAGCCCTGCCTGTCACATTGTGGGCACCACTTTCATTGTGGTAGAGTAGAGTGTGGTGGGATTGACACATGTAAAGAGTGAAGGTAGTTTCTCAATAAGTGGTGTTATTTATTGTTTACAAAAGAAACACTTTATTGGTGCTATAGACAAGATCCAGTGGCGCCCATATACACATATGTGCATACACTCACTTACATGGTGGTGGGACAGGCGGCCACGTTTGGTGTCTCAGCAGCAACCACTTTAAGTCTTGAGTTTTTACATCTCATGTAGAACTTTGAACCCAGTGAGAATCCAGTCAGCACTGATTAAATCAAGATGATAAAAATATTGTTTTCCCCCACCATACGGACGAGCTGTTCGATTTAGGGACTCTCTGCACTGGGCACTCATTGCTCATCTCTCTTATATTTAAATATATTTCTTATTTTATTCCCCACTTGTGCTCAGGCCCTTCATTTCACCAAGGTTTCACCATTTTCTTAAAGGAAAGGACAGTAACTGATGAGAAGCAGTAACTGATCAGTGCTCATTATGTTATATCCTCATCATTCTGAAATGTCTTAACTAAATCCCATTGCTCTTATTCAAGGATAATGACCCCATTTTTTACAGATTCTTAATGTCACTCTGTGTGAATGTGCACATATATTCCAGTATCTGCTCTAATACCCTTTCTATATTTTAAGAACACCTTTCAACAAGTCACTAATTTAAGATTATGCACATGATCTGATGAGGACAGAGCATTTCCCAGAACAGTGTCATGGTAACACGCTCCAGGTGCTTGAGTTTCAAATCTATGCAGAAATCTTAAAGGTAATCACAGTTACTGTGGAAGTATCCTCACTGGATGTGACAGCTCTTAATTAATTCAAATATATTTCTGTGTGTGCATACAATGAATATATTAAGCTTTCTTTGGTTTAGTTTTCAATTTCAATTTTTAAAAATATCACTACATATTTCTCCTATTTATCTAATTGACACTGAATTTGATAAATTACACACAACTTCATTATCTATACCCATAACTCTCCCACCAACTTCATTCAAAACCATACAAATACACACACACCTATACATAGACACACCCAAATGTACACCCCCCGTATTCACACACACCCCCATACACACACACCCCATATGCACACACACACCTACACACAGTAAAAATGAGAAAGAAGGACGTGGTCTATGCCTGTTTTCTTTGTATCTGACTTCAGTTCTTACTAATTTAGGGTCACGGCTTCTTTCCACAAGTATAATGATTATGTGTTCTTTATATATTGCTCATAAATAAGTACATGGCCTTTGAACATGAGACATCACCAGATAGGGAAAGTAAGTGCTGTTCCTAAGCATTTCTCAAAACCTCTCGACCACCAGGTTCCTACTGATATTGAAACCATGAGTCAGGTTTAATAGATGATCGACTATGAATCCTACACCATTTGTATGTGACTTATACATCCACGTTCATCCTCAAATTCTAATGCACTGGTACAAAGTTCAAGTCTTTACTTCAAGGAAGCTCAGGACACCTGACTTAGTAGTAACCCATCACCGTGACAGTGTCTTTGAATAAAGACTGAAATCATGCCTTTGTTGTTGTTGTTGTGAGGACGGTTGTCTCTGAGCTAACATCTGCACCAATCTCCCTCTGTTTTGTGTGAGATGCCACCACAGCATGGCTTGATGAGCAGCGTGTGGATCTGTGCCCAGGATCTGTGCCTGGGATCCACCCTCCAACCCTGGTCCACCGAGGCAGAGCGTGAGAACTTAACCACTTGGCCACGGGGCTGGCCCCGCCTTATCTCGTCTATTATCCCTGAGTGAAAGTTGTGTGAGAGACTCAGACAGACAAACTGAGTTGTAATACAGTTTCTCGAGTTGCAATTCCATGCCTCACTGCGTGTAATTCCTCTCTTCAACTAGTTTTCATCTGGATGTTAAGAGACGTTTTATCAGTTACATAGCCATTTTTGCTATTTTCTTTTCAGGAAAAGTGTGCTTTTAAAAAGGTTACCATGGTTACACATGGGTCAGTGGCTAGTTGTTTTTTAACATGCTATAAACCAAATAACAACAGAACTGAAATTTACAAAGTGGGTGGACCCTCACATCTTAGGATTTTCAGGGGATGAATGTTCATCTACAAAACAGATGTGACAGTTCACTGTTCATCTAACTTTCATTCTACACTGCCTATCTGAGTCCTACTTCTTCCAGAAAGTTCTTCCCAACTACCAGAAACCCAGCATGTCTCTCCCTGGACCGCTCTTTGGAATTTTTTCTGTCCATTGTTTCTCAAAGTGTGAGCCACTGAACTATCTTCATAAGAAGCACCTGGAATGGTTGCTAATCATGCCAATTCCTAGGTTTCACCCTATGCCTAATTAATCAGAACCTCTACTGTAAAATATGGTAACTTAAATATTTAACAAGCATCCAGAAAATTAATCTGTACACTGAGGTTTAAAAAAACACATTTTTATCGTTATTTTCTGAAGTAAAATTCTACACATGTAATAAATCTCACAATATATTATTTTCTGCTTTACACACCCAGATATATTTTAAAGAAATCTTACATGTACAATTTTAACAAATACATACACCTGTGAACCTTTACCCTTATCATGAGCTAAAACATTTCCATGTCCCCAGAAAATCCCCTCGTATCCATTTCCTACTGATCTTCCTGTCTCCAGACCATTGCTCTGGTTCCGGGTTTTTGAAGAAAAAGTTTACGTGGTTTATATTAATACGTATGCCACCAGAGATTGTTTCTCCTACTGATGCATAAGATAAAGGCCCTCCCACTGTTCCCAAGCATAGGGCCCCGGCTTTTCCCTGGCTGATTGGAAAAACTGTTTCCATTAAAAATAAAAATTGAATTAAGAACTAAACCATTTTTAGTGGGGGATTTGGGTGCAAATTGAATGTGACTGCCCTGCTCTTCAAAAAATGCTACCACATCTGCTTCCTTAATCATTTCCAGGTAAAAACTACATGAATTGTTAATTAAGGGATGGGGTTGTCTTAAGGTTGAAAAGCATTTCCATGAGATCCCCAGAAGTTCTATTGAGAATGTTAACAACGTGTGTCTCAGTGGCTAATACCACAGCATTCTACGACTGCCATACAAACATTGATTAGCCCTCTAACAACAGCAGATTATGCATGCTTTTCAAGAGGATGTAGAAGGTTAACAAAAATAGGCCATACATTGTTCCATAAAATGCACCCTGAAATTTTAAGAAATGGAAGTAGTTCAGTATCTGGTCACTGATCACAATAGAATTAGAAATAAACAACAGAAATATATCTGAAAAGTCCCCCAAATATTTGGAAATTAAACAGCACACTTTTAAGGAATTCATTGTGAAAGAAGAAATCACAAGAGAAATTAGAAAATATTTTGAAAAGAATAAACTCATTCTATCAGGCCAGCAACACACTAACACCAAAATCAGACAAAGATATTATAAGAAAAAACCCTACAATCCAATATCTTTCATGGATGTAGACGCAGAAATCCTCAAGAAGATACAGTCCTATGTGCTGCATAACGATGTTTTGGTCAACAACAGGCCATATATATAGTGATGGACCCTTAAGATTGTAATGGAGCTGAAAAATTCCTATTGACCATGATGTAGTGGGCATCAAAATGTCATAGTGCAACGCATTACTCACGGGTTTGTGGTGATACTGGTGACAGCTCCATGTGTGCTATGGCCCCTGAAAACCTTCTAGTGGGACAGGTGCAGGTGTAAGACGGTGATATTGATGATCCTGACCCTGCGTAGGCCTAGGCTCATGTGCGTGTCTGTGTCTTATTTTTTAAGAAAAAAAGTTTAAAAAGCAAAAAAAATTCAAATTTTAAAAATAGAAAAAGCTTATATAATCAGGATATAAAGAAAGAAAAATTTTTGTACAGCTATGCAATGTATTTGTGTTTTAAGCTAAATGTTATTACAAAAAAGTCAAAAAGTTTTTAAAAAGTTAAAAAAACAAAAATTTGTAAAGTAAAAACGTTACAATAAGGTAACGTTTATTTATTATTGAAGAAATAAAAATATTTTCTTATAAATTTACTGTAGCCTAAGTGTACAGTGTTGATAAAGTCAACAGTGGTGTCCACTAACATCCTAGACCTTCACAGTCACTCACTGCTCACTCACTGACTCACCCAGAGCAACTTCCAGGCCTGCAAGTTCCCTTCATGGCAGGCACCCTATGCAGGAGTACCATTTTTTATCTTTTATACCATATTTTTACTGTACCTTTTCTATGGTTAGATACACAAATACTTATCATTGTGTTATAATTGCCTACAGTATTCAGTGGAGTAACATGCTGTACAGGTTTGTAGCCTGGGAACAATAGGCTATTCCATGTAACCTAGGTGTGTAGTAGGCTATACCTTCTAGGTTTGTGTAAGTCACTCTATGATGTTCGCACAATGATGGAATTGCCTAAGGATGCATTTCTCAGAAAGTAACCCCATTGTTAAGCAACACATGACTGTATTAGCAAATGGAATCCAACAACGTATGAAAATAGTGACAGACCAAGTGGGATTTATCTCAGATATTCAAGGCTGGTTCAACATTTGAAAATTGATTTATGTAATCCATCACATCAATAGGCTAATAAAGAAAAATCACATGATCATATCAATAAATGTAAAAAAAAGCATTTGACAAAATCCAACACTCAATCATGATAAATACTCCTGATAAACTTGGAATAGAAGGAAATTTCCTCAACTTGATAAAAACTATCTACAGAAAACCTACAACTAATAGTATACTTAATGGTAAGAAACTAGAAGATTTCCCACTAAGATGAGGAACAAGGCAAAGATGTACCCTCTCATCACTCCTCTTCGACCTTATACTGGAAGTTCTAACTAATGCCAGAAGACAGGAAAGGGAAATAAGAAGTATACTGATTGGGCAGGAAGAAATAAAACTGTCTTTGTTCACAGAACACATGACCATCTATGTAGAAAATCTGAAGAACAGAAAAAAAAAAAACACTCCTTGAACAAATAAGCAATTGTAGCAAGGTTGGAGGATACTTACTTAAGGATGCTTACTCGAGACTTACTAAAAATCTACAGTAATCAAGACAGTGTGGTACTGGTGAACAAACAGACAAATAGATCAGTAGATCAGAATAGAGAACCCAGGAATAGGTCCAGTTGAATAGTCAACCGATCTTTGACAAAGGAGCAGAGGCAATACAATGGAGCAAAGAGATAGTCTTTTCAACAAATGGTGGTGGAACAACTGGACATCCACATACAAAAAAATAAATCTAGGCACAGACTTTACACCCTTCTCAAAAATAAACTCAAAATTGATCACAGACCTAAAAGTAAAATGCAAAACTCTAAAACTCCCAGGAGAAAATCTAGATGACCTTGAGTTTGGCAATAACTTTTTAGACACAACACCAAAGGCACGATCCATAAAATAAATAATTCATAAGCTGAACTTAATGAAAACCAAAAGTTTCTGTCTGTGAAAAACTGTACAGAGAATTAGAAGACAAGACACAGACTGGGAGACAATATTTGCAGAAGACATATCTGATAAAGGATTGTTATCCAAAATATACAAAGAACTCTTAAAACTCAACAATAAAAAAAAATTTAAAAACTTCATCAAAGACCTTAACAGACACTTTACCAAATGGCAAATGGTATATTTCACAGATCACAAATAATCATATGAAAAGATGCTCCATGTCATACATCACAGGGGCAATGCAAATTAAAACAATGAGATACCACTATACTCCTACTGGAATGACCAAAATCCAGAACACTGATAAAAACCAAATGCTGGTGAGGATGTAGAATAACAGAAACTCTCATTCATTGCTGGTGAGAATACAAAATGGTATAGCCATTTTGGAAGACAATTGGCTTTTCTTATTAAAACTAAACATATTCCTGCCATACAATCCAGCAGTTGTGCTCCTTGGTATTTACCCAAAGCAGTTGAAAACTTAAGTCCAAGCAAAGACATGCACATAGATGTTTACAGCAGCTCTATTCATAATTGCCAAATCTTGGAAGCAACCAAGATGCACTTGAGTATGTAATTGGATAAATAAATTTTAGTACATCCAGACAATGGAATATTATTCAGCACTAAAAAAAAATGAGCTATCAAGTCATGAAAAGACATAGAGGAAACTTAAATGCATATTAATAAGTGGGAAAAGCCCATATGAAAGAACTACATTCTGTATGATTCCAACCATATGACATTCTGGAAAAGGCAAAACTATGGAGACAGTAAAAAGATCAGTGGCTGCCAGAGTTTGGGGGGGTGCACAGGGCATGAATAGGTGGAGCACAGAGGATTTTAGGACAGTGAAACTACTCTGTATGATACTAGACCGGTGGATGCATGACAGTCTACATTTGTCGAAATTTAGAGAATGTACAACACCAATGAACCCTCATGGAAACTACGGACTGTGAGTGACAATGATGTGTCAGTGTAGGTTCATCATTTGTAACAAATGTACTACTTGGTGAGGGATGTTGATAATGGGGGAGGCCTTGGCGGGGGGTGGAGGGGACAGCCAATACTGGGATATCTCTGTACTTCCCTCTCAATTTTGCCATGACTATAAAACTGCTCTAAAAAATAGATTCAAAAATAATAAATATGAAACACAACATATCAAAATATGTACAGCGCTAATAAGCAGTGCTTAAAAAGAAATTTGTGACTTTAAATGCTTATTTTAAGGAGAAAATTCTAAAACAAATAATTGAGTTTCCACTTTATAAAGCTACAAAGATGGGAACAAATTAATCCCTAAATAGGTAGAAAGAAGAAAATAATGAAAATAAGAGCAGAAATCAGTGAAACAAAATATGGTCAAAGAATAGAGAAAAATCAAGGAAATTAAAAACTGGTTGTCTGAAAAGGCTGAAATTTTTGGTAAACTTCCAGCTGGACTGATCAAGAAATAAAAGGAGAAGATACAAATTAGCAGTATAAGGAATGAAAGAAGGGACATAACTAAAAACATTAAAAGGATAATTAAGGAAATATTATCAATGAAATTATGCCAATAAATTTGACATCTGAGACAAAATAAACCAATACATTGACAGACACAAATGATCAAACAGAATCAAGAAGAATCAAAACCCAGATCAAGTTTTAAAATAATTGAATTCGTAATTTAAAACATTTCCACAAAGAAAACTCCACGTGCAGAGGAGTAAATTCACTAGTAAATTCTATCAGACATTTAAGGAAGAATTAACACCAAGCCTACACAAATTATTTCAAAAATCAGAGAAAGACGGACTCATTACTCATTTTATGAGATCAATATTATCTGGATACGAAAACTAGACAAAGATATTACCAGAAAATAAAACAAAGGACAAGAGTCCTCATGAATTTAGTTGCAAATACCCTTAAGAGCAAGATATAAAAACAGTAATAGACCGTGACCACAAAGAGTTTTTCCCAGCAACGTAAGATTGGTTTAACATTAGGGAATCGATTAACGTAATTAATCATATTGAAAGATGAAGAAATGTGTATGTACATGTATGATCTGCATCTCATTATAAGCAGAAAAAATACCTGACAAAATTTAATACCCTCCCATGATAAAAAAAATTTTAACTCTCAGCAAACTAGAATAGAAAGAAACTTTCTAATTCTGACAAAGGGCATCTACGAGAAACCCAGAGCTCACACCGTGCTCAGTGGTGAAGGAATGATTGCTTTCCCTCTCAGACCAGAGTAAGGCACTGGCGGCGGCAGTCACCGCTCTACTCGGCACTGTTCTTGAAGCTCTAGCTACGGCAAGAGAAGGAAACAAAAGGCATACATATGAGAGAGAATGAAGTGCAAACGTCACTATTCACGGCTTTAGAGACAAGGCTCAAGAATTTGTTCAACTTTTTAAAATGCCACTTACAAAGCATCAAAAAACGTGAAATACTTAGGGATTAATTCAACAAAATATATGTAAGATTCATACACAGGAAACTACAAAGTGTTGCTAAGCGGAATCAAAGATGATGTAAATTTTTTTAATGATATAAATAAATGATGAGATAACACATCCGTGGATCAGAAGACTTAACATTGTTAAGATATCAGTTCTATCCAATTAATATATACATTTAGCGTTTTCCCAAACAAAATCTCAACAGGCTTTTTTGTAGAAATTGAAAGCTGATCCTAAAATGTATATGGAAATGCAAAGGATCTAGAACAGCCAAAACAATTCTGAAAAAGGACAAAAGTGAAGATTAATATTCTCTGGTTGTAAGATTATTGTAAAGCTCATAATAAAATTTATTGGCATAAGAGTAAATACACAGATTCATGGAACAGAAGAGAGAGTCAGAAATAGACCCACACCTACGTGGTCAATTGATTTTAGTCAATTGTGCCAAGGTAATTCAATGGGGAAAAGGACAGCGTTCACTGGTGGTACTATGACAATTGGACATCCACATGGGAAAAATAAACCCTGGACTTTTCCTCACCCTATACACAAATATGAATGCAAAATGGATCATAATTCTCACCAGAAACCCCAATACTTCTAGAAGAAAGCATAGGAGAAAATCATTATGGCCTTGGAGTAGACAAAGATTTCTTGGGCCCCAAAAACCATGAATCATTAAAAAAACTGACAAATAGCACTTCATCAAAATTGAAAACTTCTGCTCTTCAAAAGACATCATTTAGAAAATAAAAAAGCAAGCACAGCCTGAGAGAAAATATTCACAAAACCACAAATCTTACATCTGAAAATCAGTTGTATCCAGAATATATTGAGAACTCCTGGGCCAGCTCCGGTTGCCTAGTGGTTAAATGTGTTGCACTCTGCTTCGGTGGTCCAGGTTCAGCTCCCAGGCACAGACCTACACCGCCCATCTGTCAGTGGCCATGCTGTGGTGGCGGCTCATATACAAAAAGAGGAAGATTAGCAATGGATGTTAGCTCAGGGCAAATCTTCCTCATCAAAAACAAAAGAACTCTTACAACTCAACAATTAAAAGACAACCTAACAAAAATGGGAAATAATATATGAACAGATACTTCATAAAAAAAGATATATGAATGGCCAATAAACATAAGAAAAAGTAATCAATATCACTAGTCTTCATGGAAATTCTAACTAAAACCACATGTCAGTAAATATCCACTAGAATGGCCAAAATTAAAATTTTTCATGAATGTCTAATGTGAGTGTAAAATAATACAACCAAATTTGGAACACAGTTTAGTAGTTTCTTGTAAAACTAAACATACACTTAACATACTACTTAGCAATTCCACTCCTAGGTATTTACCTAACAGAAATAACACACGTTCACACAAAGACTTGTTTACGTGTGTTAATGGCAGCTTTATTCATAATGGCCCAAAACTGGAAACAACCCATGTCCATCAACAGGTGAACTAAAAATATATATATGTATTTTAAATCCATGCAATGGATTACTACTCAGCAATAAATGAGACAACCTATTGCCACCTGAGCAACATGGATGAATCTCAAAGGCACAATGATGAACAAGCCAAGTCATCATGGGGCACGACTACGTTTACCTGAAACACCAGAACGGCAAATCCCATCGACAGGGACTGAAAGGACCCTACTGCTTGTCTGGCTCTGGAGGGGAATGAGTTTTGAATGGTAAGGGCCACAAATAAACTTTCTGAGGTGATGAAAACATTTGTGACTGTGGTTGCAGTATGCAGATATATGCTTTTGTCATATATAACTCACTGCATGATACACTTAAAACAGGGGCATTTTATTTTATGTTAACACAATAAAGTCTCTTCTAAGGAAATGGACTCACTGGGAAATAGCATGAAAAGTGTGAATTTTCAGGTTTCTTCTGTAATAGTGTCTGCTCTTGTATAGAGTAATATGGAGACAGATGCTTTTAAATAAAATGATGTTACAATCACAATGGCATCATTTGGTAAAAACAACAATTTGATCACAAAGAAAATAGATTGTAGTAGCTCCTGAGTAGTTCAGGACGGGGTTCAGATCACTAGGTTCCTCCCTCATCCTTTAGCATCTCTCCCATCCCTACCGAGTCAAGTCCCACGTAGGAGTACGTGATCGCAGAGGCACGGTTCACAGTACTGACAGACCATGCTATGAGGTGGCATATCTTTGTGCATCTTTGTCTTTCCTTTCTGTCTTAACACACAGTGGTGATGTTTACACAAATTCAGGACATATTGAACTTTAGCTCATGTTTCACAACTTACATGATTCAACTTATATGCTATATTTCACGCTCAATTGCCTTTTGGAGAGTTACATGTTATTTACTTCCTTTGAACATCACAATTTCTCAGGTGACGTGCCTGTTCATGATGTGCCCCTCATTTTCTCATTCTACTAGAATAAAGACAAAGTGACATTTAAATAAAAGAACTATTCATTAAATACCCTTATCTACATACATCTAGAATTCATAGTTTTACGTATATGTATATTGCTACTTGATGACATTTTCTTGGAAACCTAAAGAAAATTAAATAATAAATGAGGGAATGCAAAGTGAAGTTAATTAAATTTATATTCATTTTCCACTTACACAATAGCTAGGGTTGGTGTGAAATACTTGCCTCAGCATTCTGAATGACTGAATGAAATGAAATTTGGTATGTCTAAGCTTTCAAACTTTTTCAACATTTGGAACTGTCTCATGATTTCTCATCATTTTGCCTTCAAATATTATTTTCATAATTACAAAATTATATCTGTTGTATAGTCCAGTGTCAATTAATCTTGCTTCAGTGCCTTGCCTAAAATAACTATTGATAAATATTCTGCCAACAACAGAATGAAAATTATCTTGTTTGCCTTTAGCTTTGATTTTTATAATATTCTCTGAAATTAATATATGAAGCATCTTCTAGCAGACAAAAATTTAAGGTTACTTCTTCTGGGTCTCGTAATTTATATAGCAGATTTGTGTGTGTGTATGTGTGTCCACAAATTTCTTAAGTTATTTTTCATCATTGATATACCAGTGCAGCTTTAAATTTCTTAAGAAAATTTATAGAAAATCTCATAAATATATAATGCTCATTAACTTCATTAGAATGGTCTTCAGATTCTGTGCAAAATTCCTGAATTTATTGTTATGAACCTATTGAGGAATCTTGAAAAGATATATCTATAAAGCTATATTGACAAGAATGAGCGTGCTGAGACCAACAACAACTACAACAACAAATTATAACCTAATTTGATGATATTTGTGCTATTTGATAGCAAATAAAGGCTTGCATTAGAAAACTTCCAACCCAGAAGGTTGGGGTTCTAATTGTAGGGAAAGAGATTTAGGTCTGAGAAGGTCATAAGAAAGATGTGATAGGATGTGGAGCAGGAAAGACAGTGCTTGGCTGAACTGGTGATGAAGGTGAGGAGACAGGCTCCAAGCTCAGAGCCCTGAGATGTCAATACAGAACTGGAGAAGTGCAAGAAATTCTAGAAGTTGGGAGTGAAAAGAACTTTCAAAAACTGTGAGATTCTCTGGAATAGAATTTCTGAGTTATTCCTTCCTTTATTTGGTGTATCCATCATAGAGCCTGGAACATAAAAGGTATAAGCATTTGTTGAATGAATAATATGTGAATGAAGCAGAAGTCCATCTGGGTTAAAACAGGGGTAGAATTTGTTCACCTCTCCAGTTACATCTTCTCCCTTTCTTCCTTGTTATCTTTAAATAACATTGATTTTCTCGAATACAGCAATACATGAAAAGGATCATACACCATGATCAAGTGGAATTTATTCCAGGGATGCAAGGATGGTTCGACAGCCACAAAAATCAATCAAGGTGATACACCACATTAACAAAATGAAGAATAAAAATCACATGAGCATCTCAATAGACACAGAGAAAGCTTTTGACATGATTCAGCATCCATTTTTGATAAAAAACTCTCAACAAAATGGGGATGGAAGGAAAGTACCTCAACATAAGAAAGACCATATATGACAAACCCATAGCTAACATCATACTCAATGGTGAAAAACTGAAAGTTATCTCTTTGAGAACAGGAATAAGACAAGGATGCCCACTCTTGCCACTCTTATTCAACATAGTATTGGAAGTCCTAGCCAGAGGAATTAGGCAAGAAAATAAATAAAAGGGATGCAAATTGGAAAGGAAGAAGCAAAACTGCCAGTATTTGCAGATGACATGATTTTATATATAGAAAACCCTAAAGAATCCACCAAAAAACTATTAGAAATAATAAGCAAATACAGTAAAGTTACAGGGTACAAAATCAACATATAAAAATCATTTGTGTTTCTGTATACTAAGAACCAAATAGCAGAAAGAGAACTCAAGAACACAATCCCATCAAAAAGAATAAAATACCTGGTAATAAATTTAACCAAAGAGGTGAAAGACCTTTACACCCAAAACTTAAGACATTGTTGAAAAAAAATAGAGGACACAAAGAAATGGAAAGATATTCCACACTCACAGATTGAAAGAATTAACATAGTTAAAAGCCTCCATATTACTTAAAGGAATCTACAAACTCAATGTAGTCCCTATCGAAGTCCCAATGACGTTTTTCACAGAAATAGAACAAAGAATCCTAAAATTTATATGGAACAGCAAATAGCCAAAGCAATTCTGAGAAAAAGGAACAAAGCCGGAGGTATGACACTTCCTGATTTCAAGCTATACTACAAAGCTGTAGTAATCAAAACAGCATAGTACTGCACAAAAACAGACACACAGATCAATGGAACAGAACTGAGATCCCAGAAATAAACCCACACGTCTATGGACAGCTAAGTTTTAACAAAAGAGCCAAGAACATCCAATGGAGGAAGGACAATCTCTTTAGCAAATGGTGTTGGGAAAATTGGACAGCCACATGCAGAAGAATGAAACCAGACCACTATCTTACACCATACACAAAAATTAACTCAAAAATGGACTAAAGACTTGAACGTAAGACCTGAAACCATAAAACTCTTAGATGAAAACAGAAGCAGTACGCTCTTTGACATCGGTCTTAGCAGTATCTTTTTTGATATATCTCCGTAGGCAAGGGAAACAAAAGAAAAATAAACAGATGGGACTACATCAAACTAAAAAGTTTCTGCACAGCAAAGGATATCATGAGCAAAATCAAAAGACAACCCACAAATTGGAAGATATTTGCAAATCATATATCCAATAAGGGGTTAATATACAAAATATATAAAGAACTCATACAACAACAAAAGGACAATCGATTAAATGGGCAGAAGATCTGAACAGACATTTTTCCAAAGAAGATACACAGGTGGCCAACAGGCACATAAAAAGATGTTCAACATCACTACTTATTAGGGAAATGTAAATCAAAACCACAAGGAGATATCAACTCATGCCCATTAGAATGGCTATTATTAAAAAGACAAGAAATAACGAGTGTTGGGAAGAATGTGGAGAAAAGGAAACCCTCATACACTGCTGGGAATGTAAACTGGTGCAGCCACTGTGGAAAACAGTATGGAGATTCCTCAAAACGTTAAAAATAAAACTACAATATGATCCAGCTAATCCACTTCTGGGTATTTATCCAAAGAACACAAAAACACTAATTCAAAAAGATATATGCACCCCAATGTTCATTGCAGCATTAGTCACAATAGCCAAGACTTGGATATAACCTAAGTGCCCATCAATAGATGAATGGATAAAGATGTGGAGTGTGTGTGTATATACAGAGAGAAGGAGAGAGAGAGAGCAACATGGATGGACCTTGACGGTACTTGCTAAGCAAAGTAAGTCAGGTGGAGAAAGACAAATACCGTATGATTTCATTCACATATGGAAGATCAAAACAACAGCAACGAACAAACATATAGACCCCGAGAACAGACTGGCACCTACCAGGGAAGGGAGGAGGTGGGGGGAGGTGAAAGGGGTGAAGGGGCACGTGTGTATGGTGACAGATGGCAACTAGACTTTTGGTGTGAACACGACACAGTCTATAGAGAAGTCGAAACACAATGCTGCACACCTGAAACTTATATAATGGTGTAAGCCAATGTTACTGCAATGAAAAAATAAATGAGGAGCAGCCTGCTGGTGTAGTGGTTAAGCTCATGCACTCCGCTGCAGTGGCCCAGCATTCTCAGGTTCGGATCCCGGGCACGGACCTACACACTGCTCATCAAGCCATGCTGGGGTGGTGTCCCACATAGAAAATTGAGGAAGATTGGCACAGATGGTAGCTCAGTGACAATCTTCCTCAAGCAAAAAGAGGAAGATTGGCAACAGATGTTAGCTCAGGGCCAATCTTCCTCACCAAAAAAATTAAAATTTAAATAAATAATACTGATTTTCATTATGTTTTTAGAATACTCAAAGCTCTTCCCTGCTGAGGAATTTTGCCCTGGATTTGTCATCTGTCTCAAATATATTTCCAAGGCTGGCTTTTCCGTCTCAACTCAGAAGCCACATCCTCAGAAAATGGCCTTCTCTAACCTACTCTATCTTAAGCATTTCCCCTGATATTTCTCTCTATCACATCACCTTATCAATTTTCATAGCAGCTAACACAATCTGAAATCATCTTATCTATGCAAGACTTCATTTGTTTACTGTCTGTGCTATCTTTTCCGGAAGAATACAACCACCTTGAGAATAAAGACCCTGTCTACCTTGTTCACTGCTTTAATCCCAGCTCCTGAACATGGCCTGGTACATGTTAAATATTTGTGGAGTGAATAAAAATAACTTCTAAATAAACTGTGACTTTTTATATCAATATACTTTGGGTTGAAAATGTCAGAAAAACCTCAACTAGCAAAAAAAAATAAAGACCGTATTGGTTTTATCATTAGAGAGTTTATATATGATGTGAAGGGATTCCTGCCTCCAATGCTGTCCCAGGATGCACGCATCAGTTTCGTGCCTTCGGGGCTGGCTCCACTGTCACTCTCTGTGTGATGGCAGCTTCAGGCACACCTCTGAACCATTGGTCCAGTAAGAGGGACCTGCTTCTCCTGGGCTGTGCCCTCATCCCCACCCGAATAACCTGCAGGAGGGAAGAAATGTTGCTTGATTGAAGCCTGACAGGTGCCACGGGAATTTCAAGGGGCGTCAATTCACCCAAACCATATGCCTGAGGATGGAGGAGGGGTGGTTTCCCAAAGGACACCTGGAATATCTTACCAGCAGGAAAGAGAACAGGTGCAGGCAGCAAACACAGGACGCCATGGACGGCATCTCCCTCCCACCCCTTAAGTGCCAGCAATCATAGCTTGATTAAACCTGTCCTTTTATCTGAATGTTATTTAGCGTCACACAGTTCTACTTCCATTCACAGTGAGGGAACAGAGAGGCGTGCAGAGGCTGCACTGTTAAGATTCCTTTAGTCGTTCGTGAATGCTGCTATGGCTCCTCACAGCTGGCTGCTGCTCCCTGAAGGCCTCCACAGGGAGGGGGCCACCACCCCATCGAGGCCTGTTCCAGCCTTCAGCAGCCTTAAACGACCAGACTTGGACTCATCTCTGAGCGGAAACCGAACAGACGGTGCTGAGGAGAGACAGTGGCACAGCCGCCGAGATCTGGAGGAGGCTGCCCATTGGCCGGGGCGCAGACTGTTGAGGTCGGGGCAGAGCCCTGGCAGAGAGCAACATCCCTGCCTCGGGGGTAGTTTCCTCTGTCTTGCCCTCGGCTCCGCCCTCAGGCTGCCTTGACTTAGGGAGCTCTCCAGCTCCGCATGCCTGGCGCCGGGATTCCCAGCCTCGCTGCCGGGGCCCGGGCCTGCCTTCCTCCTCTCATAGCGTCTCTCTGCTCCGCTGCCGTGGTCGAAACTGAGACTTGCGTTCCGTCTCACCTGTGTTGTTGCTGCCACCTCCTAACGGCTTTCTTTGCTCCTGTTTAAGCTTTTCTTGCTCTTTCTCATACTCTTTGGAGTTATTTCAAAAATACGCACCTGCCTGCTCCTGCTTCCATCTGTTAAGGAGTCCTTGCTCCCTTTAGGTTATAACGGGGGATAAAGCCCTTCCCGATATTGGCCCTGCCTCCCTCTCCAGCCTCGCCTCTTACGTCTCTCCTTGGCAGCTCATACTTCATCAAGAAACCCTGGAGGTCCCAAAGGGGCCACATCCTCCCCGTTGTGTGGCTTCCCACCTGCGGTTTCACCGCCTGGTGCACCTGCCTCCTCACTTCTCCCCTTTAGAGATTCTGCTTCCCCTCCCCCAGGAAGCCTCCTTTTCCTTCGTGTCTGAGCCAAGTGCCTCCCCTCTGTGCCCCTGTAACTGTCTTCTCTCGTGATAGTCTTTACATTCAGCCGTGAGCTTCTTGAGAGGAGGGAGAGTCTGTTATTTCTGTGTCTTAAACTTACGGTTTTTATCAGAGTTCAGTAGATGTTGGTTAAACAAGAGCCGACACGTCACTGTTGCTCAGTTGGAAATCTCCAAGATTGTAAGGCCACAGCCTGAAGCCCTACAAAGAAGAAACTCCACACATTACTCAACTCCAGCTCTAATCAGCCAGTGTGTACATGTGTGAACATTATGGTGAAAGGAAAACGATGGAATTATTGTGACGATTCCATTTACAAAGGCAAATAACATAACGCAGATGACATTATAGGAATGGACACCTTCACAGAAGGGAACCTGTCAAATCGGAAATATGCAGAGGATCGCATGCTGCATGCTTGATGTTACACGAGCTGATACAGCAAACCTCCAGGAGCGGAGCTCCAGGTCAGAGCTGCTGCCAGCTCTCTTCAGTGTAACAGAATTCAACAGCAATAAGAATTCAAAGATGGGTGTGGACGGGGGAGGAGGCTTTACCAGAGAGGGGATGGAGGGGACGGCGCCAAAATCACGACCCAAAGGCTGAGGCCTCCAGAGCGCACTTGCAGTGTTTACTGTTTTTTCCCAAGAGTTTCCAAAAACTTAAAGTGAAGTTACAACTAGAAAATTTGCTTTGTAATTACTGAATGTGAAAGAGGTAGAAGGTTTGCCATAGGAACAGCTAAAAACAAATATTTAACAATTTCAGTTAAAGGTATTCAGTAATTACTAATTATTTGCAAAAGCGGGATTAATATTAGATATATTTATAAGCTAAAGGATCGTGGTGCGTGATTTTTGTTATATGTCAGCCCGATCATAAGTAATTGACACAGAAAAATTCAAGCAGGGTTAGACTATAATAGCCATACTGATTTCCTAATTTATTCCTAAATTCCTAAAATGAGATATTTGTTAACTTTTTATTTTGGAAGACTTTTATATTTACAGAACGGTTGCGAAGATAGTACAGAGTTCCTTACATCCCACATTTTGTGTTATCATTGGACGTTTGTCAAAACTCAGAAACTAGCACTGGCTCAGCACTGTTAACTGCACTCCAGACCTTAGTTGGGTTTCACCAGTTTTTGCGTTTATCTCCTCTTTCTGTTCCGTGATCCTATTCAGGGTGACACATTTAGTTGCATGTCTCTCCAGTCTCCGCCGACGGTGACATTTTCTCAGTCTATCCTCTTTTTTCATGACCCTGACGGTCTTTAGGAGTCCTGGCTAAGTATCCTGTAAAATGTCCCCAGTCGAGGTTTGTCTGCTGTTTTTCTCAAGATTGAACTCGTGTGAAACAGGATTTTTAAGGGAAATAGCGCTTGCTTAAGCAGTCCTATTTTTAAGGAGTCATTTTCTTTGTGTTTAAAAAAAGGCTGCGGAAACCTTCTTGATTTATCCTGCCCATGGTTGGACCCCAAAACGAGAGCTAGCAAGATTAATTCACACTGTCGTTTTTAGTGCGTGTGCATATTGTAAAGAGTTCTTATGATTTCGTGAGGCTTTCTCTCCAAGTCACAGTAGCTTTAAACACCCTAAATGCTCTGATTGCCAACTGGAGTGGAGCCGGGAGCCTCCCGCGCCCTCAGTGAAGCTGGACTGGGGGTGCCCTGCCCACCTTGTTGCCTGCAAGGTCGGCCCTTTTCTCAGGCACTTGTTGCCACGCTCTGGGGAGGTCAAAGTTGGCAGACTTGAAATGTCTTTGGTCAGCATGAATCTGAACTAGGTCCTAGAGATGTGAAAAATGTCACACAAACTCACAGCTTCATGTACTAAAGTTGTTTTCCTATTTAGCCATTTAAGTCATTAATCAAGTGAGCTCATAAGCTCCCAAAGTGAAATGTAGATTTGGAAGAGATTAGGGGGTCTGAGTAGCAGCTGAATTTAAATACTCACAGCGTTAAATTAAGAGCCAGGGAGAAAGAACAATGTTTGCCATTTTTCCTGGCTCTGCACCATTTATAGCTGCTTCCACTGATCTGAGTGTTTTTGTTATAGTGAATAAGTGGAAAGCTACATAAAATCTTCTTTAAAGGCCATAGACATGAATAATATAAAGATAAAGTTATTCAAAGTCATTTCTGCAACAATACGTGGGCAAATTTTCCATGGTCTCATGAGGCAGCTTAAGAACAGGATTTAGGTCTTTATATCTCTAGTTAGATATTCTCGGTGGAATTAAAAGAAGGATTTAGATTCAAAAGTTATTGTTTATTCTGATAGTCATGAAATACTGGAAGATAAAAATGCTTTTATTTAAAACTCTAATCGTGTTATTGTTTTTTACATTCCTATAATTATTTATAATTCTACCATCAAAATAATTGAAACTATTCTTATTTATTCCCTTGTTGACTTGGCAAACTATTAGGCTCTTGATAAAGAAAGTGGTCAGGGCGACAGGGGAGAGAACCATCGGGGCTTTAGAGTCAAGCTGAACTGGGTTCAAATCCTGACTTAGCCACTTCGATCTGAAGCAAATCATCTAACTTCTGGTTATGTCTACATTTTGAAGCAGTGATGACTACCTCATCGTGCGTTACGAAGATCATATGAGAAAATATACTGAGAACACTGAACTCAGCTCCCGAAACAGAGCGGGTGTCTCTGTTCTACCTAAACCACCCACAGGGAGGCCATCTTGTCAGCCTAGAACTTCCAGGACAAGCAGGAGACGGCTTGGCTGAGCCGTTGACTCCCTTGTCTCAGGGAGAGGGTCCGAGAGTGGAGGACTAAGCAGAGCAGGCCAAGGAGAGAAGAAGATTGAATCCAACTCATAAAACAAGACATTTAATAACTCCTTAGAAACGATGAGAATGCCCTCCACAGATTTTGAATAAACTCAAACATATGAATATTTACGTTTCTAAAAAGAAACAATTACTGGTAAGAAAATGAGTTATAGTTAAATGGCAAACTAGACAACTTTGCTCCTTGTAAACGCAGCGCATAGAATACCACAAACACTGGCAAAGTAACTGACCTCCACAAAGCAAGCAGACAAGCAGCAACCCAGCTCTGACGGCCACAGCAATTCCTTCCCCGGGGGCATCTGGATAAGTCTCTGTAAGAGGTTTCTGTGAACGCGGTAACAGACTGCCACAGGTGCAACTTAAACAGCACAAATGCATCATCTCACAGTGCTGAAGGTCGGAGGTCCAGCAAGGGTCTTGCTGGGCTGAGATCAAGGTGTCAAAGGGCTGAGTTCCTTCGTAGAGGCTCCGGGGGAGAATTCATTTCTTTTCCAGATCCTAGAAGCAGCCCACGCAGCCTATCTATGGCCCCTTCCTCCACCTTCCAAGCCCACAACAAGGGGCAATGTCATGTCCTTCCTACATCACATCTCTCTGACTCCTTCTCCTGCCTCCCTCCTGCACTTTTTTTTTTTTTTTTGCTTGAGGAAGATTAGCCCTGAGCTAACATCTGTGCCAATCTTCCTCCACTTTGTCTGTGGTCCACGCCTGGGATCCGAACCCACGAACCTGGACCACCAAAGTAGAGCACGCGGAACTTTAACCACTCGGCCACAGGGCCAGCCCCCTCCTCCACTTTTAAGGACCTTTGTCACTACACGGGGCCCAGCCAAATAATCCAGGAAAATCTCCCCATTTTAAAGTCACCTGATTAGCATACTTAATTCCATCTACAACCTTGATTCCTCTTTGCCAAGTAACCTAATTTAGTTACAGGTTCTCAGATGTAGCATGCAGATATCTTTTTGAGGGGCATCATTCTGCCTGCCATAATCTCCAAGGGAGATCACTTCTGAATGACATAACATTAATCCCTGGGTGTAAATAATATACTGCAACTGGCACAGACCTTATTCATTTTCTCCCAAAGATTCAAAAAACAGCAGTTACTCTGACAGCTTTAGAACCTGCAAAGCGAAGATGTTCCCACCTTACTTAACAACAGCAGAAAGAGGCGATGCTATGACAGTGAGACTTATGCAAGCGAAATCATTCCTGTTTGCACTGGGCAGCGAACATTGATTATCTCTGAGGTCAGGCTTTCCTTTGGCTACAGGAAGAGTAGGGCATCAAAACTAATATTCATGTCAACAAGCCATGTAAGGCTGTCTTCACACACTCCTGTAACCTATCATACCACTTCATCCTCTTGCATGTAGAACCTCCTGTATTTCCAAGGGGAACAGTATCTGTTGCATTAGCAATGAGGGCCTTGGAGCAATGTCTTAGCGAAGCTTTGAATAGTGTGGTTGGGATCCAAAAGCTCAGAAATTGTGGGATGAATTTTTCTCTTAATAGGCTCACCTAAACAGAAAAATAGCCATTATTCCAATCTTAAATTAAATACCACTACCTATATAAATAGTTGGGTGCTTACTTCATCCGAAAAATTAAAATTATATAGGATGTCACGCCCCAAGAATATTTTAGAACACTCTTGTTAAAGGTCTACGTGAGTGCCTTGTCCTGACCCCCTGATGTAGGTCAAGTGTGCCCGGAGCCCAGGCCACTAACAGAAATAACAGGAGGAGGGCACTGGGCAGACCAGGCCCCCGCTGGCATCTGAAGGACCAGCCACCACTGAGTTTCAGCAGCTGACTGTTGGTTCTAAGGTCCTCTGATATTTTGATAATTTTTAAAGTATAATTTTTAAGTGAAATCCCTCAAATTTTCAGTGTTGGTAACCAAGTAATACACCACAACCCCTTGACAGAGCATAAAGCACAGCTGTGGGACAGGCTTAGCTCGTCAGCCAGGGTTTGCTCCTTGGGATCCAGATCAGCTGAGCTTTGATAACTGCTCAATATTTTACTTGATAAAATCAATAGATGAGTGTAATTTACAGCCCCAGCCGTCTGACTGGATGCAAACAATATCAAAACCTGGGAGAAAAAAATGTGTGTTCACAGGTGGGATAAAGAGCCCTGACAGCCGAGCGCTCTTTGTTCTGGGGGAATAGATAGCCCTTCTGTGTTCTGGCCCCGCACACAGCAGGCATCCGTCACAGCGGTCTCTAAGTCCCTGCCTGTTCAGCTAAGGAAGGACCAGACTTTAAGGAAAGCCTCGGTGCCCCTGGGGGCTTCCTCCATCCTTGTCAATGGGAAGGACTAGTGGCCTGGCCTCAGGATTTGGGGTTGGCCTAGAAAGTAAGAACCCTTAATATTGTCTATATTCTCAAAATATACATATTCTAACAATTATGTTGCAATGACCAGTGGGGCCTTTTATAATATAACGGGGCAAAACGAGGTTTAGCTTAAAACCGTAGCGTAGCAACAACCTAAACCAAGTGCTTGTGTGGAATTTTTGTGTTACAAGAGGCTTCCAGCAGGTGATTTCTCCTTATCATCAGAACGTTCTCTAAGGAGACAGATACTACCTTCATATTAAAGATGGGGAACTTGAACTACAAAGAAACTAAGTGGTTTTATAAAGACTTACAGAAAATTAGCATCGGAACAGAACTCAATCTCTGGCTCAGCCTGTGATGGTTCTCTCTCGTAACAGGGTGACGTGGCAACATAGCACTGAGTCGGATGAATTAAACACACATAACGGCACCTTCACAAACAGGACGGGAAGGAAAGGACACTGTGCTGTCTGGCACAGAGGAGGAATGAAAGCACGAGCATGGGAGGAAAGCTGGTGTGTAGACCTCAGAGTACCTTACTCATCACACTATTGGCACGTTGGTTAAGTCACTGGCAAAATGGGACAGATCAGCCGGACCTGTGCCGTGTCACCTGAAGCACGCTGCCCTGTGACATGTTCACACCATGTGTGTATCTGTCTTCCTCCCAACAAGAGAGGAAACTTCATGGGGGCAGAGGCTAAACCACGTGACAGTAAGAGCTCCTGAAGCACTCTCCACCCAGAAGGAATTCACCAAACACTGTGACTGCTCGATGGGTGACACATACACGGGTGACAGTATGGCAGCATGGTGAGAGCACGGGGCTGGAAGGCAGTCAGTCTGTGTCTGGAGCCACACTGTCAGTGACCAGTGCGACCTTGCAAGTTACTCCACCTCTGTGAGTCACACTGTCATCTGTGAAAAGGACAACGGTAATAAGACTCACTGCATAAGTCTGTAGTGAGGATTAAAGGAGTTAATGCTCGTAAAAACTGAGCGGGATGCCAGGAACCTCACGTGCGCTCAACAAATGTTTCAGTGCTGCCACGTGCTGAAGCTTCAAGTTCAGTGAGCACTGGAGCGGCATGCTGATCTCGTAGATCTGGATAAGGGACATTTGGGTGGGTCTCAAAAACAGAGTGAGATGCTGAGAGAAAACTTTAAAAGTGACCCAAAATGTATTTTTAAAACAAGCTTTTTAATTTACCCCACATGCCATTTGGAATACAGTAATAACTCAAAGAAGAAAAGGCGCAAGTGCAGTGTGACTTACAGTCGACACAAATGATTGCAAACAGAATCAGTTCACAGACACCAGCTCACTGGCCGAGCAAACTCTGTGACGAGTCAAGGTTTACAAAGGAGTGAAGACCTGAGATTTGCTGGTCACAGAGGGACATTCAAGATGAGGAATATGTGCAATATTCTTGTTTGAGTACTTTTCCTTGTTCCTGGAAAGAAACGAGTTTGTCACAAGTTTACTATTTTATCAAAGTCCAGCCAACTTATTTTCCAGTGAGTACTTGCTCTTAGATCTTTAATCTTTCAAAGTACATTTTCAGACCCAACTGCTCCTATGAACAGGCAAAATGGGGCATTCAGGTGAGAAAGAGAAAAAGAGAATATTAATTTCTTAGAAGTAAAATGAACACATACTAAGTGAAATCTATCATACTTAGATATTTATGAGAGAAAACTAGAGGCAAGCAATTGAAATGTTTTCTACCCAAAAGTAGCAGAAAAATGAACACTCACAGAGCAGGTCCCACACATCAATTTAGAAGAGAATGTGATGCCAAAATAAGGTAATAAACTACTCCACTGACACTTCTCCTTCTGTGCCTTTAGTATTTATAGGAGCCAGTTCATGGGACCTGACGCCTCTGTGAAGGAACTCTTCACCCCTGAATGTCCAGCTCCGGGGATGGAGCAGAGGAATGCCACCAAGCTCCTCTCACAGCCAGGTGGACCAGCGTTTTAAAGCCGCAGGTGCTGATTACAGAACTTCCTCTGTTTCTCCTTTGCTGCCTCCAGTGTCTGGGCTAAACTCCAGTGGCCTGGAAGGCTCCTCCCTCGTGGTCTCACCCGTCCGCCTCCCATTCCCTTCCACAGTCTCCTCTTGGATCGAGTGTGGCAGGCAGTCCTGCTCCGATCCACTCCAGACATAGCCGGGCAAAGTCACGTGGCTGTCAGGCTGTGTACAGACCACCTTGGTCACTCTGCCCGAGAGGAGCACCATGCGGGCGCTGGCCCCCATCTGTGACTGGCTGCTGGTGCTGGGAGTCACGGTGGTGAGCAGGGAGCCGCACCTGTGGCCGCTGCAGGCAGGCGTCCTTTTCCAGGCCAGAGAGAGATTCCACCGACTCCACAACTTCTTCACCTCGGACTGAACCTAAACCGCAAGAACCACATTGTGCATCAGAAACCATTAGGGACACCCTGCAGCCTTGTGTGGCGGGTGTCTGCCCTCCAGTGACGGTAATAATAACTGAGGTTCCTCTGTGTGCTGGGGATTTGACATATGTATTCTCCCTCAACCTCAAAAAGTCATTGAGATAGGTGTTATCACTGGAGATGAGCAACCTGAGGCTTAGAGAGAGGGAAAAGGACTTGTCTGAGATTAGAATTTTGATGGAAGGTGAAATGCAGCCAATAGAAATATCTGGCTTGACTCCGGGTTAGAGGAGAAAGAGAGATAAATGTGCCAGCCATGGCCGAGGAATGGAGTGGACGGTGTTCACTGGAAAGGTACTGGCACCGTCACTCTGCAGAGTGTACCGAAGGAGACGATGGGAAGATTGCACACTGAAAAGCAGGCACTGCAGCTGTGTCCTTGAGAGTGTGAGGCTCATCTCCATTCTTGGGACCATTCGATTCTACTGCTATTGCACCTTCCAGAAGACAGCTTACCTGGAAGTTCCAGGACAGGTCCCTGGTAAGCTGATGTCACCTAACAGAACAGTAGGTTACTTCTCCTGAGCCAACACCTAAATTAACTGAAATTGTCCCGTCACCATCCTGTAGTTTAAAAAATGTCAAAACGTTCTAAAGGATTTGTCCCAGGGAAGCCTGTATTTGAGTCTCTTATAGAACTTGAAATCCAATATAAGTTTAAGCACCAACTGGAATATGAAATTCACTGTCCTTCCAAGCATCAATTTGCATCCCAACAAGTTGTTTTCTGGTATTAAGGTTTGCAACTGAATTGACATTTAAAAGTGCTGGAAGGGAAGACCTGAGCTTATGCACATTAATTATTGCTTCTCAAAATAACTTATGATTGAAATACCTCCCTTCTCCCTGCCCATCCTGCCCTCTGACTGCTGGGGATCCTGAAGAGATTCAGGTCACATGGTGATGACCATTTAGAAGCTTCCTCGGAGCTGGACTTGGGGGCTGTCCAGGTGCCTTCAAACCTACCTCTCCATTGCAGTAGCAGTAGATGATGGACACAAAGAAGCCCTGGAGAACAAAAGAGGTGTTAGCACGCTGACAGTTCATGAAGATGCCCCCACAAACATGTCTGGGGTCAGTGATGCACAAATTGAAAAACTGGGTTTTTAAAAAAATTCCTTGAGGGGCTGGCCCCATGGCCAAGTGGTTAAGTTCGAGCATTCCGCTGCAGGCGGCCCAGTGTTTCGTTGGTTCGAATCCTGGGTGCGGTCGGCACTGCTCATCAAACCACGCTGAGGCAGCGTCCCAAAGGCCACAACTAGAGGGACCCACAACGAAGAATATACAACTATGTACTGGGGAGCTTTGGGGAGAAAAAGGAAAAAAATAAAATCTTTGGGGCTGGCCCCGTGGCCGAGTGGTTAAGTCCGCGCGCTCCGTTGTAGGCGGCCCAGTGTTTCGTTGGTTCGAATCCTGGGCGCGGACATGGCACTGCTCATCAAACCACGCTGAGGCGGCGTCCCACATGCCACAACTAGAAGGACCCACAACGAAGAATATACAACTACGTACCGGGGGGGCTTTGGGGAGATAAAGGAAAAAATAAAATCTTTAAAAAAAAAAATTCCTTGAGAAAATTATGCAAATTATTCTCTTCTAATGTTCTCAAATTCTTAAGTTGAAAGATTTGAGGTCTTTTCTTGGTGTCAGCTGGACCAAACAAGTAACTGAATAAAACGCTGCAAGATTCACAGATTTCTATTCTATTGGTCTCATTTATGTTGCCACTGAAGAATCATGGAATATTTCCTAGTTGGTAACAGACATTTATCCACTGTGAAATGCCAGAAACTATAGACATAGAGTATTATATGGTAAAAATACAGAGAAACTTTTTCCATTCATTCAAAAATAATTATTGAGCGATCACAGTGCTAGCTGCTCAGCATGACAGGGATAAACGACACAAGAAAAGACAAGGCAGACGAGGTTCCCGCACCCCTGGGGCTGACCTTCAGAAGAAAGACAGATGGATAAAACACAAACAAACAGCCACATGGGAAAAGGTGCCCTCTACCTGAAAGGAGTTGAAGAAGAGCTCACAGTGCATCCGCACCTCCCAGCCGCGCCCTGCGAAGGAGTGGGGCAGGCACACAAACACGATGTAGTGTACCCCGAAGACCAGCACCAGGACCAGCGTCGACTTGGCGAGTTTCCTGGAAGAGGATGGCGAGTGCTGTCAGTCAACTCAGAGGGCCTTTCAGAAGAGGTGGCTGGAAGGAAGCGAGCTCAGCAGACCCCCAGGGCCAGCGTACCCCATCCCCCTGGATCCCACCATCACCTGCTGTTCTTCCTCCCTCGGCTTCCCGTCACTTTAACACTAAATCCAGTTGTTTCTTCTCACTTCCCACCCCTAAGACTCTCTAATCTGATTTCTACTCTTTTTGCTTAAAGGATACCATTTCATAAAGTTGGGAAATGCCTTTTTTTTCTGTCTTAAGTCTTCCTTGGCACCCACATTTGGGGCTTGAAGAGCCTCACCTCCACCCACGTCAACTGCCTTGACCCGCACATGCAGGTTTCTGGCCGGCTTGTTCATTTTTCTGTCAACTACTCCCTCCCTGTCCCTTATATCTGGGTCTCCATCTATCATTTTATACTTTAAGAGCTACATGTGGCCAGTGCCCCTGGCCTTCTCTAAATCGTCTCTGTCAAACATTCTATCTCAAATTGTCTGTAGCTTTAGGTTTTGTCTTTTTTTGCAAGCTAAGCAATTTGACTTTATTTCCCTTAACTGCCTCTTCACATGCATTTTCTTGTGTATTTGGAGGAATCGCAGGTTTTCCAATAGATGGGTTGACTCAACCAAGCCCCCAGTGACCCTACCTCTTGGTACTTACGTTCTTGTTAATTCTGTCCCCTGAGTGAGGCAAGACCTGGGACTTGCTTCAAGCCAACAAATTACAGCCAAGATGATGGGATGTCACTCTGACTGTTTCATAAGATTGTAACTTTCCTCTTACCAGCAGTTTCTCCCTTGTTTGGCTCAATGAGGCAAGGTGCCATTTTGTGAGCTGCCCTACCAAGAGGCCCAGGTGTCAAGGAGAGGGATGTCTGGCCAACAGCCAGCAAGAAGCTGAATCCTGTCAATGATCTCGTGAGCTCAGACCTGGATTCTTCCCCAGTCCAACCTTAGGATGAGACAGCAGCCCTGACAGAATCTCAGTTGCAGCCTGATGAGAGACCCTGAAGCTGAGGACCCACAAGGCTGGGCCCAGGTTCCTGACCTGCAGAAATTGTGAAATAGCAAGTGTGCTGTTTTCAGCCACTAAGTTTGTAGTAATTCATTTTGCAGCAATAGACAGCTGGTACACCCAAGCACATCACTTTCTGTTTTGTTTTTTGTACTTCTTATCCAAGAAAGGCCAAATCTGGCTTCTTCTTTCTTATTTCTCAAATATTCCTCTTGCTCTACAAATCATTTATGTCCTGGTAACCTCAAACAATTGTAACCCTCTTTCCTCCAGCTATTTTTATTTATTTACATACTTACTTTTCTTCTTAGAAATAGGCTGTGTAGGTGAGTAGAGGTCAGACTGGACTCAGACTAAAGAGAACAGGATTCAGGTTCTACCTGTGCGATCTTGATTCCTTTTCTTATCTCTGAAGTGAGGGCATGGAGCTCAGAGGTCCTTGGGAGCTGTGACGATCTGAGGCTTTGCCGGGATTTTTTCCACATACGCCCACTGCCCTGTCATAACTCCCTTTCAGCTCCTCCAGGAGCGGGGCGCCCCACGGAATCATGTTGAAACGCAGGATCGGGAGCTGCTCGTCCGCCCCCCTCATCCCTCTGCCTCTTTCAGCTCCCGCTAGTGCCCAGGCTGCTGCTCCTCCTGCTCAGGGCCATCTGCACTGCCTCATGCCCGCGGTTTACCTGGGAATCTGTGCACTTTCTCCACGCTGTTCGCAGTCTTCAACATGAGACCTTGAGTTACCACCATCTGCTCGATTTGAAAGTTCTATCTTAAGTGTGTTTCATTCACTGATTGTGTTAGTTTATTTCAATTTTAAACCACTTTATCAACTGAGGCTATTGTGCACATTTAGAAGTCTTTCTGTGTGTGCACACGCTCTCCCGGGGAGGTTACCTCAGCCCTGAGATGCGTGTTCAGTCTCTCAGAGAGCGGGATGCACAGAAAGGTGTTCAAACCCTGTTTGAGATGCCACCATTTGGAAATATATCTATTTTTTCATTGTTTTATTTTAGCAAGAATATTTGGACATTTGTTTGACAAAGGTAACAACCAAATGAAATACAAGTTTAGGTACAAAAATAAGTGGGTGTAAATTTAAATACTCAATTAAGCCTAAGAGAGAAACATCACTGGGTCAGAGACACAGATTACATTCTTCTAAGTCTCTTTATTTAAAAAGTGAGAGGCTATTTAAGCTTAATAATCTAAGGCATCAGAAACTGAACACTGAACTGAATTCCCAAAATCACCACCAAGTGAGTTCCCCATTTTTCCCTCTAAAAAGAAATACTGAGTCATTTTCTACCACATTTCTATCTGTAGCTTCACTGTGGGTGTTATTAAAAATATTAAATATGTTCCAGCTACACAAAAAATGTATTTGGCTGAAAATACTTCCCCTGAGTACGATTAGTCTAGACCCTGTTCCAATTAATCACTTTAAACTTAAAAAACTCTTGGGTACCAGATTATTTAAAATTTATTCTGAATTCTGAATAGCAACAATTTCAATCCTGGATAAATGGTTCTCTTCAATTATTCTGAGAAATAATCCCCCATGAATGAACTCAAAATACTGTCTATTCTATTTTTTAAGATAATCCACCCTTTGTTCTCTCCAGAGTTTCTCAAATCTCTTGGGCAACTTTTTACTGAAAGTGCAAGTGGACGTCACTCAGAACTGTAGAAATAATTCGCTTTTAGTCAGAACTAGAGAGAGAAGCAGCTTTCGAACACCACTGCACTTTTTCTCCTTATGAAGATGAAAGGCTGTTGACCTTTTCCACTGTTCTTCCATCCTTTGGCCTTTGTCTTCACCAGGGACGGGACACGAGACAAGCTGTACAGGGCAGCACGGGCCCTTTGCTGTAAGCTCCTGTGCATGGTTCATATGAGAATAGCACCTCCTAAAGACACTGAAAGTAACCGGAGCCGGCAGCTGCTGGTGTTCACACCATGCAGCCCGCTCTAGACTCCAGTCCACACCTGCAGTCTTTCCTGCCCGACAATAAATGCTGCCTAAACGGCGGAGGGAATGATTCAGCAAAGCATGTAGAGAAAAACGCGTGAGAGAGAGACCGAAACACTGACCACGATTTCTCCCTTCCTGTGTCCGAGACAGCATTTCATTGCGAGCAAGGGAAGAAAGAAATAGTTACCTTTTGGGGATTACAGACTAATCCACCTCTGCCTGATCACGGGATGTATGTGTCCATTGGACAGAGGCCCTGTTATTCAAAATTTCCAAAATAATTATTGGGAGAAATGGACACACTCTTAAGATAATCTGACAATGATCATAAACACTCAATTTGCCCTTTTCTTCAGGGAAGACTGAACAATGGCCCTTCCTCAAGCAGCACATTGGAAAGTTCTTAAAAATGTATATTTGGTAAGTGCCAGTTTGATGGAAATATTGGAAACACAGCAAATCCTCTTACTTCATTTTTTCAGTTATGACATATTTTAAGAACGCAGATAAAATCATCCGCCAAGATCATCAACAAGAGATTTTCTGGGAGGTCACATAGTTTACAGGAAAATCCCAATATACTAAGAACAGATAAAAAAATAGAATTTAAGTATATTGGGAAGACTTTGGGTTATTTATATTTCCCTAAAATATATATACTTTTCTAGCAAATCACACAACTGAACCAAAAAAAAAATACACATTCATAAATTTATCTCTGAGAGATGTTTCAGACCAATCAATATCTGTTCTTTGCTCTAAACGGTAGCCAGAATATTTCCTCTGGCGGATGCCCGTGAGGGATTACCTGTACTGCTTTCTCGTGTCGTGCCCGACGGCATTGGTCTCCCAGATTTTGGTGGCCAGAACTCTAACTGTATTCAGAAACAGAATAAAATTCAGCTGAAAGAGAAAGTAACATTACAAAGAATTATTAGATTAGTCTGCAAGATGTTTATACAAATTTACGTAAATTGACCTTCTTTATATTCAAAGACTGAAAAGCAACCATTCCATAAATATGAATGAGGAAATCTGAGACAAGATATTGGAAAGCTCATGATTCTCCATGTGTCCACATGAAAACACAAAGAAATAAAACATTTCAACAGCAGCAGAAACTCTAACCCAGAGGACGCTCTGCCAGAATCCCTGGGGATTTCCAACCAAAGTTCAGATGGAGCTCTCCACCAGACTGGCCAGATAAAGGACACAGTTACTGCATAAATATAACCAACTGCCCTTTTGACATGAATTCCTACCTTCTGTCTCTATTTTAGGGAGAGAAATAGTAGAATTGTTTTGGGGATGTTGATTCTCTTATGACATGTGATAAGCACTGGGGGAAGTGAAAAGACTTATTTAAAAAGGCAAGTAAGATCCTGTACAAGAAGAGGCCTCCACTGTAGGCAATTAAGTTAAATTTGAGATGTTACAGGTGTGGGCACCACCAGAGACAATCAAGTTCTGGCTTTAAAAAGGGGGTAAGGTGTTGGAGGACAAGCCCTTCATGCCTGAGGACCCCAAGGATCAGCGAAGAGATCCAAAACAAAGAAGAGGGAAAGGTCTCCAGGTCTGGGGTCATAAGGAGGTGGCAGCCTGAACCCCTTGGGTCCCTTCATCCAGGGAGATGTCTCAGTCCAGAAAGTGCCAGGAGTAATGGAAATGTGGATTGCCAAGAGCAGGCTTGTGTCCAGGCCAGAGCAATGGTCAAAAGAGAGGACCCATCAAATCTGCGTTCTGGGGGTAACGTCTTGCAGGGCCGTCAGTCATTCTGGAATTTGGAGAATTTTGTTTGCTGAGTGACTCATGTGCCCCACTCCCCAGTCTAGGTGACCATCTGCATCAGCCCTTAACCTCCACCACCTTCTTTGCCATCCTACCACTGACTACCCTGTAAGCACCTCTCACCAATTTCTCAGCTTTCTAGAGCCCCACACCCTAGAGGAAGGATGGAGGTGCGCTGTGAGCTGGTGGAAGAAGGACGTTTGCAGGCAAAGAGCTGCCATTTATTGAGCACCCTCTAGCTTAAATGCTCCCATGAATATGGGACAGGCATTTTTATTACGTCCATTTATTATGGATGAAGAAACTCCAGCTCAAAGAGATTAACTGATTTGACCTAAGCTTCCAAGCTATCAGCCGGAATTTGTGCCAGGTCTATGTGAGTCTGTATCATGAATTCCTAACCACTATCTTATACCTTTTCTTCAGGATAAAAAGATGCAAAACATGGGGCTGGCCCGGTGGCCCAGTGGTTAAGTTCGCGCACTCTGCTGCAGGTGGCCCAGTGTTTCGTTGGTTCGAATCCTGGGCACAGACATGGCACTGCTCATCAAACCACGCTGAGGCAGCATCCCACATGCCACAACTAGAAAGGACCCACAACGAAGAATACACAACTATGTACCGGGGGGCTTTGGGGAGAAAAAGGAAAAAAAAAAATCTTTAAAAGACGCAAAACATGTGACTGCGGGTTTCCATTCCTCCTCACCCACTACAACACCTGACTCAGAGACACAGAACATTCTTCAATAAGAAGGCGAGAAGCTGCTCATCCATCACATGAGTGCTACTTTTAGAACGGCCAAAATTATTTCATGCCCCGTTAGTTCCTCTCTCCCTAAGACTACAGCGCCGGCAGTACGATGCAGCTGGGAGTAAAATAGTGGAAGTGATGCTGCCTAACTACTGTGTGAAGGACGAAGTGGCAGGAGCTGAAGCTGGCAGAGCCGTGGAAGCCATGCCAGCTGGGGCTTGTCACTTGTCATTCCCTATTCTTGGAAATGGAAGAATTAGAGACGGCCTCAGATGGGCCAACCTTAAGCTCCATCCATATTAAAATCCCATGATCAGAGACTCTGTCCTCGAGTCGAGCACACTGAATAAATACTGCAAAAACCCAGAAATTTGACCAAAGGAGACACACACCAATCAATCCATGAGTTTGATAACTGAAGTGATACATTTAAGGACAACGAAGTGAATTTACAGAAAGAATTAAGAATTAAGAAAAGCTAAGATAGAATAGAATTTGCTGCCTTAAAAGATAGTAAACAAAATAACACACACCCCCATACAGATACACACAAAAATAGTCAGGCAAAATTCCAAATAATTATTCAGAGCAATTTAAGAAAGGATAGAGTATAGGTTAATTAGAAACTAAGTTACTGACTACTTACTCTTCTAAGTGTTCTGCATGGATTGACTCTTGGTCATCACAGCAGCTCTACAAGACGGGCATGTTACTGTCCCCATTGTAGAGATGAGGACTCGGACTGGCAGCAAACACAGATTACCCGTGGTCAGTGAGTGGCGGAGCCCTCTGAGGCCCACGCAGCCTGAATGCTCAATGCAGACCCTTAACCACTGTGCTATCCTGCCCATAAAATAGAGTCGAGTTAACAGCAGCTTGAAATCGAGACAGAAAGTTTTTAAAGAGCAGGGTGGATTAGGAAAAGATTGTGAAAAATCTAAAATACAACCAAGCTTTAAAATCAATATTAGAAACAGCAAATAGTAGATCTAACAGAGCAGGAAAATAGATTTAGCAGTTTAGAAGATACTTGAAGAATCTTCTCAAATGCAGGGATAAAGAACAAAGACTTAGTGATGAGGGGGGACATGCTTATGTGGAGGGCATGGAATGGAGAGTCATCAGGCAGATCATCTCTCTGAAGAAAAGATAAGGATAAGGGTGGCCTAGTGGTTAGGTGTGGCGTGCTCTGCCTCGGTGGCCTCGGTTTGGTTTCCAGGTGCAGACCTACACCACTTGTCAGTGGCCATGCTGTGGTGGCGTCCTACGTACAAAACAGAGGAAGATTGGCACAGGTGTTAGCTCAGGGCAACTCTTCCTCAGCAAAAAGAGGAAGATGGACAATGGATGTTAGCTCAGGACAAATCTTCCTCAGCAAAAAAGAAGAACAAATCAAGAAAGACAAAAAAGAAAAAAATTCCTACTCTAAAGAAAGATGTGAATCAGAAGAAGAAAAAATGACTATGTCCTGGGCAAATGGAATGAAGAACAATGCTGAGATGAAGCCTCTTCAAAATGAACCACAGGTGAAGTGGAACAAAGGATGAAATTCCCGCCCTGAAGCCTGGCTCCTCAGTGCTCCGGGACGTGCCCAGAGTCCGCCCTGCGGGATGGTTCCCCTGCCCTCTGCTCTCCCCGCTTGGGCAGCTCATCCTCACACTCAGGCTGAGGGCCACCCTTTCCCAGAAGCTGTTGCCAACAGCCCACGTGGTCACATCTGAACGTCTGCCTCACCAGCATGCTGACGCTTGAGGAGAAGCTGGTGTCAGCCTCCTCACCAACCACCCTGCCTCCTGGGCACCTGCAGCCATCCTGGTGTTTAGTCGAGAGTTGTGAACAAGTGATTGAAGGGGACGTGCACTCTGAACCCCACTAACACTCTGGTAAATCACCATACCCGCCTCGGTGTAGTCTTCACTTATAGCCATCTATCACAAAGACACCATCAGAGAGAGAAGTCAGAACGTATGTACAGGAAAGTCCACTCTATTTACCGCACAATTTTCATCTGTGCCTTTGGATACGTGCTGGGGAGGGGTGCCTTCTCCCTGGTCCTGGGGTGATTTTTCCGTCCAGGAGGCAGCTCAACGGACATGCCCTTCTGTCCTCCCACCTCCCACACCCTGTGCGTCCCTGAAGGAGGACTGAAGTATTTGCTGAGTTTGTGTGACTCAGCCCATCCTCCCCTGTCCTGGGCGCTTGCAGCGAGCACTTTCTCTGAGGCATCTCTGGGGTTGGGAGCCCGCCCCTCGCAGCCTGTGCCGTGTGGGCAGATCCTGCCTAATTGTGGGGCTCTCAGCAGACCCCCTGTGCTCGTAGACCCAAGACCACAGCCCCCAGCCCAGCCTCCAGCAGCTCTAAGGGCTTTGTTTGGTTCTCTCTCTTCCTTTGTTTCACAGTTCGGCTCTTTGGAATCTGAGCAGCACAGCGGCATGTCAAAGAGGGACGTATTCATTCCCCAGACACTCTGAGTACACACACTTCTCCCATACACTGGCTGTTTTTCAACATCATGAACATAGGAAATATTTTTCTTTGTTTATATGTATATTGATACCAAATATTCAGCATTTAAACGATAGATAATAAACTTGTTAATCTACAACTATTATAATTTGATTATCTGTATTATAGGTATGAAGACAAAATATGCAGGTCACTTTTTGTCACTTAGAATTCGATTTACAACTTAGGGACAGCATCTCCGGTAAGGGGCGGAACTTTAACTTTACTTGAAGTTCTATTTCTGACTCATTTAGAAGAGGAAAAGAATTCTGGAGTGCAGATTTTCTTCTGGGGAAAAATCAATGTGGTATTTGCAATTCTGTCAAAGATTAGAGATTAAATTTCATCCATTTTACTTAAAATTCGTCCCTTTCCAGGCCCCCTGCTTTTGGTGATGGAGCCTCCTTAACTCCAACTAGGGGAATATGAGTCACAACTCAACAGCAGCTGATATCGTGTCCTGGTTTATTCCCTTCTCTTCACATTTTATCAAGGACAGCAGATATGATATTTTTAAAACGTACCACTTAAAATTTTTCCTGAAGCCTTTATTAGAAGTGCAGTCTTGTTCCTTCTCCCAGAATGCCCTGGGATGTCCTTTGACAGGTATGTGGAACAAAACACTTACCAGGGAAAACACAGAAAACCTGCAGCTCTCCGTTCAGGGTGCTCGACGCCCCAGGCAGCTCCTCAGGAGCCACCGCTCGGTTAGTCATGCAAATCAGAGCGTGATTCTCGGGGAGCAAGCCCACCGCAAACACCACAGGCTGCGGGTAGAGGCAGCCATCGGTTCCTAGCTTGAATACACAGTGGCGCTGGAGCCACGAGAAGCATCTAAAGCAAGTAAATAGCCCAGTAAAAGTGACCAAAAGAGAAGGAGGACCGCTCCTGCCCGTGTTTTCCTGAAATCCCTCCACGTCTGTAGCGCAGACCACAAGCCCCTCCCGTTCCATCAGGTCCCTGCAGGTTCGTGAGCGGCCCCAACTCTGCGATGGTGTCCTCAGACTAACGTCGGCCAGAGACCCCCATGCCTCCCAACTTGAAAGTTCTTTGATTCTGTGGCTTATTTTTGAGGAGTTACCAGAAGATGAACTGCTGCCGAAAAACAAGAAGTCCATAAATTCCAGCGCCTCGGGGGGTGGCAGCCCGACTCCCAGCCCCTGCTGCGGTGGTAGGTCTGGGCTGCTTTGAGACTGAGTTTGGACGATCTATGCCATCACTCCCTTGGCATAAACACTGCTTAGATGGAGGTACTGTGAGAAAAGTGAATCGGAAAGAAATTTCTATCCTTCCAACATAAATGATATATCATTAAATTGGTTATACATTCACTTTTTTATTGCCGCCTTTTACCCTTCCTTGGGTCTTTTTACAGAAAGTTCTCCTTATCGCACATTCACACGTCAGTTCAGCTAAGATAAAGCAACACATTGCACAGGGAGAGATTTTGAGGCTTTACGGTGTCTCCAAGGAGTGGATTTATACGAATGGAATATGTGGGAGTGACTCTCATCAAAACAGGAAAGAGCCATGGCTTGCTGTCACGTTGCCCCCGGCCACGGGATGCTGCCACACTGGCGTCCCTTTGTGCCTCAGCTCAGCACCAGCATTGCTCATGCTGGTTCCACTTTCAGCACAGCTCTTTAACACCGATATCTTTCTTTGGGAGCCTGCGCCAAGAGTACGGCATCTCCGTTAGAAATCTGGGGACCTTCAGAATATCGTGATCCATATCAGAGTCAATTGGATAGGACTACGTACTTAAAAGTGAATCATTACTCTCTCTTAGACAGATATCCAGGCATCCAAACCAGTCCATCCCCTGGGCGCCTCCAGAGTTTCCTTTTCAAAACCCAGTCTAATCAGATCGCTACACTGATAAAAGTCCTTCAGTGTCTCACCAAAATTTTAAGGAAAATTCCAATGTCCTTAAGCACAGAATACGAGTCCAATCATGACACAACTGCCATTCAACTTTCCGGTCTGATCTCCTGCGTTTTCCACCCATCGTTCCAGCCACAGAAAGCATTCCTACCTTTAAAGTCAGATCACAGGAAACATAACTAGCCCCCCACAGCCACGTGGACTCTCAGTGGTCGCCCCGGTCAGGCCTCCTGCAGTGACTCCAACTTCACTGTTGAAGGGATGTGCCTAGTTCAGTGTTCTCGAACGCCTCAGGACGCAACCTCCACAATTTTGCCACGGCAATATTCACCTGCTATTACTTTCTTAATACCTTTCTTCAACAATCTACTTCTATCAAATTATTAAAATGTAAAATCTATATTATTACCATAAGTGGAAAACCAGTAGAAGCTGCTATAAACAAGAAGCAAATGTAAAAATAAATACAACGAAAACAAATCATATGAAATTTTATCTAGATTGGGTTGCCGACAGAAAAAAGACACCACTCATGTTAGGTTCGTGTTAAAGACCAGAACCAAAATGAGACCCTCTCCTTGATGTGTTCAGAGGGGTCAGAAAGGGATCAATGTTCTCAAATAAGGCTCATGTGACTTAACAACCTTGCACGCATCACCTAAATGCTCTCATGCGCCAGCACACCTGCCCCACCTTGGGAAACACTGACCTAGCTTAACTCCTATCACCACCAACAGTGGAAACTGTGCCATCTGAAGCCACTGCCTGGGCTTGACTCCAGGACAGCACTTTCTGAATGTGTAACAGTAGGCAAGTTAGATAACCTTTCTTGGACTGGAACCGAGAGTAATGAAAACATCCATCTCAAGGTTGTTTGAGGGTTAATGTAAAAAGCGTTCTGAGACACTCCTGAAGCAAAAAGGCACTCAAAAATACTTATTCATCAAAAGATGGATCTGTCAAGGGACAAAAAAAAAAGACTTTTTGGTAAAGATGAGACCGAGCAGGGGCTGGAGAGACAGTTTGATCGCTTATCAGTGGATGACGGATGGAAGGATGGGTGGACGGAGAAGACTAACACAGGACGGAGGAAACAAGTAAGTGAAGATCCATACTACAGAGTTCCTCTTTTTCTTCTCCCTAACCCATCAATTCAAGATTTCAGATTTCTGCCAGTGCCCGACCTCTCTCCACCCCATGTTACTGCCATCTTGGAGGCCGTCTCATGCATGCTCACGAGGAGGTCCTCAGTTTCCCAGCCTGTGTTCTTACATCTGTGGGTTTGTCTCTTCTCAGCTGTCATGGCCTCTCTTGGCTGACACCAGTGCAAGTGCAGGCCCTGCGTCCCGAGGGCAGTGCCCGCTCGGTCAGGACTCATCACATCTGCGAGCTCCTCCTAGACCGTGCTGCCCTGCCTGCAGCCCCTCCTGCTCTTCAGGCCAAGCGTCCTATTCCTTAGGTGGCTCTGGAAGGCCCAAGACCAAAAAGGGCTGTGTGTTCTGTTGCCGATTAGGAAATATCCCTCTCACATTTTGACGTTATACAGAAGGATTTAAAAATCATCCTCAAATCAGCATCAAGATGTTGCAGGTGAATAATATGTTGCTATATTTGAAAACATTTATTTGCAGAACAAAAATTAATGTTTCCTAATGACTCTAGTTCTCTTAAACATTATTTTCACACACGTGACGAAAACAGCAGTGCTATAATTTTAGATTCTATGATTCCAAAATCAAATGGTTCCTTCCCAATTTGCGCTGAAGTCTGCGATTCTCTCTAAAACCTGATTCTCTTGATATGACTTCAAATCAGAACCCATGAATGTTCATCCTTTACAAATTCCTTTATTCTCTTAAATTCAGTTTGCTTCATATATTGCCTAGAATCTGACCATGTTTTATCAGATTTTGCTCCTAGACACACAAAAATCCAATTAATAAAATCTACACCATTATAATATCCAAAGCCAGAATTAAGTGAGGAATCCAACTTATATTTAAAATTCTTGGCAAATAAACTTAGCCTATATGGAACATATCTATTTACATAAAATGGTGCTACATGTAACGCAAGACAAAAAAACCAACAAGCGTTTTACCCTAAAGTGAATATGTTTTAAAAACTATAAATATTGCCATAAAAATGGAAAGGTCTTTCTCCCATAAATTCAAGAAACAATCTTGACATGTTTTGGAATGCAATTGAAAAGAACGTGGTCCAAAATGCAGGTTATGGTCTCTGTTTTGTCACACTGGCCGTGTGCCCTGTATCTGCGGGGCTTCAGTTGCCGTCTCTAGAAGGTGAAGAGTCTGCATGAAACGGCCAGAAGCTCTGCAGTTACAGCCGCCTCGCGCTCTTGTTTCACCTCTCCCCACTCACTGGTTCCCCAGGACACCGATTTTGTATGCAGGTCTTATTTTTCCAACAAGTACTTACTATTGAGTGGCCACTATGTGCCAGGAACCTTGCTAGGCACTAGGAGTACAAAGGTTTGGAAAAAATATGGTTCATGTTCACGTAAACCCTGCAACTTAGTGGGCGAGATGGACAGTCAACAATCGGAGCATCACCCATTGTGACGGTCTCGAGAAGGAAAACCTCACTGTGCTCTGAGGGTCAGGACCGGTGACTAGTTGGGATTGGGGGCATCAAGGAGCCACAGTGAGACCGTGCGTCCAAGTGAGGAGCAGAAGGAAGCAGACGGCAGCCTTCAGGGTGCGGTGAGGAATGTGGGCCAGCCGAGGGACACAGTGGACCGGCTGAAGGAACTGAGGGCCGACCACGTGGCTGAGGTGGGGCAGGAACGAGGGACGGGTCTCCCCTAGACCAGTGGGAGGTCAGATTTTACCATAAGTGCAGAGAGTTCTTTGGGTCGGACCTGGATGCTGAAGTTAGAGTCCCAGCTCCACCGCCCATTAGCAGTGTGCCCTTGGGCAGTTTCCTCTTCAAAGTTATCAGAAGGATTAGATAAATCCATGTAAATAAAGTGTGTAAAACAGTGCCCAGGGCGTGGTAAACACTGCAGAGTCTGTTGTCCTTATTTGCATCATCCTTCCTGTCTTAGGACACAGAGCAGCTCCAAGACAGGAGCCCCACACTTGGGGCGCTGAGATGGGTTCTGGGCTTTCTCTCCCTCAGTGACTGGTTCTACAGTAAAACGAGGGAACTGGAAGGGACACTGACCACTCTGGCTTGTAATAATGAGACAGAGGGCCACCCAGGGAGCAGTGAGTTGCTCTTGAATCTCTTCTCTGGCTTTTGAGATTTAATGGACATTGTAATATGGGAAAAATATTTAAGAATTCTTGCTCTGGAGCTGTCATAATTTTAGTTCAAGAAGATGAAAATTGCCTTCCACCCAAGTTTTCTTCGAAATTCATTGTACCAAAGTTGCGTGTACCATCATTTCCAGTTCTTCACCGATGGCAAAGGTTTCAGAATCTGGACGATCATCTAAGTCCACTGCTTCACTTTGCCATGTGGAAACTTCAGCAAATAAACAAGTAAACTTCTCAGCCATGTTGATAACATGAGTAACTAAGGTCTGTGAGCAAACAACAAAGGTCTGGATAAAATCAGCTGTTTCAATGGAAAACGTCCTACGGCTTACTTTTCTCCACTGTCCTTTGCTCAGTTCCTAAGAACTCTGCACTGATCCCCTGGACTTTAATAGGCCGTTCCTTTTCATCAAACGCAAACTCAGACTTAAGGTTCTTAAATTTGCCTAAATTTTTATATAAAATTTAATTATCATCTATCTATCAATTCCAGTACAAGGTGCTGAAGACACAAAAAGTATTAAGATGTGGGTTATCGCCTTAAAAAGATGATAGGAAGAGAGAGAGGAATAGCAAGGAGGAAGGAACACAAGGGGCGGGCGGGCAGGACGAGCCTCAGGGTGAAGGGAGGCAGGGGTGAGCCCCAGGCCCTGCTTTCTGAAGGTAACTTTCATCTCTAAGATCGTGGCGCTCTCTCAAGCAGGTGGCGGCCGACAGCTTGTCACTGCACTAACATAGCAGCACTTCCCTAAAGTTAAGGGGCAAGTTCATAAATTTAAGTCATTCATTCATTTATCCACAACCCGTTTTTGAGCTTCTCCTGGACACAGAATCGGATCTAACCTGATGGCGGGCCGTTCCAGCCAGGATGCAAACCGGCTTCCCAGAACGTGTGCCGTATCTTATTTCCCCCTCTAAACGCTCACATCGACAGGCTTCTGAAATGAAGATTCCCTCGTGATCTCTTCACTTCTCTTGTCTGTCCTTTTCCCATGAGGTAAATAAGCTTCCATCTGAATCTCTGGATAGATCCTACAAAACCTCGGCCACATTGATAGCTGTCCTTCCGTACGCAGCAGGCCAACATGCTAGCAAACCAGGTGACAGGTTGTCCGAACGAGAAAAAACGATAAAAGTACAAAACTGAAGAATGAAGATGACCAAAAATCAGCTAAAAATCAGGTCGCTAAACTACTTTCAACTGATTTAACATTGGGACATCAGTCGCCTCTTTAAAATATTTATTATCTTGTATTTATACACAAAAACTAGGAAAGCACAAGGTCGTATAATTTCTTCACCAAATCACAGGGAAGCCAATGTGATAAGGTCTTCGAGGAAGGTCAAGAGTGAGCATCTGGTGAGTTTTGTTCTCTTTCACGGCACTGATGTAACACACAGCTGAAATGTTACAGCAGACAAGGTCGGCGACGTGCTCTCCAGCTCTAGTGTCCCCTGCTCCCTGGCACACAGCACACCCTCGCAGGGCACCAGGTCCTGTCTGGAGCGTCCATGAGCGTCTGAAGTCTGGAGCTGTGCCGTGTGCTGGCTGACTAAAGGGAGGGGATGAGCTCTCTGCATGGGTCCGTGTCACAGCAATAAGGGTCTGATCCCAGCCCACCTCCCCCAACAGCTGCTGCTGTCACGTGGGAGTCCCCTAAACCTTGTGGGACAAAATGGCAGACTTTCTCTGGGTTTCCGCAGCAGTTTAATCATGCATCTTGGTGTTTCTTTTTGGTTTTTTTTTTTTTTTTTACTATAGAGGCTGTTAAACTTACCCCAATAGCTGCTAAGATTGGGGCCTGATAAATCCACTTGATGTCTCCAGCACTGAGTTCCCAGCATCTGAGACATGGAAAAGAACTTTCATGAATAAGTTGACAGAACAAATAGGCAGTGAGAGTTAAGCAGCATTTTAAGTTTTGCCAAAAACTCCAGCCCCAAACTTTTGATTAAGAAACAAATAGACAAAAAACTCTTGTAAAACACCCAACCAGTGAAAAAAAAAAGTGTAATGGGTCCTGGTTTCCATACTCCTAGCTCTAGAGTATCACAGATATTAGTGAATTATTTTCATAGTAATAAGAGTCAAAACCACATTTCCAGAGTCACAAGAAAACGTGGTACAACCGATACTTCATTTTTATGTCACTGGAATGATAAAGGCTCTCACTTTCAGAAGTCACAGCAGTTCTATTTTATAACTCCATAAGTTGTTGGACTCTGACAATGATGAAACCATTCTTATCCACAGAAATGCAATAGAAAACTGACAATAATGAAATGACTCTCATTGATGGGAAAGGAATAGAGAACGAGGAACATGACTTTTGACCATAGAAATGACAAAAGCTGTGTTCCATGGAATGTGACTGGTTAGTGCCCTGTGGATATTGACCAGGTTTTGCATTAATTTGCAAATTTATGTCAGTGTTCACTTCATTAAATATAAGCACATGATTCTTTTATTTCTCCTGTGAACTGTTTGTAACATCTTACTGGTTCCCTCATTAACCAGTGAGTAAAAAATCTTCGGCAGGTGCTCATTGTATATTTGAATAAGATCCATTATTTTATCTTTAATTTTTAAAAGTTAGTTTTTAACAGTACTTAATAAATACACCATATAATTTACCTATTTGTGACACACATTTTCTGCCCCTCCCACCCGCCAGGATCCACGTTCTAGGTGGGCAGGGACCACTGCTGCTCTTGCTCTCTGATGGATTATGAGCGCTCAGAACGGGACACAGCAGTGGGTACCAGTAAGTGTCATCGTGAACCGACTTCAGGAGAAGTCTGACTAACCTCACGGGATCTGGTTCAGGGTAAAGCTCTTACACCAGAACCAACAGCACAGGTTGAGGAAAACCAGTTCCACTTGAAACTTTCATGCAGCACTTTAAACAGTTTCTTTAAAGAGACATAAACAAAAGCCTTCAGCTTCTTTCTCCTTAGACAAAACCTAGCAGTGACTGTGGCAACAGTGAATGAAATCTTATACAGAAATTTTAGGAACATGATAATTTTTTAAATCTAGATCATAAACTTATCAAAAAGTTACTTTTAAATTAATGAACAAGTCATGGATAATAAAAAGCTATTTCAACCATTCCTCGAGGGTAAAACATTTTCAGTACACAAGTAATAACTACATATTTTTAAAATTTAAATTTTTATATGGGCAATACATTCTCATTTCAAAAATCAAACTACATAAAAGACAGACAGTTGAGACATCTCCGTCCTCCCATGTTCCTGTCCACCTCTGCCTCTGCCTGCTCCTTGGGTAACATCTTTTATTTCTTTACTGTATATGCTTCCAGTGTTCCCTTACACATATGATAAATGACAAGCAATAGGATATTGGAGTATATGAGGAAGCCATTTGCTGTAAAACTAACTTGGCCTCACCTTGTTTTTCCAAAAGGTCCTGATGTAGCCTGTTGAGCAGACATTGTACATCTGCTTTAAACATTTACTGTGTCCCAAGGACAAGAATGATGCCCTTAAAGATAGGCATGTAGCTGCCCCCCATATTGGCATTTCCTTAAGGATGAGCATCTCTTCCTGGAAACTAAGGATTAATTGCCGACCTGCTGTGCTCACCTGGTGACCACTGACCTACTGTGACAGCTAAGCATCTCGTGACTGTTGTAAAAGACACATTCCTGTCATATGTGATGTATGCTCTTTGTTCCAAGACGGTGTATAACCACTCTGCACACCCCACGTTTTTGGTGCCCTTCTGGGGAAGGAAGGCCCCAGGCTGTAGTCCTCAAACTTGGCTCATAATAAACTCACCTCATCTTTATTTTTAGATTGACTATGGATTATTTTCATCAACACGTAAATACTATAATCTTATTTTCCCCTATCTTAGAAAAGAACTGCAATGTATACCCTATTCTGCAACTTGCTCTTTCCTTTTGACAGTATATGTTTTATTTCTTTGCATATCAGCACCAAGAGAGCTTGGGAGCATAGCACCCCTGGGAGGATGTTTTCAATTAGAACAACCAGACCCTAGAACACAGGGTGATTCTGGTCTGGCCACCCTGAGATGCGAAGTCTGAACAACAATGGAAAGCAAGGACGGGTTTGCACATCATCGAGCATCTCCCAGCATTATTTGCATGCACCTACTTTTCACATTCTTCAACCAGACAACAAAGATAAAAGACAGTGTTGCTGACTTGTGCAGAGTCTATCTCTCTTCCCTGAAAAGGCTGTAAGGAAAGGGGCAGACGGCGTACGAATGTGAATTGAGCATTGATTCACCAGCTACTAAACTCTTGGATTCCATAAATTTCTTTTCAGTTTTGACATATGGTAATATCTTCACAATCTTCTCTTTCTGCCTCAATGACACTTCATCTTCGTGTCTCCTAGCACACTGAAATTCATTTGCACAATTTAGCTCTATAAAATGATTGTATTTGGAAGTAGGTCAAACCAGCTACTTCTAAAAACAGGAAAAACTTGGCTTTGATCATTTTCAACTCAAAGTTTCAACTTTGCCTTTTGATATGAAAGGCAACCAAGATTTCAGATTTTTTTTTAAGCAAATGCTATTAATCCTGTTTTTTCACTAATTCTTCAGTGTCTCAGCTCATACTGTATTTGTTAACATGGCCCAGGAACTACCCTCTGTTCAGATTTTTTAAAATAAATTTTAACACTCCAGGAAATGCAGGAAGGGATGTCAGGGAAAATGCAGCGTGAGGCACAGTGGTCTCGCTGGACAGGAGGCCCTGCTGCAGCCGGGACTGGAAGCAGGAGGCCCACGGTTCTGCCAGAGAGGCCCAGGGACTCGGCCTGACCGGATCCACACTGTCTCCACAGCTCACAGCCTGACGCCAGCAGAGCGAGGGCAGAAGCCTGAGAGCCACGCGGGTCTCCCAGGAGCGACCGGCTTCTTTCCTGGGTCCTTCCCACCTCAGCCGCACGTCTCCTGCGGGCATCTCATCTCCTCTGAGTGAGGAGGGAGGAGGTAACAAGGTATCTTGTGAGATGTTTTTGCTTTTGTAAGTAAAACCAAAAGAAACAAAAACACTCACTTTTTAAGTTCATTTCTCCAATCTAAACACTCAATTATCTCTTAGTCAAATCACACTTTTGATAGAATTTTAGAACTGGAAGAGACTTCCTTTGAATCTTCAATAGAATTTAGGGCACCTTCTCAAACTAGGTCTGATCTGCTTCTCTCTAAATGGTCAAGATGCACAAAAAAGCAGAGTTCTGGCTTTGATAGGCCAGATCAGAAAGAGATGAATCTCCAACCTCAGAGACAGCGCAGGGACCCATCAGTCCTTTGTGGATTCTGCGAGTCTGCTCTCTCCACCGAACTTGTGACCCAGCACACAGAGGTCAGACCACGCTCAAGAAAACCCACAGATTTTCTATCTATAGACAAGCTGAATTTCATGAGAAATCAAGTCAGGCAATTTTGAAATCACGCCATGTATGTGGTAATGCAGTTTGGTTTTATAGACAAAATAAATGTAGAATGACCCCGTAACCCAATTATGACTCTCAGATAAGGGCACTAAGTATAGAATTCATTTATTCTGAGTAAGGTGGGAATAAATATTTTCCACAGAGTCACATAATCAAACTTATATTTAATTTTTCTACATTAATTCAACTGTTTTAGAGCAATATTTAGTATCTGCTATACTTTTCAAAATATTTTGTACCTCAAATATTTTTGCCTCAAAAATAATAAACTTGGATTTCTTTTTTTTTCAGCGAAAAGCCATGATTATTACTGGTTTATGATTTAGTTTGATTTTTAAGAAAGAATGCAAGATAACTAAGAAAACTAACTATCTAATTCAATATGAAATGCATTGTGACTATATTTGCACTCCTTCTGCTCTCAGGACCGGGAACATCTGCTGATAGACAAATGAGTCAGAGCTGCTCCAGGCTGGCTGCGGGCTTGAAGAGGTGACCTGACGTCTCTGGTCTCAGTTTATTCACATCTCACGTGAGAGGGTCCAACCAAAATATGCCTTCGGCCCTGCCTTCTCTGAAAGTCCGAATCTGAGTTAGATGGTTACACATCTCAGGGTAAATTGTTTCATGTTATTTAGCACCTCTTTACCGACTCAACCCCCCTCCCTCTTCTGAGAAATCAAACAGCAGATGCTGCAGGGTTTGGTTGAGACTTCCAACACCGCTGTGTAAATACAGCAATAACGGCTACACTGTGCGTAACGGGAGCCCTCAATTGTTAAAAATCCAAGCAGCATGAGGAGAGAAAAGCAAGTGAAAGTGCAAAGCCAGTGAGTCCCAGAAGGAGGAGGCTGACGGGTGGGGAGCTGTGGGGCGCGGAGCCGGGAGGCTGCACCTGAGGAGAAGGGTGGTGGAGGTCAGAATTTTGGGAGCCGTGGCAGGTTCTCTACAGAGTTAGGTGCTCATGGATCGTGGCACTCACACAGACAAAGCGATTCCTGAAGAAAACACCTCATACCTCAAACAAACGTGTCAGCTCAAATTAAAGAGGGGTTCCCAGGAGCGACAGAAAGGAGCTGCTGTCGTGCAATGTGCGCAGTCTGTGGATCCTGAATCCTGTTCTGTTAACACAGAGGATACTCCACATGACCACACACATGAGTCAAAGCTGTGTCTCAGTCGGCCAGGGCTGCCAGGACAATATGCCATAGACCAGGCGACTTAAACAAGAGACATTTAATTTCTCAGTCTGGAGGTCCGTTTCTGGTGAGGCCTCTCTTCCCCTCACCCTGCTGTGTGCATAAGTCCTTCACTTTGTGAGCTCTCTGGGGTCTCTTCTCATAGGACACTAATCCTGTCCTGCCAGAGCCCCACCCTCATGACCTCATTTAACCCTAGTAACCTCCTATGGGCCCTGTCTCCACATACAGCCACACTGGGCTTGGGCTTCTGCATTTGAATTTGGGGACACAATTCAGTCCACAGCAGTAAGTTGGACCATGAGAGCAAAGGGCAGGCACCCGAGAGCTTTCCCACTTGCTCCTTTTTCTCTTTGACTCTTCATTACTAAAACTAGAAATAATATGAAGAAATGAATGTTTCTGCACCTATTCATCACGTAACCCTAAAGAGGCACGAAGACAACTGGGGGCTAGGGATTCACTGGGACACATTCCACTTCTAAGGTGAGTCTGTTTTGCTGTTGAAAAACATTTAATTATGCTTAGAAGACAAGAAAGCAAATGGGATGGATGAACCCCAGAGTTTGCATTAAATACAGATAAGCAGTTAGTCAGCAGAGCACGCATGTTAAATGCAGGTACTAAATATAAATGAGGCATCTGGGCATGAAATATCCCTGATGCACAGTAAGTGCTCACTCCTCCTGACGTCTTAATTCAGCCACTGACTGGTGAAACCCATCCCCATATCCTTTGCCCCAGAAGTGCAAATAAAACCCAGAGCTTCTCCCCAGGCTACTGGCAAGCTACAGCTGTAGCCAGGCAGGCGTACCTGCACATCCACCTGCATCTCTGAGGCAGCAGGTGTGTGCCCCTGGCCCTGGCCATCTTCCATCAGGGTCCCCGTGCTGCAACCTCATCTCTGATCCTCATGACCACACCGTCAAGGGGGAAGGCTGGTGTGGCAGAGAAAGAAGAGATGTGAGTACTGCCTATACCAGGACTTGGGTCATGTGGTCCTTCCACCTGCTCACACCAGATCCTAAGTATTAACTTACCCATCTCTTCTCCCTTGCTTCTCTCAAGGTATTTTAAATTGATTTCATAAGCGTGGAGTTCGAGCATCCTAATCTGGTCTGTATGTCTTTCTGTTCTGTGACCTCAGGGATGGACAGCTTGCTGCTAATGTACCATCACATCAGGGTAATCTCCCATACGACACCCCTAAAGGGTGATGCTGCCAAGAACCACCGCAAGTGTGAACTCCAGGCAGGAAGCTGGAGTCTTATGAAACTCCAGGGCTCACCCTCCCTCTTCTTTCTACTCACCTTGCATCAGCCAGAGTCGCCCGTGCCACAGCCCAGGCTGCAACAAACACTGCCGGGAACCCTGCAAATCAGAAAAGGATTCAGAGACCATATTTCTCTTAAGATTAAGGGATTTTTTCCCTTATATTCCCCCAAACACAAAAATATACTATTAAAAGTTGAGAGAGAAAAACAGACATGAAAAATGTTGATGCGTGAACAGGAAAAGTTCACTTAATTGTCCTCTTGTCCTTTAGAGAAATGAGTGGGGCGCACTGAGTTATCTGTTCCTCAAAGTCTGAGATGAAGGTTGGCCCAGCTTCCACTTGAGGGACAGAAGGTCGAGCCACTTTGTGGGGGATGAAGATCCTGGGGCCACAGCAGGCAGCGTCAGCGCACTCGACGTTGACTCTTGCCACACTGACAGCACGCGCTTTCCAGGAGGAGAGAGGCAACACGAGGGACTCATGGGAGCTGCAGGGAGGCTGTTGTTTCGAAACGTTAGAACTTTTTTGTTCTAAAAGTGAAGGCATAGAGAGGCTATGCTGCAAGTTATGAAATAGGACGTTTTGGTCAGTTCAGCCTCTTCCTTTTTTGGTCCATGTTGGCTCAAGACAGAAGCATTTGCAGCATGAATAGCTTAGCAAAGGGCAGTCGCTGTGTCAGTCTGAGGATGTGAGCTGAAGACATTTGTCCTTCATAAAGATAGACGCCTTGTGAGCTGCAACGTCAGATCTGTTCCACTGACTTTCCACGAGTCCTGTGACCCAGGAAAGGTCAATTGTGGAGTTCACACTGTAGCTGATAGACTCTGACATCACAGAACAATCACAAACCAGGACTATGGAACACCACAACACAGGACCACAGGCTTTAATGGGTAACTGTTAGTTCTGCAGGCTTTATGAAAGAGGGTTAAAAAAAGGAAAGGGAGACCATGATGAAAACACTAAGGAAGCTGGGAAGCTTACCTTAGAAGGAGAGAGAAAACGTTCTCATCTAACTTAAAACATTTTTTACTAAACACAATATTAAATTCTTTACTTTTAAATATATATTTTTAATTTTTCAGATCTTCTTAGCAAAGAAGTGAACAAAGAAATAGATTCAGATGAAGGAAAATTTCATTAAAAAATGAAAAGAAGATGATGCCCTCAATAGAGAATTTCTTTGGTCTCCTCAGTGATCATCTGATTGAATTTAGCCTCAAGCTGTCTGCGTGGTTATTTAAGTTTATGATTCTTTACTCCAATTTTGTTTATTGTTTGTATATAACTCCTTTTTTTAAAAAAAAATGCTTGAATTCTATGTTCCAGGAAATGGTTTTTGTCAAAATAGATATTCCCAGTTTCAGTAATTTCTTAGGTTCAGCTTACGTGTTCTATCTATCCATCCATCTACTATCCGTTCACCCATCCAGTAAGCATTTATGAAGTGCCCACTTAAGCGCCAAGGAGTGTTCTAGTCTCAGAAGATAAAACAATGAACAGATAAACAATAACCCTGTTTTCCTGAAACATATTCTCGTGGTAGAGGCAAAATTAATAACACATCTTCAGTTATCAATTAGTGCTATGAAGAAGAAACAAGAATGATCCTATGTAATGGAGAGCATGGCTCCTTCTGACAGGAAGGTTCAAAAGGCCTGACATGGGTCCCGTTGCTGTTCTGCTGCCCTGGCGATCTTTAAAAAGTGTCTGTCTGACTGTGATGCGATTTTCACATTCTCTTATTTGCAGGTCTTTCTCTTCTGCTTCACCGTCTGCTCATCAGGCAGCTTGCTGAATGATGTTGTCTACACGGTGATTAATGGTGCTGAGCTGGAACTACATTTTAGACAGGAATTATAACAAATATTTTATATCGAGCATCTTGTCTTAATGAAATTGCTTTCCTGTCCTCTTGGGAGACCCTCATTCACAAGACCAGCATAGAGACAATCACGGAGGAGTGAAGAACAGAAACCACTTTGAGAATCTTTAAGGATCTTAGTATCACATTATTACATAACTGAGATCACATACATATAGAAAAAGATGAAGCTTAGACATTATTTTAAATTTAAATATTAATTTAAGTAAATTTCATGTAAATTTGAATGCTACTCAATTTATGCATTTACCTTAAGAGCTGAGTTATTGCCATAATATGTGTCAGTATCAGTAAGTGACTGAGACAGAGGCAAGTCTGCTCTAAGAAACGTAGACTCGGGTTCTGCTGTGGCTCCATTACTGCTCTCCTTCAAAATGAAGTTTGGAGGCCGGCACCGTGGCGCAGTGGTTAAGTTTGCGTGCTCCACTTCAGCGGCCTGAGTTCATGGGTTCAGATCCTGGGCACAGACCTACACACCACTCATCAAACCACCCTGTGGTGGCATCCCACACACAAAATAGAGGAAGACTGGCACAGATGTTAGCTCACTCTTCCTCACAAATAAAATAAAATAAAATAAAATAAAATGAAGGTTCAGACTAACTAATAGCAGTCAAAAACTTTTAGCAATTAAATTTTCTTCAAACCAAAGCTTATACAGCATCCCACTGCATAAAGCAGAGATGCCTTGAAGCCAAAGTGGGGTGATAGAGTCTGTGTAATTTTATCTTGTTTTGCACACTTCAGAGGCTTGGCAGAACGCAGCCACAGCCTCACCCTCCTCCTGCGATGCTACTGAAGCATTGTGGTCATGGCTTGATCATAAAGTGTAGAGTCAGTGCTAAAAATTAGAGACCCATCATGACATGCGGATTCCCAGGCCTGCCACAGACATATGATGTCTTACTAACCAGAAACCTTGACTTCCCTGGAAATCCAATCTGTGCTGACTGCTCAAACGTGAAGCTCCAGGCCAGTCTGGACTCATTGCCGGATGCTGGAACTCACTACCCATCCCTGCTGAGTCATCCTTTAAGGAACCTGGAAGTCCCTCCATATAATTTTGGCAAAATTATTCTCTATTCTCACAGGACTCTAAAGCCAATACTGAATTAGCACATGTCTCGGTCAGGAAAACAGCTGAGCCTTCAAAAGTCTTCCATCTGACAAAGGAGAATGTCTGTTTGTGAAACTCTAGAAGAACTGCCTCCTCCTGAGATGGAATTACTACAGGAGACACAAGCAATATTTTAAAATTATATCTAATTCATAGTCCAAAAAAATGCTCTAGAAGAATAGAGAAAGGCATTGTGAAAAAGGACCAGTCTGGAACAGAAGAGCCACAGCGGAAAAGAAAATATGCTTATTGAATTAATATCACCAGTGGGCAGAACCCGTAGGAAATCAAATTGATGGAGAGAAGGTGGAATCTTGAAACTAGGTGAACCCATAGAGAAAATCTACATGATCATTACAGATTTGAATCTAAAGTTGACGATAGTTTATTTTCTCTGAAAGAGGTAGTAATCCATACAATTTTAAATGACTGGAAGTAAAATTCCAAATTACATTGTGAAAGTCTGGAAAAATGACAAGCAGAGAGAACCAAGTTCCCTATCTTTCATAAAGTAGGGTCAAAATATAGATCTTTTATTAACTCTAATGGTTAAATATAATTTTGACTTTAAGACAACCTTCAATAGAATTAATAATGGCATTTAAAAAATCATACGAGGGGAGGCCTGGTGGCGCAGCGGTTAAATGCACACATTCTACTTCTCAGCGACCGGGGGTTCACCAGTCCGGATCCCGGGTGCAGACATGGCACCACTTGGCAAAAGCCATGCTGTGGTAAGCGTCCCATGTATAAAGTATAGGAAGATGGACATGGATGTTAGCTCAGGGCCAGTCTTCCTCAGCAAAAAGAAAAAAAAATCATAGGAAAAGGGAGAAATGGTTTTTCTAGATTTTATATTTTGCTTGTAGCAAACAATGAAGATTTTTAATTGTGTAAAGGTGCTATATTGACTATCAAATAATTTCATGAAGGACAGATTTTGTAAATTTAATATGTTGAATGAAACAGTATGACAAGAACAGCAAACAGAAAACAAAGTAACTAAAGGGTCCTGCAGCCTGCTTCTCGCAGGCGGGCCAGTAATGCATGTCTCTGCACTGCGGTTCTATTTACTACCAAAGGACCATCAAAAAATGTCTGCTGTATTGAGATCATTTTACACGAGAAAATAAAACTGAAAGTGTAGTGCCTTCTCTTGAGTATTTTCAGAGAGTACAGAATATGAAAATATTCTACATGAAAGCTCAGCAATGGAGTATAACCAGGACAGGTCTTTTCTATGACAATATGTACATACCAGCATCTCATCTGATGGCTTAAAATTAAGAGCAGCTGCTAACACAGAGGTAAATTGCCACATTCAATAAGACTAAAGAAACAAGACTGACACCTTTTTTTTTTTTTCACTGAGGAAGATTGACCCTGAGCTAACATCTGTTGCCAATCATCCTCTTTTTGTATGTGAGTTGCCGCCACAGCTTGGCCACTGACGAGTGGTGTAGGTCCACACACAGGAACCAAACCCAGGCCACTGGAGTGGAGAACACCAAACTCAATCACTAAGCCAAAGCCACCAGAGCTGGCCCAAGACTGACATCTTTTAAATATAGAATTAAATATATAGGAAAATGTGTAGCTGAAAGAATAAAGTGGAATCAAGAATAAAGTGCCTTACTTATGAGAAAATTGAGGCAAGGATGGGGAAAATTAAGAATGTGGTTGGCTGAAAGAAGAGAAATATAGTTATCATTAGTATTTGCTTTTACTCCTCTATACATCTCATTTTGTGATAAAAATGTGTAAAAAGAGTCATTTTAAATATTTGCCTTCAATTTAGTAAAGGTTAGATATGACATCTGTTCTTCTTTATATTGTAATCTCCTTCCCTTCCAATTTATTGTTAAGAATCAGCAAAATCAACGTAAACAATGTAACTCCAACATCACCACCATGTGAGTAATAAGGTTCTGAGCATTCACCCAGCTGAAGATCCAAATGGGTAAAAAGGAGTCTGAGCGAGCTCCTTTCTCCAGGGAAGCCAGGCAGCCACATAGTTGGAAGAAAGTAAGAAACTGCATTCACTATGAACTCAGCTAGCAAAGCATCCTGCAAAGCAACTATAAAGTTTTTGATCATTATTTTTCTTATAGAGATTTGGAAAAATGATATTTTAAAATCAGACGCTCAATACTGAGATAAGAGAAAAATAGTCCATTAGTCAAATAGACTTGGATATTTATTTCTTTAAATGGTAGCTGTGTTTCAGGAGCAGAGGGGTAGTCTTAAAAGAATATTCACTGTTCTTTTAATTATATATGCCCTAGACCAGATAACTTATTTCCTACAAAAATGGAGTTGCAAAGAGAGACAGAGTCCGAAATAGATCAACTATAGAACCACAACTCCATAAATGTTGATTATGACTGTTTTTGATTGCAGTTAATTAAGAGAGTGTGACATCGCAGGTAAAATGTTTTTTTCAAAGTGAGCCTCATGCAAACCTTACTTGCTTTCATGTGTATTCCTAAAGCATCTGATGAAATGAAGATTTCAAGTAATGATGGTCGTCTACCGTGCTTGTCATTTCTATGCCAAAATGCTTGTAGACAAATTAATAGAAGTTGTAAAGGAAGGTAAGAAACTCATATTTGCAAAGAAGCTCACTGGAACCTTGACTACTTTTTGTCTTTTTCAGGGAAAAATTTGAAAACCAGTTTTTCCTGGGTTTCAGTGGGACAAACTCCTGACTTTAAAGATGGACAGACTGAGTGACTCAGCCCAAATAAGAGTTGATGGGGAGTTAGCTATCAAACCAGTAGGTAAAAAAAAGAAAAAGAATTTATTCTTTTTTGATTAGTGGTGACTAGAGGTGTGGAAATCCAAAAACTAAACTGTAACTCAGACATACGTCTACTTTCACTGCTGAATTTTTTATCAACACCTTCCCCAACTTCTAGGAACTACGTGAGTACTCAGATACAACTTCGATCACCAACAACTTCACCAACGTCTAGGAACTACATGAGTACTCAGATACAACTTTGATTAGAAGGCAAACTACCAAAAACTGTTGAGAAAATTTCCAAAGTACCCTAAAAACTAAAATATGTCTTTTTTATTTTTAGTAACTGCTAGTCAAAGATAAGGGAGACTCTTAAAATAGACAACCTGCCTTCAGAAGCAAAACTTTATTCATAACCATCATTATTTCACAACAAATGAGATGTTACAGTAAATTGACCCTTTGTCTTCTTAAAGGATATTATTTAATCAGCAGGAAATTCAAAACTCCTTACTTTACATTTTCAAGTGTTAAAACAATATTAAGGCAAAACAAGCAAAGAAATATCATTATTTTGGAGGAAAACCTCTCAAATTTAATCTTGAGCCACTTAGTTATTTTTTTTTTCCTGTGCGGAGCACCTCATAATTTGGATATTAAAATAGCAATTAAGATCTGCAGTTGTTAATCTCAAGATTTCACTTTAACCATATATGAGTTTTTGCTTCTCTTAGGTTTTCCTTCTTTTTTTTCTTATGAGGAATATTGGCCCTGAGTGAACATCTGTTGCCAATCTTCCCCTTTTTACTTGAGGAAGATTAGCCCTGACCTAACATCTGTGCCAGTCTTCCTCTACTTTGTATGTGGGACGCTGCCACAGCATGGCTGGTGAGTGGAGTAGGTCCACACCTGGGATCCAAACTCATGAACCCAGACCACCAAAGTGGAGCATGTGGAGCTTTAACCACTCAGCCATGAGGCCAGCCCCAATTTCTCTTAAATTTTAACAAACAAACCATGTCCTTTTCTCCCCAGCCTGCTGAGTTAGTGTCTAGTCCAGTAATCCTTCTGGCACTGATAAGACATTTTTGAAATGTGAGCTGAATATCCTTTTTCTTAAATTTCTTGTGCCAAAGTAATTTCAATTATTTCATTCCAGAAGATAATGGTAAGTCTACATAATTAGTTTGTAATTTGTGTTGTTAAATGTAGCCAAGATAGTCATAAATTCCTTTCTGGCATTCTCATTACACAACCTAGAAATACAAATCAAAGATGTGTCATTTTATCTTAGAAATTCAAAAATCAAAATTTCTAGGATGAAATTATTGCTAAATCAGGACACTGACATCATAAAACAGAAGCATAGCCGTTCTAAACGTGTGTGACTAACAATATGTTCTCTTATATTTCCGCCAAGGAACCTCTCAAGAATCTGGCCCAAGAACACTAACTGTGAGTTAAACGTGGAAAGTTTGTTACCAACAGGAGGATTACAGACTCGACCTTAACAATTTCCCCAATGAACAAGGAAGGAGAGAGAAGGAGGGATAAAGATGGAGAAGAGTTATACCAGGAAAATGGCGGAAAGAACGCGATGACAGGCACCACAGAAAGCCCTCAAACGCTTGATGTGGTTTAAGGAAAGCGACAGGGAGGCCTTACCCCAGCCCATCAAGGCGAAGCCCCACAGGTATTTGGTATCTGAAAAGAACGCCACGAAGATGAGACTATGCAGGTAGAGACCTTCCACCAAGATCCAAAAGTAGTTTGTAGCCAAGAAGTAAATAAACATCACAACGGCAATCTTGCACCCAACCTGTTACAAATAAACCGGAATCACATCACTTTAGAGCTGCTGATGCGCCTAGATGCCAGGATCAGACCACTGAAAAGCAGTTCTTCATTTATTTTTTATACTCTAATAAATCTCTTGTACATAGGAAGCCCTCAACTGCTGAAAGAGACCAGAACAAAGTTATTTTAACATAGCATTTTTAAGTCTATGGGTTTGATTGTATTTTTAAAATATTTTTCCTTTAGAAGTTATAAAAAATAACTTTTCCTTAATTTTCCTTGCTTATAAAAATAATACATGATCATCAGAGAAAATTAGGAAAGTACAGAAAAGCATGAAGAAGAAATATTGTCCATCATTCTACCATGAATTTATTTTATTCTGGTCTTTTTTGTGCCCCAAAAGTTAATGGCTTAAAACAATAAACATTTAATACATCTATGATTGCTATCGATTGGCTGGGTGACTCAGCTGATCTGGGCCGGATCAGCTAATCTTGGCGAGGCTCACTCACAGAAGTCTACCCTCGACTGGCACACTGTCACTTCCACTTCTACTTCTTGGATAAAATAAGTCACAAAGCCAGTCCAGAATCAGAATCAGCAGGGACTCCAAAGTCACAGGCCAAAGGGCACAGATGCAGCCAGGGCATTAATTCATACCATCACGACAATCCAGCTACAGTACCTAACTTCCAGATATGTTGCTTCAAAGGTGATAATGCTTCTAATTGACGGAATTGTTGGGTGATCCTATTTAGTAAATAACATAGGGACATTTAACAGCAGAATCAAGCGGCATGGGATCTCACAATGGAACAAGTCTTTGAGTCCACAATAAAAGAACTAAATGTCATGGGCTTTCAAATCCCAACCTTCTGATTTTGCAAGTGGGCTTTTTACTTCTGCAAGTGGTGAGATGTGACAGCTGTCACGGGCCACACATCAAATGCCATTCCATTCACGTGCTTTTTGAAGTTCCCATCCCAGAATGTCCTTGAGGAAAGAGCCCAAGTACTTTTAACAATCTAAGATGATGAGTGATTATGCGTGAGAGTGGAGGACAGAGCTGAGGTACTAAATATCAGCGTACAAATTGGTCACCTACTCCAGTTAGTTCAAAGATAAGATAAGACAAATTAACACATTTAGTGGACTGTAAAATTTTACTTATTTGTAATTTTATTCAAATCTATAATGAGAGAAAATGGTGAAAACGCTTACGTATTGTGATTTGTCCACAGAAGGTGCTTCCATGGAACTCCGTGGGCCGTCCCGCATTATCAGGGCCTGCAGCTCCTCTGCTCCCAGGCGAGCGTGGACCACGCTGTCCTTGACAAAGATGCTGGCAGCTCTCAGCATGAAAGACACGAACAAGTGCACATGGATGTAGTTCCTGGTACAATGCAATCGTCTACGGGGAGAAAATACTCAGTACTTAGATTTGGATAAAATTAGAAATGGGGAGAGAAAATACAAAAATGAGTCCAAACTTCTCCCAAAAAAAGAGGAAAACATAGTAAACTTTAACAAAGATAGAAACCCATTATCATATATTTCCAAGAGAAACAACTGGGGTCAAAAACTAAAATGTAACTTTTCGAGAAATAATTTCAAATTTATCCTGATCTGCTACCATGTTTATCCAGATTTCACAGTGTTAGATTATGCTACTTTATACTATAGCATTATATTACGCTAGATACTAAAGTAATAGCTAATGGAGAACCACCTTGAAGAGGGATAAACATCATTAAAACTGAAATGCTCAGGGTGCTGGTCCGGAGGTCTAGTGGTTGAGTTTGTGCGCTCCACTTTGGAGGCTCAGAGTTCATGGGTTTGGACCCCAGGCGCAGACCTACACACTGCTCATCAAGCCATGCTGTGCTGTGGCAGCATCCCACATACAAAGTAGAGGAAGACCATCACAGGTCTTAGCTCAGCGACAATCTTCCTCAAGCAAAAAGAGGAAGATTGGCAACAGATGTTAGCTCAGGGCCAATCTTCCTCACAAAAAATAAATAAATAAATACACAAATGTGTGGAACACCAGACAGTATATTAAAGAGTGATCAGTTGAAGGAGAAAAACCAGGAAATAGGTATGAGAAGTTTCAAGGAAGAGGGGGTTATAAGATAATAGGAAACAAAATATAAAACTTTTTTCAGTTGCAGTTTCTGTTAGCTTCTAAATCCTCTATTTTAGTTTTCTGAATATGTCATCTACCTTCACCCCTCTTTTCCCACACATAATTTAGCACTAAACTCTTAAAATTATCAGCTTAATTAATATATCTCAAAATCTTCCATTTCTACCCCAAGTCCCAGTGCCACTGCCTGAAGCCAGGCCACACCCCTCGTCCAGGGTTACGCAGCCTCTGCTGAGGGGCTCCTGTCTGCTTCCCACCAGCTCTCACTCCACCTTACGATGCAAGTGACATTCACATCACTCCTCTGCCGAAAATCCTTCACGGCTCCTCAGATGCCTTGTAATCCACAGGCCTCAAGACATTCCGCACCCTGCTTACCATTCCAGTCTCACCCACACCAAAATCCTGAATTCTAAGTATTCCATGCTTTCTCTTGACCTGAACTTAGGTTTGACCTCTCCCCCAGCCTCCTCTTTTGATTAAATCTTATTTGGACTCATGTGCCATTTGAGATTTCGCTCCATTGGGGAGGTCTTCCTGCCTCTCCCTCCGCTGTCCTCCCAAATCAGGACACCCCGCCCGAATCACAGCACTTCTCACACTGAACTGGTTTCTCAGCTCTTTGGACCACACACCAGCTGCAGCCATCATGAGCATTAGTAAACGTGCTACACACGTCGTTCACTGCTTTATCTCCATACTGGTGTGCAAAATTTTGTGTTGATTTAGAGTAAGTTGAATTGAACTGGACAACATTTAAGTGGATAAAACATAAACCACAATAAAAGCAATAAATACTACTTCTTTATATATGATATCAGATAATTTGGGAGATTATTTAAAAAGAATTTCTGTCCAATGGCACCAAAATCATTGGGAAAAATGAAACAAAGCTTTACGTCATGAATGAAAATCTTTGCAACTCATTCAATTCAGCTCTGCATCACTGCAAACAAAACACACTGCCATGCAGATCCCTTGGCTTCATGGTTTCATACTGCTTCAATGCTTTAAGTTTTTAAACGGCAACAAAAAATCCTTGAATTTCTCATGAAAAACAAATTGTCAAAGTCAAGTAATGTAATAACACTGGACCAAATTCAGAAACTTGTATTTGGGAGAAGTCTTCCGGGGCACAGAGAGTGAGACCTCTGTGTCTTCAGTGGATCAGAAACAGCCCTGTCCCTTCTGGAGGAAGTGCGTGGACCCACTCACCTGAAGCAGCCAATGACGAGCACAGCCACCACCAGGGAGCCAAAGGAGACAGAGTACCCGACCGTGTACAGGATGGAGAGGCGCTCAAAGAACTCCCGCTGAAGGGGAGAGAGTCAAGAAAAGCAGTTTGAGGGGCCAGCCTGGTGGTGTAGTGGTTAAGTTCGCAAGCTCCTCTTCAGTGGCCCAGGTTCACAGGTTCAGATCCTGGGCTCAGACCTACATACTGCTCATCAAGCCGTGCTGTGGTGGGGTCCCACATGCAAAATGGAGGAAGATTGCCCCTATGTTAGCTCAGGGACAATCGTTCTCACCAAAAAAAAGGCAATTTGAACTAGTAATCTTATATAGATCAACTTAAAAATCATGCTTTCACCTGTTTAGAGATAGGTGATGTGTTATCACACATCCTTGACTTCCAGTCAAGGTTAAAGCTGTAATAACAATATTTGGCACCTCCTGCTGTGTGAGGCCAAATTAAATGCTGCAACATTTACTTCATGTATTTTTGTACTGCTCATTTTAGCTAACCGGAATTGTATATCTAGCATGATATTTGGAGTAAATAAAACACTTTACAGGACTATTTTAAAAGGAAACTGGTAAAAAGCATATGTCATTTTTGGAATATTTCTAGTTTTCTTTAGCTTTTTTATTGAGCTGTAGTTTACATGAAATAAAATGACAAGTTTTAAGTGAGCAGTGTGATGCGTTTTAACAAACTGAGTTTGTTGTGATGCTGGCTGGTCGAAAACAACTCCCCACCCCCACCCCCAGGCAGCTGCTGCTCCCATCTGTCACCACGGAGCAGCTGCACCTGCTCGCACACTTCACACAATTCTTGACTGTTCTTAGACGTCTCAGAATTACACAGTATACACCCTTTTGGTCAAAATACTGTTTTTGATATTCACTGATATTGCTGCATGAATCAATAGTTCATTCCTCTTTAACTTTTTTTTTATTTTAACATAATTATAGATTCACAAGAAGTGGAAAAAATAGTAAGAACGATCCCATGCCCCCTTCACCCATTTCCTCCATTGGTTGCATCTTAGGCAATTATACTAAAATACCAAAGCCAGGAATTTGACATTGGTGCAGTTTCGGTGTTCATAGCTCCATGTCATTTTGCCACATATGTAAATTTTTGTAAACATCACTGCAGTCAAGAATCGGGGCTATTCCATCACCACAAAGATCTCCCCTGACCTCTCCCTTCACCGTCACACCTACCCTCCTCCTCCCCAGCATTCTAACCCTGGTAACCACTACTCTGTTTTCTATCTCTATAATTTCGTTACTTCATAAATGTTATATAAATGGAATCATACAGTACGTGACCTTTTGAGATCTGCTTTTTTCACTCAGAGCAATGACCTCAATGTCCATTTGAGTTGTACATATTAAATTTTTTCTTTTTCATCTCTGAATAGTATTCCATGGTATGGATATAATCTGTGTACATCATCATATTTGAAATGAGTTTCAAACCTGTAGATAGCACACATGTAGATGTAGATAGGTCATGAGTTTTAATAGATTCTTTCAATCTCTGTTAATTTGTATATTTAGACCATTTGTTTTTAATATAATGTTGATATGTTGTCTATCATTTTATTTTTTATTTTCTGTTGTTCTATTTTTCATTTCTCTGTTTTGTTTTTCCTGCCATCCTGTGAATTACTTCAACCTTTTGTAGAATTTCATTTTGATGTATCTTTCTGCATAGTGCTCTTGGTGGTTTCTCTAGGTATTTCATTACGTAACTTAATGTGGAAACTTTCATCATTGAATTTTCACCTTTCTTCTTTTCTGGAAGCATCGAAGGCTACAAATCTTCCTTTAAGCTTTGCCTTAGCTGTTTTCCACAATTTTTTACATACTGAGTTTTCATATTTATTCACTTCAGATTTTTGCCATGGATCATACAATTTCCAACTACTTGTGTATTGTCTACATATTTTATTTTAATTGATTTTCAATTAATTCTTTTGTGATCAGAGAATATACTCTGCGTGATTTTAATCCTAAGATTTATTGAGACTTGTTTCACAGCCCAGCACGTGTTCCATCTTGACGAACATTCAGAGTGTACTTTAAAAGAACGTGAATTTGTGGTTATTGGGTATAGTATTCTACAGACATCATTTTAATCTAATTGTTTGACAGGTATCCTCTGGAAGGTTTGTCTACTTGTTCTTTCAATTATTGAAGAATGGCATTTTAAAAGTTCCACTGTGATGAGATTTGACTTTATCTCCTTTTACCTCTGACAACTTTTGCTGTGTGTACTTTGAATCTCTTAAATGCATGCATATCTAGGATTGTTATTTCATCTTGGTAAATTGATTCTTTTTTTATTTTGAAATGTCACTCCATCTTTGGTAATACTCTTTGTCTTGAAGTCTACTTAGGCACACCAACTTTCTTACACTTAAAGTATGCACATCATATATCTTTTCCCACCCTTTTATATCAACATACCTTTTATTTTTACATTTATCTGTATCTTTATATTTACAGTACATTTCTTGAAGACAGCATGTAATTGAGTCATACTTTTATTACCAATTCTGACAATCTCTGCCTTTTAAGTGAAATGTTTAGTCCATTTACATCGAACACAATCATTGCTATCAGCAGGTTTAAATCTAACACATTGATATTTACATTCTATGTGTCCTATCTTTTCTATGTTCTTCTGTACTTACTTTGTTACCTTTTATTGGGAGAGAGGATCTATCAAGTATTTCTTAATATTTCACTTGTGCTATTTCTTAGCAGTTAACTATACAGACTTGATTATGCATCCTGAACTTATCAGAGCCTGTATTTAAATAATATTGAACTATTTCACAAACTTTACAATCATGTACCCAATTTTGCTCCCCCAGCCTTTGTCCCATTTAGATTTTCTTTTACACAATTTATAAACCCTAATAAGAGGCTATTATGTTTGCTTTAAGCAGTCAATAAACTTTTAAATCAATTAAATTATAGATATAAAGATAGATATAATTATAGCAATAAATACAGACACACGGTTTTGTTTGTTCTTCAGTCTGTCATTTTTATCCACAGGTGTACCTATCCTGGTGCTGCCCATTCCTTCCTGCCAGTCTGTGCTTCCAGCTGGCACGCTTCTCTCCTGTCTAGGGAATTTTCTTGAGCATTTCTTATGCTGCAGTACTGATGAAGATGAATTCTCTCAGACTTTTTCTGTCTGAAGAATATCATTATTCTGCTTTTATCTTAATCTAGATGATCACTTTAAAGATGTCACTCCATTGTATTCTGGCCTCTATTGTTTCCAAGTAAAAGTCGGCGCCTTTTTTATGATTGTTCCCTGAATATAACCTGCCCTTTCCTCTCACTGCTTTGAAGATTCTCTTTATGCCTTGATTTACAGCCATTTGACTGTGATGTGTGTAAGTATGGTTCTTTTCCTTTAAGCTTTCATTTCTCTGCAGACTTTCCCACCTGTTTTTGGATAATGTGTAAAATAAAAAATGGAGGAGAAAAAAGAATTTCCTGAATTCCTATTAAACAAAAAGAAACACTATAAATACATCACATATTTCTTTTCATTCTATTTAGGCATCATTTCCTATTGTTTTGAGCACTGTATTCCAAATTTATATACAAGTTTATTACCTGATTTTTTTTCAGTTAACTGTAAACCAAGAGAATTTCACAAGGCCACAAACCCTTTACAAAATATACATATATATGAGCTTTTCATTGGAAATTTAAATTATTTGGACTATTCACTATAGTAATTAACATTTCAATGAACATTTTTTCCATTCAGTTTCCCCCATTCCAAATCCTTATGCTTGAATCTTAGAAGGAAAATTATAAGATTGAAGGATATGACCCCTCTGAAGTGTTTCTTAAGATATATTGCTAAATTGCTTTCCAAAAATTCATATAGTTTTTACACATGAGATATATTATATGGTAATTTCTACACCATGCTACTGTTTAAATACCCTACCTGAAGAATTTAATAACCTCGTGGCCCATCATACGAGTCCCTGTCCTTCTTTTATTAAAAGTAATTATCTCATTTTGTCAGGCCAATGATATGAAAATTATTTAAGAACAAAATAATATATGTTTAAAAAAATCTTAGTTAGTCTTATTTCCCCAATAAAGATGTGGCATTTATTGTAAAGGCACATTTTGTTTTCACTTTTTTTCCTTATACAAATACTCTGATTATGACCATTAATAATTAATACCTCATAAATAAGTAATATCATTTTGCACTACGGTCTATCGAAACTTCAGGAGATATCCAGTTTTCTTACTAAAGGATATTTAGTTTTCTTAAGTTTCCTCAAATTATTGCTTGAAAGTTGTAAAAAATAGAAAACACTCTATATTTTTAGTTAGGTAGATAAAATTATTTACGCTAACAAAACCCTTCAAATTTTTCAGTTAACTTTTAAGCCATTTTTATACTAAATAGTACAGATCTTGGGAATATTACCATCCTTAGTTATTTTGATTCTTGGACCACACAGTAATCATAAAGAACCACTATAAGATATTGGAGTTCAGTGTAAATAAAACTATGATTGTATTTAATGGTCATTTAAAGGTTGCAAAAGACTTGCATTTGCCATCATTTAATGTACAAAAAATTGATCGCAGAGTACAGTAAATGCTGTGAATGTTTATTTCTGTCAATGAAATCTAAATTATCTTGAAGCACTTTAATTAGCACATTGTGGGCCTAGTTCCATTGCAGAGCACCCATCAGTCTCCTCACATGGACCGATTTTATCCAAGAAGCTTGTCAGCGACAAAACCCACAACCGAAGGACTGTCAGCACTTACTAATGAGCTCATCAAAGTGGGAGTGCCTCGTGTTAGAAAAGAAGAAAGTTAAGAAAGGAAGCTCCGGGGGGCCACCCGGGTGGCACAGTGGTTAAGTTCACACATTCCACCTCGGTGGCCCAGGGTTCTCCGGTTTGGATCACAGACACGGATCTATGCACCGCTTGGCAAGCCTTGCTGAGGCAGCATCCCACATACAAAGTAGAGGAAGATGGGACAGATGTTAGCTCAGGGCCAGTCTTCCTCAGCAAAAAGAGGAGGATTGGCAGTGGATGTTAGCTCAGAGCTAATCTTCCTCAAAAAAGAAAAAGGAAAAAAGAATCACATAAAAACATTATTCTGCTTTCCCTCAGGGGTTCACAGATACAAAAATACCATTACCTTTCCGAGGCTGGTGTCTGGCTGCAGAAAGCGAAGGCAGTCTGAATAATTAGCCCATGTTTTATTTAAACTGTACATAAAATCCCATGTTCCATTCGCATTACAGTGTCGGACAGCAACTCCTGCAAAGACATGAAGAAAACCACTGAGACTGCTCAGGTGCCTCAGAGTCCATTACGAAATGAAAGTTCCAAATTAATCATCTCAAGAAAAATTCAATACCGTTGTGATTGAAGTCATAAATATAAGGAGGGCATGGGACGGTCGAGATTTTCCCCACTGTTCCTCTGGGCCAACAAATGAGTCCATCCCACTCTGGGAAACAATTTCCATCTGACAAGGAAAAAAAGTAAAACACAATAAACAAAAGTGCAGCTGGAACCAGAAAGTAAATGCATTCAAAATACAAAACGTCAGGTCACTGCAGGTGGCAAAATGTAAAGCAAATTGGTAGTTTGGGAAAGTAGAATGGGGTAAACATGATGCAAACATCCCCAAATTCATCTTCCTAGCATCATCAAAGGCCCACTAACAGGTACATTTGATTTGTGCAAATTAAAAATATTTTCGTGATTCTAATATATATGAGTTATAGCAGTTAGAGCAATTAATACAGAAGAAAATTGAAATGTGCTGTGAACAACTTCTGTAGGAAAGTTCTTCCAACTATCATAGTTGTAGCTACATTTTTACCCCGGATTTTTTTAAATTGCTGTTAAAAAATATGATGCATGAAACAAATTGAGCTTCACGGGTAAGCTCCAAGATTGGCGTTTACCTTTTTACCAATAATTTTAGTAATTTCTTTGGGTCTGACACTTGTCTCAGAGAAAATTCTCATAAGCTCTACTCTGCTGAGACCCATCCAGACCCACCCCTTCCCACACCTGCGCTGGACCGCCACCGTCCAGGCCCCATCTCCAGCCGCACCGCCACAGGCTGCAGCCCCGCTCCCCGACGCCATCCTTGCTCGCTTTTCACCTGTTCTTCACACAATAGCCCTCAACCCTCCCAAGACTTCCCATCGCACTCTGAGCAAAGGCCAAATCTACACAGTGTCCGAAGGCCCTGCAGGATCTGCTCTCTCTCCCGGCTTATCCCCGACCTCAGCTCCTGCCAAGGTCCTTCCTGCTCCTCCTTGAATTCAAGGCCATCCCCTGGAGAGCCCCAAGGCTTACTCCCTTATCTCCTACAGATTTCTACTAAACGTCAGCTTCTGAGTAAAATGTCCTCATTTAAAACTGCACCCCAAATACTCCCTATCCGTTTCCTGCAGTAGTTTTCACCTGAGCTCTCATCACTTTCCAGTATTGTGTTGTTCTATTATCATTTTCCTAAATCACAGGGTTTAAGGACCCTGAGAGTGGGGAGTTTTGTCTGTTTTGTTTCATGCATTAGCCACGTTCCTGGAACAGCACCTGACGCCTGACGGGGGCTTAACAAACATTCAGTCAACGTCCACACTGGGCTCTCCAGGACTCCTCCCCACGAGCTGTGCACTGAACTTCCAAGAAGAGAGCATCTCGGCCATGTCATGCCCCAAATTCCCAAAAAGAGACTTTTAATGAGTGCTGTATTCATTTTCTACTGTTACCAGAAAAATTACCACAAATTTAGTGGCTTCAAATAACCCAACTTTATTTTCTCATTATTTCTGTAGATCAGAAGTCCAATGAGCTCAGCGGGATCTCTGCTCACGGACTCACAAAGTGGAAATGAAGGGCTGGGCAGGCTGCACTGCTTCCTGAGGATCCGAGGTAGAATCGGTTTCCTTACTCATTCGAGTTATTGACAGAATTCAGTTTCTTGCAGTTGTAGGACTGAGGCCCCCATTTCCTTGCTGGCTGTCAGCTGAGGGCTGTTCCCAACTTACAGAAGCCACTTGCATTCCTCGGCTCATGGCCCCCTTCCTCCACCTTCAAAGTCAGCAAGGCAGTCGAGTCTTCTCACGTTTGGAGTCTCTTTCACTCTCCGTTTCTCAGACTCACTCTTCTGTCTTCCTCTTCCACTTTTAAGGGGGCCACGCGATTACATTGGGCTCATCCAGATAATCCAGGGTAATTCACCCTATTGTAAAGTCCATAAACTTAATACCAGCTGCAACGCCCTTTGCCATGTAATGTAACATACACAGGATAACACCAGATATTAGGGCATAGACATCTTCGGGGGGTCATTACTCTGCCATCACAAGTACCATCCAGTATAGCTCTCTCAATTTTTAGGTACCAATTGCACTAACTGTAGCAGAGGATTGCTGTTCTAGCTAATAATGTTCATGATTTCAAATTGTCTGTTCAGTTTTGAATAGTCAGCATAACAGAAGCACACACAAAGACCGCTCTCTACAGAAAAGAATTCAGCCAGAACCTGAAATTAACTTCCTAGTGTCCAGCACACCACATGGAGCGAGTACTTGATTTGCTTTGTGCATTGCTGAAGGAATAGGAAAGGAAAAGGTCTCTCCTCGCCCACACTGTCCTCAGAGAAGAAAACGTTTTCTTGGAAACAGCCTCACTTTGCTCGTAAAAGCCTGCACGTTATGCATCACAAGCAACCCAGGAACTCATGGCACCAGCTCCTGCTCCTGGTGCACAGCCTCACCGGCCTCTTCCCACCATTACCTGCTCTCTGTCTGTTTGTGGTCCTTCTTGTTCACACAGAGTGTAAGGAGTCTGCCTCTCATTAGTTTTCCCTCGACACTCCTCTGCATCTTGGTACCATTCCACGTGGCTTCCCATCCATTCACCTCGTCTCTAACAGTCACACACACCTATTCATCTGGACTGTCCAATCCTTGGCCAGGTATCAATTGTACCAGCTACACAAACTGGACCTCAGCACACGTTCCTGTGTTCCTGTAACTAGTTGTCCCTCTGAAACGTATGCTGCAACATCATGTGAGATTTTCTGGCAAGAGTTAGTCATGTGATGGAATAAGGTCTTCATACAAGTCTGAAATCCAGCGACCAGTTTATTCTATAATTATGTAGTTTTTAAACTGCTATATCAAAAAGTTTGCTGATTTTTTCCTCATGCTCTAAAAGGGACAGCTTTCTAGTTCTCTGCAAGATACCATCCCATACACCTACGCACACAGGCATACCCCCAAAACTCAGAAGATCAATACTCCCCCAAAATGATGTTTCTGTATATCACAATCATCTCTCCAGTGGTTCTTTGACAAAGATAATGATAAATATTCACAAAATGTTGAAAAGACTGGGCAAGCCATGCTCTCCACAGATAGTAGAGAGATCTTAATTAACATCTTGTCTTTGATCATCATCTCTCAACCTATGTGAGTAATTACTTGCATTATACAGCAAGAAACTAATTAATCGCCAAATGACTCACCAATCTCCCTTTATAAATTAACCCCACTAATTGCATTCCCTGTAACCTTCTGTGTGAGCCAGGGCAACCTAATCATTAGTGAGCTTGTCAGGATGTGATGCTCATAGGACAATCTACAATTTGGAGACTCAAACTCTGTCTCTTTTCAGTTCTACAGCTGCCCATAACACAACGTGACCACACATTTGTGAAGTGGAGCTGGGACCAATAATATTTTGGTTTTTGTTTTAAACATTTGAATAGTTCTATAGCCAGACATTTGCATTCACATTTCCTGTTCTTTCTTTCATAGTCATTAGGAAAAATTTTATTTTCTTTCTATTATAAATTTTTTTCAGAAATAAACATAGAATATTATATATCCATCATCAAAAACTGACAGCTGTTAATATTGTACCATATTTATTTCAACTAATATATTTTTGCTGCAGTATTTTAAAGTAAATTGCGAGCAGGATAACAGCTCACTCCTAAATATTTTGATATGCATTTCTCAGTTTTAGAAGAATTTGAAAATAAAAAGGTCTTTAATTAGCTAGTGAATTAAAAACATCATTTCAGTTTTTTACACTCATAAAATGAAGACATTTTTAGTCAATTTACATATAATTAGACATTTTCATTGAAAGATAGACCAAAGTTTGACCAGATTTAATTCTATCCTATTTGTATGGAGAAAGATCTCAAAGAAAGTGTCTTTTCTCTTTGAATATGTTTCATCCACATGGTCCCCCTGATTCACACCCTCCTGTGATGTTCCACAAGTTTACACTCAGATCGATTACCCCTTTTCCGTGCAGCTCATGTGCTGTGTGACTGGTTCACACAGGCTCACCTACACCCTTCCTGCTCCCTCTGCCTGGAAGGTCTTCCTTCTTCCTCCTCTACACATCTACTTCCTATCTCTTTAATTTTAGGCTGAGATCATTATTCCTCCAGGGAGTCTCCTCTAGTCCTTCCCTGATGAATAAAGACGCTTGTTCAGTGGTTCCACAGTTGTGATTCCTCTGTCGTTAAACTTACACACCCTCTGGAAGATGTCTCCCTGCCTCACCATATCATCATCTCCAAGGGGCAAGGGCAGAATCTGATTCATTTTTTCCAGTGTCTATTACAGAAGAAACACACCATGTGCACAGAATATTTGTTGAACTGTCAAAGGGACACTGAAGATGACAATGTTGGACTAGGTCATCTCTGAGATATCTTCCAGCTCAAAATTTCACGAGACTTCACAGAAAACAGTTCATTCAGCCCTCATAGACAATAATCCTTATAAATTCCTTTATGGCATTGTTGCTCCTTCAGTGTTCTTTAGAGGTAGCATGGATGATTCTCTTTTCTGACACTATTGATCTAGCCATTCAGAGAACTGCTTCCTAGTACAAGTGGCCTACAAGGGCTGGATTAATATAAAAACTATCTCTCTCAAAACATGGCTTAGCTGGCTATAAATTAAAGGAACAAATCTGAGGCCAGAAATTATTCCATAGGGTCAGCAAGCACTGAATTTGGGGCCCACATGAAGGCGTCTGCTGACCTGCTGGCTTAGAGCTTGGGTTTTGACGGTGTGCAGGTAACAAAAGATGAGCCTGAGGCCTGATGCTGTTGGGAAATTGGACTGAAACCTCCGTATAAGGTCAGGACATCCAGAAGATGACTCTCTTAGTGAGCAAACAAGAAACAAAAACATCCTTTAGAAAGAGGCTGGCTTGTTCTACTCTTGGCTCCATTTAGAGTTGGAGCAGGAACAGTGAAGAAAAAACTTCTTCTCTGCAAATTTCTAACCACAAGCTGACATTCCTGTGTGGTCCAGATTTAGTCTAAAGTGGACTTAGGTCACCAGTTCCTCCAGGCACCTTGCAGAAGTAAACACAAATTTTCTCTGGAGGAATGCACTTTGAGAACCTCATGAGTTCTTTATCATAACTCATGAGGCACACAAGAAATAAGCCACCATGTGAGGCAGTCAGCATTGACAAGCAAAGCCCATGGATATTAGCATTATAAATTGCAGAACATAAAATATGTTTAAGAAAAAAAATAAGAGATTGAAAGGATATTGAAGATACAAGAGTATAAAAATTGAATATGAAGATTTCAGGAAATGAAAAATAGAATAATCAAAATTAACTTAATGGATGGATTAAACAGCCATTAGACAAAGCTGAACAAAAAATCAGCATTTTGGAAAACACATTTGAAGAAGTTAACCAAAACATCAGTGGAGAAACAAAGAAAAGGGAAATATATAAGATATGAAGACACAAAGGGTGGTGTGAGAAGATCCCACACTGGCAGATTTAAAGTTCCAAAAGGAGAGAGTAGGAGGACAGGGGAGAACAAGTTTTCAAAGACAAAATAGCAAAACATTCCCACCGTTGAATAAAGACACAGATTCTCAGACTCCAGAAATCAAATGAACCCAAACCTAGACACAGTGAAACCGCAGAACATCAAAGTCAAAGAGAAGTTCTTAAAAGGAGCCAGAGAGAAAAAACTAATCACCAACAGACCGAGAACTGATTTGTCAGCAATAACAATGGAAGCTGGGGGGAGAAATAAAATAATATCTTCAGAGGCTGAAAGCAAATAATTCTCAACCAAGGATCACACATCCAGAAAAAGTATCTTTCAAGATTGAGACCGAATTAAAGACCATTTCAGACAAACAAAAACGGAGACCATTCCCTCTTAGCAGTAAATAAATCCTTTAAAAAAGACATTTTTGGAAGAAGAAAAATTATAACATAAAATTAAGGTAAAACTAAAATCCCATATGACATTAGCATATAATTTAGAGGCAATTAAAGTATTTCAAACTGTATATATTATTTGTGAGGGGGAAGTTATTAAGTTTAAGCTTTTTAAAATTATATATGAAAAATGTTCTAGATTAACACTAAAAGAAGTAAATATAATATGTATCTCCCAAACTAGTAGGAGGAACGAGGATAAAATAAGGAAGAAAGTTTAAATCAATTTAAAAGAAGCCAAAAGAAGGTAGTGGTGAGAGTGGAAGGGACATAGGAAGATCTGGTGAAAGAGAAGCTCACATAAGATAACAGAATCACATTCAAATATTGTGCATTAATAACCACAATTAATGTAATTGAGCTAAACTCTCTCATTAATAGACAAAGATTATCAGAACGGATAACAAGGAAAAGTCACATGTCTTGTTTACAAAAGATAACTCACAGAACATAGGCGTACAGAAACGTTTAATGAAAGAATGGGAAAAGATAAGCAGTTGTTTGATGGACCTAGGGTGTCAATGTTGCAAGAAGAAAAATTTCTGGCAATTGTTTGCACAACAATGTGAATAAGAACATCACTGAGCCATACACTTAAAATTGTTTAAGATGGTAAATTTAATGTTATGTGTATTTTACCACAATTGAAAAGAATTTTAAAGGATAGGAAAGATATGCAAGGCAAACACCAACCAAGGGAGAAAGAAACTAATGTTTATTAAATATTGTTATTTTAATATAATTTTATATTACATATATTCTTTATTATTTAATAAACAAAAATATACTAGAGATAGAGAGGGCTGCTTCATATCAATAAAAGGTTTAATTCACCAGGAAATATAACATTTCTAAATTTGTATATACTCAGTAACGTATTTTCAAAATATATGAAGCAAAAAATTCGCCATAATTGCCATTACTCATCATCTTGATGGGAGATTTCAAGGTACATCTTCCCAAGAAGATGGGAAATCATGGATACAGAGCACATGAACCACACAGTCAATAAGCTTAATCTAGTGGACACTATAAAACACAGCACCTAGAAAGTGGAGAACACACTTTCCTTTGAAGACCACAGGGGACCTTTGTCAAAATTGACCACAATATAAGCCACTGGTCTCAATACATTTTTAAAAATTAGTATCACACAGACCACATTCTCTGATCATAACCAAGTGAGAAATCAATCTTGAAATTTTTTTTTTAATATTTGGAGACAAGAATGATGCAGACAACAAACTACATACTTTATTATGTGGCATAGTTTTAAGGACATTATCTGCTGCATTCCGACTGTTGGGAATTTAGGGAGCTTAGTAAATAGCACATTTTTTAAAAAAATTTCCTTGAATATATTCAAAACTATCAAGGCAAAGTATTTTCTTATATAAAACATTTTACTTTCCCCACTACGCCAAAGAAATCCAATAAATAGCTTTACTCAAGAGACTCAGTGAGGGGCCAGCCCCATGGCTGAGTGCTTAAGCTCCTGCGCTCGGCTTTGGTGTCCCGAGGTTCACAGGTTCAGATCCTGGGGACAGCCCTACCTACCACTCATCAAGCCATGCTGTGGCGTCATCCCACACAGAAGAACTAGAATGACCCACAACTAGGATAGACAGCTGTGCACTGGGGCTTCCGGGAGAAAAAAAAGAGGAAGATTGGCAACAGATGTTAGCTCAGGGCCAATCTTCCTCACCAAAAATCACATCTTTAAAAACAAATAAATAAATAAAAATTAAATCTAAAAAAAATAAAGCAGATTTTCTTTTTAAAAGAAAAAAAAGGTGTCTCCATGAGAACCGCGATGGCCACAGGCCCCTGTGCAGCTGCAGGGTGGAGGCACCCGGAGCACCCCACCCCCTCCACAAGCTCGCCTGTAGTTTTGTGGGTTTGTTTGTGTAGTTTCCCACTTAAATTTGGAACTAATTGATAAACTACATAAGGAGTCAGGTAGACGAGATAAAATGCTCATTTTATCAGGAATACAGTTTTGGAGAGCATGGCTCAGGCATGTAAGAGTGGGCTTGCTTGTCCGCTCCTCTGAACTTTACGCACAACCTGAAAGTGCCGGCAGTGCCCACAGGGACAGAGCTCGCGGGACGGCCGGCGTGCACCCGTGTGCGTGCTCTCCGCGGGCAGGCAGGTCCCAGGAGAGGCCTGAGGACGGCTCCTGTGCACAGGCCGGGCCGCTGCCCCCAAACTCAGCCAGGCAAGTCCTCTCCACAGGGAGGGGCCGGCGGGTTAGAGAGCTGAGGAGCCTTGTTCCGCCCCCTCCCCATGGAGGGGCAGAGACTCGGGAGAGCTCCCTAATGCCGCATACGGGGGAAAGCTGCAGGCTTTGCGGGGAGCTGGGGGGCGGGTAGACAGGCTTCTCGGCGTCTTTACCTCCTTCCTGGAGCTGAGCGGTGATGTTGAGTTCACACTGCACCTTAGCTCTCAGCACAAGGACGATCTGCTCCTCTATGGTGACCGTGCCGTCAGAATTCAGCTGAGAATCGAACACAACACAGACAGAGACAAACGTCCCCATTATGTTGTTTTTAAGCCGTGATACAAATTTTCATTATTTTACCTTCTAACATAATTGAAAATAAAAGTTTCTATATCGAGCTATCTGAAATAGTCCTTTATCTGAATCAAAATTCAAAATCCATCACTGTATAAGATTTTAGAATAATCTTACTTTTACCTGATTTGCCTAAAGAAAAACATCTCATACCAGAATTTTTTAATATAATTAGGTAATTATATCAGATATAAGATAATTGGAAAAATGACAAAGATTAAAAATTTCCTAGAATGTTATGAAGACAATATTTTATTAATTGTCTTGCAATATGTCAATTATGGCAAATAGAAAGAGAATGGCCTAGAAGACTAAATTTAGCACTCCTGAGAAATCACCAGTGAAACCTTGGGCAAGTCACTCAATGTCTATGGGCTTTGATTTACTCACCTAGGAAATAAACAGGATACTCCAAATGGTCTCTACTTACATCTTTCCTCCTTTTTCCAGCTTTATTGAGATATTATTGATGTGTAATATACATATGTTTAGGGTGTACAATGTGATGCCCTGATACATATATATGCTGTGAAATGACCACCACAATAAGGTTAGTTAACACCTCCATTCCCTCACATAATTATCATTCTTTGTGTGTGGTGATAACATTTAAGATGTTCTCTCTTAACAACTCTCAAGTATATAATATAGTATTGCTAATTATAGTCGCCAGGCTGTTCATTAGATCTCCGGAATTTATTCATCTTATAGCAGGAAGTTCTTGCCCTTTGACCAACATCTCCCCATGTCACCCACCCTAACCTCTGACAAACACCATTCTACTCTCTATTTCTACGAATTCAGCTTTTTTAGATTCCATATATAAGTGAGAACATACAGTACTTGTCTTTGTCTGTCTGACATTTCACTTAGCATAATTCCCTCAAGTTCTATCCATGTTGTTGCAAAGGGTAGAATTTCCTTCTTTCTATGGCTGAATAATATTCCATTGTATATCTATACCATCTTTTCTTTATCCATTCATCCATCAATAGATGCTTAGGTTTTTTTCCATGTTTGGCTTATGTAAATAATGCTGCAATGAACATGGAGGTGCAGATGTCTCTTCCAGTTAGTGATTTAATTTCCTTCAGATATATGCCCAGCAGTGGAATTCCTGGATCATATGGTAGTTCTATTTTTAATTTTTTGAGGAACCTCCATACTGTTTTCCATAGTAGCTGCACCAATTTGCATCCCCACCAACAGTGCACAAGGGTTTCCCTTTTCTCCATATCCTTGTCAACTCTTGTTATCTCTTGTCTTTTTGATGATGGCCATTCTAACAGGTGGGAGGTGATACCTCATTGTGGCTTTGATTTGCATTTCCCTGTTGATTAGTGGTGTTGAGCATCTTTTCACATATCTATCAGCCATTTGTATGTCTTCTTTGGAAAAATGTCTATTCAAGTCCTTTCCCATTTTTTAATCAGAATGTTTGGGTTTTTTGCTATTGAGTTTTATGGGTTCCTTATATATTTTGGATATTAACCTCTTATCAGATATATGATTTGCAAGTATTTTCTCCCATTCAATAGGTCGCCTTTTCATTTTGTTGATGATTTCTTTTTCTGTGCAGAAGTCTTTTAGCTTGATGTGGTCCCACTTGTTTATTTTTGCTTTTGTTCCTTGCATTTTTGGTGTCATATCCAAAAAATCACTGCCAAGATCAATGTCAGGAGCTTTTTCTCTATGTTTTCTCCTAGTAGTCTTACAGCTTTGAGTCTTGTATTTAAGTCTTCGATCCATTTTGAGCTAACTTTTGTGAGTGGTATAAGATAGGGGTCCAATTTCATTGTTTTGTATGTGAATATCCAGTTTTCCTGACACCATTTATTGAAAAGACTGTCTTTTCCCCAGCGAGTATTCTTGGCTCCCTTGTCAAGTATTAGTTGACTATGCACGTATGGGTTTATTTCTGGGTACTGGATTCTGTCCCATTAGTCTGTATGTCCGTTTTTATGCCAGTGCCAACTGTTTGGATTACTATAGCTTTGTGAGATAGTTTGAAATCAGGAAGTGTGATGCCTCCAAGTTTGTTCTTTCTCAGGATTGCTTTGACTATTTGGGATCTTTTGTGATTCCACACAAATTTTAGGACTTTTTTTTCTCTTTCTGTGAAAAAATGCCATTGGAATTTTGATAGGGATTGCACTGAAGCTAGATTTCTTTGAGTGGCATGGACATTTTAACAATACTAATTCTTCTGTTCCATTAACATGGTACATCTTTCCATTTATTTGTGTCTTCTTCCATTTCTTTCATCAATGTCTTGTCGTTTTCAGTGTACAAGTCTTTCACCTCCTTGGTTAAATTTATTCCTTAGTGTTTTATTATTTTTGACACTATTATAAATGGAATTGTTTTCTTATTTCTATTTCAGATAGTTCTTTGCCAGTGCATAGAAACACAACTGATTTTTATATGTTGATTTTGTATTCTGAAACTTTACTGAATTCATTTATTAATTCTAACAGTTTTTTTGGTGGAATCTTTACAGTTTTCTATATATAAGATCATAGCATCTGCAAATAGAGACAATTTTACTCCTTCCTTTCTGATTTGGATGGTGCTTATGTCTTTTTCTTGCCTAACTGCTCTGGCTAGGAATGCCAGTGCTGAATAGGGGTGGTGAGAGTGGGCACTCTTATCTTGTTCCTGATCTTATGGAAAAGCTTTCAACTTTCGTCATTGAGTACAATGTTAGCTGTGGGTCTGCCCTTTTTGTTTTAATACTGTGACACGTTCATGGTAAGATATGCACCAACATATCCATTATCCATTCAATCAATATTTGTTAAATACTTTTGATATGAAAAATAATCTTTGATATTATAGCAAAGACTTTCATTTTCTAGTATTTTTCTGTAGCACATTTTCTTCAAATAAAACACTTCATGAGAAAATTCCAACTACTAAAAATATGTATATAATAGCAGAACTTCCCCAACTGAAGCCTAGGAGAATGTGAATGGGGAATCACGCTGTCTCACTAATTTGAATCTTCCTTTTACCGGACCTGCTCTGAAAAACCACAGGGATTCTCAAAGCATTGCCAGAAAGCCACCATTAATAGGAATATAAAGATGTCCAGCAGCGTCTTATAGGACTCCCACACAAATGTTTCTTCCTACTGGATATCTTTCAGTAGGTATCCTGATACCCATTCCCACCCTGGAGCATGTTTCTAACATACAACAAGTGAATAATAAATACTTGTTGGGTGAACTCATGAGATTTGGCTTTAACACAATCACTAATGGAAAGGAAATTCCATTATTGGAAGACTTTAATTTCAATAAAATCTATTTTAAACATGATAAAATATTCATAAGTGTTTGTTGACAGCATGGAGCTTGGACCACCTGAAGCTGATGCCCATGGAAAATGCAGATTCTTAGCCTGCACATCACACCCAGTGAATCAGAATTTATTTCTGGACGTGAGACTGATGATCCTCATGTTTCATAGGAACCCCTGGTGATTCTTGCACTTACTTTAATGGGTTTGAGAACCAACATATTTGAAGGTACGAGATAATAGTGAAGATCATTCTCTTAGTCAAGGTCCAATCAGAGAAGCAGAACTACTGAGAGACTAGGACAGATTATAAAGAAAGAGAGAGAGGTGGAAATGGAGGCAGAATGAAGTATGTGTTACAGGTACGTGAACATAAACAACGTGGGAGCTGGTTAAACAACCCTGGGAAGGCTATTATTTCTTGTCTGGTGCTGGAGCTGGAAATCTGCAGGTGAGGCAGTCAGATAAAGAAGAGGAGTGTAAAGAGAGGGAGAGAAAGAACAAGCCGCAACCACAGACACGAGCTGGAAACCACAAGGACATGCTGGAGCCACGTTACTTCTCGGTACGTCCAGCCTTGATGATGTGAGTACACAGCAGGAGAAACTGGCGCCCTCCATCATGGACCTAAACACACACTGGGCCCAGGAATCAGAGACGTTAAAGGAGGACCCAGGGAGAGGGGAGCAGCTGCAGGCCCGGCTGCCGCCCTCTCCAGCGAGAGACACTAAAGTGCCTGCCCCCACCTTCTAAGTCTAAAAACCAAAACAGCTGCTGCTCCACCTTTGCCTCCAACGCTCCAGAAACACTGTCTCTGCAGCTCACCCCAACCAGAAGCACGAAGGGAAGGGGGCTCCGAGGAACCAGCTGAGCAAGCCAAACTGACCTGTCACAAGGCCCTGGAATCCACCTCGGTCAACTCGGCTCTCACACACACCTCTTTCAACCCACTTAATCTGCAAAAACTTCAGTAACAAAGTCATGCTCCCATCTAACATGGCCCGCTGCATTTGGTGCCAAGAGGGGTTCCTGAGGAACAAACTCTTAGGAGGGAAAAATCTGTATTTGTCATGTATAGCCGTGTAAGAGATTAACCCAAAACTCTGTGGCTTAAAACAACAAACATAATTATCTCACAGCTTGGGAGAGGGCTAGCTGTGTGGTTCTGGCTCAGAGTTCCTTATGAGGTTGCAGTCAAGGCTTCGGCCAAAGAAGCTGTCACCTAAAGACTCGACTGGGCCTAGAGCGTCCACTTCCAAGACGGTCCACCACGTGGCTAGTGTTAGGGGCTCAGTCCCGCAGCGGCTGACGGGAAGAAGCCTCGGGCCCTCACCACATGGTTTTACATGGACGCGTGTGTGTCTTTATGACACGGCAACCGGCTTCCCACAGGCTGAGTGAGTCCAGAGAGGAAGCCCCAATCCTTTCATAATCTAGTCTCAGACGTCACACGTGCTCGGTCCCATCATATCCCATTGGGTGAAAGTAAGTCGGTTCTCAGGGGAGAGGACTTAATCTCAACTTCTTAAAGGGAAGTATCAAAAATTTGTAAATACATTTTAAACAACCACAATTTTCTGCAGGTGGCCATCTATTTTCTAGAAAGAGATACTGAGTATTGTGTTTTCTGTAGTTTATTAACAATAATAGGGTCCAGAGCTTTGCATTTCTGTTTTCTGTTAGGGACTCAGAGATTCTTAAATAAAATAAGACGACAAAACCTGTCAGTTTCCCCAAGTGACAATTTCCCAACCATCCAACCTTTGCAAATCCCTCATCTTTAACTTCGGGCTGCAAGTACACTTATCGTCCAGCACCACGCTTCAAGGAAAGCAGGAAAACAATCCTTTCATACTATGGAATAAGACATTCTGAGCTGAACGTTAGAAATAGAAAGCTGTTTACATCATTAGCCGTAGAGATCATGATGATGATTTTAAATGACACAAAATGATAGGCTGGCAGGTTAAACTGAAATGGAGTGTGCAGAAAGAATACTTATCAGGAGAACTAGTTCTGCATCAAAAAATTATGCGTTTATTATTTTTGAATATATTTATACTATGGAGAGCAGCCCAGTGAACGGTCAGGTAGACAGCTTTGGAGGTTCCTGGATAATATTCATAGCTCAATGACTACACTATTTTAATGATCTTTATGAAAGGAGAGAATAATCAAAAACTAATTTCGGGGGTTGGAATACACCCTAGGATTTGGTCTCAGGCTAACACGATGCAGATCTGAGCTGTGGGTTGCTCCACTAAAAGAGAGCCATGAAATCTCACTTATGAAAAGGGAGAATGAAATGGAAACTGAGTCACCCGTGTGGGCACGGCAGGAAAACTGGCTTCTTCCCCCTCGTTCTCTAGAAACAGGCATCATTCAAGTTGTTTTTCTGTTATGGGGGGTTTTCTCTGGCTGTTTTTTCAGTTCAGTAGTTACGTTCTTTTACTTCAGTCCTAGAAAACACTGGGTGGGCTGTTTCGGAACTGTAAATTTCATTCAGAGAAATTTGCCTTCATTTATCAAACATGAACATTTGAGATCACCCGTGTACCATTTTTACCTGAACAAATTCATCTTTGTTTCCTTTTGTGCAGACGCAGCCCTTTCACTGGGACAACCTTTTCAGGAACATAAGCATCCTATAAACGACAGCTTCTAAAGACATTCTGCTCTAAAAACATGGCCAGTTTAACGGGGAGCAAGACTGACTAGGATGTGCTAATACAGGATCTGTGGGTTGATCGTTAGTCATTCAATGAGCAAGAAAACGCTCAGCGTGGTGCCTGTTGCCTCCTCTCCCCCTTTGTTACAGAAACAAGTGTTCTTCACCCAGGGGGACATCAAATCACCTCATACTTAAGGCCAAAGAGCGGTTTCCACCCTCGGTGTCTATCCCTCCAAAAGCAACAATTACATCCAAAACGAAGTGGCACATTCAGCAAAACAGACGTTAGTAACTTTTCTGGGCAAGCGGCCCTTTACAATTTGAAACAAAACATTTACTTTCAATCTGTCACACGTGATGGCTGAGAGAAGGCCTCATTTGATAATGTGCATTTTATTGAAAGTCCCTAAAGTTGCCATTATAGATATTAATTGCTGATGTAAGAATATGCAAATCTCCATCATTACAATATCCACATTTATTCCACTTTCCAGCAAATGTGAACCTATCAGTCAGATGTATTAAAAAGAAGCACTCCAGAACATCCACTTCCGGCATGACGGAGCAAACACACTTACTGTACCTCCAGCAAGTACAACTGAAAACTCTGGACGCTGTCTACAAAATGAACGTGAAACAATTCTGAAAGGCAGAGAGCAGAAAGCGACCAGTTTGGGACCTCAGATTCGGAAGAACAACACAGGGTGAGTTCTCCTGGTTTTCTTTTTGCCTCATATATTCCTGGCTTGCAGTTGGAGAAGCTGGCAATTCTGAAACAGCAATAGATGCTGACGATAAAAGCCTCGAGAAAACTCTGCTTCAACAGAAAGGAAGGAAAGGGACAGCCTGACAAGACAGAAAAGTTTAAGACAATAACAGCTCGACCCCAGGCAAACGCCAGAGAAAACACTGCCACCCTATCCCAGTCCACACCAGCAAAGGCCAGGTGGAGAGCCCAGACCTGCAGCCTTGCCAGGCGGTAAGGAGGCGCCCCCACACCCTCCCCAGGGTGGTTTCCCATCACAGCAGAGAGCCGGGACTTCCTTCCCTACTAGTCTATGACAAGGCCCCTCATGGTCCCCCCACTGGCTGTCAGTGGAGACCATGTGGGAGCTGGGACTTCCTCCCTGACTGGGCAGTTACCTGGTGTCCCTCCATCTCCCTCTGGAGCGATGTCAGAGAAGACCTTGTGGAGAGTCAGCCTAGCAACAATCAGGCCACCCCACAGTGGGTCGGTGGAGACCACATGGGGAGCAGAAATCACACCCACTCCATCAGCAACAAGGAGTCCCCCACCTTGGTTTCAACAGCAGCTGCCTGAGGAACTAACCTTGTATCTCCACTGAGCAGTAACAAGTGACACTCCCATTTCCCCAGCCACATTAATACCAGACAAAGTGGACTTCAGAGCAAACAAAATTACCAGAGACCAACAGGGACGTTACATGATGATAAAAGTGCCATTCCACCAGGAAGGCATAGCCATCCTGAATGTGTACACATCAAAAACAGCTGCAAAATGTGTGAAGCAAAAACTGATAGAACTTAAAGAAGAAATAGACAAACCCACAATTACAGTCGGAAAATTCAATACTCCTCTCTCAATCGATAGAACAACTAGGCAATAAATCAACAAAGAAATAGAAGAACTCAACCACGCCATCAACCAAGAGGATTTAATGGACGTTTATAGAACACTTCCCTCAACAACACAGAAGACATTCCGTGCGAGCGCTCACAGAATATAGACCAAGGCAGACCATACCTGGCTATAAAACAGATCTCAACAAGTTTAGAAGAACTGAAATCACACAGAGGATGTTCTCAGACCACATGGAATCAAACTAGAAATCAACAAGAGAAAGATAAGAGGAAAATCTTCAAACACTTAGAAAGTACACAACACACTTTTAAATAATTCACGGGTCAAAAAGGAAGTCTCAGGGAAAGTCAAAAAACTACTTTGAACTGAATGAAAATGAAGATACAAACATATCAAAATGTGGAGGACACACTAAAAGCAATGCCGAGGGAGATTTATAGCATGAAATACCTACACTAGAAAAGAAGGAAAGGCTCATGTCGGTAACATAATCTCCCAGCTCAGAACCTAGAAAAAGAAGAGAAAAATAAAGCAAAGCAAGAAGAAGGAAGGACATAATAAAGAAAGTAAGAGAAATCAATGAAATTTAAACAGAAAACAACAGAGAATATCAATGAAACAAAGAGCTGGTTCTTTGAAAAGACAATATAATTGACAAACTTCTGACAAGTGCACAAAGGAAAAAAGAGAGAAAATGCAAATTAAATTATGGAAATGGAGAACAGATTAGCAGCTGGCAGGGCTGAGGAGGGGGAGTGGAAGGAAGAGAGTGTGGCTACAAAGGCAAGAGGAGGGGTCTTTGGGGGATGCATGTCCTGCATCTCCACTGCGTCCATGGTAACGTGCTGGCTGGGACACTGTCTACAGCTTGTAAGACATTACCCCTGCAGGGAACGGGGTAAAGGACACACAGGTTCTCTCTGTATTCTCTGCATGTGAATCTACAATTAACTCAATAGGCTAATTTTTTTAAAAAAAGAAATATTCTGTCTTAACTTAAAAGAACACAATATATAAAAATATTACCTCATTCTAGTAAATGAAGGTTTGCCATAAAGTGGTTGTAAAAACCAAAGGTAAATAAGAATTGTCAAAATATGCTTATTTTATAATTTTGTAAAAATATCTCCTTCATAAAGTGAAGTTTCTTTAACATATTTAGTGTCCTCTTAGAAAGTTATAATAACATTCATCTATCAAATTTGACTTTAATTTGAAAGGATTAAAAAAAAATGTTTATTGAACTTTGCTGGGCAATGGGATCTAGGCAGCAGCTGGCCTCAGAGCAGGGCTGGCAGCCAGCTCACGAGTGTAAAGGAAACAAAAAAAAGAATATGTTTAAGGAGAATGAATTCTCTTCTAGGCCAGACAGTCTATTTTCCACAGTCCAAGAGAAAAGTGAGCCCATCTGCAATAAGAGATTTTGCTTGGAATTCAGCGTTTCTCATACTCTAGTATTGATGGGCCAGATAATAAATTGGTTTTATTATTTTTATTTATTTATTGTGAATGGACTTCGGAAATGAAACATGTTTTTAATTATTTAGAATTTACTGTCTGTAATATTGGGTTAAAATAGAAAAAAGGAAACTGCTATAATAATCTGATAGCTTTGGGGAAAATATTATGGAACCACCCACCTTTAATTAAATCAGCAACTATGAGAGTGTTTTCCGATTTGTCCTTCTTTTTTATTGAAAGTAAAACAAGTGATATGGACAAAATACACAGCATAACCACACATGAACACATAGACACACAAACACGCATATACACACAACAAAAATACACGGCATACATACACATGACAAAAACACACAGTATAAACACACACACACACACGTCCATACTTCTCAAGCTTTATAACCCTTTCACAAACTGACCTCTAACTCAGAGCTAAATCTGAAGACCATTCCTTTTTGCATTTTAAATCTGGCTGTAAACTATAAAACTTCCCATGACCCTGTTCTTAGAAGAAGCAAAGTGAAAACAGTTTAAGAATAAAATGTCTCTCCGTCTAGGACGTGGCTCAGACAGAGCACAGAAGGAGGAAGCGGTCATGGGTATGAAAGGGCAGCGGGAGGGACTCCTGTGCTGAAATGTTCTGTGTCTTGACTGTGGTGGTCACATGCATAACATGTGCGGTAAAACTGCAAAAAACTGAATGCGCGTGCACACACACACACACAATGAGCACAGGGAAGCCAGTGAGAGCTGAATAAAGTGGGGAGACTGTCGGAATATCAGCTTCCTGCTTGGGATACTGTCCTGTGGTTACGAAAGATGAAACTGGGTGAAAGATGTACAGTTTCTCTGTATTATTTCTTACATTGCAGGTGAATCTATCATTTTCTCAAAATAAAGATTTTTTTCATTCAGATAATAAAGAGTTTTTAGTGAATTGTCTGGTTTAATGACTATAACCCTGAGAGAGAAAGACCAAGTAAATTTTAAATTAAGCATAAATTAAGTACAATATACTCTATTAATCTGATCTCAATCCAGCTCAAATATATTAAGACTATTTGGCAAAGAATTTGAGTGCAAAAGAAATCATGTACTACGTAGCTCCCCGTAAATTTATAGGCTTCTATAAATGTGAAAAATTCCCTATATTCTCAAAAAGCAGGAAAACCAACTAGAACTGAGAACCTTTAAATTCCCACCTATTACCAGACCTCCTAAGCAAGCTCTATTAATCATCAATTAATTTAAAATAACTCCCTTGGCAGTTAAATGAGGTAACTGGATCTTCCTCAAAAGTAATTTACTTATTTTACACAGAGTTGCCATTAAAACACAAATCCAAAATTAGCCAAGTTAAGAATTATACACACAGGATCAAACAGATTTGTCCAATTGTCAGTCCTCAGGTCAAAAGCTCCCTTTTCGTGTCTCAGCAAAGTTGACCTGAGATTTTTAGTTATTTAAAAAAAACTGCTTTGGGGCTGGCCCCGTGGCCGAGTGGTTAAGTTTGCGCGCTCCGCTGCAGGCGGCCCAGTGTTTCGTTGGTTCGAATCCTGGGCGCAGACATGGCACTGCTCATCAAACCACGCTGAGGCAGCGTCCCATATGCCACAACTAGAAGGACCCACAGCGAAGAATATACAACTATGTACTGGGAGGCTTTGGGGAGAAAAAGGAAAAATTAAAATCTTTAAAAAAAAAAAAAACAAAAACTGCTTTAAACACCTAATTAGCTAGTACATCTGAACTGGCTTTCCAAACCACCCGCACTAAGAATGTGAGAAATTTTCTGTCAACTCAGAATAGCCGAGAATTTGCTTTGAATAGGGCCCTGCAGTTCTGGGGAAGTACAGGCTTTCAAATGTTGCTGAAATCAGAGAGGAGGCTGGCGTGGCAACTTCCCTCCCGCCTTGTACAGGTGGTTCCCGCATGACTGACGAGGGCTGGACCAAGACGGTGAGAGGCATCCTATCTTTTCCTCAGGGGATCTAGAAGGAAGCTGAAGCAAAGCCATCCGTCTTCTTCAGCGCAGCCCGGGGTTCCGTGGGGGAGGCTGGCAGATTCGCTTCTCCGGATTTGGGGAAACAGAATGGCATCGTAACTAAGAGCATGTGCTTTGATATCAGCAGACCTGGGTGTGAATTCTTGTTAGTTGTGAACTTTGGGAGAATTTGTTCATGTCTCTGGAGTTATCTCATTTGCAAAATTGGGAAAATAATTGTTCAAAATCTTGTTTTATGGATTAAATGAATGAGATAGTGACTATGAAATATGTATAAACAATTCTCAGTAACTTGTAGCTGCCTTTTAAATCTTTTACTGACATATAAATAACATTAATTAATTAATAATAAAATTCTGAGGTCTTCAGTTTAAGTTTTCACGGTTTTTTACATTGTCGCTAGGAATGTATGAGACTTCAAATGACTCTTCATTTTCTCCAGTATTTGAGGTCGTCGGACTTTCTGATTATAGCCATTCCAGAGGGTATGAATGCTAACCTATTGTGGCTTAATTTAGATTTTGTGTGTTTAATAGCCACTCTTACTATCATCTGTTGTAAAGTGATCAAGTCTTTGCCAATATTTTAATTGGATGTGCCTTTTTCTTGTCTTTACATATTAGCACTATGTGCTGGTCACATAAAATTGTATGTCAGTTGTTTATTTGTTGTAGATTACGCCTTTCTCTGGTATTCTTTAATCTTGGACTTACCACTATATAATTGTAACATTTACTTCCTTTCTGATTAAGTTCCCAGGGTACATACTTACTTAACCCTTTGACCCTAACCTTTCTGAAAATGAGGAAATTAGTACACTCCTCTCCAGTTTTATCTCTATCAGATCTTCTGAGCTAGCTGTCCTGTGTATACCTGTTCACAACTTTTCCGAGCTTATACAAATATGCACTTCAGTTTATTACTTATAAACTTACAACTTTACATTCTTTTACTTATCTTTCAAGAGTAGCTCTTTTACTTTCTATTTTTAGTTTCTATCGAAACTTTTAGATTTATGTTTAAATAGTTTCATTGCCATTTTTTAATCCTTTTATTTAATGATTCTCCCTTTCTGTTGCCTTCACACATTATTGCTTATGGAACTATTTAGTCATAATGTGTTTGCCTGAAAACTCTAAAGGTCTTTCTCCTTTGCCTTCAACCATTTTAGGATGAGAAAACAGAAGACTAAGACTGGGATAAAGGGTTTTTCCCCTTTTATAAGAGACTTTTGTATTCTCTCTGGGGTATTTACAGTTTTGCACACTTAGTCAAATAGTTTTACAAGAAATTGTATTGGCTTACTTATTAATTTTTCCCAGGCCACAGTTAGACCCCTTGATCTGCAGAATCATGTGTTTTCTGACATGTTTGTACTTATTTCTGCTATACATAAGCTTTATTAGCTAGTTGACCAATGGCCACCTAATGATGCAATTTTTCCTTGTTTATTACTACAGATTAAATTTTAGTCAAATTAGGAAAAAAAATTCTGTTAGTGTATTGATTGATATCACACTAAATGATCGACAATTATATGCCAACAAATTAGACAACCTAGAAGAAATGGATAAATTCCCAGAAACATAGAACCTATCAAGACTGAATCAGAAAGAAAGAGAACAATAGAACAATCTCGTAAAATGAGTTTGAAAGTGTTCCCTCCTCTTCCAGTTTTTGGAAGAATTTGAGAAGGATTGGTATTAATTCCTCTTTAAATATTTGGTGGAATTCACCAGTGAAGCCATCTGGTTCTGGACTTCCATTTTTGAAAGGTTTCTGATTACTGATTCAACCTCCTTGCTGGTAATTGGTCTGTTCAGATCTTCTACTGATGTGCTGCTGTATGACGGACCTTGCCTCACATGGAGAGGAAGGCAGACAGGGATTAGCATTATCAAAAACGTGTCTACAGAGAGACAAATATCGTATCATCTCACTTAGATGTGGAGCCTGAAAGAGTCGAACCTATAGAACCAGAGACTAGAACCGGGGTTGCCAGGGCTGGGGGTGGGGAAATGGGGAGAAGCCAGTCAAATGTACAAACTCCCAGTTGTAGGAGGAATGAGTTCTGGGGATCTAATGTACACACAGTGACTATACTTAACAACACTGTTTTGTGTACCTGAAATTTGCTAAAAGAGTAGATCTTAAGTGCTCTCACTAGAAAAAAAAGGTAACTATGTGAGGTAATGGATGTGTGAATTAACTTGATAATGGCAATCATTTCATGATGTATTTATATATTAAATCATCACATTGTACACATCTTTAAAAATCACATTGTACAACCTAAAACATAAAATAAAAAATAAATAAACCACTCCTCCTCATCCCAAAAAGACAGTGTTGACCTGCATGGGAACAGTACAAATCATCAAGATCATTTCCTTCAGGTAGCCGGAACCAGAATTTGAGATTACAGAAAATCAGGCCAAATTGCAGAGGTCAACATCCCATCCATTTGGAACTAGTGTCACCACCCCAGGCATCACATCTGTCAGGTAGTGGCTTGGAAAAATAGCATGGTTGACATCCATCAGCAATGAGGGGGCTAATTTTGAGCAAAAACAATGAGGTAAAATCACCACTGATAACAAGGTCAACAAACTCTAAGGTAGAGTTTCACATAGTAGAAACTGTGCACCCATTAGCTATAACAATTATGCACGTATGTTAAGAGAATAAAGGAAAATTACTATGAGAACTTGTAAAATTAAACAACGTCCTATGGCCTTTCAAAATAGGAGTGGATACTGGAACTCAACTTTGGGTTTTCTAGTTTTTAATATACCAGTACGGCCATCCGTGAGACAAGAGCTAGCTTTTTGATGAAAGAGAGGAGGCCAAGGCATAACTGTTCTTAGATAGCTGAGGGGCTAATAGGGAGAAACAAAGTGGGAAGGGTAAGATGTATTGAGCAATTTAGTCAACAGACCTGGGAATAATCGATGGGTTCTAAACGAGTAAGAAGTGAGAGTCTACATGGTCTTACTGGAGGTAAAGGGAAACTGTTGGAAGGGATCACTCAGAGGATGTGACCACCGATTGACCCTGGAGTGGACCTGGGCAATTGGAGGCTCTCACCCTTTCCCTGTCTTGGAATGTGCGCTCTGCCCACTGTCCACAGGGGGAGCTGTTTCAAGGACGCAGCCTTGAGAGAGCAAGGCATTGGGACCATCTGGATGGTATACGTGCCTGACCCCCGTTAAGGCCTCCATATAAATCTTAAGATTCTGGCAGCTGGGGGTGGAGATCTGCTTGTCCCATGGCCCCCAAGACAAGGCTTGTAAGTAAGTTCCCTTGCTTATCACACCCGCCACCCACCAGCCTGGGGTGTGCCTCTTTCTTCGGTCTCTCTCTGCCCTCCATGAATGGGGGCCAGTTTCACATTTCTCCTGGGAAACTCCCAAGGTGCAAACCAAAAGAACATAACCCAGTGAGGGCAAAAAATGGGGTGGGGCTATATTTGAGAAGATTGTGGGAGATCAGTGTATCTGGGACACAAACTTTTAGACAGATGAGGAAGAGAGACACAAGGCAGCAACTCAATAATAAGGTATCTTCTCAGATTGATTTCCTCTCTCAACAGAACCATCATCACCCAAAGGTTGTTTTAAACATCAGTTCAAATTTAGAAACATTTCCAAAAATGCTGAACATGATCCACTTGTATTTCACTGTATCTGTATTTCCGGCGATTATCACAGTGTCTGGCACATGAGAGGCCCTCAAAGTATTTGCTGAATTGAATTGCCATGAATTGAAGGTTATGGGTATTTTGGTTTGGGTTTTTTTTTAAGTTAGATAAGGTACTCTATTTTTAAAAACGGGTTTATTGAGGTATAACCGATATACAAAGAACTGCGTGCACATATGTAATTTGTACGATTTTATAGTTTTGGACATAGGGAAACACTCATGAAACCATCACAGTCAAGACAATCAATGTGCCCAGCATCTCCCAAAGTGTCCTCAGAACCCTTCTGTTTGTTTTCTGTGGCGAGAACAGTTAACATGAGATCTACCCTCCCTCTTAAACTTTGAGTGCACGCCACCGTACTGCCGACGATCAGCAACACCTTGTGCAGCAGAGGTATAGAACTCATTCATCTAGTGTAGCTGGAACTCTAGTGGGGAGATGTCCAATAGGTAAGGGCTAAGAATAGGTTCTTGGTCTCAAGTAGCCCAACATCTATGGCAGAAGCTCAACGCAACTATTATGACATTAAAATAAATAAATAAATAACATATCAGGGCTGGCCTGGTGGCACAGCAGGTGAGTTCTGCTTCTGCGGCCTGGGGTTCGTGGGTTTGGATCCCAGCGTGGACCTACACACCACGCATCAAGCCATGCTGTGGCAGCGTCCCACATACAAAATAGGGGAAGAATCGCACAGATGTTAGCTCAAGGACAGTCTTTCTCACCAAAAAAAAAAAAAAATATATATATATATAATTTATGACTTTAAAATAGAAATCATGCATGTTGTCATTCAAGACTTCTATACTAGCCTCACGTTTAACAACTTAGCATAATTAGCAATGATGTTATATCTATTAAAAACCTAGAGCAAATGTCATACTTAATGATAAACCTTTGGAAGAAGTCCCATTGAACTAATAAACAAGATAAGATGCCCACAATAATGACCACTATCCAACATTTTACTGGGAGATCTAGCTAATGTAATATGAAAAGACAAAAGATAGAAAGAAATAACAGATGTAAATATTGGAGAAAATTGTTACTGCTCAGGAATATACTTGGCAGTTATGACTCAACAAACAAAAATAATAGAGATTCTCTATACCAGCAATAACTAATTAGAAAATGTAATAGAAATTGTAATAACAATGATAGTGATGACAATGACAACAATGATGGCTAATCTGTGACAGGTGCCACATTAAATGCTTCTCCTTAGCTTTTCATGCAATTCACACACCAACGCAATGAATTTATCACCCCCATTTTTTAAATTAGGAGACTAGTTTTTCAGATGTCAAGTAACAACTAGAGAGCAGAAAACATAGATCCCAAATTCAGTTCTGATAACAAAGTCCATAATCTTAACCATTTTGTATAGTTCCCTCACCCCCCTCCAGAAAATTATGATTCCCTTTCTTTGACAGTCTATAAAATTCCATCAGCCAATGGAACACCTGCCAGGACCAACACCCAGCCTGCTGTTTGTCAGTCACTAAGACCAGAGTGCTCTGGAAACTGGAACTCTCCTAGAGACAAGCTCTGCCAGCAGTGTTCTCTCCATCTTCGGGATCAGATGCAGCTTCCATGCATCATTTGTGCCCAGGGCAGCCACCTCTACCCTTTAGAACAGAATGACCTTTTTAAAATTAAAACTGGGGTAAATGATTAGACACTTGAGTTCCAAGTGGGATCACAAAGGATGAATTTTCTTGGAATGAAAGAAAACAGATTAGCTATTCAAACATCTACGGAGAACCTACCACCCAAAGGCACCACACTAGCTGTCACAACACACTAACCGTTCCAGACTGCTTCTCAGCCTCTGCCCCCACGAATTCATAGAAAGCCATCTGCATGCTCTTTTTCAAACAAGTTATCCAGCCCTTCTAATCCATTACACTCACATTGAGAATGTTATTCACACTGTGGTTTCAGGAACGCCCTACAAGGTGCCGATGCCAAATCCAGAGCTTTTTCTAAGCTCCATCATCCAATATCCAACCACCTCCTAAATATCCCACAGACTCCTCACTCAGCCTGAAATCTGACCGTTTAACTCATCCTTTCTGCCCCACTCACTCCTCCTTCAGCTGAATGTGCCTTCTACCTTTCTCCTGATTCCATTGGCCTCCTCGCATCTCCACTTCCATCGGGGACTGTCAGAACGGCTGCAACTCCTTCTGGTTAGTTTCTCTGTCTCAGAATGACTTCTTCAAAGGGAGAGACAGATTTTGATCAAGTACTCATATTAATAAACGAAAAGTTATAACTTCTACAGTACTGTGAATCAAATGTCCAATTCCTATCATTTGGATAGGGGGTCGGGCTCTGAATGAGAAACTGTAAGGAGCAGAAGGAAGAGCGTTGCAGGCAAAGAGAACAGCCTCGCTACCTTCACACACACACACACACACACACACACACACACACACTCACCCCACTTAAAGGCCTTCAGAGCCTCCCAATCAGGTTTAGAAAGAACCTCAATATAATAACCATTCCATTAAAAAGCCCTTTACTAATCGGCAAATAGAAGAAAAGAGCCGACATTTTCTTTATCAGACACTTAAGGCTTTTGTTTGTTTGCACACTTTTAAACGCAATACTCCCTCATTCTATGAGGTGAATGCCGTTATCGCCCGGTTTTAGAACGGACGAAACGGAGACTCGGAGGTGGAACGAGCCGCCCAGTCACCCTGCTGAGAAAGATTCAGAGAATAACGCAGAGCGAAGGCAACGCCTGAGCAGAGGCGCGGGAAAGGAGAGGGTGCCAGCAGGCGCCAAAACCACCTGGAGCTCAAGACGGCAAAATCAGCGGAACGGATGAACGTGAGTTGAAAATGTTCCGTTTTTCTTCTCAAGGAGTGGAGGAAGTTCTGCGGAAACGAGACCTCCTCTCTGCATTGCCAGGAAGCAGCCCCGTCTGGCTCCCTCCCATCAGCAGAAGAGATGCCCACCACTAGCGCGGCCACCGAGCGGCTCCCCGCGGGGCCTCGGAGCCTCCCGAGGAGGAAGGACGGACGGACGGGACAGCCCGGCGGCCGCAGGGGGAGGGAGAGCGCCCGCGTGGACCGCGAGCACCGCAGGGCGGCGGACACAGCGCGGGGCAGCCGGCAGGGCCCAGCTCCGCCTGCGAAGGGAAGTGCGCTCACTTCCCACCCGGAGAAGCTGATGGGTCCCCGGCAGGTCCTCCTCAAATCCGCCAGAAACGGGAATTGCTCCGCTGCACCGGCACGTCGGGTCAGCACAGACCGGCCCGAGAGCGGGTTTGCCTCCTTCGGGTGCTGACTGTGCGCCCGCCTGCCTCCGTGCCCGCTCCTAGGTCCCTACCTTCCGTTTACGTGGAGCGCACACACGTGTCCCCTATCTGAGTGTGTCCACGTGTGTGTGCGCTTCAGTGCAAGGAAATGGCATTATACCGCAGTCTCATTGTCTCTGCCGCGTCTTACCCGGTCCTAAGGATCGGATCTCACGCTGCTTCGTGTGCACGGAATCCACGGCTCCTCATTGATCGTAACACCCACCGTGAACAACCGGATTGTCCCAACCCTCTAACAGCACAGAGTGACCGCACTGACCACTGCGGAGCTGCGTGAGAACCGCCTTGGGCACGTGCCGGGGGTAGTGCCGAGGCAGAGGGTGCGCGTCCACATCACCTGGCTGAGCGGCCCCGCGGACCCCAGAACGAGGGCACCCATCTGAGGGGCGGTCCTCGAGTGGAAGCCGGTGAGAGCCACGGCTCCCGGCTTGTTAGCTGTGTGACTTGAGAGATCTGTCCGACGTCCCTGAGCCCCATTTTCTCACGTATAAGGTGTGAACGAGCACAGAGCCTGTGCCGGGAGGTTACCCTGAGCACTGAAGGAGAGAACGATGGACTGTTCGGCACGGGGTAAGTAGATAAACGTCATCGCTGATTCTCACTGTTTCCCATCCAGTAAGATCTCTGACCTCCTGGCGGACTCCGACTCCTACCCTGGGAGGTCAGTGGAGCTCATCCTCCTCAAGGCCCAGAGAAAGAGCGGCCAGACCAGGTGTCAGGCCCGGGGAGGAGTTGTCCGAGGAGGAATCTGAGCGCAGCTTCCGCTCCCTTCTCTGCACGAGGGCCCGAGGCAGCGCCGGGATTCCACTCGGGCAAAAACGAGTAATAAGTAGGAATCAAACCCGCGCGTGGGGACCCGCCCACAGCTGGCACTCTGTGGACTTCCGTGCTGTCCCTGCGCACACACTGTCTGAGAGCCACGCAGACCTGCACCCTGGAGGCTGGGGAAGGCGACCGAATCACGCGGGGTCAGGCCGTTCTCAAGCCCGGAAAGCCCATCTTGGTCCTCGATCATTTTGTGAGGAAGCAGCCGGGGAGGTGCACCACCGAAACAGTCCTTCCAGACAGATCCAGCCACTTGTCTGCACGCAGTGTGGCCGGGGACAGCTCCGGCTACAGAGCTTGCATCGTCTCAGCTTTGGAGCCAAGGCCACCACCTTGTGAACAACCCCATCGCATGACTGAGCACAGAGGGCGGGCTAGGACCTGGACGTTCTCCCACCACGTGGTGCTCCTCTACCCCAGAGCTCTCCACGGGGTTGGCCAGACTTCGTCAGATTTGCATCCTGTCTGAGGCTCTCCTCGTGGAATCCTGCTTCCTCACCCTTCTATCTTTTACAGGCCCCCCCCCCCCAGTAACCCTACTGGACTCCTAACTCCATCCCAGAGTCTGTTTCCAAGAAGACCCACTGACACAGTAAAGAAAACACTACACATATTTGTCCAGTGGTCCTATTACCACATGATAACCCGACTTTAGGAAACGCACCGCCAGGCTCTGCAATGACACGATGCGCCAATCCCAGGGTCTGAGCTGTGCACGGAGGCAAAGGCGGCATCTTCCACCAAAACCAGAGACCTTTAGAACAAGTGATGAGGACTAATCTATCTGCTTTGTGACCTCATCAGTGTTCACTGAATATTGAACATTTACTCTACACAAGCTAATTCTCCTTGGATGACTTCCCTTCTTTGTTCTATCGATACATTAAAAAAATTTTAAATATATGATTTGCTGGGAATAAAGATAAAGAAACTGAAGATCAGAGAGAGTGTCAATGTCAATGTAAATTAATTTAAACTTCGGATTTTGTTTAAAGTGCCAAAAATGTCATATATTATCACAAACCGTCATTTCATACACTTCTTCATCTATAAACATAAATGGAAGTGGTTTTAAAGCAACGGGTCTCAGCCAGGGGCAGCTTTGCCTCCTAGGGGACATCTCGCTGCATCTGGTGGTCACACTAGTGGGAGAGGCAAGGTGCTGCTGGCATCCAGTGGAAAGAGGACAGGGATGCTGCAAAATATCCTACAATGTACAAGACGGCCCCACAACAAAGAACTGTCCAGCCTTAAGCGTCATAGTGCAGAGGTTGGGAATCCTTGGTTTAAAATTATGGGAAAAGTGTCAATGTCCTGATTGTTTTATTGAAAGCTGAAGTAAAGGACACATTCTGCCCATAATCCCAGAGAGATTTTTTTCTTTGTTGTACTCAACAATACCTGCCCGTTTCCTTAGAAAAGAAGTTGGAACACTGACTAAAACAGAGTTCATTGCCCTTATACAAGGGAGCAGTGTTTTTAAGAACATCTTCCAAATGCCACGTGAGATGGAGATGCAGGAAGCCCGTCAGACCGCCAGGGTCTGTGACTGTCTCCAGGCCCTGGGAGCTTCTTCTTCCAGCCACTCGTTCGCCCTCCGTCACCCTGGTGACATTCTCTCCCTACTTCTAAGCCGATCTTGTCAGTCAGTGTACGACACACTCCTCATCTGATTTCTTAACAGAGTAAGTTCGTACTAAGGGTGGTGGTGATGCTAAGCAGAGCCCAGTGTTCAGCAGGGCACCCATTTCCTTTAATTTATGTGGTTTGGCCAAAAAAATTGCATTTTTATAATAACTGAAATTTAAACCGGTGATCTGAAGGCCAAGAATATAGTATTAAGTTTAGATAGTATCAGTACATAAATCAACGCCTTAATTTCCTCACGGTGAAAGAATTTTTAAAAACAAAAACCCAAAAACACAACTTGGGGCTTTATCTGACGGTCAAGGTGCGCCTCCTACCGACCAGAAGAGGTAATGACATTGACTCAGTTCAAATTCGCGATTCTAGCTCCTAACGACTTCACAACCACCACACTCGCGTCTCCTTCCAGCTCCTGTGAAAAGCTGGGCGTAAATCCTGCATTTTATTCGACTCAAAAAGGTGTGCGCGTGAATTGTGACTTGCACATTAGAGAGGCTCCATGTGAGAGATCGCCCAGAAAATCTCTAAAGGACGTTGGCAGCACGAAATGACACTTGTTCCAGCGTTAACACCTGAGCCCGAACACGCTGTACTTTCTCTGTCGCCTCCTCTCTTTAACGACACGTGATTCTGTGTCAGGGAGACCCCGTCATCCTTTCAGACGGTGGCCACAGCCCAACCTAGAAGTTTAAGTTTCTCAGAAGTTCGGTAAATTGCCAGCAGACAAAAATAATTTGGATTAATTAAACAGCGACCAAGGAGTCTAAGAAAAGTTCCTCCACCCCCGGCCTCGCCCCGCTGACCCAGGGCCGCTGGCGGCAGACGCCCCGCTTTGCAGAGGCCAGGACGCCGGTCTTCGCGGCGCCACCCCCGGGCATCCCTCACCGGCGACTGTGCGCAGCTCCTCCAAACGCCTGTGAAACCCTGCCAGGTGGGCGTCTGTGTATCAGTGCGGTGTGTTAGTGTGTCAATATGTGTTCGTGCATGTGTTAGTGTGTGTGCACATCCGTGTGTCTGTGTTTGTGTGTTCGTGTGTGAGTATGCGTCTGTGTGTTACTGTGCATGTGTTAGTGTATATGTGTTAGTGTGTTGGTGTGTGCATGTTAGTATGTGTCTGTTAGCGTGTGTTTTTGTGTTAGTGTGTATGTCTGCGTGTTAGTGTATCTGTGTCTGTTAGTATGTGTGCATGCAGTGGTGTGTGTGCATGTTAGTGTATGTCTGTGTCTGCGTGTTAGTGTGCGTCTGTGTTAGTGTATTCGTATGTTTGTTAGTGTGTACATATTAGCGCGTGTTAGTGTGCTGGTGTGTGCATGTGTTAGTATTGTGTGTGCTGTGTGTCAGTATGTCTGTGTTAGTGTGTATCCGCGCGTGCCTGTGTTCATTCGTGAGTGTGTTACCGCGTGCGCGTGTTCACGTGGGCGCCCGCGCCGGTCCGGGCTCCCTGACCGAGTGAGTCCGGCGGGGCTCGGCCCGGGCGGCAGGTGCGGGCGGCTCTTACCTGTGCTCCGGCGAGGACGCACCCGCCGAGCAGCAGCCACCCCCAGGCGCAGGGCGACGCCCGTGGCGCGGCCATGCCCGGACCTCCGGACCTCCCTCCAGGAGCGGAGACGCTCCGCGCTCAGCTTGGCCCGCGCGGGGGTCGCGGTTGGGGCGGCCGTGCAGGGATGCGCGGGCAGCGGCCCGGTCCTGCCCGCGGGGCTCGGCTCGGTCCGGGCTCCCGCAGGCGCTGCCTGCGACTGGGCCCCGCGCGCCCCGGCTCCGCCCCGGAGTCCGTCGGTCCCGCCGGATCCCGGCTGCCCGTTTCCCCTCCCCGCGCGGTCCTGGTCCAGCCCCGTCTCCGGGCGCGCGGTCCGCACGAGTGTCTGAAAGTTCCCTCCCGGGCGGACGCGCGCTGACCACCCCCGCGGGGGCGCCGGACAGCGGGGAGAGGCTTCTGCGGCCGCGTGCCGGACGGCCCTGCAGCCCTGCGTCCTCGGACGGCTTCCTCCTGACCAGGGTAACACACTGCGCGTGTGTGCGCGCGGGTGTGTGCGCGCGGGTGTGTGCGCGCGGGTGTGTGCGCGCGGGTGTGCGCGCGCGGGTGTGAGATTCAGCAGAAATCCCTGGGTCAAAATTTCTTTGTATCGTTTTGTGAGTTTGGGATCCAGGCACTAAAAAAAAGACAACCAATATACTTTAACGATTTGGGGTTATTTGTATAAACACCTTCGTTTGGGACAACTCTCTTCCTTTATTTTTCCTGGAGGCACAGTCAACAAGATGCCGGAGACCTTGCCTCACAGACTTGGGCTGAAGAAGGTCCCGTCTCCCCGGTCTGACACAGCCGGGAGGGAATGGCTCCCGCGGAGGAGCACGATTCCCTCAGCTGCTCCTGCCGGTGAAGAGCTGAGATTTGTCAAGGTGCCCTCACGTCTCCATTGTAATCGCATTGTTGATACTGTGTACGTGTGTGTAAACCATCTCAGTGCCTCGTGGAAGAAGCGAGATCTGAATTACACAACACACACAGGCACACACCTGCAAAATCACCAAGTGAAGTTCACTTTCCACTTATTCTGTCGAAGATTTAAGGGATTTTTAATGCTCCTTTTCAAAATAGAACTCTCGAAAGTTCCATTATCTAAAGTCTTCAGTTTGCTAAAATTATTGAAAATTATTAAGGGGTGTGCCACCCTACTCAAGCGAGAAGATAATGGCAATAGTAATAATACAGACAGACAGCATTTATTGAGCTCTGTATCACGTTCCAGGTACTCTCCACAGAGTTAACTCATCTTCACATTACCTGTGAGATGGTATCTCCTCGTCCCTATTGTAGGTGAGGGCACAGACACTGAGCCATCCATCCACGGTCCAGATACTCCATCAGTGTGGCACCTCTCATCCTCTGTTCTCCTTGTGCAACAGCATCATTACAATTTGTTTCCCATGTTCCTTAGGCCTCACAAACCCAGAAACACTTTTCCAGCCAGTTTTTCTTTTCATTTCTTTGTTTGTGCCCCCTCCCCAAGCTTGAGAATCATTTGCTGTGCGTCCCAGCAGTGGTTCTGACCAGGGGAAGTTTTGTCCCCCAGGGGACATCTGGCAACTTTTGGTTTGTGTCACATTTTTTTGGTGTGTCACACTACGTGTTTCTGGTGTGTTAGGAAAATTTTAAAACAATTACACAAATTGCTGTGATATCAAGATATTTGTCACTCTTGCCATAAAATATTATAATTACTTATATTATGGGTAAACTTGGAATAATTAGTTGAGTATTACAAACTGACATCTTTAAAAATCCTTTGGACAAAATTGGTGGAATGACTTACCCACCAAATCTCTATGCAAATGGCATCTTGTCAATCCCTAAAATCAATGAAGGGCAGGTGGCAGTTCTGATCATTCACATTCACAAACAAAAAACAGGATTTTGATGATAAAGGGACTCCATTTCAAGTAAATCATATTATCTGGTTATTTCTGGCAATGCTAGTTTTGGGTTTTTTTGGTGAGGAAGATTGGCCTTGAGCTAACGTCTGTGCCATCTTCCTCTATTTTGTATGTGGGATGCTGACACAGCATGGCTTGATGATTGGTGTGTGGGTCCCCTCCTGGGATCCAAATCCACAAACCCTGGGCCACTGAAGCAGAGAGATGAACTTAACCACCATGCCACTGGGCCAGCACTAGTTAGGTTTGTTTTTGCTGTTATTTGTTAGTTTGCTTTTGTCTTTTATAAGTCCCCTATGTCACATACTGACCACTGCATCAGAATCAGCGGGATGCTTGTTAAAATGCACATTCTTGGGCCTTACCTGCTGAATCCCAATCCCCAGGGCTGGGGTTCAGGAATCTGCATTTTTAACAAGCTCCCGGGTGATTCTCACACAAGATAAAGTTTGGATACCACTGTCTAGCCTGACGGGTCCACGAAGCTGGTGTGGGCTTGCTGGGCAGCTGAAGGTCTGCTAGCCCAAGACTTCTCCTCCTTGAGAAGCACATCACGCTCTGCAGTGAGGGGTGGGAGGCAGGTCAGCAGCCCGCCTGCTTTGTACAGTGGGGACATGGGACAAGCAGGCCGTTAGCCTGACCCCCACAGCTACAGATGGGCAGCCTCTTTTCAGGAGGACCCTTCGTTTCTGTCTTGTGTGCATCTCTGAGTACAGATGCACTTCCTCGTTTTAGTTTGTGCTGCTTTCTAGTCTTTGTTGGGGAGGACTGAGGACCTGAAGCTCTGTCTGCCTGTCTCTCAGGCTCCATCCTCCTTTCTGGGCTTCTGGTGAGCAGACACGACTGTCCTGCAGTCTAATCTGGAGGGCTTTATTGTGGGAGCAAAGATCCTGCTGTCAGCTGCTCTGTGTTTGGGGGAAGGACAACTAAAATGCTAAAATCACTTTATGAATTTGAGGTTGATTACTTGATCATCAATGTAAGCTCACTGCCTGGATGGTTTCTCTAAGTCCTTTCAAGCTTTTGGACCCCAAGCTAAGGTATAGTGGTTGCTGCTGTTGCTGTGCGTGTCTGTGTGTGTGTCTGTGTATGTGTCTGTGTCTGTCTGTGTGTGTGTCTGTGTGTGTGTCTGTGTGTCTGTGTATGTGTCTGTGTGTGTGTCTGTGTGTGTGTCTGTGTGTGTCTCTGTGTGTGTCTGTGTATGTGTCTGTGTGTGTCTCTGTGTGTGTCTCTGTGTGTCTGTCTGTCTCTGTCTCTGTATGTGTGTTTGCATTTATATCTGCTTTTAACATTCCAGGAATTTCTCAATAATTTTAGTGTACCAATCTCATTCTTTGATGTTTTCCAGTATGATGAAGTTTGATTCTTTAAAAAAATATATACACTTCCTCTCATTTCGCTGGGGCTTTAAGCAGGGAGTAGAATAAGTGTCTGTTCTCAGTGCACCCTCTCTTTCTGGAAGCCGAGGGTAAAATACGTATTTAAAAATTCTTAGTCACGCTTTTTTTATTATAATACATGTTCCAAGAGCAAACTTTGAAACTGCAGAAAAATCACAAAGAGGAGAACGAGTCCCCAGCACTCCGTTACCTCATCTCCTGTCCAGTCATCATGATTTTAAAGCAAAATTGGCCGTGTGCAACGTAACATTCTTTAAAGGATGAGAAACAGACTCAATAGAAATGTGGGGCTGGGTGGGTTCATTATTTAATTTTCTATATTTTCTGTATGTTTATTATATGATAAGATAGTCTAGAAGCAAGAAGTTATAAAATATTCTAGAAACAAAAAAATCACTGCGATAACTATCATTGAACGTGTATTTTTATGTAAATCATTGACTATTGTCTTAAAATAAATTTTTTAATCAAAATTTTGTTAAAAAGTTATGTGTTGGTTTGCAACCCCAGGAGCGCCCCTGATGAAGTTCGAAACTGGCTCCTGACACAGAGGACCAGGAGAGACTGGAGAAAGAGGTACACACCCCGGGTCGGTGGGCAGCAGATGTGCTACAGAAGGGAACTTACTTGTCTTGGGGTCCGCGGGATAAGTAGATCTCCGTATCTGCCAGAATCTCTCTTTTTTCAATTATTTTATTGAGGTCATATTGGTTTATAACGTTGTGTAGTTTCAGGTGTACATTATCATATATCAGTTTCTGTACAGAGAGCATCATGCTCACCACCAATAGTCTAGTTGTTATCCGGAAACCATACACATGTGCCCCTTTACTCCTTTCACGCTCCCTCCATCCCCCTTCCCCCTGGTAACCACTAATCTGTTCTCTTTATCCATGTGTTAGTTTATCTCCCACATATGAGTGAAATCATCCGGTGTGTGTCTTTCTCTGCCTGGTTTACTTCACTTAACATCATACTCTCAAGGTCCATTCATGCTGTCACAAACAGCACAATTTTGTCTTTTTTATGGCTGAGTAGTATTCCATCATATATATATATATATATATATATATATATATATATATATATGTACATACATACACCACATCTTCTTTATCCAGTCATCAGTTGACGGGCACTTGACTTGCTTCCACATCTTGGCTATTGTGAATAATGCTGCAATGAACATAGGGGTGCATAAGTCTCTTTGAATTGTTGATTTCAAGTTGTTTGGGTAGATACCCAGTAGTGGAATAGCTGGATCATATGGTAGTTCTATTTTTAATTTTTTGAGGACTCTCCACACTGTTTTCCATAGTGGCTGCACCAGTTTGCATTCCCACCAGCAGTGTATGAGCGTTCCCGTTTCTCCACATCCTCTCCAACATTTGTTATTTCTTGTCTTGTTAATGATAGCCATTCTAAGGGGCGTAAGTGGTATCTCAGTGTGGTTTTGATTTGCATTTCCTTGGTGATCAGTGATGTTGAACATCTTTTCATGTGTTTATTGGCCATCCGTATCTCTTCTTTGGAAAAATGTCTGTTCATATCCTCTGCTCATTTTTTGATCAGGTTGTCCATTTCTTTTGTTGTTGAATTGTGTGAGTTCTTTATACATTTTGGATATTAACCTGTTGTTGGATATATGATTTGCAAATATTTTCTCCCAGTTGGTGGGTTGTCTTTTCGTTCTGATCCTGGTCTCCTTTGCCTTGCAGAAGCTTTTTTAGTCTGATGTAGTCCCATTTGTTTATTTCTTCTTTTGTTTCCCTTGTCTGATAGACATGGTATTTGAAAAGATGTTTCTAAGACTGATGTCAAGGAACATACTCTCTTCATCTGGGAGTTTTATGGTTTCAGGTCTTACATTCAAGTCTTTAATCCGTTTTGAGTTGATTTTTGTGCATGGTGTAAGGTAATGGTCTACTTTCATTCTTTTGCATGTGGCCGTCCAGTTTTCCCAACACCATTTATTGAAGAGAATTTCCTTTCTCCATTGTGTGTTCTTGGCTCCTTTGTCGAAGATTAGCTGTCCCTGCCAGAATCTTAGAGCTTATATAGAGGACTTAAAGGGGTTTAGTCACATATACCATCCAGCTGGTCCCAACAACACCTTACTCTCTCGAGGCTGTGCTCTTGAAACAGCTCCCACTGTGGGAATGGTAGGCAGAGCATATGTTCCAAGGGCAGGGGAGGGGGGAGGAGCCTGCGATTGCCCAGGTCCACTCAAGGGTCAACTGGCAGTCACATCCTCTAGGTTACGTCCTCCAACACCGTGCTCAAATTTAAGGCTTATTGTGGATATTTATAAATTGAACCTGTTTATAGTCACAGTGAAGCATTTTCTTTACTACTTTTCTTTCATTGGTATTATTTTTAGAATCTTGTCCGTTCAGCAAAGATGATATAGCATCATTGCTTTGATTTTTAGTTTATTAATAAGGTTGACTGTTGTATACATGTTTTGGTTGATTGTATCACTTCTTTTTAAAATCTTCTGTTCTTGCCTCTTGAGGGAAGAAATGAGTGGCACAGAGTCTGAAGCCAGATGGCCTGGCATTGAACTCGAACTCTGCCCCTTCCTGGCTGTGCAGCCTGGGAAAATTCTATAACAGCCTTTCTGGTCTTAATCTCCTCAATTGTCAAGTGGAGAAGATAAGAAGATGTCCCTCAAAAGTTTGTGGAAAAGTTAAAATGAGTTAACAAACACAAAACGCTGAGAACAATGTCTGGTCCATGGAGGTGCTCAGTAAGTGTTGGCTTTATGGTTAATATTGTTTTGTTGACGACTATTATTATTATTGATGATTTTAGTCCTGTGACCAGACTCTGTGAATGACAAAGTGGGTGGTGAGTCTAGGTGTCTCCTATTTATGCAGAAAAGCACTGTCTAAATTTAGAACATTACATCTTTTTCTGGTATAAATGCCAAATGGTTTTCCAATTTTATTTCCAGCTTAATTTGTACATTTAAACATTTGTAATGTTTAATCAGTGCAGAAGTTTAAAAAAAAAAACTTTTCTGTATGTAAATCTATCAATCTTTTCTTCTATAGTTTCTTCCTTAGCTTTTAGGCCAAGAAAGAAATTGCATTCTAAAAATTAGAATATCTTTTCATCAGGTCTTTTTCTAGTTCTTTTCTACTATTTCATAATTTTACATTTAAGATTTTAAAGTATCGGATTTTTTTAATGGTGATTTACCAATTTTCCCAAGTACCTGACCAGGTAACACAGCATCATTTATTAAAGAACCTGTGTTGTTAGTGGGGAAGATATTTTGAAGGGAGGTAGAAAATAGAAGATTGCTGATGGCTCTGAAATCACAACTAGAGCTCCACGTAAGGCTGCGACGCCAGAAGGGGGTTAGACATTAACAGATCATCTGTCCATTTTACCCACGGCGGAATCCCATTCACCAAACTGTGATGTCAAAGGCCCAGTCAGACAGTTGTCAGTATTTCTTCTGAGTGTCTGACTGTTGGATCTGGATCTGCAAGAAACCCAGCCTCTGTGGGGTTTTCTGCTTGTAACTCACGAGCGAGGCAGAGGGCAGTGGGGAAAGGCCTGACCACACCAGGTGGCATGCTGCCTGTTTATTCTGGAAGGTTGTGATCAATGTAACAACTTGTCTCACCATGTTCGTGTGAGAATTAAATGAGATAATGACAGTGGCAAGGGAACGTTTATCAGCTGTACAGAATTAGGCAGATGACAGTAAGTTTGGTATTTACAGATTGCTTTCATATACATTATCACATTCAATCTATAGTTGTTAATATGCAAAGCCTATTATAAAATCCTCAGTAATTAATTTGGAGCTTAAAGGAAAATAATAAAAAAGAAGCAATAGCAAATCTTGAATTTTTCCTACTTAGGATTAAAGAAAATAATTAATAAACTCAAGGCCCCCCTCAGTCAAGATAATGCCTAAAGAAACTTACGAAGTTGACAATTATGTGTTTGGCACCATCCGCTTCCTCTCTCTTAAGTTGATGTTTGCCCTGACTTGTTAAATACCAGTGATTTCATCTGATCCTGGAATAATTAGATGAGAACTTTGGCCCCAGTAGCTAACACATGCCCCGCTTAACCTCGCCTCTGAGACTTCTGCTCCCTGTTTACATTCTCTATCTCTAGAGGTTTGAAAACATGTCCCCAAAATTCTTTGAAATTCTTCCCATTTGAAAGGTGGGGGGGTCTATTTCTCTTCCCCTTGACTCTGGGCTCTGTGACTGCTCGGCATGTAAAGTACAGTGGAAGCGAACGCTGGCCTAAGAAACAGGCAGCTTCCACCTCCAGGGACTCAGTTTCACTCTGGGATTTAGCCTCCATGCTCTGGGGAAGCCCAGGAAGCCACAGAGAACCCACGTGGAGACAGCGAGGATCTCAGCTCTCAACCCTGACTGGTGGTCCAGGCTGCAGCCAGCACCAGCGAGAGACCAGGTCGGAAATGGGTCCTCTGGCCCAAGCTGAGCCGCCGCAGCCCGTGCTATGTGGAGCAGAGGCGAGCCCGGCCCGAATGAGAGGTTCTGAGCTAGCATGTGGTTGGAGTTTCTTTGTCGTTAAGTTTTGGCAAGTGGAGTCTTCAGCTCAGTCTTCTGTTTCCACATCTGTCACTTTTCCTGTGGTCCCGGGCCACCCTATGTCAGCACTTCAGCGGATAGAACGTCACAGATCTACTAACCGCCTGCTCATCCACCTTCTCATTTCTCCCACAAAGATAACTTCCTAGGAGGATCACATTTTTAAGAGAGATTCTTGTTAGACTAAAGGATTACTCACATTTCCGGCTGTATGACGTGTCTGTGGGCGATTTATTTGAGTCACTCAGCACAGGGAGCCACATGCTCCCAAGAACGTACCAGCTAACACTCAGAAGAGAAATTTAACCTAGATGAGAAAAGGAATGAATTAGGAAAGAACATGGAAATTTCAGTGTAATTGTTTCTCCATCATCAAAAAAAAAAAGATGCAAGAAATCTTGAAGCAGATAATTTGATTAAGGCTTCTAAGACCTAGGGAGCCACGACAGTTGGTTAGCAATTTATACTACATAGTTTCTAGACACCGAGGCTCATTGTAAGAAGTAAATTCTGATAAAAACAAGAAAAAAAAACATTATTTTTGCCCTGAAGAATTTATATGACAGAGCAAAATGTCAACACAGATAAAATAACGTCTTATGAAAATCCCCATGGGCTGCAGAGTGAGGGAGGGCCAGTCTGAGGCTCAGGCTACCTCAAGAAGGTCTCCAGAACATGGGAAGATTTGCGAGCTGCTTAGGTGACACGACGAAGGGAGGCGGCATTTATGTGTTTTGCGTGGCGTGAACTCACCAAGACACTGGGTATGTTACATAAATATTATATAATACATCTACCTAAGAAAACTAGGGAGGTGAGGAGAAGTGGCCGGGGCTGGGGGCCCCTCCCTACCTGGCTAAGACCCGGATTTGGATCGGCATGGTTGCCAGTGGTGCACGCCTACAAAACTGAGACATTAGGATGTTTTATAGGCAGAAGCGTTCTGTTTGCAGGTCTTGGGGGAGGTGGTGGCTGTAACGGGCAGCAGGAATGGGCACTGTTTGTGGAGGGAACGATGCTCATCTTAACTCTTCGTGTTGCAGTTCAGGCAACATTAGCACACGCAGGAAGCAGGTGGGGAGAATTCGGGGACTGAAGAGAATGTGAGATGGGAGATGGGGCTGCGATGAGAGCTGAAGACAGACGGACAGTCCAGGCACAAGTGGGAGGCGAGACCCTCCGTGGACATGAGAATATAAAAGATTCACGTGCAGTATGTCCACACACGGCATAAGCCCACGTGCGCCCCTTCAGACATTGGGATTGCAATTAATGAGTGAGCATAATGTTGCTAACCTAGAGCCACTGGCTCGTTTTGTGTCCAGCTGATTTCTATTCTCGAACCATGAGGTCAGCACTTGAATATTTATTAAGATCTACTATGAAATTGGCTTTTATTTTCCCCACACAACATTTTTGCTTGTACAGAAAAGTTCAAGATACAAATACATCTGGTTAAATATTTGTCTAGACCTCAAATGTCTTTTGATAAAAGAATGTCTTGACTAGTTGAATATAATACATACATAACATGTTTCCAATAAAACATAAATAGGCTTTAGAAATTAAAGAAATTATTCTTAGCAATTAAATATTGAACTTCCACTGACCTAGTTTGAAAACATTTAGATAAAATTAAATTACTGCCTGATGTTTCCATGTCTCAAATAATTTTCCCTAAATTAAAGTAAATCGGTGGGATCTGCATAAAAGCTTATAGATAATATAATAAACCTAACACAAACATAACCACTAACAGAATTTATTCTGAACCATCCCTTAGTGATCTGGGTCATGTTGCTATTTTTACTAGGTTACCAGGTTAAACTAGACATCTAAAAAAAGAGATTCTGGGCCGGCCCAGTGGTGCAGCGGTTAAGTTCGCTGGTTCGGATCCCGGGTGAGGACGTGGCACCGCTTGGCACGCCATGCTGTGGCAGGCGTCCCACATATAGAGTAGAGGAGGACTGGCAGTAGTTAGCTCAGGGCTAATCTTCCTCAAAAATAAATAAATAAATAAATAAAGAGATTCTGCTGAGAAATTCAAGTAGTTCTTGCTATTCCTGAAAATATAAGTGTATCCCTTGCAGAGTCAGTAGACATTTCCTCTCATTTGAGGTGGTCCCCAAGACAGGCACCGACGACTAATTTAACAACGGGGCAGGGTTTTCTGGTGGGTACTTCTCAGGCTATTATAATATCACAGAAGAGAAAAGTCTACTAAAGTCAATTCCACTTCCATTTTGAGGAATTTGGACACTACTATTAGGAATTCATGTTTCATTTTGTTTGCAGTAAACAAGCACTCTCCTTGCCTCTGGACACGCAACCACTACAGTATCATATTTATGTAGGAAGCTGACAGCAGCACCATCTGCAGAACAAAACAGGTCAGATAACTGAAGGAAGCAGCTTGAGACTGAGGAGGAGCTTAATCTTCCAGGTGATTTACCTGGGGATCTGTTGAAATCGAATTTTATTTTCTGTGGATTATTGATGGAGGTTTAAGGCTCCAGAGACAGCGAGTGTCGCTCCGAAGGGCTGAAGGGCACTGACTGCACAGGTTGCAGCTCCTCTGCATGCTGGGGAGCGAGACAAGCAGCAGGCCTGCGGACTCCTCCCTGTCAGAGAACAAGGAGAAGTTCAACCCCTCTGTAAACATGCTGCCCTGGGGCCCCAAGCCCACGTCTTCCCTCTGGATGTTTGCTAGAAGGACTCATGGAGGTCAGAAGCTGTTACACTCATGGTTACAGTTCACTGCAGTGAAAGAATGCAGATTAAGTTCAACAAAAGGAAACACAGGGGCCACGGTTCAGAGAAGTCGAGCGGCTGCCAGGTGTCTCCTCCCAGGGGAGATGCACAGACCTGCCTAGTCCTCCCAGCAATGACGCATGACAACCCAGGCGAAGCGCTGCCCACCGGGCAAGCTCCCCCGAGCCTTGGGGCCCACAGTCTTCATTCACTCCCCTACTCCAGCCTCCCCACCTCAAGCAAAGCAGCCACTCATGTAGACCACGTTGTCAGCATGAACTATCTGGTCAAAGCCAGGCCAGCAGAGCGTCAGGCATTCCCAACGCTCCCCCCAGCAGACTACTCCAAAGACCCAGAGCTCATCTCCCAGGAGCCTGACCAGGGCCAGGCCCAAAGACAAGCTCTTCTTGGGAAAGTGAGGGACTTGAGCAACCCAGGCCTGCAGAGTTAACCCTTTCCTGCCCACAGGCAGGTGACCAGACTTCTCAGGAAACATACTAACAGCATTTACCAGGAGTCGAAAGATGATGGAAAGTCTGTATCTGTAAAATGTTTTTAGGAGGATATATCTTGACTATGTAGGTTGTTTATTATAAATAAACAGAATTTACAGCTTTATGGGTGATACAGTTTGCTACAAAATGAGGGATGATCATGCAAATAGTTAATCAATGGGATATGAAGAAGAGACATTCTAGAGCCAAGATTACTCCCTTCATTCAAACAGTGTCTCTGCGTGCATTGCTTAGAAAGAAACTTGTCTGTAAAACCTAAACCCAAAGCTCGTCCTACCGCATGTCAGTAGGGCCACTTGAGGAAGCTGTGCTGAGTGGCCTCAGACTTCGCCGGCAAGCCTGGTGTTTGCCTGAGCTTTTGAATTGTTAGTCCAGTTTGGCGCTGGCCAATTCAGGAGAGTCTGACTGATCGTTCGAGCCTTTGTTGTGTTATCAGAAGGATGCAGTCGATGTGACAACTCTCCTCTGCCTTGAGACTCAAATTGTTCTAGGCATAGGTGAGATGGTGCCAAATCAAGATGGCAGGAAATTGATTAGTAATATAACAACTTCAGTCAAAGGTCTTAAAATTTTCCTCATTGATGCTTTGCAATAAAACATTAGTGTTCAGCACACTGTGTTACAGGTAATGGAAGAGTGAGTTTAACTGTGATTTGTGACATCCCCTCGTGAGTCACATGCAGCCTAGACTTGGGGGGGAAGGTGCTATTCCAGAGTCTAAACATAGACAACAACCTGCCAACTAATGTGAGTTAAATTCCATTTATGGACTAGAAATTAAAAGATGCGTTTAATATCAGCCCTCCAGTGCTTTTAATAACTTTTGGCATTTAAGAGTGTTCATAGACTGCCATGGTTTCTGCCAACATAACTGGCAGTAATCCACAATTGATTAATTATGCAGAACAATTGTTAAGAGCTGAAAATAATAATAAGGAATAATTTTAATGAAACAGTGCATAATGCTATAGAGCTGCACCAAGGTGTGTAGAAAATCTACTTGGAGATTTTCCATAATCAGTGCATGTGCACACACATGTGCATGCTTGCTTTTAATGTACCATTCTATAAAGTATGGCATATTCCTAACATTTAGAGTAATGGAAAATAAATCATTAGAAATTTAGTCTTTTCTAAAACCTTGAATGTGTGATACTCTCTAATAGTTAAATTCACATATAATGAAAGCATCTTCACATGATGAACACCTTATTATTGTTAATCAGAATCTCTCAATTCTAAGAAGGATGGGAAAAGATGTTGATGCCAAGCCTATTTTATTCAAGTCAGCACAGTTGCATGAGGTTCATATCATCTTCCATGGCTTTCTCACGTGTGTGCTCCGCCCTGAGGAGTCTGGGCTGCAGGAGGTTTGTGGCTCACATCCATGAGTGTTGCTAGGATCCAGACCATGGGTTAGGACTCACTCTTTCCTGGGGTAGGTGCCTGCTAAACATGGCGTTTGAAGCTGCTGTGGGTAGAAATGTAACCAATTTCAGGCATGAAAATGTCAGGGGAAGCAGAAGTTCAGAGACTTGGTTGGTGAGTTGTTGCGTCTCATCTTCTAATAGTTTGGCCACAGTCTTTCACAGTTTTCTTTCTAAAGTCAAGTTTCTTTCACCACTTCTACTTGGCATTATAGTATGATTCTTTTCTCAACATGTCTAATCTAGAATAATTATTACTACTTGGCATTTCACACCACACAATTCATAAAGATGCATTTTATGCAAAGATAGAGGATTTCAGGAGTTACAATATCTATGCACCAACACAGTGTAGGTAGATAGGAAGATAAATATGACTTAACAGGTTATCCCAAGTCTTGATGGAATGGGACTCATGAGAGGACACCAAAGAAGAAAGAGATCTCACAGCAGTGTTTAGGGATGAAATGGAACATCATCCCAGCTCGGACCTTCCTGAAAGTGTGCGTGGAATTACAGCTTTGATGGTGTGGAGACCAAAGCAATTGAAGGGTGCAGTCTCAAGCTGTTGGAAGTTCATTCATGACTCTATGCACGACCGTCTCCTGAGGAACATGGTGCAGTACTTATGGACTGGCTTTGATGGGACAGCCCTGCACCCAAACCAAGGCTCTGTCCACTGCCAGGGTCATCTGTGATCCTGGGATAAGGTATTTAACCCTCGAGTACCAGTTTCCTGCTCTATGTAAAACAAAGAGGGGGAGAGGGAGCCTATATCAGAGGGTTGTTACAGTGATGTAATCAGTGATTGACACAGATGTGGTCACTCTCCTTCAGAGACCAGTCAAGTGAAAGAGAAGATTATGATACTGTGACATCCTCTGGGAATACTAGTATAATGGTGGAATAAAGAAGCAAAATCACTGAATGTTATATTGCCTCAGTCATTTTCATTATGGAAAATGATCATCTAATTACAAAGAACAGAGCCACACTTTTAAGGGGGGATAAAATTCCAATGTAATTCACTGGTTCTTCATTTCCGAAGCCCCAGGAATTTTTCCTAAAGGAATCAAAGCAGCAGAGTCAGGAGCTTTAGTGATCGGGAAGGTGAGGAAAAGAGGATAGTAGTGGGGAGAGTTTTAGGAGGGTGTGCAGTGGTGTAGGTCAGGAGCTGCCTGCCTGATTGACTGATGTGATGTGATGCGATGTGATGATGTGAGGTTATGTGATGATGTGATGTGATTGTAATATGATTGTGATATGATGATGTGATGTGACGTGATGTGATTGTGATGTGATTGTGATGTGATGATGTGATTGTGATGTGATGTGATGTGATGTGATTGTGATGTGATGATGTGATGTGATTGTGATGTGACTGTGATGTGATGATGTGATGTGATTGTGATGTGATGTGATTGTGACGTGATGTGATGATGTGATTGTGATGTGATGTGATGTGATGATGTGATTGTGATGTGATTGTGATATGATGTGATTGTGATGTGATGATGTGATGTGATTGTGATGTGATGATGTAATGTGATGTGATGATGTGATGTGATTGTGATGTGATTGTGATGTGATGATGTGATGTGATTGTGATGTGATGTGATTGTGACTTGATGTGATGATGTGATGTGATGATGTGATTGTGATGTGATTGTGATATGATGTGATTGTGATGTGATGATGTGATGTGATTGTGATGTGATGATGTAATGTGATGTGATGATGTGATGTGATTGTGATGTGATTGTGATGTGATGATGTGTTGTGATTGTGATATGATGATGTGATGTGATGTGATGTGATGATGTGATGTAATTGTGATGTGATTGTGATGTGGTGATGTGATTGTGATGTGATGTGATTGTGACGTGATGTGATGATGTGATTGTGATGTGATTGTGATGTGATGTGATGTGATTGTGATGTGATTGTGATGTGATGATGTGATGTGATGTGATGTGATTGTGATGTGATTGTGATGTGATGATGTGATGTGATTGTGATGTGACTGTGATGTGATGATGTGATGTGATTGTGATGTGATGTGATTGTGACGTGATGTGATGATGTGATTGTGATGTGATAATGTCGTGTGATGTGATGTGGATACCTGAATGTGCACTTGGAAAAACAGGACTGTTTATTTAGGATTTAAGACCATATTCTAGCTGAATAATCTAAGGTGTAGTGGACTCCCCCTAGAGCTTATCTGTAAAAGAAAAATATATTTTTCTACATCATAGAATGTTTTTTAAAAAACAAATTTGGTACTGCATATAAAACTGTTTTTAATAATTTAAGGTGCTATCTCTGCAAACATAAGATTATAGCATGATCATGATTATAATGCAAATAACAATCAAGATCTCAAAAAGTAGAGAAAATTTAGTCAACTTGTTATTTCTTTGTATATGGAAGAATTGAAAAGTAAAAAAGTGAAAAAAAAAGAATTTTTAAAAACGAGAAAACATAGACCAAAATTGCCACCTAAACTTAAAATTCTGCCAATTATTAGTGATCCATTCTTATATAAAGAATATAAATTCTTGAGATTTTGTACCTTACCTATTATGGGCTGAATGATGTGTCCCCACAATACGTATGTTGAAGCCCTGGCCCCGAAGTGATGTTATCTGCTGTGAAGCCTTTGGGAGGTGATTAGGTCATGAGGACGGAGCCTCAAGATGGAATCAGCCCTTAGAAGAAGGAACGTGGGAGAGCTGAGCTCTGCCTCTGCTGCGTGAGGACAGGAAGGCAGCGTCTGCAACAGGAGGGGCCTTCACCAGGAACCGAACCTGCACCCTGATCCTGGACTCCCAGCCTCCAGACTCGTGAGAAACAAATGTCTGTGGGGTAAGCCACACAGTCTGTGGTGCTCTGTTACCACGGCCCGAAGTGACTAAGCCATTGCCCAGTGAGTTACGCTCGTTAGCAGGTTCCCTCTTTGCCTGTCTCGCCCTGTCCATCTCTGTGTCTCCCTCTCTCACTAACTGCTGCTGACTGATTGCCATGTGCCAAGTGCAGAGCGGAGACCTTCACGTGCATCACCCTATTTATGCCTCAAGCTCAGTAGGTATTGACGTGGACATGGTCCAGATGTGCATGAAATTACAGAGCTGCGCTGTATCCACGTCAGCACTGTGTCCACAGCATCTGCACCATCACATGTGTGTACCTACATTGAACTCCATCGGTCACAGCACAAACGCGGGTGTGCATGCACACAGCAGTGCGAGTCGTGTGAGCGTGACCCATCAGAGCTTAGACTTTGATGTCCAGAGGTGACTATGAGGGTGAACATAAGACCAAGTCTGACCTCTGGAAGAAGGTAGGAATTGGGACACCGTCTTATGCCAGATATATGGGACAAATTAAAGATTTGACTATTCAGATGTTTTCTGGGACGTTCTAGATCTGAAGGCACAGGAACATTGAGAGTGGGGACAGGAATTAGCTGCTTAGAACACTCACAGAGTACGGTGCCAACGAGAGCCAGGCTCTGGGCCTGTGAGTTGGGCTGCGGTGGGCTGTCCCTCATGTGTGTCCCAGGTGGGTAGAGCTCCTTAGTTTAATGAGAAAAAACTTTTTTGAAGTTTCCTCAGTTTAGCTCTATTGACCTAATAGTTAGTAACTTGGGCAATAAGTTATCTGTCAAACTTGGGTTTTTTAATCTGTGTCTAGATCTTCACAGGTCTTTTGCTACAAAGTTGGGAGGAGCCACATCAAGGCTGGAGGCCTGATTCCATTTCAAATCCAGGCCCCACAGATAAACTTGGGTTAGGGGATGGGTTGGTAATATGAGGTGGAAATTCAGGGAATGAATCACTGTGAAGATGCACGAGAGCCCAGGGGAGACCTGCGGCGTCCCCTGATGTTGCTGATGCTGGACCTCAGCCAGTCCATCTCAGGCGACCTCAGAGCTTCCCACACCACTGTCCACCAGTGGAAATGCTGCACCGATTGCCAAAAAGGTGTGCTGGTTTGCAATCCTATCCATAAAATTATGTAACAATCTTAAAAGTATTAATTTAAGAGGCCAAATTGTATGTCATTTTAATTCGCATTTCTTTGAATATTAGGGAACTTTTTTTCTGTGTTTATTAATCACTGTTACTGCTTGTTTTTTAAATGAACTGTTCATGTCCTTTACTCAATAGGCCATTTTAAAAATAATCATAGCACATGTACAATTAAATGAAAAGACAGTTTCTTGGAACAGATTGTTTCCCCACGTTTTTTAAGGAAAGGTTCTAAACAAAGGCATTAACACTATCGTAGTGATTGAAACTTGGAGACCGACAAGCACAACTGAAACTCGTCCATCCAGTGCTTTAAAGCACAAGGCTCTTATCTCCGTTCTAAGGAGGCAGTGGTGGAAGGGAGAGGGGCCTTTTCAGAAGCTCACGCTATTTTTGCTTGTGATTTTTCTTTCAATTCAACCACAAACAGAATCTGTTTGCTATAAATACGTAACAATAATCTCTCCTTTTGGGGTTATCACCTAAACACCTCACTGTTTTATGGAACTATATAACTCTTTAGTATAAATAACAATTCATCTATTTATACAAAAATCCTCAGAAGATTGTGCATGTGTGTGTTTAAAGAACCAGCATTCGGATGCAGCTCTGAATCAACCATCTTTTGCACTGACTTGCTATCTACAGGTGCTGTTCCTGTGGGAGGGGGATGACCGTGGGTGTTCGGGTTCACCTGCCTTGCTTTCCAAGGTCAGATCACAAAGAGCTTTCATCACATCTCTCTTCCTGGCTTTTCTGACACGGGTACTCAAACTCCTCAAGTCCACGGGCCTGTCCTCTTTTTGGAGTGAGATATCCACCCTGTCTCCTTTCCCCGCTTCATATCCTCCAGGCCTCGTCAAGCCCCACCTCCACGGAGACCAGGCCAGCCCACACCCAGCTCCCAGTCTGCTGCACGCTATCCACGCATCTTCTGTGTCACACCTACTGCTGCTGGGCCACACGCTCTCTTGTTTGGTGTTTAGCTATTTTTCGCGTGGGCATCTTCTCTCCCAGACTAAATGTTAGGTGGAAACATTGATCCCTGCTCTTAGCTTCTACATGGGGGGTCCTCACCAGAGGAAAAGCCTGGCCGCCTCCATCCTCCTCCCAGACTCTTAGCTTCATCTGAGCAAATGGATGCTCAGTGGGAGGTCTGTCTGGCCAGAGCTCACAGATCCCCAGTGCTCACTGCCAGACTGGGTGAGGCCGGGTCTCAGCAGGAAGTGTTAGTAAAGTGTGTTCACTGTGGATCCTCCATACCCGCCCTCACACTCATACATCACATTTACATTCACTACTGATCATCGATACATTCCCCACTCATTACTTCAACAGAATGTTGCATTTCTAGATTGTTCTCCTGGGATCATTTATAGGCCAGAAAAAAGTTAGGTAAAGAGGCTAAAAATAACATTTTCCTGTGCTGCACAGTAAGGCCAGAATAAACCAAACTTCAGAGGGTTGGCACTGAGTGTTGTATGAGATTCTCAAGAAGCCTATTTAAACGTTGAAGCCGTTCGACCTTTTGCAACAATTCTACCAGAAAATTTAAGGAATTCCTTACATCTTCTAAAGTGCTTTGGGGTCCCCGACGATGTTACTATTTGTCCTTGGCTGTGCCTGCTACTCCCCTAAATCTCTGCCTTGTAGCCACATCTGAGGGATGAGCACAGATACCAATGGTGGGAGGTCACCAAGAGGATATGACCACCAGTTGACCCTCGAGCTGGACCTGGGAAACCTGAGGCTCCTCCCTCCTCCCCTGTCCTTGGAATGGACACTCTGCCCACCATTCCCACAGAGGGAGCCGTTTCAAGGATGCAGCCTTGAGAGAGCAAGGTATTGTTGGGACCATCTGGATGGTGACTGAACCCCGTTAAGGCCTCTGTATAAAGCTTAGGATTCTTGCAGTTGGGAGTGGAGCTATACTCATCTTGGGCCCCCAAGACAAGCCTCGTAAGTAAGTTCCCTTCCTTATCACACCTGTCACCCACCAACATGGGCTGTGCGCCTCTTTCTTTGGTCTCTCTCTGCCCTCCGTGCACAGGAGCCAGTTCAAATTCTACCCAGGAGCCCCTGAAGTTGTGAACCAACTTCACAGACACACCCTTACTTCACATCCATGCTGTTTAACCAATTTCTGCCCAAGGTCTGAAAATCAATCCGTATACGCCATACAAATAATAAAAGGAAAGTTGTTTTTGCTTTAGATGAAAATTATACTTAAAAAGAAAGAGAGAGAAATATTTAGCACCCTATAACCTCTAACTATGTACCTTGGTGTAGTTCTCTCACTGATGAATTTATAGACAACACAGCAGTTTCACTGTAAAAAGGCTTGGTACGGGAGTTGAGGAGTTGAGCCAGCCCTAGATCTGCCCACTAGGTGAAACAGGAAGAGTGAACTGGTTGGTGCACAGGTGCGGTTCTTGGGCAGAATAAACTAATAAGAGTGATAAGTCAGATCTCCAGGTCTCCCCAGGGGACGGGAACTGGAAGGCAGAGCAAGGAGCTTGGAGTGGAATCCACGCTGGAGACCAGCTTTATGACGCGGGGCACACTGACCGCAAGAAGGAACCTCAGAGAGCACGTGTCCTGGTCAGCGCTGGGCCAATAAACCTCAGGTTGACTAGGCAGCTGGGGCGACCTGTATAGCATCCCATAAGTGCATCGCGGTATCAAAATTCCCTGAAATAGCTCGAGTTCCTCCTGCCTCTGTCAGATGGTCAGGAACCAGAGCAGACAAGGACCTAAAGGCTGGAGAACCCATCTCTCTGTGGGGGTGGGGTGGTCAGACTCAGGAAGAGGTGGGATGGGCCAGACAGTGTCCTGCATCCCTGCTGCGTCCGCGTCCTCTGAGCGTTACCTGGGCAATTCCTGCATCACTGGGAAGCCATCCGATTCTCTAAGGCTGTGTCAAAACAGCTAGTTTATTTCTTCTTTTAAAAATCAAGTGTGGTAAAAGCAGTTTGGAAAATGGTTTGACAATTTCTTATTGTTTTAAACATACACTTACCGTAGGACATAGCAATTCCACTCCTATGTACTCATTGAAGAGAAGAGAAAACCTATGTCCACAGAGGCCTGCCTGTGAATGCTTATAGCGGTTTTACTCATAAGAGCAAAACTGGAAACGACCCCAGCACGCAACAACAGGTGTGCGGATAAACACATTGTGGTATCGCCGTGCGATGGAGTACCACGTGGCAACAAAAGAACTCGTGCGGCAGTGTAGGAATCCAGTGGTATATGCTGTGCACACCGGATCCCATGCACACGGCATCCTGGGGAAAATGCGCCAGCGGCCACCTGGGCAGGAGACTGGCTAGAAGGGCCACATATTGTGTGTCTTGATTGTGAAAGTCATTACACAACTGTATACATTTGTCAAAACTCATAAAGCCGTTTACCTAGAAAGTGTCAGTTTTACTGTATATAAATTATACATCAATAAAGCTAACTTTTTAAAAAAAGGAAAGGCTAGGGGCTGGCCTGGTGGCATAGTAGTTAAGTTTGCACATTCTGCTTCAGTGGCCTGGAATTCACAGGTTCGGATCCCAGGCACAGACTTACACACCACTTATCGAGCCATGCTGTGACAGGCGTCCCACATATAAAATAGAGGCAGATGGGCATGGATGTTAGCTCAGGGGCAGGCTTCCTCAGCAAAAAGAGGAGGATTGGCAGCAAATGTTAGCTCAGGGCTAATCTCCCCCCCCCCCAAAAAAAGGAAAGACTACTATTGCAATAGTCAGTTATTAATGTTAATTTTCATTTAACTAAAATTCTATTGATTCAGCTGTTAACTCTAAATCTTATTATGGCAAATCAGAACATTTGAACAACTCTTGAATCACTGTTTAGATTTCAAAAAGTTGTGTTTCTTCTCTTAGGGATTCACAGCTTTCAATTTATTTTTTCTGGGTAACTGGCAATTTAAATAAAGCAGTATGGAGAAAATCGGGTTCCCTTCACACGCAGGGACAAGCCATTTCTGGATATCCCTGAAGTCTCCTTATTTCCCCATGACTCTGTTTCCTTTTTCTGAACTGGGATGAGAGGTGAACTTACTCATCTTAATGACACATTGTTCTGCTGAGAAATCTTTTTTCACTTTATTTTTCAGACATACGGGGCTCCCTTGAGATTTTGCAAAATGTCTGTTACTAGTGTTTATTTCTGTTCCCTCTTCTCTGGCTACCCATCTATGTTGAACTCTGCCCTCCTTTTTACTCCAAAGGTATTTCAGTGTTTACTGAAACTACTTTCTCGTGGAAGCAAATTTTGTGACATTTCTTTGCCAAGTCATCATAGATTTCGTATACATAGGATGTTCTTTCCCTTTGCTGCATGACAAACGACCACCAACGCAGTGGCTTAGACCCATGCCACGTGCTGTCTCACCTTTCCTGGGGGCCAGGAACCGGGGCACAGGTGAGCTGGGACTGCTGGCTGCGTCTCAGTCTGCCATCAGGTGTTGGCGGGGCTGTGATCCTCCTGGAGCTTGGGGGCTTCCAAGCCTCAGGCTGTTGGCAAGCCTCAGCTCTTTGCGGTTGTAGGACTGCGGCCCCGGTTTTCTTGCAACTGTCAGCCGGGGGCCCCTCTCAGTTCCTGCAGGCTGCCCTCGGGTTCTGACAATGTGGTCCTCTTACAGCACGGCAGCTTATTTCTCCAAGGCCAGAGGAACTCCCTCATGGCAGGGCCCAGGCCCTCTTTCAAGGACTTGCCTGATTAGGGCAGGTCTACCTAGAATAATGTCCCTTTCCATTAACTCTGAGTCAGCTGATTAGGGATGCTGATTAAATCTGCATCTTCTATCGGTTAGAGGCAAGCACACCAGGAGAAGGGATTGCTTGTCAAGAGTGTGGGTCATTGGCAGCCATAGTAGAATTCTGCCCGCAATTCTAAGAACTGAATTACTCTACTATACTATGCTATAATTATTATAAAAGACACCATGGCTGCATTGCCCATCGAGATGTAGCAGCATATTGATAACTGTGTGATTTATTCAAAATTTAAGTGCAAAATAGTTATTTTGTATTTTAAAAATACTCAAACTTTGATAAAAATTATGTTATTACTATCAATTATGACAAGAGACGCCAATTTTCCTAATAAGTGTTAAAAAAAGGGTAAATAAGAAACACTGTTGAGATATTTGCAAGATCCAAATAGATTTTTTTAATGACACCTAACACATTTAAGGAGAAAAGGGAAAAGGAAGTCACACACTCAAGTAGGTGTTTCACATAAACTGTAGTAATCCTCGCAGTAACCCAGTGAGGTGAGCATCATTAACTGAACTTTGTGGATGAGGAGCCCTGGGATCTGAGAGGATGAACAACTTGCCCAAATCACAGAGCTGGCAGGTAGTGATAAAATTCCTGTTGTGCATAACTCACGGCTGGGGTTTTTTCGTTTTTTTTTTTTTAAGGATTGGCACCTGGGCTAACAACTGTTGCCAATCCTTTTTTTTTTTTCTGCTTTATCTCCCCAAACCCCCCTTATACATAGTTGTATATCTTAGTTGCAGGTCTATCTAGTTGTGGGATATGGGATGCCGCCTCAACGTGGCCTGACGAGCGGTGCCATGTCCGCGCCCAGGATCCGAACTTAACCACTTGGCCATGGAGCCGGCCCCACGGCTGGGGTTTTTATAAAGCCCAGGACAAGGGGAGAGACAGGTGTCACTGGATCGCAAGTATCACTATTAACATCAGGCCCCATCATAACTCACGGGCGAGCATCTCATGAACTTAGGGTTTCCATCCTATCCCTTTGGGCTGCTTCCTCTGCCATGTAGCTCCCTGGGCTTCCTCACAACTTTATCACAAACCATCCACCAAAGGGGAACTTGCCAAGGAAGGTGTCACTTCCTCGCAGCCACCCTCCAAGTTAGCCATTGGGGGATTCAGTGGTTCAGAGGTCACGTAACTCACCTACGTTCATCCGGCTAGCAGGCATGAAGTCGAGAACGCCGAGGGCACTGGGGAGTGGTTTGGGATGGCTCTGCGCCCTTTGCATGCTCCCAGTGCCAGAGACTGTGGCTCAGGAATGCTCTGTGTGACACACCCCTAACAAGGGTCTCTTCATGTGGAATGTAAGATCTATTTATCATATTATAATCTAAATGTGTTCAACTTCACTGTTTTGCCTCTTCAGTGTAGCAAATATTTTTCCAACAAGCAGAAGATAATTCCATTTTTGTTTTTTTTTAATTACTGAAGAAGATTACCTGCAGATTACACAGGCTGAATTAATTGCTAAACATTCCACCCACTCTGGGAAGCCCCCCGGAATCACTGAAGAAGTAGCTACAAAACTGGTACCTTCAGTTGTGCAAACATACGTTTGTGGCAGCTCCTCCTTTGCGTCCCACCCTGGGCCACAACATTCTGACGAAGAACAGCATCACTCTGTATTGATCACACTTTTAGTTTTCTGTATAGTTTACTGTTTTGACATCTTAAAAGACCTTTCTGGCTGGGGAGAGACTGAGCCTCCTGGGGCTAGCCAACTCCCGAAATGGCAAAGGGCCCAGCTGGCGTGTGCCTTTTACACGCAGACTAGCTGATGTGGAGTGTCTGTGTCTGGCCAGCACACCCAGGAGCAGTATTCCTCTGCCGTAATCGCCCCAAGCACAAGTCGGGACCCAAGCCAAAGCCTGCAGAAGTTGTTCCACGAGCCGTCCTCGGTCACCCCGCCTGCCTCGCCCTCCCAGGAGACCCCAGGCTGGGCTCTGGCCTGGGCGCTCCCCTCTCCCGCTCTGCCTCCTGACCAAACCTGGTGCTGCCCCAGTGGCCTGCAAGGGGCCTGCCTCTCCTTTCTCGGGACGTGTGAGGGACTAAACTTTCCTTTCTGTGGCCTTGACCTCTCCTTTGGCCTCTCAGTCGCCTCTGTAAGGTAAGACCCCGGCACAGGCACACTGTGCTTCACAGATGCACGTTTCCCCCATGGACGCCCCCAGAAGGCAGCTGTCCCCGTGATGTTTCTAAGCCCCGGCCTGCTGTCGACCACGGTTGTTTGTGGAGATGCAGTGACTGTGGTGTGACCTGCAGTCACTCCGGGAAGTGCCCACGGCACCGTTTGCTGTGCCCCAGCTCCAGTTTCCATGGTGTCTTCTGCTACACGGGGCGATGCTGGGCAGAACTGGGTGACGCCGGGGGGAACCGGGCGATGCTGGGCCAGGCACCGCTGCCAGAGTATGGGTCTTACCTCTGACCCCCACACCCGCCCTGCCAGGTCGCGAGTACTGTCAAGACAGGTTTGAGAAAGAACGAAACGTGGCCACTTGGTTAGACGTCGTAAGTTAAGCAAGACTTTTGCTTTCCCAGAAAACAATTCTACATTTGTTTCAATTTGTCTGCTCGTGTAATGTTATAGATCCACGGAACCTGTCTGCAGGAATTTCTCGATTCTCTAGACGTGAACCTGTCAGAGATTAACATGAGGGGCCAGGATTTTTCCTCTAATTTAACACGGAAACAGCACATGGCTTGTGAGGCTGACCGTTTGCCAGAACAAAATTCCTGACCACACCAAAGGAACTTCTCTGTCCTTTGTAGGAATGAGCGGATAAATCCAGGGAGAACGGCTGAGAGCAGGTCTCTGCCCAGCACTGCTGGCAGTATCCTGTCTGAGAGGAAGTGGCTATTACTGAATTTTACTAAAACAGAAATAAGTTTTTCTTAGAGGTGAGGGTCTTCTTTATATGTCAGTCATTATTTTCAGTAAGTGAAGATCTGCCTACTACATGAGTCAAAAAAGAAAACAAAAAGCAAAAAAGGAAAACTACCAAAATTTACACAATGATAGGTCAGGTTCTGTTTAGAACGTCCACAGTCTTAACCCAGCAGTAAATGTCTGCCTGTGGATTCAGGACTTAAATTGAATGAGTAGGAGCCTAATACAAATCCAGTAACAATCCTTAAATAATTTGGCTATTTTCTTGCCTTCCTGTATTTTTCTACATCCTTATGAGATTCTTGAACTTTCATGAAGAGACTGTTATGTTTCCAATATGTATACCTACATTTTTTTTGTTTTTTACTCATTATAACATTTGCATGAAAGGCCTGGGCTGATCATTTAAAAATATTTGCTAAAAGCTTTTAAATCCACAGAGCAGTGGAACCAGGAAAAGCGCATACACTGTCAGACGCCTGCCTGCAGAGTCAGTTCTGCCTGGAAACCCAGGAGTGGCCGCCAAGCTAGCTTGACAATTTAATTAAACTAAAACGGATCCGAATTCCGTTAGAGCTTCTCTTGGGCACTAAGGAAGGACACGGTCTATGAGACGAAACATTCAAAATAGCTGAGTTTCCCATGTTAATCTGGATTCCTGGCTTTATGTGCATGGACGGTACATTCAAACAAAGTGCGTTCTCCAGTCCCCAGGGGAGGAGGCCTCCCGTGCTGCAGGTGGCACCCGCCAAACGTTGCTTCCACGTGGAAGAGGCATGTCCCTCAACAGGGGGCGCAGGGAGGGGCTAGAGGGCTGCAGAGGAGAGAGCCCACCCAGGCAGAGACCAGGAACGAAGGGCTGCGGCCCTGGATGGGACCTGTCCTTCAGCAGGTGGCCTGCGGGAGTGTCTTCTGTTTTCTGACTCTTACTTAATTGCCTGTGTAGGTTGGGGAGCAAGTCCAAAATCAATAGGTAAAACCCTTGGGAACTTTCACAAGTCAATTTACAGATTGTAAACGAGCTTCCGCTCATCAATTCTTGTGGCAACATGAAACTCCAAACAAGGGCCAGTTTTACAAAAATATTTAATCTTCAATCAGACAAAGCCCATCTGATGAAAACCACACATTTGCCAGGCTCATTTTATTTATATGTACAAAACATTAAAACATGGCAACAGGCTTTTTATTTAAATAAGAACTATTCTAAAATAACATGGATACTAAAATTCCTTCTCAAGCTTCCCTGGCTGGTTTTCTTTGTAATATTTTTTAAGGAACTGGTTTACATTAAAAAGCATAGTATTTTAAGCAATACCATTTAACACTATATTACCTTGGCAAAGATGCATTACTGACTGGAAAACTTTAGAACCAGCATAAGGCCACACATGAGCAGCAGGTGCCGCTGGCAGCTATCACAGCATGTGACGTGGCAACAAGGCACCGGTTCCTCCTCTTAGAATCATTAGCGTTGGAGTCGCACAGGCCACAGGAGCAGTCTCTCCCAGGCCACCTGATGGCATTTATTATCTGCCTGGGGGAAAGAAAGGAAACCCTGGAACCTGTGTGTGATTCATGGAGAGCTGAGAAGTCATCCCCACAAACGAGAGGGGCAGCTGGAGGAAGTGCTGGAGGCCTGGGCGCCTGGTCACCCTCAGAGGCCAGGTCCCCCACTCCCTACCCTGCGAGTACTCAGGGCTCGGCCCCCCTCCACGTTCCTCTGTGTCAGCTCACCCCAGGCCCTGCTGCTGCTCCTCTGGAAGTCACAATGACCAGAAAGAGGACTTGGTTGGCTCTATCAGGCACCACCCAACATGGAAGCCTTCTGGACACAGATCAACTCACGGCTCCTTCATCCGGCCCAGGCAGGGAGTTGCTGTGGCATCAAGAAGGGTCCCACCGATCCAGAAGCGTCACAGACTCGTCCAGAAGAAGCTGAGGCAATAGCTCTGGGCGCCCAGAGTGTCCTGGCCTGCTCTCCAGTTCAGAATCTGCAAAGAGACATTATGGAGGACACAGTGACGAGTAAGGATGGGTCCTGCCATCGGGGCAGCTCTGTGGTGCCGATGCGGGTTTAGGCAGGGTGACCCCAGGCGTCCTCATGCGGTGGGAGCTGTCTCTCTGCCTCAGCTTAACCTCCCTCCCCAGGCCATTCAGCACGTCCTGCAAGAGATGCCTGAAACTAGGTGCTCATGATAAACTTTCCTCTCCCCAAAGTGCACGGGGACGCATCACTTTACAAAGAAGATCGTGTCAAGTTTCCATAAAAAAAAAAAAAAGATTTTGTAACTAACACCATTCTGTAAGAGTAAAAAAGTAAAAACAAATCTCTAAATTCACTTCAACACAGCATCCGTCAATCAGCAGAGCTGGCACGTTGCTGACTGAACAATATTCTCTGTCAGAGAACGACGCTTACCTCCGTCCACAAACAGACCTGCATCGGTCTTTGCTTACGTCTACGGTTGCTTGTTTTGTGTCCATTGTCACCACTGGACTTCAGGCTCCTTGAGGCTGGGAGTGCTGTCTTTCATCCCTGCAGCACCAGTCCCCAGCCAAGAGCACATGATCCCCATGAGTTTGTTGATTGAATGAGTAAAGGTATTGCCAGAGTTAGTTGCTTTTAAAAATGAACGTCTTTTCAATCCTAAACAGTAATCAACGTGCACGTAGGCCATTAGAGTTCACAAGGGTGCTAAAACCAAGGTGACCTTTGGTGACCAGGGTGCATTGGGTGAGGTGAGGCTAGTGTGAGGCAGCAATGACAGTGGCACCTCTTTCTCAAAGTTCTGTGGTAAAGGAAGAGGAGCGAGGGGATGGCTGCACCAGGGAAGGTGTGGGAGGAGGCCGTGGCTGTGAGTGGAACATCCACACGCCAGTGCATCGCAGGGAAAGAGGGAATGGCACAGGAGAAGTACAAGGTTACTTCTTGGAGAAAGATCCCACAGGAGATGGGAGTGCGAGGGAGCAAAGGTGAAGGAGAGGGGGTTAACCCAGGACGGGAGAAGGAGCTCCTCCTGCTGCAGGAAGGGGTTGAGAGGAACACAGATGCACTGAAAAACTCATGAAGTCACACAGCAGATTAGAAACATTGTATAAATGTGACCAACCACTGTAACACTGAGTAAGCTGAAGAGGTGGAAATGTCACATGGAGCGAAAACCAACATTTGCTTGGACTTGGGATTTTTCTTATTCTAAAAACGATATTTTTTTGCTGTCCTAAAAACAGTAAAATTCTTCATTCATACATATGTACATAACAATTACAGGGACTGTCAATTCTCAGTTTGCAATTTTTAAAATCAGCAAGCATTTAGCAAAATTAAAACTTGTAAATGTCATCTATATAATCATTTAAGCATAAAGTCTCAAAACCACCAGTTTATTCATCTATTGCTATGTAAGTTAATATCTTCTCAATCAAAAATAGCTTCCATGATACACAATTCAGGTTCCCTCTGGTTAACTTGGTTGGAAGCAAAACAAAAACCAAAGAAAAAGTGTTTTAGAATCACCCGGCTGTTGATAATTTTCCTTGTGAATCTGCGCACACAGCAATTTGGGGAAAACACTGTAAAATCAAACGAAGTGAGAACCAAGGTGACAGGAAGCACAGCAGCCGTGGGTTGACTCACTCCCAGGGACCCGTCTGCCCCAGGTCATTCATCACCACCAGCATTGGGCAGAAAAGCATCGCTGACACGTTGTTGTGAAGAGCACACAGCACACTGACAGGAAGGAGCAGAAAGACCCACTGCTGTGGCTGCTGGATAGGATGCGCCTGAGAGCCGCCCGAGGCCTGGATGAGGCCAGTGCGTGTGCACCTCCATGATGACCAAGAGCTTGGCGTTCTCAGGGCTGTCTGCCCAGTTTCTTCCGTGTCATCTACGACTGCATTCTCCTCTAACAGACAGAGGGACAAGCAATCCTCTGACACTGAGTGATCCTGGTCATTTCCACCTCTGGACAGCTAGAGACAAGCACGGGTAGCAGAGAGCAGGCCCCTACCAATGGGATGTGACAGTCCAGACAGATGCTGCTGGAGGAGTCCCTCCTAGACCCAGGACGGCTCCTCTTCAGCAGCCGAGCAGGACTCTCCTCCGCAGGAGCTCCCTGATGACGTCACGTTGTAGCTGGGCCTTCAGTGACATCACTGGAGGGGACGACGACTGTCAGGCTCTGGGGGCTGGAGCTGCCAGATGGGCTTCTCCCAGAGGAAGAGGGGAGTTAGCAGCAGAAAAGTCCATCAAACTCTATGTGGAAAAATCCAGAAGTACCAAGCCCTGAGGCCAACAAGCTAAAAGGCAAGTAATTATGCCTGGACGTTCTCGAGCAACCTTGACGCTCAGCAGCACTTTCACGAAGAGAACCTAACAGGCACAGATGGGGCATTCTCCAGGGTCTGCTCGGGGTCTTTGCTGCCCGAAGGCGCTCCGTCCAGGGGACGGTGTGTCTGTGCGGAGGGTCACCACTATTGGGTGATACCTCAAGGCATATTTTTGCATACTGAACTAATTAAAACCTTCCCCAGTTATGCCATTGTCTATTCCAATTTGTTGCAGATAACATGACTCCAATTAGAAGAGACTGGACTTTTTAAAAATCATTTTTAAAAGAGTCATGAATAGAGAACTACCTTTTACTTTGACAATGAAAACACTGTATCAATAATCCAGCTGCAGCACTAAGACACAATCTTCACAAAACTCCATCTGACTGGCTTCTGCTTCTGGACCAGACTTACCCTCTCATCTGAAACGATCAAGAAAACCAGGCAAAACACACAGAACCACAGTTCTCTAGACGTGGGACAGCAGCCAGGAAAGGACAGTGACCCTTGAGAGAGGAAACAAACGAGGGAGCCCTGCCTGTCCCAGGGGAGCCTGGAGGGCGTTCAGGCTGAGGCTCAGGGAGGGGCACCTGGGGAAGGTCCTGCTCTGCTCCTTGTGGGGAGGAGACGACGCTGAGAGTCGAGGAGACCCAGGCAGCCAAGTTCCTGGGACAGAGGCCTTCCTGGAAGGGAGAGGAGCATGTGGAGAGAGGTCCCCAGGTCTGCAGGGAGGGGTGCCCAGCAGAAAACTGATTAGCCCACGAGGAGACTCTCCAAGGCCAGGAAGGCATGTCAGAAAGGGCCTGGCCCCCTCTGAGTATAGGACGGTTGGTCCTTTGAATCAGGGAAAGAGAAAAATATTTTAATAGGATGGCAAAAATAAAGGACAACAAAGACTGCCCAACTTAATCTCATTAAAATCAACATCTTTAAGGTGTGCTATTCCTATCTACAGGATAATCACTCATTGTGTTTTGTGGTTTTTGTTTCAGAAAAATTATAAAGATAGTACGTATAGACAGTTTCCGTATACCCCACACCCAGTTTCTCCTACTATTGATATCTTACCTTGAGTGAGGTACCATCGTTACAATAAATGAACCAATACTGACATGTGATCATTATCTACAGTCTATACTTTGAGATTTCCCTATTTTTTCTATTGTCCTTTTTCTGACAGTCACTCATTAATTCAGCCTCAACTCCACTACTTCAGCAGCGTACGGACAGCAAATTCATCACGGCTGTGCTCTTCCAAATGAAAAGCCTTTAGTGCTTCCTTCACTTGAAAAAAGAATTACACTTCTGAGTAGAAAATATTAAACTATTTCTAACTTAAACTTCCATCCGAAAACTACATATTCTAAGATGTAACAAACTCTTGTGAAAGAACAGCTTAGAGGACAGCGAGGGCGAAGACCTGGGCCTTGGTTCCGGCGCCCGGGCTCCCTCAGGGCTCCCTGGAGCCTGGAAGGCGAATCCAGAATCTCAGGATCCAGTGCATCAGCGCCCTCCACTGGCCATGCTCCCCACTGGGGCCTCATTTTGGCCCATTCCAGCAATCTCCCTGAAAACGCCTCCTCACAAGTGAGAGAAGAGACACTACAAGTGAACCACAGAAGGACAAAGGTCGTGAGAGGTGACTCTGAACAATGCAGGCCAGCACACGGGACGGCCGAGAAGAACCGGACACCTTCCCAGAAACACAGCAACCAAGACTGAATCACAAAGACACAGAAAGCCTGGACAGACCTGGAACTTGTAAGGAGACTGAATCAGTCATGGAAAACCTCCCAACATAGAAAAGCCAGCACCAGATGGCTTCACTGGTGACTCACCAAACATTTGAAGAACTAATGCCAATCTTTCTCAGACTCTTCTGAAAAACTGAGACGAAAATACTCCAAACTCATTTTATGAGGCCAGCATTACTCTAACGTCAAAGCCAGAGAAAGACACTACAAGAAAAAAGAATCATAGGCCAATATCCCTGATGAACACAGATGCAAAACTCCTCAACAAAATACCAGCAAAATTCAGCGGCACACTGAAAGGATCAAACACCGTGACCAAGTGGGATTCACCCCTAGGATGCAAGGAGGGTTCAAGACAGGAAAACCAGTCACTGTGTCACACCAACCAACAGACCGAAGGACAAAAAGCACTCAGTCATCTCAGCTGATGCAGAAAAAGCATTGGACAATACTGAACACACTTAGATGATAAAGACACTCAACAAACTAGGAGTAGAAGAAAACTACCTCAATGTAGTAAAGGTCATATATGACAGGTCCACAGCTAATATCACTCAATGCTGAAAGACTGAGAGCTTTTCCTCTAGTCAGGAACAAGGCCAGGATGCACACACTCACCATTTCCATTCAAAACAGTCCCAGCCAGAGCAATTAGGCAACAAAACAAAATAAAAGGCATCCAAATTGAAAAGGAAGTAAAATGATCTCCGTTTGCGAATGACATAATCTTATATGTAAAAAGCCCTAAAGAGTACACAAATACAAAATGTTAGAACCAACAAATTCAGCAAAGTTGCAAGATACAAAATCAACACACAAAAATCAGTTGTGTTTCTATACACTAACAATGAACAATCTGAAAAGGAAATCCCATTTACAATAGCATCAAAAAGAATAAAATACTTGGGAATAAACCTAACCAAAAGGGGAAAGACTTGTACTCTGAAAACCACAAAAACATTGCTGAAAGAAATTTAAGAAGGCACAAAAATGGAAAGGTATGCTGTGTTCATGGATAAGAAGACTTAATATTTTTAAGATGTCCATATTACTCAAAACAATCTACAGATTCAACACAATCCCTATCAAAATGCCAATGGCATTTTTTTACAGAAATAGAAAAATTCATCTTAAAACTCACATGGAATCTCAAGGGATCCCAAACAGCCAAAACAATTTCAAAAAAGAAAAAGTTGGAGACCTCACATTTCCTTATTTCAAAACATATTACAAAGCTACAGAAATCAAAACAGTGTGGTACTGGCATTCAGACATATAGACTAACGGGACAGAATAGAGAACCCAGAAATAAACCCTTGCTTATATGGTCAAATGATCTTTGATAAGGGTGCCAAGACCACTCAATGGGGAAAGGAGAGTCTCTTCAACAAATGGTGCTAGGAAAACTGCATATCCACATGCCAAAGAATGATGTTGGGCTCTTATTTTATACCACAAACAAAAATTAGCTCAAAATAGGATACACACCTAAAACTATAAAACTCCTAGAAGAAAAGAGGGGGAAAGCCTCAAGACACTGAATTTGGCAGTGATTTCTTGGATATGACACCAAAAGCACAGGCAACAAAAGCAAAAATAAACAAATGGGACTGCACCAAGCTTAAAAACTTCTGCGCAAAGACACAATCAACAGAGTGAAAAGGCAACCTACAGGATGGGATAGAATATCAGCAAATCATATACCTGATAAGGGTTAACAAGCAGAATATATAAAGAACTCCTACAAGTCAACAACAACAAAATCAAGTGGCCCAATTAAAAAATGGCCAACAACTTGAATGGACATTTCTCCAAAGAATATAGGCAAATGACCAACAAGAATATGAAAAGATGCTCAACATCACCAATCACCAGAGAAATGCAAATCAAAATTACTGTGAGCTATCACCTCACACTCACGAGGATGGCCACCATCAAGACAATAAATAAGTGTTGGCAAGGATACGGAGAAACTGGAACCCCTGTGAACTGTTGGTGCATTGTAAAACAGTGCAACTGCTATAGAAAACAGTATAGTCTAAGGGATCTCGTCAAGATGGCGGCGTAAGCAGACTCTGAACTCATCTCCTCCCACGAACACAACCAGGTTACAACTATTTTTGGAAAAATTACCCTGGAGAGAAAACTGAAAAGTGAATAAAAAGAACCCCCACAACAAGGGACAGTACTGACTAAGGAGGAAGAGGCAGAAATTCCTGCTGGAGAGGAAAAAAAGCCACCTTTGGGAGCAGTGCAGCTTCTCAGCTGGCCAGGTGGGAGCCACCCTAAGGTACACAGCCCTCCCTGGAGGAGTGAGGACCGGAGTGAGGGCCGATATGCTATAGCATCCTTCAGACTCAGCCCAACTGAGACGAGGGTCTTACTGTCTGGCTTCACTGGCTATTAACTGCAGCGAGGATACCCCCAGAAAAGCTATCGGCCGAAAGTTGAAAAGACCCGGTTCTTAAAGGGCTCACGGACAAACTCACTCATTGCAGCAACCTAAAATCACCAGAGAGGAGGCTGACAGTCCTTTGGTGAAATAAGACTTACCTGGTGGGTTCTGGGGGCATCTTGGTGAAAGGAGGGACCTCTCCGGAGACTGACATTGGTGGGGGCCATTGTTCTGAACTGGTCCAGGTGTGCTGACACAGACTCCAGTGGGCGGTGGGTGCCATTGAGGTTCATCCCTTGGCCTGTTAGCCCAGGGGTCTGCCACGCCCACTAGAGCACAGATTTAATCCAGTTCAGCCAGGGCAGGAAACCCGCCCTAGGGACCGGCCCCACCCAACAGCAAGTCCTCAGGCTACTTTTCAGCCTGCACTGACAGTGCCTTGATCCTCTATAGGCAGGCAAGGGTGTCTGCCTCCATGGGGCAGGGCCTGTGTGAGGACCAGGTGAACTGTGGGGGGCACTGGTGGAGAGGTGGGGGCCTCTGCAGTGCGGCGTCAGGGTACACTCCAGGGTGTTGAGAAGTGTGCAGGGACCAGGACTGTGTTGACAGCCTGTGTGGTCCTGGGGGCGAGGGGGGGCAGTTAACGCTTATCAACAGGGCAAAAGACCTGTGCTTCACAAAGAGCCATAAAAAGGATCAGCCCCACCTTCCAAAGCCTGAAGCAATTGAGTGCTCCTGTGCCTAGGGCCAGCCCCACTCAGCTGCACTCCTAGGAGAAGTGAAAACAGCCTTGTAGGCCTGAGGCCTATCACAACTGTAAACCCCTGAGCCTAGCAACCAGCTACACTAGGTACCAACCCAATTAAGAGGAAAACTGCAATAGGAGTGTGCTGATAGTCTTTGTAGCCAACCGTACTGAGGCTCCCCAAACCGGATTTACAAACAGCTGGCCAGGGAAGGAAAGACTAGACTCCCTGGGTTCTTGCAGTGGGAGCATCCCTGCCACAGCAGAAGGACACAAGTAGCCCAAGACACAAGACAAAGGGGTCACTCCTGGTTCTTATGGACTGGTGACGAGAGGGAAGCATGCTGCTGGGCCTCATAAGGCATCTCATACATAAGGCCACTGCTCCAAGATCAGGAGACACAGCCAACTCACCTAATACGTAGAAATAAGCACAGAGAAAGAGGCATAAGGAGGCGACAAAGGAAGACTTTTCAAGCAAGGGAACAGGACAAAACCCCAGAAAAAGGACTAAATGAAACAGAAACAAGCAACCTACTCAACAAAGAGTTCAAACAAAATATCATGAGGATGCTCACAGATATGGGGAGAAGACTGGATGAACACAGTGAGCACATCAGCAAAGAACTGGAAGATATATTTTAAAAAATCAGAAATGAAGAATACAATACTGGAAATGAGAAATTCACTAGAGGGACTCAATAGCAGAGTAGAGGATGCAGAAGAACAGATCAGCGAGCTAGACGAAAGACTAGAGGAAATCACCCAAGCAGAACAGAAAAAAGAAAAAAGAATTACACAGAATGAGAACAGTCTAAGGGAGCTCTGGGATAATATCAAGCATGCTAACATTCAGATTATAGGTGTCCCAGAAGGAGAAGAGAGAGACAAAGGGGCAGAAAATTTATTTGAAGAAATAATAGATGAAAATTTTCCTAATCTGAGAAAGGAAACAGACATCCAAGTTCAGGAAGCACAGAGAGCTCCAAACAAGATAACCCCAAAGAGGCCCACACCAAGACATATTATAATTAAAATTTCAAAAATTAAAGACAAAGAGAGAATCCTAAAAGCAGCAAGAGAAAGGCCACAAGTGACATATAAAGGGAAGCCCATCAGGCTGTCAGCGGACTTCTCAGTCGAGACCCTACAGGCAAGAAGAGAATGTATTTAAAGTGCTAAAAGGAAAAAACCTACAGCCAAGAATACTCTATCCATCAAGGTTGTCATTCAGGTTGGAAGGAGACATGAAGAGCTTCCCAGACAAGGAAAAATCAAAGGAGTTTATCACCAAGAAACCAGTTCTACAAGAAATGCTGAAGGGACTTATTTAAGTGGGAAAGCAATGACCACAAATAGAGATAAAAAAAATTATTATCAAAAAAACAAAACAACAACAACAAAAACCCTTGTAAAGGTAAAAATATAGTAAAGGTAGCAGATCAACTACCTGTGAGAATAATATGAAGGTTAAAAGACAAATGTACTAAAATCACCTATTTCAATGATAAGAGGGTAATAGACAGACACACACTAAACAAGAGACTATATATGATTTGAAAAACATAAAATGTGGGAGGAGGGGAGTGAAAAAGTAGAGCTTTTAGAAAGAAGTCAAGCTAAAGTCTATCGACTCAATATAGACTGTTATATACATAGAATATTAAATAGGATCCTCATGGTAATCACAAATCAGAAACCTATAATAATCAAGCAAAAAAGTAAAACAAAAGAAATCAAACATATTACTAAAGATAGCCATCAAACCACAAGGGAAGAGAGCAAGAGAAAAAGACAGGAACAGAGAACTACTAAAACACCCAGAAAAAAAAACCGTCACAAAATGGCAATAAACACATATTTATCAATAGCTACTTTAAACGTCAATGGAGTAAATTTGCCAATCAAATGCCATAGGGTGGCCAATTGGATAAAAAAACAAGACCCATGTATATGCTGCATACAAGAGACACACTTCAGACCTAAAGACACTCACAAACTGAAAGTGAAAGGATGGAAAAAGATATTCCATGCAAATGGCAAAGAAAAGAAAGCGGGGGTGGCAATAATTATATCAGATAAAATAGACTTTAAAACAAAAACTGTAACAAGAGACAAAGAAGGGCACTACATAATGATAAAGGGAACAATCCAACGAGAAAATATAACACTTGTAAATATCTATGCACCCAACATAGGAGCACCTAAATGTATAAAGAAATTATTAACAGACATAAGAGGAGAAATAGACAGTAACACAATAATAGTAGGGAACTTTAACACTCCACTTACACCAATGGATAGATCATCCAAACAGAAGATCAATAGGGAAACACTTGCCTTAAAGGACACATTAGACCAGATGGACTTAGTAGATATATACAGAACATTCCATCCAAAAACCACAGAATACACATTCTTTTCAAATGCACATGGAACATTCTCCAGGATTGATCACATATTAGGTTGCAAAACAAGTCTCAATAAATTTAAGAACACCATGCATCTTTTCTGACCACAAAGGAATGAAACTAGAAATCAACTACAGGAAGAAAACCAGAAAAGCCACAAAAATGTGGAGATTAAACAAAATGCTACTGAACAACGATTGGGTCAATGAAAAAATCAAAGGGAAAATCAAAAAATTCCTGGAGACAAATAAAAATGAAAATACGACATGCTAAAATCTGTGGGATACAACAAAAGCGGTTCTAAGAGGGAAATTCATAGCAATTCAGGCAAAGAAGCAATTCTCAACAAAGAAGAAAAATCCCAAATAGACAATCTAAAAGCACCTTTAAAGGTACTGGAAAAAGAACAACAAACAAAGCCCAAAATCAGCAGAAGGAGGGAAATAATAAAAATCAGAGCAGAGATAAATGAAATAGAGACTGAAAAAACAAAAGAAAAAATTAATGAAACCAAGAGCTGGTTCTTTGAAAAGATAAACAAAATTGACAAACCCTTAGCTAGACTCACCAAGAAAAAAAGAGAGAAGGCTCAAATAAATAAAATCAGAAATGAAAGAGGAGATATTACAATGGACACCTCAGAAATACAGAAGACAACAATACTACGAAAAGCTATATGCCAACAAATTAGATAATCTAGAAGAAATGGCTAAATTCTTAGAAACATACAACCTTCCAAAACTGGATGAAGACGAAGTAGAAAATTTGAATAGACCCATCACCAGTAAGGAGATCGAAACAGCAATCAAAAACCTCCCTAAAAATAAAAGTCCAGGACCAGATGGCTTCCCTGGTTGTTGCCGGAGATCATAGCAACATTACTACAAGGCTTTAAGCTTAGCAAGAACAAATTACAAAATGGGTGACTGAGAAATATGCAATCTGCTGATTCTCATAAATTACTATGCTAGATTGTTCGTGCTTTAGAATCAAAGGCCAGAAGGTAGTATCTTATCAAACATGAAGGCAAGGGGCTTAAGAACGCTGGGCCCTTGCAGGAATGGAATGCCATTAGCATAACTTGCCAGATTGTTTGTTCCCAGGATACTCCCTCAGAGAATGGCCTTGTGTAGGGCCAGGGTACATTGAAGGGGGGAAGATTAGAACTGCTAAGCTTTGACTTGCATATTCCTGCTGGCACGAATTCCTGCTATGCTTGTACTTCTTGGCCTGCAAATAAATACGTGGCGATCAGAGGGATGTCACCTCAGTCCTTGAGGCTGATGGTCCCCTGTCCCATTAAATAATATAGAGTGTGTTGTGTCTATTATATAGACGGTGTTCTGTCTATTAATTCCGTCCGTCCCTTCAGCTGGCTGCCTAGCTGGTCTCGGCAGCACCTGGTGAGTTCTACCAAACATTCAAAGAAGACTTAATACCTGTCCTTCTTAAACCCTTCCAAAAAACTGAAGAGGAGGGGAGGCTTCCTAACTCACATGAAGCCAACATTATCCTGACACCAAAACCAGACAAGGACAACACAAAAAAAGAAAATTACAGGCCAATATCACTGATGAACATTGATGCAAAAATCCTCAAGAAAATACTAACAAATCGAATACAACAATACATTAAAAAGATCATACATCATGATCAAGTGGGTTTCATTCCAGGGATACAGGGATGGTTCAACATCTGCAAATCTATCAATGTGATACCCCACATTAACAAAATGAAGAATAAAAGTCACATGATCATCTCAATAGATGCAGAGAAAGCATTTGACAAGATACAGCATCCATTTATGATAAAAACTCTAAATAAAATGGGTATGGAAGGAAAATACCTCAACATAATAAAGCCCATATATGACAAACCCACAGCAAATATCATTCTCAATGGAGAAAAACTGAAACCTATCCCTTTAAGAACAGGAACAGACAAGGATGCCCACTGTCACCACTCCTAATTAACACAGTATTGGAAGTCCTAGCCAGAGTAATCAGGCAAGAAAAAGAAATAAAAGGGATCCACACTGGAAAAGAAGAAGTGAAACTGTCACTCTTTGCAGATGACATGATTTTATATCTAGAAAACCCTAAAGAGTCCACTAAAAAACTTTTAGAAATAAGAAAGGAATACAGTCAAGTTGCGGGATACAAAATCAATATACAAAAATCTGTCACTCTTTGCAGACAACATGATTTTACATCTAGAAAACCCTAAAGAATCCACTAAAAAACTTTTAGAAACAATAAAGGAAAACAGTCAAGTCATGGGATACAAAATCAACCTACAAAAATCAGTTGTTTTTCTATACACTAACAATGAAGTAGCAAAAAGAGAGATTAAGAATTCAATCCTATTTACAATTGCAACCAAAAGAATAAAATACCTAGGAATAAACTTAACCAAAAGGTGAAAGATCTGTACACCGAAAACTATAAAACATTGTTGAAAGAAATCGAAGAAGACACAAAGAAATGGAAAGATATTCCATGCTCTTAGATGGGAAGAATTGACATAGTTAAAATGTCCATACTTCCTAAAGCAATCTATAGATTCAACGCAACCCTATCAAAGTTCCAACAACATTTTTCACAGAAATAGAACAAAGAATCCTGAAATTTATATGGAATAACAAAAGACCCCGAATAGCCAAAGGATTCCTGAGAAAAAAGAACAAAGCTGGAGGTATCACACTCCCTGATTTCAACATATACTACAAAGCCATAGTAACCAAAACAGCATGGTACTGGCACAAAAACAGACATACAGATCAATGGAACAAAATCGAGAACCCAGAAATAAACCCACACATTTATGGACAGCTAATATTCGACAAGGGAGCCAAGAGTATACGATGGAGAAAGGAGAGTCTCTTCAATAAATGGTGTTGGGAAAACTGGACGGCCACATGCAAAAGAATGAAAGTAGACCATTCCCTTACACCATGCACAAAAATTAACTCAAAACGGATTAAAGACTTGGATGTAAGACCCGAAAACATGAAAATTCTAGAAGAAAACATAGGCAGTATGCTCTTTGACATTGGTCTTAGCAGCATATTTTCAAGTACCATGCCTGACCAAGCAAGGGAAACAAAAGAAAAAATGAACAAATGGGACTACATCAAACTAAAAAGCTTCTGCACAGCAAAGGAAACCATCAACAAAATGAAAAGACAACCTAAGAATTGGGAGAAGATATTTGCAAACCATATATCAGATAAGGGGTTAATAATCCAAAATATACAAAGAACTCATACAGCTCAACAACAAAAAAACCAACAACCCAGATAAAATATGGTCAAAAGATCTGAACAGAGATTTCTCCAAAGAAGATATACAGATGGCCATCAGGCATATGAAAAGATGCTCAACATCATTAGCTATCAGGGAAATGCAAATCAAAACTACAATGAGGGGCCAGCCCAGTGGCGCAGTGGTTAAGTGCACACGTTCCGCTTCTCAGCGGCCCAGGGTTCGCCAGTTCAGATCCCGGGTGTGGACATGGCACCACTTGGCATGCCATACTGTGGTAGGCATCCCACATATAAAGTAGAGGAAGATGGGCACGGATGTTAGCTCAGGGCCAGGCTTCCTCAGCAAAAAAGAGGAGGACTGGCAGTAGTTAGCTCAGGGCTAATCTTCCTCAAAAAAAAAAAAAAAAGCCTACGAGGTGTCACCTCACTCCGGTCAGAATGGCTATAATTAACAAGACAGGAAACAACAAATGTTGGAGAGGATGTGGAGAGATAGGAACCCTTGTACGCTGCTGGTGGGAGTGCAAATTGGTGCAGTCACTATGGAAAGCCGTATGGAGTATCCTCAGAAAATTAAGAATAGATCTATCATATGATCCAGCTATCCCACTGCTGGGTATTTATCCAAAGAACTTGAAAACACAAAAGCATAAAGATACTTGCACCCCTAGGTTCACTGCAGCATTATATACAATAGCCAAGACTTGGAAGCGACCTAGCTGCCCATCAAGGGACGAATGGATAAAGAAGATGTGGTATATATACACCACAGAATACTACTCAGCCGTAAGAAATAATGAAATCCGGCCATTTGTGACAACATGGATGGTCCTTGAGGGTATTATGCTGAGTGAAATAAGTCAGAGGGAGAAAGTCAAACACCGTATGATCTCACTCATAAGTAGAAGATAAAACGACAACAAACACATAGCAACAGAGACTGGATTGGTGGTTACCAGAGGGCAAAAGGGGTGATTAGACACACGTGAGGCGATAGACTATAATTAGTTTTTGGGTGGTGAACATGATGTAATCTACACAGAATTTGAAATATATTATGATGTACATCCGAAAGCTATATGTTATAACTGAGTGTTACTGCAATTGAAAAATAAATAAAAGTGAAAAAAAAAAGAGAAAGCAGTATAGTTTCCTCAAAACGTTAGAAAACAGAACCACCATATGATCTAACAATCCTACTTCTCTGTATTTATCCAAAAGAACTTTTAAAAGGATCTTGAAGATACATTTGCATTCCCATGTTCACAGCAGCATTATTCATAATAGTCAAGAGGTGGAAGCAATACAAATGTCCATTGATGAAGACTAGATAAAAAATGTGGTACGACTCTTTGACATCAGTCTTAAAAGGATCTTTTCGGACACCATGTCTTCTCAGACAAGGGAAATCATAGAAAGAATAAACAAATGGGACTTCATCAGACTAAAAAGCTTCTACAAGACAAAGGAAAACAGGATTGAAACAAAAACACAACCTACTGACTGAGAAAAAATATTTGCAAATCATATATCCAACAAAGGGTTAATCTCCATAATATATAAAGAACTCACACAACTCAACAACAAACAATCAAACAACCCAATCAAAAAATGTGCAGGGGATATGAATAGACATTTCTCCAAAGAAGATATATGGATGGCAAACAGGCAGGTGAAAAGATGCTCATCATCACTGATCATCAGGGAAATGCAAATCAAAACTACACTAAGATATCACCTTACACCCGTTAGAATGGCAAAAATAACAAACGTTGGAGAGGTTGTGGAGAAAAGGGAACCTTCAGGCACTGCTGGTGGGAATGCAAACTGGTGCAGCCACTACGGAAAACAGTATGGAGATTTCTCAAAAAATTAAAAATAGAAATACCATATGACCCAACTATCCCACCACTGAGTATTTATCCAAAGAACTTGAAATCAGCAATCCAAAGAGACCCATGCACCCCTATATTCATTGCAGCATTATTCACAATAGCCAAGACGTGGAAGCAACCCGAGTGCCCATCAACTGATGACTGGATAAAGAAGATATGGTATATATACACAACGGAATACTACTCAGCCATAAAAAAGGATAAAATGGTCCCATTCACAACAACATAGATGGACCTGGAGGGTATTATGTTAAGTGAAATAAGCCAAACAGAGAAAGACAAACACCCTATGATTTCACTCATATGTGGAAGATAAACCAACACATGGACAAAGAGAACAGATTAGTGGTTACCAGGGGGAAGGGGAGTGGGGAGTGGGCATAAAGGGTGAAGTGGCACACCTATAATATGACTGACAAATAATAATGTACAACTGAAATTTCATAAGGTTGTACACTATCACAACCTCAATAAAAAAATTTTTTAAAAAGAAAATGTGGTACATACATACAATGGAATGTCGTTCAACCTTAAAAAAGGAAATGCTACAACACTGATGAACCTTGAAGACATCACACTAAGTGGCATAAGCCAGTCACAAAAAGATAAATATGGTATGATTCCACTTATAATGAAGAACCTATAGTCAAATTCATGGAAACAGAAAGTAGGGTGGTGGCCACAGGGGCTGGGAGGAGGGGGAAGAGAGTTGTTGTTTAATGGGCATGGTTTCAGCTCTGCAAGATGAAAAGTGCTGGAGATGGACTGTGCGATGGGAATATAGTTACCACCACTGAACCGTACGCTTAAAAATAGTTAAGATGACAAATTTTCACCACATTTTAGGTTAAAAAAATGTAGTTTTGCCAGGATTTAACCCAGGAATTTTATGAGAAATTAATTTCTGAGCCACGAGACTTGTAGGTGAGGAGGACAAAGAACTCTTCCCCCAATTTGCGCCCCCAGGCCAGGCCTCACTTTGGCCGGGTGAGTCCAGGAGCTGTAAGGGGCGCCTGAGGCTGGGGTCACAGCTCCGCCAGGCTGGGCACAGCTTCCTGGGCTTCTGGGAGAGAGAACACAGAGGGCAACACTGGGGGCAAGGGCAGGGCTAAGCCTGCGCCCCACACGCCATCTCCCCTTGTCGTCCACCCCTCAAGCCAATTCAAAACCAAGTGAAGTGGATCCTCGGTTTATTATAAGTCTTTATTTACAGCATAAGTCTCCAAAAGGTCAGGGCAGTTTTCTCTCTTAAATAACAGGTCAACCATATAAAACAGCTGGAACCAAAGGAGAGAAATATACACAATATAACACATTAAGTATTTTCAATACTGTTAATTGAATTTTTCATATTAAATTAAGATGCTATTATGATTTACAGTATTTCTCTAGTTGAAAGACAATATACATTTTTTACAAAACCAGCACAGCAGCATTAATAAAATGCTCATCACTGTAATTTTTATTTTTCTATAATACACTGCACCCATGTTACAAAAACAAACCAGAGGCATTGCACTAGAGGGTTTGAATACTGCCTAAGTCAGCATGTTAACACTCGGCGGAGAGAGCATGGCCTGACCGCTCACCATCAGGCTCATTCACAATGGTCTGCACCCGCTGGCAAGCAACCTTCCCACAGGGAGAGGACCTTCCTCGTCATACCTGCCCAGTGCTAACGGATCAAAAACCAAGGAGAAGCCGAGGCCACAGAAACCAACACAACCTACTATTTACAAGACCCAGGAAAGGCCAAAGCCAGAAAACCACCCACTGCTGATCAAGGAAAAATTAGAGTAGGACATTTTGTAGGAAATTTTGACTATCTATAAATCTTAAATATTCAATAGACTACAAAGGGGTTTGTAACAGCTTACTTCCCTTATTTTTCTTAGGCTTGGGTAAGAAAACAGTCAATCCTTTTTATTTTTTAATAAAGTTTTGATGGTATCAAAAAGCTTCACATTATAAATAAGATTTTTATCAATGCAACATGTTCACATAGCTTTCTGGTGCTACTGGCAATTATTCTCAGGATTCATCATTTATTCTAAGGAAGAAAGTACTAGGATTTCTTCCTCACTCTTAACTTTCAGCACAAATGCTCTCCAGGCCTCGGAAGGAATTGAGGGCAGAGAACAGCCCTTCGGGGCCCCCAAGCAGCATGGCGTTTGAAACACCCCCGACACACGTGGAGGGCGACCCCTTGCAGCAGGCTGTTCCAGCTCCACCTCTCAGAACACCCCACAAACACGTGGAGGGTGCCCCCACGCAGCAGGGCTGGGTACAGCTCCACCACTGACAACACAATGAAGTTCGCATTTCCCCTTCCTAAGAAGTTCTAAAAGGACAGACCCTCGCAAGGCAGCAACTCCCGCTTCAGACTATATTATGCTGGAATTTTTTCTTAGCCACGAAATTACCTAAGAGGCAGCAGTACTTTATAAAATAGTTCTTCTGGGCAAGGAAAACAAAACCAACATGACACACCATTGCCAGAGCTGTCCCAGCGGAGCATTCGAGCTACATGCCGTACTGAGACTAAGCCACAGAGACCAGTGGCTCCCGCAGGGGACACTCCCACAAGAGCACACAGAGGGCAGGACGTGGGCAGGATGCTCTACCTAAGACTCCCGCAGAGACAGGACAGCGTTTGCTTCAAAACGAGACGCAAGGTCCCCTGTTCCTGGAACGTAAGAAGCTGACGACGTTCCGCATCTCTGTCACTCCTGCACAACTCCTTTACTAGTCTTTGATATCAAAACTAAAATCATCAGTGTTTCGTGTGTTTTCAGAAGGCACACGGCGTTTTGTTTTTATAAAGTGCTTATCATCAGATCAGTCCTAAGTCCTTGGTCAACTTGTTTCTAGTTCAAAACAAACCATGTTTCTAATAAGCACCAAACTAATGCTTTCATTCTCTAAGGCAAACTTTACAAAAGGTTCCTACTCCATGTACTTACAGTCTCTGTAAATGGAATGTACCCAGACTTCTCTTTCTTATTATGTGAAAGTTACAATAGAAATGTGCTATCATAGGAATCCTAAAAGGAGTGGAACCCCTCAAACTTGATAAATACTGAATTATCCCTGTTATGGAAGGAAGCCAAGAGCAGACATCCAGGCTTACAGAATCGCCTCGAAGACGGTTTAGTACTTCTGATCCCTTTTTATACAAAGGAAAACTTGATTAAAGAAGTTCCTTACTAAGAATATTTTATCTCAACATTTCTTGATAGTCAGAACGGGCCTAGAAACTGGTGCAGAACATTAGGAAACAGGGATGTCCATGTTAAAAACTTCTTAATTGTATAGATGCCACTTAAATTGCTGGTTATATTTTTAAAAGATACTTTAACTCCACAAAAAACAAGCAAATCCTTCCCTCTCACTCAATTTCTTGGATCAGTTTCTTGGATCTAATTTATTTTTTACATTAAAATAAGAAATCTGTCATTCATAATTCTCCCTTTGGGGATTTAGTCATTGTTGATTCATTTACTAAAGTTCCCCTGAAAGTGGGGGAAACCCAGAATACGAGTTTATGCGGCTAAGTACAGTTCAACATATGAACTGCACAAAAGTTGTACACAAGCTTAAAAAACAGCTCCTGAAAAAGGCTTCAAGTTAATAGCTGTAGCCTCCTGTCACCCACAGACAAGTAAGGACAGAGCCCAAGAAACATCAAACATATTCGAAAACAGGGCAGGACACAGAATGTGAAAGGATCCCCAATTTAAGTCAAATTCCTCAATAAAACAAGAGCAGATTGTATTAATCTGTTTAACTGGCCATTAGCAGAGAACTCAGGATCTTTTAAAGGTTTCAGAAATTCTGATAAGAGGCAATATCAAATTGTCACATAAGAAACACAAAACGAATCCAGCAGCTCTACAAATGCTTTCTACGCAAAGACAGTGTCAAACGTGATGCCAGGAGAGTCACAATCTATGAGACAGTTTCCTTAACAGGATTGTTAGCAAATAGATATTGCATTTTTCACTCATTTCCTCATCTCTAACCATACATTTGCCCTTAGCCCTTTGAAACCTATTTCAGCTTAAGTGAAAGTGTCCATGCAACTTCCCAGCCTATGGAGAGCTAATCTGTAGGTATCAAAATCCAAAGTGCAAACCTGTGGAATTTTAACCCTTTGGTGACAGACAGCCCACGTGCTGAGAACTGAAAGACCTGGGTAGACAGCAGGAATGGGATGAAGAAATAAAACAGGTGGCTTGTTTCTGGCCCTTTGTTCCAGCCCCTTCCCTTCACAGTCCATTTCAAAACATGTGCTTCATTTCAGCAGTTGAGACCCAAGCCTGTCCAGTGGTCTGGTACCATGAGGAAATACTTGTCCATCGCTTCACAAAATCGGGTCCTGTACAACTCTGGAGAGACCACAGTTGGCATTTTACCTAAAATTGTGAAAGAGAAAAGGAAGTAGAAAGCTGTTACGTAACTGCTCAGGCAACTGACTTCAAGAATATGTTCTTCCCACATACTGGTGTAAAGACGCATACACCACAGCAGTCTGAGCAGAAAGGAGTGTGGGTGTTCCGTGCGCCACACGTCATAGGACAGGTCCTTCCTGGTATGAGCTTCCACTTCAAAACACTAGCTCTTGCCGAGACATGAGAGACGTACAGAAGGACAAGTGGGGCCAACAGTGGTCAGAGAACCAGAGGATTTCAAGTGCTGATTAAAGACTACCTCTGGCATTTTTTTCCAACTCTTCATTTTGAAAACTTTTAGCATTTTAATGCAAATTTTAACCCAAAATTTCTCCACCTAAACAATTCCCTTTATTATTTGATCATTGTGGAAATGACAAGAAAATCAAAGATAACATCACTTATTTTTTCAGAATTTAAAAAAGTATCCAGGGGCCGGCCCCGTGGCTGAGTGGTTAAGTCCGTACGCTCCGCTGCAGGCAGCCCAGTATTTTGTCGGTTCGAATCCTGGGCACAGACATGGCACTGCTCATCAGGCCACGCTGAGGCGGCATCCCACGTGCCACAACTAGAAGGAGCCACAACTAAGAATGTACAACTATGTACCAGGGGGCTTTGGGGAGAAAAAGGAAAAAAAATAAAATCTTTAAAAAAAAAAGGTATCCATTTTTTAAATGTTAACTGATAAGGAAGACATGAGAAGAGTTTGAAGAGTAAACAAAACAAAATTCTGCTCACCTTGTCCTCCTAAAATTCCTGTTGATTTCACAACCATCTCAAGCTTTTTGTCCCATGTAAACGTTCGAATATAATCTGTTGCAGGGGCAATATTAGCAGTAAAGCTATGTTACTAAATGCAAGCAAATGACACCAGCAATCACCATTACTATTACTTCTACAATAGGTACATTTATTGAGTGCTGACAATACGCCAGGTGCTTCCTAAGCGTTTTCCCCATATTAATTCATTTAATCCTCACAACCACCTCACAGGGCTTCACTTATAAGTGACTTCTGAATACAGGTATTTTTGGTAAAGATGATGAAAATGGAAATGAGGGAACAAAAGAAGATACAAGAATTTAAAAACTATTAGTTTTGAATTTTCAAATGAAAGTTGGTGAAAACAGTCAATAAGTTATTACTAGAGCAGACTTGCTGTCATCCACAATTTTGCTCTGGCTTCAATCGTGAACTACAAGTAAGGCATGCTTGTTGACTTACCTATAATCCCAACGACAAGCTCATTGCTGGTATCATCTCGCCCCACCAGCAAAGAATAGTCAATGATGAGGTGGCTGGACAGGAAGTGGGCATCGCTGCGGATGGAGGCCCGCAGCACCGCCTTGGAGTGCGAGCGGATGTACAGAGGGCTGTCCCGGACCATCTTCAGCAGATTCTCGTCCAGCAGGACCACGTCACAGCTCTCTTTCCCGGTGTCAGTTTTTACATTTCTGTTCCTAAGTGAACCCTTCAAGTCAAAAACCTGGTGGAAAGAAAATTCTGTCATTTATGTGTGAGTTACTACAAATGAATAATTAATGTAATTACGTTTAAAAGGCAGAAAGATTCCTTGTAGCCACTACCACTATATATTTTTTAATCCAATTAAAAACAATCACAACTTACATAAGTCAATACACGGTGCACCGTAACCACATGATACGTAAGCCAGTGCACACGCACACTAACTGTACGATACGTAAGCCAGTGCACGTGCACACCATAAGTGCACAATACGTAAGCCAGTGCACGTGTGCGTCGTAACTGCACAATATGTAAGCCAGTGCACGTGTGCGTGGTAACTGCACACTACGTAAGCCAGAGCACGTGTGCGTCGTAACTGCATGATATGTAAGCCAGAGCACGTGTGCTTCGTAACTGCATGATATGTAAGCCAGTGCACATGCATACTAACTGCACAATACGTTAGCCAGTGCGCGTGTACACCATAACTGCACGATACGTATGCCAGTGCATGCATGCGTCATAGCTGCACGATACGTAAGCCAGTACACACGCGCGTCATAGCTGCACAATACGTAAGCCAGTGCACACGCGCGTCATAGCTGCACGATACGTAAGCCAGTACACACGCGCATTGTAATGGCACAATACATAAGCCAGTGCATGCGCACACCATAGCTGCACGATACGTAAGCCAGTACACACGTGCGTCATAGCTGCACGATACGTAAGCCAGAGCACACGCGCGTTGTAATGGCACAATACATAAGCCAGTGCATGCGCACACCATAGCTGCGCAATACGTAAGCCAGTGCATGTGCACACCATAACTGCACTATACGTAAGCCAGTGCAGGCGCACACACTAACTGCAAGATACGTAAACCAGTGCATGCGCACGCTAACTGCATGATAGGTAAGCCAGTGCACGTGCACACTAACTGCACGATACATAAGCCAGTGCACACGCACACTAACTGCACGATAGGTAAGCCAGTGCACACGCACACTAACTGCACGATAGGTAAGCCAGTGCACGTGCACACTAACTGCACGATAGGTAAGCCAGTGCACACGCACACTAACTGCACGATACATAAGCCAGTGCACGTGCACACTAACTGCACGATAGGTAAGCCAGTGCACGTGCACACTAACTGCACGATAGGTAAGCCAGTGCATGCGCACGCTAACTGCATGATAGGTAAGCCAGTGCACACGCACACTAACTGCACGATAGGTAAGCCAGTGCACACGCACACTAACTGCACGATAGGTAAGCCAGTGCACGTGCACACTAACTGCACGATAGGTAAGCCAGTGCACGTGCACACTAACTGCACGATACATAAGCCAGTGCACACGCACACTAACTGCACGATAGGTAAGCCAGCGCATGCACGTGCCCTAAGTGCATGATACATGAGCCAGTGCACACGCGCACTGTAACTGCATGATACATAAAATACATGGTGACATAACTGCATCATATGAAATGGATACCAAGGCCCATTACTGAAACATTTCAGAAATATGCTGACCCATTTACTCAACTTTAAGAAACATTAACAAGGAACTCCAAAAATATGTTGCTGGATCATAAAGCAGTTTAAAAAACAGATGCAAATAGTTTTAGGAAACAGTTTTGAAACCAAAACTGTGCGATTTCTTATGGCAATGCAGCAACGTACATCTCTAGGAATTCTGGGGCAACAGGCAAAGCGTCACGCTCAGAGGTTGGGGACCCAGCTACGAGACCAGCGTTGCATCTGCAGGGTTTTCTGCAGACCACCACTAGTCAGTGGTTCTGACTCGTGATGACACAAGGAGCTGCTGCCAGAATATAAGCCAGTTACATCATGAAGCACAATGTTTAGTTCAGCCGATGTTATAGCAAGACATTCTCAATGAAGAAAGCAGTGAGGTACATCCTGGTACCAGCTCCTTGTCTCACCACAGACCAGAAACAGTTCAAGGACCAGCACTTCCAAGAGTACTGTTCTAGAATCTACACCAACCTGAGTTCCAGGAATATCTGCATGACTGTCATAAAGACTTAATTTCTCTGGGCCTCAGTTTCTTTATCTTTAAAAGTGAGATGGTGGAAGCAGATCTGCCTTCTAATTCTATAGTTCTATATTTCTCGGATATTGAATACGTTAAATTTTAGGACTAGTCTACAACATTCCTCTTTATTCTTTCCTATAAGGTTCAACAAGTCAAAAGTTAAATTTAGCCTAGCAACCAAAGTCTAATATTTACTATCAAATAAGATGTTACTCTCTGATTATATTCATTATATTCATGAACCAGAAGCGCAAAGGGTTCCAGTAGCTAAATCCTTTGCAGAGTCCAATATCCTTACCTGTGCCATCTTTCTCCCATAGAAAAGATTTTCCATGACAAGGAGATCTAACTTCTTCTCAGTGTTGTTCTGAGAATTCTTATAACCAATTCTGTAAACTCCAAGAATTTTGGCCAGTGCAGTAGGCCTCTAATCAAGAAAAGATGAAAGCAAACTCTTATCAAAAAGGATTATTTGTAATTTAATATGAATACCTGGACTATTCCATATAACATCCAGACATGATTTTATATTAATATGACCAGTCAGAGGACCTTAAAAAAAAAACTCAAACCCTTGAATCTCAGGAGAAAGTAAGGCAGCAATGCCAATAAAAATAGTAGATCCTTAACATGCAAACAAGGGATAATCTTTCACAATTAGTCAAACTCATAAATTTTACTATGACATATAGTTTCCCCAATAACAAGCAATAAACCATAAATGAAAAAGATCCTCGTGGCTCTTTCACACACCCACTGGGAGGGTCATGCTCGGGACAAGGGGAAACCTGGGCCACTGGCTCCCTCTCCTTCTGTGTAAGGGGTCCAGACCCTCAGTTCTCAACACACATTTCAGGCTTCTGTCTCAGCAAAATTACAAATGACTAAACAAGCAGCTGTTGTCATCCAGCCTTCACATTTCTGACTGGCTGTGACACACACTGATCAACCACAACTTGCCCAAGAGCCCTTGGTCCCTCCCTGGCAAAGGCAGGAGAGTCTGCAATCACTGTGCTCTGTCACACTTCAGCAGTGCGGCAGACCCGGTCACATCCTGCCCGGCTTGTCACGGAGAAAATGGCATTACACTAACTCTCAGGACGTGCAAAGGCCCAGTGCACTCTAACTGTAGACCCAGATTTGGGGTGTCTACCTTTTGTTGCACAGCGTTTGTGATATAATTGAAGTAGTGTGGTGCAAAGTCGAGGAAAGACTGGACTTCCAGACGAGGCATCTGCTTCAAAATGAATCTATCATCTAAAAGGCAGAAATTTCAAATGTCTATTCCAATCACAATATGCACTGAGGTAATCTATAATAAGTCCTTCCCAAGAACCCAAATGATTTGTTTGCTTCATGTTTTTAAGGGGTATTTTCTGAGTCGCAGAGAAAATTTTAATCCGAGCACAGTTCTCAAGTGACTGAAGGCCTGGAAGAGCTGGTGAGGATTTAGAAAATCAAGAAAATTCTCCTTTGACAGTTCCACACCTAAATCCCAACCAGATGGGCCACCTGCTAAAGCTACTAAATAAAGCTTACATGCTCCTACGCTAACCCAGCAAGCCACAGTTGCGGGTGTGCCTATCGAGCATACCCTTCCCGCCACATTGCCTCCAGTGAGCTGGGTTTCAGTGGCATGGGGGGCGACGAGACACAGCCACCGTCTACCGGCAGCCTCTGCAGGTCAAGACCTGGCGCTGCTGCTTTCAGATCAACACTCCCATCTACCTTTCTCTCGTCAGCAATGAGGGACCCCTCTGAGTGTTCTACAAGTTCCCTGTTACTGCTGACACTTGGAGAACTTGGGACTACAGAGAGTTCAGTAAGGATCGGATCAATGTCTGTCTCTAACTGCACACCATACACACGTATATTCTCCCAAGCATTTTTATTACATCCCCTCAAGCATAAAAAGAAAAACAGAAAGCTTTGTTTGCCAACTGACAGTATCCTCACCCCTCAGTTCAAGTGCTTCATAAATTAGCTGAGGAGAAAGATGGCCATCACACACTCAGCAGACGATCAGAAAGACTCACCTTCCGTGGCGTAGAAGGCCGCTCCGGACTTGCCCCCGCGTGCCTGCCAGGGTGCCGAGTGGGAGAGGGAGCGGATGAAGTCCTCCTCGCTGCTGCCCAGGATCACCTCGCGCATCTTGTGAAACTCTCCCGCATAGTAGAGCCGGCAGTAAAACTTGGCGTTAGCGTCAGAAAATTCTATGAAGGCAAGTGTCAAAGGAGAGGCCTTGTCAATTAGAAATGTCTTTTCTTTCCTGCCATTCCCATCCCGACCAAATGCAGCCATCTAAGTCCCTCTATGATAGCTCATGTTAGTTGCATGCTGTTTATCACAATCCTGTGACAGTGACCTTCAGGGAGGACTGAAGAGCATCTTATGACCACCTTACCTATTTATGGAAAAAACAAACGTAACTTCAGACCCATTTCTAATTTTATACTGGCTACTGTATTTTCATCATTGTACTTTTATATATAAATTTTACTGTCTAAATTATTCCAGATAAATTTCTGGCATCCACGGGCATACACATAATTCCAGGTGCCTCGTCAAGGCCTGCAGCTCTGAATTGCATGGTAAGTAATTATTTAAACATTAGAAATTAAATTATAATTTGTGTAGTTACACATTACATTATAATTTCAATTAAATTTCTTTATAAATTAAATAACGTATACTTTATAAAATAAATTATAGATTAAATAAACCTCATGTCAGCACACAGACTTAGTCTTCATTTCAGGAAACAAGATATTTATCTAGTATGAAGCTAGAAGCCTCAAATAGAGTTTGCTCAATTACAGTTCCTGTCCCCAAACCAACAAGACTTTGTTTCATACTTACGAAGTTCCACATGAGGATTTGTGAGCTGTTTCTTTTGTGTGTCTCCTCCATCTACCTCATCTAAAAGGTTTAATATCATTAGTAAAGCCCACGTTTTAAATAGTTATCAATTCATTTTATTTGTTCTTTTTTCCTGATACAACAATAAAAACTAGGAAGTCAACTGGTTATCCTCGTCAAGTCACTCTCAACCAAGCATCATGTATACAATTAAACTGTGTAAACTACTGCAATAAAAATGTATGTACCTTTTAAAACATCAACTTTTCGATTAAAAAGTAGGGAATTCAGGTTGAAGAATCATTTCTTATATGTACGTGATTTCTATGACAGCAGAATACTAACTCGGCTCTGACATTGAGTTTCTACGGCTTCTTTACCGTGTGTGGAATAATGCTTCCCCGATACTCTGAGATGCTTTCTCTATCATACACTAAGATAGACATGTAATGTATGAAATATACTAGTCTCTACTTCAGAGCTATTTTTTTACACTTGACTGACTTGTCTGGCAAACCCACTGCCAGATCCACTCTAATTATTATCGATTTGAAATATATTTTAACATCTAGAAAAACAAGTGATCCTCTAAGTTTCACATTTCAAAAGGATTTTTTTGAAACACCAATGGCTTCCAAGGATCGCAGCCCAAAAGCAGCCTACAGAATACTACACAGATACCTTAATTACTAATGAAAGTTTATTATGTAGTTGCTATTTTTTAAGTCACTAATTCATGACCTAACCAGGGGTCACCACCCCTTTTCTGTACAGGGTCAATGGTATGTATTTCACTGAGTCACAACTCAACTTGCCAACATAAGGAGAAAGCGGCCAGACAGGGAGCAAGGGAACGGGGGTGCCTGGGCCCCAATGTGCTTTCTTTACAAAGACAGTCAGCAGAGTCTGCCGACTCCTGGTCTAACGCCATACTCAAACGTAGTCAGGTAGACATAGTTTTTAAATATCAAAATGAAGGTGGACATCCACAGCCTCCACCTTACAGAGGCTGTAAAAGAAAGGAACAGCTGAGGGGGCAGTAGAACGAGAACATTTGAATATACACTGTGAGTGACACAGTGAGACAGACGTTTCCCAGGTGTGATGTCACCGAGTCCGCAGTAAATCTTGGAAGACATTACTTTGGCCACTTTACAGGAATGGAAACTAAAGATTTCTGACTCCACCACAGTGAGCAATGGCCACGGCGTCTGAAACCAGGTAGGCTCTCTACTCCGCCACCCTGAGGTGGGAGGAGAGGGGAAGGCTCTGGTTTCAGCAGTAAGAATCACCTCCTTGGCTAAAAGGAACAGAAGCAGCTATAAGAAGTAAACCGAACCCTAGAACAAGCGCGTTTGGTCTCCTTCAACACACCTGGAGGCTCAGTGCCTTGACTCTCCGTCCCCTCCTTGCCGGGCTGCCCGACCTGGTAGTAAGCACTATCTGCTCCACGTAAGGTCTCTCTCTTCTGGGAAGAGAGATCAGGGCTTTTCCCTGCTGTCCCTCGGAAGAAGGACAACATCCCAGAAGCCTTTTTGGCTAAAAATAAGAGGTAACATATTAAGTACAGGTCACTGCAGGTGGAAAAATAGAAACTTTCAGCTCATTCCTTTGTCAGCAGCAACCATTATATGAGGATAATAAATATGCATAAAGCAATATTTTCATTTGCACAGATTATTCCACACGTTTAGGGGTTCTGGGGGCAGTCAAGCACTTATCAGAAACACAGAAGAGGAATGCTCAGAGGGTTATATATCAAAATGTGAGACAGTATACAGAAAGCCTTCAAAAAACATCTTTCCAAAACAGTCACAATATGTTGAACAACACGATCATGTGAGAGCTGAGCTCTTATGGTGTTACAATACACTTAATTAAACTAATACAAATAGTATTACATGCTACAAGGATTCAGAGTTAAAGGTAACATCTTTATATCATTTGTGATCCTACATTTTAACAGCAAAATATAAGATTCCGTTTTTAGCATTTTTTCAAAAAACAAGTAGGACAGGATGGCCAAAAAAATTACTACAGCTTGTTCTAGACTTTTATCCTTAGTTTTGAGCTTCATCATATCATTAACATATATGATTCTAATCTTGTACATTTAAAAATCCACATCAAACGTCAATCATAAAGTGCTGACTTAGGGCGGCAGACACCATATGGCCTCCTTAAAATCCGTCCCACCTGTTCCTTGCTAACAGAGCTCCAATCCTGTCTGGGGCTGCACCGTGTAGAGGCCAGGGAAGGAGCCACGATGTGCATGAGCTGCCGGGACCAAGCTGCTCACACCCTCTCAGCCTCCTTTGCAGGAGGGGCGGCGTGACACTCAGTTCTAACCCGGGAGACTGAGGGAAGCCTCCGCCTTCCCAGTAAAAGGGAGCAGCTGCAGCTTGTACCTCCCTCTTTCTGCCTCAAATGCAGGCATAAGTGGGATGTTTTTGACCATGAGTAAAACTCAAGGGAATCATGAGAAACTATCCTATATCGTCATGACAAAGCTAAGTAGCTGAACGAATGCCAGCAATTGCCCACCTGCAAACGTTGCTGTTCTAGAAAAATAAAGTGTCATGTGTTTAAGCCCCAGTAGTCACTTGAGTTTGTTATTTGTAGTGAATGTATTCCTAACTGACAAAATCAACGAGGCCCAAGTTGAAATCCCAGGCCCCACGGCCTTACAACCTCGAGCAAACTGCTTAATCTGAGTCTTACCTTTCCTTCTGAAAAACAGGCACATGTCAAATAACTCTGACGTCATTATTGTGGGGTTAAAGAAGATAATACGTGAAAAGTTCTTTTCATAATGCCAACAATACTGTAAAAGCAACAAAAAATGTTGCTATTCTATTTCTTAGGTTGTACACCTTAAAGTCAAAGCTCTAGTGAGGAAGGCAGATCCTGCTTCTTTTTGCATAGACCTATGAGTTTCTAGCAGTTTCAAATTCAATAAACTTAAGGTAAGAATAAAAGAAAAGCAAAATATGCATAAAAGAGGATACACAAAAAGTTTAAAATCCACATTATATTTCAAAGACCAGAAGTAATAAATCCTTGCCAGATGGCATTTCTTATTTAATGTGATTTCTTCTTCAAACCACAGTTACGAACAAAACTAGTAACTCCTGCTCCACCTGTGCCCTTACCTGGCTGCGGCTCTGCCTCGGCCGCCCGGTTGGGGCAGCCTCCACCGAGCTCAGGCGGCCTCCCAGGGCTGCCGCCCTTTGGTCTGCTGTCTGAAGCACTGAAACAAAACGCAAAGGAAAGTTGGTTCTACACTATCCAGACAGAAAATAGCAAGTACTTCTTTCTTACATTAACCTACTCCCCACCTCACCTCTTCCACAATATCCGAAATCTAATTCTAATTTACATAAACACAGGTTAGGACATGGAAGAAAAAGTCTGGAAATGTCTACTGGACTAAGAAAAGGAGTAGAATGTTAGAAGTGTAAAAGTGTACGAAAAAATGCATGAAAGCAGACGCCCTTACAGTATTTTTCCCAAGTCCATCAGAGCAATATTAGCACTTCTAAGTCAAGCAATTACAGAAAATACCCAATTTCATATTTCTCATGCTAGTCACCATGATAAGATATAATTCAGATCAACTTTTATCAGGTTCATAAAGTTGAAAAATCTAGTTGAGTAAGAATAAAAATAATTAGCCTATGACGATTTCTGTCTAAATGTGTAAAATACTGCACATACTAAAAGAACTGGTTTGGGAGGTTTGGTTTTGTTTTTTAAGTATTAGGCTCTTTAATTATTATGGAAAATTCACAAACACCTCAAATTACAAAGTCAAGCAGTATTTTACTAATTTCACAGGTTACTATCTTTTAAATGAACACAGTAAAGAGAACCAAATGTTTGGAAAGCTGAAATCTGTAATATACATTGAACCCCCATGGCAATGATCAGGAAACTGTATCCTAAGGGGCTGTCCCAGGTCTTCTGCGATACTTGAGTTTTGTTCTATCGATCCTTGGCTAAATATGAACGCCACTGTCTGTATCCTAGAAACTCTCATGTTGATGATAAGCTACAGCATAACTGAAGTATGAGCATTTGGAAAATGGTGCCACAGCTACATTAAAATAGACCCACGCAGTCACGGATCACCTGTTGGCTGGGAGCCCTTCTTCGGCATTGTTCCGCAGAGTTGCCTTGGACAATTCCTCTAAGGCATTTCGGTATTCTTTACAACTTAGGGTAGAAATGGGTTGGAAAATATTAAACGGTAAGCTCTTCTTTTAAAAAATCTTACGCTTTAGAATAAGCTTTGCATTACAGAAAAACAATCATTTTAAGTGTCCATAATTAAACAAAGACAGAAATGTTAACTAACAAAAGTCATCAAGTAGCAGCTTCATGAAGGTCAATGTCTTCACAGAGAATAATACAAAACACGTCCCACACACCAACCAGCATCAACACCCCAAACAACGACTGTAAAAGCCGACATACTGACACAGATCAAATGAACAGCTAATTCAAAAGTATGAATCTTGAGGGCTTAGCACGACAGAGAGGAAAGGAACTTGAGAGTGCTTTCCTACTTAAAGGTATTGAACTTTAAGAAAAAAATTTTGTTATGCTGCATTGTACAAAAAATCCAACTCTTGGACTAGTGGTCTGGGAGCCCTGATTTAGATAAATCAGATGTCAGGGAATAAGAGAAGTGTCTTAGGGTCCAAGACATTGGAAAAGGTGACCTCAACTACAACACTAGCTTCCTAATAGTACAAAATACATTCTTGGTCTGGTTGAATTTCTAATCTATCAGTGTGGTACAACTAAGCAATAAAGCAAGAAGCAAATAATATCTTCATAAAAGCCAAAAGGCAAAGATAAAAATTTTATCATATGGAATCTTCTAAAGGAAAAAAATTCCTCATCATCCAAACAGGAAACTTTAAAGTTCCATAAATGCCGAGACATAGAAATCTATCTTGGTTACCGGTATAGATCCAATACCCAGTAAAGCACATAGTGTAGACGTTCGTGTAGCTGTTGAATAAGTGACAGCCTTATAACCAATATATAAACAGAAAAACTAAAATTTCAATGCCTTCCAATAGAAAAAAATATTTTAAAAAATGAAGCACCTTAGATTCTACTTAAATGAGGTTCCACCAGTGCCATGATACTACCAAGATCAAAGGCTTCGTCCTTTTAGACACGACATATAGATACTTTTAAAGAGGGGTCTTCTTTAAGATGCATGATAAAGGTGGCATGTAAATGGGGTAAGGCATAGGAACAGCATTGCTCTAAGTAGGGAAATGACCTGCTACGCGTGGGAAGCAGGAAAGAAGTGAATGAAGAGTACAAAAGATGTATTCAGATTACCATCCGAACTACGTCAATAAGTAAATCGAAGGACAGGACACATGCAATAATACGGAGAATGGCTACAGGGTATAAGGATTACAAACAACTTGCCTAGTCAATTTAGTATTAGGAGCTTGCTTAAAAATCAAATCCTCCTCTAATTATTTGGGTAAAGAGCACATTTTCAGATACAGAGAATCTGAAAGATTTCATATTTTTACTTATATTTAATGATTTTACTCCATATGAGACATCTTAACAATAAAGCGATTAATAAATACACATAAAATATAAAGACATAACCACAGGCGAAAAAGCCCCGTGAGTGATACCTGAGAGCAAAAGCAATGATGGAGCTGGGCTCCCTCTCACAGACGGCAATGGGCACCCGTTCGTGTTCGTACATTAAGTAGTGTTTATCTGGATCACTGCTCAACATTTTTAAATATATAGATAAGAACAAAATTAGCAGAAAATCACTTATACAAACCACTAACACGTTACAAGTAAATCTCAGGACAATTTTAAATTAACTAAATACTGCACAATTATAAAAATACAATTAGACTTGCCATGGTGATCATTTCGTAACGTATACAAACATCGAATCACTACGTGGTACACCTGAAACTAATATAACATTGTACATCAACTATACTGCAATTAAAAAAAAGGAATTAAGTAAACCAAAATGTATGCGGAACCTGAACCAAACAGCAAAGGAAAATATATCAGCAGAAAGCTTCTGAAGGCGATTGAAAATTATCAGAACTAGTCTCAAATCAGAAGGTTCTGGAATAGTCCCTCCAAACAAAGATTTCCAAACCACCAAGACTTTGGGCCACACTCATCTCAAAAAGGATTTACAATGAATAGCATAAGTGTAGTATTTTGTTCTACTATAAGTGTGGAAGAAAAGTCTTCTAGAAATTGCTGAAATATACCAACAATAAATAACACAGCTGCTCTCTCCTGTTATCACACAGAAACTCAATGGTGTGACCTTTTTTTTTTGGTGAGGAAGAGTGTCCCTGAGCTAACATCTGTGCCAATCTTCCTCCATTTTGTATATGGGATGCTGCCACAGCATGGCTGGATGAGCATGTGTAGGTTCATGCCCAGGATCGGAACCTGCGAACCCCTACCTGCCGAAGCAGAGCGCACTGAACTTAACTACTACGCCACTGGGCCAGCCCCTCAGTGGCATGGCTCCACTTTCAGCCAAATCTTGTTCCCCTGACTTGCACCCTAACCCCCCAAGGGAAGCATTCATTCGTTCATTCATTCATTCATTTAATGGCTATTTACTGAACACCTGACATGCCAGATACACAATAATAAGAAAAACTATTACTAAGCACCTGATGTGTGCGAGATATCAACAACACAACAGTGCAGAAAACAGGCGTGGCAGAGTTCACAGGAAATCCTACAAATAAATATAACCACTTCTGTGATGGTAAGTGCCATGGGGGAATCAGAGCACACAGCCAAGAGGCCTAATCTGGGTGGGGAAGGGGGCTGGGGGAGGGTCTAGCAAAGCTCTCCTGAGAAAGAACCACAGGCGCTAACGACTAAGAAGAGAGTGGGGGCCAGCCCCGTGGCCAAGCAGGCGAATTCTCACGCTCCACTTTGGAGGCCTAGGGTTTTGCCGGTTGGGATCCTGGGCACGGACATGACACCACTCGTCAAGCCATGCTGAGGCGGCATCCCATATAGCACAACCAGAGGCACTCAACTAGAATATACAACTATTTACTGGGGGCTTTGGGGAGAAGAAGAAGAAAAAAAAGAAGATTGGCAACAAATGTTAGCTCAGGTGCCAATCTTTAAAAAAAAAACAAAACAAAGAAGAGAGTGAGGGCATGTGCCAAGGCCTTAAAACAAGAGAGACCATAACCCAGTCAAGAAACAAAGGCATTGGAGTCTGAAGCAGAGAAAACAGGGACCTCATAGGCACTGCCATCACAGTATGTCGGATTCCACACTGAGAGTCTGCTCATTCCTCCCCAGGACCGTGAGGGCTGTGAGCTCCTGAGAGCAGTGATTTTTCCTTACTAACTTTGTTCTACATCCTAGGACACTAGAGCTGGCACTGAGCAGGTTTAAATATTGACTGAATAAATAATACATAAGTCAGTTAAGAACAAAGTCCTCATTAGCAAACGTCCACCTTTGGGCAAACCTGTGACACTGTAACAAGAGCAGCATCTGATGGCAAACAGGTCAACCAGCAGAAGGAAAACAAACTGTCACAGCCAGCCTCTACGCCTCCCACTCTGAGCAAACCCAGCACAAACAGGATCACACGAACACTTGTAATTCACATCCCACTGCTAGAAAAGTAGCATGTCCTAGGAAGTTACTGGGCCAGTCATATCCTCCTCCTATACAACCAGCAATGTTTTTATGAGGGATTATGAGATCAAGAGATGGAGCAGTGTATCTTCAAACATACACATATAAACAATTACTTTCACAAATAGTTATCTTAAGCATTAAGCAACATTAGTTGATGCTTTTATCATCCACTCATCTATATAATATTGTTTACATGTTCTACAAATCACATTATACCAAAAGACATCTCTTTTACTATCACAAAGTGTAATTTAGGGTTGAAAAATACATATATACAGTTAAATAAACGTATTTAAATATGTAGAGCAAATCTATAAAGAGAGATTTTGAAATTAAGTGAAAATAAAACCACCCAACAGCCACTGTCTTTCATAACACTTACAAAGGAAACGGAATAGGGTTATAGCTATTTCCTGGAAGCAAATTTGCAAAGATGGCCTTCATGGTTGATTTTTCCTTCACCTGGCTGTCTGTGGATCCCAGAGAATGTCCATCAAACACATCTAGGATGAAAAATACTCTACTTATATGTTAATATTCAGGAGTAAAAAAAGTATAAAATGTCAGTTTTCTTTCTTTTTCTTTTTGGAACACAGACATATGTACTCCATAATTACCAATTATGGTTCTGATCTAAGTAAAATGACTACTATGGGCTGAAACAGGAAGCAGTAGTGAAGCATGCACAGCACTGACCCCAAGGGGTTTGCTGTTTTACTCTGTAACATCTCCGGAGCTGACATCAGCTTAGAGTCAACAGTTTCTCAGGGCTGCAGCAGTGTGATCTAATTGCTGCCTGAGCACGCAGGAACAGCGTGTTGCCATTTCAACCCAATTACAAGCACTGTGGCTATCACATTTGGGTTTCATTGCAATTTAAAAGTCATTTTAAAAGTTTACACCACAATTAAGTGGTTACTGCTTAAACAAAAAGCAAGGAAAGAGAGAAGCAAGGCATAAATTTGCTATTAGTGAATAAAGATTTGTTATTGGAGAAATGGCTGCAAGTTTCCCTCTTTTCTTACCAGACAATGACCGTGTGCTTCATGGGGCTTAAGAAAGTAATATCCCCAGAAAGCACAGAAAGAGGAGTAACATTCTGTTACTGAGATATTTCCATGTCGACAGTGCAACTGAAGAAGCGACATGGGAAAAGCTCTATCTGAAAGAGCACTGTGAGTATAAAGTTTTAAAATTCCGAGGGCTGTGAAAGAGTCGCAGGCACTTCTCTTCCTGACAGATGGCAGGGAAAGTGGCATGAACTGTACCTTCAGAACTGCTGGCTGCATCCGGCTCGGGGGTCGCCCCCCCTGCCTGCTCAGGCAGGACTTCAGGGGGACTGGGCAGCTGGAGATGAGCAGCAGAGGTGGGGCCCTGACTGGAGAGGGTTGTCAAGAAGCGGTCCTCTAAGGAAAAACAAAGTGAGTCATTTAAGACCATTAAGTGCATTTCTACTGAGTAAGTAATGTTTTTAAAATGCCAACTCATATTTCTATTTCACTACCAAAGAATTTTAGCTCTTCAAAAATTACTGAGGCCATTTTAGCGCTTATTTTAGAAATGGATACAAAAATCCAGACGGGTTAGAGGACTTGACCACAATCAGGTCAGAGACAGCACAGAGACGGCAGCCCAGTCTACCTGCGTCCAATATTCTGCGCACGAGACCATAATGCCTCGTTAATGTTAGTCCATTCGACTTAATAGGGAATGAAATTATGACACTATTGGAAAAAAACAACTTGCTTATTCTCAGGGGAAAATTCACTTAATTATAATTTTTAGAAAATGCCAAGAAGTACGAGTTGAGCTCTTGCTCTATAAAGATGGTCTAAGTAAATTTCCCTGCAGATTTTCCAGGATGGCACCAAGTTATTCAATGAAATGCTGTAAAAGACAGCTGAAGTCTAGAAAAGATCTCAGTGACATAAAAATATAAATCAAAGTTTGTAAGATTTTTTGCAGCGAAACCTGGGAGTTGACTTTGGAATGAACAGAACAGAAAATTCCATTTCCCCTTTTCTGTTTCTTCTTCCCCTAAGGGCAGCCTTCTCTATTTATTGTGTGTTTCTACACCCTGATAGACTTTACAATAATCCTGTAGAGCTACAAATGCTCTACAGAAAGCGAAAAAAGCCTACGAACAACTGCATCCAAAAATATTCTCAAAATTAGTGGTTAATAAGAACTTACAGACCAAGAAGTGTCTTTAAATCCAACGGCACTGATCACTAGCCTCGAGGACCTACCTTTTTCTCCATTTTGAAGTCCTGGAGAAATATTCCGTGGAGATGCATCCATTGCACTTATCTGTAGAGAAGTAAATACTCTGTTCTTAGGGAAACATTAAAATCACATTTAAAAAATTTCTTAACCCAGTGAATCTTAAACACTTTGGGCTCAGGACTCCAACTTCTTAAGAATTATTAAGACTCTCAGCTTTTGTTTATGTGGGGTCTATCTTCCAATTTTTACCTTACTAAAAATTAAAACTGATAAAGTTTTAGAATACACATTTATTAATTCATTAAAAAATAACAATAAACCATAGGAACATAACTTTTTAAATTAAAAAATAGACATTTTAAAAAAAATTGGTAAAAGTGGCACTGTTTTACACCTTTACAAATACTTCAGTGTCTAGCTTAATAGAAGATGGCTAGATTCATCTCCAACTTTGGCAATTAACCTGTTGAGCTAGATTATTATGATTGAAGTAAATAGAGAAGATCTTGTCTCACACCGACGTGAGTTGAAGAGGGGGCTGGCGGAGCCCTTGAAAAGATCCTGGGCCCCCCGGGGTCTGGCAAGCACACTGAGAACACTGTTCTACACGGTAAGCTCACTTCTCACATTAAAGTTTCTGGGAACGACGTGTGACTAACCACTAGGCCTGGCGATCTGTTACCCACGGGACATTCTCAGTCCCACTGTTCACAGATAAGGCACGTGTAGAGCAACTCCAAGCCCTGTGTACAATCTGATTACAGTCATTTCTTAGATCGCCGCGTACAACACTCTTAGATTTGCTCACCGTCCCAGGCCACCCCACACAGAAGAATGGACCACCACCCATTCCTTCACAATGTTCTCCGCTGCCCTTGTTTTCTCTTCGTAGCCTTTTTTCCATTTGTTTGTAAATGTTTACTAGTTCACTACTCATTGGACAAATGTTCCCTGGGGACAGTGGCCCTGGCTTTGTTCACAAGTGCACACCTTGTACCTAGAACAGACCCTGAGGCACTTGAGAACGAATGAACAGCAAGGCAGCGCGACAGATTTTCAAATCAACGGTCCATCTTTCAGAAAGACGGCCACCTGTGGAATGATTCCGTGTCTACCCTTACAATTAAAGATCTCACATGACTAGCCTTGCAGTGTCCTCAGCGGGACCTAGAGAGGCCACGAGCAGTCTGTGCCAGCCACACATGGCCCAGACTACTTGGCACACACGAACACACAAATCCTCCTCAGTAATCTGTATTCTTACTCTCATCTACACTATAAGGAAAAGGGATTCCTGCACAGTTGTTTATGAGACAAAAAGGAAGAATTCATTTATATGTTACAAAACAACACAAGATCTGAGGCACTCGGATCCATCATTCCATGAAAATGCTCTAGTATCTATAAGATACTAGACACTTGACAAAAAGAAAATATTCTCCCGAAAGCCCTCATGATATCAGAATATTAAGCCCTTATAATATAGTGACATTAATTCATCTGAAATATGGTTAGCATGGTAGGCAGAATTCCAAGACGGCCCGCAAGAATCCTGCCCCTGGCAGATACAAACGCCTCCAGTTATTCAATCAAACGCTCATCTAGATACTGCTATGAAGGGATTTTGAGAGGTATTCAGGGTTCCAAATCAATTAACCTTACACTAGGGACATTGTCCAGGTGGGCCTGATCTCATCACATGAGACCTTTAAATCTGGGTCTAGAGGTCAGACAGAGAATTCAGAGATTTGAAGCATGAGGAGGACTCGATGCACAGTTGTAGGCTTTGAAGACGGAAGGGGCCACATGGCAAGGAGTGCAGGTAGCCTGCAGGAGTTGAGAATCACCTCTAGACAAGTGGCAGCAACAAACAGGGACCTCAGTCTTCTAACCACTGGGAAGTGAATTCCGCCAACAACCCGGAGGAACTTGGAAGAGGACCTGGAGCCTCAGATTACAGCTCTGACCGAAACTTCCATTTTAGCTGTGAGACTGAGCAGAGAGACTAGCTACACCCCCGACTCACTGTGAGATGACAAATTTGTGTTTTAGCCACAAGTTTGTGATAATTTGTTATGCAACAAGATAAAACTAACACAGTTAGGAAAGGCTAATTAAATCAATGTGTAGAAATAATCCAGTGCAGACCCCTTAAGAAAAGCTTCTCAGGACCTCATGGCGTGGTGGTAGCAGGTCTAACTCCAAGAAAAGCTTCTCAGTTAAGCACAGAGATAAAGAACATCCAAACCACACAGTAAAATAAGTCAGGACTCAACTCTACACTCAGAGCACCGGCGACTTCCCCTTTATGGCGTCTGCTGCCGCCAGTGCACAGCAGCTTTTGATGTGTTTCAGACAAACGAATTATAATACTTTACTTCAGGCTAAGAGAAAAATTAATCCACGTCATGTCTCCTTGAAACTTCACAACTTCAAAATGAAAAATCCTATTTAATATTATTAAACTACTACTTCTAAGTGTCATTAATGAAATTAATTATAATATTTTATCAAAGAAAGCCCAATGACAAAACTACATTTATTACCTTGCTTTCTTCCCCTTGTCTCAGTCTTCCAGGACTTGGAGGAACTGAAGGCCGCTTTCTACCCTTTTCCTGCTGGAAAAGGTCCTGCAACCTACAGTTAAAGGAAAAAAGGAAAAAAATATATATGGTTTGTTTCTAATATCCTGCATAGCGTTTACAAATCTTCTCCTTGCAGCTTTGAAACCACGATAATTAGATTTTCCTATTTTGATTGCAATAGATTTTAAAGTTGTAAATAACTAAGTTTTTGTCTTATTTCTAATCAACCAATCAAGAGCTATTACTGCTATGACTATAGTTATAAAAGAATAGCAAGTTATCATAAGAGACAGCACAACATGATCTAAAAAGCACGGCTTTAGAGACCAACAGACCTGGGCACAAAGCCCCACTCTGACAGTCACAGCCATACCGCTCGGGCAGATCCCTCAGCTTCTCACAGCCATAGTTCCCCCTCCGTAAAATGACAAGAGCATACTCGCTGTAGGACTCACAAGACCAAACAAAAGAGGGCACTCCGTCCAGGGCTTCCTGAGTGCCTAGCATAGTGCTCCATAAATACACACTACGACAATCTGACTGAACTTCTAAACAAGCATGAAAGGGAAATACTCCTCAAAATAAATATTTAAGTAGAGGTGTAAGATACACATAGTAACAGATTTGAAAGCCCTGACCTAAAAGCCAACAGCCACTCCACGGCACGCTGACTCAGAGATCTTAATCCATAAGCGCACACGCTGTAAGCACTTGAGACAGCACTGAAGGCCATTCTCATTTCTGTTTTATCTTCACAAACTACCTGCAGATTAATATATATATTTTAAAGGATGAAAAGAGGTGCGGGGTGTAGTGGTGACAGAAAATAAAAGCTTCTACAACTGGAGAGTAAAATGAAACACCCATAATTAACAAAGACATTTAAGTCACAAACATCACGGCAATTCTGTGATCACATTAAAGGGCAGCCGCAGGCAGCCACACCTGTTATTCCAGGCCTGCAGCACTTCACAGAGGCTCTGCTTCTTGGCGATGAGTGACTCCAGGACCGACTGCAGCTGCTGAGGGGTGTCTACCGAGGAAGACAGGAGCCTCGCTTGCATTTTCTCAATCCAGTTCTTGAACTCGCCTTCCTCCATCTATAAAGAACACAAACAACTCCGGCAATCTGAGACCCAGCCCAAAAGCAACTTCTAGTGAGTTAACAGTTAACTTTTGGGTTTCTGTCAAAGAAATAAATTACCTCTTTTTGTGCAAAGATATCTTCCATTTTTTCCTCTCTTGTTTTGCTAAATGTATCAGTTTTCAAAGATGCAAGTCTTTCATCAACAGCAAGATATACTTGTGAAACTCTAACAATATAAACAAAAAGAATATTAAACACTTCAGAAAAGCTGGAATCAAACTGTCTAATCTCACATAAATAGAAAAAAGATGTCACACACAAAACTTTAACTGTAATATGTTTTATCAAATTAAGACTCATATACAATTTTGTAGAACAAAAAAGACCTGACAGGATGTACATCAAAATTTTAACAATTGTTATGTTTGAGAGGGTTTAACTTCTTTTTTAATACTTTTATGTATTAACTATGTTTTTATTTTTTTACATCAGGCATATATAACATACAATTAGAAAAATACACATATATATGTTTTCAAAGAAAGCTAAATGAACAAACTTGCTATTTAACATAGCTGTAGATTACAGACAGTACTAAACAAAAAAGATGATCAAAGAAACTAAAACTTACTTTTGAAAGAAGTCCTTCAGATCTTGAAGAAGGGACACTTTTAATGGGGCCTGACGTTTAATGAATATTTTGGGGAGTGGAACACATACTTCAAGAAGCCGAATGGGAGAATAACTGAGAGAAGAAAATACAAATAATAGTAGAAAAGTGAAAAATATTTTAATATTTTGAGTAGAAGTGTATCATGATGGTCAAGTAAATCCTATGAGACATAAGACATAATAAAGTTTCCATAAAATGGCATTTTAAAAACAATCATAAAAATATTGAAGACAATTTTCAACCATTATAAACATCCTCCCCAGTTTTGGAAGGATTTTGTTTGTTTTTTCACTGCACTGTGATGTCCTCATTTATCCCCTGAGGTTGTCCCCAAGTGCTTTAAACACAAAAATGACTCCTCTATGAGTGGAACTGCTTCCCAAAGTGAGCTCAGACACAGGTATTCACACCTTCTCAGTGCCTGAGGACTCCCACCGAGTGCTTCTTCCTCTCCTCCTGAGGGTTTACGCTGTCTAGTAAACACCCTATCCCACCCAAGTCCCGGGTTCACGGTTAAAGAAGGAAATAGGGTCCAATGAGAAATATTTCCTGAGGGTCTATTATGTATGAGATGCTGTTTTAGGTGCTGAGGATACAGCACTAAACAAGGGCCAAAATTCCTGCCCTCATGATTCAGGAATACAAGATTAGGGCAATAAACAAAATAAATAAATACCTAAGTGCTAAGGAGAAAAATAAGGCAGGAAAGGGAAGCAGAGAGCACCAGGGGTGAGAGGGAGGCTGGGTGGGTGACATCGTAGCAGAGATCTGCAGGAAGTAAGGACAAGCAGGCCACAATCGGGGAGCAGGCACCTCAGAGAAGAGCAGCCTGCCTCCATAACCGAGGCCCAGCGAGGAAGCCAGTTAGGCTGCAGCAGGGTGAGCGAGGGGAGCAGAGGGGCACTGAGCAGCCAGAGCATGTGGGAGCTCACAGGCCCATAAATGGACTCCAGCTTTCACGCAGGGTGAAAGAGAGACCCTGGAGGGTCCAGCTCCTTGGGAGTGGCTGTGATTCTCAATGAACGGGCTCATTCCAACTGCTGTGCTGAGGACAGGCTGCAGGGCAAGGCTGCAGAGGAGACTGGTTGAGGCTCTGCAATAATCTGGTGGAAGCTAACAAGGCTCCATCTGGGGACATGGTGGGGTGGAGGCAGTGAGAAGTGTACAGATTCTGGATGTATTCTGAAGGCAGAGCCTAACAGCTTTCTCAAATCATTTCATACCACAGTGTAACTAACTACCCATTCTTTGAACTAGGGATCTTAGCTCTATCCAGAATATCCGACTATCCTTATGCTAGTTGATGTCTTAGTAAAAATTCTGACAAACTTTCAGATGCAAAAGCAGTGGTTAACACCTGCAGCAGCAGATCCACTAGTTCATATCATGACCCCAACACTCACTAGCTCTCTCAGTGAGATATAAGGTCTCTCTACGTGAGGGTAATAATAATACCTATTTCTTAGGGTAAGGATTAGATAAAACAGTAACACTGAAAGCTCTTAGCAGAGTATGGCCCTCTGCATTTGCACGGGTCAGGGTGGGGAACAACACACACCAACATTAATTCAATCAAGTACAGAGCCTTCCAGGGGGTCTGTGACTGTCCCAGGTCGCTCTGACGCCTCACCTAAAAGATGCCACCATCTGGTTATAGGAGAAGTACTGGTGATAATCGTGGTGGATGGAGTGGCCACACGGCTCAGCATTGGCTCTACGGGTGTACTGGTGCCCATAAAACCGAAGTTCAAGGTATTTGGCAAATGACATGGACCAGGACTCATTGGAAAGAGCAACAACTGGTGTTACCTGAAATTCAGCATAAATCGTTTGTTACCTAATCACATTTTTTTTGAGAATCTCTTTTTGAAAAAACAATGCGTTTTCTTTTCTAGTATAAATCTAATATATTATGACCACAGAAAACTGGAAAAGGAAAGGTTGGAAGGTGGTGGAAAAGGGTGGCTGAGAGAGCAGTATCACTAGCAATCGCACCACCGTCAACATGCTCGTGAGTTTACTTTCTTTCCATACACGAAAACACACAGCATAGCCAGTGTGTTTGTCAATAAAAATGCCTTCCTGTAATTAGTTTCACAACTTTTTATTTTTACTTAGCAATATACCACAAATACTTCCCCACACAAAACATTCTTGTACAACCTGATTTTTAATAGCCACAGAGCATCTCTTTAAACAGATGTATTTAACCAATCCCTACTGATGTTCATTTAAGACATTGCAAGTTTTTCTTTATTTTGATGATCCTCTGACGAACTTCCTTGTGTATATAAATATATATACACACCTACAGATATCCATAATTATTTCCTTGGAATAAACTAATAAAAGTGGGAATTGGTAGGTCAAAGGGCATGAACATCTACATGGTCTTTGATATTTTCTGCCACCTGTCTTCTAAAACAGGTGTACTGGTTTACACAACCTCAGACATATCTGAGAATAACAATTTCCCCACTTTTTTACCAATCTCAGGAATTACAAATCTTTGAAATGTGATTTCTTAAAAAACAAACAATGCACTTCACTGGTTTTATTTACATTTCTTTGACTACCAGCAAGTAAAATCTATTTGCACATGGCTATTGGCCACTTGTCTTGAATTGCTTTGTCATGCCTTTTGCCCATTTTACTATTTTCATGGCTTACAGAAATTTAATATTAAGTACATTAACATCTGGTCATATTTGGTATTATAACGTTTTTTGACATAGAAATTTTTCATTTTTCTGTAACAAAAATTGTTTACCTTTTCCTTTCTAACATAACCTCAAAGGTGGAAGTTTTTGTTTTAAAATAAAGTGCATACACCAAAGCATGCAAGATATAAAGACCAAATTTAAGTTATGCATGTAGTTCACTGGTCAATCTACGGAAGATCACAAATTCTACAACAAAGCATTACCAGCCAGCTAACAGGGAGTAAAGGCCTATTATAAGAACAAGTACAAAAAGTTAAGACTGATAATTGCAGGAAGCGATTTCCTGGCTGTTTCTACTGAAGAAGGACCTAACCTTGATTTTGCTCTCCTCACCCCACTGGTATTGCTGCAGGTCACACTATCATTTTATCTATAATTCTCATATGTGCCTTCCAAAAGTACAGTTCAATAAGCCAAGTAAGATAACACTGAAGTTAAATTTCGCACATACGCACTGCAATTTGAAAAAAAATTTATATTATACACATAATGGTGGTACCAAATATTTCTTCCAGAAAAGAAAAAAAAACCAGAAGAAATAAAACACATGGTCCCTTTCTCAAAAATGTACGTGAGAACCAGCAGAGACCAGTTTAAACACAGCCTTGTCCATATCTCTCAAGACCGAAACACTGACAGGCTCAGACCCACACACATCCTGGCACCCAGTAACGACTGTGTCACGTCGTCTCCTCTCCTGGAGAACAGGAGCCACGCCTTGACTTTTTTCATTCCTAGGGCCTAGCACACCCCTCTGTACATAGATAATGCTAAATAAGTGTTTGCTGAATGAATAAACAAACATAATTAAGAACTGTCAATACACAATCTCCATATATTTTACTAGACAAGGTACCTATATTTTATATGATGACTGATAAATCCTAAAATGGAATCTTCAAGAAACAAACATTAAACAGAATATACAGCGCTGCAAGGTAGAATAAATATGAGCCCAATGACAAACAACAAATCAAAAATGATACAGACCACCCTCTCCCCCCGAAAGAACTAAACAAAGAAAGAAGTAAATGATATTATATGAAATATCATGGCAACAGAGTACATTTACCTGTTTGCAGATTCTGCACCAGGAATAGGTGAGAATTGTATGCTGATATCCAGGTACTGGAGAATCCAGCTCCTTCAGGATTATCTGCACACAGCCTTGGCCATGGACAAAGCGCCGAATGTGATGTACCATGGGGGTATCACAGAACATGCTAGGACACTGGTAAGAAGGCCTTTGACAAAAAGAAAGACCTCGCGTTAGCCGTGGAACCAAGGAGCAACGTCTAATGAGCACTGGCCAATCAGAACCACTGTCGGGAGAGTGCGGCATTCTCTCTGGAGTAAGAATAACGATGGACGACCTGTGTGGGGACCACTCATACTGCTCGGAGCCTGCAGCAGATGCGCTGTCTTCAGCCAGAGCACAGGGATCGTTTCCACTTGTGAAGCACCTTCTATTTGCCAAGGGTTTTTAAAACACCATCTCATTTTACCTATTAAAATTCCTGATATTTCTGGAGCTTGTTCCCAATAAACAGAGATGGTAAAGATTAAATCTCTTGTTTTTTGTCATATTAAGACTTAAACTGAGGTCCTATGCTTCTCTTGCCTCTCATTTGAATCACTATAGAAACAGACATCCTAAAAGAAAGTCTTAGGCGTGGCAGAGTAATTAGACGGACGAAGATTTGAGGAGTGAGCTGGATAAGACACCTCGGGTTGGATAGGAAACAGATTACTTCTTGGTATGGTACACTCTGACATGTGGTGTGACCGTGAAGGCCACACAGCAATACTCCAACTCACGTTGATGTTTTGGGTTGAAAATTCTGGGCATGAAAAAAGCATAAATGGAACATAAGGAGAAAATCTGATCTTACCTGAAACAGTATCTCTCTAAAAATATTCCCAGTGTAAGATCATTCTTTCCATAAAATTCCATTGTTACAATCCTAAAAGAACAAATCATTTCTTAGTAACATATCATAAGAATTACCACATAGCAAAGACATTTCATGAGACTACAAACTGATTACCTGTTAGATGTGCTTATAAAACAGTACTAAAGGGGTGATATTCTTGTTGTTATAGAACAGGTCTTACCTCACCTGATAAAACAGGTTGGGACACTACAGCATCTTATCCACTCCCAGTCCACTAGTATCTTATGAAACTATTTAATCAGAATGTATAAACTATAATATTAAATGAGTAAAACTGATCTGAGATAGGAAGTAAGAGTTTCCTTTACAAAGCTGTCAGCCCTGTCAACATTAGATGGGACTCGGTCTCCTGCTCGCCAGTCCACACATTACTGAGCATGGAGAACAGCAGCTCATATTCTTCCACGAGAGTCAATTCATAACTTTATCCCTAACTTATAAATGCCCACAAATAGGAGAGTTTGGCCAAATCCCTGTTGAAAAGCACACCTTACTCAAGCTTTGACCTCAGGAGTCCATCAACTCCCAGAGAAAATTCCTATGGGCTCCCTCAGCCCCAAGTCAGCCTGGAACACCATACTGATTCTAGAAAAACTCCTGACCTCACCAGCAGAAGTAAGTGTCTCCAGTGTTCAAAGTTAAAATATAGAACACATTTTGCCATGGAAACACTGCTCCAAAAACAAGCAGTTATGTTCCATAATACTTTTAAAACTAAAGGTAAATAAACCTACGTAATAACTAGGCTTTTGTGACTGTCGTTTGAAACAAATAATTTATAACATTATAAAATGTGTTCCTATCAATCTTAGAAATAAGTTTTAGAGTAAATCTTAAGGCAAAAGACTCACTGCTTTTTTTTTTTTTTTTTTTTTAAAGATTTTATTTTTTCCTTTTTCTCCCCAAAGCCCCCCCGGTACATAGTTGTGTATTCTTCGTTGTGGGTTCTTCTAGTTGTGGCATGTGGGACGCTGCCTCAGCGTGGTCTGATGAGCAGTGCCATGTCCGCGCCCAGGATTCGAACAAACGAAACACTGGGCCGCCTGCAGCGGAGCACGCGAACTTAACCACTCGGCCACGGGGCCAGCCCCAAGACTCACTGCTTTTATGAAAACAATGCCTAAAGGAAAACTTACCTAAGTTGTACGTTATTGTCAAAATGCTTAAAACTAGCTTTTATGTATCAACTTTCCCGCCTTTCTAATTACAAATTTCTCTTTCATCCCTTACACCCTTTTCATTCTGAAGGTACTCTCTTTTACTTCTACTCATGAACACATACAAATTCCACATTTAATTCAACTTTAAAAGTTCTATCAATTCATATATGACCAGCAGCATGCCATGTACCTAAAAACAGATCCTAATGCCTGTATTCATTTTAAAAGTTGCTGGAATTCTGCTCCTAAATGCAGTAGTACAGGGAAAAGAGCCCTACCAAGGACTGACGCAGGCGCTGGGCGCGTTGCTGGACTGGGCAGAAGAGCTGCTGAAGAGCACGCACAGCCTCTGGTGGTTGGCAGGGTTCAGACAGTCCACCTGCAAGAGAGGGGCACATGAGCTCCTGAGCGCCACACGAGGACCGACAGACACCTCTGAAATCCAACACACTCCGCTCGATTCTTAAAACCCCCCATTACCACCGCAGGGGTTCCAGTGAAGATTCAAAACTCTAAGAAACTAAATATAGGGAAGAAGAGCTGTTGGTTTTTGAAGTAAAACAATCCAAAAAGTTTAAGATAAACTTAAAAGTATAAACAGATGTTTAAACAGCCTGTTTTCCCAAATACTCTTTAATTTTATAAAACTGCATTAAATTATTGTGGAAGTATACAGTTAATTAAATATGAAACAGTCTGAACTGAGGGCTGGATATAACATCAGTCTGAGACATCCAGAAACCTAAATTCTAAGGTATTTATGTGCTTGTACTTTATACCTATTTTTGATCATTACAAAGATAACACCTGCTCTCTGTTGAAATTCAAATCGTACAAAGGTAGATGGAGAAGTTCACGCAGGACACAAAGTCTGTCCTCCTTTGACGCGGCCTCCCCTCCCAAACTGACAAATCTGACTGTATGGTTAAAACCAGGCTTTCTTTTTCTCGCTCACACATGCACACAAAAACACCCACAAAGGGTACACAGGTGATGTTGTTTCTATAAAAATGAGGTGGTGCTACACATATTAAAACACAACTTGCTTTTTAACTCTTGAAAATACAGCATGGGCTCCATCCGGGTCATTACATGAGATCCAACTCACCCTTTTTACAGCAAATTAGAAACAATGTTTCAGGAAACACCCTTGATACACAAGCAAGATGCAAGCATCCTTATACAAAATGCTCCGCACCCTTCTGCAGGAACAGGTTATAAAAGACAGGAATCTGGAATTGAAGGCATATACGTGCTCGTGTAAATTAAAGACACCTCCCAACAGTTCTTATAAATGCACAAAAACGGGGGCGGCCCCGTGGCCAAGTGGCTAAGTTTGCACGCTCCACTTCAGTGGCCCAGGGTTTTGCTGGTTTGGATCCTGGACGCAGACATGGCACCACTCATCAGGCCATGCTGAGGTGGTGTACCACATAGCAGAGCCAGAAGGACATACAACTAGAATATACAACTATGTTCTGGGGGGGCTTTGGGGAGAAGAAAAAGAAAAAAGAAAAACAAGAAGACTGGCAACAGTTAGCCCAGGTGCCAATCTTTTAAAAAAAAACTCACATAAATGTATATAAACACAAATTTATATAAAATAATAGGCATTTTTCCATACCTCATTAACCATGGCTCTTATCACTCTCCTTTTTGCCAATCTCACAAATAAGAAACGGTGTCCCGTTATTATTTAGCACTTCCCTAACAGTGAAACTGAGCATCTTTCTATCCGTTTTATTAAACAACTACATTTCCTCGTCTAGAGAGGGATTTGTTCATTAGTTTCATTACCATCATAATCAATAATGCGTCCATGAATAAATCTTCCTTAATTTGCCCTCAATTTCTGTTTAAAAAGTAAAGAAAAAGCACACTGTCATAGTTAAATAATATGTAAAGTGTTTCATGTTAAACAAATAAATGAATCTAACATTTTTAAAAGACACACCCATGTCCTACAACAAGCTCCATCACTCACTCTCCCCTTCACTACCATTAAAGGATCAAGGACACACCACACCCAAGTCTTCCTGCCAGAAATTTAAGCAGCTCCGCAGTCCCCACCTCAGAGCTCCTCCTAGGTTATCATAAGCTCTGTGTGAAACCCTCAAACGCAGCCGCGTGATGTTATACTCTTACTTCATGCATTTAAAGTAACACACAAGCCAACAGACCCAAGATAAAAAGGTGTACAACAGTTAATAAACCTGCACCAATTTGTCATGTTGACTTTCCTGCCACAGCTGCTTCCAATGCCTTCTCAATGACACAGGTGCCCCACACATTGCTCACCTTTGTTGACCATACCGCGTCACTCGGAATCAGCCCTTTCTCTTCATCGCCCTCAGTTCTGCTTCCTGACTTGCCACTTGAAGGACCTGATGCATCCTTTGAATGAGCAAAAGGGTCTGAAGTATTCTGCTGAATTCTCCCTCCTCTGGCCCGGTAGTCAGCCAGCATCCGGCCCAGGCCCTGGCTGTCACCCAGATGCTCAGCAATCCTAGCGCTCACCAGCTCGTGCGAGGGCAGCACTTGGATAGACTTGGCCTGCACACTTCCGTTCAGGCCCTGGAGGCTGGAGAGATCCCTGAGCAGCTGCTTCTTCCGCCTGCTCTCCATTTCTTTGAAGTCTTTATTGAGGAGAGGAGACCAGTAAAGCTGCTCTGCGAAATAGTCTCGGGGAGAGCATCGCATCCCCTTCTCGGTTAAAAGGAAAGGCTCTCGGAATGTGATCACTGGGGAGATACAGAGAATTACGTCTTTTAATTCCTGTTTAAAGGCCAAAGAGTAAGTCTTCCGCTTATCCTCAGAAGAGGTGACTTCCTCAGTGACATACAATCCAGTGTCATCCTGCAGAGGGTCTCTAAAGGCTCTCATCTGGCTTTTGGGATCCTGTAGCTCACCCGTTTGCTGCACAGTCTCTGGCTGCTCGCTGCCCCTGGCATCCTGTTGGTCACCCAGATGCAGTGGCAACAAGGATTCTGGGACCAATGCAAAGAGAGCATAGGGGACGCCGGCCGGGCAGGCTGCTGTGGCGAACTCCTGCTGCTTCAACGAGACAGCATCCTTCGGAGCACCTTTAATTTCCTGGTCACTCTTCCCAAACACAGTCCTTGATTCCAGTGAACTGCTCTCATCAGGGGCCAGACACTCCAGAGGGAAGTCAGGTTCCCGGGGGAGGGGACTTCCGCTGAGCTGTTCTTGAGCAGCCTCGTCATCCTCCTGTTCCTCAATCAGAGAGTGGAAGGAAGGGTTTTGCGTTAATGTAGGAGGCATGGCAAATTCATCCATGAGGAAGGAGATTTCTAGTTGAGAATGATATGCTACACAGATCATAAATATGAGGATCTCCTTAACTCGAGCCAGCTCATAATCGGAGCCTCCTCTAAGCTTGATTGTACAGCCCAGGTGCTGTGGACAGCCTTCAAAAAACATCAGAGTTTTGGTTTGTTCTACAAATAAACAAACAGAAAGTTAAGAAGACTTAGGTGGCAATCCAGAAGTCCAGACAGAATCAATTCACTATCTTAACAAGAGAAAACCCTTAAGTGAGTAAGACCACAGTTACCGTCCTCATTCCACCACTGCTAGCAGAGGCTTCCTAATGGGTGAACCGCAGTACTGACGAGCTTACTCATTCCTGCAGCGCCCAATCTCTAAGGCGAATCTGCTAAAGATCACTCACCACCAGGTAGCTGAAACATCTGCATGTAAAATTTGTGACAGGTGCCCAGGTGGGGCTTTGTGAGCAACTGGTCCATCGACATCACTAAATCACCTTGGGTCATCCGACTGATTCGTTCTAAAACTTGCTAGAAAAACACAGAAAAGTAGTATATTACAAAATTAGATGGAAACGGGTAAAATTCTTAGTAAATTTAATCTGAAAAAGTAATGGGAAAATTTAAAAGTAACTCTCACAATGAATTTCCTTAATTTTAATGTGAATTTTTGTACATTTCTACATTTCCCCCCCAGATTTCCTAGATTCTAGATTAGTCTACATGCAGTTGCTTAGTAATCAATGTGACCACTAAAATAAACCATACTCATATGAACAATATTATCAACAAGAATGTAAGCAGCAGGCACCAGCACAAGCTACTGCGGGTGGCGTCGGGGGACTTCCTGGAATTGGCCGCTCCTCTGAAGAGGGATACTTTCTAAAGGGGAGAACACTTTCTGCTGTGCAATTCCCCAAACAAAAGGAAGGCTCAACAAATACTAGGATTACCTAACGTCTCTCCCATCTCTGTCTTGTAAACGCCTACAGTGAGTGTTACAAATTAACCACACTTGCTGCCTAGCCAAGATCCTCCAGTTTCAAACATTGGAATAGCTGCCGGGCCTCCTGCCCTGATGCTAGCACTGGGATCAATAAATAATCAAAGATCCCTGCCTATCTACCACACATGCATATAAATTTAAAAGCTGTGATTTTTAAAAACGATATAAGAATAGAAGAAGAACACTCACTGATTTGACATTAATGACCAAAGTGATGCCGTGTTCCAGCAACAGGTCCTGGGCAATCCGAGACACCGTTTTCTCAACTAGAACCAATGTGGGTCGAACATCCACTATTCGCTGAACATAATTCTTCAAGAATTCCCTTTCCTAAATAAGATAAATCAGAAATACTATACCCGTTACAATTCAAGATCCAAACATACTAAAATATCAGGATAGTTTGACTATTAATATCAATCTCAGCCTAAGCTTCCCTTTTCCCCATATAAGTCCGTAAGCAAATTAACCGAAACACAACCAAGAATATCACTCATCATTCTAAACAGCTGATTATGCTGAAAAGAGTTTCAGGAGAATCTCTATTCTGTGACTCACTAATTTCACTCTGAAGAATTTTCAGTTCTTAATAACCTATAATATAAAAGCCAAGAATTTACTTAGCTAGCTCTCAGAGATCAAAAAAAAAAAAAAAAGAACAAAAACTCCCTAACATCACAACCCCTGAACTGAAAGCAATCCTAAATGTTTTTAGTATGGTTAGGGCTCCCCTGCACACTCCGAAACTGACCAGTCTTCTCTGGGCATCCAATAAACAACTCTCCCCAGATGCCACTTCAGCTACTTCCCCGCTTCAATCCCCCAAGAGTCTCGTTACACCTAGAAGCTGTAGTCAGAAATTGAAACAGAATCTTACTACAATTTCATGACGAAGGCTCATTTTCAAAGCAAATGAATTTTGTAAATAACAACCAGTTAAAACGGCACAACTCATTAACTGCTTCACGGGTTCTGGGCTCAGACAGCAGACGACTGAGTGTGAGAGCACATGTCACAACACACAAACAATCCCCCAGATTATGTTTCAGTAGGAACTTCTCACCTGAAGCACGATAGGGTCAATGCAAGTAAATTTAGTTTCTTCTCTGTAGAGATACTCAATGGAACACTTCAACAGAAGAATTTTGGGGTTTTTAATACAAGAATTCATCTACAAAAAAAACCCAGTTTATTAAAGCTTTTAAAGTTTGTACTTTATACCCTTTAAAAATAACTTTAAATTTATACTCTTCATAATTCCTCTTAAATAGTCTCATTATATTAGTATTAAAATACTCTTATTTAGTTCTCCTTTGGTATTTTCTTACATTTTCCAAAGCAAATAATTAGTTCAGAACAATGCAAAACTCTTCAAAAATTGGCTTTGTTTCACTAATGCTATTTTAGTCTAGTCCTCTATTTGTTGTTAGTGCCATTGAGTGGATTCTGACTCCTAGACACCCTGTGTACAGTGGAGCAGAACCCTGCCTGGTCTTTTTGTGCCATCCTTTCCATCTGCCAGTGCTCTATCTATAGACAATGCTGTGCTGCTATTCACAGGGTTTTCATGGCCAAGTTTTTTGGAAGTGGGTGGCCCCATGTCCTTCTTCTTAATCTGTCTGAGTCTGGAAGCTCTGCTGAAACCTGCCCACCACAGCGACCCTGCTGGTACTTGAAATACCAGAGGCACAGCTTTCAGCATCCCAGCAACAGGCAACCACCACAGGAGGACAACTGACAGACGAGGGTATAGTCCCTGACCAGGAATCAAACCTGGGCCTCGGCAGTGAGAGCGCCAGATCTTAACCACTAGACCACCTGGGCTGGTCCTCTTTATTCTATTATTTTATTTCTAATGTTGCAAGAAGAGATATCAAGTCCTAGGTAGAAGGGAAAGGACTATTTCACAAACCCTCAGAGGTCAGTAACCTTGAAAGCATAATGTAACCGATTAAAAATTAAAGAAGGGTAGAGGAGGGATAAAAGAATTAAAACACCTCCTGAATATATTTCTAATAGAATAAACTTCCAAGAAGTCGTAAATCGGCAAGCCAAATTGAGTAATAAGAAGTTAAAAAAGCTAACTTTAAAGCACCTCCAGAAGTGCAGACTCAAACAATATACACTGACCACATGACTAAAGCCACAGGCCGAGGAGCCTGCATCCCACGATCGCCGATCCAGATTAACCAAGCCTACAGAACTCAAACTGGCAAACGGTCCTGAAAACAGGGACTCTCCAGCTGGGGAGCAACCATTAGGGCTCATTCAGCAACTACGAATTGAAGACTCTCTCTGAATACGGCCAGTGGGGCAAGATGGTCAGCCAAGCATGTGTTTCTACCACACCCACACACCATTTCCAGTTCCAGAGAAGAGCACCATGTATTTACCTCCTAATTCAAACAAAGAACACCTATTTCAGTTTAAAGTACTACTTTGATGTGCTGTTTTCATAAGACCCTGCAGAAATGTTGTCTTTGGATCATTGCTATGAATAATAGCAAATCCAAGCACACTTTTATTTATCTGTGGTCACTAACAATTTTGAGGAAGCTTAATGCCTTACAAAAAATAAACTGTTAGTCTGTACTTAGAAAAGAGTGAAAACAGGGCTGTAGTTCATCCATCTAGTGCCCCAGGCTGGAAATCTGTGAGTTCTTGCGACAATCAAATCAGCATCCTGAGAGGTGGGGCTTGGGTACCTCTATTTTCAGTAAGTTCCCTTAGTGATTCTGAAGCTCAGCAAGGTTTGAGAACACTGCTATAGATCAGTGGATTCTCAAAACGTGAGGACAAGCAAACAACACTGGAAACCCCCGAAAGCCTGCTTCGGAAGCAGGCCCCCCCTTCCCCAGCCTGCACACATCCACACCCCTGACCTACTCAAGGCAGATGTCTAGGGGCTGAGCTTAGGAATCTATGTTTGTAACAAGGCCCGCAGGTGACCCCAATGTACACTGCACTTTGAGAATCAGTGGCCTTCAGAATGAAGATCAAGACCCTTAGTAGGGTACGAAGGCTTTTTTGCCTGCTTCCTCCAGCCTCATCTCCCCCCACTTCCCACCCTGCACCTTAGGATCTAAGAGCCTCCTTAATGCAACAGGTTATTTCACCCCCTCTGTTGTGCTAGTGCTAGAAAGAGGTCTCAGGGCTGAAGGTAGAGATGGATAGAAGGTGAGAACATAACAGAACACCAGTGATAGCTCTGAGCAGCCCTAGAAGAAAGAACAGAGTTTCAAAACGCTAGGCCTCTGGAAGGACTCCAGTCTGCTAGAGAAACCTTGTCTCCCTGAAACAGGGCAGGGGCAGGGGAGAAATGCTACCAGCGCCCCATCATTAGCTGGTCTAGAAGCCTGACGCTCTCTCCCCCTTCCTTCTTCTGTCCGATAAATTCCCATTATCCAAATCCCAATCATCATCTGCTCTGGGAGACCTTCCCTGAACCTCCAAAATTTCGCCCTATGGCAGACACTGCCAATTACCCCTCAATGCCCATTCTCCCTTTCTTCCGCTATTAGGGGACCCCAACTTGTTGGCTTAGCACGTGGTCAACATTGCCAGACTGCACTGCTAACTGAACCACATTACCTTTTTATGTGCAATATTCTTGGTACAAATGAACCCATTGACAACCATAGAATCAAACTTCTTTCCACCTGGGATCTAATGAAACAAGAAAACAACAAAATTCAGTGATACATCCTTAGAATCCAGTCAGATGGATACTATTATTTCTTTCCATTTGTAAATCTTAACTATTATGTAACCAAATAAGAACAAGTTTCAGAGTACAGTTCTTCCTTCCAATCAATGATCAAATGGCATCTGAGAATGACTATCTTCGCACCTCTCACTCTCATACCATCTGGAACTCTGCAAACTCATGTGAGCAAACAAACCACTATTAAGTTAAATATCACAGGCAAAAATACATACAGGACTCATTAAACTAAATACAGCGATTACCCACTGCTTTTCCTCACAACAGTGACGGCAGTCTGTGGGAACAGGCCATCTCATAGATGACGTGTCAAGAAGAGGAAGCAAGAAAGGAAGAAACTGTGTTTGTTTGGGTTCCCAATTCACTCCACACCAACTCACCCCTTCCATTCACCTCTCACTTCCTTCGAGTGACTTTCATGACTCCTAAGTGCACTGCTAACAAACAGCAAGAGAAAAACTCCCCTCCTCAGCTAGCACCCCTCGCAGCAATGACTCTCAGATCTCCATCAAGAGATGAACGACTCTCAGGCCCAGCTCCTCAGCGCCTAGCATCAGGAAAGCAGTAGCAGAGCTCACTTTTTTGACGTGGACAAACTGACGGATATCCATGTCGTCATCCCGGTTCTTGACGTCAGGTCGGACTGTCTGAACAACCTGGCAGACCAGGGATACAATGATGTCCCTCCAAGATGGTGACAATGACTCACTATGGAGCAACTGTTGGAGCAGTGCCATCATGTGGTTATGATTAGCTGAACTACAAAAATGTTGCAAGGAAGAAGTTTTCACAGTTAATACTGCCAGGGACAATAACTGAAGATGCAAGAAGCAGTCTACAAAGAAATAAGCATAGGAATTATGGCTCACAGATAAATCTTCCAGGTCAACTTTATTCTGTCAGTATTTCTGCACCTTAATGATTCTGCATGTAAATGAAATCTGTGAACATCTTCAATTAAGATGACCCTTTTAATTCAATGCAATTTTAGCACAAAAATTACAATGGGGACAGACAAGCACAGGTTAGGACTCTATTGTTTTATAAGAAATTTCATCAGAACAGGCTTTACTTCCCAAGTAATCCTAGTATTTTTAACTTTATGAGGAAGAACTACTATGCATTTGCCTATGAAGTCACTGAAGATTATACAAGTGTAGGGGCCAGCCCAGTGGCACAGCAGTTAAGTGTGCACATTCCGCATCAGCGGCCCAAGGTTCACTGGTTCGGATCCTGGGTGCGGACATGGCACCGCTTGGCAAAGCCATGCTGTGGTAGGTGTCCCACACATTTAAAAAAAAAAAAAGTAGGGGAAGATGGGCACAATGTTAGCTCAGGGCCAGTCTTCCTCAGCAAAAAGAGGAGGATTGGAAAATAAGAATAAAAAAAAGATTATACAAGTGGAAAATCAAATCCAAACGCTCCTGCCTTACAGCAACCTCTCCATGGCCTGCTTCTCTCCATTCTCCTCCCGCAGCAGCTCCAGATTGTTATGATGCCAGCCCAAAGGCGTGAAGGGCAGTTCTTTGGATTTTTCCTCAACTCGACGATTAAATAAGGATTCTAAGTAAAGTACAAAATAAGAAATTATACTTCATTGTTATGTTTTATACCATCCATTCATAGATTTAGAAATTGCCAATTTCCTTTTTTAAATTTCTTAAGTGGGCCAATTCAAATTGATGGTGTAAAAAGGAAAGGACATGTATAAATACATAAATAAAAGTAAGTCTGAATTAGATCATCAGTACTCACAAGAGCCAAAATCAGAGACAGAACTGTGAAAAGCAAAGGTATTTACACAAGCAACTAGGACTCTCAAGCCAATAATTACAAATACAGCTTCTGAAAAGCAAATAAAATGAGATTTTTTACACTGTCCTTTTATTTATTTGGGGACATTAAAAAAGGAGGGGGTTAACCTTCCCTATAAAATCACAAACTGAAAACTGCATTCAACAGAAGTCTGAATGCTGACAGAACAACATGTGACAGTGTGGGTGCTGGACTTCAGAGAAAAGTTCAGTTCTGCCACATCTCAGACAGCGTCTAACAGGGCACAAGTCTATTCATACAACACTTAATGGTGTTTCTTTTTCAATGCTGAACAAAGGCTTTTTTTTAGCAAAACTTTTATAAGTCAGACCCAAAAACTATAAAGAAATATTAAAACATGATAAATAACAATTTATGTAAAATTTTGTAAAATCCTTAAATTTCTAGAAAGAATAAAAATGGATCAAGCAAAAAAATTAATAGATAATATTAAATGTTTTGCAAAAAGATGCTCACTAAATAACTGTTGAAAAATGTGACTAAATAAACGGAAAGAAAACAGATGGGAAATGCTTACAAAAATTCTCTAGTCTTCCCCCTCTTAAAGCAAAGCAACAAACAGTCCAGCAGACGACACGGTGAGGCATGCGTCCGTGACACGTAAGGTCTAAGAACTGCACATTGCAATTACGTGAACGGCTGGTCTACAAACTTCTGGCTGAACCAGGTGCTCAGAGATGAATTTACAGACACTGCTAAGTTATGAGATCAGCTGTAGGTGGCCTCTCTCGTACCAGCTTGCCCGCCCTGCTCTCTTTCATTTGAAACCCTCCCATTATCTGAGGTCTAAGCCGTGGAGTGTTATGGACCACTTAAGTATGTCTTTACTCCATGGCAAGCCAAGTAGGAAGGGTTAAGAAAAGGCTTGTATTCTTCTGTACTTCTTCTTGTCCCCAAGAATTGGATCAACAGAGTCAGTTCTTTATCCTCTTCCGCCTACCCCTCCTTCCCATTCTCTCAAGGCAAGCAGCATCCTAACTGGATGAGATCTGCCTGTGGGCTTTTTGACAAGTTCAATTGATGATATACATATCAATACTTAATATTCTACTCACAATACAGGAAAGCATAAACTATTTACGCCTTTAAAAGAAAAAAATCAAATTCCATTTAAAAGCTTTTAAAGAACTATTTTCAGATCAGAGACATTCTTCTCTCAAACCAAGTCCAAGTTTATATTCTTGGTTCTCAACATTCTCAAAGTTACAACACATATTAAAAACAGTGTTCCCATGATACTAATATTTTTAGTACCTATTCTGCACCAATCAATGTGGTAGGCCCTAAGAATATTCTCATGAACAAAAGAGACATCGTCTCATGTACAGCTTTTGATACAATTACCTTTGATGAAGGCGTCACTTATTGAGAGTTGTTGTCCTCCGTTGTCAGAAATCAAATACTCTGTATACCAGGGAGAAAGCAGAGAGGAGGAAGGAAAGGAGAGACTTATGACTCTAACATGCCAGTATAGTACAGAGAACACACCCACACACAAAGAAGTATTACTCAGACTAAACCCATCACTGCCCGGCCAATCCAAGAAAGCTTTAGGCTAAAACACCTGTTTATACCAGCTCCACACACTTCATACCAAAATGTAATAGACTTAATAACTCATTGGAGGGGCTGTCCCTGCAGCCAAGTGGTTAAGTCCGCGCACTTTGGTTGGGTGGCCCAGGGTTTCACAGGTTCAGATCCTAAGTGTGGACATGGCACCCCTCGTCAGGCCATGCTGAGGCAGCCTTCCACATAGCAGAGCTAGAAGGACCCACAGCTAGAATTTACAACTATGTACTAGCGGGTGCTTTGGGGATAAAAAGGAAAAAAAAAGAAGATTGGCAACAGATGTTAGCTCAGGTGCCAATCTTTAACAACAAAAAAAATAACAGAACCTTGAAACAGTAATGTCAGATAATCTTTAACTGATCATTTTCCCCTTACCAAAACTGAACTGCTTTACGAAAACTGAGATCTTCAGTAGTTTGCATGACAAGCCTAAAAGGTTACACTATTTTTCTCATGTATAACTGTATTATTTAACAAATAATGACTTTGTCTATACACAAAGGAGTTCACAGATAGCAAAGGCACCTGATAAAACAATATAAGGGTTTTTTTAAATTTCGGAAGGTAAGCTATAAAACAAATTAATACAAAAGTGACATTGGCAGGGAATAAAAATATAACTCCTCAGGATTTTTATCAGTTTTTGAATTAGTTTTACTCTTTCAAAAGTTCTAACCAACACTGCCAAATGGTTGTGATAACTGCTGAACACACTCAGAATGCGTTCTTTTAGAACTTTTAGAATACTAAATATTTTTCTTACAAGTGAAACTTACTACTTCCCCATGAACCTTTCTCTAAGTCTGTGACCAAGCCCAGCTCAAGTGGGTTCTTTCCACCATGCAAATTAAACCACAACACATTTTAAGCCCTATAAGGTAAAAGTTCTCCACCAAATTCTTTCGAAGTAGATTTCACTTACAAACAAATGGGTTTCAAATGTCAATGTGTTTACAAGGCAATACACTCATTCTTCGAACAAGAAAGCAGAGAAAAAACTTTATTTAGAAATGTTAAGTGTGCCATGCCAAATACAACAAAATCAAGGATGTGGACGCGTGAAAACAGATGCTACCCTTTACTTATACTCCCTCAGAGAACGAGAAACGCCAGCCCCTATTCCTGCAACAAATGCATGGGCTTCACAAGCTTCCCTTTCACACAAAGCTTGAATAGATACACATATAAACTTCGAAGTAGTGGATTGTCCCCATTTTACTATGAAAAAATCCAAACATACAGAAAGTCCTGTTCGCCGCCCACCTAGATTCAACAATTGCTAATGACTTGCCATATCCAATTTCTCTCTACATACATGTAGGCTTTTTCCCTGCCCATTTAAAGGTACACACTTCATGACACTTTACTGCTAATATTTCAGAACGCATCTCTTAAAAATATGGGCATTCTTCTCTAGAGCCAAAATACCATTTACACACTTAAAGAAACTGACAAGGTCTTAACATCATCGAATTAGTACATGTTCAAATTTATCTAACTGTCCTCAAAATGCTTTAATAAAGGTTTTTCTTTCTCAAACCTGGATCCAAAAAGGTTCCCTTCATTCTCTTTCATCTAAAGCAGACCTCTGACCTTTTTCCTTTTTGATGATAAGGATTTCTGAAAGCACCAGGCCACAGGCCCTGTGGAGCATCCTGCACTCTGGACTCGACCAACTGCCTCGTCCTGGTGGTGTTTAATGTCCTGACCCCACAGCCTATATTCTCCTCTAAACGGGAAGTCAGATCCAGAAGCTCGTGGGAACCACAATTTTCACTTTCTTCACTAGCTTCTACTCACTAACTTCCAAGAATCATTCAGAATCCTGCTTACAACACACAGTAAAATGTATTTTAATTGTACAACTCTCTAAGACCAACAGCGAAAAATTAATCAAACGAGAAGAACACATTGTCTCAGTTTTACAAGTTTCTTCAAATGAGGAGTTTGCTTACATAAGATTTAAAAAGGCAGATTTTTTTTAAGTACAGATATTTCAACCAATTTTATAAATCCAAATTTTCTCAACCTTAGAAGGTGGAGGGCGAGCACTGAGAAGAGATTTAGTAAGTATTACCTTTAACTTCAATGGAGAGATAAAAACCACTCATTCCCACTTGTACTTTCAGAGGAATGAAAGCCAGAGGCAGGAGAAGGCTATCATTCTTTCTCTCCACTACGAGATCACCAGGACCACCTTTAACCTTCTGGTAATCAGTGCTTACCTTAACTACAATGTAGAAAAAGATGAATTACTGTATTTCAACTTCACAAGAAAAACAGAAACATAATAATTCTTCTTAGTATGCTAAAAACTAACAAGAGAGAACTGTGAAAGCCAGAACATTTATAGGGGATTTATAAAATCCTTAAATTATAGATTCTCAAGGTTGCAAATGACCTAGGAGATCAACCTAATAATAATCACCTTCTTTCTGATGCTCGAACTTTACTACATTCTTACTGAGTAGGCTAAAGGATTCCTTACACTCTTTGTAATCCTTTTAAAACTCTGGATCTAGAGTTCTCATTTCACAGACTGAGAATTAAAAGGAAACAGAAGTCACCAAGCCCACCTAACCTCTCACCCAGGGTAGGCACGGATCCTCAAGAACCCTAAAAGGTGGACTTCAGACACCACTGGACACGGCAGCACACAGGAGCAAATGCTCCCTGCTCCCCTAGAGAACCCAGCTCTCCTTCAGCCACACACACATCACTTCTCTCAGACACTCCAGACGCCTGAGGCAACACCACATAAACTAACAAGAACAGCTTTCTCCACCACAGTCATGGTAAACATTTTAAGCCTCATTACATTATTTTCTGTTTGCATTAAATTTCATCTTGTTAGTCTCAGTCTACTATATAAGAAAATAAAGATCTTTAAATTCCAATTCTCCTATCCAACAAGCTAGCTATTCTTTTCATATTTTAATGATTTGTGAATCTGAAAAATATTAAAAATACTGACCGAAAAAAAATCACTGAACAACAGTGAATATAGACCGACAAAGCCCTATAGCACAACCAAGGAGCATTCCCCTTCCGATTGACGTCAAATTATTAATTACTCTTTCAATATTTGGCACAACCGTTAAAAAGACTACAAATCCATGTATTATATTAACAGTGGCATTACTAAGTTCTTACATTTGCCAAAAACACTAAGCTCTTTATGTGTGTTTTTTACACACAGAGGCTCACAGAGACTTCCGAGCCTGTGCTTTTAACAAGTAAACACAACCACTGCCTATAACACTCTCTAACATACATCAAACACAAAACTGTCCACAAGCTTCTGAGAGACTATCAAACGTCTCTCTAACATCACAGACTACAGTGCCCATCGCAGTCCCCATCAAAGATGGAATGTGGTTGTTTTGGAACAACTTATTTTAGGTAACCAACACTGGGCCCAATCACCACTACTCCCTTTTCCAAATACCACAGTACAGTCTTTCACTAAACTTCCCCACAATTTTGTCAACTTCCAATGTCATATCAAGAACCTATCCTTTAAAAAATTTTAATGCATCTCTAACTACAGTCATTTAAACCCTCTCCTGTTCTCCACAATTCTTCAAAGATGATGAACTCTGTCCCCACAATCTTTCAATAATCTTTCAATAATCTGGCATACAGTTTGCCTGAACTTGGCAAGACTTACTTAAAATAGCAGGTATTCTCTATCTCTTATCTTGCACTTCACTTTCCTCTTAACCATGTGTGTTCTTTCCTGATAAGATTATCTTGACAAAAAAAAGATTATCTTGAGAGAAAAAAACTTCAATTATTATATCAACTTCCCGAAATAACTGGTCTAGTTTCTCTTTCTTTCCTTCTTTTCATCACAATTTTAAAAATCTTTTCTAAGATATCCTTGGCATTTACTCCAACCTTCAGTGCACTCTGGACTTCTGCTATCCTGCCATTTTTCTCAAAAGTGCTGGCCCCCTCTTTCAGATTCATCCTTCTACAATGGTTGCCTCCTACAACTTTAGTGGACCAATCCATCTTTTTAAAGGACTGAGATCAGAGGTTCCAGAGGAATCACGATGATTTTTCAACAGCGGCGCTTCCCCTTCAGTTCTCCTTAGAGACACACTTTGAGGTGATGCTGTGAAAAGTCTTGTTGGAGCCTTCTCTTCCAGCCCTCTCCCAACGCCATGAAGTCAGGCTCCCGAGGTCAATGTCCGACTGCGCCCAGCAGTCCATCTTTTGCTATTATAAGTTCCATGATGACAGGTCACTTTCTTCATGATTTCCAAAACTTCCTTAACTTTCCAAGAGGTGAAATTACCAGCAAGTCAAAAATGTATTTCACACTCTACTCTCAGCAGAACGAAACCATCAAGAAGTGTGTCCAGAGAACAGCTATCCTCTGTCGTGACAGACCCTGCCTCTACCACACCTAACTTATACCACAAAAGCATCACCCAGTACCCTTGAGACCACAGCTGACAGGCTGTTCTCACACGAACATCACCTCTGCTTCACTCTCCCTTCATACTCACCGAGATGTTCTCCACCAATTTCCCAATTTCTATTTTGAGGATTCCCATAAAGATGGGTATCTCACTCATGTTTAATGCAAGTCAAGTCTCCTCTTTTCTGACACTCTCTCTAAATTTCTATTTTTAAATAAGATATACCTTTTTATTACTGTAACTCTTAGACGCCACATCTTTTACCACATCTTGATGATACAGTCACACATCGCTTAAAACAGAGCTGTGCTCTGAGAAATGCGTCGCTAACATCGTAAAGTGTACCAAAGGGGAACAAAATTTACCACCCCAAAATGTGTGTCTTTAACATAAGGACTATTTTAGGCTGATTATTTTTAAGGAACAAAAGACTCAGGAAGTTTTTCTTGTTACCTCTCCTTTAACTATGTAAAATAATTCAGATTAAATAAACTTGTCTCAGGAGGTGAGCTCTCACCTTAGCACCACATGAACTGGGTAGTTGACAGGGAGGAACCCAGAAAAGCCTGTCTGCTGGGCTTCCCTCTGTGTTCTTCTGTTTCTGTGTGGCCAAACCAACCCTTGTTTTCCAAACGTTTGCTCCTTTTCACCTACCTGTGAATTGTCTTCCTTCCATTTGAGTCCCTGACTCTCCCCACCCCCAACACCTTCTTTTGTCTTTAGCTGAGGACGGTATTTAAGCGGAAGGCTTCAGCCATTTGGTGAGTTACTAGGGTTTCCTGGGCTTCGCCCACATATACATGTTATTAAACTTCTGTTTGTTTTTCTCCTGTTAATCTGTCTCATGTCAACTTAATTCTTAGACCAGCCAGAAGAACCTAGAAAGACAGACAAAAATTTCTTCCTCCCCTACAGCACTTACAGAAATCTAGAAGGTAGAGCCTACTGCACACCTAGGCTATACGGTGCTAATCTATGGGAGCACCGTCGAAGGTGCAGTCAGTCATTGACTGAAATGTTATGCAGCTCATGACTGTACCGGCTAATTTAACAATTATGAAAAATTTGTTGTAGAAATGTGAATGTTTCCAATTATGTCAGCATGGATGTTTAAATTCAAAAGTTTCTCTTTTCTGATCATACTTTTAGACTCAAAATAGGGAGTAGCAAAGAATTCCACAAGCATTTCAGATCTAAGTGAGGAGACAATTCAACTTTAGAGAGCTAAATATTAAAAATTCAAACTCCAGGTGAAATCATGGAATAAAATGCTTCATCTTTATAATAATGATTTTTCAGTTACTATAACACAGTGAAATCCCACAATTATTTATTTACTTATGTATTTTTTATTAATGTACTTTCACATAATGGCACTTTAGGGTTAAAATTTAAATTGGCTTTTAATTACATCCAACAAAGTAAATCCCATCATCCATTAAAAAAAGGATTTCATTTTTCATATACTGTTATGTCAGATTTCTGTAATGGTTTACTTTATTTTTCCTTTTATATAGAATGTCTTTTGAATATGGTCATTATTATTTTTGAGTCAGTAGATTAAAGGCTCAAATAAGATAGCTAAAAATAAAGAATGAATACATTTTGTATTAATTAGAGAAGAAAATTCCTTTATAAATATAGCATATACATAATAAGCATTTTAAATTATAGTAGAAAGATGTTTCGGAATCTGTGAATGATTTTCCCCCAATCCAGTTCAAGCATCTGAAAAGGTTTAGTGCAATACCACGCTACTGCATAAGAGCATAAGCAAATAGATTGAAAATGTTAAATGAAGAAAGAGAAATGAATAGAGCAGAACATCCATGTTATAAATGCAAAGAAACGCCACCTTGGAAGTTGCACATTACGCTAAGGGAAGAGCAGTCAAGGGTAGTTCCTTCTAAAGATGACACCCTTTAAACTGGGTGTGGTGGTACTGAGGGAGAAAAGGAGAAATAAAAAGAACCAATCAAAAAAAGTGTAGGGAGGAGGTGCAGGGAAAATGAGAAAGGGTGGAACAAAATCCACCCGAGCTGCCCTCAGCCATGGGGGAGAGAGGAAGCCGGAAGGACTGGCGGGCAGGAGACCGAGGCCAGCTCTGCAGCCTTGTGCTTGGACTCTGGATGGTGACTACCTCCTACCTTTTTGGTCAGCAGGGTGAGGGGGCACGTGTGGGTACTTGGAGGGCTTCTTGATGTGGAAGTTCACGTTGTCCAACTCCACGTTCAGGCTGATGGAGGCGGCTGAGTCACTGTCCACTGTGGACTGGAAACTGCTGACTGACGTGCGCTTGCTAGGACTGGCAGAGTCTTTTAGTGTTGGGGAGGGGAAAGAAATATAGGGAGAGGAGGGGAGTAAAAATGGGTTTCATCAGGGTATTGGAGGAAAGGAAAAAACTGTTTTTTTAATATACAAGCCCAATGTGCAATACCAAAATGGATACAGTATTTTCATGTACTTCTGTGTAGACTTGAAGTTTGAACAAGTTAAATATAAAATGAATTTTTAAAATGAAGAAATATCTTGGAGGTTCTGCAGAGATAAAGTCTGATACGCAGTGGAGAGGTGAGGAAGTTGTCTGCTGCGTTATTAGCTCAGTTATTTTTAAGCTGCTGCAAACTAGAGACCACAGCAAAATGTGAGAATACCAGTAGCCTAACAAGTTGGTTTTTTAAGAAAATACTGTATCTAGGACAAGGATTGCTATCAGATGTTTACATTTAGTTGGAAGCCATAAAGTTTAAAGTAGGATTGTTGCAACTAAACAAATAGAAGTCTCATTTTATCATATGTACACAGCAACGGTTCATAAAAACTAAAATGTTAGAAAGCTAAACTCACTAGTCAAATTATCGTCACCTTCTTCAGCAATCTGCTCTGTGTCGCTGTCATCAAACTTTATGTCTTTAAACCATGATGGCTCCGAGTGTCCTTCCACAGAGTTCACGGAGTCACTGTCCGGAGAAGGGGTCTCAGAAAAGTCTGTACTCTGAAAGGATCAAGACAGGATCTCAACAATTGACCCTCAATGGGAACCATGTTGAAGCTGTCACACTACAAACAGATTCTAGTCCAATATTTCTACAAAGCTAACTACTGAATAAATTTATATAAAAATAAGCAAGTTAATAGAAACTAAGTAGTAAACTGGTATCATGAGGACAATTCCACTCCTAAAATTATAATTTTCATTAACCAGTAGGCTTAGGGAGCATATTATGGTTAAAATTAATATACAGATTTTTACAGGGTTTTATTTCCTCTTTGGTCCTGCGAGTGAAGGTGGCAGAGGATTTACTCTAAGTCTGCACGAAGGCAAGGACACCTCCTGGGAAACCACCACTAGATGCGGACAGACGACCCACACCAGGCTTTCGGGTCCTTCACCTTTTCTCACACTGAGTCTCCAGTTTTAGTTCATAAAGATGTTACCATTACATGTATCAAATTAACATAAACCAAAAGTGAAAGGATATCTTTTTTTAAAGTTCTCTCTCTAAATAATTTTCACTTCCCTAATTAAAGTAATAAAATAGAATACTCATCATTTTACCATTGCTATATCATTTAACACTGATAAAGAGTCAAAATCTATTTCAACAGTGACATTCAATTTTTCATTTTGTTATGTATATTCCCTCTTAGTCCTAAAAACAGAGACAAAGCAAAACTGAAAACCACTGATGTTAAATGACAAGCAGCTACAAGACCACAGGCCAAGGTTAAGAACAGCCACACCAACTGCATTTTTTTATTCCAACAGGTTTTTCATCATCGCTATACACCAAGTAAAAACGTTTTAACCTTACTCAAACAGTACAGAAAACATGCTAGAAAAGTATATCTTTGGGTAATTCAACTACTTCTTGTTCCCGCTGCAAACAGACGTCACAGCGCCTGCCATCGCCGGTGAGCAGTGACGCCAGGCACTACCTGCAGGGGTCTGTAGAGCGCGTACTCATCCCTGAAGAGCTGGTCATGGTGGCTCACGCAGTCCAGCCACCGTCCGTCCACCATCGCTTGTCCAATTGCTACAGCTTGTGCCCTGAATCAGATCCAACAGAAATGAAACTTTAAAGTCAGTCAGAACAATTTTGCAGACAGAAAATGAGACACAAGCTGAAGTTTTTCCCATTCTAGTCAGTTGGAATTTCAAATAGTCCTTGGATAGGTTAGGGATAATGCAACAGAGACGTGAAGCTAAATTAAAAGATTCTTCCAGGTCCCACAGTCAAGGAGAACCTACTGGCAAGGCAGTCCTGAGGAAACCTAACTCTAATGACAAGACGCTTTATCAGGTACTCGACACACGTGTAGTCCGCCCGTGTGCTTACTGGAGGGGTGGAAGCTGCTGAGGAGTACAGTGCCTGCCCTCAAGGAAGTGACAGTCTCCATGAGGAGTCGGTACCAACCAGCACACACACGGGTATAAAACATGCGTGCACATGACATGAAACAGACACTTACTAACACACTGCATTCATAAAGAATTTCACAATTTATAAAGCACTTTAGCCCATATTCCTTCATTTCATCCTCATGGCTTCTTCACAGGACCATATAGTTCCCTCATGCTGGAACCAAGAGGTCCAAGTCTCAGAGCTTGAATAACTTGACTAAAAGCACAAAGCCAAAAAGAGATATAGCCAAACTGGAACCCAGGGCTTCATGGCTTCAAGCCGTTTCTCCCTCTTCCTACATACTTATTTCTTCCCATGAGGGAGGAGTAGCTAATCTAAGCACACAGAAAAGCCAGGGGACACATTACCTTGAAAGGCAACAGGATCTGTGTGTCTCCTTTCTACAAACGATTCATGAGGCAGGCTAGGACGCCGGGTGGCTCATGCCCCCAACTCCCCAGACAGGCTGCAATGCGCAGAAAAGGAGGGCAGCAGCGGAGCCCACTGTGGTCTCGGGCTCCCACTGCACTCCCCAGGCCTGCCTAACTAGAGAGCTCTGTGTTCTGGGAATTACCACACAGTTTCCTTTAATAAATAAGGTATATTATTTAATAAATAATAAATAAATAAACCGTGACCCCATCTGGCTCCTTGCATCTATTCTCCACTGGTTAAAACCCAGAAGGAGGAGGGTTGAGTAATTAGTACCCCAAATACCAAATGCAGAAAACAAACAGCACCCTATTCACAAAGAAATATGCTCCCCTTATGTCTACAATGACGCATCCTCATTAAAAATAAAGTAACAACACCCAACAGTCTTTCTAAGATCACACTACCTTGTGGCAATGTGCCCATTTCGGATTAGCCAGTTGACTAACTCCTTCCCTACGATGCAGTTGGGATGTGTCCTCAGCCAGTAGCGGTGATCCTGAAACTCCATTCCACTACTGTGATGGCAGATTTTCTTCCACAGGTCTTTTAACTGGACGCTGTCCTGAAAGTACATTATGAGCAAGTAACTACTCCTGGGAAGGGTGCCATGTACTCTCAGATTATTTCCTGTGGTTTTTACATTCATAAAAGGAAATTCCATTCAGATGCCTTTCTTGTATCTCAGTTACATGATTTAACAGAAATGACATGTGCATGGGCAACAGCTTGAACTCAGCTCACTAATTCCAAATGTAACTTTTCCTCTTGAAAACCAACTATCCCAAATAATTTTTTCAGTCAATGGCACATATCATCAGTCTCTTAGGTGCCTAAGTACAAAGTTTCACACTCCCGTTTGGAGAGGGGCAAGGGAGAGAGCAGTCACCACACTAATCTACCGGAACTGCTTCTGTTGGCCTTCGCTCCACCAGGCTCCCACCCTTCTCACCCAGATGCAACCGCCTGGTGCCTCCTCCTAGAGAAATGCCTTCAGTGGGTCACTCCCTGCTCAAAAAACCTTCCAACGTTACTCAGCGCCTGCAGGTTCAAATCTAAGCTTGTAGAGACTGAATTCACACCTTCCACAAGGTAGCCCCAAATACCTTTCCAATCTCAATGCCCACAGAGTCCAACTTAATCTCCCCCCAACCGTTCCAGTTAATAAATCCTGCCCGGGTCCATGGAAAGCGGCACACTTCTTCTTGCCTCTCTGCCTGTCCTAAGACCTGCTGTCCTCACTGCTGGCCCAAATCTGCTCCATCCTCCAATGTCCAGCTCAGGCCTCTCAGCATAGAGCCTTCCGGCTCCCTCACCACTAATGACATTTCTATTTTATTATTAAAGTTTCACTTCTTTTACTATTAAGGCCCTGCCCACCGACCTCATTTCTGCCTTGTGAGTCGTAAGCTTGGGGACAGAAGCTGTATCTTCCACTTCTTTGAGTCACTCTTGGGATTGAACATGGTATTTTACACATAAACTCAATAAACAACTGATTACTGTCTCATATAAACATATAGTATTAAATGTCTCAAAAGTATTCTGCATGTATAAGAAACATGCTTCAAAGTTTAAACAGCAATCTGGGACCTAACCCAAAGTTAAGCTCTCCTCTTATGGAGGCACCTGAATTCTGATCTTGCCAGATGAAAGCTGTCAAGAAAACATTAAAACAATACATGAGCATGGAATGCCTGACCAATTTCTCAGGTGATCCTAATAAAAACTTAAGCTAATTATTTCCTCTATTAATTTATATGCTAACTGGTTATTTCACCTGTGTGTTTCTTAAAAAAAAATCAGTACGCTGAACATTCTTTATGCTCAAAACTGGCAATGGGTCAAAGACACTGGACCAGTACCAGAAGAATTTTGCGTTCATCCTCTGTGGTCTCTGTCCTCACGTACGTTCGGTTGGCCTGGGGACTGACAGATGTCTCATATGAAGGTACCAGGGGAGAACCAGATCGATCCAGTGAGAGGTTGGTAATGCTGGCTGACCTGGAAATAAAAACAAAAAGTGAAAAGACAGTCATAAATTCTTCATCAGTAAACAGAATTACATTGAGAATTCATTTTTAAATAAATGCTTACTTGCCAATGTTAAGGGTACTTTTAAAAGAAGTTACAATGGTTATGTATGATACTATCCCTAGGGGAAGCTGGGAGAAGACTATCCAGAAATTCTCTGTACTATATGCCCAACTTCTATGTTACTCTAAAATTATTTTAGAGGCCGGCCCGGTGGCACAGCAGTTAAGTGTGCATGTTCCGCTTCAGCAGCCCGGGCTTTGCCAGCTCAGATCCCGGGTACGGACATGGCACCACTTGAGAAGCCAGGCTGTGGCAGGCATCCTACATATAAAGTAGAGGAAGATGGGCATGGATGTTAGCTCAGGGCCAGCCTTCCTCAGCAAAAAGAGGAGGATTGGTGGCAGATGTTAGCTCAGGGCTAATCTTCCTCAAAATAAATAAATAAATAAATAAAATTATTTCAAAATATGTTTAAAAGAAAGCTGTTACAGAAAGATTATAGGAAAACAACTACAGATGTAGTTCGTATATCAGTAATATTTCAAAGGAAATAGATAAAAACTCTTCCAGTTAAAATGATGAAAATTAGGGTGTGCTTTTTTAGTTGACAAATATAAGGAATCACAGACAATGCAGAAATAATCTTACAAATCAGTGACGGGAAACCATGGCCCACAGGCCAGACAGTGTTTACATAACCAGTGGATGAACAATGCTTTTGTTAGCTAAACACCTATATGTTCTGGTGATGGGAAACACCAACTTTGACCCCAACTAAGTAAAATGTTATTGCCCCAAAAAAGAACTCCTTCCTTCTCATTAGATCTATATTAAAAATATTGTCCTCTATTATTATAATATTTTGAATTTAATCAATAAAAAAATTAGCAGAAATTCGTTTCCTCTCTTGTTATATAAGTAGTGGCATAATATCCTTAATTTGCCTCTTGGTACAGTTGCCAGATAATAATTTGTAAGGGGAATATCAATAGCACCAAGCAAGCTTTTATTTTCAAAAAAATTTTAGCTATAAATTTAGTTAGCTTCTACTTAGAAAAAATGAAACCCAACTTTAGCTTTTATATAAAGGATAAATAGCAGAAGCATCTGTGACATGTTAGCTACTACACAACCCACTCAGTAGGGCCATGTATGTATGATTTAATCCACACAGCATCCAATGGAGCAGGCACTGCCAAGTCCATTCTACAGATAAAGAAATCAAGAATCAGAGACGAAGTACCTTGTCTAAGGCAATTCAGCTAATAAATAACAGGGCTGCCATTCAAAATCAGGTCTCAACTGAAAACTACGCTCTCGCCAGCATAAAGATAAAGATACTTCTAGAATAATTTATGAAATTATTCACACGTTTGTAACAGGTTTAGTGGAGTCATTCTTAATAGTTAACGAGAAACCACCAATATGAAATAAATATAGTCTATAAGCAAGAGTTTTTAAATAACCAGTTATTCATTTCTTGGCATATTCTTTCAGTGAAAAGTTGCCAGTATATCTTATTCAACTAGTTAAAGTCTCTTTTCCAATGTGTATTTGCATTATCCATGCAGTGTGCTTCTCTAACATTCTAAGCACCCCTGCACATATTCTGATACAGTGGACACAAGTCAAAGAACTTCAGTCAATTTTGTTGTCCATGTTGTAATAAGTAGTCAAGAGTGGTAAGAATGTTGACCAAAATTTTATTTAAAGCTAGTACTCAAAGAGGAAATTATATCTTTCCTAAAGACTCAAGTTCATCTGAGCATTCATTCAAAGCACACCGAGATGCACTGTGAATGCACACAGCCATCTCCGAATTGGTGCACATGCCAACGGGACTCCTGCCACTGTCCCATCCTTTAGAAAATGTCTCTTGACTCCACATCCGTTTGCTGCATTTCCCTTCTTCACTTTACAGCAAAACTTCTGTCTCCACTTCTCCTTCCATTCTCTCTTGAACCCTGAACACCCACTGAAATTGCCTATTCAGATTACCAATGTTATTGTTATGGCTGGTGGTCAGTTCTCGCTCCTCTTCTTACTGGCCACATCAGCAGGTAACTCCCCCCTCCTTGAAAGACTTTCCTCAATTGGCTACCAAGACAACACACTCTCCTGGGCTTCCTCTCACCTCATCACTTGTCTCTCCTTCTCAGTCTCCTTTTCTGGTTCCTCTTTATTTCCTCACTTGCCCCAGTCACTCTTCTGATCTCCACCCAGGTTCATAGCTTTAAATACCATCCACATGATGACAACACCCAGGTTTCCAACTCCAGCTTGTACCTCTCTCCTGAACTCCACACCCATATATCCAACTGTCTAAATGACACCTCACTTGATGTAAGAAGGTATCTCAAATTCAACACGAACAAAATCAAACTGTTCCTCCCACCCTTCTCCACCTCAATCAATGGCAATTCCATCCTTCCAATGTTCGGGCCAAAAACCTGAGTCATCTTTCACATTCCATTGGTTAGCATATCCTGTTAGCTCTACAATCAAAACATATCCAGCATCTGACCACTTCTCATCCACCCCACTTCTACTGCTCTGATTTAAGTCACTTCTCTTGCCCGGATTCTTGCACCAGCTTTTTTTTTTTTTTTTTTCCAAGGAAGACTAGCCCTGAGCTAACATCTGCCAATCCTCCTCTTTTCTTTCTGCTGAGGAAGACTGGCCCTGAGCTAACATCTGTGCCCATCTTCCCCCACTTTATATGTGGGACACCTACCGTAGCATGGCTTGCCAAGTGGTGCCATGTCCGCACCCAGGATTCGAACTGACGGACCCCGGGCTGCCAAAGTGGAATGTGCGCACTTAACCACTGGGCCAGCCCCTTGCAACAGCTTTCTAAATGAGTATCACAGGAAAATCCCCTCAGGCTTTTGGCAGGAAGAGGGGTAAATGAACTATTTTGAAACAGCCAGAGCATTCTCTTCCTAATACGTCTGCCCTCAAGAGCAACTATTTACAGAGCCTAACCAGCTGGGGTTATATCACAAACTAACCTCCTGGTGGAGGAGAATACCCAACTCCAACTGCTGCCTTCCATGGAGGAAGGGAAATACACAAGCCCAGTGCCCTCCAGCCATCCTGTCCCACCTGAGACGGAAGTACTGAGAGATACTTGTCAAGGTCACAGAGGTGCAGGCTCACTAGAGACTGAGATTTGACCACAGGATGAAGGGCTGCCCCTCCCTCCACACCTCACCACTGCATTCCTAAAGGCACATGTGCCACAGCTCCTTCCATCAGTACATCACGTCCCCATCAACCAAAAACACAAGCAATACTGAAAGGCAAAAACATAGTCTGAAGAGAATGAACAAGTATCAGAACTAGAGTCAGATACAGCAAGACTGTTGGAATTATCACACCAGGGATTTATAAAAATTATGACTGATATGCTAAGGGCTTTAACAGAAAAAATAGACAACATACAAGACCAGAGAGAGAATGTAAGCAGACAGACAGATGAAAACTCTAAGAATCAAAATGAAATGCTAGAGACCAAAAATACTGTAACAGAAATGACAAACACCTCTGACAGGCTCATCCCCAAGCCCAGATGGGCTCACCGGTGAATTCTATCAAACATTTAAGGACGGAATTATACCAAGTCTCTACAATCTCTTTCAAAAGATAAACGCAGAGGGAATACTTTCTACCTCATTCTTACAAGGTCAGCATCACCCTAATACTAAAACCAGACAGAGACATTACAAGAAAACAAAACTAGAGACCAACATCTCTCATAAACACAGATGGAAAACTCCTCAACAAAATTTTAGCAATCCAATCCAACAACGTATAAAAATAATTATACACCAAAACCAAGTGGGATTTACCCCAGGTATGAAAGGCTGGTTTAAGATTTGAAAATTGGGGCCAGCTCGGTGGCACAGCGGTTAAGTTCGCACACTCCACTTCTCGGCGGCCCGGGGTTCACCGGTTCGGATCCCACGTGCAGACATGGCACTGCTTGGCAAAAGCCATGCTGTGGTAGGCGTCCCATATATAAAATGGACGAAGTTGGGCACAGATGTTAGCTCAGGGCCAGTCTTCCTCAGCAAAAGAGGATTGGCAGTAGTTAGCTCAGGGCTAATCTTCCTCAAAAAAAAAAAAAAAGATTTGAAAATCAATTAATGTAATCCATCACACCAACGGGCTACGGAAGAAAAATTACATGATCGTATCAAGAGATGCAGAAAAAGCATTTGACAAAATCCAACAACCATCATGATAAAAACTCTCAGTAAATTAGGATTAGAGGGGAACTTCCTGAACTTGATAAAGAACATCTACAAAAAACCTACAACTAACCTAATGCTTGATGAGAAACTCAAAGCTTTCCCACTAAGATCAGGAATATGCAAGGATGTCCCATCTCACCACTGCCTTTCAACATTATACCAGAAGTTCTAGCTAATGCAGCAAGGCAAGAAAAGGAAACAAAAGGGATACAGATGGGGCAGGAAGAAATAAAACTGTCTTTGTTTGCAGATGGCATGATCACCTACATAAAAATTCCAAAGAATTGACAAAAAAAAAAACTTGCTAGAACTAATAAGCAATTATAGCAAGGTTGCAGGATACAAAGTTAATGTACAAAAGGCAATCACTTTCCTATATACCAGCAATGAACAACTTAAATTTAAAATTGAAACACATTACCATTTACATTATCATCCAAAAAACTGAAATACTTAGGCATAAATCTAACAGAGTATGTATAAGATCTATATGAGGAAACTACAAAACTCTGATCAAAGATATCAAAGAAAAACTAAATAAATGGAGAGATATTTCACATTCATGGATAGCAAGATGCAACAGTGTCAAGGTGTCAGTTCTTCCCAAATTGATCTATAGATTCAACACAATCCCAATCAAAATCCCAGCAAGTTATTTTGTGGATACTGACAAATTGATTCTAAAGTTTATATGGAGAAGCAAAAGCCCTAGAATAGCCAACACAATATTGAAGGAGAGAACAAAGTCAGAGAACCGAGACAACCCAACTTTAAGACATACAATGAAGCTACAGTAACCAAGACAGTGTGGTACTGGGGAAAGAAGAGACAAACAATCAATGGAAGAGAACAGAAAGCCCAGAAAGAGACCCACATAAACATAATCAAACGATCTTTGACAAAGGAGCACAGACAATACAATGGAGCAAAGACAGTCTTTTCAACAAACAGTGCCGAAACAATTGGACATCCACATGCAAAAAAGTGAATCTAGACACAGACTTTGCACTCTTCATAAAAAAATAACTCAAATGGATCACAGACCTAAATGTAAAACATAAAACTCTAAAACTCCCAGAAGACAACACAGGAGAAAATCTCAATAACCTTGTACGATGACTTTTTAGATACAGCATCAAAGACACAATGCATGAAAGAACTAATTGATAAGCTGCAATTCTTTAAAATTAAAAATTTCTGCTCCGTGAAAGACAGTATCAAGAGAATTACAAGACAAGCCACACACCGGGAGAAAATATTTGCAAAAGACACATCTGGTAAAGGACTTACCCAAAACATACAAAGAACTCTTAAAACTCAACAGTAAGAAAGCAAACAGGGCCAGCCCAGTGGCGCAGCAATTAAGTGCACAGGTTCCACTTCTTGGCGGCCCGGGGTTCACCAGTTCAGATCCCGGGTGCGGACACGGCACCGCTTGGCACGCCATGCTGTGGTAGGCGTCCCACATATAAAGTAGAGGAAGATGGGCACGGATGTTAGCTCAGGGCCAGGCTTCCTCAGCAAAAAGAGGAGGACTGGCAGTAGTTAGCTCAGGGCTAATCTTCCTCAAAAAAAAAAACAAACAAAAAAAAGAAAGCAAACAGCCTGATTTTAAAAAGAGCCAAAATCTAAACAGACGTCTCACCAAAGAAGATATATAGATGGCAAGGAAGCAAAGGAAAAGATGTTTGAAATCAAATGTCATTAGGGAACTGAAAATTAAAACAACGAGATACCACTATACATCTACGAGAATGGCCAAAATCCAGATCATTGACAACACCAAATGCTGATGAGGATGTGGAACAAGAGGAACTCATTCCTTGCTGGTGGGAATGCAAAATGGTACAGCCACTTTGGAAGACAGTCTGGTGGTTTCTTACAAAACTAAACACACTCTTAACCATACGATCCAGTAGTCACCCTCCTTAGTACTTACTCATATGAACTGCAAACATGTCTACAGGAAAACTTGCACATATGTTTCTAGCAGCCTTATTCTAACTGCCAAAACTTGGAAGCAATCCAGATGTACTTCAGAAGAGGAGTAGATAAATAAACTGTGGCACATCCAGACAAGGGAATAGTATTCAGTGCTAAAAAGAAGGGAGCTATCAAGCCAGAACAGACATGGAGAAAACTGAGATGCATATTACCAAGTGAAAGACACCAACCAGAAAAGGTCATATATGGTACAATTCCAACTATGACATTCTGGAAAAGGCAAACCATGGAGACTGTAAGATGATCAATGGTTGCCATGCATTGGGGGGGAGAGAGGGATTAATAAGCAGAGCACAGAGGCTTATTAAGGTGGTGAAACAACTCTGTACTGTACTACTATGGTGAATACGTGTCATCCAATTACTCAAACCCATAGAATGTGCACCACCAAGAGTGAACCCTGATATAAACTATGAGCTTTGGGTGACAATGATGTTTCAGTGCAGTTCATCAACTGTAACAAACATACCTCTCTGGTACAGGGATGCTGATAGAGGGAGGAGTGTGGGGGGGAGGGTGGATACATGAAAAATCTCTGTACTTTCTGCTCAATTTTGCTATGCACCTAAAAGTGCACTACAAAATGAAGTTTATTAATTTTTTTAAAAAAAGGAAAGGATGATGATGTCTGTAACTTACTCTCAAATGGTTCAGGAAAAAAAGTGCTAAATAAAAAGTTATGAAGCAAGTGGGCAAAATGTAAATTAGTGAAAATTTATTTTACTATTCTTGCAAATTTTTTGCAAGCTGGAAATTTTTTCAAAATAATTAAAAATTTTGAAACATAAAAAAAAGTAAAACTCTCCAATAGCTTCCCATCTCACTCCAAGTAAATGACAAAGTCCTTAGAATTAAGTGTGAGAAGGCTCCACTCCAAGCGCCTGGCCCTGTCACCCCGGGCCAGGTGTGTCCCCTCTCAGGAATCTCTGTTCCCCGTTCCTTGCTAAACCCTTCCACATGATGTCCACATAGCCCATCCCCTCACACCCTTCAGGTCTTTGCTCAAACAATGCTTCTCAGTAAGGTCTGTTTGACGTTCCAGTCTCCACCCCTGTTCCTTACGGTTCCTTATACTTTAAGTTTCTGTCTGTCTGATTCACTGCTGTACTCAAAGTAGCTAGTCTGTAGGTACTTAATAATTACTTGTCTAAAGAATAAACTGAAAGTACATTAAACCACGGTGGTTCAGATGTCTAGTTCTTCAGGTTTACCACCGCTCATTCACCACATACGGATGTAGCAATGAAAGCATGTTCAGTGGGATGTGTAAACGTCAGTAAGAGTCAAGTAAGGTGAAAAGGGAGAAGGAAGTGTGCAGGTATAGAATGATTATTTCAAGAAATACTATTTTCAAGGAAGTTGGGCTGAGAAGAAATTGGGAACATAGGTAAGCAGAGGTGAAACAAAAAGGAGGGGTTTGTGTTTGTTTTTTTTTAAGTCTGCTTTTTGGTGAGGAAGATTGGCTCTGAGCTAACACCTGTTGCCAAGTTTCCTTTTTTTCCTCCCCAAAGCCCCAGTATATAGTTGCGTATCCTAGCTATTAAGTCATTCTAGTTCTTCTATGTGGGAGTGGGATGCTGCCAAAGCATGGCTTGATGAGCTGTGTTTAGGTCCGAGCCCAGGATTCAAACTGGCGAATCCCAGGCCACAGGAGCAGTGTACCACTCAGCCATGGGGCCGGCCCCTGTGTGTTTGCTTTTAACAGGTGACCCATGTTTGTTTAAATACTGATAGTACGGAGACAGCAGAGAGAGGCCGAGGATATATAACATCAATAGGGTAACTGACAAAAATTGGAATGGGATGGGATCCAGAATACAAATAGAGAATCCAAGGTAGAAAAGAGAAAAAGGGTAAGCTAGAAATGTAATCAGGTGGGTAAGTGGTGGTAAGAGCTAAGGACGTCCCCATCTGTTGTCTCCTCTTTGCTATGGGACAGAAAGTGGGGTCACTGCTAAGCTGCAAGCGAGCAGAGGGTGAAGGTTCCAAATGTGCAGCCAGCGGAGAAGAGACAGAGGGACTGAGAGAATGCAAGCAACGGCCGACTGCAGGAGGAAGTGCGAGTTTAATCCAGCCTTCAGAGCTAAGCCAGTGCTCAACAATCAATCCCACCCACTTCTCTCTGTTCTTCTCCACACTATGAAAAAAAGAAAAATCAGACACACGAGAGAGTTTCCACTGGGCAGTTTACCTATTTCGAGCAGGAGATTTCCCAGCGTCCTCTTGAACAGATACAAGTCTTGTTGAAAGAGCAGTATTTGAGGAGTCTGGATGAATCAAACTATAAAGAAAATAGGAAAATACTGGGGTGATTTGGGACAGTTACAAGCAAATCCTATTTCAAAGAAGTGCTTTAACATTTAAAAGCAGATTATTTTTCCCTGCAATGAGATTATGGGTCACTTTTACTTTCTTTCTCTAGTTAAGGTAGAAATAGGATGGTTTTTATCTTAAGTATATCAAACGCTAAAAGACTGATACAGAGTTTACTAAATACGTGGAATGCCAATAAAATAGTAAAATTGGTTAAATGAGTGACTTACAGAACTCCTTCTCACATCATATATACAAGACTGAAGTGATTTGGGGGGAAAATCCTGAGTTCAAACATTTCACTCTCAGTCCCCATAACTCACTGGAATAGCACCACAGAGTCAGGCAAACTGGGGCCCAAGTGCAGACTCTCTGCCTCTTACTAGCTGTGTGCCCCTGGGCACAGTACTTAATCCCTCTGAGCCAGCATCCACATTTGTCAAAAGGAGAAAGCAGAGCCTCCTGCAGAAATATGACGACTAAAAGAGAATGGACATTAAACAACTAGCACAGAACCTAGAATTGTTCTGCCTTTGACATCTAACCTACATCTCTCAGAAAGCTTTCAAACCTGGTTTGTCTGACTAAATCACACTGGCCAGTTCTGGGCTCATACAACAGGGCCAGGCACAACTAAAAGGCATTGCTAACTAAAGTAAGCAAAAACTGAGGAATGTACTTTTTTGTTTGTTTTACTAAATGTAGAATCAGTCTCTAAAATTTATAAAATATATGTAAGGTATAAAGAATGACGATGCCACAAACACCAATGCACCCATCGAGCCATTTAAAAAGAACATGACCACTGACTTCAGAGTGCCTGTGCTGCCCGCCCAATTCCACTCTCCTCCCTGCCCTCAAGGGAGACGCTCCTGTCCATTTTATATCCATTTAAGTTCACCATGCTTGCACCCCAGGCAGTGTACTTGTTCTGTATACTTTTGAACTTTATATATACATAGAATAATCACTGGATATACTCCACATTATGTCCCTGAGATTCAAACATGTTGAATGGAGCTGTAATTCATCCATTTTTTACTTCTATTTAAATTCACGGTTATATACTAACTCCTCACTCCCGTAAGGGGAAACTGGGAAAATATTTTTCAGAAAGATGTTAGTTAAAACTCTAAGCACTTTAACATGGCTAGATTTGGTATTACACATAAGAAAATTATCAACCTATAGAAAACAATCAAAAACTGATGAACTTAGGATTCTAATTCAACCAATCTAGGTAACTTCCAAGAACGAGTTAGTATCATTCTCCACCAGCAGGCAGTGAAGCACATTTAGACACATGGAAAAACATGAAATCTTCCTTGGGAAGGAAAAAAAACCCAATTTCATTTACAAATATTATGAATACAAATCTTAAGAGCATCCTCCTTCTCAAGGCTACATTAGAAATTATTAATCTCAATAATTTCTGATGCCTATTCAACAAATATTATCAAGATCACATGTATGCCCTACACTGTTGTTGGTGCCAGGAATTGTACAGTGAATTGTAGAGCTAATTCTAATTAGTCAACAGCACCACTCTTCATAAACACCTTCTGTGATCCTTCTGGAGGCAAGCCAAGGAAAAAGGAGAAAACAGTGAATTTGGAGGAAACAATTAGAGAAGTTAAATGTTAACTAAAAGCACTGATGTCACAAAACTATCAATGTTTCTCAAATATAAATAAAATTATATTTAGGTGACAGTACCTTTGCCAGGCAAAATCATCCTCTAAAAAGATGTTCCGGCTGGCTTTCCTACTCCCAACAGGTGTTCGGGGTTCACTCGGATCAAGTACAGACACAGAGGAAGCAGAATCTGAAAGAGCATTCAAGTCTTCCCCAATGGAATTACTGTCTGTGGAATGAGCATAACTTAAGGCTATTTTTCTACAGTATGTGCAAGCTCGGAGGTCCCCTAGGAGAGAAAAACAAAGTAAAGGATAACAGTGACATGTTACTAAACAGAACATATTAAACCCTTGGGTTAATAGTTAATCTAACAACAGAGAAATGTCTTCAAGTAAAGACTACCAAAAAAGACATTTAAAAAGTGAAATAGGGGCCAGCCCGGTGGTGCAGCAGTTGGGTACGCACATTCCACTTCAGTGGCCCAGGGTTTGTGGGTTCGGATCCCGGGTGCAGGCATGGCACTGCTTGGCAAGCCACACTGTGGTAGGCGTCCCACATATAGAGTAGAGGAAGATGGGCACAGATGTTAACTCAGGGCCAGTCTTCCTCAGCAAAAAGAGGAGGATTGGCAGCAGATGTTAGCTCATGGCTGATCTTCCTCAAAAAAAAAAAAAAGTGAAATAATCTTGTTAGCTCTGTTATATATATTAAAAAACCTTCATTATGATACACATTCATTCAGGTATCCAAATTACCTCAAATATTTATAATGAATTAAGAAAATATGACTCAATGTACTAGAAAACTCCACTAAAAGAGTATTTTTCAAAGTTCTAAAAGTGAAATAAGGCATCTATCAGAGTGAGCAGATTCAAGAAAAAGATTTTTATTAGAGTATTTAAACCAATACAAATAGAAACAACATATTTTCCCTAGGCAACAAGTAAGCAGGAAAAGCGCTATTTAGGTCTTGATTGTGAAGCCTTGCGGAGTCCCCTCCACAATGGGGGTGGGGGGCACAGTTTAAAAACTACTAGAAAATGGGCTTACGGACAATATGAAATATAGGGGGAAACTATAAAAGAAATTCTTTTTTTTTTTTGAGGAAGATTAGCCCTGAGTTAACTGCTGCCAATCCTCCTTTTTGCTGAGGAAGACTGGCCCTGAGCTAACATCCATGCCCATCTTCCTCTACTTTATATGTGGGACGCCTACCACAGCATGGGTTTTGCCAAGCAGTGCCATGTCTCCTTCCGGGATCCAAACCGGCAAACCCTGGGCCGCCGAGAAGCAGAATGTGTGAACCTAACTGCTGTAGTACTGGGCCGGCCCCCTAAAAGAAATTCTTATAGTGAAAGTTACAATGGAAATGTATTTTTCTTAAGATGCAGTCCTGCCCAAATGTAAGTTTCCATTTCTATCCTGTTTTTCTGTAACAATTTTTATGCAATTCTATAACATCTTAGTGTACTAAAAAAAGGACGTAAGATAATGAAACTTTACTAGTAACATGTTATTTTACAATTCTACTTTTTTTTACCATTAACATTAGAAAAGTGACATGGAACAAAAGACTTCTAAAAGTCAACTGCACTATGTTTTTACCATAATTACTACCAAGTACAACAAATGGCCTTTTATTTTTTCATTTTAAGACAACTATCATATGGCATTTTTATTAAATTATGCATGTATTTTAAGCAAAATTAAATATTGCTTGTTGTATTACTCACTTCTGACACCACAATTCAACAGATGAAATTTATTAAAACTCTAAAGAAAAATATATCTACTTTGGTCAGGACCAAAAATAAGTGAACTGCAGTCCAAGACAAATGAGAGTGCGAGGACACACAACCAGCTGCTGCGCAAAGCAGAAGGACAGCAGGGAAGTGAAACCACTTTCTGCAGAAAGCTCTGTAAGCTGCCACAACAGAGGCCTGGTTCGTTTCTTACACCATAAAGCTCCCTTAATCAGGCAGCTATTAGAACGAAAATGATCAGACCAATAAAGAGAAGAGCCAAGCCTGGCCGGAAAAGTTTTCCTCTCACGAAGAACCTTCATCAGCCGGGGCCCACCGAGCACATGCCTGTATTACGTGACGAGCACACAGACTGAGGAGACACCCCTGCCATCAAAGAGCTCCGTCCACTGGAGGCGACAGACACCCATGTAATTAAAAGGATGCACTGGAAACAACCTAAGTGTTCATCAAGGGATGGATGGATAAAGAAGGTGTGGCATATATACACAATGGGATACTACTCAGCTATAAAAAAAGATGAAATCCTGCCATTTTTGACAACATGGATGGACCCAGAGGATATCATGCTAAGCGAAATAAATCAGAGGGAAAGTCAAATACTATATGATCTCACTCACAAGTAGAAGATAAAAACCACCACCACAAACACAGACAGGGATACGGAGATTAGAACGGTGGTTATCAGAGCGCAAGGGGGAGGGAGGAGGACAAAGGGGTGACAGGGCACAGGTATAGTGACAGACGGTAATTGGTCTTTGGGTGGTGAACACAATGTAATCTACACAGAAACTGAAACATAATGACGTACAACTGAAATTTATATAATGTTAAACCAATCTTACCTTAATAAAAAAATTTTTTTAAAAAAGGTTGCTGACAGATGCAGAGATATGACTGCTACCACCACCAATAATAATGGCCTAATACTCGCTGATCCCTTTCTCTGTGCCAGATGTTATTCCAGGTATTCTACATGTATTCAGGGCCACAAAACACAGCTGTGCCCAGCATACATTATCATCACACTTGCAATGCTTAATTTTGTGTCAACTTGGCGAGACTGGTAGTTTAGTCCAACAATAGTCTAGTTGTTCTGGGGAAGGCTTTTTTCTAGATATGACTAACATTTACAATCTGTTGACTTTAAGTAGATTATCCTCCATAACGTGGGTGGGCGTCATCCAGTCATTTGAAGGGCTTAAGAGCAAAGATTAAGGATTCCAGAGGAAAAAGGATTCTGTCTCAGCTCTGTAAGACAGAAATCCTGCTTGAGTTTCCAGCCTGCTGGCCTGCCCTGAGAATTTCAAACTTACCTGGTCCAATAATCCTTGAGCCAACTCCTTAAAATAAACCTCTCTCTGTCGGTGGGGGGGGGGGGGGAGTGTAAATACCCTATTCGTTCTCTCTAGAGAACTCTAATACAAATTTTTGTACCAAGAGCGGTTCTAGAGCAACAGAATCTTAAGGATGGTTCTCTGAATTGGTTCTTGGATTTCTGGAATTGGTCCTCTAATCTGATGAGATCTGAAGGCATTAATGACTTTATTTCCAGGAGTAAAGAGAACACTGACAGTCCATGGCATGATGTCAAGCATCAGCTGTGGACACTCCTAATCAACTGTCTAACAGAGGCAAAGTTCCGGTGACCACGTATTTGATGTCTTGGAATGTTTCCGTCAAACTAACAAGTATAATGAGATTGGCAGGTTGCTCCTAATTGCACTGGACAGAATGGCGGAAAAGCAAAGGATGATCTCAGGAATTCAAATTCCCAGCTCAAGAACTGGACAAATTACCTAAGCGTCTATGTCTTCCCTGAAAGAAGCTGTTGTCTCCTGCAGCCACAGAGCTGAGGCTGCTGAAAGTTAAAGCAAGAGCCTTGCCTGCACGCGGCTGAGTGACAATGCACCGCATCACAGCCTTGCAGCGTCTGCTGTCGAGGTGAGCACAAGGATAGGAAGGAACGGGGTCCGGAAAACCAGAATGGGGACACACAGGAAGATCTTGATGAAGCTGGGGACATGAACACCTAAATTCTGCTGAAGATTTTTTGCTAGTAGAGGCAGCCTCTCCACTCTGTCAGAGGGGACTAAGCTTGCTTTGCCTGAGAAAGCCACGACAGCCTCCCAAGTTAGCTGCCTTGCAAGACACTCTAATTCTCCTCAGGACCTACTCCCACCACTTCCTTGCTTCTAGACCCACAAGACTCGAGGCCCAGCAGGCCCTGAAAGGTGGGGTATGAGTGTGAGCACGAGGAGGTGGACTACACTCCAAAAGAGCAACAGGATTTTTCCAACCGACACAGACAGAAACCCAGGGATTACGTATGGGAATGGGTTTTAAGGGTGTGGGATGACAGTTGAGAGAACAAAAAGCTGGATCCAGCCGAATTTACTGAAATTCGCCCACTAAGCAGAGATTCGAGATTTAATGTTGTAGCTCTAGGGGTTCAAAGGCATTCTAACAGTCTGCTTGGCTGGTTGGCTGAAGCATGGACAAAGGCGGCCTACACACAATGAAGCTGAAATGCCAGAGCTGCCCTAGCACCCTACAAAGGAAGGGGTCCAAAGGCCTCAGGAGACTCTAACGTTAGGAGCAGATTTACCAGGTACGACCTGTTCGCTCACTCACTCAGGTCCAGAGAGCATATTTTCACCACGACTGTGAGAATAAATTTGTGAGGGGGACCCCACATCCTTGCAGAGCTCTGTGGTCACTCATCTCTGTCAGCCAGAAATTACAGCGGGAACTGCTGCCAGTGACCTGGGAAACCCACATGTAATGCAGATCACTGGATCCCAGAGTGGCAGGGGGAAAGTGGTGGCACCTAAGCACCAAAGACAGGTGGGCATGGTTACCACAATAGATAACAGAGTGAAAGCAGCAGTCAGAACAGTGGGACGCTGAGGCCTACAGCCCTGACCACAGTACTCCTAGAAGTGAAGGAGATGTGCAGTCCACCAAACTCTTACTTGATCTATGTAAGAGGAAGAATTCTAGACCAAGTGGATTGAAGTCTAACTCGAATCAAAAACAGAGTCGTGACCCCTCATCAATTCTCTGACTTAAGCCACTGACACACCCAGAATTCCTTGAATGAAGGGGAGGCTGGGTCCCCTTAAGGAAGAACCTCACTCCACTACCAAAAGCTTATACTGTTCCTCTTTCTACCAGCCTTCCCCAAAGGGACCCACAGCATTTTACCAGGGTGACTGTGCACTGAGAGGGAAATGGTCAAACTGTGGGGACCAGCCGACACTGGCTCTGAACTGACACTAAGCCTGGGAGACTTGAAACGTTCCTAGGGTCCACCAGGCAGCTCGGGGCTCACGGAGCTCATGTGATCAACAGAACATCAGCTCAGGTCCATCTCACGGAGGGTTCAGTGGGCCCCTGAACCCACTCTGTGGTTATTCCCAGTTCTAGAAGACGTAATTGGAACACATACTCAGCAACCGGCAGAATCTCTACACTGGTCCCGGACCTGTGGAGTGAGGGCTATTATGGTAGTTCTGGCCTCGCAATCATGAGACAATAAATTTGTTGTTCTATGCCACTCAGCTCATGGTGTTTTGTCATGGCAGCCCGAGGAAGCTAATACACAGCCCCCAATTAACTACCCTAAGGGTCACAGCGGCTCTGAGAGGGTTAGGCAGGGGAATACCTGACAGGATCAAATTAGATTAACAAAGGTTATTGACTAATAGTGGCAGGGAAAAACTAAAGGTAAAATAGTCTTTTAAAGGCTGCAGCCAAAATCTGGATAAAAGATAATTTGGGCCTGAACTCTGTAACAGTTTAGGGGGGAAAAAAGTGAATAAGGCCAAGAGGAAGACCTGCATGGTAATAAAAATAACATGAAAGAGATGCTGAGAGTGTTCTCTTTCTGGCAACTTCTGCCCACCTTCCACTCCCAAATCACTGTATAAATTCACACACCACTGTTTAGGTTTTCCCGTGTCATCAAATTTAAAATTTCTGCATTGCTGAAATTTATAGAAGAATATGAGTAAGATGCAATTCGCCAAAGTGCAGCGTCCCATCACTCAAGGAGGTGTGCATGTGTAAGACGAAGACTCTCACGGAGACGGAAACTAGCGGCCACCTTGTCCAACACGCTTCAATGCTCCTACGAGCTTTGCCAGCATCAGCGATACACTGTATTCTACTCTGTTATTCACTAACATCCCCACCTGCTTCACTGTTCAACCATAAAGTCCTTAAAAGCAAAGCTGCAAAGCTGTGTCTCCCGTGTCTCACACAAGAAGCCCAAGATAAAAGCTGGCCCAACAGTGGTCCCCTGTTACAACTATTTTCGGTTACAACCTTTAAAAATTGTGAAACTGTTCAAAGAATGCACTCACCTGTATAGCCCATAAACTTCCCAGGGATCTCTTGATTGCAGCAGCGGCTGCAGAAAATCTGCCCGCAGAGCCGGCAGTGGTGCCTGCGCCGGAAGGTGGTGAACTTCTCACTGCAGTCGTAGCACTCTCTGCACTGGCTGTCCGGCATCCAGTACTGCTTCAGGTCACTGTCCTGCAACCGCAGAGAGGAGCACAGCCTCTTGAAAACAGCTTCTTAGGATACAAAGGCAAAATGCAGTGCCAGCCAAAATCCCAGGCTCCTTTTGCAGAAATCAACACGCTATTTCTAAAATTCATATGGGAATGCAAAGGGCCAAAACGACCAAAGCCATCTGGAAGGAGAAGGAAGTTGAAGGACTCACACCACCAGCCATCAAGACTCACTCTACAGCTGCAACGGTTTTAGACAGCTTAGCGCAAGGGCAGGAAGAAATGGAGCTATGGAGCGGAGAACAGAGCCCTGGCACACCCTCTCACATATACACACTCTGACATGAAGTCCATGGGTCTGGGTCCAGCTGGACATCTGTAAGCAGAAAATGGAGCCTGACCCACATACTGCACACAAGTAACAGAGCCTCCTGAAGAAGCCATGGGAGAATACTCACTAACCTTGGGCTACACCAACACTTCTCAGACATTACACAAAAAGCACTAACCATAAAAGGAGAAAAAACTGGTAGATTAAAATTAAGAACTTATGTGCAAAACTCTGGAGCTAGAATATACTAACTGAGTGTTCTTCAAGTGGCATACCACCTTTTCAGCAAGAACGACGATCCCCACACAAGGGAGTCAGAAGTCATCTTCTAACACTCCAGACATACCTGGCTTTTCCCCTCCATGATTTCCTTGAGGCGTTTTAACACTGTGCTGAGGCTTCGAAGCTGAACAGCTGTACGAGGGTCATGACCGCCAAAGGTAGGTTCTGCTTTCCTTCTTGTGTCTGAGTCAGATTAATCAAAAAAAATGCAACCTTAATAGTCTCCAGTATAGATGCAAAGTGCCTCTTATTTTTAGCATATACTGTGTTCTCCCAGACGTGATACGGATTGAGAGTCAAAACTGGTCTTTATAAAGGTAAGGGGCTGTTGAAAGTGTTTCTTATTACCATGTAAAACGCTGCCTCACAAGCAAGTTAGGGCAGCCTCAGACAAGCACTCTCTGAGCCCACTGATGGTTGTGAGGCCTGGGAGGGGAGCATCGCTTACACAGACCAAAGTTTACTAGTGATTTCTTGGGCCCTTTGGTCCCAAGCCATAATAAACACCTGAGAGAAATTTAGCAGAAGAAAAAGCAATCTCAGTGAGTTAACCTAGCTTATCTCTACAGCCAAAAAGGTCAGCAACAGAGTCCACAGCTCCGTTCAGTCTGTGGACCCCCTATCCAAAGTCTCGTGGAGCGGATCATGAGAAAGGAATTTAATAGCCCAGTCCCCAAAGAGTCTGACAGACTTCAGAACAACAACATCCAGATGGCAATTTAACCACAGACTTTCCTTCACAGTTGTCTAAGCAGATCAGAACTGCCAAGGAATTGCTAGAACTCCTGTCCTACCCTCCCCGCCACTCCCCACCCTGCAGCTCCAACTGAAAGAGATTGCTTATGCTTGAAATAGCAATACTGAAGTCGGTCCTGTCATAATAAAACAAGCCCAAATTCCAGCTTTGTGACCAGAATGGGGTGTGCCCACCAAAGCTGTCACACATTATTTCCCTATTTTCGAGCAAGATTACAACTAAAGTTTCTAGCTATATCTGGCTCCCAGCAGTTACAAAACCTAAGGATGAAGTGCAGGTGGCTTGACAAAAAGGATGAACATCCCTATTAGCTTCAATTCATTAACCTAATAAAATGCCCCACCCTAAATCTTTCTCAAACTCACTTATTTGCTAGATTTGTTTTAGGTGTTCTTTGTTTTGGCTGGGTGGGAAAGAAAGGATTACAAAGAAATGAGAGGTTGGTACCTAAATCTAACCTAACAAAGAACTTCCCAAGATAATTTAATTACAGAAATAATTATCTAAACTGCACCTATGTTAGAAAACTTTGAAAACATTATCTTTCCATAAATAGCAATGTCCTAGAACAAAAACATATAAAAATGTATTAGAATGGCCAAATTTTTCTTGGGTATCACAAGATAAAGCAACTCTCCATGATTTATGAGTTGAAAAGAGAGACAGATGAAATCTGTTAGCGTCGCAGCGGCCATGCCCCCATGCACAGGCAACAGTGAGCTGCGAAGCCCCTTGTATTCAGCCACTTGGGAGTATGAAAGGGTACTACAAGCATCATCTTTCGGGAAAGGAAGAGCAAGACGGTTTCTGGAACCAAAAGACTCACAGATCTCAAATGAGGAAGACAGACCTGACCAGAGAGGAAATGTGGGCTAGCAACTGCCCTTAGGCAACTAACCTTAGTTGCTTCTCCTGTAAAATAGATATTAGAAAATTAAGCCTTTCTAAAGTCATGGAGGCAGTAAAATGTGGAATTACAGCCTTTCAGTAGGAAAAGGAACTTGACTGGCCACACAGCCCCAGGCTTATGAAGCTCAGATGCCTCCGGCAGCCAAGGTCGGAACAAAGAATCAAGTGGACATGATAGGGACTATAAGGAATGGTGGGCCTGCAGCAAAGCAGAAATCACGAGCTCCATGAGCCATACGTAAATTCAAGTTCATCAAAACAGCAAGGCAAGGTCTGGCAGGCTGTCAGTTTGTACCCCCTAAAAGAGCAGATTCTAGTCCAACTCCTTGATTTTACAAGTGAAGAAATCCTACGCTGAATTAAGAGCTCCCTCAACAGAAACAGGAGTGCTGCCATGGGTCAGGTTCAACAGCTAAGGAGTTCACCGAGGTTGGAGGTAGAGGCAGATGGCCTCCTCCTCCCAGCCATCTGAGTAAAAGGAGAGCTGATTCCCTCTCCCCTCCACCTCTGACCCTTCCAAAGAGCGGCCATAACCCAGGCCGAGGCTCACTGCCCCAGGAAACCTGCAGGGGGGACGCAGCCAGCTCTGCAAGCCCTCGGGGAAGAACTCTTCTGCTTGATTTCTCCTCCTCCTCTACCCACCAGGAGGAGGTTCTGAGAAAAGCCTCAACTCGCAATGAAACACCCTCTGCCAACCACCATCACCTGTGCGTGCCTATTTCTCACGGGGAAGACCGGCCAGACCACACAGGAGCCAGTGTTCAGAGGCACCTGATGTCTAATGCTGCACCTCTCTACTATGCTGCCTCTCAGCGCCTTTCTTCTATCACCTTGAGTCGGGCAAACCACTGCACTGAGTTTCATAATCTAATGGATACAAAACAACTTACTTTTATCTAGTCTCTCAGTTCAGGCACTTGTCCTCAGCCTACGCTCATCAGAAGAGCGTGAAAACAGGGAGGCGAGTGTGTTGCAGACCGGATGGAGAATAATCAGGCACGTGGAGTTCAGCTCACCCAGCCACACTGACCGTCTGCATCCAACAAGGACACAAGGCCAAAAGCAAGTGGAGCTCAGCTCATCCAGCCACAGTGACCACCTGCACCCAACAAGGGGCCAAGGCCAGAGCAAGCAGCAGCCCACTAACGGACTGAGGGAGTTCTGCAGCCAGGAGCATGCACGATACAGGACACCAGCCACGCAGGAGCAGATGCAGAAGTCAGCCACAAAGGCGAAACTAACCTGTGTTCTCCTGGGGGTGCTGCAAACTGTTCTCTGCTGAAACCCAAGCAAGTAATTAAAACACAGTCAAGAGATCCCTGCCTTGCCTAAAGTAAAGTTTAATGAAATGTTTGGGAATTTTTTTCAGGTATCAACAAATTCTTTCACTATCTAGATAACAGTTTCATTAATTCTGAAGAGTTCCTGACTACTCCAAATAGCAGAACAGTTAAGCCAACAAACCACCTGGGAACACGACAACTGTAGGGAAACCTAACAGACAGAGAATGAAACAGGAACACTGTCTTACCCAGCACTGCTGAAGGCCGCCGCTGGAGCTCCTCAGTAAGCTGCTTTTTATAGGGTATAGGTGACCTCACAGACTGTGTCCTCGAAGGCAGCTGAGGGCTGGGCCAACCTCCAGTCAGAGACTGCTGCTCTCCCTCTGCTCTGTCTGTAGCGGAGGAAAGCTTGGCATTACTTGAACACTAAGACTCTGAGCTCAGCAAAGAGAATAGGTGAGATTTTTCAGGAACGAAAGAAGACCTATATAAATGTTTAAGTAAAAATTAGGGTTTTTTTTTTTTCAAAAAAGAAATTCAAAAAGGGGGCCAATAATCACATCCTTGGTATATGTGATCTTCAGTTTCTTTTACTTTTCAAGAGAAATTTCTTGAGCATATAAAGGAAACAGGATGCAAGCTTCAGAGGAAGACAGGGATTGTCGTTGTTCTGTTTTGTTTATAGGGTAAATCCCTTGCTCTATTAAAATAAGGCCCAGTGGATAGTAGCTGTGCAATAAACATTTGCTAAATAAATAAAAAGATTATTGTCTTATGATGGTTAAATGTAATGCGGTATCCTGGATGGAATTCTGGAATAAAAAAAGTACATTAGGTAGAAACTGAAGAAATATGAATAAAATACATACTTTAGTTATTAATAATGTATCAATAATGGTTCCTTAATTGTAATAAATGTACCACACTAATGTAAGATGTTAATAATAGGAGAAACTGGGAGTGGGAGTATATGAGAACTGTATTATTTTCCCAATTTTTCTGTAAATCTGAAAGTATTCTAAAAAATAAGGTTTTTTTAGTAGTTTTTAAAAAATATCATTGTCTTAAAAGGACTAACAGGAGTTTTTATAGAGCTTTAAACATAACTACTAACAAAAGTCAGTTAATACTACTGAAATTTCTACTGAGTTAAACTATTAACTCCCCAAATTCCTTACAACAAGAGGGATTACTTTCTAACACATTTCAAATAATACAGCCAAATATAAAGCAAAAGATGTAGGCTATATTTTTTAATTCTTCTTCTGGGTAAAAAATGTATTACTTAAAAAGAGCTTACTTAAAAATCTCTTCATTCGATGTCATTACAGGTACACCTTAATCTAATGGGTTCAGTCATCAACACCCTACTGACGACGGCTTCTGAGTTTTGAAAAACTATGAACCTTTTCTCCCATGTCCTGGTCCTTGAGTTTCATTGCTTTAATTAAAATCTTTTGGCTATTAACCCCCAAAAGAACAACAAAGTCCATTTTGTGAACTTAAGGAAACTAAAATGTATTAATAAAGGAAAAAAAAAAGGAATGCGAGAATGCTAACTTCTCTTTAAAAAGATACATCCTTTTAGTTTTCAATCCAGATCTTCAGCTGCCAATAATTAATAAGATGGCAGTGAAAATTCTAGCTTTCTCTTCTTAAGCAGTAAACTCCAGTGACCTATGACTAAAGCCATCTCCATGTTAATATTTCACTTTCTTGCAAAGACAGAGCACGAAAGTTGAACAAGAGAATTTCATAGACTCAGAATTGTAGGTTCTCTGATCTTTAAGACTAGGTCTTACCTTTGTTAAATCGAAAGAGATTTACAAAAGAACTATATGCTGACTTAAAAGCAGGTTCGTCCTGATCAGGAGTCAAAGGTTTAAAGTGTGTGAGATGAGAAGGACTAGCAGGAGAGCGAGGCAAATCATTAGCAGAGTCCAATGTTGGGGAAGTCTTATCATCTGTGGCCATTTCATGAGTCTAAAAAACAAAGGAAATAAGCAAAAGATATGAGTTCCTGAGAAAGCCCAAAAAAGCTTCCAAACAGCATCCAAATATCGAGAATTCTGACTGAAAATTCATACCCATGAAAACCAAAAACAAATAAATCCAGTTCAGCACAGACTCCAAACTAAGAGTGGAGAACACTGCAGCCCCGGCGTACAGAGGAAGCTCGATCATCTGAAACCACAATGATACAGCCAATCTAACTTTCACCTGGACTCTTCAAATTACAGAAAATATCAACACTTAAAAACTTGGAGGCAGGGCTGGCCTGGAGGCACAGCGGTTAAGTGCACATGTTCTGCTTCCGTGGCCCAGAGTTCACAGGTTTGGATCCCCGGTGCGGACGTGGCACTGCGTGGCAAGCCATGCTGTGGTAGGCATCCCACATATAAAGTAGAGGAAGATGGGCACCGATGTGAGCTCAGGGCCAGTCTTCCTCAGCAAAAAGATGAGGACTGACAGATGTTAGCTCAGGGCTAATCTTCCTCGGGGTGGGGGGAAAAAAAACTTGGAGGCAAGGCATAGATGTGAACAGGTAAAAAGAAAGAAAAACACTTTCACATAATTTATATCTTTTTCACTTTACGATTTTTTGGAAATAATAGTTTTTTAAAGCTATGGGGAAAACTGGTTTTACGCAAGCATATAAATTCCTCAAAGTTTCATTTGTCTTATCTCAATTTTTTCTTTTAAAAAATACTTCCAAGAAAAGGAAATGAAATAGTCATCCCTTAATGACGCTCTTATACAAACTCAAAAAATGACCATAGACTATGCCTCCTCACCCGTGAGAACCAGCAAAACAACAAGCTGTTCCCATCATCTTTCCTCCCAGGCACAGGAACCTGGATTTTCAGCTTTTGAGCCTAAACTCATGTGGCATTAAAATGAAGATCTTAAAGGGCTTTTCTTTTAAAGAACCAAAAATTATAATTCAACCAAAGCAGTAAAGCTGACCACATGCCCAGATGGAGGCTACAGAAAAATGCTGATGTATTTTCTGCCATATCGATTAACACTTCAAATAAAAGAGAACCATGAGCTACAAATAATTCTAGTCATTAAAATGCCATGGTTTGTAACCTAATTTATACTTCACAAAAAGAACATTACACTCTTATAAAACGCTTTTCACTCTCAAAGTCCTATCTACAGTCTCCTTTTATTTTTACAAAAACCCTGGGAGGTCCACAGAGCTGGCCTCATCACTACATTTCACCCGTGAGGCATCACTGCACAGGGAACCTGAGAATCTTCCTGAGGGTCACACAGCTAGTCAGCGGTAGAGCTGTAACCAGACCCCAAGTTTCACCCCAGAATTCTTCTTTAGAGCAATATTATTTTTGTAGCTCTATCTACCTGAATTCTAATTACTCAAGATGTTCCTGATTAATAATCTAACTGACTGACTAAATTAAAGCAGAAACGAAACCACTGACTTGAACAGAATTTTGGCAACAAATGTTTATTAGAATGAGGGGAAGGAGGAAGAGGAAGGAGAAGAGGAAGGAGAAGAGGAAGAGGAAGGAGCGGGATGGGGGGAGGAAGGAGCGAGTTGGGGGAGGAAGGAGGAGAGGAAAAAGCAGGGTGGGGGAAGGAAAGAGGAGAGGAAGGAGCCGGGTCGGGGGTGGGGGGGGAGGGAGGGAGTGGGCAGAGGGAGGAGGGAAGGAAGGAGCGGGTTGGGGGAGGGAGGGAGGGGTTGGGGGGAAGGCGGAGGGGCGGCAGGGACACTCCCTCTAACGGCCTGACAGCTCTGCCCCGGCGCGCAGCGCCTGGAAAGGCAGGGCGGGCGAGCAGAGGAAACACAAACAGCTACAGGGGGAGACCACCCCTGAGGAAGAGCGCAGGGCAGCCGCCACCCTCAGGCCTGCGTCCCACGGACACCAGCGCCCCTGGGCTCCGGGTGCGAGAACCACCACCGCGAGACCCCGGCGAGCGCAGCCCCTGGGGCGCCCCGCCCCGCGGAGTCACCCAGCTGCGCGCTCCGCGGCCCAGGGCGGCCCTGCCTCTCGCGGGGCGCACCGGGCGGACACGGGGCCGGCGCAGGCGCCGCTCAGCCGGCGGAGACCCCGGAGTCGGGCGTCCCACGCTCCGTCTCTGAAACGCTCCGCGCCTCCCGCGACCCAGGGCGGAGGCACCGGGACGCGCCGCAGGCCCCGAGGAAGGCCAGGACGCCGCCCCGCCGGGAGTCGCCCGCTCCGCCGAGGAGACGGAGCGGGCCCGCCGTCCGCGCCCCACCCGAGCGCCTCGGAAGGACCGCGCCTGCCGCGCCCGCCAGGCCGCCGCGCCGGACGCTCCCTACTCCCGGACGCCGACGGCGCGCACGAGAGGCCGCCCCCGCATTATCCCGGAACGGCCAGCCACAGGGCCTAGACACCGGGACGCCCTCCCTCCGCCCAGCCAGCCCGCCAGGCTTCTCACCCCGCCCCCCGCGGCCCCGGGCCCTCCGCACCGCCCCTCACGCTCGGGCGCAGGACGCTGGGCCGCAACAGCGCCAGGACTCCGCCGCCGGCAGGCGGGACCGGAAGCCGCGCTGCCTACTCGGGGACGCGGCCCCGCCACCCGCCGAGGCCCCGCCCCGGTCGTCCCCTCCAATCCGCAGCGCCACCGAGGCTCCGCCCCGCTGCCTCCCCTCCAATCCTCTGTAACGCCGAGGCTCCACCCCGCTGCCTCCCGGGCAATCCTCAGCGCTGCCGGCCCCGCCCCTCCCCTCCAATCTGTAGCGCCGCAGAGGCTCCGCCTCGCCCCTCCCCTCCAACCCGCAGCGCCGCCGGGCGCGGGCCCCGCCCCTCCACCCGACGCGCGGCTGGGCGCTCAGTCTGGGATGAGGCCGCTCCGCCCTCCTGAAGCGAGCCGAACGCTTCTCGCGTGAGCAGCGGCCTACCGGGTCAGCTGACGGCCGGGCGGGCTGTACTACCGTATGTGTCGGACGAGGCGGGCACTCTGGTGTCAGCCGAACCGAAGGCAGGGCTTCCGACAGGATGCTCCGCCCGTAACGAGCCGGCGAGTTGCTAACTCGTCTGCAGGACGAGTCCGCCGCTGTGCCCACTTGGTGATGGTTCCCAGGGGATTCAGTGCACAGTGCGGGTCTGCCTCGGGGACGAGCCAGCGGCCCGCGCCAGAGCTGCCCTTCCCGTCCCAGTTCCGTGCGGCACAGACGGGGAAGCTGCGCAGCGCCCTGTCGCCCGGCCTGGCCGCCGGTCCGTCATCGTGTCCTGAGCCGAAGAAGACGTGCCGACGCCTGCTGCCCGCAAGTGGAGGGTGGAGGGGCGGTGGGGAAGGAGGGAAGCCTAGGGTGCGGACCAGTTTCCCTGAATTCTGCATCTCAAAAGGCAAGCTCGCCTGTTGCTTTACCCTCAGAACGAGTCTGTTCGAACTAGCCCAAACAAGTGCCATTCCGGCTGTGCACGCCGTGGGGAACCAGAGACAAATCCTGAGAACAGCGGGATGGGGGGGGGGACGGGGCCGGCGCGAGGGGGCTGCCTTTGTAGAGAGGGGAGAGGGCGGGGCTGTCCTGAGGGAAAGTCCTTTGGGGGAGAGTGACAGTTCAGGGCGGCACCAGCTCCTCATTGGCTGAGCTTCGGCGTCTCTCATTGGCTGAGCTGCGGTGTCTCTCATTGGCTGGCCTGTGACATTTCTCATTGGCTCGGCTGTTGCTGGACCGGAGAGAAGTCTCCCGCGGTGGTGCAGTAGTGGTGCTTCCTGTTTGGTGTAACTGAGGACGTGTGGTGGGGCGAGGCTTCCCCGCAGGCCCTCCTCACCCAGTTTAGTTGAGGTTTCTTTATTAATTTCCACCCTCTAAGGTTTCGGCAAATCTCTTCCCATTTTCCCTGGAGTTGGTCTTCCAGCTGCTGGAGAGCAGCATCTGATGGAGCCTAGAGGCTGGTCCCGTGCGCATCCCGGTCATCATCCCCAGCAGGCGCAACAGTCGTCCCAGGATGGTGCTCGGCTTCCCCTCCCATTCCTCACCGCTGCTCTTCTAAGCAGCCCCATGATCCTGACTGGCTGTTGGGTGCGACCCCTGACAATCTGACCACCCCCTCCCCCCCGACGTTTACCTGCATCCACACCTGCCCTGGCCTGCCTGCCCACCCTCTTCTCTGGGAGAAAAGGGCCTCTTCTCCCATCGCCCTGGATCTTGCCCCATGTCCTCAATCTCCCCTTTACCAATGACTCTTTCTCCGCCCAGAATCTGCTCCTGTCTCTGCCTTCCTAAAAAAGACGGGCAAAAAGCCCCCTCTTCTGATTGGCCCACGAGATGTTAATATTTCATAGACATACAGCAAAGTCTTGTGGCAATTGGTAAAAGAAACCTCAACTAGACTGGATGGGGAGGGCTTGCAGGAGGTCTCCCGCCCCATCCGCATGGTCAGTTACTCCAAACAGGAGGTACAACCACTCCACTCCTGAGGGAAGACTTCTTGCCCCAGCAACAGCCCAGCCAATCAGAAACACCACAGCCCAGCCAATGAGAAATGCTGCAGCTCAGCCAATGAGAAGCCATTCCTGCCCTGATGAGCTACTCTCCGCAATGGATTTTCCTTTAGGACAGTCCCTCCCTCTCCCGTTTTCTCTATAAAAGCACTTCCTCCCTTGTTCTCTGGATTTCCCTGTGGTTCACCATTGTGTGCACATCCCAAATTGCAATTCTTTTGGCTATTTCCAAATAAACTCATTTTGAGGATAAAATAACAGGAGAATTTGCTTTTTGAGGTGACAGTTTAGATTAGACCCAGAGAGCGTATGAACAGGATAGCCCAATCAAGACCCGAGTGTGTATAGAAACTCCATATACTATGATGTTAAAAGATAAACTGAGGCATGTTAAAAATTTAAAGAGTTTATTTGAGCAGAAATCTATTTGAATAGGGCAGCACCAAACTGGAGGTGGTTAGGAGCACTCCCCCCCCCCCCACCCCGGAGCTGGAGAAAACCTTTGCAGAGATGTTGCTGCTAGCCTGAGGTGGCTCTAAGGCCTTGGTTGCCTGCAGGAGCAAACCAAAACCTCAGCCCGAAATGCCTCAGGGGGCGAATTTGAAACCTCAAGACAACCAATGACAAGCAGCCAACTGGGCTTTCCCAAATAAGGCATTCACTTAAGCCATAGCCAGTCAGGTAACTTCCTTGCTTTGCTTTCTGTAAAAGTCTTTCCCCAGGTCCTGTCAGTGGACTGCCCCTAACCGCTTCACATTTTTGATACCCAACTCTTGCTCAAATAAACTCTTAACATTTTTAATATGCCTCAGTTTATCTTTTAACAGTATCAATGTGGACTCATGGGTTTTTTCAATGTTATAAGTCATTACTGCTACTACTCATGGTGATGGTCAGATTACCCCTGATTTGCCCAGTGAGAGCCCCTTGGAGCTGGCTCCTGCATCCATTTGAGATGCCTCCGTCACTTTTTGAGCACTTCCTTTCTTTCTGACCCACTAAGGTATACCAGGCTCATCTTGAACAATCCTTGCCCCAGGCCTAGAATCAGTCAGTTCCCTAAGGAGCTCTGGTTCTCTTTAGTAAGGAACTCAAAGATATTTTTAAAAATCATGAAATTCAGTTCTGGCTAGGAAGTAATGAAACTGGCACTCTCTTACACTACATGTGAAAGCATGAACATGTACATCCCTCCTGGAAAATAATTTCATGGATGAACAAGGACCTTAAAAATGTTCAGACTCCTTAGTCCGACAACTCCAGTTCTAGCAGTCAAGCCTAAGGAAGTGATTCGAGTGTAAAAGTCTATCTAAACATGTTTGTCAGTTATTTAAAACAGTAAAAAACAAATATATAAATAGGAAACAAATTTCTAACTGACACAAACGAAAGTAATACAATTAAATGATGGATGTAACCATCAAAAATTAGGCTTACTAAGACCTTATAAAGCATTCTTTTTCACTTCAAATCAATCTTCTTGAAACAATTTTCTTGTCTCCCTTCCCTACCTCCCAGTCGCACTGCAATCTCCTACAGTATGGCTTGTGTCAGAATCATTCTGATAGAATTATTCTCCTTAAAGTGCATTCATGAGGTCCTCCTACTTTTGCCAAAATTATTTTCAGGCTATGTATTCCTTGACTTCTGTGTAGTACTCTTTCCATTTTGGAAAATTTCTCTCCCTTTGGCTCCCATCAGACTCTGCTGATTCTTCTACTACCCGCCAGAGGGTCCTTTCTCATTCTCTTTTGGGGGTTCCTTTTCCTCCACCTGGCTCTTAAAGATGTTAAGTGTTCTGCAGAGTCCTTGCTGAGGTGGACTTTTTTTCTCACTCTGTACCTCTAGATGATCTCATACCCTCTGAGTTCAAGTACTATTGATAAATGCTTGTAGTAGTCTGCTAGGGCCACCATAACAGAATGCCACAGACTGGGTGGCTTAAACAGAAATTTATTTTCTCACACTTCTGGAGGCTGGAAGTCCAAGATCAAGGTGCCACCAGGGTTAGTTTCTTCTGAGTCTTCTCTCCTTGGCCTGCAGATGGCCATCCTCTTGCTGCTTCTTCACGTGTTCATCCCTCTGTGCACAGACATCCTGTGTGTGCAAATTTCCTCTTCTGATAGGGACACCCATATGACCTTATTTAACCGTAATTACCTCTTTAAAGGTCCTATCTCCAAGTACAGTCACATTCTGAGGTACTGGGGGTTAGAGCTTCAAATGTATAGGGGCGGGAGGGGACAATTAAGCCCATAACAATGCTGAAGATTCCCAGATTTCTCTCTCCAGCCCAGACACCCCTCCTGAACCCCAGATACATGTGATTAACCACCTCCTGGACATCTCTATCTTGCTGTCCAAAAGGCATCTCAAACTTAACAAACCTTAAATTTAACTCATTACCTTGGCCATCAAATCTGTGATTCTATCTACATCCCTTCCTTGTTGAAGGGCACACTGTCACCCAAACCCCAAATCTAGAAATCACCTTCGCTGTTCTCTCTCCCATAATCTTCATGGCCAATGAATTTCAGTGAACTGAATCTCCATGAGGTAGAATGAATTGTTCATTCTACTTCCTGTTTTTTCAGATCATCAACATGAAAATACAAATGCCTTCCAACATTTATGAAAATCCTCTGTTATCTGAATAAGTGTCTCTTATGATAGAAATTTTGTGGCCATGTTTCTATTTGTGTTTACACAGTGTTTGGGGTCAGATAATATTAAAATATTCAGATTTTTTATTGGCCAAGTGAAAGACAAATGATGTCAAGCCATGCAATATTAACTGGACAGAGAAAACTGATGTGCTAAATGAAGCCTCATATGGCATCCACAGAAGAGGCAAGCTAAATTCAAAAGAACCAGAATGTAAGCAATGAGCTTCATGTTCACATTCCAAGCAGTAATTTAATTTCAGCCAAACATAGTTTGTTACATTTAATTAATGTTGTTAATGGCAATGTATTGTTTTACAGCTTTCTTTCTAGTCATTTTGTCTATACATTTGTTATTTTATATTTGTATAACAGCTATCAGCAAAGGAGCATGTATCTACTTTTATGCATATATATATATATGGTAATATTATAAGTCAATTCTAGGGATCTACAAAAAATATTTTCAACGAAAGAGGCGTTCCTGTACCACTGGCTTAGGAAACACTGTTCTAGATGCTGAGACGCCTTTAAGTGTTACCTTTCCTCCCAAACTGGCTTAGCTCCAAATTTGTAGCCCATTTCTAGCAGTGTTTAGGATTCGATGGAATATATTTTGTGGTTAAACTCACCTTGGTTCGGTATAATTTCCTATATTTATTCTCTCTTTTGTTCATTTTCTTCACCTATATTCAATGTCTTATAGTGCTATATTGTAAATATCTTGAAGGCTGCTCTAAAGCCTTTCTGGAACAAGAATGAATATAAATAATTTTAGTAGTGGGCAACAGGTAATAAAAGATAGCATATGGAGTAAATTTACAACCTCAGGTGACTTTGGGTCTCATATTCAAGATGAAAATACGAGTTCATACAACTCTACCATCACTTCTACAGGAATAAATGGAGGTGATTGCTACTTTCCGTTAATCCACCTCAAAAGTTAACAAGCTCAACGCCATGTATTCTTTCCTTCTTCCTTTTCTCTTGGGAAGAATACTGGTGCCTTCTAGTATCCAAAATGCACTTTGCGTCATGCCCTTCATGCCAGTCTTCAAAGAGTAATTGTAATAACCCGATGCTGGAGATCATTTTAAAAATAAATTTGGGGGCATTGAATCCTGGGCAGCAATATACAAGCATGCTGTTTTCCTACAAATCACAATTTAAAATACTCCTCCCCTCGCCCCCCCCGACATGTTTTCAAGAATAAGGAATACACAAAACATAATTCCCTGCAGGAAACACAATTTTTCCTAAACCCACTGTTTTTTAAGGCTCCACGTCTTTAATCCAGCTTCACTGGAACTCAAATAATAATCTCATTATCCCTGTCTTCTAATGCACATGACAACTGGGTTTATTCATGTAGTAGTAATAGGAATTGCAGGTACGGACCAATAAAGACCTGGTCACCCCCTGGGTGGTGGCAGAAATTATTTACTGTGGCATGCCTGCTTGTGCAGCTGATCAACCTCGTGGAAATTAATAAAATAAACCTTATCTAAATGGGAGTCGTGAGAGCCTGCAGGGGGAGCTCTCACAGCCCATCACACATCCTCAGTTACACCAAACAGGAAGTACAACTACTTCTCTACGGAGGGAAGACTTCTCTCCTCACCGGGGCAACAGCCCAGCCAATCAGAGACGCTGCAGCTGAGCCAATGAGAGACGCTACAGCTCAGCCAATGAGAAACGCGGCAGCTCGGCCAATGAGAAGCCGTTGCCGCTCTGAACTGTCACTTTCCCCCAATGGACTTTCCTTTGGGACAGTCCCGCCCTCTCCGCTCTCTATAAAAGCAGCCCTGTCCATGCCGGCTGTGTTTGCCTGGGCTTCGCCGCATCGCGCGTGTGTCCGGTTGCGATTGTTTGGGCTATTCCCGAGTAAACTCCTTTTGAGGGTAAAATAACAGGCGGGCGTGCCTTTCAAGTTGACAGCGCTTTGCGCTCCAGCTGAGCCCAGACGCCCCACGCGGCCCCACGCCCGCCACAGCACGCTTCCTTCTGCCCCAGGCGTGACCCGTCTCGGGCTCGTCCAGGGCGCAGGCAAGGGGATGGGCCTGGGAACTCGCGGCAGCCGGGCCCTCGGTCGCTGCCAAGCCTGGGGCCCCTGGCGGCGTGGGTCTCGGCAGACCCCGGAGCCCTGGGAGCGCGCCGCGCGGCCCGCTCGCTGCGTGTCCAGCCTGCACGGGGCGTTCGCGTCCTTCCGCCGCGGGGAGCGCCCCGAGTCTAGTAGGCGCCGCAGCCCCTCCCGCACCGGGAGCGCAGGGAAGGCTGACCCGCGGCTTCGCCCCAAGGCTCGGGGACCCGTCCCCGACCCCTGGCCCCGCCCACCTCGGAGAGGTCGGCGCGTGGGATTGGTGGCGTGTCGGGGGCGAGGCCGCAGAAGGGCGTGGCGAGAGCAGGGCCGGGAGGTGGGCGGGGCGGAGGACTGGCCGGGAGGTGGGCTGAGGGGCCTGGCCCCGCCCACCTCGGCGAGATCGGCGCGCGGGATTGGCGGCGTGTCGGGGGCGGGGCCGCGGAGTGGGCGTGGCCGGAAAGTGGGCCGAGGGGCCGATCCCGGTGGACAAAAGCCGGCGGCGAAGCCTGCTGGACTGCGCTGCGGTTCCTGCGGAGGCGGTGTCAGGAGCCCGGACGGCCTGTGCCCGCACGGACTAAGGTGCGGCGCCTGCGGGCTCGAGCGTGTGGGCGGCCTGGCCTGGTCCTCGCCGGTGCACGGGCCGAGGGGCGGCCGGGCGGAGGAGGCGGGGAGGGTGCGGGGTCGGGCGGGGACGACGCCGGGTTGCGCGGGAGGAGGGTGCGGGGGCGCGCGGGGCTGGTGCTTGTGCCGGCACGGAGCGCGGCCCCGGGGGCGGAGACCGAGCAGCCGGGTCGCGGGTTAGTGCACTGACGGCCACAGGCGCTTGTGCGGGCCCGGACTACCGTTCTCTTCCCCGGAGGCCCTTCCGCGTCCCCGGAGGACTCTCCCTGTTCCCGGAGGCCCCGCCGTCCCCGGAGGCCTTTCCCAGTCCCCGGAGGCCCTCCCAGTCCCCGGAGGACCCTCCCCGTCGGCCCTTCCCCGTCCCCGGAGGACCCTCCCCGTCGGCCCTTCCCCGTCCCTGGAGGCCCTTCCCTGTCCCTGGAGGACCTCCCTGTCCCCGGAGGACCCTCCCCGTCCCGAGAGGGCGCCTGCGGACCCGACCCCTCCCCCTGCCCCGGGCGTGCCCCGAGCTGCCTCTTGAGCCGGGCAGACCGGGTAGTCCGGCAGCGTCGATCGGCGCAGTCCTCGGACACAGCAACCTCACGCCAGGTCTCGGTTCTGCTCCGTTCTTCTAGGACAGAGACCGCGCTCGGCGAGTCTGCAGGAGCGAGGGCCGGCGACTGCACGTTGCGAGGGTGAGCACGAGCACTCCCCTTCTGGGCTCTAGGCTGCGGCAGTGCTGCGGGCAGTCGGTCCGGGAGGACTCGGGGGTCCCGGAGGTCTGGGCGGTCCTGAAGGTTCTGGAGGTCTTGGAGGTCTGGGCAGTCCGAAGGTCCAGCAGGTCCCAGAGGTCCGGGAGGGCGGCAGAGGCGCCGCAGGGGAGCAAGTCCAGGGTATTTGCAACAGTAAAGCGCAGCGCTTCCTTGTTTCTTTCAGTCCTGCGACTTCTGTACAAGAGACTACTTTTTGTCCAGAAATGATTGTAGTTTGTGATCTCAGCTAAAGAAAAAAAAAATGTGGCTAAAAATTTGGGGTTGATGAAATAGAATTAAACAGGGTGAGCAGTCTTTTTTCTTAAACTGCTCTGTGAGTCTGGGTTTATTGTCTGCAACTGGACAAGCGGGTCAGGAGATTGGAATTCAGCTGCTTTCACACCACATGAACTGGCCTGTTGGAAAAGTCCTTCCTTTTGAAGTCAGGGTTTGGGCGGTGACAAAATCTGAGGTAGAGAGTAGAGAAGTGAATCCAGTGGAGCCTAAAGCCCAACCCACGAAATTGACATCTAGAAGACATGAAATAATGGCCTGCGTTGTAGTAAACCAGGGTCTACAATGGAGCTTTACTTTTTATTTAAAAGGTGGTAAAATTTTACTGGATAAGAAATGTGAGGAAAACCTGAAATGTTTCAGCTATGCATATTATGAGATGTAGAAAGATTACTGCAGAAGATGTTTGTTTCACCTAAGAAGAAAATACCTAAAAAAGTCCTGTCGCTCAGTATTGAAGTTTCAAGTAGCTGTATTTGCCATTAAGGAAAAATAGCCAAGTCATGGCTCTTGCATAATACTGTGTCGGAATACAGCCCTGGAAAGGTGCTATCAAGACCAAGATCAGTTTGCTGCCTCTTTTTTTGTTTTGTTTTGTTTTAAATACAAGGACAGATGTGACAGTGGGGTCAGCATGACTGAACCGTATACTTTAAACTGTATTGCAAATTATACCTGAAATTGCAGATGGGACATAATCCACTCATGCACACCAGTTTGCTTACTGCTTTTATTCAAGTTGAGTTCCAGATGGCTCCCCAGTAATGGCCTAGGGCACCTCCTAAACACCAAGAAGCAGTGTTCTAGAATTGCGCCTTGGGAAGCGAGGATGGTTAGGAATAGATCCTGGCTTGTCACAGGAACTGAGGCATGACATTTTTTTAATTTAAAGGCCAAATGACTTGAGCTTCATTTTTCAAGAGATGCTGTTTATAGGCCTCTTACCTAGTAATTTTTAAGTTAGTTCTCCTGACTTTTCCAGGCCTCAGCTGTATCTCAAGGAGATGAAAGCAGTTTGCAGTTATGTTGCTGGAATAAGGAAGTTTCCATCAGAGCATCTTGCAAGGGAACAGGTGCCTGCAGCACCTTAGGGCCCTCCTCTGCCTCTGGGGACACACCTGGGACATGGTGTTGCTTCAAGCCTCAGAGTTTTGCTTCTTCCAAAGGGTGCACCCCGCCCTTTCTAGGAATCAGATCAATTTGTATTTGCTACCCCCACATCCCAGGAAGATATCTTTTCCTGGAACAATTCTGTTTCCCTGTCCTGCCCACTGGCAGCTTACCTTTACCCATGAACAGCCAGAAGAACCGTCCAGGAGTTGGGATACTGAGGAACAGGACAGGGACGGGCTTGGACCCTTCTATACACAGATTTCTGTAACGGAGAAATCACCGTTGTATTTAGTGTGACATCCCCGGTATCTACTATTGTCTCTAGGAAAACATAGTTTCTCCAGTAATCCTTCATCTCTCACTTTTAGACTTAAAGTTTCCCTAAACATGAGTCGCAAAAACTTGTTGAATCTCCTCAAGGGTAGTTGTTTTAGCCAAAACACCCTCTTAAAAGGGGAAAATACTAGCACACATCACCCTGCTCATCCTGAGGGCCCAGTAAAGTGAGGAGTTGGATAGAAGTGTTCAAATAAACATGATATTGTGGAAGTAATCTCATTTTCTAAGACAAACCTACAATCGAGAATAAGATCCATCATTAAGGGCATGCTGCAGCATCAGTCTCCCCACACTCCAGCCAGGTGGGCTCGGGAAAGCTGTTCTTTTATCCAAGTAAAATGGAAAAATAATTTCCATCTTACCAGGTTGTTGTGAGGGCTGACTCAGAACCACACCTGCTTTATGTAACATGGTTTATGCAGAGAACGTGCTCAGTTCTAATGGAAAACGTAATTGCTAGTATTGGCTTTTTATGCAATCGGGCTGTTATGAATTGTTCTCTGGTAGTCTCCAGATTGCTTGTATTTTGTTTTTACACTACAATGAAATAAATGACAAGATATGTATCATATCTTTTTTTCTTTTTAAAGGTTTACTGAAGTCAAAATGTCTCAAAAAATCCGTGGCGGTTCTGTGGTAGAGATGCAAGGAGATGAAATGACGCGAATCATCTGGGAGTTGATTAAAGAAAAACTCATTTTTCCCCACGTGGAGCTGGACTTGCACAGGTGAGGGCATTGCCCTGCCACACAGCAGACGCAGAAGCACACTCCAAATGGTGTCAGGGGTAACCAGCTTTTTACGTAGATACAGCTGTGTCTTGCGAATGACGCTTTCAGGGAGGGCTGCCTAAATATATGTAAAAAAGTCCTCTATTGTAATTGTAACATATTGCTAGAAAAACTGGACCTTTTATTCTGCATCAGAGAAGAATTTTGATGGGAGCAAAGGGATTCTCAGGTCTTTCCAAGCCTCTGCTCCCTGTGCAGGTTTTATCTGTAATAAATCAGTAGCCTCAAGGCACAAGGTACTGGGTGTGCAAGGGAGGGTAACAGAGGTCCTGCTGGTGATACAGTTTTGTCCTTCGAGCTCTGTTTTCTGTCCTCTGCTTCACCACTCAGTGGACCCTTCCCCTTTTCCTTCCTGCCTCTGCCTGCTTCATAAATTGTTAGCACAGAAAGAAGCCTTGAAGTTGTTTGATCAACCCCACCTTTTAGGAGAAGTTCCTCTAAACCTTTTGTCCTAAAGAGTTGAGCCTCTGTTTGCCCTGTGTTGAAAGTATTTGGAGACAGATAAGAAAGTCTCTACGGAATTCTCCCCTTTTTTCTCTGTGATTTCATAAATTTGCTCGTGCTCTTTGTACATTTGAACTAGGTAGAGACAGGATTTTACCAGGGTGAAGTGGCTGAAAACCGGCGTGATAAAGTGGCGAACACCACATTCCAGCCAAACTGCTGGCAACTGCAAGTGTGTTTGCCTTGACCCAGAATTATTCATCAGACTGTGTCCTGAGGACCGGTTGTTTGCTTGCGTATAGAAATTTAATTCACATGGTGTCCTTAGGCACCCTTTTTAGTTATCCTAAGCCTTAGCTGTTGATATTGTCTGTACTGCAACCACGAGAAGGAGCGCATACTGCAGAGGTCAACCAAACATGTAGGAAAGGAGCATAAAAATCGTCATCCATGGGGTTAAAGCAGCGTTTTACAAGCACTCTCCTGTGCAGAACTTGACATGGCAACAGGTGGGTTTGCAGAGTTCCTGCTGGTATAGTGGCTGCAAAGAAGCTTTGAGCCTCGTTAGCTTAGAGGCGTCTGGGGTTTTAAAGGACAGTCATTATGCCCAGAAGGAAAAGACTCCCTGCCTACAGACTAAAGAGTTTTTGGAGGCTCACACAAGTTTTAAGTTGTTCCAAAACTGCTGTTATTATTGTGTGACTCGTTCTTTTTGAGGGGTTCTCTTTGTTTTGGTTTCTGGAGGCTAGATGGTGGTCCAGCCAACTTACTCATTTTTTTCTCTTAGAAACGTTAAGAAGAAAGACAAAAAATCCCCTAATTTGCTGGGAGGTTCTTCGGAGGAAAATGTTTCCTGCACACGTGAGAACTGCTGCCACACTCCGTGTCTGAGTTACCAATAGACATTTGTAGATACGCAGCATTTCCTGTGCCCAAAGATAACAGGGCAGGGGCTTGGTTAGGCTCGTGCGAATTATTTAAGGACAAAGCAGTTTGGAACTGTTTTTATTTGGAAGTACATCAAGAATGCTATCCTTGCATTTGCGTCTGAGTTGGGATATCTAAGGAGAGGAAAATACAAGAGCAAAAAGGGAAATCTGGAAGCTTAATGGGTCAGCACGCTTTGGAAGATGAAAAACTTGTTTAAAGCCTTAGAGAATAAATTGTTACATTACTGTTTTGCTTTTTCTGTTTTCGACAAAGTATTATGTATTTTAGATAAAGCTGTACCGTCATTTTCTGTGCTCCGTGGATGACCTACATTCTCTCCAGCTCTGGGTAACCTGCAGTCTAGGTGTTGGTGTGTAGTGAGCTATCACTCTGGGGTGTATAAAACCGTTGCTGGATTTCATTGCTGATCCAATAAACTGTAGGCTTGTTTCCAGAACAGAGGGACTTGCCCAAGAATTAGGGAAAGGGTCATCGTATGACTAACTGGCGTTAAGGCAGGAATCATTAGCATTTTTGGCACTGACAGGAAGTACAAAAAATCCTTTACACCCTGTGACTCCTTCTGTTTAGAGCACAGTGTTTACTAAGGGAAGAATAAGATGGTGCTTAGGGTACATCTCTATGCTGGCTACATGGAAGGAAGTCTGCACAGGGTTGCTTGAGTGCTGTTGCTGCCTCTGGTGAAGAGCAGGTCAAGGGGCATCACCGGGGTTGACTTGTAGCCAGCTTCCCACACCGCGCGGCCTAGCCCAGCAAGCCAGCCTTTCTTGGTGCTCTTTGATTGGCGTGTGTGGGTACACTAAGGCTAAACCTTGGCAGATGCAGGTGCGTTTGCAGGGCAGGCTCTGCGCCATCGGCGTGCATACACTGATGTGTGGTGATGGAGTGGCAGCACCCTCAGTCCCCTGTCAGCCTGTCTGGAAAGTGACACTCACGATTTCCCCTCCCAGCTATGATTTAGGCATAGAGAATCGAGATGCCACCAATGACCAGGTCACTAAGGATGCCGCAGAAGCCATAAAGAAGTACAACGTGGGTGTCAAGTGTGCTACCATCACCCCTGACGAGAAGAGGGTTGAGGAGTTCAAGCTGAAGCAAATGTGGAAATCGCCAAACGGCACCATCCGAAATATCCTGGGTGGCACTGTCTTCAGGGAGGCCATTATCTGCAAAAACATCCCCCGGCTGGTGAGCGGGTGGGTGAAACCCATCATCATAGGTCGTCATGCTTATGGGGACCAAGTAAGTCCTGTTGGCGTACTTTGATTTTTCACAGCCTTTGGCTGCCTGCAGTTCTGACTTCTGTGTGTTTTATTCTCATCTTTGGTGTCTGTTCCCATTGAGCAAGGTACCAAATTGAGAAACGCATATATATATATCTGTGTGCTTACATGCATTTAGATAGAAGTAAACACAGAAAACTTACAGAGAGGTACCCTCTCAACAAAAATGTTTTTTTTTCAGATGTGTTTTTCCTTCATCTTTTTATTAGGTTAAACCATGTGATAGTGACATTTTTGTATAGATAACTTCCTCTGGTTCAACCAAATCAGTGATTCTCAACCCTGGCTGTACAATAGGTTCCCTTTATGGGTTTTCGGTGTTTGTTTTGTTTTGTTTTTTTAAAAAATTTGTTTCTCTGTTTTAATTCCAATGCCTGAGAGGCCCCTGAACCAGCTGGATCTGAGTTCTGTGGGGTTCCAGCGTTTTAAAGCTCCAGGTGATTCTGATGTGCAGACTGGGTTGAGAACTACCGAAGATCATATTAAGCATGATCTCTTCATGCATAAGGGAAAACTGGCTCAGTAGCTGAAAGCAGTCTCTTTAAAGCATTCCTTTCCTACTTGGAAAAAAATGTATAGTTTCTGTACTTCTCTGCAAAGTAGGCTTCTTGCCAAATTAAACAGAAAGTTGCCAACTAAGCAAAATCAAAATTCTGACCTTCATAGCAGCTTACATCTTAAAAGAGGCTTGAAAACAAGAGTCCTTAATGCTGAAATCCAAGGGCTTTGATATGGTCGTCCTTAAAAACAGTGTGGCCTGGACAGACCACTCTGTTCCTGGGGACAGGGTCCCACCGGTCCTCGAGGGCTGTTCACTTTGTGCTACCCTGTGGCTCCGAATTCCCTTCCTCCTGCACACTCCCTTCCCAGGTGCCTCCCAGAGGCCCAGGAAAGGCCCAGGGTACTGCAAACCCACTAATCCTGGAACACCAGTCTAAGTTCTTACAAGTTCAGTGATGTCTTTTTTGTCCTAGCTCCTTTTTTATTGTTTTGGTGTCGGTCACTTGGATGAATGGTCGTTCCATATATTAAAGTCCAGATTGAAAATTCCAACCCTCAGGTTGGTTGTCTGACCCTTCAGATTTGCTTAAACCTGTACAAAGCATTTATGCAGCTTGAGGGCCTCGGTGTCCTCCTTTGAGAAATGGGAGTAAATTACCCCTTGTAGTGAAGGGCTTCCTATGTCAGGAGTATCCCGCTAGACTAGATGTTGCATAGACTGTCTGACAGGTCTTTACTGCTGCGCTCGTCTTACTCTACACAGACGTGAACGTGTGGGTGCAGGTGCGTGACTGGGCCCTGCCTCTGGGAGTCTTCTGGGTCGCTGGAGGGGCCCAGGGCAGCAGGGTTGATGGGCGTCTAGTGCAGGGGGCACATCTCTCCACTGGAGAGCTCACACACATGAGAGAGGCGCTGTCCTTGGATGGCCCTTTCCTGAGGGTCATCACCCGGTCACAGCTGCTTCCAGAACGAGTGCTTCACATAGACAAGTCCTGGGCCTGTCATTGTGAAGAGACGGAGGACTGGACCCCTAGTCTTTGCCCCCTGATATGTTACTTCCACTGTATCACAGTCCCTCCCCATAGGGCTGATGTAAGAATCAAATGAGGGGATGAGATGACACAGGTTAGTTGCTTAAAGCCTCTGTCACAGAGCGAGGACAAGGCATTGGCTCTCCCACTGTCATCTTCAGTGCCACAGCCACAGTGTCATCACCCATAGGAAGACACCCCCAGCCTCCAGGTCACGGCCCCTTCTCTTCCTCTGTCATCCTGCGGTGTGTTTTTTCTGTGCCCCTTTTGACACCTGAAAAGCTCTTATGTTCTCACTTTTATGTCTTTGTTAGGACGTAAGCTTCCTAAGGGAAGAGACTTCTGTTATTCTCTCCATATCAGTGCTCAGAAAACTGCCTGTGAGGGAGGCACCCAGTAAAAACTGATTTGTGATGTGCACTGCCACTCGCCAGCGTGGGGACTTGGGACCTCTCGTCCCCACCTCTCCAGTAAAGGAAGGTTGAACCACACAGCCCCATTGGTCTGGGTGTCTTCCAGCTCCCTAGTCTATGAGTTCTTTTCCTTCTTTGTAAATCTTGTTAGGATGGTTTCTTTTCTTCATGCCTTTTCTTCCCCTACACAGTACAGAGCAACCGATTTTGTTGTTCCTGGGCCCGGAAGAGTAGAGATAACCTACACACCGAGTGATGGATCCCAGAAAAGGACCTACCTGGTACATAACTTTGAAGGTATGTCTAAGTCCATCATGAGCTACATCTTTTATTTTTTACAGTTCATTTAACAACATTATTACTGGTTTTTTAAAGTTAGTTGTATGGCTGCCTAAAAGTACAGCCTGAATCCACAGCATTTCTGCAGGACTCAAAATCTAACGTAGAAAGTAGCTGGCTTCCGTGCCTTCTGTGGCGTGGATAAAGCACAGAAGGAGCTGCCACTTGTAGATGACTGTGTATTTCTCTGGAAACACGGGGGGGCAGGACTCCGTAGCACACGAATTCTCTAACTTAAACGCTAATAGCCCCAAATCACCTGTCATGTAATCCTGCCCTTTGGTCTGGTAGGGTTGGTATCTGAAAATGATTGTCGTATATTTGCTGAAATTTTCTTCTTGCCCTTCTGGTTATTCTGTGAAAGTGAAATGTTTGTTTTTGCCTCTTCTTTCCCACCGTCCTGCTGATTCGCAGGTCCATTTTGGCAAATTGCACTCAAAAGTTGTTGAAAGAACAGAGGACCATCTTTCCACCTATTAAAGTTGTCAGAAGTACTCACACAAACAAAAACTCAAAACACTCAGGTTTTGTTTTCCTTGCCTCCTCTGAATAAGTCCATGTTAACGGAACCTGGTTCTGCTGGTTTCAGCGCCTTTCCCGTTCTGAGCCCCATTGGCCCTGGAATTCTGTCTTCAGTAATAACAGAGTCCCACCAGTAAGAGCTGTGAGGCACCGGTGATTCCACGCGGCATGCGTACTTCTGCCAGTGACAGTGTAAACTGTCAGTGTCCTCCAGGAGATTGTGAGAATTTTCTTTCAGTGTTTGAAGTGCAGATTGTTCTCAATGGCTGAGGACTGGGTTGCACACTTAGAGTTTAAAATACGTGTTTGATTTAAAAAGTATGAAAAGATAGCTTAAAAATCACCCACCCTTTCTTGGGTGTATTTCTGGTCTATATCACAAGTTTTTGGTATTTCGGTGTCTCCAGGATCCTGAAGACCGTGTTTTTATCGTTTCTTTTGCCCTTTCAAAACAAGCTAGAATACCCTCATCTAGAACTGACTGCCCTGCGGTCATAAGCCTCAGAAACTCCTGGATGTCCACCTGGGAGCCTGGGCACGGCCGTGGGGCTGGGAATTGGGTGTCTTGTGGTGAGTGGATTTGGACGCGGATGAGTGTAACCGTGTCCCTCCTCCTCTTCTCTCCTCGCGTCCCACAGAGGGCGGCGGCGTGGCCATGGGGATGTACAATCAAGACAAGTCCATTGAAGATTTTGCACACAGCTCTTTCCAGATGGCTCTGTCTAAGAGCTGGCCCCTGTATCTGAGCACCAAGAACACTATTCTGAAGAAATACGACGGACGTTTCAAAGACATCTTTCAGGAGATATATGACAAGTAACTACAGTTCATTTTTTCCTTTTTCTTTTTTCTCAAGGTGGCATTTACAGTATAGAATTTGCATCATTATTACTTTGATTCTGGGACAACTTAAGTGAAAACCATCACTATCCCTTACAGATAAGGGCAAAACTGAGATTTAGCAGGAGTGAAACAAAACCACTCCTCAGTTGCTTTTAGAAGGTAAATGTGTCCTCAAATAAGGGTCCCACGTTTACTTTTCTCGGAGCAGAATTGTTTGTTTGAATAGAGGTACCGTGTTGGTGATAGACGGTTCTCGTCTTCTGCGTGGCCCAGTCGCATTCTTCCTGGAGTGGAGTCTGTGCTTGGACTCTGCTGCAGTGGGGACGTTTGGACTTCAGTCTACATTTGTAGTGACTATGGGTTCAACTACATGTGAGCATATGTTAAATTTAAGATGCGTCACTCCCTCTAGGCTGCAAGTGTGCAGGCCAGGGCTCAGAGTCTGGATCTCTTTTGCGAGGCCTTTTAATTCCTCTTCCCGCTCCCTCTCTGCACCACGCCTGGCAGCTACCCTGTCTCCTGAACGGCATCAAGTGGTGGAACAGGCTCCCCACCGCCCCTCGTTGCATGCTGACAGCGAGCTGCGTCTCCAGAATCTGGCCGGCAGTATGCAGAGCACTGAGCGTGGGAAGTAATGCTCTGCCTGGACGCTGCTGGCTCGTTCATCCAGCCTCACGGGTGGGGAGATCCGGGCTTCACAGCTAGAAAATGATTGGCGGGGTTTGAGCCCATGTCTGTCAAGTGCCCCAGTTTGTGCTGCTTCTAGTAAAAAATGCTGCTCCCAGCACACCCTACCCTTGGAGAGCAGAGGGTGTCCTACAAAACCGCTTTCTTCTTTTGTTCCCTTTCTCTCTCATTTCTTAGGCAGTACAGATCCCAGTTTGAAGCCCAGAAGATCTGGTATGAGCATAGGCTCATCGATGACATGGTGGCCCAAGCTATGAAGTCGGAGGGCGGCTTCATCTGGGCCTGTAAGAACTACGACGGCGACGTGCAGTCAGACTCCGTGGCCCAAGGTGGGGAGCTAGGGGGCCCAGGACAGGGCGTGGCCTCAGTCCTCCGGTTTGGGAAAGGGATGGTGCTGTCCTCTCTGTAAAATCATGAAGGGTCCACCCTCTCAGCAGACAGATGAGGAAATGGAGCTCAGACATGGGAAGCGACTTTTCTCAAGTCACAGGAAGTAACTCAGTGGGTCGACACGCTGGGCTCCAGCCTTAGGTGTTGACACGGTTTCTCTCTCAAACCTTTACTCCCCTTGAAGTTTCAGCACCTCCAACAGGCAGCGCGCCAGCCTGACTTGAAGCCACTCGCTTCCCTCTGCTGCTTTCCCTCTGATGAGAATTTGTGTAAAAGGCCAGGGCACTCGATGGGGCGGGAGGGGCGAGTCAGTGGCTTGGGCCTCTCATCTCCAGGGGCTCCTCCATCACCTGCTCATCTGGCAGCAGGTGCTAATCTTGCCCTGCCAGCCCTGACACTCTTCTGGGCCTGTATAAAGCACACTTTACCGCTGGCTTTCAAGACGCAGGATCGAGCAGAGACACCCAGAGCTCTTCACAGAAACTGCGGGGACCAGGGCTTCCTGCCGACGCCATGGCCACCCACAGACGCCTCCCGTCCCTGCCGCCCCGGCGCCCAGTTGCCCTCCAGTCCTTACCCCCGCAGCTCTAAACTGAAGTCTCCCCTGGCAGATGCGCGTGGGTTTATATTGCGTTTTCCCTCCCAGCAAGTACTACTTTTTCTCTGTCTTACGGACAGTTAAGCATCTCCTGTCAGTTTGAGAGTCAGTAGACCAACTGGTGAAAGGCAACTTTGTGTCAGATAAGTGGGTCGCACCGCTCTCGGCTCGCCCTCCTCTGTGTCCGAATCCTGCCGTTGCTGTGCCGAGGGTGGTGGGGAAGGAGCGTCACTCTGGTGGCTCACGCGGGCCAGGGAAGCAGTTCCTCATGGCCTGAATCATTTCACTGTTTCTGAATGTCCGCAATTGCGGCAACGGGAAGAGAGTACTGGAGGGACGTTTCCAATATGGATGTCAAGTTGTGGGGGCGCACCCGGCTTTGAAGTAGGAGTTCTGATGTGCGGCGTCCAGCAGGGCGCAGATGAGATAGCTGGGCCCAGCTGGGGACGAAGATGACCTCGAGGAACTAAACAGAGTGCGGGCGGCAGAGCTGTCCTCACATCCGGTCTTTTCTAGAGGCAAGAACAACTTTGGGTTCACACCCAACGTGTCATTACGTCCTCAGTTCTGACAGTGGTACCAACTAGTGTCTTCTGATATTATTAGAGAGACAGACTCGCCGCGGCTGTGGTCCTGGACTCCAGTCAACAAGTATCCGAGGGTGTTCCGAGGCCCCAGACCCACACAGTAGTACGAGAGGAGCGAGCGATCCCACGCGGGAATCTCTGATGTGCTCAAAGATGAGCAAAGAATGCTGATTACTCTCAAACCAGCCTATTACAAATTTGCACTATTGGGAGGTAGCAAAAATGGAGAAAAGCATTCTTTGAATTCGAGTGTAAAAGAGTAGTGAAAGAAGAAAATCAATCGTGTGGACTTAAAAGTTGACCTGTGGTTCTCTGGATAGGAAACCACAGAACAGAATTGGTTTTGTTGGTACCGTTAAAAGAGAAGGAAGAACAATGGGATGTTCTTGGGTCCATCCCACCCTGTTTCCAGCCGGCCTTTTCTCGCCAGTCCCAGCGAGTCTGTGAGCATCTCGATGGCCGGAGGCAATGCTCTTTAATCTTTACTTTCCCAGAAGAGCAGAGCATCTGCACTGGAGGCTGACAGTCGTGTACTGAGCTCTCACTCTGTGCAGGTACTGTTCTAAGGAATGTGAATAGGTATTCATGTGAGTGTTCATCTAATTCTCCCAACAGCCTGGTGAAGTAGGTGCTTTTATTCTATTTCCCAGGTGGGAAAACAGCCACTGTGGCCAGGAAGCCACAGAAAGAGGGTGGAATGCAGCCCTCCCTCCTGGACAGGTGCCCCTGAGAGAAGAGTGAGGCAGTGCCCCTCCCAGACTCTGGCTCTGAGGTCTGGAGTGGGGACCCTGCCTTCTAACAGGCAGGAGGATTATTGATGACCCCACAGGCTCATGTTTATTTTGTTTCCCGAAACCTGTCAAGATTAAGTCACTGGCTCTCATCTCTAAGAGATGCGGTACTGTCTGTGCAGTTGAACCCAGCACCTTGTCCTCTGCCCCTTACAGGATATGGCTCTCTTGGCATGATGACCAGCGTGCTGGTTTGTCCAGATGGCAAGACCGTGGAAGCAGAGGCTGCGCACGGCACCGTGACACGCCACTACCGCATGTACCAGAAAGGACAGGAGACGTCCACCAACCCCATCGGTAAGATGCATTTATGCAACAGTGATTTCCAACCAGAGTGGAGGTCTCCAAGGACTCCGTGTTCCCTTGGCTGCCCAACACCTTGTGTGTAAAATTGTCACCCGACAGCTGACGTGCTCTCCTGATGCGAGCTGTTTTAATATGCTTCTTGAAATACACACAGGTGTATGCTTTTCCATTCTGTGGGAGAATACACATTACAGAGAAAAATGTCAGCTAGCATTTTCCTTTTCCTCTGGTGCAGTGAAATGTCACATGTGGCTAAGAATCTAAAGCCACATGGATAGACCCTCTAGCCAGATTTCAAGGACAGCCCTTTAAAGAGAGATTACAGCCTGGAAAGAGAAGAGGAGACCAAGACAGACACGAGGTAGAAGAGATTGTGACCCTTTCCAACTAGTAAGTAAATGCCTTAAGCTTCAAGTGCTGCTACCACACCATGAACATGGGCTTTCTTAACGCTCCAACAAAACCCAGAACATTTCTTCTACAAAAATGCAGATTTTTTTTTAAGTTTCTATTTGGTAAAATATTTCCGTGTCCTAAAGCTTATAGCTCCTGTGGATGTCATCTGATGAGGTCAGTCACCTAAACAAAAAACCTGTTGTGTTTTTGAGAATCCCTCCAACTGGGGTGATTGAAGTGTGCTCTTTTCTTCTCTTTCAGCTTCCATTTTTGCCTGGACCAGAGGGTTGGCCCACAGAGCCAAGCTCGATAACAACAAAGAGCTCGGCTTCTTCGCAAAGGCCTTGGAAGACGTCTGCGTTGAGACCATTGAGGCTGGCTTCATGACCAAGGACTTGGCTGCTTGTATTAAAGGTTTACCCAAGTGAGTATAAGACGCCCTGGGCTCTGGTCAGATTGCCACTGAGCCTCTCAGGCTCACAGCGTCCGTGCTTGTGGAATTTTGTGAATCGTCCTTCATCACCTGGCTCAGGAGTCGGGAGACACTGTAAATGGTCAGGTGGAAAAGCTTTCAGGCCTTTGGAACATACAGCCTTTTCAAAACTAGGCAGCTGCTGAACTTTGCCTCTGATGCAGGAGCTGGTGGGTGTGGCGGCCTCCCCATGGGACTGCAGGGTCACCTGCAGCCTGGACCGTGTCCACGTGCTGAGCTGGGTTGCTGCCCTTTGATCTGGTTGGCGATCATTGGTGACAATGAAGGAGATTATAGACAGTTAGAAACAGGGACCGTGAGGCTGTTTTATTCCACCTCTCTCTTTTCCTCAGTTTACAGATCCAGCACAAGTGTTAGATCCCAGTCGACCATCATCCCTCCTTAGGCTCCTAACCAGGGGTCAGACGCTTGAGGACCTGTGTATGACCCAGGACTTTTCTGGAACACGTAGCCCAGATCCCGGCTGGATTAGCTGCCAGTCAGAGACTCCTCCCTCAGAGTCAGTGCTAGTTACTCTGCATCACATCCAGAAGCACAATCTCACGCCCTCCCGTGTCTCCCCTGCGTCCTCAGAGAGCTCAGTCGGGGTCAGTGCACCTGCTAGTGGGATAGACTCAGTCTTAAATTTCCAGCAAGCACGCTGTGTTGGACCCATTCCTAGCAGGGTGTCACCTTTGCAGCCCGTTGGACTAGGCAGCTGCCAGCACGATGCTGTTAGCTAGTGCTCATCTTTTGTTTTTTAAGTAAGACACTGATTGATTTAAGAGCATTAAAACTCTTTTTTTAAGGACAGATGACAGTTTGTGGGGATGCGAGTAGAAGCTTGGCTGTACTCTGAGGAGGTTTTGTTTTTAAGAGGGGGGAAAAAGAAGTGGGTGGTTTCTGTTCCTGGGCACTCGTCTGAACCGCAGCTCCGTGACAGTGGTACCACAAAGCCGCGTGGCACGGAGCCTGCTGTGCGTGCATGCAGCCGAGCCGCCTCCGCAGGCCGCCTGTGGCTTGGGTCCACCCCATGAACCTTGAGCACAGTCATCTGCCATAAATTCATAGCTTAACATTAACCGATTTTCTTCCAGAAATAGGTGGAATGCTAGGAAGTGGCATGTCTAGGGCTTTTCCTCTTCCTGCTACCAGACCAGAGACAAACTAAATCGCCTTCTTTCTTCCTCCCCTGCCAGCGTGCAGCGTTCCGACTACCTGAATACGTTTGAATTCATGGACAAGCTCGGAGAAAACTTGAAGATAAAACTGGCGCAGGCCAAACTCTGAGGTCGCTCCACGGCTGGGGCGGATGAGGGCTGTGGCAGCCGGTCCACTGGTTTACATCTTTCTGTGTAACACTCAAGGGTAAAGGCAGAATCAATTTTGTATTTTGTTTAGAAGCCAGAGTTTATCTTTTCTATAAGTTTACAGCATTTTTCTTGTGTACGGTTATGCCACCTTCATGGACAAGGCAGGGGACTTTTTAAAATTTTACTTTATTTTTTACTAGTAGCCTAGGAATTACTTTAGTAATCATTTGTACTAAATGTCACTTTTCTCATGTTCGATATAAATGACCAAAATAAAGAAGGCTAGAAAGGGAAAGCTGTAGCCAGAGTGTTGTTCCCTAAGATACATGTAAAGCCGAGATCGCTCCCTCCCTGCCCTCCGTGGCCCGGCACGGGGTGGTCTTGGTGTGACAGACATCCCGTCATGTTGGGGTGAGCTGTACTTCGACTTGGCGTGATTTGGAATGCAGAGCATGGGTGTGGCTCAGACGTGTTGAAGACACAGCACTTGTTTTGTAAAGAGCTCCTGTTAAGCGTTTCCAAAATGCTGAATAGTTTTGAGGCCGCTGGAGGGTTTGGAACCCAGAGCAAATACTCCCCAGGGGTTTTTCCCCTGTGTCTGCCACCACGTCCTGGCCCCGTGTGCTCCGTGTGTTCCGTGCCCCCAGCAGCACGTCCCACCCAAGTGCAGTGACAAGCTGCTCCTCCTGGCCCTTCTGCCGGCCTGTTTTATTTCCTTGATGTAAATATGATTTTCCAGAGGTTGATTGTAAACACTGTGCTAGTCCTGTTCTCCACCTAAACTATTGATTTTAATTAAAATCAAGTGCCGACGCTCGTCTGCTGAGTTCTTACTCCTCCAGCGTACTTCGGTTGCCGGCACCGAGCCAGGTGCCAGCCTTGGGAATTTGGCTGTAAAAGCCTCTGCCCTCAAGGAGTTTACTGTGGGGAAATGGACGGGGGAACAGACTGAGATTCAGATCTTAGAGGGAAGGGAAAGAGGACAAAGGCAAGACACGGCGGGTAACATGGAACAAGAGGGAGCCATGTCAACACGCGTGCGCAGGAGTCTAGGTGTTGTCATGTATCTTAACACTGAGCAAACGAGACTTAGGAAGGGAGCGGCATGGTCATACTTTCATTTTAAAAATCGCGCTCTGGGCAGCTTGTATGGAGAACGGGCAGGAGAGCAGGGAGTGCTGGGTGCAGCTGAGGAAGGGAGACCCGGTCCGAGGCTGCTGCATCCTCCAGGTGGCAGACGAGGACCTGAGCTGGGACAGCGGCACGGAGGACGGAGAGAGCTGGGTGGACCTGAGAAGAATGCTGGGCGGGTGGGGATTGATTATCCCTGGAGATGTGGGGGTTGAGGAAGAGGAACGAGTCACAGGGGTGTCCCATGTTTCCAACTCCATACCTGGGAAGGCTGGTCCACATCCCAGCATCATCAGTGTATCGTGGGGAAGGGAATGGAAGCATCGAGAGGAGCTTTATCAGGTTCACACAGCACAGCGGTGCCGTGGGGCCTGGGACCCAGGAATCTACATCGCTGGGCTGGGGCTCTTTCTACTACACGTGGATGTGTCCAGGTTTGGATGGAAGAAGAATGAATCACATGGAACACAGTGATAGCATGGCGTGGGGCTGGGTGATCTTAAATCACCCTCTGGCACTTAGACATCCTGGAGTCTCTCAGACAAGCAGTGGCAGCAGCAGCCCTGATCCAATACCCGTCAGATCCAGCATTTGGCCGAGAACCAGTGAAGGTTCTAAAATAACCAGCAAATGAACAGATGTGACCAGTACGTCCAGCAGCTAATGATTCACTGTATAACAGCATCACGGTCAGAATTGTCGACCAGGAAAGTGACCGCTGCTTCATAACGCTGACAGCAGCAGGTCCAGCAACACGAGGTGAGGGTTCCAGATGTCGAAAAGCTGTCAACTGCAAATGCCCTTTCTTAAGGGGAATTTTTAACTAAAAATATTTAAAATTTAATCTTGACAGTTAGAATCACAACTCCCCTGTATTCTTGCCTGATGTGTTCAGTCCTCCTAAGACACTCCTGACAGGTGATTTCTCATCCTCCACTTGAATATTCATATCGTAAAAATTTCCCCAAATTAAGGGTCTTGTCTCTCCCTGTTAAGACAATTAGAACTAAAATAAAAAATGAGGAAAACTTTGAATGGTTATGAAAATACTGATAAGAATTTTGTACTTTCCTCACCTCTCTAGAGGTTTGTTTCCTAGTCCCCGTGTTTAATGTTAGGGATGACGTAGCTTCCAAACGGCTAATTCCTCCGGAACAAGGACTCGAACTCTGAATTTGTGTGGTATCTCAGACTCCAAAAGAGTGAATTTTGCAGACATTGTAGCATTGTTTGTAACTTTTAATTTTGATATTATTGCAAATTTACAGAAAAATTGTTAAGGATAGTGTGAGGAAATCCCATAATCCTTTACCAATTTTTTACTTTGCACCATTTCTTATATCGTTCTCTCTCCATACACGCTTTTTTTTTCCTGAACCATTTCAGAGTAATTTTAAGACATTGTGTCCCTTTACCCCTAAATATTCCAGTGTGTATTTCCTAACAACAACAAGGATATTCTTGTATCTAACCACAATGTGATTATCAGCATCAGGAAATTTAACATTTAACACACGTTACAGCCCCTATTGAAGTTTCAGCAGCTGCTCCGGTAATCGTTATAGCCTCCCCTCCAAGATCCAATCCTGCATCATATGTTGCATTTGGTTGTCATGTCTCTTGTCTCCTTTTGTCTGAAACTGTTCCTAAGCCTTTCTTTGTCTTTCTAGACCTTGATGTTTCTTAAGAGTACAGGCTACTTATTTTGTAGAAAGTCCCTAAATTTGAGCTTGTCTGATGTCTCCTTGCAATTAGATTCAAGTTATGCGTTTGTGGCAGAAACGCTGTGAGGTGATGGAGCACCTTCTCAGTGTGTGACGGGGAGGAGAGGGGGTGGACGCAGGGCGTTGGTGTCCCGGTATTGGTGAAGTTCACTTTGCTCGTTTGGTTAAGGTGGGAGCTGCCTTGCTTCTCCACTGTCAAGTTAGTTTTCCCCTTTGTAAACATAAGTAATATGTAGAGAGATGCTATGTAGTTATACGGCTCATGAAGTTTCACCCATAGTTTTAGCATCCATTGGTGATTTTCTAACTCCATCATACCTTCTATAGCTATTATCTATAACACATGTTTCTATTGTAAAGAACAACTCCCCTCGCCATTTATTTATTTATTCACTCATTCATGTCAGTATGGACTTGTGGATTCTTGTTTTATTCAGTGGGTTACAATCCAACACTACCATTATGTATTTGATGCTCAAATTGCCTCAGATTTGGCCAGTGGGAATCCTCCAAGCTATGTCCTGCAGCATTAGACCATGAGTGTTTTGCAAGCAGTTACTTGACTAAAGAAAGAGACTGTCTTGGATAGAATGCCACCCAGTCTTAACACTTTTCCTAAGTGAAGCTTCAGGGGCCTTTATGAGCAATCTCCCTTTTCTACCGATGGAGTGTGTTGGGCCTTGTCTTTCTTTCCAGATCTGGCCCCCAGGGGCTCAGCAGAAAGTGTTGTTGTAGGACTTCCGTTTTCAAGATGCATCTCAGAGACTGGAGACTTATTTAACAATGTACTGCAAGCGGTGAACGACAGGTCTGGGTTAGACGCAGATGAAGGTGCGAGAGTGCTGTGGTCACTGTTCCTGACTCTTTGGAGAGCTGGGTATATCCACTTATAAAATTCCATTATTGAGACAAAATTGTAGAGTCTACAGGATGCACATTTGGGTAATAATTAGTGGGGACAGGGGAGAGTATGGTTGGGCAGGCACGTGGATGGCTCCAGGGTGGTTGGCAGTGTTCAGTTAGGTGACGTGGGTGATGATTACAAGAGTGCCTTGTAATAATTTATTAAGCTATATATTTGTTTTGTGTGGTTTACCTCATCTATTTTATTTTACAATGAAAAGTTTAAAAACATATTTTAGGAAACCTGTTCTGAGTCTCTTGGGCAATTGCACAGACTGTATTGTCCTGGAACAAATCCAAGAACTTTCTCTCCTGTGTTGGCCAGCCTCCTGCCAAAACCTTGGTTTGCCTTTGACAGAAGGATGCAATTCCGGGCACATTGTCTTCAGCCTTTTCAAATGCAAGCTAGAAAGTATCTCTGAGAAGATGCCCTGCCTGTCATTTCCGATGGATTGTAGACAGTGTTGTGAGTGCAGATGCTTGAGTGTCTGGTTCTTCCTTCTCTCACCTGGGTGATCTATGACCCTTCCTTGTTAGGAGTATTGGGTGTAAAGCCTGCCTGTGATTTCTGCATGAGAATTATCCCCTCCTGGCCTGGCTTGGTTTTGCCTTGTGTGTTGTTTATATATTCAGAGACTAAGTTTTGAGACCTCTTCTAACTGAAGTAAATTCTCCTATTTTCAAGTCACTAATCCAAATTTTTTTCCTAGTTTCCTACTTCAGGAGCTTTTTAGGCATTTCCTACAAGGTTTTGATACTGCAAATTTCCCAAGTAAATTCTGAAACATTTAAACTCTCTGATAGAAACTGAAAACTTAACTTTGACTCTGAATTTTGATTCTTATTTTCTACAGCTACTCTCACCTAGTTAAAAATTTCCACATTTTCCAGTTGCAGTTACTCCATTTGCTAGAATTACTCAGTGACTTTATTTTTCTTCTAATTATGTTTCTATTTTTGTTGTTTGAGCTGCCTGCATGTTGGTGAGTTGTTTATTCCTGAAAATTTATCACCACGTTCTGGTACTATTCCATGAAGACCTACAACTTGGATTTCAGCCAAAGTTTTTAATCTGCTGTTTCCATCTGGATCAGATTCTTTATATGAGGGGTTTTCTTTCTTTTCTGATATCTTTGAACACAAGTCACCCAAAAACAGACTTGAGTATGTCGTTTAATCCTGACACTCTCTAGGGATATCATTGTCCCTTAAGACCCACAACCTCTCGATGGTTACTTCTCTTATAGGTCAGGCTGTACCAGCTACTCGAATTGTGCTATTCTAAGCCATACAGCTGGGTTTTGAGTCACTGGGTTTGTTATGGTGTTTTAGTAAGATTCTTTACTATTCTAATGGGAATGACTTTCAGAATTTATTTGGAGTTAACTTGGGTCTCATTTTCCAGAATACATTCTTCAAGTGTCGCAAAGCTAGGGCCAGGTAAGCAACATCTTTTTCTGCACAATAAGTGCCTCAATCCTTGCCCTTTTGCACAGTTGTGACTAACCCACCTGCATTGGTGATGTGTTCCATTTCCTCAAGCAATTAAAGCTGAGCACAGGAGGAGGTTTAAGACACATCAAAGGATGGAATTTTCCTTCTCACACATTTGTTCCTGGGTCCAACTCTCCATTTTGGGAAGTGGTTTGAATGCGTATCTTTCTCACAGTCTCCAGCAATGGACTCTCTAATGATTTGTATGCAGAAGTGGTAGTCAAGTGTTAGCATTTGCTTTGTACATGAGGCGGTAACCCATCTGAATTCTCAACTACACTTGGAATGCTTTCAGTGCTTCCCATAAGAAACAAAGACGTGCGTGTGATACCTTCTCAGAGTCAAAAAGATGTTAGCCTTCCCACTTGAAATAATTTGCAGATGGTTATTTTAATTATGTCAGGTGTCAGTCACCTTTGAGATATAGTAAGCCACTGTCTTGCCTGTACGTGGCACAGTAGGAATCCAGTCAACGGGTTTATCTTTTTTGTAGCTAATACCATGTGTTTTTTCTGATGTAAACTTCAGTGGGTTCAAAGCCGCAGATTAAAAATATAAAGCCACAGCTATAAGTGTGAGGTAATCTCACCTTCAGTAGATGTTACCATGCCCCATTAAGAAGAATCTGTCAGAAACCAGTGACAAGGAGAAAACCTTGAAAGCAGCAAGTGAGAAGCTACTTATCATGTACAGGATCCTCAGTAAAACTAACACCCGGTTTCTCATAAGAAACAGGGGAGTCCAGAAAGCCATGGGACAAGATATTCAAAGCGCTGAGGAAAAGTAGCCCCGACACACTTGAGAGCAGTTGGATCTGTGTATGAGTTTTCCTGGGATTGTGGTGATTTCCGAGGGTGGCCAGGCCACCTTTTAACTCCCTTTCTTACGACCAGGATCTACTCAGCCTAAACACACATCAATGGAAGTGTCCCAAGGAAACATCCAGCATCTTATTAATATCACCCAAACATTTTTTCCTAATCTACTGTATAAAAAGGTTGGATTTCTACCAACCTCTAAAAAGCCTTGTTAACTCTTAACTCCAACTTATGACATATATGTTCATGTGTATCATCCTTAATGTCTGTGATAGACATATTAGGAAGAGATGCAAGTGAGCACTATATAGCCTGGAGCTCTGTGCTATTGATCTTGTTTAATCTCCTTATCAACTTGGTTTTTAGGGTTATCATACAATATTCAGTAAATGTGCTGTATTGGTAGAAGCTATTTTACATGTCTGAAATGACGGTATATTAGATTCCACATTATCCACTCAGCAGTCAGAGATTTCACTGATAATCTCCAAAAGAAAAGAAGAAAATGCATTTTAAAGATCAGTCATTTTGAGTTGGGATGAGTGAATCACTTTATTCAAGGGCCCACTGTCAAAAATGGAGAAGTCCCAAGAAGATTGCTGCTTCTGACCCAAAGATGAGTTAGTTATAGACACAAGGAATTTGAGATGGACAGAACACCCAGTTGAATTCTAAGCAGCATTTGAAGATGAAGGATTGAAGTCAGGGCCAGAGATGGAGACAGTAATTGAAGTCTTGAAAATAGGTGCACTCTAAGATAGAATAATGAAATAAGAACCATAAATGGTCAGTGATTGGCCACATTCGGGAAGCAGGAAGAATCAGTGAAGGATGAAGAAGAAACAGGCTGAAAGATGGGAGGTCAGTGTTGAAGGAAGTCAAAGGAAAAGTGCTTCACAGAGAAAGGGCGGGCACTGAGGTGGATGCGAGGGAGAGAGATTAAGGAGAATGACAGTGATAAATGTCACTGATCACTCGACAATAGTGCTCTAAAAGGCATCCTGGGATGTTTAAATATATGAGGCTTTGTTCTTTGCCATCGGCAATTAGGAATCAGCTTAAACAGAGGCAGTAAAATCACCATTAGTGAGGGCACAAAACAAAGGGCTTCCCACAGCTGAGTAAAGTTCCAGGAGAAATTCATCTCCTACGGAAAACCCAAACCCACACATTCATTCAACAAATATTTTTGGAGGATCCGCTGTGTGCCAGGCTTGCGCCCTGCCCCCTGAAGCTTGTTTGTATCACACCATCTATGTAGCACCAACGGAGAGGGGCCTGCAGGATTATGCAGATTCCAGATCAGCATCCGGGGCCCACGTACATAAATTATAGGGGCAACTTTTGTAAAACAAGTAGAAACCCATTTATTTTATCAATAATTATGTCAAACGCTCATGGAGGATCCTATTTTGTTGTTTATTCAAATTCAAAGTGACTAGGCAGTTTTGGAGTTTTAGTCTCAGCATAATTATGTCATAAACATAGTTTTCTCATTCTGGGCTGCGTTAACCTTGTGGAAAATAAAGTAGTTAATAACATTCCATGTGGGTAGAGTGGACTAGGAAAGAAACAGGAAGGGAAGAGAAGAATGCATCCCCACAGAGTCCTGAGATGGTGAGGGTGGAGAGGTTAGGGAAGGGCAGTTGTCCCCCGTGAGCCAGGGTGGTGGAGAAGCAGGGTGCACACCACAGGCCAAGTTCCATGAGAGTTAGCGTAGCGCTGATGATCTGTAGCATTAGAAAGTAAAGTGTTTTCTGGACACATGGTTTTCTGTAAATAAGGCTAACCATATGCCAGGTTCAAGTTGCAAGCTTGCAAGTAGACCATGTGTCAAAAGTGTGGATGATTCAGCTGTTTGGCAAGAACGCAATTTCTTGTGGAAGCAACATAGTGAGTGTTCAATCTCTGACTAAACTAAAGGTTGAGGGAACTCACATTTGTATGTATGGTTTTTCACATGTATTTTCATTTAATTCCCACCACAAGCTATCACTGCGTTTTATACAGGGGAAAACAGGCCCAGACAATAAAAGTGACCTGTCCTGGGTCACCTAGCAAGTAGCAGAATTAAGACCAAACCACCATTTCTCAGTCCTCTGGACAAAAGCTTTCTCAAACTGTGAACCAAGAGCCACCTAGTGAGGCTCACCAGGGACCAGAACACCCAGTGGGAGAATCAACTGGAAGCTCCCAGTTGGATACTCAAATGCAGATTCCTTGACTCCACCTTCTGGACCAGACTCTGCAGGCAGTGCTCTCGGAATCTCCAGCTTCCCAAGCTTCCAGGTGATTTTATGATGCTGAAGTTTGAGAACCATGGAGGGCTAGGAAAAAGCCACCAGATGGAGGAAATTCACACAAAGTTTTGAGAGGCTAGTAACAGCGACTTTAAAAAGAGGATGATGAGGGCCGGCCTGGTGGCACAGGGGTTAAGTGCATGCGTTCCGCTTCGGCGGCCCAGGGTTGGCTGCTTCGGATCCTGGGTACAAACACGGCACTGCTCAGCAAGCCATGCTGCGGTAGGCGTCCCACATATAAAGTAGAGGAGGATGGGCACGGATGGTAGCTCAGGGCCAGTCTTCCTCAGCAAAAAGAGGAGGATTGGCAGCAGTTAGCTCAGGACTAATATTACTCAAAAAAAAAAAAAAAAGAGGAGGAGGAGGATGATGATGATGAATTGCAAGTAATCCCCATGGGTACAGTTGGAGATGTGGTACTTCCTTCACGCCCCATGGGTACAGTTCAGGTGTGGCACTCCCTTCACGCCCCATGGGTACAGTTCAGGTGTGGCACTCCCCTCACGCCCCATGGGTACAGTTCAGGTGTGGCACTCCCCTCACGCCCCATGGGTACAGTTCAGGTGTGGCACTCCCTTCACGCCCCATGGGTACAGTTCAGGTGTGGCACTCCCCTCACGCCCCATGGGTACAGTTCAGGTGTGGCACTCCCCTCACGCCCCATGGGTACAGTTCAGGTGTGGCACTCCCCTCACGCCCCATGGGTACAGTTCAGGTGTGGCACTCCCTTCACGCCCCATGGGTACAGTTCAGGTGTGGCACTCCCCTCACGCCCCATGGGTACAGTTCAGGTGTGGCACTCCCTTCACGCCCCATGGGTACAGTTCAGGTGTGGCACTCCCCTCACGCCCCATGGGTACAGTTCAGGTGTGGCACTCCCTTCACGCCCCATGGGTACAGTTCAGGTGTGGCACTCCCTGCACGCCCCATGGGTACAGTTGAGGTGTGGTACTTCACGCCCCATGGGTACAGTTCAGGTGTGGTACTTCACACCCCATGGGTACAGTTCAGGTGTGGCACTCCCCTCACGCCCCATGGGTACAGTTCAGGTGTGGTACTTCACGCCCCATGGGTACAGTTCAGGTGTGGTGCTTCACGCCCCATGGGTACAGTTGAGGTGTGGTACTTCACGCCCCATGGGTACAGTTCAGGTGTGGTACTTCACACCCCATGGCTACAGTTCAGGTGTGGCACTCCCTTCACGCCCCATGGGTACAGTTCAGGTGTGGCACTCCCCTCACGCCCCATGGGTACAGTTCAGGTGTGGCACTCCCTTCACGCCCCATGGGTACAGTTCAGGTGTGGCACTCCCCTCACGCCCCATGGGTACAGTTCAGGTGTGGCACTCCCTTCACGCCCCATGGGTACAGTTCAGGTGTGGCACTCCCTGCACGCCCCATGGGTACAGTTCAGGTGTGGCACTCCCCTCACGCCCCATGGCTACAGTTCAGGTGTGGCACTCCCTTCACGCCCCATGGGTACAGTTCAGGTGTGGCACTCCCTGCACGCCCCATGGGTACAGTTCAGGTGTGGTACTTCACACCCCATGGGTACAGTTCAGGTGTGGCACTCCCTTCACGCCCCATGGGTACAGTTCAGGTGTGGCACTCCCTGCACGCCCCATGGGTACAGTTCAGGTGTGGTACTTCACACCCCATGGGTACAGTTCAGGTGTGGTGCTTCACGCCCCATGGGTACAGTTGAGGTGTGGTACTTCACGCCCCATGGGTACAGTTCAGGTGTGGTACTTCACACCCCATGGCTACAGTTCAGGTGTGGCACTCCCTTCACGCCCCATGGGTACAGTTCAGGTGTGGCACTCCCTGCACGCCCCATGGGTACAGTTCAGGTGTGGCACTCCCTTCACGCTCCATGGGTACAGTTCAGGTGTGGTAGTTCCTTCACACCCACTGTGTACTGCTTTCCCCAGCATCTCTCTCCTCCTCCCCCATCCCACTCATCAGTTTTTGTTGTTTTTCTCTCTGTCTAGGGATCAAGTCTTACAGACAAGGTTGACTGGGCTGAGTGAGTCACCGTGAATCCAGATTCCCAGGCAACCTCCAAATCAACATACAGATCAGGGCAAAGGCCTGAACCTAAAGGGTAATAAGTTGGCATTTTCCAAAGTCTGAAGTTCTGAGTATTTTTCCAGACGCTGCCTCAGGGCTTCTGTGGCAGCAGCGCCACCCGGCCCCCGCCTCCCCCCTCCAGGCAGCGTTGTCAGGTGAACGGCCCCTCCTTGCTTTCTGACCCCATGCCAGCCCTTGAGGAAATTCGGCCTCCCAGGGGGGTGGTCTCAGGACCCCAGGCTCCTCCCAGTCAATTCTGCCTCTTCTTCCTTCCAGAGGTTGTCTGCCGGGGACACTGACAGTAACCGTGTGGTCAGGAGGTAAGAGTACAGCGGGAACCAGAGGGTAATTTATTTTCAAATAACTGGTGCAGTAAAAAGGGAGCCTTAAAGATACTTCAGTTTAGCACACTCTGTGCTCGAATTGGAGAAAGAGAGAAGTCCCTTTATGATGCTGTGTATTACCAAATGGAATTCCAAATACTCACGTGGTCAAGCGACAGACGCTCTCCGTGAAGGTTCCCTGACTGCAGGGAGCAGACAGCACCACAGACACTTGTAGCTCCGAGGCCTTCATCCACGCAGAAGGAAAGCTGTCCCTCTGGGGCTGGGGAGGAGGGCTAACTTAATAGGATGTACATTTACCCCACAGGACGGAGGTCACTAAGAGTGTGCTCCAGATCGAAGCCACTCTGCGGCCAGGTTCTCGTGGCTCATTCTCGGTCTCCGGGGAGAAGAGGGGCGAGTCATCCAGTGTCATTTGGGAACTGAGCTAAAGGGGCTGTTCTGTCTCTGGCTCGTCCTTTTGTTATGGTTTGGACTCACAGTAGTAACAACTGTAGCTAACATCTGTCAACCTTGTATCAGCCCTGCCCTGGGGTCTCCCCTGGGTCACTCGTTTCTGCTCACAGTAACCTGTGGAGCAGGTGCTGCTGTTGCTTCATTTCGTAAGCAGCACAGAGGTGCTCAGGTGTTCTGGCCGTCCTTTGTTGCATGACGTATTATCTCAGAACTTAGTGACTGAAAACAGCAACAGTTCCGTTACTGCCGCCTCTCGTGGCTCGCGAGGCTGGCTGGGCTCAGCCAGGCACTGCTCGCCGAGCGACTCCTGCTCGGGTCTCCCGCATTGCCATCGGATGGCGGCTGTGCCTGGGATCACCTTGAGTGTTTCCTCACTCATGTGTCTGTTGGTGGGGACCCCCGGTGGGACTGTCACCCAGAACTCCACACACGACCTCTCCTTGTGGCCTGGACCTCCCTGGAGCATCACAGCTGGGGCCAAGAGGAGAGGTAAAAGCTGTGTTGCCTTTTTTTAAAAAAACAAAGCAAATTTTGTTTGTTTTTATTTTTGAGTTAATTACTTGACTAACAGGATATTGCAAATATAGTAACAGAGTCCCATGAACCTTCACATAGCATCTGCCATCGATGAGATCTTCCATAACTGTGGACCAGAATCAGCACCAGGAAACTGACATCTGCACAACATGTTAACTAGACTATGAACTTATTCCTTTTTACCAGTTTTTACATGCACCCATTTGTGTGTGTGTGTTCTGTGCGATTTGATTCCATGTTAAGAAGCATGTAATCACCACACAATCAACATACAAAACTTCCATCAAGGGACTCTCCTGGGGCTGGCCCCGTGGCCGAGTGGTTAAGTTCGCGCACTCCGCTGCAGGCGGCCCAGTGTTTCGTTGGTTCGAATCCTGGGCGCGGACATGGCACTGCTCATCAGACCACGCTGAGGCAGCGTCCCACATGCCACAACTAGAAGGACCCACAACGAAGAATATACAACTATGTACTGGGGGGCTTTGGGGAGAAAAAGGAAAAAATAAAATCTTTAAAAAAAAAAAAAAAGGGACTCTCCTATGCTGTCCCTTTACAGGAGCACCCACCATACTCTGTCCCCTGGTGACCACTCCCCTGTTCTCCATCTTTACAGTTTTACCATTTCAAGAATCCCATATAAATGGAATCATATGTACGTAACCTTCTGAGACTGGCTCTTTTGCACTAATGCCCTTTAGATCATCCAACTGTGTACATATCAATAGTTTGTTTTTGGTTGCTGAGTAATAGTCCATGTATGCGGGACACCTAGTCAGTGTCGACTGAGAATTGGAGAATCTCTTGGTGGTGTAGAAAAAAATACGTCATGGAGTTGTGTTCACCAGTGCTCAACTACCATCCTTGGAAGCCCTGCCACTCAACTTATTTCCGTTATTCCATAAACATTCAAGTGCCCACCATGAGCCAAGAACTTTTCTATGCACTAGAGCGACAAGAGCATTCACACTCCCCCCGCGGAGCTCACAGCCTGCAGAAGGAGCCAGCCGGGAAGCAGAAGACACAGCATGGCGTCATAAACCTATGACAGAGCCTGTCCTGGTGGCACTGTGGGAAGCATGACCCGGATGTGGGGCAGGCAAATGGCTCTCAGGGACGCTTCCCAAAGGGTGAGTTTCCTGAACTGGATTTTAAGTCCTTGGCAAGCAGGACTTAGCCTACTTAGGGCTAGGCTTAGGGCTAGGCTACCCTAGACTCAGGAACTAGGGGTGAAGAGAGAAGTGGTGAGCAACGATCCTGGAGGTGGGCAGTGGCCACGCAGTGAGGGGCTCAGGGCCACCGCTAGTTCCACAGAGACTTTTGTGCAGTTTAGAAAAGGCCTCCCTGCCACCCAAAGTGCCCTAGAAAATGCACCTGTACTCATTTCCTGGTGCTGCTGTAACAAATTACAGCAAACTTGGTGGTTTAAAACAGCAGAAATTTATATTTTCAGTTTGGAGGCCAAAGGTCTGAAATCAGACTGCTGGCAGGATTGGTTCCTTCTGGAGGGTCTGAGAAGAGCCCATCCCATGCTTTCCTCCTATTTCTGCTGGTTGCCAGTGGTCCTTAGCTTTCTGTGGCTTCTAGACACATCACTCCAATCTCCGCATCCATCTTTCCGTGAAGGAACACTTCACTTTGCTTCTCTTCCCCTTCTGTGTCTTTCTCTCTTCTTACAAGGACGCTTGTCACTGGATTCAGGGCACACCCAATCAAGATGGCCTCATCTCCAGATTCTGTACTTCCTTATGTCTGCAAAGACCCTTTTGTCAAACGACGTCAGGTACGCAGGCACCACTACAACCCTCTTGGCAGATCAAGTGGGGCCTGGAGCGGGGCACATCGGACAGCCCTTACAGCAGGCCCGGCCCCGCCTACAGCCCAAGTCTCACCCTACAGCAAATCTAAGCCACCAAGGAAGCGTCCATTCCCGAGCGTCCGATCTGACTGGCCATCTGGGAAAGCTGTCCCAGCAGTCGTGCAGCCACTACATCGGAGAGGGAGGGTGATGGGTAGGAAAAGGTGGTAATACTTTATCTCCTCTTGAAAAAGATAATGACCACCTAGAGTTTGTCCAAACGTTGCAGACATGTCCTCCTCCTCCTGTGCTGTCCCTCCCCGAGCCCCTGAGAGTAGACGAGGGATCTGGACTCTGATTGCCCTTGGACATCTTTTTTTTTTTTTAAAGATTGGCACCTGAGCTAACGTCTGTTGCCAATCTTCTTTTTCTTCTTCTTCTTCTTCTCCCCAAAGCCCCCCGGTATATAATTGTATATTCTAGTTGTAGGTCCTTCTGGTTGTGCTATGTGGGACACCGCCTCAGCATGGCTTGATGAGGGGTGCCACGTCCACACCCAGGGTCTGAACCGGTGAAACCCTGAGCTGCCAAAGCGGAGTGCACAAACTTAACCACCCAGCCACGAGGCCAGCCCCCATGACAGCATCTTGAACCACACAATCCGTGGTGCAATTGAAACCAGTACCTACAACTGCAGACTGACAATCCTAAGTAGATTCACTTCTTACAGATTAAAATTACTTTAAGTAATTTTAGTGCCCATAATTTTACTTTAAGAATAGGAATTTATTTGTTTATTTTAGCATAGGGACAAAAAATAAAAAAGAAGATTTTAGAATAAATGGAGAGATGGGAAGTCAATATTATAAATGTGTTCACAAATTTAAAAGAGTAATGCATTTTAAGTCAAAATCCAAACGAGACCGGGGAGAAATTTTGAAAACCAATTCAAGTCTGTTTGGAAGAAAAACATGCAAGAACAGTCCAGAAAATTTGGTAAAAGAGTAAGGAGGAGCCAACATTCACAGTTGTTAAATAGTTAATAAACAACGCAGTGCTAGTTTAAGAGTAGAGACTTATTCGTTTGGTCATTCATTATTTCAACAAAGATCTTTCAAGAGTCTGTGTGCCAGGGCGGAGAGAAACAGCAGTGAAGGGGGCAGACAGGGTCCCCGTTCTCTTCCTGCGGGAGAACCAGATATTGAAAACATAGACCAGTTGCTGATAAATCTTTGATAAACATGAAGCAGGGCGCGACTGGCTGTCTCAGGTCAGGTGCTCAGGGAGACCTCACAGACCCATGCAGAAAGTCGAGGAGCCAATGCCATCTGTACAAGACTGTGCCATTTGATAAGATAGCTTTTCCTGCATGTTTTAATCAGAAAAAAAATATTGAAAAACAGAATAAAGCGACTTTAAGCAAAAACTTAAGTAATGTGATTAAAAATAAAAATATCTGAAAGAATACATTGCAATGAGCCTGTTCAAATAGTCACCTCTGAGAGGCTGCGAGCTTACTCTGTGCCATCACCACGCACACACACACACAAACACAAAAACACACATGCACGCAGGCAATCCCTGTAGAACTTCCTTTGGAACCTGTGGATGAGCCTTCACAGCACTTGCAGAGGAATAGTCTGAAATTACTCAGATTTACTCCCAACTTTGTTTCCTGAACTCAAACCTCTAGACAGTAGATGTCTACTTGGGCTGAGCTTACCTGTTACTAGTGCTGAGGTTTTCAGGCCGAAGAAAACAGCCCTCTTTGGAGATGAGGGGTCAAAGTGACTTCAGGTGCCAATTGTAAGGCCTAAATTTCATCTTTTCAGAAATGTGAAGTCTCAAACACAACATTCTCCCCTATTCAAATGATAAAAGAAAAGCATTTTATTGTTCAAAATTCACTCACGCCATTAAAAAAAACAGAAATCAGGGGCTGGCCCTGTGGCCCAGTGGTTAAGTTCACATGGTCCGTTTTGGTGGCCCAGGGTTCACTGGTTCAGATCCTGGGCATGGACCTAAACACTGCGTTCATCAGGCCATGCTGAGGCGGCGTCCCACATGGAAGAACCAGAATGACTTACAACTAGGATATACAGCTATGTCCTGGGGCTTCGGGGAGAAAAATAAAAAGGAAGGTTGACAACAGAAGTTAGCTCAGGGCCAATCTTCCTCATCGAAAAAAAGCATTAAAAAAAAAAAAGAAAGAAACTTACGGGGCAGGCCCCGTGGCCGAGTGGTTAAGCTGGCACGCTCCGCTGCAGGAGGCCCAGTGTTTCGTCAGTTCGAATCCTGGGCGCGGACATGGCACTGCTCATCAAACCACGCTGAGGCAGTGTCCCACAAGCCACAACTAGAAGGACCCACAACGAAGAATATGCAACTATGTACCTGGGGGCTTTGGGGAGAAAAAGGAAAAAAAAAATAAATAAAATCTTTAAAAAAAAAAAGAAACTTACTTTTTTCTTTTTTTTGTGAGGAAGATTAGCCCTGAGCTAACATCTGCTGCCAATCCTCCTCTTTTTGCTGAGGAAGACTGGCCCTGAGCTAACATCCGTGCCCATCTTCCTCTACTTTATATGTGGGATGCCTGCCACAGCATGGCTTGACAAGCGGTTCCATGTCCTCACCCAGTATCCGAACCAGCGAACCCCGGGCCACCGAAGTGGAACGTGCAAACTTAACCACTTCGCCATCGGGCCAGCCCCTCAAACATTCTTTTTATCTAGAAGCTGATTCCAGCCCTCATATATTTCATTTTGCCCCTTATCTGCTCTGTAAGGTTAACAAGGTTCAATATACAGGCGTGGAAGGAAGGCATTCGGACAATATCTCTCCTTACCAAAGAAAGAAGGTTTTAAAGAGCAAAAAGCTTTCTTTGACATACCTTTTCTATAATTTCTATAATGTTCCATGAATGGACATTAATTCTATAACTAGAAAGTAAGTAAAAACATGTCGAAGAAAATAATCCATAACCAATCTATAAATGAAAATTTGGGTGAGTTTATTCTGAGCTTAAATCAGAGGATTATAACCCGGGAGAGTCTTTCCACAAAGGAACAGAGCATTCCAAAGTAGTGGGGGTATACAGGGTGGTTATATACCCTCAAAGAGTATGTTTCACATATGATTGAAATGTCCCTTTTACAATAGTCGCGAGGCTGCTCTGTCAGCACAGTGATTGATGGAAACAGCAGATAGGCCTGCTGTCTCAGTGAACCCCTCAGGCTGGCAGGTCTGTTGCCTCGAGCTGGGAGGTCACAGATGAGCGCTGCAATCAGTTCCCAGCCTAAAGAAAGATGCTTAATCTTTAAGGAGATGCCAACATTGGGAGGGGGAGGGAAGTTGCACCTTTATCTCCAAATGTCTAAGCAGATATACAATGCATGCTCAATGGCCACAGTCAGGCCCTTTTGGAAAAACAAAGTCAGGCCGAATTAGGTTTATACCAAATGGCTTCCTCATATACTCCAATATATCCTATTGCTTGCCATTTTTATTTGTCAAACAGAACACTCCAAATATCTTGCTATTGATCAATTGTCACAAGATTGGCAAATCATTTTTCACGTCATTTCAAGACTCTTTTAATAACAGTCCCAAATGCCAAAGTGCCTTTACCAATTCACATTATCATCACCCTGGAAAGATCGTCTCTCCCCACAGTTTTCAGGCAGCAGAGATGTACAGACCCAGAAGTGGAGAGGTAACCTCAGTCGTTTCACAGCACGCTTGCAGACCAGAAAGCAAAGCTTCGGAATTCTGGACGCACGTTTAAGTGATGTTACTGCAGACCCTGACGCCATTCACATTGGTGAGATATTGAGATTTCCACAGGTGACTTTGTGGACACACGGGGCACTCCAGCCATGAGGACTTGGGCTGTTGTGTTCGTATCAGCAGAAGCGGTCTGAGTTCCACCTCTGAAGGACAACATGAAGGTTACTGACCATCGTATCATGGCATCTAGAGTTCTACCGTTCAGGAAGCCTCCGTGGACGTCAAAGACTTGTAGGCTTCCGAGAGTCCCCTCTAAATGACGGATGCCATTGCCCTCCGTGATGAGCCCTCACGTGGCTCGCTGCCTGGAAAGGAGTGGATAGAGACCTCACGGCTGCGCTGGGCCGCAGGAGAGAGGTGGGGCAGGAGAAGGAGACGGAGCCCAAGACCAGCTTCCTGTTTCACACGCTTTCCAGGTTTGGCCTTAAGTACTGGCTGGAGGGGCAGACACCCAGCCCCACTCCACCATGCCACGCACCTGACGGCAACACTCCAATCACCCCTAAGGCTCAGAGAGCAGACACAGTCCCTGGGCCCTCCTGGGCCTTGGCTTCTACCAGCCTCAGAGCAGCCAGAAGCAAACCTGCCAGGCAGTCTCAGCTTGCTTTACTGAGGAGGTTCATGCTGAACAGAAAAAGCGTCAATAACAACTGTGTTTGAGCCCCTGTTATATTCCTGGCCCGACCACAGGGTCTATGACGTCACCACTTCTGGACATCCAAAGCCACCATTTTAAGCATCCGAGACTTGATGGTGTGCCCCTGGCATACAGCTTGGTGCCCGCAGATGTCCTCAAGCTTTGTGAAGGCACAATTTCCACATATAGTTCTCTTTTAGTGCCTTCGTTTTATCCTCAAAAATAGGATGTTGTCTCTGAATCCTGCAGAGAACCACACAGTGCTCGCTAGGTGGCTATTGGTTGATTCACAGCCCTGGCAGAACAAATTCTGAATCTGATCATGGTTGGGCACAATCGCCCCCGCCTCTTGCATATCCTCTCTCCAGAATAGTTTTTGTATATTCCAAGCTAAAATCTGATGACTTTAATCCTAAGGAACATCTGCTCTGCATTATCGCAAACAGAGATTGGCGACCTTTAACCTTGATCCAAAGCAGCAATAAGACAGGAGTCAGCCTCACTAGGCCAGTTGACATGGGACACAGTCAGCGAAAACAGCCACTCTCTAGGCACTATTACCAAAATCCAGGATGTCGGTGAGAATATCGCCAGGCGTGGGCTGTGCTGTCCTGAGAAAAGCAAGAGGAGAGAGATCAAGAGGGCACAGAAAGAGGGAAAGGGACAATGAGGAGGAGGAGGGGTGCCCCCCCACCCATTCTCGGCCCAGTCGGGTAGGGAGTCCAGGGTTGCCAGATGAAGCAATAAAAACACAGGCTATCCAGCTAAACTGGAATCTCAGATAAATGATGAGAAGTTCTTTAGTACAAGTGCACCCCTGTGGAATACTTGGGGCATACTTAGACTAAAAAAAATTTATTGTTTATCTGAAATTCAGGTTTGACCAGCACAATCTGCACCATGATGAGGACCACAGAGATTTTGAAACAAGACAAACCCAGGTTTGAATCCTGCAGTTACAGTTACTTCTTGGTCGTGAGGCTCCAGCCTCATCGTGTGGCTTCTCTGAGGCTCAGTCTCCACGTCTTAAAGTGAAGAAATGGCCTCGCTTCATGCTCTGTCATGGGGATTAGGAATAAGCAAATTCTGAGCCAGCAAGTGCTGACAGGACGACATCCTCGGCTCAGTTCTCTCAGATGTTGTCATACTTGCAGCTTCACCCTTCTTCCCACTCGAGTCTGAAATATCTCTAAACTCCAGATCTTTGTGCAGCCATGTCCTCCCCTGCATCACCACTCCACTCCTCGCAATAAGGAGAGCGCGTGTTAATTTTCACAGATTTTCTCCCCATTACAGATAATTCACTGTCATAAAGTGTCATAAAGACTATGGCGTTTTAATTCCCCAGCTCAAGGAAGACATGGCAGGTCCTGAAGGCTGAGAGCCAGGGTCACCCAGGGACAAGAGCGCACAGTATAATCAGAGGCGTCCACAGCCACAGAACACCAGCTATCAACTTACTCCTCAGACTGGACGCTAATGAAGCCACTCCCTGCAGATACACTAGGAGTTCAACAGGTCTCTCTCTCTGTTTTGTGCTGGTCTCAGCCTCTCAATAACCAGTGTTGTGGTGGGACCAGCCCTTGTGGTTCTTGCTGTGATTGTGACACGCCCTTCAGCAACAACCGTCAGGAAACTTAAAAAAAAATAAATAGAATTTGTGACTTACAGGACCTGGAAATCACACAGCACACCTGGGGCCACATGGCAAGGTCAAGGGAGGGAGAGAGAGAGAGTACATGGGCCTGGGGTTCTGCTTTTATTGGGGTCGACCGTGGGGGCCCAGGGTTCCAGGGGCTCACTCTTCATTGGTGAATTTAAAACATAAGAGTGAGAATTTAAAGTGCAGAAAGAAAAAACAAGTGGCTCAAACAGTCAGTTATCAAAATCAACCAAAGGAGCCTCACAGAGGGGCCTGGCTCTGCATCTGGTGGTGTGGCCAGAGAAGTGTTTGTTGGAGACAGCCATCTCTGAAGCAGATACTGCACAATCAAAGCTTAAGTCAGGCACTTGCATCACAAGAAGAAAACCAACCATCAGTTAGTTAGCCTCAAGGTGCGTGGTTAAGCTCAGCAGCAGTCTGTGCTTGTTTATGGTGTGGTTACAGCTGTTGGTAGGTCAGTTGTAAATATCTGATCTGGATGCTCCTGGGAAAACCCTTTCCGTCCTCATGAAAGATTCAGGGGGCAGACTTACTTCACTCAGCATAATGCCCTCAAGGTTCATCCACATCGTCCCAAATGGTAAGAGTTCATCTTTTTTATGGCTGAGTAGCATTCCATTATATATATATATATACCACATCTTCTGTTCTGTGTCCGCTGATGGGCACTTAGGTTGTTTCTGTATCTTGGCTAATGTGAGTAATGCTGCAATGAACATAGGGATCAGATGGAGAAAGATAAATGCCACAGGAATATAGAAAACAAAACAAAACCTCATAGAAGCAGACACCAGATTGGTGGTTACCAGTGGTTACCAGAGGGGAAGGGGGTGGGGGGACGGCGAAATGGGCAAAGGAGTCAATTATATGGTGATGGATAGAAATACACTTTTGGTGGTGAAATTGATGTAGTGTATATGGATGTTGAATTATAATGTACACCTGAAACCTATACAGTGTTATAAACCAATGTCAACTCAACCCTTTTTTTTAAAAAGGGGGGGGGGCCAGCCCCAGTGGCCTAGTAATTAAGTTGATATGCTCCACTTCAGCAGCCCGGGTTTGGTTCCTGGGTGCAGACCTACACCACTCGTCTGTCAGAGGCCATGCTGTGGCAGCGACCCACATATAAAAAGAGGAAGACTGGCATGGATGGTAGCTCAGGGCAAATCTTCCTCAGAAAAAAAAAAAAAAGGTAGCAGAAACTGAAGCCACTGTTTAACCCTAAAAATCGTTCCCTTTGGCTCTCTTGATAGGAAGAGTGTAGTGACTTTTAATAAGACAGAGCATCATGAAAGAAACCCCACAGACACAAAGGGAAATGCTTACCTCAGAAACTGCCAGTGACAAACCTGTATCTCACCTCCTTCTGGATAAGAGTATGCAGCCAGGAGCCGAAGGCCTGCTTTCAACAGCCAAAGGGTCCAATGTACTCTGAAAAGTTTACCAACATCGCCCCGTGGCTGCAGTGGTCTCCAGCCGTGCAGGGGAGTGGGCCATCAGTGAGACCCCAACAAACGCACCCACCGTGAGAGGGAGGGAAACGGAGACAGCCTTCCAACAGCTCCACGGTATTTCTGTATCCATCCTTGATTCGCCAATTCCACCACAAGAAATCCATCTTAAGGACATGCTCATTCACAAAGTTAAATATGTATTCATACAGAAACGTCCCTGCAGAATCGCCTACTGTAGCAAACAGTTAGAGAACATCAACGCCTCTCGATAGAGGGCCAGTCGACCTTTATGGTGCGCTCACCCTGGGGTACGCACGGCTGTTAACAAGGGTGGGGTAGATCTGTAGGTCCCCATGTGAGGAGCTTTCTAAGACATCTTTAAGGGTGTGAGGAAACTGTTCGGAGTCCCGCTGTAGCCCCAATATGTTAAAGGAAAGAAACGCCACAGTGTTTACGGTAGCCCATGTCTGTAAAGGCTCAGTTAAATGTCTTGAGTGGTCCATACTTAAGTGTTAACAGTGCTCACAGCTGGAGAAAAACCTTCACGGGGGAAATGGAGGGAGGCTGAGACACTTAACTCGACACACCTCAAGACCGTTTGAGTTTTAAGCCTACATGTGTTTGAGCGTCACTTGTATTATTTTAACTAATTACTTTTAAAAAGAAATGTTAAGAAGAACTAAATTAACCACTTTGAATTTTCTCTCCAAATCTTATTTACTTACCCACAAAGCCTTTCTTTATAAAACAGATGATAAATAAATGAAAGGCAATAGGATATATTGGAGCATATGAGGAAGCCATTTGGTTCAAAACTAATTCAGCCTGAACTTGTTTTTCCCAAAGGGCCTGACGTGATCTGTTGAGCACGCATTGTACATCTGCTTTAAACATTTACAGTGTTCCAAAGACAGGAATGATGCCCTTAACGACAGGGATGTAGCTCCCCACATATCAGCATCTCCTTAAGGATAAGCATCCCTTCCCAGAAACTAAGGATTAATTACTGACCTGCTGTGCTCACCTTGTGACCTGCTGTGCCAGCTAAGGATCTCGTGTCAGTTGTAAAAGGGACATTCCTGTCTTATGTGACGTGTGCTCTTTGTTGCAGGATGGAATGTAACCACTCTGTACACCCCACTTCTTTGCAGCCCTTTCTTCCTTGGGGAAGGCAGGCCCGGGCTAGTCCTCAGACCTGGCTCCCAGTGAACTCACCCCGATTTTGATTTATAGATTAATTATGGATTATTTGCCTTGACACAGGAATCTCAGAGAGAAAATCTAAATCGTGAGCCTGTGGCAAATTCACACACATCTAGGATTTCCAGGGAGGATATTTGTCCAGGATTCTGAGATCTAATTGCTCCAGGGATGGAGGAGACTCCTAGGAAGAATTTATACCATGGGTCAAGTAAAGACACTCAGGTTTAGTTCAACGATCCTGCAGAACCATCCTGAAGGAGGAGAGGGGGTTATTGAGCATACATGTAGACTGCGATCACAGAGGTCCCCCAGGTTGCCCTTGACACAGGGATTTTTAACAAAGCCTTGGAGAGAGAAGCCTGTTCAAAACACCAACAAACCAACCAACCAACCAAGTCAAAACCATCAGAACCCGTGAGTCACCAGGAGCATCAGACCGCAATGCACTGTCAGTGTGGAGAGGCTGCGCCCACAGCGACCAGTTAAACTGGATTCTGAGCAGGAAGGGGGAGGGAGGTGTGACCAAGGTGAGGAAGAGAAGTGAAAGGGCTTCTCCTTCTTTTCTTTTTAAAATTGCTTTATTGAGGTCATATTGGTTAATAACACTGGGTAACTTCAGATATACGTTATCACATATCGGTTTCTGCATCGACTCCATCTTGCTCACCCCATAGTCTAGTTTTTATCCATCACCATACATATGTGGCCATGTGGCCCTTTACCCCTTTCACCCACCCAACCCCCTTCCCCTCTGCTAACCACGAATCTGTCCTCTTTGTCCATGTGTTTGTTTATCTTCCACATATGGTGTTTGTCTTTCTCTGTCTGGCTTATTTTGATTTAACATCTTACCCTCAAGGTCCACCCACTTTGTTGGAAATGGGACGATTTTGTCCTTTTCTATGGCTGAGTAGTATTCCATTGTATATATACCACATCTTCTTTATCCGCGCATCTGCTGATGGGCTGATGGGCACTTGGGTTGCTCCACAATTCTGAGGTGAATTTCGTTAACCCCAGCAGAGCAGGTGAGGGAGGGTTGCCCCACTTGCAGGTTCCCTCGACAACTGTTGGTTAGATCGGTGACTCTGAACTAACCGTGGAAGATAAGGAGAGAGCAACCACAGTGGGGGAGAGGTGGGGTGTGTTGTTTGATAAAAGCATGTTCTGTGTTATATAGTAATTTTATTGTAGGGCAAGTTGTCAAATCTTCTCGTTTTGATAATACAAATATTGATGGAAGGTGGGAAATGGTTCCATTTAACAAAATGGGGCATGGCCTAAAAATTACGAGAACACTGAAGTCAATCTGATTTATTATTTTATTGCTCAGATCCTTTTCTGGGGGGAGAGTTACAGAATAGCCTGATGTTATTTTGGTTAAAATATAATTAACAGCTAACATTTAATAAGTACTTTGGACATGCTGGGTAACATTCTGAGGTGTACACTAAATGTTCTCACGACAGCTTTGTGATACAGATGCTATTAAGATCTTCCTATCTCAGACGGGAAAGTGAGGCACAGAGAGGTCACACGGCTCCAAGTGACCAAGGCAGGCTCTGAACTCTGAGGTGCATCTCTGAAGCGCTACGCTGCACTCCCTGTATACAGCCGAGGTTTGGGGGATTAATAAAATCTACTTTTTCTCTTTGCCCAAATTTGGGACCATTGAGAGATGGACACAGAGACCAAGCTAAGAAAATGTTAATTTGATTACTGATAAAGCCGGACTGAAGGATGGCTTGGGTTTCTAGGCAAGAAGTCTTGCGACCACTTCATTTTTCATGAGGTTGACTTACCCAGCCAGGCACTGCACTGCCCTACGTCGCAGGTCTCCCGGTGCGGCCAGGTCCTGTCCTAGAGGAGCAGGGCAGACAGCACTCCCAGACTTACCAGTCAGATCATTCTTCCTTTTCCCTGGAGGAGCAGTGGGTGTGAGTGAAGCAGGGTTTGGAGGCCAAGGACGCTTCCCTAATGGATGGGCTATGCTGACAGTGGGCGTGTTCTCCCAACATTCGGATGCATGCATAAAGACGGCTGTAAAATGAATAAACGGAGGTATGGGGGAACACATGGAACGGGGCAACAATCAAGTAAGAGGAATGGTAATGGTTCCGTGTTACAATCCAAGAATAGTAATGTTTTTGGAAAAGACAACTGAATGATGATCAATTTTTGAGAGACAAAAAAGAGCTTAAGTGAAGAGGTAGTCAAACCAGATGCTTAAATAATTTTCTGATGGTCGTCATCAAGCACCAGTAAGGATGTCTGCCCAGAGTGGAGCGGCCATGCGAGAACCCGACTGTGGAGATCGTGCGAGTCACGTGTTACCCACTGTTTCTGAGTCCAGCCTTGACTTCTCCCTCTCTTGGTGCACACGCCCATTTGTGCAGACCATCATGTAATAGCTGATGAAATGAATGCCCAAAGGTGACACACCAGAGCATTTTGGAGGCAGCGAAGAGCAGTGAAAATTACCTCTTCCAACGCAATACAGAGTCGGCTATTTCTGAGGTGGCACCAAAGAAGTAAAAACTGAACCATTGTATTCTGAGAGAAAAGCACAGTAAGATTCAACTTTGTGCCTCTAGAAACGTCTGGGGAAGACGCAGTCACTGGAAAGACACTCCTGACCAAACCAGCTTTCTCTGGCAAATTGCTCGTCTTTCTATCCCTTGGTTTCCTTTTGCGTAAAACACAGATGTTACCTTTACACCTGCCTCAAGGACGTGCTATGAGAAAGAGAATGTCCTCACTGTGGAATAAAAGTGGTTTTGGCTCTTGTGTTGTTTTGTGTTGATTTTAACGTTTTGAGAATAAGAAGCGAAAGAAGAAGCGGGTTTTCTCCCAAAGCTGAAGCAGCCCAGGCGGAGGGCCCCTCACTTTCCTGGGTTTTCCCAAGGTTGCACGTGTCCTTCAGGAGGGGTACAAGGAGGGGCAGCACGGCCCCAGCCTGGGGGTCACCTCACGCCCTGGTGGTGGTCCTGGTATTGCTGTATGGAGAGCACACTGTTAGCATTACCTCCACCAACATTGAATCTTGGCAACAAACAGCCTCTGCGGGACCACTGAGCACCGGGACCCTCTCTTTATCTCCAAGGACTGGAGCTGGGAGGGAGCACTGGAGTCGACAGTGCTTGGCTGAGTGGGAGCAGCTGCAGCAGCCTCTGCTGGGGTGTGGGAGGGAGGAGGGTGGGCGTCAGAGGTCAAAGAGTCTAGCCAGGTCAAGGTTAAAGTCCTCCAAGGCTTGCCCTTGGGCAAGGAGCATCTCTTGAGCAGGAAGTTGTGAAAACGTGTAGAGGAGGCGTCACCAACATGGAGTCAGGACACTGAAAACGACTCTTAGTTTATTCTGATATTTTATTTATGATTAAAAATAAACTGTAAACAGCCACACTAGGGGAAAGACTGAACTGTCTTTCCAATCTCTCTATAGGAAACAATATTACAAAATCTTTGTCGTACTAAGATGTAATCAAAGAGTATATAAGAAAAAAATAATTTTAGGGTATGTCAATCAGTTAATTAAAAGATAATATTAATACTGTGGGTTTTTTCTACATTTTTAATGTACGTGGTATTCGTTAGCTCTAAAATTTGTAGCTTGTGGTGATTAACAATTCTAAATATTCAATTATGTGTTCTTTTTCTTAAATTGTATGAAGTTCGAGTTGTATAGACTTCAGGTTCAGCAGCCTGGGACCTGCTGGCACCATAGGATTTGGTGTGGTGGGAACAACGAGCTCCAGGAGTCCCAGCCCAGCTCCACTGGCCCCCAGAGAGCACCTGAGGAGCTGGAGCGGCTGCTGGGGAGGAGCAGAGTGAAGACTCAGTGGTTTGCGCCCGGACGCCGGGCCCAGACAGGCAGGGAGGACCAGCCCGCCTCTGCCCGGGGTGTAGGGAGTCCCTCCCGGGCCACACTCAGGGGCTCAGGTCTTCTTCCAGGAGCGATGGGAGCCAGCAGCAAGCTCTGAGCAAGGCGGGGGTCCTTAGATGGGGAGGCAACGTGCCAGCTAGAGAGAAATGGGGGTGGTTCTTCGGGATCATCTGAGAAACATGGCTGCGCGTCTGTGTCCTTGAGGAGCATCACCCCGAGCCTGTGAGGAGCCAGGGCCACTGGCCTCCCCCGCAGCCCTCGCGCAGTCAGTCAACTCCTGGGTCTGCGGCCAAGCGCTGCAAAAACCCTGGGGGAGATGAGTTTCCTGCCTCCTCTCAGCTTCCAATCAATCATTCAGAGGGGAACCAGAGCCTGCCAGGTAAAGAGATACGTGAACTCCAGGCAGGATCACTGCCCCATCCCACAGAGATAACTTTTCCCTTCAGGCGGGGGGCAGAGTGTTTTAAAAACAAATTATTCTCATTCAGTCACTGTTTCCTAGCAACCAAAGAAAGCATCTGTTTCCTGATGTCTGTGGGCACCAGCCCAATGAGCGATGCTCCAGCCGCCTCCAGAAGCAGAGAGAAGACAAAGGCACTGGACTCGGTCTTGGTCGGTGAGAGATCCTGAATGGGGAATCTGTGAAGAGCTGGCGCCGAACAGAACAGCTGAGGGGCCCATGGCAGGGATGCAGGGCACAGAGGGGCCGCAGGGAACATGCAGATAGTCTCGGGGCGTGGTGTTCCTATAGAATATGGTCTGTGACCGCTGCGGGCTGGTTTCCACGAAACTGCTATCGCCTGAGATGGCTGACATCTTTCCAGCAGCCCTTTCACGTGTATTTCCAGCCAGAGTCTTGTTTTCACTAAAGCTCCATAAACAGAAAAGAGTGACTGGCTGAATTCAGCTCTAAACGGAATAGGGCCTCTGCAGTGGCCCTCTCAGCCGGGCACAGCTCCTCAGTGCGCGAGTCCCTGAACGCTGCAGACGGGAGGGGCTCTGATCGTTCAGTGCTTGCTGCACAGAGGAGGAAACAGCAACACAGAGAGGCACACTCAGTTGTCCAAGATGGCACAGCTAGTTGGCAGCCTCACAGGGTCTCTGACCTCCAGCCAAGTGGATTGGGGTGGGAGACGCCCATATTTTAGAGTTAAGCCTTTGCACGTCATGCTGCATTGAATGGCAGGGGAGGGAGGGTGGCTCTGAGAGGAAGCATCGTGGCAACCAAGAGACGAAACTTTATCACTCCTAAGTCTGAAATTCAAAGAATCACAAAACAAGAATGGGTTAAAACAAACGCTAATTCTTTTGCTTTTTAAAAAGGCAGGAAGCTAAGAGAGCCCCTTACTCCCCAGTCAAGGAATTGAAGAAGGACAAATGTTTTTCCAACTTACTGAATTAGCAGAATGATAGCACATGTCAACCTTTATGGAGCTGTAGAAAGTCAGGGCAGAAAGTGTTGTGGTGAAGTTAACCAGCTCGTCACGTCTCAGACGACACCTGAGGCTGGGGCCATGAAGGGCCAAGAGACTTGGCGACAGCCACTCCAGTCAGCGATGGAGTGGACACTGCACCCGGCATCCGGCCTCCTGGGGTCCGGAGCTTTGCCTTCTCTGGGCCACAAAGCCACCCCTCTGGCTTGCAGCGTCCTCTCCCACTGCTGTCTTGCAGAGAGCAGTATCACTGTCTTTGCAGTCAGTCCTGTGGGACGGACGCTCCTGCTCTCTCCCCCTCACCTTTCCCAGCTCCCCTCCAAGGCTAAAGCAGAGGGAGCAGCAGCAAGAATGGTCCAAAATAATTAAACTGGTCTGGTGAAGAATTCGTTTTAAGTCGGTGGCATCCTGTTGCCTCTGCTTGTTGTTGGAGAGCTGAACCAAATGAAGTTTAACGTTTATACGGTACAATTAAAAAAAGTTTGTAAAGTTTTTTTCCCAAGCATTTTTAGAGTAGTGATTCAAAAACATATGCATAATTTCAAAAGTACAGAAGGTAACATAATGAACATCCATGGAACTATCACCTCAGAGTCAACAATGTTAATGTCTTTCTTGTATGTGTGTATTGGTCACGGTTCTCCAGAGAAACAGAGCCGACAGGATGTGTGTACACGTAGAGAGATTTAGTTTCAGGAACTGCCTCCTGTGACTGTGGTGGCTTGGCCAGTCCAAAACCCGAGGAGGTGGGCTGGACTCAGGGAAGAGCTGCAGTAGGGGTCCAAAGGCCGTCTGCTGGCAGATCCCTTCTTGCTCAGGAGAGGTCAGTCTTTGTTCTTTTAAGCCCTTCAACTAACTGGATGAGGCCCACCCAAATAATGGCTGCTAATCTGCTTTGCTCAAAATCCACTGATTCAAATGTGACTCTCAATCCAAAAAGCACCTTCACAGAAACATCCAGAATAATGTTTGACCAAATATCTGGGCACATTGGTCCAGCCAAGTCAACACATAAAATTAGCCATCATAATTTGCTTTAAATCTTTTCTAAGAAATAAAAACATCTCAGATATAGTTGATATCCCATTCATACCTCTCCCTGGGCACCTCATTCATAGTGATGATTTTTTTCATAAACTCCTTTTTGAGACTTCAGACTCCTTTTGACCCCATCACCTGAATTCCAATTTCTGGCTCCATGTGGGGGTGGGAATGGAAGACATGGCCTCACATTGGCCGTCAGCACAGGTTTTTTCAAGGGCCTCCTGGCCTTAGGAAGCTGTATGTGTGTTCTGTGGAGAGCTCCATCCCGGGCCATTGCCCCAGGCTGGATTCACTGGGAGTCGGTGTGTTGAAAGTGCACAGAACTCAAACATAGTCAGATCACAAACCATCCAAGTTTGGATGGTTCTGCCCACATAGTCTCACCCACTGTTACTTGAGCCATGCCTGCTTCACTTGCTAGTTTCTCACAAGGATAAGGAAGTGGTGAATGTGGAAACACTTGCAGGGAGTAAGAGGCATTGGATCTGCTCAAGTCCTGTGCCCTGGCCTCCAGACAGCTCTCTGACCTGGAAGCTGCTGGGGAAGAGGCTTGAGCCCCACACGCTCTCGGATCCCTTCCAGGGCCAGGACTCCATGACTGGTATTTGGAGTGATAGCATCCCTGACTCAGTTCTCTCTGATTCGCTGCTGTAGCTTCTGGCTCAGAGAGGCTGGGTCTCACGGAAGGAAATCAGGGGCAGTGTAAGCCACAGACACCTGCTAGCCGGGTAAACCTTTCGTCATGGAAAGAAGGCTCCTGAAGAAGGAGATGAAAAAGCTCCTGTAAGTATGACTGAGAACGACTGTTGCTTGTTACACGCGACATTTGGTGGGTTTCTTGTCATAGCTGGTGTGGATATCGGCAGGGGTAAAAATCCAAGGGAGAATCTACTGCACTGGCTGAAAAAGCCAGATGATGTCGCCTGTCTGCGGCCCGCGGCCCCCACCTGGTGCCCAGGGGCGCTGAATCTCCTGGGAGGATGCTTCTGCCAGCAGCTCGGGGTCTAGAGCCTGAGAGCGGACCAACCCTCCCCCCACCCCTGTCAGCCTGTGCTGGGTGGGGTGGATCCAAGAGGGCCCTGCTGGTGAAGACCCAGGGCCGATTCCTGGAACAAGTGCCCAGGGCCCAGCATTCAAGTGGCAGCCTCAGCCTCTTTTATCGTCAGTTTTATCAACTAAGCAATTCACCTCCTTTTTCTTGCCATCTGGACTTTTTTTTTTAAACCAACAAAGAAACCATTAAGTTTTCCCATGGAAAAATTTTTCTCCTGCAGTAGCTTTTCTTTAACTTGATACTTTGTTAAGAGACTGGTGACAATCATAGACCATAGTAAAAGGGAAAAATGGTCACGTTCTATTTCACATGTATTATGGGCTCAACACCCATAACACCATTTTCAGCCAAGGCCTTACCACGGTCTCCATCCAAAGCCCTTTGTGTGCCTACTGAGATAATCATCTTCTAACTAGTCCTAAAGAAATGCTAGAATAAACTATGTATGAATGCACATGTTCACACATGTGTGTTTGGAGGCCAACACAATAAAGAAGACTTCATAATCAGGAATGCCAATTCCTCCACACACAACTGGAATTTCAAGACTGATTCAAAAGTGCTTTTATATCCAAAGGATAAGTTTAGGCTACTTCAAATAAAGTAACTTGGAATTACAAAGTAAAAATTCGAGAATTTTTTTCATCAATTTAAGCTTAATAATTCAGAAGAAGAGATTTCAGGAGCCAGAAACAAACTTATCCCCCCAGAGTGACATGCTCAAAGCATGTGGTAGAGACCTTGACAGCAGAACTGGCCTGACGTAAACTGTGCGATTTTGGAGACCGACCTCAGAGACCCCAGAGCGCTTTTTCCTGCATCTAGCCCCTCTTCCTGCCTCTCCCAAGACGGTGCCCTGCCAGTCTCCTCCCAGGGCCTGTATTCTGTCCTCCCTTGTTCAGTGTCACTGTCAGGAAGGGATCTGAAGAGGATGCACTCAAGTGGAGTCACTGAGATGTTTTCATGCGCAGCTCCTCCTAAAGGTATCTGCATTCTAATGGGGGCAGCCCTGGCAAAAGAATCCATGTGTACAGAATGTCACGTGTCTGGAATCCATCAACTCTGGACGTTGGGCCTGAGTCTAACACGGCAGCAGGGGACCCTTACTGTAAACAGTGGGTCTCAATGCTTTCCGTTTTGTAAAACCTTTCCTGCATTTGGGGATTTATCATACTCCCTGCTTTCCTATAAATTCTGTTCTATGTGACTTTAATTTTCAGATAAACGAGATTTATTAATCACAGTTAGACATTTTACACCTGCAGCGTTGCAGAATTGCGTTTAAATCAAAATGCAGTATTAACTCAGCTGCCAGAGCCATCCAAGCAGGACTTGTCTAGCGTTTCGGGGGGCAGGGGCGGCTGGGAAGGATGCTCCTGTGTTCTGAGCTCCTGCATCGTTCCCAATGGAATGGTTCAATCCTGCTCTCTTGCTTTCAAGGGGAGATTATGTTGGCATCAGACTTCGAGAAAATGAATTTGACCCAAAAGGAAGAAGGCAGCCCACCTTGCTAGATGACATGGTAAAGGAAGGCTTGTGAGTCACAATGTGTTATGTGTGTGTCGAGGGGACGGAACGAGGATGCGTGTGTCTCGTGAACAAGGCCAATCTTCACACCCCAGACATCCCCTTACTCATCTTCTCATCCCACGACTGTCCATGTGGTCTTTTCAACTCATTAAACTGAGGGCAAAAGAATGAGAAAAGGAAAGTCATGAGACTTCTATTTGCTATTAGAAACGATTAAAATGCAAGATGAGTGCCAGGTTAAATGTTACATACAGGATGTTAAAATGTTTCTGACAATATTAGCTATCATGTAGTTCTCAAATATATGTATATTTTTCTATTTGCATTAAGGGAGAAAATCAAAGAATTGAATAATCCTAAAATTCTTTGTGTTATTATTCATGTTGAAAGACAGATTCATGTTACATAATGAAAGTTCACTTCACATAAATTAAGGAGGAAGTTGTGTAAAGATCTAATCCAGAAGAAATTAGTAAACCTTGGCTTTTTTATGCTCACCCAGTTTCTATTCTTGCACATTTAATAAGGAAGAAAGGTACCCCCCCGCCCCACCCTGTCTGACTTCCTCGCAGCTGAAGAGGCAGAGAAACCTTGTGCTCTCAGTACTTCTCTGCACACATTAAGTGGAGAGTTCCATCCATCAGATAAGTGCTTCCCAGACTTTAATGAGGTCTCATCACAAGGCCCTTCTGATTGGGGGTCTGTGGTGGGGCTGGGAACTGCCGTTTCCAACAGCACACGGGTGAGGCCCGCGGGGCTGGTCCAGGCGTCAGACTCTGGATGAGGTTTCACAGCTGATCACAGTCCATTTTCTTTCTTCCTTCCTTTTTTTTGGGTTCTCTTTTCAGTTTGATTCTGTCCCTGGAAGAAATAATTACATTGTTTAGAGACTGTCTGAATTAGATAGAACCTTAGAAGCCTCTGAAAACACGAAAACAAAACCAACCTTCCCTTTCTGGGGTCGGTGGGGAGGAGGGAAGGGCTGTTTGACAGACAGATGGTGAACATGATGAGAAATGACCAGGAGAAGGGACTGTGGGGTGGGGGAGGGGGGTGGACAATGGGCTCGGTCCTCACTCCTTCCCCGAGTCTGAGACGCAGCAGGTCTCTGAGTCAGGCCCGCCTCCCGCCCTCTGCTCACGCTGGCCCCACCTGGACGTCCCCCTCCACCTGCAGACCTCCTCCTCCTCAGGCCCAGCTCCACTGGGGCCTCTCCTCTGAAGCCCCCTGGGACCCCCCATTCCCCAGGTGGATGACCACTTCCCCGTGCCCCAGGGACGAATTTCTGACGTTCTGCTGGCAGAATTAGAAATTGTTCTCTGTGTCCCTCTTCCTCTACCTTCATCTTTTCCTATTTTAAAATTTAAGGAATCTGAGGCTCAGAGAACATCGGTTGCTCACCCAAGGACACACCACGAGTCGTTGGCTAAACCTAGATTTGAACCCAGATTCCCTGATCCAGTTTAGCATCCTTTCCAGGAACGTATCCTTTCTTTTCCTGTCCACACAAGTCAAAGAATCTGCTCTAGGGGGAGGTAAATTCAGCCCCTGAAGATCCCTAATTATTTCCGTCTGAGCATCAGGTTACTGGACAGAGCTGCTGATCCTCACCACGTGGACAAGACAAAACTGTAGAACGGGCTTAGCAGCAACATGGTCCCTAGGTCCAGGGGGCCCTGGGCCAGCATGTAGGCTGATGTGCAGTGTCCCCCTGTGCTCCCTGTTCCAGGCTCACTATGACCTGGCCGTCAGTGCTACGCTGCAATGGCTGGATCACTCAGAAGACCTAACTTGGCTGGAGCGGGAGGAAGTGTAAGTTGAAATCGTTTTCTGGTTTTTTTTTAATGTGTGACTATCAGTGATGACAGAGGACGTCCTGTCTGGCGTCTTCCACCGTGAGGTACTCTGATTTGAAAACATTGCCAGGCAAGTGTCCGTCTCCAACTAGAAATCTGAAGAAACACCTCAGTTGTCAGCCCAGGAAGTCACAGAGGTGTTCACATGTTTTGCATCTCTGCCGACTGGTTTCTGTCAGATGAAGCTCTTTCTTGCGGGCACGTTGTGCCTTAGCGACACGACTGCTCTCTTGTGTACGTGCTGAGGTTTGAAACGGTCCGTTCTGTGGGTAAAGGCTGCAGTCTTTCCCCAAGGACTGTCGGCCGCGATTTCTAAGCATTTAACTAGATGTCCCTGAGCTGAGCTGTTTGAATCAGAGTCGTGTCCTTCCCCTGATGACTGGCCTTTCTCCCTGTGAGCTGGACAGACCCACTCAGTTGGTAAGAACATGAAACCAGCGAGGCCAGGCCCAAGGAGCTTCTTCCAGAGGCGGCTCATTTCTTCTGCTCCAGGCCTTAGCTCACACATTGGGTCCACAGTGGCTGTATCAGTCAGGGTTTAGTTGTAATCAGCAGCAAATCCAGTCTGAACACATGTAAGCAAAAAAAAAAAGGGAGGGGGTTTATTGCCTCTGTATCTGAAGAGCGCATGGGCAGGTCTGCGTCAGGCATGGCTTAATCCAAACCCCAGACCGTGTCACTGGGACATACCTCCTGACTCTTTCCTTTGGGTGGACGTTATTCTTAGCTTCAGCCCTCTTCACCATGGCATTCGGTCCAGGGCAGAATCGGGGCTCAGTGGCTCTGCTGGCCCTGACGCGTCTGGGGAGGAGTGGGGATGGGGGCGTGACGAGCTTAGTCCCCAGCGTGTTTTCCCCCCTTGGAATGTCGAAGTGCTGCTGGGGTCCCCGGGAGCACACAAGCTCACAATGGGAAACACAGTCCCCCAAGCAAACCGCCACAGAAGGGTGAGGACATGCACAGAACCGTAATTGTCCACCGTGGGGCCCGTCTGCCAGTGTCTGATCGCTGTGAGAACATGGACAGGTGAGGGCAAATATATTGCCATGCTGGAAGATTCAAATTCAGAGTGTGAGCTGTGCTGAGGGCAGACTGGTCACATCCATCTTTCGAATTAATACACAGCACACGGCCACCGGATTATTGTCACAACCGTAGCAGGCATCTAAAGAACAAGCATAACCCCTATTCTTATTTACTCATCCTCCCCCTTAGGAAAATGCCATTTCGTGGCAGACCCATATATGCAAACCGCAGGGAACGAGAAGCAATGATTTTATCGTCTTACGCTGGACTCTTAATGGTAAGGAAAGAACACTGTGCGCATATACGGAGAGTCTATATCTACTGTGTGCATTTTGATATTAATGTGTATTTATTTTATTTTTCAACCAAATGTTTCTGTTTAGGATTTACTAATATTAAATGTTTCATTTTTATAAGATATAATAAAAAGATATATATTGTATTTAAGGGGCAAAAAAACCCAGAATGAAACACATAAATAACTAGTATTTGGATACGCTGATTTATCCATTTATTTAGAATTTATTTATTTAGTGCCCAGGCACCATCCTAGATGTGCTGGACAGTTTTGTTCTGTAGTAAAAGAGAAGCCACGATCTGACAAGACATTTTTTGCTGTTTAACAGAACAGAATCCCAATTGAGGAAGTCTTTACAATTTATAGGGCTGGTTCTTCTGCCAATTCTGGTGCCACCAAGGTAAGGGCAACCTGAGACTATCAATGTAAGGGATTTTTAGAGAGACTTTCTCTCTTTTATAAATTTATAATGTACTTTCAGGCATGAAATAACAGTTTTATATCAAACGTACAAAACCAGGTGTAGCCACGTCTCCCTTGGATGACAATGTCTGTAAAGTGCTTTCCTTGCGTGGAGGACGGTATCAGCAGGACGACTGTGTCCAGTGACAGGCCAGGCAGAGGCAGCAGGAGGGCACCAGCCTGGAGACCCGCTTCGGCCTGTCTCCGATTAAGTTTCTCACTCACTCTTGTGACGTGGTCCTCCTTGTCTGAGGTACCGTAACTTCCAGGCATGAGGACCAGGGTTACGAGGCTCGTCCTCCTGATAATTACTTGGTTAGCTGCGTCACATCTCCCCTCCCCTGAGACGACCATGAGGCTCCCACAGTGGGAGCGGCAACGATCGGGCCTGAGACCTGGGTCTGAGTTCTGACCCACGACCGTGGGACCCTGGGCCCCCTCCTTTGGGCTTCCACAGACTGATCTAAAAGCCATGGAGTGTTCTGGATGGTCTTTACAGCCAGCTCAGGTTTGCTCTCTATGCGTGTACGAGCTCGCAGTAAACCTTCAATCCAGCTGCTGTTTCGAGGTGGTGCCTTTACCTTGAGCCACCTCTAGAGAGGGGGAGGGAGGGCAGGGGGAGGGCAGGGGCGGCAGGGAGGGACAGGGAGAGCCCATCCCTCGCCCCAGGCCTTCTGCTCACTGCTGCTCTCAGTGACCCACCTGGATCTGGAAGAGAGGCAGGGCAGGGGGGCGACGGCCACAGGGACACCTGCCTCTGTGGTTCCTCCACCTGCAGACGCAAACAGTGGGTCACAGAGAGGCAAGAGCTTACCAGACCCGGCCCAGGAGTCAAGTATTTACCACATGTTGTAACTTTGGAACCAACCATCCTTTCATCTGAACCCACATGTGACCTGGTCATGGTCCTGAGACTCAGTCTCCCTCCGTCACTCTGGCTTCAGTTCTGTTCATTCATTCATTTGTTCATTCATTCATTCAGTGTAGTGGGGGTGCAGGGGATATGACGGTGAGCAAGCCAGACAAGATTGCTTTTCTCATGGGTCTTATATTGGGGCAGAATTTCCACCTTGGCTGAGACAGAAGCCCCCCAGGCCTGATACTGTTCAGAGACAAAGCTACCTTGAGTTTTAAAGAATGCCCAGCTCTTTGAGTCTCTTGGAGAGCTTAGCAAACCATCCCGGTCATTCCTGCTTGTTTTTTCTGCAGGCTGCTCTCTCCTCCCGTTTCCCCAACGCCCCCAACATATTTATTTACCTGAGCCCAAGCCCCTCTCTTCAGTAACTGTGTTCTCCTCACCTTCTGGAGCCTGGGCGAGTCTAGGGGCCAGCTGGTGTCCACTCACGTGGCCAAAGGGCAAATCTGGAGAACCATGTCCTAGAGGACGGCGCTGTGAGGCCCTGCAGGCCCACCCGGGGCAACAGTCACTACGGTGTGCAAGACGGTGTCTGGTGTCTGTGCAGCTTGGCTGAGCCAGGTCCACTCACAGGGACCAGAACGGGAAGCCACGCGGAGCAGAGGAGCCAGCCGTCTCTACCTTCCATCCGGTCATTTGCTTCTTCATGAAAGAGCATTTGCCACACTTTCTCCGTTCGGTCACACACAGTCCCGTCATCACAGGCAGTGACCACGAATAGAAGGCCCACATGTGGCCAGCTCTGAGGGGAGTGGATCACATCTGTGTGGAGGGGACTTTCCTTTGGAGGCTGTGCTTGTCTATTGGTACAGGATACGTGTGCCGGCACATTTATTGTTTCCGGCAGGAAAGACGGCATGAGGATTCGAAAGCCAGGCTGCCGGGGTTTGGCTCCCAGCTCCACCAGCCACAAGAAGAGTGATCCTGAGCAAGTCTTCTGTGGTCAGCCTTGATTTCTTTGTAAAAACAGGGTCAAGAAGATGAGGTTGACATGGGAAATGGAGTAAGTTGGTCTCAGTTAAGCCCTCAGTGCTTGGCACACAGTAACCTCAAAACGACACTGTAGTTGCTGTAGTTGAGTTTCTGGCCCTTGGGGTCTGGGTTGGGCATCTGACCTCCTCCGTGTTCCTGTAAGTCAGGCTTCTCCACATTTCAGACCAGATAATCCTTCGTGGTGTGTGGAGGTGGGGTCGGGCCGTCCTGTGCACTGTGGGACGTTCAGCAGCATCCTGGCCTCAGCCCACTAATGTCAGTAGCTTCCTCCTAGTTGTGACAACCAAAAATATCTCTCGTCTTTACCAGATGTCCCCTAAGAGGCAAGTCACAGCTGGTCGAGAGCCACTGCTCTAAACATTCAAAAATTAAATTGCTCATCAAGCATATGTGTGTGTTATTAATACAGCGTAAACTCTGCTTTACACAGCCAGTGACCACAAAGGGTGTGATGTGACCTGAGCTACAGATATAAGAACCTCTGCTCCCGTGAGCCTCACAGGCCCCCCTGCCTGACGACCGCCAGCCCAGGGCTTCCTCGAGTGGCCACACGTCAGCTCCACACAGCGACCTTCTCCACGTTGAGAATAAGGAATGAGCAGGACCCCTCAATGCAAATGTAGCATTTCAAAAATTAAATTGTAAGAGCTACTTTACAACAGTCTTTTGGGATTTAACATAATTTTAAAAAATAGCTTTAACTAGAAGGAAATGAGAGTGTTCCAGAAAATAGTTAATAGCAAAGGTGCTTCTTTAATTGCTGCACGTATCTGAATGACCTTTGACTCCTGCAGATGCAATGTCTCCTAGGCAACGGCTGAACTTGCCCTGCGGAAGCCTGTTGCCCTGTTGAATTCTAACCAGATCATGGAGAATTTCCCAACCCTGGAGCGAAGCTCGTGGCTGTCTTCGGGACTGTTTGCTGCCACCTGGTGACAGAAAGCATCCCAGGCCCAGGATGGTGCACCAGTCTCAGCCTCAGCCTCTACTCCCCATAGCGAGCTGGGCTTTGCTGATAGGAGCCGTTTCTCTGCCGAGGACCTAGGACTCAGAAAAAACTCAACTAAGGGCCTCAAACAAGTGAGGGTTACTTAGAATTAGCTTCAGATAAATATTAAATGTCCTGCTGAATTTTAAGCTGAAGAAAAAGGAGCGTAAATCTTCCTTCAACAAATAAAGCAAGTGATAAAAATATTCTTTTGCTCCATCTGATGGAGAAAGAGGGAAAAAGAAAAGGGAGGCAGAAAGGGGAAACGTTTGTGCAGAGAGAGGAGAAAGCCCAGCGGAGGTGGTGGAGGACTTCGGAACATCCGCTCCCCTTCTCTCTTCTGACGCGACACCCTGGTGTCCCCTCGGCCAGCACATGACTCTCCACACTCACCTCCACTGCCCCACACATGCTCTTCAGAGGCAAACAGACTGGTGTCCAGTCCCAGTGCTGTCACTTGCCAGCTGTGTGGCCTTGGGTAAGTTATTTAACTTCTCTGATTCCCCATTTTCCTGCACATGAACAGGCATGATCACACTTGCCCGATCACACCAGGTGTCCCAAGCACTAACCGAGACCATGCATGTCAGCGGCAGGATGCTGGCACATGGGGAGCTTCGAAATTAGCATTATTATTTCCAAACCCTCCCCCTCAGGGTGGCCAACCTCCTTCCTCCTGTCTGCGGGAGCCCACTGATAGCAGCCTGACCTCTCAGCTAGGGCTCTCACCTCTGCAGGCCCAGACTCTGGGCACCTACTCCAACACTCCGCCACGAACCTTCTCTTCTTAGAGGATGACTCGCCTGAATCGTACAGATATGAGGAAGTGTTTTCATGATAAAGGGAGGGACATACATTTAAACAAACTTCAGCATTGACAGATCTTCATGATGAGAGATTAAAATACACGCTTTCAGGGGCCGGGGCATGGCCCAGTGGTTAAAGTTCCCTGCCCTCCGCTTTGGAGGCCCAGGTTCGAGGGTGTGGACCTACTCCACTCATCAGCCATGCTGTGGCAGCGTCCCACATAGAAAGTGGAGGAAGACTGGCACAGATGTCAGCTCAGGGCTGATCTTCCTCAAGAGAAAAAAGAGGATGATTGGCAATGCATGTTAGCTCAGGGTGAATCTTCCTCACACACACAAAAAAACCAGGCTTTCAATCTCAGTTATGCTCAAAGGAATACTTAGAGTATATGTTTAAAGTATAGAGACCAAGCCACAGCAAATCCGCCGCGTGCGTGCTGTGGTTCAGCTCTGTGCGTCCTTTCACCGGTTTCCACAATCTTGAATTACGTGTCCATCATTCTTTTTTATTTCTTGATAGTTTTACTGCATATGCATCTCTAATCACTATAGTGTTTAGTTTTGCATGTTCTTTGCATTTCATATAAATGAAATAAAAGCAGGATATACAAATGAAGTGACAGGAATGAAATGAAGCAAATGCGTTACCGCGCGGCCTTCCGTTTTCACTCAGCGTCTCGCCGCAGAAATTCGTCCGCGGGGTCGCACGTCCCCAGGGTTTACTCGGCTATAGGAACACACCCCGATTTGTCTGCACTCTTCTGCAGACTGTGCTTGTCCCTTTGTGTGTCTCGACGACAATGAGAGTCTCTGCGCGGCGTGTGCTGGGAGCGAAATGCTGCGTCACCTTGCGTTCGCGTCTTCCACTCTCTGGAAGTCCTTTTCCCAAAGGATCGTCCCCTTTACAGCCCTCCCTGCGCTGGGGGTCATCTGGTTGCTACCAACGGTGGGTGTTTCCGGGCTTTTTAGTTGGTCCATCTGTTGGGGGGGGGGGGTCTTCATTCGCATCCCGATTACCAATGAGCAACTCCTCACGTGGCTCTTCTCTTGTAAAGTGCCTGTTAAAATCTATCCATTTTTCTGTTGGGTCGTTTGTCTTTTTTATTTATACAGAGCCTCAATTTTTAAAAAAACTGTGATAGGATATAATCAGTCAAGTCTTAGATTTTCCAGTACACTTCTCATTTGAAATTTGCCCTTTATCTTCAGAAACTTTAAAATGTTTACAAAATATGATTTTGCAACATTCCAACCATATTTGTAAAACTTCTTGGACAGATACAAACTTTCCAGACCACATGACCACGTGGTCAGCTTTTACTGTGGAAAATATGATTGTCACAGCATATGTTCAATTGCTTTGACATTGATCTTTGATCAGAAATTCCCCACCCTCCATCTCAGCGATATCAAAATGGTGTTTTAATAAGTGACTGCTCTGGGTTGAAGGGCAGATAAAGATTACTGTCTGTGCTCTTCAGCCCTTAACGATGGAGCCCTGTGCACATTCCTACGTGCTGTTCCACATTCCCCTCTCCTCCTCCTCACCCTTCCAGTTACAAGAAAGTTTTGTTGAATGTGCTTTGGACATAATTTGGCACTCAATAAGTACTTGAATTGAGAAATAACAATCATAGTAATACTTTTACATTGACACAATAAAGATAAAGATTTAAAGTAGTTTTAAAGTAAAAAAAAGAGCATATGATTAACTCTAGGTTTAGGATTTAAATTTCATCCAACTTTTTAAATAATTTTTTCACATAAGCCACACAGGAAGCTATATTAACTGCTTGCATGAGTCATCAGATTATCAGGACTCATAGCATATTTGAGCTGGAGTCACTTTAAAATCATCGAGTTCCGAGTTCCGTCTTCCCCAGCAGATGGGGAAACTAGTATGAAAAACATCCGTCTGGGATCTTGTAAGGCAGGCATATGAGCTGTTCTCCTCCCCTTGTCCCTGGATCCATCACCCTGGAGGGCTGCTGTCACGGCCATCATTGCCCCACCCTGACACGAAGCCTTCTTCAGTTACCGTCTGTGTTCCAGGGTCCTGTTTCTGAGTAGATTATGTGCTTCTTGAGGTTAGAGACCATCGCTTCCGCTTGTGTTTAATTCTTTACAACACTGGATATGAAGTAAACTCGCAATAAATATTTCTGCCATTTGAATAAAAGGCTGAGGTCAAATTTGGAATAGCCCCATAAGCTATTCTGTCAATAAAGAGAACACACCTCATTTATTATTTAATCCATCTTTTCTGTATGATAGAGCAGAAAACCCATAGGAATCTTGAAAAACAGATTTACTTCTCATATAAAAGGAGTCTGGAGTGGGCAGACCAGGGCTGGTACATGGTTCCACAGTTGTCAGGAACACAGGCATCTCCCAGGTGTCTGCTCAGTCCTTCCTGTTGCAAATTGCAAAGTAATATACAAATACAGTCCTTTTCTTTAAAAAAAAAAAAAAAAAAAACAGGAAAAAAACCTATATATAAACCACACGATTCTCCTAGAGCTCAAATTCAGATTGTGGAAATACAGATTTTTACCTACTTTGAAAGGATACCAATTATGTGGGAACTTGATCATTAAGAGATTCAGGTAATAAAGATAGAGAGAAGGAATTTTCTGCTGAGCTGGAAATGTAACAGTGGGTATGCATTCTGTCGTCCTTGTCTTGGTGTCGCCTCAGTTAAACATCATACAAGGTGCCCTATTGATGAAATGGGGCATTTGCTGAAAGAAACACGTGAAGAGAGTTGTATAAGCTTCTTTTGCTCCTTAAAAATACGAGTTCTGTAAATATAAAGCCTGAAGCTGTATCAGTAAGAGAGTAGGAAGGTGCTGATCTTGCAGAGGGTGTTAGCGGTCTCTGGCCTCCTGCTCTGATTGATTCTTTGTCAGAAGTCCACTCAGCCTTTCTCTGGAAGGCGAGGCGGAGGAAATGGCGGCCAGGATCCGCCGTGGGTAACTGTGCGCAGCAGGAGCTGAGTCAGGGAGAGAAATGATGAGGATGGCGATAGAGATAAATAACAATTACTATTATTATCATTATTTTTAAAGTTAACGTGCTGTACTCTGGGCCAAGAACCGTTCTGAGCTCTTTACAAGTGCTGACTCTCTGATCCCACCACGCGCGGGGGGCGGTCACCGCTATGTTCGTCTCACGAGGAAAGGGGCCGGGGGACGCCAGGTGACAGGCCCGAGGTCACGACTTGTGGATGGTGCAGCCTGCATTCAGGTACAGCCTGGCTGACTCTGACGTCCGTGCTGTTAGCCACCATTGCAGTTACTCAACTAGTCCATGACGCCTGAGGGCCTACTGTGTGCTGGGCCCTCTCTGGGGCTCTGGAGATGACAGGCTGAATTGGCCGCCTGGCCCCGGCTGCCGCACCCCAGTCCACTCTCCCCACGCGGCCGGGCTGAGCTGCTTTCAACCTAAATCAGACCGTGTCAGCCGCTGCTTGGAAGCCTTCCAAAGGCGCCCCGCACCCTGGAGTGGGCGTCGGTCAAGCGCGGCGCGCTCCGCCCAGGACCACCGGGCGCGCAGGTGTCTTGTCGGCGCCTCCGCCCGCCCTGCCCGCCCTCGTGCGCCTCCCGTCCTCGCCCCGCCCGGCCGCGCGGCCCCTTCCTCTCCTGGGAGGGCCTCCGGCTCCCTCGGCCGGACAGGCCTCTCCAGCTCCGCCACGCTCGCCCCCCTGCCAGCCTCGGCGGGAGCGCTGCAAAGAGCAGAGCCCTCCTCGGGCTGCCTCCACGCCGCGGCTGCCCAGCGGCTGCCCCGCGCAGCGCCGAGCTTAGCTTATTAAACCTGGCACAGCCAGGCTCACGCTGCTGCTCTAACAGTCTGTAGTTCGTGTCTCCTCACTCAGCCCCACAAAGGCAGGAACCCTTCCTGCTCACTAAACCCGGCCCCCGGAACAGGGCCTGGCCCATGGGAGGTGCTCACTGAAACCTGTGGAGTGACTGAGTGAGCGCAGGCGCAGGTCCGGCCTCGCGGTGCCGCGGACAGCGGGTTATTACCAACTGTGACACGCGGGGGTGTCCACGTGACAGCATCCTTTCAGTCCCAGACGAGCCAGTCAGCAGTTCCGCCTCGGGCGCGGCGGGTGCCGGCATGGGAGAGGGGAGGGGGGACATGGAGCAAGTTTCTCCGCAAAGGTGACTTTTGAGCTCCCTCTAAAGGAAGAGCGGGGCCTGTAGGAGGAGGGGAGGAAAGGGTGCTGCCGGCACGGGGAAGCGCGAAGAGCATGGGCGCGTGGCGGGGCATCCCCGGCGCAGCGGCCGCGCCTTGGCCGGGTGAGCGATGGCGGGATGTCCAGGGGCCGCGCGGGGGCCGGCCCCGTGCCGACCAAGCGCGTCCCCAGCAGGCGCGGGCGGCCCCACCGGCAGGTCTGCTTCCCTTGCAGGGTCCGGGAGCGCCGCCGGTGCCCCGCTCCTTGCACCCCTTCGCCATGCTGACGGCGCCCCAGGCCGCGGAACACGCCCGCAAGCAGGGTGAGCCCTCGCCTCCGCGCGGAGAGGTCCCAGCGGACCCGGGAGGGCGCCCGCAGAGCAGGGTCACGGGGTCTCTGAGCTGAAAAGAGTGAGGCACATTTCTGACTCGATTTCCCTCCGTGTCACTTCTCAGACCCTTTGGTGACGGGAGCAAAGAACTCTAGAAGGGAAGGCCCTCAAACTGTGGGTAGACTCATTAAAAAAGCCTTTTACACAGATAGACAGATGCGGCCACTACCTGTGCCTGCAGGGGTCAAGCCGAGAAGGGGAGCAGCGAGTTCAAACGCCGCCGCCAGCAGCTCTGCCAGGGAAGCAGGCATCGCGGCGCGGAAACCGTCGAAGAACGCATCTGTGGACACACGGCCAAAGAACAAAGTAGGTCTAAAAACACGAATCGGACCAAAAGGGTACCAGATATTTGGGGAGTTCTTCATATCGTGTGGTTAAAAATCTGCCCTTTGGAGTTAAACGCTCTGCGTGTGACTCCAAAGCCCACTAGTCACCAGCTGTGTGACTTCAGCTGTGTAACCTCTCTGTGCCTTAGTTTCCTCCTCCGCAAACTGGAAAGAGTGATGGTACCTGCCTCTCAAGGTTGTTGGGATGATTGACTGAGGCTGTGCGTGTTAAGAGGGTATACAGTGCTTGGCACAGAGTAAGCCCTAAATAAACATTAACTATTATTATCTTTTTAGCATTTGAGAAATACTCTCCGCCAGTTAATCAGCTCTGGATTCGAGTAAGTGTGTCGAGGAGAAGATTTGTGTTGCTGTCTGTGTCCAATGTTCCTGTTCTCGGTCGGTTCTCACTAGTGAGAGATGCTTTGATCTCTGCGGCTTCTGCCCTGTCTGATTCCTGTAGCAGAATTCAGAGAACGGTCAGACCGGCCGCAAAGAACCGACGGGAGGAGGGCGTTCTGCTTTTCCAGCTCTGGGTTCTCAGTTGTAACGTGCAAAGCGAAAAGTCGAAAAGTCGGAGAGGCCAAGCTGGTCCGAGAGGGGAGAAAATCAGAAAGTGGTGCAGGCAGGGTGTCTGGGATGATGTAGGTTTTGCTGAGTGAGAAATTCTGGGTCAGCAGGAGGGTTGAAAGTTTCAAAGGAAAGAGGGGATTTTGAAAGTTGATGCACCAGCTTATGAACTGGGTTTGCTTCAGGAAAACACAGGTGAGATTGAAATTCTCTTTTTATTTGGTTTGGTTGCTGTGCTGTGTATTTTAAAAATGTGGATCTCTGAGTAGACTGGGCCTTCTTCAGGTTTCTGAGGCAAACTGCTGACTGATGGGAAAGGTGGCCTTAATGTAGCCAATGCTTTAGGAGCGGCCTGAATTCTTTGGTGGCCTCAGGTTTTACTAAGCGTTTCCCCGGTGACAGAACCAATCACACTGTTCAGAAATGCTCACATCTCTGAGTTTCTTTCAAAGGCATTTGCTGTAAGGAAATTTGAAGGTATAGCTTTTCTAGAACCATATCTTTGTCACTGAAGAACTTTTTGAAGTAAAATGATGTTCTTTTTAAAACTTGAGTTTGGGGATAACAAGCTTTAGAAAGTAAAACAAGGCAGCAGAAAATCAAAGAACAGTAACAACTCCAGAAATAACACACACACACTGATAATCTAGGCTGTAAAGTGCACGAAAGAACAGGGGTCCTAGACCCCAGAGGCTCAGCCACGCACCTCGGGTACTGAAGATCTGGCTCCCGAGACGACTCATCGGTATGTTACTTTGAAATTGTACTTTCATCCCAGGTGTGTTTTCCTTTGCAACCCTCGCAGCTCATTGGCTTCTGGATGGAAGCAGATCCTGTTTCATTGTTTCCCGCACGTGTGGGAAGTGCTTTGCCGGCAGTAGATATTCAGCACTTACTGTTGGTTAGAGACTTGGCAGTGAGCGAATGCTCCTTGGGCGAGTCCTCTCAACCGCTGTGTCCTGTCTACGTGGTCCAGAGGCTCGTTTCTAGGGACCAGCCATTTCTGCAGGCTAATGGATGCTTGTCAGACCAGGAGAGTCGCAACAGACGCCCATTTCTCAGTAGGGCCAATCCTGAGATGAAACCGTCCATAAGGGCCCCTTCTTGATAATCAAACAGCATAAAACACATTTGAGGGATTTCTTCATGCTTTCTTATTTGTATTCTTCAGGCATCTTTTCCAACTCCTGGATAATGTACTTTTTAAATTAGTTTAAAAATTATAATAGTAATACGTGCTTATGTTAAAAATTTTAAGCAATAGGAAAAACATGAAGTGAAACGTAAGAGCCTTCCTCTTCACCACACTCCTTCCTGCTGCTCAGAAACAACCACCGGCACCGCTTCGTGTGATGCTCAAATACTCGCTACACATGTACGTATCAATATACAGATACACATGCCTTATTGATTTGTCAGAAATAACAAAGAAATAAATGTTTATTAAATGTATGAGAAACATGCTTTCACAGATTATTGTTTGAAAACGTTTTTCATTTTATATATTTGAACTTCTTAGTCTTTCCCTTTATGGCTTATGGATATGATATCATGTCTTTTAGCTGATGAACAATTTTTTTTTTAAAGATTGGCACCTGGGCTAACAGCTGTTGCCAATCTTCTTTTTTTTCTAAAGATTGGCACCTGGGCTAACAACTGTTGCCAATCTTTTATTTTTCCTGCTTTATCTCCCCCAAACACCCCCTGTACACAGTTGTATATATCTTAGTTGCACATCCTTCTGGTTGTGGGATGTGGGACGCCGCCTCAACATGGTCTGATGAGTGGTGCCATGTCCGTGCCCAGGATCCAAACCCTGGGCTGCCGCAGCGGAGCGCACAAACTTAACCACTCGGCCATGGAGCCGGCCCCAATTTTTTTAACCTTGAGATAAAACAATGCCTTATTCAGAATTTTCTATTTATTTCCAGCCACTGAATTTCTTCATAAAGAAAAAGAAATTATTTTTTAAAATACAGGTATTCTTGGAAACAGTTTTAAAGATTTCTTTTATACTGTGTGGGTATTAGCAGCTCATTTTTCAGTCGAAATAGTAGGAGCTATGCGGTACCCTAGGAACGTGTCAGCATGGGGCACGTCACCAGGAGTTGAGCTGGGAATGGACGGGCCACGCCAGGAGCTCCAGGGCAGAGACAACAAGAGTAAGAGGGGCTCTGCAGTCGCAGGCCGGCTGGAGTCGCGGTTCCCCGTTCCATCACCTGGGCAGGTTGTCAAGTGAGTCCTGTCTGCTCACTTGCTCATCTGTAAAGAGATCTGACAGAACCCACCTCAGAAGGCTGTGCTGGGACTGAATGAGCTGCCTGTGTGAGGGGCTCAGAGAAGGGCCAGGACCACAGCCCGCGGTGGGTAAGTGCTCCCGTTATCCCCACGCCCGAGGGGCCAGAGCAGGACACAGAGAGAGGGGCAATGGGAAGGATTCCAGTTTCCGGTTCCACACATAAGGAGCTTAGAGACCACCACTCCGTCCTAATGAATGAAAAGCCCGAACAGACTGGGGCCGGCCCAGTGGCACAGTGGTTAAGTTCGCACACTCCACTTCGGTGGCCTTGGGTTCGCCAGTTCCAATCCCAGGTGCAGACTATGCACCGTTTAACCAGCCATGCTGTGGTGGCATTCCACATATAAAGTAGAGGAAGATGGGCATGGATGTTAGCTCAAGGCCAATCTTCCTCAGCAAAAAGAGCAGAATTGGTGGCGGGTGTTAATCTTCCTAAGAAAAAAAGAAAAGCTGAACAGACTGAAAAATTCACAATCTTATTGGATCTGTAAGGCAGGGAGGACACAGGCAAACCCCTGCCCCCAAGGTTGGAGAAGACAGGGTGATGGTTCACGGAGCAGAGACTCCTGAGCACTGGTGGGACCCTGGGCCTGTCACTGCGATTGCTGAGGCTTGGTGGGGGCAACTCTGAGAGCTGTAGACTCCAAGGGACCCAGTCACGGGGCCACAACACTGTCAGCCTTACCTCCAGGAGCTCCCTAGGTTCCCACGGTAAATACTGGAGGAAAACCCCGCCTGCTTCCAGCAGGGGAAGAAAAGGAACCATTGGCAACAGCCAGAGCGCCTGTTTTTACGAGGCTGCCCCCAGGGGAAACTAGTTAACAGAGACTAACCTGCTGGGGTCTTGTCAGAACCTGACTGACCTAGAGGAAGAGAAACACTCAACTCCAGCCCCTCTAGTCATCTGTCCCACCTAAGGGAGAGAAAAAAACTGAGAAACTCTGTGGAGTTCACAGTCAGAGGCGTAGGCTCACCAAAGACTGAGACCTACTCACAGGACCTCCCCACACCCCACACCACATCATTAAAGGCCTATTCACAGCAGTTCCTTACACTCAGCATGCCACTCCAGCTATCAAGAAAAAACTACAAGGCATACTTAAAGGCAAAAAACACAATCTGAAGGGACAGAGCAAGCGTCAGAACCAGACATGGCAGGGATGTTGGAATTATCAGACCAGGAACTTAAAACAACTGTGATTAATATGCTACAGGCTCTAATGGATAAAGTAGGCAGCATGCAAGAACAGATGGGACCTGTAAGGAGAGACCTGGAAATCCTAAGAAAGAACAAAAACAAATGCTAGAGCTCAAGAACGCTGTACAGAAATGAAGAATGCCTTTGATGGGCTGATTAGCAGACTGGACATAGCTGAGGAAAGACTCTCTGAGCTCAAGGATAGATCAATAGAATCCTCAAAAACCAAAAAGCAAAGAAAACAAAGACTGAAAAAAAAAAACAACAGAATATCCATGGACTGTGGGACAACTACGAAAGTTGTAGTAGTGTACCTGTAATGTGAACATCAGGAGAAGAGAGAGAGAAAGGAACAGAAGAAATATTTGAAACAATGACTGAGAATTTCCCTCAGATTAGTGTCAGACACCAAATCACAGGTCCAGGAAGCTCAAAGAACACTAAACAGAAAAAATACCCCCATACTACACCTCAACATATCATTTTCAAACTACAGAAAATCAAAGATAAAGAAAAAATCCTGAAGGAAGCCAGAGGGAAAGATGCCTTATCCACAGAGGAACAGAGACAAGAATCACATCCGACTTCTCCTCGGAAACCACACAGGCAAGGAGAGAGTGCAGTGAAATATTTAGTGTTGAGAAAAAAAAAAAAACACCAAGTAGAACTCTGTACCGTGTGAAATTATCCTTCAAAAGAGAAGAAGAAATAAAGACTTTCTCAGGCAAACAAAAATTGAATGAATTTGTTGCCAGTAGACCTGTCTTGCAAGAAATGTTAAAAGAAGTTCTTTAGAGAGAAGGAAAATGATAAAGGCCAGGTACTCGGATCTGCTCAGAGAGGAAGAGCATCAGAGGAGGAAAAAGTGAAGGCAAAATGAACACTTTTATTCTTTTTGTTTGTACTTGATCTAACAGATAGTAGTTTGTTCAAAATAATAGCCAATGTATTCAGTTTGGTATATCTGATGTATATATATATTTGCTCATGTATGCTTGTATATAAGTGAAATGAGTGACAGCAGGGATACAGGGATGGGGGAAGGAATTGGGATTATTTGGTTATTATAAGGTACTCACACTACCTATGAAGGGGAGTGGTGGTATTTGAAGGTGGGTTTGGATTAGTTGTAAATGTATAGTGCAAACTCTAGGGCAACTACCTAAAAAAAATTAAGAAGAGAAATAATTGATATGATAAGAAAGGAAGGAAAATAGAATCATATAAAATGTTCAGTTAAAACCATAAAAGGCAGAAAAAGAGTGGAAGACAGGAACAAGAACAAGGGAAACTAATAGAAAACAGGAGCAAATGTGTTCAATATTAATCCACCTGCATCAGAAATCACTCTGAGGATCAGTGGCCCCAATGCACAATCAGAAGGCAGAACTCAGTAGCCACACGTGCCTAGTGCCTACTGTATCTGAATGGCACAGACCATCACTGTGCACGGTTCTACTGGACAGCACTGATCTATATCTTGCTAGGGACGCATTTGTCAAAACTCATAGGATGGTGAAAGCTTGTGCATTTCATTTGTAAAATTTGCATTTAAATATATTGAACTCACTGAAGGCCACTTAGGCCGACGTGTTTAGGGTGAAGTGTACTGCTGTCTGCAGCTTACTTTGAAATGCATGAGGAAAGAGATAGACTGATGGATGGGCAGAGGGATGAAGAGAGGCACTCACGTACGCTGAAGCAAACCCAGCACACCGTTCAGCACAGAATCCAGGCATTGGGCGTATGTATGTTTATTGTACGCTTCTTTCAGCTTTTCTGTATGAAAACTTTCAGAATAAAATTATGAGGAAAAGAGAGATAAATGGTCTGAGTGGATCAAAAGAACACAAACTGATTATATGCTGTCTACCAGAAACCACCTTTAAATATAAAGACACAGGTAGATTAAAAGTACATGTAGGGAGAAAAATAAATCATGCAAGGACTGTCAGAAGAAATAAAAAGGAGCTATGTTAATTTCAGACAGAGCTGACTTCAAAGCAAGGAAAGTGATCAGGAATAAAGAAGAGCATCACATAATGTTAACGGGTCAATTCTCCAAGAACACACAGCAGTCCTTAACATGCGTGCCCCAACAACAGAGTGTCAAACTACGGGGGGCTAGAACTGCAGAGAGAAAGGGATGACTCCACTCTGCTAGCTGGAGACTTCAGCACCCTCTATCAGAAGTGGAGAGAGGGCCATTTAAGTTTAAATTCAAAGCAGTGTAGAAGAAATTCGAAATAATATGCCACAAACACACAGTTGCTAAGGGGCAAAGAAATTATTTGCTTTGGGTAGGTTAGTCAAAAAAAGTATTACTTTTATTAGTTACTTTTCATTTGAAAATAATTTCGAGCTTAGAGGAAAGCTGCACAAATAGTACATAGAGCCCTCAAATACGTTTTACTCGGATTCATCAATGGGTAACATTTTGCTCCATCAGCTTTACGCTTTCACTCTCTGTCTCTCTGTATGTAGATAAATAATTTTCTCTGAAGTTACATCTGCCATATCGCTTTACCCGTATATACTTCAGTGTGTATTTCCCAATAGTCGTTCTCTTAAATAACCACAGCATAGTTATCAACGTAAGAAGATCTGACATTGATACTTTTATTTAATCTACTGTCTATATACCAGTTTGTCAATTGACCCAATAATGTCCTTTTTTAAACATTTTTTATTTCTGTACAGGATCCAGTGTGGGGTCATATACTGTATGTAGTTGAGAACTATAACTCAATTTCCAAATGTCTCAGAACAATTCCGTGGAAATTTCTTTGTACCTACATTTATTTTAACCCATCTTTGTCAGTAACTTAGTATCTGATATTTGATCTTACCCTATAGATAGAAAGCTAATGTCTGTGTCCGTGTTAAATTGATGGGCTTGATACCAAAATCATCTTTTTATTCTGCAGGTCACTTAGAAACTTGTAATTGCACTGTGGGAGTTCGTAACAGAATCTCTGGGAGAGGAACAGACACATCACCTTAAAGCTGCGACTCTCGCCGGCACCTTCTCCTTTACGGTCATCTTTCGATGCAAAGTGCATGGAAGTGCTATTCTGGGTATCAAGTTTTCTTCTCTCAGAATCACATCATATGGCTATATTGTGGGGGGGGGGGGAGTGTGTATTTTATGCTGCTTCATGTGTGATTGGAAGACTGTGGTTGGAGAGTTCCCAGGATATATAGTATTTCCATGTCGGAGCAGGCTGGTCTTGTAGCACATTTTACAAATACTTAGCACTGGATACTGCAGAGCGGTGAGGTAGGAGGCAGTTTTCCAAAGTTCCAGTCCAAAATAAAATTCATCTGTCATTGATTGCCTTTACTGTGTTCTCATATGGAAACATTTAAAATCGTTTCAATAAAGCATTAAAAGAAAAACGGGTGCAGGCTTTCTTTCAATAGAATATAATGACTATGAGGGGAAAAAGTTCTAATCTTTCAGCACCTTTCCAAAATGCTGATTAGGCACACAGTGTAGCTTGCAACTACGGGTAGAAACAATTTGACCAAATGGATGTGAGGACAGATTACACTTTTCTTAAGGTTCTGATGCCCATCTTCCTACAGAACAGTTTTCTTCAACATATGCAGAAACAGCTGAGTGGTGTGTTGACTTGCTGAGACGGAGGTGTGTTCTGAAGTGGCGTGGTGGTGGGACACCAGCGCAGGCTCTCCACGCTGGTTCTCCCATGGCTGTATCTGAGGTTTGCAGCAGACCTGCCGCATCGGGAGGAGATGGAGGAGGCGCCCATGGTCCCTGGACACCGCCTCGCTTCCCAGGACTCCCCCGTTTTCTTCTGTGTAGCTCTGCCAGCTGCGAGGGGATGTTTTTTTCTCTCTTGCTGTGTCTCCTTTGACATCTGCACATCTGCTGCCCGAGGACCTTCCCAGAAGGCCTGGTGGGACATGTAGCTGTGTGTGGTTGGATGTCCTTTGAGAGCCCCTCCCTGGGTCGGGACCACGAAGGTTTGATGTCATCTTTCTATACACACACACACACACACACACACACACACACACACACGGATGCCAAAAGATGAGTTGAGGATGGAGTCATCCTCGACTCACGTATCTGAGGAGTGCTTCAAACCAATGGCTTGGTAGCAGTGAGAAATCTCTCCAGGTCGTCATCTGGGTTCTCTGAAATGGTGACGCTCCAGGAGCGATGCAGGCAGATCATGATGTCAGCTCTGAACACCAAACAAGCCTGGGAGACGGTGGTGGGAGGGCGGGGCTGGGGTGGATCCTGTGTTCCTGCTCTGGGACCGTCCCATAGAGTCTCGAGACCTCTTTATTTTTAGCCCAACGAGAAGTGTTTAACCTCAAGACAAAATATACCTATTTCCAAAATTTGCTGCTTTTCACCAGCAACTCAAAGTCATATATTTACAAATTGATTTTATTTTTTGCATCCCATGAAAGTAATATATATTTATAATAGGAAGTTGAAACAATCAAAAACCACAAAAGGAGAAATAAAAAACATAAAACTAGGACCTATAATCTTGCCATTCATTGATAACCATGGCTGACCTTTTGATGTATACATACACACTCTAATCCTTTTTCTCCTACATAAACACGTGCAAAATATTTTTTATCAAAACCATATAATGCTGATGAGATAATTTAGGATGTAATTTTCTTCCAATTGGAGAATTTTTTGTTTCCCTTAGCACTTCAAGTCCTTCTGAAACTCGTAGAATCATCACAGGTCGCCCCAGATGGAACCACCAACCTCACCTCTGCAGTCTCCACAGGCAAACATTACAAAATGCTGGGCGTGGATGTGTTTCCAGCGAGCCGCGCGGGGTGAGAAGTGCGCCCTTTGTCTCCAAGGTCATAACGACTCTGCTGACTTCAATTCCTCTCACCACAGCTAGTGAGCACAGCTCGAAAATGCCAGAAAGGAGAGCCCCCTGCCCCGTGATCCCAAATGAAAAAAACAGAGAATGTAGAAATCCCTCATGCGCTACCCCCAGGCCCCTTTTGTGCTGTTCTTGCCAACGCAGCAGCCGTCCTGCTACATAGACCGGCTGCCACTCTTGTCCCCACAGTCTGGACTCTGGTCATCGCTGTCAACAACCATGGGGAAGGTGAGCCGAGCAGGGCCACGCCGTGTCTGCTGAGCGTCTGCCGTGGGGGTCCTCCCGGCTGACGTGCTGCCGCCTCTCGTTCTCCCCGCAGATCACCTTCTTCGAGGACCGTGGCTTCCAGGGCCGCCGCTACGAGTGCACCAGCGACCAGCCCAACCTGCAGCCCCACCTGAGCCGCTGCAACTCGGTGCGCGTGGACAGCGGCTGCTGGATGCTCTACGAGCGCCCCCACTACCAGGGCCACCAGTACTTGGTGCGGCGCGGCGACTACCCCGACTCCCAGCACTGGATGGGCCTCGGAGACGCGGTGGGCTCCTGCCGGGCAATTCCTTACGTGAGTCTTGCTTCAACCGGACTGATGTGAAAGCATCATTGATCCGTGGCCGTAAATTCCTGTTACAAGTCAGTCTGTTTCAATTCAAGGCTAGTGTCCACAGTAAGGATAGCAATTCCTGACTCTCAAGCATTGAAAAAATGTGAGCAGGATTATGAATAACTATAATCTCTATTTTTTTCTTACTTAAGGATGACAAGATGGTTTTTAGGGCACCAGAAATTACAACATAGCCTCTACAATTAAATTTGGTAGCATCTAGCTGATCTCTAATTTCTAAATAAAAATCACCTTGTTCAGTAAAGAAAAAAATCTATCTAGATCATTATTTTTTAATGATAGAAACACTAACAGACTGCAGGAGAACAATATAGGTATGATGCATTCTCACTGTATCGGCAGTTGTTTTCAGTACCTGCTCTACAACACACGGATCTAGAAGCTGGAACGATGTGTTTTAGCTTGTTGTTATCGACAGTTTCTAACAACGAGCAGAGACGGATCATGTGTCAGGGTGTCACGGACGTTGTCCTAGCCAAAGTGCTGCCTAATGTGTTTTAAGAATGTGGAGTTTGTGTTTCTGCTTTCTGATGACACCAAATTATGCGGTGTGGCAAGCAGATTCGAGAAGTGAAGCCAGAATTAGGCTAGAGAAATTTGCAAATGCAAAAAGAGATACAAATAAAACAGGAATTTCTTTGAGGCAAGAAACTCAAATGGTACAAGTGACGGCAAAATGTCAGATGTGCGGACTCAGAGTAAATATAGATTGTTGTAAATTATGAATACAAAAGTGACCTAAAAACAAGCTTGATAGGACTCCGTCATACACAGTCACAATGGAAAAGGGGTTACCATCGTCTCTCAGACGCACTAAACACAGTTGCGACAGATGGTTTCCTACAAAGGAACCCTTTTATTCCCTTTATCTCAATGTTTGTTTCTTCCACAAGATAGTCCACTAGTCAGGTCAGTTTTATGTTAAGCCTCTTCCTAATTTGTTAGACCAACAATGTAAGGAGATGATGCATGTATGACAGGATGGTTTGAAAGCCATGCTTCACAAAGATGCAGCTGGTTGAGTCACTGTTATTGACATCAAGGATGCACACTATTTATTTTTCTTGTTTATTGTTACAACAGACCAGCTCTCACAGGATAAGGCTGTACGAGAGAGATGACTACAGAGGTCTCGTGTCTGAGCTCACGGAGGACTGCCCCTGCATCCATGATCGCTTCCGGCTCAGTGAGCTCCGCTCCCTCCAAGTGCTGGAGGGCTGCTGGGTCCTCTATGAGATGCCCAGCTACCGGGGGCGGCAGTACCTACTGAGGCCAGGGGACTACAGGTGGTACCACGACTGGGGGGCCGTGGACGCCAGAGTCGGCTCTCTGAGACGGGTCATTGATTTGTGCTAGGCTGTGTTTTTCTTGTTATGATCACTTAGAAAGGCAATAAATACACAAATTGTGGCGCTAAGTGACTCTTGTTTAGCTTTAAAAACTAACTGAATTCTAATAAATGGTGACCTCTGGCAACTGACCTGACCCTGAAGTTCAGATATTTTGAATGTCTACTTACTTCTCCTTGGTCAGGCAGCAGTATGTCTGAAGTCCCCACTCATGTCATGGGAAGGAGGGAGAAGCACTGTCTCTGCCTCTGTGCCCCACAAGCTGAAGGAGAAAGGAAAGATAAACATCATAAAAACGATCAGAACCCATCTCCTGGAGAAAATATAGAACCAGTCGTGACTGGGACACCAAATACAAGGGATTGTTGGAGAGGTCAGGGCAGCTGAAGGTTCCAAATAGGATGACTCAAGAAAAGCTGAGTGAAGAGAGGGATTTTAAGCAGAATTCCCAAAGTAGAGAAGGTCAAGCGTGCTGGATGAGGTCATCTGGTAGCATCAGCATTAAACCAAGAGCTACTGGGTCTGAGTTGTTAGCCTGTCTCTGCTACTTGCTAGCGGAGTGACTAGCTCAGTCACGTCTTCCAGGTACTCTCCCAGTTTTCACAGTAAAAGATCTACATCTCACAAAACCCCCAGTCTCAGGCGAACCGGGGTGGCTGGTTACCCTACTTACTGGCTTCTCTCTTTGAGCAAGTCACTTCTTATCTTCTCTGCACCTAAATTACCTTTTTGAAAACCACAGTGATAATAAATGCCTGCCTCACTAAAGCCTAGGGTAATTATGATGAGAAGATGGGGAAGCTTGCGATAACTTTAAATCTTTAAATCGATAACTTTGTTATCTTTAAATTACTGTACAAATGGAAGTGTCAGGAGTTCACATATTCTCAGTGTCCCCTCAAATTCGACACTCTGTGTGGCCATCTTTGTTTTGGGCTCCAATATGAATCCCTATCAAGACTCAGTTATGCCGAGTGAGGTACTGGTATTTGCTCTCCTGCATACCTTTGGGACTTCTTTCCACTATAGTAGAGATGCTCTCCCAGAATGCTAATTCTTTTCCCAAATTTATATAAGCAAAAGTAGTGCTCTGTCCCAGGTAACTTCTTTGTAGAAATTGATAAATTGATTTTAAAATTCATACAGAGTTGCAGAGGACCCAGAATAGCCAAAACAATCTTGAGAAAGAAGAACAAAGCGGGAGGACTCACACTTCTCCATTTCAAAACTGGTGACAAAGCTACAGCAACCAAGAAAGTGAGATACTGGCACTCAGGTGAATGGAAGAGACTTGAGAGTCCAGAAGCAAACCCAGCTGTCTATGTCGAGTGAGTCTGGCAAGGGTGCTAAGACCATTCAGTGGGGAAAGGATAACTTTTCAACAAATGGTACTGGATATCCACATGCAAAAGGATGAAATTAGACCCCTACTTCACAATAAAAATTAATCAAAGTGGATCAAAGACTTAACTGTAAGAACTCAAACTGTAAAACTCTTAGAAGAAACACAGACACACACCTTTATGATCTTTTATTAGGCAATGATTTCTTAAATATGACACCAAAGCACAAACAATAAAAAATAAATAAACTGGAGTTCATCAAAATTAAAACATTTTATGCATCAACGGACACTATCAAAAAAGTAAAAAGGCCCACAGAATGGGAGAAAATAGGTACAAACCATATATTTGATAAGGGTCTAGTATCCAGAATATATAAAGAACTCTTACAACTCAACAACACAAACAATGCAGTTAAAAAATTGTCAAAGGACTTGAATAGACATCTTTCCAAAGAAGATATACAAACGGCCAACAAGTGAATGAAAAGATGCTCAACATCATTACTTATTAGGGAAATTCAAATCAAGACCACAGTGAGATACCACTTAATACCCACTAGGATGGTAACAATACTTTTAGAAAAAAAAAAAGAAACAGAAAACAACAAGTATTGGTAAGGATGCAGAGAGACTGGAACTCTGGGAATTGCTCCTGGGAATGTGAAACGGTGCAGCCACTGTGGAAAACAGTTTAGCAGCCCCTCAGATAGTTAGACATGGAGGTACCACATGACTCAGCAATTCCACTCCTAGGTACATGCTGAAAAGACCTTAAAAGCAGTGTTTAAACAGAAACTTAAACACGAATGTTCATAGCCGCAATATTCACAATAGCCTAAAGGTGAAAACAACCCAAACGTCTACCAAGGGATGATTGGGTAATTAAATGTGATATCTCCATACACTGGAATATAATTCAACCGTAAAAAGGAATGAAGTACCGACACATGCTACATCATGGATGATCCTTGACAACATGTTGAGTGAAAGAAGCCAGTCACATAAGACCACATTTTGCAGGATTTTATTAATATGAAATCCCCAGAAGAGGCAAATGTACAGAGACAGTAACTAGGTCCGTGGTTGCTTAGGGCTGGGGGATGGGCAGATAAGGGAATGATAAGTAAAGGATACGGGGTTTCTCATTGCGGTCGTGAGCATGTTCTAAAATTGACTGTGGTGATACCATATACATGGACTGTAGACGGTAAAAGGGCCAGAATAAATTAACTATTTTCCAGAAAATTCCTCTAACTCAAGGAAATGTGAGCGTCCTCAATGTCCTTTTGACAGTCACCCATTACTGCTATCCTAGAAGTCTACACTCAGATAAGTGAATCAGGGACCACGGAGCCCTTTACAGTCAGTTAATGCTGAGATCTTAGAGCTAGGATGAAGAAATCAGCCTGGGAGCCATCAGTCAACTGAAGAATCCACTAGAATATACCGGAACTCCTGTTAGAGCCAAAGATCCTCAGGGTTCGTAGGGACACAGCAGGTAACTTGGGTGCTAGGCCTTTTGCAAATTAAAAAAAAAAAGTGTGACACTGAACCTATGATGAGAAGCGTGTAATTCAGGGAAGACAGAAGACGTGTTCATCCAGAAGGTAACATCCGACACCGCTGTGTACACACAGAGGCGTTAGTCCAGGTCCCGGAGGCTGATAGACTCGAGTTCAGCTCCCAGTCCCTCCGCTCACCAGCCATGGGCACCTTTCTGGATTTGTTTCTACACAGTGCTCAGTGTTGTGGTTGGACTTGGTCAGCCAGGGCCCTTGGCCTGCACTAGCGCTTCAGAGAGCCCCACCCCAGCCTCCTCCACTGCAATCTCCTCACAGGACAGGCCACACTCCTCCTTCTGGACCACACTCCTTATACCCGGGGCTCCAGAATTCCCTGCATTGAGAGCTTGCTCCCAAGACCCCAGAGAGCCTTCCACAGGCCTATCCTCCCAAGGACACAGGTAGTTACAGGGCAGCTGTCCGTGGGAAGGGGGGCATGTGGCTGGACCTTGGACGTGTGAGGGAGTGGGAAGAGAGACGGAAGTCCATGGTGCGGCAGGGCTCTGTTTATGCTCTTGCCCCAGATCTCACAGACATTTGGGGAAGTCCTGACAATAACTGTGCCATGTTGGCTGCACGCATACTTTGTACAGGGTTCTTGGTCAGTGTCTGGGACACACTAGGCACTCTTCCTACATTAGGCTCTGATTATGAGCCTGATTCGGCAGGTTCTGTCCTACCCGCTCAAATGAGAGCAGCCACGGCTCCTCCAGCAGGGTCGTGGCAGCAACATGCTGACAAGCTCAGGAGGGTTCATCCAGAGACACAGAGGTGGTCACCAGAGAGTCAGGAAGACACGTCTGCAAGCACATCAGGAAAACCCAGTGTGCAAACTAAAGCACTTGTGTGGGGCGGAGGAGGGAGAGGAATGAGCTGTCTCCACAGAGGCCTCCACAGGCCGCAGGTGCATTAATGGCTCCTAAATGAATGGCTTTGCTTTTGGAAGAAGCCAGGGTTATATCGGATCTATTCAATATTTCAATAAGCAAGCTTATACATTTTGATATACAAGTTTATTTAACCATGAGTTTCTAGAGGACCTTAAATGTGTTTATACATTTTTTTTATTTAAATAAGACCTGTCTTTTTAAAAAAGAGTTTTGCAGTTATTTTTAATGAAAAAAAGAAGGTACAGAACGTTAGCGTTAAACTCGGTGTTCAAATATCTCTGATAAAAGTCTCGCTGGCGTCAGCCCCAGAACATCCGCACATTGTAAAGTGGGGCGTTGGCGGGGACACAGGGAGACGCAGCAAAGCGTGACTGGCAGCAGCGAGGACCCGGCGTCTCATCCCACTGACCCATCCGTCTTCTAAAACGCAAGAGAGTGGCTAGGAATCTCTTTCATTATTTTCCTTCTGAAATATGTTGCTTATCACTTTTTCTTTCATTTCATTCTCTTCCCCAGGCCACTCCTCCTGTCTCTCCTTCAGCCATTAGAGGGATGTGCTGAGACCTTAACAGGATGGCCCTAGAGGTGCTCTGATGTTCCCCACCATCAGGAAGGCCTCCTGCCCTCAGCCTGCACCAGCCTGCAGGTTTCTGGGCCATTACTACCTCCCCTCCCTCCCTCCCATGTCTTCCAGGTCACTGAGGACAGCATAGAACTGGAGGGTGTTGGAACCAGAGAAAGTGCTAGAGGAGCCGGTGGGAGAAAGTGGCTTCTGTGTCTCTGATCATCCACATAGGCAACTCACGCCTCATGTGGCAGAGTTACTATTTCCCAAAATAGAATTGGGATCATTATTGGTTTAACTGTTTGTCACGTTCCCAGGGCCCTGTTTATCCATCTAATTAATTAATAAGGACTTACGGGGGATTGGGAAGTGCAATGTGGTCCTTACCCAGGAGCTTATAACCTTGTTGAAGACACTGTACCAGGAAAAGAAGAAATTATACAAGAAAGACAACGCCTAAGTGCTCGACTGGGTGCTGATGAAGCAGATGTAGACATTCAGAGAAGGAGAGACTGGGAAAAGCTGGTTCTAAGAGGAGACGTCCTGGGAAGAGAGACCTAGACGGCCTTGGAAATTGAGTGGAATTTGATAAGCTTCTGCGAAGGGGAGGTGTTTCAGGATTGTTGGGGAGCAGCGCCCTCACATGGGCCCAGATCACCATGGACATCTTGAATTTAGAAGGCAAAATGAGAAAAAATTCTCTCGTTAGCCCTTCTGAGCCACCAACATTTAAAAGAAATGTACCCACAGTTTTCAGTGTGGATGTGTTTGTATTCCTAGTGTTTATATTTCTGTACTGAACTGTACAGGGTTCAATAAAATAATGAAAGTGAGGATACTTGTTCTGACTTGCTCTTTCTGTATCGACCTCCCTTTTCCACACTGCTTCAAAGACCTCTAAAGCACTGAATAGAAAGGATGCACAGTTCTAATGTGATGAAAAATAAAAGCACACAAAAACACTGCATTGGTGATATGGAAATGGAAAAAGGGAGAAATTCTATTGTTAGCCAAATCAGGCTTAAGTCACCCGATAGGTCTGAAACGTGCACACATATGCACACACTCGAGCACACACACTCCCGAGCCTCTGCTACAGCTGATGATGCCCCTGCCTTCTGCATCCCCAGTCCCCCAGCCACAGCGAGTGGGTTTAGAACAGGGACTTGTCAATGAATTCATGGTTATGTGTTCTCGGGAGGATTTCCCTTCCTGTTGGCATGTTCCATTGCAGATCGCCTCCTATGAGTGCAGCCACTCCAGCTCGCAGTCCTGCCTCAGCCACAGCGACTTGGTGCGTGCAGGTGGACAGCATGAGCTGGGGCATCCACCACCAGCAATGGGTGGACTTCAACGACTCTATCCGCTCTGACTGCCTGGTCCTCACATATGTTCTTCCTCTTCTTGGCATCTTGCTCAAGACTGCACACAAACAGTACTCACCATTTGATTGTGAAATCAAAATTACCACACAGAGGATCTTTGCTAAATTAGACTAAAAGTGTCCCAATATAAGAAGTTATTCATTGATTAGATTTAGTCTCCATACCATAAGCAAAAGTGTAGACACTATGACATTGAAGCACAGAAACACAAAGATTTATTTTTGACTGATGTACCAAGGAATTCTATTAATTTCGTCATTTTTTGGCATTTATTAAAACATGAATGATACAACATTTTTTCACCACTGGCATTACTTTACAATTTACCATGTGCTTTCAAGTCCACTATCTCATTAGACTTTCATTGTCATTCCTATTTTATAAATGGGGAAACTAAGGCTTGGGGAAGTCAAGTGACTTTCCCAAGATCACCGAAGCAGAAGCAGAAACCGCAGAGATGCGTGTGGACACATGCAGCCCTCGCTCCTCAACTGTGCTCTCCTCAAACAGCGCCTGTTCAACAGTTCCATGGCGCTTGTAAGCACTGTGAAGAAAACAACCGCAGAGGAAGCCGTGTGAAAGCAAGGCCACGGGACAGACAGTGCAGGTGGTCACACAGGGTGTTGTCTGCACCAAGCAATGTGCTGGCCCCAAAAGCACCACTCACCCCGACCCTGCCCAGCCCAGGTTCCCGAGGCTCCAACATCAGACGCTGATCCCACAGCTGAGCGGGCTTGCGTGCAGGCCTACGGCTCAAAGCCCAGACTTTCCCATGATTTTGGATTCAACAGGCAGGGACCGCTCTCTTACCAGCCTCTTCACCTTACACTCCACTTCTGGGCGTTTTATCTGACTCCCATCACGTCCTGATGTGATCGTTTGCCTCAGGCTCCTGTAGTGCTGCGCTCGTTTCCAATGTTCCGGATGACTCTACAGTGTCACGATGTCACACAGCACAGGCTGAGAGAGAGACTGGAGCCAGCCCGTAGCCACCCACATGCTCTGTCACCCATGGAGACTCCTGCCCGGCCTGAGCATCGGCTGCACACCGTGCTGCTTCTGTCCCAACAAGGGATGCCACCCACCGCGAGTTTCCCTTTTTATAGGAAGGGCCTTAGACGGTAGACTATTACACAACATAAATAACACATTTTCAGGAGTAATAACCATACTTTTCAAAGCAAAAAACAATGAAAAGACTGGCATCATTTTACATTTTTATGAATGTCTTTCAAGTCACAGCCTCTGGAGAAACGCCACCGCACACATGTGAAAGGGCAAGAGTGAGGAAGGCAAATAACATCTTGGGGTTGTTATGAAAACTGTTCTGCCTTATGAACCCCTTGAAAGTGTCTCGGGGACCTCGGAGTCCCCATTCCTCAGTGTGAAATCCATACTATCAAGAGGGTCTGTTGCTTGGCCTGGGTGCTGTGGGCATCTCAAAAGCCCAAGGAAGCAGGTGGTGTGGTCCTTGGAGGGCATCCACATTGCCCTTCACACTGACAGCCCCTTACCCAGCGAGCAAGACTTGACAGTGCTGAAGAGGAGAGAAGATCTGAGGACTTCGGGAGGGGGCAGGACCAACGGCAGGGGCACACTGGGCAGCCACAGCAGAAGGAGGGAGGGCTCCCAGGGAGACACGGTAAAGGGGGAAGGCCAGGGCGGTCTGCTTCCTTTAGCTCAGAGGCAAGGACTGAGGGCCTACTATGTGCCAGCTCTCTGTCCAAAGGCCCTGGGGCAGAAAGGAGCACAGAGAGTTCCCAGCTGCCAGGAGCCAAAAAATTTCCAGTCAAGGATCAATTTTACTCAAGGTAGGCCCCAAATAACAACAATGACCCCAGAACCTTGAATTTGAACTCAGCTTTATGCTTTCAAAGCACTGTCACAGACCACTTCACTTGATTCCCTCTTCCATAAGATTCTTTAATTAAATTCTGGGTTTTTAAGAAGTTTATTTTTAACACCACCAGTCGCTGAGCAGACTGCATTGGTTAGCCTGACTACTTTTGAGGAGTCAGTTAAGCCGAGTAGGCTATGAAACAAGCGCATGAGGATGGAGTTTCGCTCATCCGTTGGCTCCACAGAAAGAGTAGACTCTTGATTTTGGTGGCAATCACAGCTTTAGTGAATTAGAACAGCCCGAACCTACCAGAAAGAATGAGAGGAAACCGCCCAGCTAGCGCGACGCCCAGGGGAGGGAGCGGAGCTGGCAAATGCCCTTACTCACCGAAATGGGGCCCTTTGTGCGATTTCCTGCGGAGGCAGCAGTCCGCGTGCTATATAGACGGCGGCCTCCCAGCCCCGCCACCGCCACCCCGTCTGCTCGCTCCAAGATGGGAAAGGTGAGTGCGGGGGCCCGGTGCGCACCCTCGGCCGGGTGACAGCATCCTCGGCGGCGGCAGCGCTTCATGCTCCCACGTCTTCCCTCCTGCAGATCACCTTCTTCGAGGACCGCGGCTTCCAGGGCCGCCGCTACGAGTGCACCAGCGACCAGCCCAACCTGCAGCCCTACCTGAGCCGCTGCAACTCCGTGCGTGTGGACAGCGGCTGCTGGATGCTCTACGAGCGCCCCCACTACCAGGGCCACCAGTACTTGGTGCGGCGCGGCGACTACCCCGACTCCCAGCACTGGATGGGCCAAAGCGACTCCATCCGCTCCTGCCGCCTCATCCCCCCCGTGAGTGTGACTGTCGTGTCTCTCGTCTCTTTGGAAATGAAAGCCGCTTAAAAATCTCATTCTTCGTTCCAGCCGGGGCACAGACAGTGGAGCAGAGCCTGGTGCCAGCAGTCTGGCCCAGAGGGTGTCTCAGATGGGAAGCCATTCTTCAGTCACTTTGGTGGTTTTTTTAAATCACACGTTCCCAGATTTTATATTTTAAATGTAATCAAAATTAAAAGACCAAAGACTAATTAAGAAAAAGCAAGGCATGGTGGAGACTCAAGTTACCATCTGTTCAAGATGTAATTTCTTAAAGTGGTCATTCTAAGCCAAGTCAACTCAGAAATCCAATAGATCAAAATTTATCAATACAATCTTGGTCTGTTTAATTGGTAAAAATACTTTGGGTGGCTTTGGCTTACTTTTCTATTTGATTATGTTCCCGGAGAAGACAGGCCCCTGTCCTCTAGTTTCAATTCTGATTTCGTGGTCGATAGCTGCCAGCTCTCTTAGAAGAACATATCAGAGGAAAGACCAACGCCAACTGACGTTTGAGAGTCAACACTTTCAGAGAGTGAGCGCAGAGTTCTTAGGAGAACTGAGTGTGGGAAGCGTGGGTGCAGTGTCCTTCAAACCTGGCTTAGGAAGGTGATTCTAGCAGCTGGGGGAAATGAATAAGTGGAGGCGAGGGAACCAGAGAGGAAGCTAAAGGGTTAGATAGGTTGAAATCTGGACTAAAACTGAGGCTATGAAAACAGAGGTAAGGAAAATGTGGCATCTCATTTTTACAAGAGTTTAATAATCCTCATTCCATAGCGTACCTAAAACCCAAAACGCTGCTCTTACGGAAAACAGCTAAATGTTGGTTCCTTTTTAACAAGAGTAATATATCAAATGAGACTTCACTTTCCGGTGTCTCTCACTTTTCTCCTTTGAGAAGGACTTTCTCTAATAACAATTTTATTTTAGGCAAACCTTAATTCCCAAGGACAGAGACTGGCGGAGGGGCGGCTGAACCGCTGCTGAGTTCTGTCCTCACGTTGCCCACAAATCATCAGACTCACTGTGGGGGGGGCTGGGGCCAGGGAGGCTCTTTAACTCTGTAACCTGGCTGTTCTGGAAGCGAATTTGGACTCAGGGAACCTCTGGGTTCTGAGGCCAGGGAGGTGCAGGGGCTGGAACTTTAATTCCTGTGTGTGTTCATTTCCTTTTTCCTTCTGTCCGCCACCCCAGCACACGGGCGCTTACAGAATGAGGATCTACGAGAGAGATGACTTCAGAGGACAAATGTCAGAAATCACCGATGACTGTCTCTCTCTTCAGGACCACTTCCACCTCAATGAAGTCCACTCCCTCAACGTGCTGGAGGGCTGGTGGGTCCTCTACGAGATGCCCAGCTACCGGGGAAGGCAGTACCTGCTGAGGCCGGGGGAGTACAGGAGATATCTTGACTGGGGGGCTGTGAATGCCAAAGTTGGTTCTTTTAGACGAGTCATGGATTTTTACTGAAGTATTTACATTCTCCACTTTTCTCCCTAGAATCTAATAAAATATTTAGCTTGTGTTTCTGGCACTAATGGAGTCCTGGTTTTCTTTCAATCTAAGACTTAATAAGCGATAATGGTACTTGGCTAAACGTAATGACGTTTTCAAGGTGAGAAATGACGTCTTACAAGGGGAAGGAAGTAGAAGACGTTATTGCCAGCGTTCTTTAAAGACTAAACCACATAGGCTCAAAGTTCTATTCAACTGGCTAAAGCCATTTGTGGCTAGTCTTACAAGGATCTATTTGCAACTACAATGATACATTAGTACTCACTAAACACCTCAAGTTAGCCCCGCCATGGTCCCTATACAGTCCAAGTCTTAGCTGATGAGGAAAGTCGTTCTCAGCATCTAGACTCTTCCTTCAGTTCCATAAACAAACAAAAAAACTGGTCCCTCTCGTCCATTGCACCCCGTCCTTCTAGCAGCCGTGATTCCTTTTCTCCCAATTCCATTTCCAATACCTCATTCCTGCGTGAGATTCCCAGTCCAAATACAATTCACTATCTCTTTGCTGTATGTATTTTGTGAAGAATTCCAGAATTTCTCCCAAAACCACATGCTCACAGGGAAACTCAGCTTCCTAGCATTTTAATAGGAAGCAAAGTATTAAGATTATACATAGAAAATAATACTAAGTGGAAAATAAGGAATCAAAATTTTCTGGAGAAGTTTGTTTGATTGTATTGTTTGTTTATTTTTTAAAAAATGGATTAAGGTTACTAATAAAAAATTACAATATAATAAATTAAAGAATTTTAAAATAGGAGAATGAGGAAATTGAGTTAGAGGAAAACAACAGTAAGAGAGAGAAAGAGATGGAGCCAGGAATGAAGGTCGACCCGAGCCATGGGCTGTAAGGCGCTTTGCTGGCTGTTGACAAAGCAGATTTGGATCCAGCAGCCAAGGCAGAGATGGAGAGAAGATTGGTTCCACGACTCAAAGAATCTATAAGGCAAACAAATTAATGATTCAAGGCAAGCCCCACCATTCCTGGTACTGAAACCTAAAAGAAAGGTTTCTTGTGGGTCCTGGTAAAGAGGTTACTGAGTAAATAGCATCCTCGCTAGAGTCCTGCAGTAATTAAATATGGTTCTTAGGGCTGTTTCTTCCAAAGTTTCTCAGTGAAGCTGGTGGCTTCAGGTCAAAATTCCTCTTAAATAGCCCATCCTTTGAGACTGTAATGAAATGGCTCAAATCCCACCTCACATAGGATGGGAGACTTGTGTCCCACTTCCTCCAACATATTATACACAATGTCACTGTAATTCTGCAGAGGGAACAAGGGGTTTGTGCTTTTCCCAGGTGCCCTTCACTCTGGACTCCTGCATCCTCACTGAGGACCATCCTGCCCTCCCACCCATGCCCCTCCCACTCTGCGCACCACACTGACCCAGACAGGAGACACAGCTCCTCTTCCTGTAGCCCCTGCGCCATCTCTCCCATGAAGCACTGATGTGTGCAGCAGCTCTATTGTAGAGGTTCTGGGAAGCGATGCGAGTTTAGATCAAATAGCACAAAAATATCAAACTTCATACCAGGTAGCCTTGCTCTGGACGGTCTGCAAGTCCCAACCTGCTGCTGGGTGGCCTGATCTTCCTTCCCTCCCCAGCCCCTCTCTTCTCAGTTCTTAGCTGCACCCACATGGTTGCTCACTTTGTGTAGAGTCCCCTTCCACTCCATGTCCTCAAGGACACCATACCCACCACCCAAGCGGCTTACAAACAGAGCAAGCATTTAATGTCTTGCTTAAACTAAGTCATTTTTGAGAATGAAATTGTGTACTATTGATGACTACACTGGGACAAGGGGCATGAACCAAGATGGTTCCAGGCAAACCAGGGCCCATGGTTAGGCTACTTATACAGGTTCCTTCCCTGGAAAATAGTCAGATTCTTGAATTATTGTATATTAATTGTTGATAAATCCCAGTTCTTTTGGCTTTAAACTCCCAGCAGTAGTGTTGGCTTCCTGGAGATATTAACCAGAGTCCTCTGTTCGCCAGTAATAATATGTCAAACACGAATTAGAAAGCCAAAAGCTTCTTGGAGTGTTGAGTTTTATACTATTTTCCCAGTAGGCATAAAATCATAGACTGAAGACACAGAAACTTCCCTGAAACACTTGAACTGAAGGCACATAAAATTAGAGCCCCTGGATCTCATTGATCAAGTTTTTTCTTCTTGAAGATCGGTTGCTTCCATCCCTGGGGCAAAGAGAACTGTGTTCTCCCTCTAATCTCAAAGTAAAGAAAAAGTCCACATTGGGGAGCAGCTGGGGACTACCTCCTAATTCTCCACCTTCCTCTTTCTCTCCTCCTCTCCCTAAAGTAAACCCTGGACCTCCAAGAGTGGAAAGAGTCTGGGGTGGAAGCAGCCTCAAGAGTGGAATGGGGGAAAGGACATCCCACAGTATTCCGCTAACCTTTATCCCATTGAGGTGAACCATCCCTTCAAGGTGACCCCTGAGTCAGCCTCCATGCCCAACACACACCAGTATTTCCTGCACATCATCACTTGTAACACCAAGTCCAGAGTTAACATCTTCTTCCTCTCTTCCCCCTTTCTCCCTTTGAATTTACTTCTTCTGGTCTATCCCACCTTGAAAAGGCCCACCAAGCAAAGAAACTGGAGGAGCAGCTATTCCATGAAGGAGCGCCAAAAACTGTGGTACCAAGCTGTACCCTCAAAGGATCTCCTCATGGCGGGCTCCCTCTCCAGTCTTTCTGCCCTGCTGACAGGGATGGGGTTAGGTCATGATGTTAGCGTGTGTCTTACTCCCTCAAGTTCAAGTTTTCTTCTTTGTGGGTTTGTTAAAGTAAAAGTGGCGATTGCAACCACCTGTTGCTTAAACCAGAAGAAATGTATTGCTCTTAACACAAAAGTAAATTTGTTCCAAGAGGAATGTCACAGGAGTTAAGCAAAGGTGGGTCAATGATTGCTTCCTGTGTTCTGTCATTTATGGAACGATCATCAAGGACATGCTGAGGAAGAGGACAAGAGGCTGGCGCTGTGGCGGGACTCTTGGTCCCTTACCCAGTCTCCTTGTTCAGGGCAATTCGGTCTGGATGGCCGCCAACCAAATGACATTTTCTTACTCAACCAAGCATGTACACAATGCAAATGCTGCATTAATTACTAGGAAGCAGGAAGGCGGGAGGTAAGGTCAACTGCTGGCTGGACCTCAGACAAGCAAAACTCTGGAACTGGCAGCTGCTGCTGTCCCATTCATTGGCATCTCAGACAGAATCACCAAGGAGCAGAGGGTTTAGAGGACAACACACGTTCCTCTTTGCTCTCTTTTGCTTACAGCAGGCCCTTGTGATAAAGGCCTCTTGGATCAAAGGTGGGGTGCTCCTGTCATCCACACATTGAAAGTTGCAGATGCTGAACTTTGATGCGTGTGTGTGCTGAGCATCTGAAATCGGTCCCATGGACTATTAGAGCAATGGATTTCAGACCAGGGAAAAACATTCATACCCTGTATTCATTGAGCAACCTTAATATGCCAGTCCACTTTGTCAGTTAGTGAGAATACAAAAATAAAGACAGAATAGGGGCTCTCCTCATTTATTTCAAGGAACTGATGTCTAAACAAAATAATCACATAAGTGATCATACCATTACAGTGGTATGAACAAGACGCTTGAGGAACAAGGTAGACAGTATTAAATTCAGCCCAGAGGATTAAGAAGGGTTCCAGAAAATATCTACAGAGGAATTGACACTTGATTTGAGCCTTGAAGAAAGAGTAACATTTCTCTGGGTGGAAACTGTAGAAGTGGTGTCTCAGTGAAAAGGATCAATATACTCAAAAGCAAGAGAAGTGTGAGGATAGCATTGCGTATTTGGGAAACCACAAGTGGTTCAGTGTGACTGGGCAGGACATCTGGGGACAGACAGGACGTCGGGTCTGCTGTGCTACATTGAGGAGTCGGGGTCGAGGGTGGAGGCAGTGGGAGTGAGGAAGGGCTTCTAGCAAGGCGGCGGCCGTCTTAGTTCAGGCTCTATAGTAGTGTTTTCACTACTCTGCTCCAAGAACAATCTGGTGCTCGTCAAAAAATACAGATTCCTGGAATCTTTTCCAGATCTAATGATGCAGAATCTCCAGAGAGGGCAGGGCCTGGTAATTTGCATTTTTAGTAAGTACTGGTGCTTCTTATGCACACCAGCGTCTGAAAACTCTAGATGATTTCTAAAGTCCTTTTCAAATTTACCACTTTTTTTTTAACCACCAAATGGCTTCACAGCAGAGAAATTTCTCAGGCGTCTTTCAGAGGATTGCATATCTTTGGGAAAGACAAACAGGCTGAAGTCATCCTTAATAATGTGACACTATTACTAATACCATACATTTACTCAGTGCTTGCATGTGTCAAGTAGGTGCCAAACACGCTACACACAAAATCCCATTTATTCATGGCACTGTCCCTTAGCCAAAGAACCACCAGGAACACCAGTTGTCAAACAAGAGGGTTTATTACTTGTTACGGCGGGGAGAGCACACCACGGGAGCGCCTCAGCACAAGGTGTTGGGAAGACCCTGTGATAGGATTGGTGCTCTGGCTGGGTGGTTTGGGGGAGGGTCTAGAAAAGTGGAGATTTACTCCAGACAGAATGTTGTCAGGAAGCCGGGATCATTTTGTGGTTGGATGTCTCCATAAATCCACTCATGGGGAGGGGCTGGGGACAAGGATAAAGCTGCGATTGAGAAAGAAGTCACAGTAACTATTTTGGCTGAAAGGGATGTTGGGTATTTTGTGGTGCACACTGACTTTGTTTCTGCCTGTGCTCAGACGGAATTATGCGTCTCCTTATTTGGTCTCATTTCATCTTCATCATGATCTCAGAGTAATCTCGTCTGACATTGGTGTTTTGTGAGATTGTTTGTCTAACAGGGAAATACCACGGCCTTGTTCTGAGGGCCAGGCCAGCTTCCAAGTATGGGAGGCTGCTCTTCCTTCCTTCCTTTCTCATTCGACATAACATGTCCTGTGAGATAAGTGCTACGACACGACTCCTGCTCTGAGAGGTGGTGTGGCTTGCCAAGTCCATGCAGTTATTATGTGGACGTTCTGAGTCCACGGGGCTTTACTGCCTCCCCCTGCCCTGGAGAAGGGAAGCAATCTATAATGCAGTTTACTTCTCTGTTTCGGACCCAATGACCATAGAAACCTTTCCCTTGGCTCTCACAGAAATTGTCTACCAGGAGCTGATCTCCAGAACACCCACCAGAGGGAAGGTAACAGCTATGCCTTAAAGCACGGGGTCAAAACTAGCAAAATCAGAATGTGCACCTGTGTCCTGCACTGGACTGGCAACTTGTGGAAAGAAAAAAATGTCGGGCCAGCCCCAGTGGCCTAGAGGTTAAGTTGAGCGTGCTCTGCTTCTGTGGCCCAGGCTTGGCTTCTGGGCATGGACCTACACTGCTCTGTTAGGAGCCATGCTGTGCTGGCAGCCCTCATACCAAAAAATAGAGGAAGATTAGCACAGATGTCAGCTCAGGGTGAATCTTCCTCAGCAAAAAAAGAAGAAAGAAAGAAAGAAAAAAATGTTGAGTTAGAGTGGTCTCTGCTGTCACTGCTCTTTGCACGGCCTCTCTGGAGGTCCAGGACACTCCTCTGAGGTGTAGGTTTCTCCTGGAAAATGCACAGGGCACAACTGAATCATGTGTGTAGAGACATGAATTTAAGGTCAAAAGTTCGGACTGAATTGCTGATAAATTTAGAAAACACTAAGAATCCAAATGAAAGCAACGCTCGGGACCCATTGAGGACGCATACAGAACAGCGTTAGAATGTACCAGAAAGTGAGGGCAAATCTACAGGCATTTCCACTGAATGCAGCACGTAAAAGGGATCCATAAAATCCCCTTACTCACCCGGGGCCCCTTTTGTGCTGTTCTTGCCAACGCAGCAGCCGTCCTGCTACATAGACCGGCTGCCACTCTTGTCCCCACAGTCTGGACTCTGGTCATCGCTGTCAACAACCATGGGGAAGGTGAGCCGAGCAGGGCCACGCCGTGTCTGCTGAGCGTCTGCCGTGGGGGTCCTCCCGGCTGACGTGCTGCCGCCTCTCGTTCTCCCCGCAGATCACCTTCTTCGAGGACCGTGGCTTCCAGGGCCGCCGCTACGAGTGCACCAGCGACCAGCCCAACCTGCAGCCCCACCTGAGCCGCTGCAACTCGGTGCGCGTGGACAGCGGCTGCTGGATGCTCTACGAGCGCCCCCACTACCAGGGCCACCAGTACTTGGTGCGGCGCGGCGACTACCCCGACTCCCAGCACTGGATGGGCCTCGGAGACGCGGTGGGCTCCTGCCGCCTCATCCCCCAGGTAGGTTCGGCCTGATGACGTCAGTCACGCCGCCTGAGTGTCCTCACTGCGTGTTGAGACGGCTTGGGGTGCGGGAGCTTTTCCTTTAAAAACACCTAAAGCTCACGCGGGCTTTAGATTCCTGCCTAAGCGCAGGAAGACCCACACACAAAGACAGCAGAGAAGTAAGGAAGAACTCGCTTCTGCGAAGAGTCAGTTTCATTTTTAATTTTTGCTACCATTAGGTCAAACAGAAGTTGTCCTTAACAAACGTAACATCTTAGTGGGATGTGAAACAAAACTTGCAGAGAGGAAGCTTCTTGGGCATAAGAAGGCCGTATTTCTAACAAATTAATTTTTACCTACAGTAAAGGAGTTGATAGTGAGTGCATTAGACAGGTCCCACCACAGACTAGTGAAAACAGAACACTGTTGTTAATATAGACTATGCAAAGGTGGTGTCCAACTTTGGAAAAGATAATGTTCCTTAATTTGGAAAATCAGTTGAGTTCTGATTCCAAGTGACTATTTAAACCAATTTTTCACTGAAGTATGTGACTTTTAAAATCCTCCCTTAGTGATAAGTTTATATGGATATAAATTTGGGAGACAATACTCATATTAAAAAATACTGGTCAAAATATAGGTTTGAGTTAACACAGAGAATTAGGAATCCAGATATTTGAGTTCCTGATGGATTCTAACCCAGACTTTGAACCTCTTAAAAACTGCATCTCCTAGATAAGAAATAGAAAGCGAGTGTGCAAATATCTGTGAAGTGCTAGCAGAAGGCAGGCCTGTGCACAGCACCCACAGCAATCCTGTCTCAGTCTGTTCACTGGCAGTCCCCAGCCCCAGCCCACCAAGCTCATCTGTTGTGGGCTTGCTTCTCCCTTCTCTCTGTGGACCCGGCAGACTGGCGCCCACAGGCTGCGGCTGTACGAGAGAGAAGACCACAAGGGCCTCATGAAGGAGCTGAGCGAGGACTGCTCCAGCATCCAGGACCGCTTCCACCTGGCTGAGGTCCGCTCCCTCCACGTGCTGGAGGGCTACTGGGTCCTCTACGAGATGCCCAGCTACCGGGGGCAGCAGTACCTGCTGAGGCCGGGCGAGTACAGGCACTACCAGGACTGGGGGGCCGTGGACGCTAAGGCAGGATCTTTGCGGAGGGTGGTGGATTTGTACTGAAATAGGTCCACATTCCCATTTTCCCCATTTGAAGCCTAATAAAGTATTTAGTCTGCATTACTGGCAATTGCTGGCTTCTGTTTTTCTTCCGTGTGTGCCCGTTAATTCCCCTGTCACGGGTCCCAGAGAATAAATGGATCTATTCTAGAAGAGCTTCAAGGCGCAGGAGTCTTGAACGAGGGTCAGAAGTGAGGTGGAGGGAGGAGCCAGCCTGTCTGAGACACAGAGGCAAGTCAGGGCCAGAGCAACGGGAGGGCTAACTGGTGAGAAGGGGGCCTTCAGCTGAGGGCCTCAAGGAACAACATTCTGGAGTTTTCTTCTGACCCCAGAGGCGGTTGGAGACCAGGGCGTCACAGATTAGTAGTAAAGGGAAGACCACTCAGCAAAAAGCCTGATTAGATGAAATAGGGAATCGTGGCTCTGTTCACCCTCAAGCACAGTGTTATATAACCCAGGCCAGGGCTGCCCTTGCCCGTTGCCTGCCCTGGGACTCAGTGAGAGGCCCTCCTTCCTGTTCTCACGGCTCCTGACCCGTACAGCCTCCGGGCCGGTACAGCCCCTGGGCTAAACACCGCGTGAAGGGCAGAAACTGCACAGCTGTACCCGGCGCCCGGCTAATGCAAGTAAATTAATGAGAGGTACACGTGGTATAGTGCACCACGAACACAGGAAGACCTTAAGTGCAGAACAGCAGGCTCTGACTAAAAGGCACGTTGAAGAAACCCACAGCTCTTAGACGCCTTTGACTGAACTAGAATCTGCTTGCTCACAAGCAAAGCCCTGCATGTGAAAAAAAAAATGAAAATCTTTTCATCAATAGAGAATTAATTCATTTTTAGCTTGAAAGTTTTCTAGCTACTTTACAAATTCTATAAAGAGAGAAGCGGGGTCCTCAGACCCCACTCGTCACTGCTAACCCCCGCTTACCCTGGGAAGCCGCCTCCTCAAGCTCTCCCTCGTGTATAAAGACGTCCCATGAAACATAGCCTTGTTTTCTTTACAAAAATGGAACCATGCTGTACATTTTAGTCTGCAACTTGGTTTTTTTTTCAGTCTTATGGAATAGGTTTAAAGTTTGATAGGAAATGAAATTTTAGAGAACCTCATTGGGCATATTATGGTACACAGAGTCGCAACACCTCCTGCGGTTCAATAAATCTGTGATGTTTGCTGCGCTGGAGTTTTGGTTGTAGAAAACCTCAGGACCCAGGGGATCGCATCCACGGGATGAAGTTCAAATGAAAGGCTATTCTGTCTTAGTGATGTTACCTTAACACAATTAAACCCAGGTAAATTTACTCATGGTCGGTCCATTTACCCTACTAGAGGGCTTACAAATCCACAGCAGGAGCCCACTTTTCTAAATCGTAATTTCTATTAAAACTAACTTGAGTAGATCACGAATTAGAATGCCAAAAACATAAATTCTTGACATAAAGCATGTGGGTCTAAAAGCGTTTCAGCACTTCCATGGGAACCTTTGGAACTGTGTTTCTAAGTTTGGGGGATACATATGTATTCCCCTCTGTTGCTGTTACTAAGGTTTGAAAATTTTGAGACGCTCTTTCTTATAGGTCTGTTTATCTGTATTGAGTGTTTTCCCAGTTTCATTGGGAAAGAATCGACATACATGTCTGTGTAAGTTTAAGATGTACAGCATGATGGTTTTATTCACATATGTTGTGAAACACAACTTGCTTTTCGCATGTGACATGATATGGACCTACATCCAGGTTGGTGCCATAATTTTTGGCAATGACTAAAGTTAGGTTTTCTCTCCATCTCAGTAGAATGAGGCTTAGATTCATAAAATATTTTGAGTCATAGAAAATAAGGAAAGCGATAGCTCTTACATACTTCATTTTGTAGACTGGCCTTTATACCAGCTACACAAATCATTGACACTGCGTGCAGCAAAATCCGAATCTGAATTAGTCTCTTTTTCCTTCCCTTTTGTTTGAAACCAACTGAATAATTAGGGAGCAACAAAGGGTCACTTTCTGGACTAGAACAGGAGAACAACTAGAACTCAGCCCGATCCTGAGCCGTCCTCCCTCCAAAGACGGCCCCCATCAGTCATTCCAGGCAGCTAGTGTCACTCTCTGCTTCTGCGCCCAGGTACAAGGATCTCAGGTCCTAACTTAGGTTCCTAGCACACTAAGTACAATTAGGTCTGACACACATTTGTCACTCCCTCAATTTTCTGTAGAGCATTGAAATCAAGCCACATTTTGGGCCAAGCCATTTACTTTTCAGCTCTATGAGAAGTGTGGGGTTTTTCCATGATTCTTCCTCTAGCTTGAAATAAATCCTCTCTTCCTAGGTAGTGAGAGAAGCGAGCCCCAAGTCCTCTTGTTTGGGTCCTCCAGATGGACCCTGAATTTCAGCTGTCACTGCATGTGGCTGAGGTGGCGCCACACAGACATTCCCACCACGTTCCTCCACATGCTCGCTAGGACTCTGCATCCCGGTGCTTACTCATAGGTTACTGTTTTCACCCATCTCTCCCCACAGAAACAACTCTGAGCAAAACGATGCTTTTTTAAATTTATTTTTTGTTCTTTAAATTTTTGATTAAAATGATGATTTTTATTCTTTAAATTGTATCTGCTTATTTCCACTATGTAAACGTGACTTTGCAAACACCTCCTTTACAAAGTGGGTAACAGGAACTGAAAGCATCATATTATACGCAGTTGGTGTTTAATTCATACACATCAACTTACAAAGATTTATGACCCAAAGTCATGCCAAAGTATTTCCACAAGTCAACACAGGACTGTGGAGATTCTTTGACCATGAGAGAGGCTGATGGCACAGGTCATCTTCCTCTCCAGTGCTCCTTCCAGTCCATCACACTGTGCTCTTCCAGGCCGATGAACACTCTCCAAAGTCTTCCTAGAGTCCCAGCGTCTGGACATCTGTTCCCTCCTCTCTCTGCGCCATTCCAGCCCTGTGCATGCAATTAATTTTCTCCGAGTCAAAAGCTCCGTGTACTCTTGTTCCCTGGAGAACAAAAGTCTCTCTAGATCCTACCAGAAATGTATTTCTTAGGAATTCGGTTTTATTTATGATAACCTAAGAGGTAACCTATTTTTGTGTTTTTAAAGTATTACTTTTTCTTATTTCCTTAAACTTAGAAACTTCCCTTTTAGTTCTTCTTTCTGAGATTAAGCATCTTAAAACTATCCCCCCTTTTGAATCACAATTAGCCCAGATAAACTTCTAGGCATGACTGCCACAAAATCGGACCAAATACTGTGTTTGCTCTGTGTTTTTTTTATACTGAAAGTTTGAAATTCTGTAAAATCACTTGGTAAAATATTCCATATAGCTTTTATGAGAAAGTTCTCTCGAAGGACTAATTTGAAATTTTCAACATTTAGTTAAGGTCATTTCATTCTTATTAACAATTAGTAATCAACACTGTGGTGTGTAAATAATATCATAGCCATTACAGATGGAATTTATATTTTACCATATTATTCTATGCCTATTTTGCTCCCCCAACTTAAACACTTTCTGTTTCTTCCCAACCTGTACAAATAAGAGTGTGGACTACAAATGAAACGGGTGAAGCTCCTCTTCTGTTATTAAGTAGACAATGTCCCACATGACTTTTTTTTCAAACAGTCTCCATGGCATCAGCCAGTGACAGCAGCCGGAATACTCCAGAGGGGGTGCGACCCGTGGGCTCTGACAGCAGAGAAGGGAGAGGAAACCCTCCTCACCCGGCCCTTTGTTCGGCTCCTGCCAACACAGCAGTATCCTGCTCCAGCGAACCCGCCCAATGCTGGGAGGGGGCGTGGCCACAGCGAGGGGAGAAGAGCAGTGTACCCCCACCCACCGCCCCCCGCCCCCCTCACCCCCCCAACCCCCCCCCCCCTGCTTAGGACTGGGACGTGTCCACCGCATGGGGAGGGGACCTTGTCCACCGCTCCCCTCCCCCCACCCCGAGGAGGGAAGCCCTGTCCACCGCCCCAGGAGGAGGAGCCTCTTGCATGGGGGGCTGCTGGCTGGCCTCTGAGCCTGTCCTTGCCTCCTGCAGATCACCTTCTTCGAGGACCGGAGCTTCCAGGGTCGCGGCTGCGAGTGCACCAGTGACCAGCCCAGCCTGCAGCCCCACCTGAGCCGCTGCAACTCCGTGCGCGTGGACAGCGGCCCCCACTACCAGGGCCACCAGTAGGGCCACTTGTTGCAGCACGGCCACCACCCCGGCTATCAGCACTCCATCTGCTCCTGGTGTCCCTGGTCCTGCTGTGCCCTCTGGTCTCATCCAGGGTCCAAATGTAGTATTCATGCCAGAGGACAGCAGCTTTCTTTTTTCTGGCTCTGGCTGTGTTCTCTTTTCCTTCATTAATGCAAAGCTTTTAATTGGACAATGTATTTTATTTTGGTAAAATTAACTGGCCTCCACTGGGAAGAAGTAGTGTGTGGTATTAGCTGTGTCTATGCCACAAGTGGTGAACGAGCAAAGGATTGACTCCTAACTGCCAGGCCGCCTTAGGCTGGTTCCTGGGCTGTTTCTCTCTTCATCTGTGAAATGGGACTAGCAAGAGTAGCTTATTCATAGGGTTCTAAGGAGGCGAAAGGAGGGTACCTGGCACATGGCAAGCCCCCGCCAATATTAACTGTTATGGTGAACCTTGGGGTCTTTCAAGTCCTGCTTTTTGATTAGGCCAAACAAGTAACCAACCATGTGGCTCCGATAGCTCCTGAAAGCACACCCTCACCCACGAAATCCCCAGCAGCCTGGAAGTCCACAGTTAGGGATTGTCTGCTTTGACTAGGACAGAGTCCTGTGGAAAAGGTGCCACTTGTGCGGATTTTGAAACCCCCTCAGAGGGTTCCATACCCTGTTAGGACCCAGACTGGCATTAGGAGCTTGAAACTCTAGGCTTCCACTTTCCTTCCTGACTCTTCCCATCACAGACCGAAAGCTCTAGGCATTAGTTTCTCAGAAAAGAAGAAAAGCTTACAATGGTTGCTGCACGTGTGTCGGGCTGTCGTGAAGATCTGATTGCATAACGGACATGTGAGCCCTTTACAACCATGAAGATGCCCTACGAGCTGTCTTCAGTCTGCAGAAGTGATGCTTCTGAGAGCCTTTCCTGCAGAGGACTTGACAGTGGGAGAAGGAAGACGCTGAGTGGGGACCTGCGGGAAGGAAGCAGCAGATAGAAGAAGAGCCGGTGCTCAAGGAAGGATAGGACTCCCCGGCCAGCAGCCTGCCTCTCTGTTCTTATAAAGGTTCTGTGATCTGCTGATCTGGAAAGGCCTCCCTCATGAGCTTGAGCTTCCGTTTTCATTAATTACCGAAAACTGCTTTGCAGGGGCACCTTCCAGAGCCAAGGGCTGAAACCTTGTTTATGACGGCTCTTGCTTCTCAGGGTTTCAGAGCAGCAGGGCTTAAAGCTCAGAGAAGAATTGAGGGATTGCCTGGCTGGACCCTCTTCTCGAATTGCCACCCATCTGTGCCTCACTTGGGGAGAGCAATTTGACTTCCTCCCCTGGCATCTTCTAATGCTATTGTCCTTTTGTTTTAATGTCTCATTATTTTTATATCATCCAAGGAGAGCTTCAGTCCAGCTTAGGTCTCTGAAGGAGAGAGCAAAACAAATACACAAAAACTGTTACTTAAGAATGGTACTAAATAGAACCAGCGTATATGGTTCATGTCTTTGTGGCCCAAACAACTCTAGGGAACACCATTCACATCATGGTCTGTGTGAATGGCGCCCTCTTGAGTTTTATAGTATACAACCTATCCAGCCGTACGCAGCAGCCCTGGTATTGGCAGTGTCTTTCTTTAATTTGTCACCTTTGATATAGAAAAGATAAAGAAACACCCATTCCCTCAGGGATGTGTATGACTGGTTGCCAGAGGCTGGGTTCCTGACTCTTCCGCGTCTGTAACAGCTGAATCCCCAGATCAGCTCCCGCAGGATCAGGATCTACAGGCAAGAGGACTAGAGGCCAGGAAGGGAGCTCACTGAGGCCTGCTCCTCGCCTCAGGACCACTTCCACTTCCACGAGATCCACTCCCTCCATGTGCTGGAGGGCTGCTGGCTCCTCTACGAGACGTCAACTCCCTGGGCCAGCCGTGGCTGCTGAGGCGGGGAGCCCACGGACGCCGCCACGACTGGAGGCGTGGACGCCAGAGCGGGCTCTCTGAGGAGAGCTGTGCATTTCTGCTGAAGTGTTTTTACTCCACCCCTTCCCCATCCGGAAGCCAGTGAAATGTTTTCGGGTGTTTCACGCAGTTTCATGGTCCTCTTTCCCCTCAGGCTCCTTGGAACGGCTCAGAGAAAGTATAGTGAGGAGTAACGTGACTTTCTGCCACGCGTCAGCGCCAAGGGTGGAGGGGATGGCAGTCAAGAGCTCAGCCCTGGAGCCAATGCCTGGGTCCAAACCCACCCACCAGCTGCGGGTGAGGGGCAGGGTCCTTAGCATTCTCTACCTCAGTTTCCTAATCACACTGTTTATCTCACAAGGTTATGATATGGATTGAGTTAATATTTGTAATTCAATTACAACAGTGCCAGGCACGAAGTAACTGCTGTATAATAAGTATTTGTAACATAAATTTCCTTGGTTATTATTGACTATTTGGACCTTATAAATTGGTGTTTTTGCAAGTAACAATAAAGAGTTGAGGTTCACCTGCATCAGAATCACCTGGAACACTTGTTAAAATGCAGGTTCTGAGGCCCCACACCAGGTGCTTCTTATGCAAATGGAATCTGAGAGCAGTTCTAAATCTGGTTTCTTGCAACAGAATCGCATCCCAGAAGATGGAGCACCTCCATTTTACATGCTGTGCTCTGTGCTGGGAAACAGCCCAGGGGGAGCAGAACCTCCACAGAACTTTTATAAGAACTCCCAGGGCGTGGTAGAGGTATGTTCATTTCGTGTATGTCTGTGGGGCCTCACGCGTGTCTCTGGGGTCTCATGCGTGTCTGTGGGGCCTCATATGTGTGTCTGGGGGGGTCTCATGCGTGTCTGTGGGCTCTCATGCATGTCTGGGGGGTCTCATGCATGTCTGTGGGCTCTCATGCGTATCTGCGGGGTCTCATGCGTGTCTGCGGGGCATTGGAGAGAAGCCCCTGGCACGCACCAGTGTTCTGAGATGCTCCTGCCGCACTTCCCCCTTCTTGGGGGGAGGGCTGGGAATTTCCCCCGGACCACACGGAGGATTATGAGCAGGCGGCAAAGGCACTGCTCCAGAATTCTCCATAAGTTTTCTGACAGAGTGCTAAGAAAAGAGGCTGACGCAGAATCCTCGCACCAACGTGACAGGCGATTTAACTTAGGGATTAGAGAGAGCTCTGCAGCGTGCCTGGGGTCGGACTGCTCGGGCTCGAAACTCCGCTGCGTCTCCTGTCAGCCCGGCAAGAGTCTCAGGTGTCCGGGCACAGGCATGGGTCAGTAGCCAGGACCGGGAGGAGGTGACTAGAGGGCAGTGCTCCTGGGAGGAAAGCTGAGGGAGTCGGAAGCGAGCTGGGGAAGAGGAAGCGCCAGTGTAGCCTGAGCCCTTGGGGGCCCTGCAGCTCGATCACACCTCTGGTCTCTCCCACCTGGAGCCAAAGGCTCTGGGGGCTGCATTCCCACCCTGTCGCCTCTGCCATGGTCATGGGGAAAGGAGGACATGAAACTCCTGGGGCCTTCGGACGCTCCTTCCTGGATGGTGAGAGGCAGTCCTCAGGAGGCTGCTGGGCAAGCTTTAGCAGCAAAGCCCTCAGAGCCGGGCTGAGCACAGGGACCTGGACAGAAGGCCTGAGGGGCCCTGGGTGGGGCACACCCTCGGCACGATAGAAAGGGATGACATAGGTGTCTCCCTTCTCCATGAGGGTGAAGTTGAACAATGCCGCACACACATAGCACAGGGCCTGGCCCACAGTAAGTGCTCGCCGAGTGTCTACAATTCCTATTAGATCCTGTGGATTTGGGAAGAAACGTGGGTAGAGGCAGTGGAAATGTTGTGAACTAGTCTTGTCTCACAGGGAGGAAAACATGGTGCCTATGAGGGGAACGATGGGTAGCTCAGGCTGGCTGAGGTATCGGGGCCCAGAGCGGGTCGGAGAGAGAAGGGAGTAGATGGCTAAGGCCAGATCTGCGAGGGAAGTGGCGTTATTGATCAGGTCTCAGATGAGGCAGACATGGCATCATCAGGGGAACACACCCTGACCTGCAGAGCAAAAAGGATGAAAAAGGAGAACAGTGGAGCAAGCAAAGCCGTTTCAAATCCACGTGGCAAAACCAGGAAGGAGCGACGTCAGTACAGACGTTAACGCAGCTGCTGCCTCCAGGAGGGGGGGAACCCCCACCCCGGATTCTCCTCCACGAGGCCGAGGGTCTGAAGAGGCAATTGTGCAAGAATAGCAAGCTGCCTAAACCTTTCCCTCCTCAGTGCCTCTCCTTCTCTCGTCACCTTCTGTCTGAACTATCCCAACACTTCTTCACTTCGTTTCTTGCTTGAGCCTGTCCAGCTTTCTTTAAAAAACAAATTGTTTTCTCTAAAAACAAAATTGGAACACTGACTACATTATTTTGTGATATGAATTGTTTCTGTCACTATTAACCGCTAAGGTTATTTGAAGAAACTTTAAAAGAAAAAGACAGAGGCAGGGGTGAGGTAGAGCAGAGACCCAGCTAGCTGGCGGCTGCGAGCATTTACATAAGAGGGGACAGCGGCTCAGGGCAGGGCGGTGGCATCTGTGGAGGCGAGAAGCAGTCAGATGCTGAACATATTCCAAAGGCAGAACGAACAAGAACTCTTGCTGGATTCAGCGTGGGTGTGAGAGGGAGGCTTGGTCTGAGCTCCAGAAGGATGGGGTTGCCTTCAGCCCACGCAGGGAGAACCTCAGGGGAGCAGGTCTGGGGAGGAAAACCAGGTGTCCCATTTTGGACAGGAGCAGTGGGATGTCCATGAACATCCCAGTGCAGCTGTTAACCAGGCCACTGGGTACAGCAGCCTGGAGGTCAGGAGCGAGGCAGGGGCCGAGATCCACCTCTGCAAGTCATCAGTGGGTGATGGTGGTGGAACTCACAGGGCGGACAGGATCCCAGGGTATAGGGGCAGAAGGCCTGGGGCACTCCAGCACTAGGAAGACTGAGGCAGAGAGGAATGTACATGTCAGGGAGGGCTGGCTGCTGTAACATACGACACCAGAAGTTCCATGGCTTCACAGTAAAAGTTTTATCTTTCATTTTAAAAAAATAAAGAGTTTTTTTTTTTTTAATGGTAATGTCTTCTTAGCCAATTCTTCAGACGAGAGAAGCCTGGAAACATTGAAGTTAGCAAGAACAATGCCAACGCAGTTAGAGAAGTGGAATCAAATTGTTTTATTTCGATTTTTTGCTCATTATACTAGAAGGCACTATCTGCCAATTCATCAAGAAAACTTGGAAAATTGTAATGAATACTGAAAAACATCACCATGCCTATGCACTCACATTTAGAATTATCAAGAAAGATCAAGGGCTTTGAAGCTTTAGTAAGTAGAGAAGAGAGGGCGGGTGCACAGTCCACTACCCCGGTAAGTTTGGGCGCCTCCTGCTCACGCAGCCCATGAGAACCAGCCAGCTCCCTTTAACATGCGGAGTCCGGGACTGGTGAATCAGAATTCTCAGGGAGCTCCTGTGTGCCGTGTGGTTAACAAGCCCCCCGACAAGGGTTCTGATGTTGAGCATTTGGGAAACGTTGGGTGAGAGCCGTTCTTCCCCAAGTGTGATCTGAAACCAGCAGCACAGGGGACCCTGGAGGGATGGCTAGGAATGCAGAGTCTCAGGCCTTGGCCAGACCTGCTGAGTCAGAATCTGCGTTTTAACAAGATTCCAGGCGAGTCTAGGTGCACACAAATTTGAGAAGCGCGGGCTAAAGAACATCAGTACCCCCAATCCAGTCCAGTTAGATCACTGCCTGTCCATCAGAGTCACCCCAGAGCTTTCACAAATGCTGGTGCCTTGGCCTCACTCCCAAAGGTTCTGAATTAATTACAAATTTTTAAATAATTTCTCTCCTCTGATTTAAAATTTATCGACTTACATATGCTATTTTACCTATTTATTCCAGATATCCACATATGCCCAATATTTTAATAATGATACAGCTTGACTGGAAAACAAGGTTTGGATCCAGGCTGGAGATGGAGCTCCCTGCTTCTTCTCTTCAGATGGAACTGACCACCAGGCCCAGCAGAGCCACCATCCGCTGCAGGCACCCTCCCCAGCCGGGGCCACCCTGGCACAGAGTCAAGCTAGGCACTGGGGGTGCAGGGCTGGGCAGAGAGCCCCTGCAGGGAAAGCCACACAGAGACCCGTGACAGGGGGCAACGAGCCTTTCGAATTTTTGTTGTTGATTAGGCTAGCTGAAGCCCCTGAGGACGAAGGAGATGCTTCATAGCGCTTAGGAACACAATGTTTAGAAGATGAAGAAGTCGTTAGAGTCGGCTAAGCTTAAACCATCAGCTGAATTTTACAGACGAACAGCTCTCCATGCGCATTTCCTCTCTCCTCTTCCTACCTGCGTCTCAGGTCTTTCTTACTGATTTGTGGCTTCTGTAATTCTTTTTCTTTTTTAGTGAAAAATTGGAAGTCTCTTGTGCCACACAGAGATTAAATGGATAAAAAGTCTAAACTTTCTCATAGCTTCCAAAGAGTATATCAAGCAAAGGTAAATCTTATTTAAAAGACAACGTTTGAGAGCTTCGTGACACGTGTTTCACAAGAGAAGATGAAGACAGGCACAACGGGTGGTCATGTGCGCGGGAGCAGGTGGCCCGTTGGAGGCAGTCTGGCATTTGTCCTTTGAACAGAGCTCTGTGTCTTCCGCCACCTCTCAGCATCTGACAGACCCCTGCTCATTTGGAACTTGAGTTCATGAGTAACATGGAGCCCACATCCTAGTCAAAGGTTTCCTCCATTTCACCTTACTTACTTATGACTTCTCAGCCAACTCTTTTTTTATAGCCTTTACGTTCTTTTTTCTTACCATTGTATATAAGTAGTTTTTTACAGGAGTCCTGATTAATCTCCTTTAGAAAAAAAAAAGGATAGCCATTCCAAATCTTGTTGGCTGCCTTCCTCCATTCTTCTGTGCCTCTCTTGGTGTCTGCAGGCACGTAAGGTATCCTCCTCCCACTGATCTTTAAATACCTGGAATCTATCTACATGTATTCAGAGATAATGAACAGTGCAAGTGGCTCCTCTACAACCCATCTCAGCATGTGAACCACAGCCTTCGCTCTTTGGAATAATACTCAAGCCATGTGTCTTGAGGCTGCTTTGATGGCATCCCACAAGTGATGTTCGTCTTTCTGCCTGAACCCTCCAACTCCCAGCGCACGCAGGTCTCAAAGGTGTGAACCAGAACACAAATACCTCTCCGTTCTCGTACCCTTTGGGCTTAGTTACATGTTCCAGAAAACTTCCGCCATATGTACCACATGAAAGGGGAATGCCCAGATCCCAGACCCCTAGGAGGACCCACAGACTCCTGGTTTGAAGCTCACCCTCTCCCACTCACTCCGGCTTCGTGGCCACCTGCCTCACCTCCTCAGGGTCCTGGCTTGGAAAATGAAACAAACCCTGTCTTCTTTCGTCATCTTTTCTTTCCATGAAGTCAACAGTGTCCATTCCAAGCCGAGTCTTACATCAGACTCTCCAGGAGCACGGCTCCACGCCCACGTTTCAGACTCTGCTCCACGGTTTCCATGCCCACAGGTCACTTTTTCGCTGACTTTGTGATACTCTTTTGTCCTTCACAACCTTCCTCTTAAATATTTACTTAATCAGGCTTTATTTAAAATTTTCCTATCTCTGCTCACCTCCACTATAAACCTCTATTCAAGGATTCGTACAATTTTGCATTTGAGCAGCAGCAGTAGCAAACTCTCATAAATAATCGTCCCAACTTTTTCGGTGCTTGGTTGTCACAGTTAGAGTTCATGGTGACCATCCAGCTGGCTTTCTGCTGGAAGCATTGCCCCCGAATTCTCAAGAGCTAGTTTTTGGAGTCAAACTTGGCACTAACTTTACCATGAACTGCCTGTGAGACATCAGGGACCAACTTACCCCCCTGAGGCTGACGTTTTTCCATCTGCTGAATGGGCATAATGGCAGAACCCCCCCCATGTGTTTGTGGGATGTAAGTCATAGTATATAATGTAAAATGCCTGACATACAGTAACTCATTGAATCTTAGCTATTATTGTTACATTTTATTTATCTTTTTTATTGTCCTCAGTATAGTAGTTTGTACTTGTTGTAGACTTTTGAAAGTTTTCATGAAGCCCAAAGCTCAATGAAGAATGTCCTAGGTATGAGGCAGTTTGGCTAAAAATAATTCTACGAGTATTTATGGATCTGTAGTACCTAGAACACGGGAAATAATAGATCTACTGTTCTCCAGATTAGTCAAACAAATTGCTCAGTTCTGGATAATACACTGTAAAGGTATCGTTACCAACATGTCACCTTTTCTAAAGAGGACACCAGGATTGTGCAGGGTCTAAAAACCATCTCCTATGAGTAAAGAAACTGAATTATTGGGACTATGGAAGAAAAAGTTAGTATTTTCAGATATTTAAAAGGCTTCCATGGGAAAAAGTCCTAGACTAATTATCTGTGTGAGTCCAGGACAGAATTGGTACCAACGGGTGTGATTTATTGGGAGACTGACATTGGTTCAACATAAAAAAGACTTTAAGTTGCCAGCAGTACTGGACAATGTAGTGGGTGCCTCACACAGTGGTGACTATCTATTCAGCGAGGGGCTCAGCATTCACTGAATACTAGAGGATTTCTAGGGGTGGGAATTGAACCTAATGCTGAGGTCTCTTCTTACTCAACGGAGTTTTTATATGATTCTAGACAAGTGTGTTAGACTCCTTTCATTGCTGGTGACACATCCTCAACTCAAGAGAGTTTGAACTGAAACAAGATTAGAACCAGGACGTCACAGCTGCTGTCATCAGAGCTGGGTTCCAGGGTTCCAACAGCGATATGCTTTCCTCTGTGTCGGCTTCCCCCTGAAATGGGCTTTCCCCATGAGATGGTCCACAGGGACTCCAGGGTTACCGGGTCACGTGTTCAAAAGCCCTGTCTCTCTCCCTGAATGTCTGGATCAGGCTTCTCCTAAAGGACTCCTGTTGGTCTTGCAGGGGTGAGATGCCACCCCAGAACCGTGAAGACTTCTGAGAGGACGGCATGCTCTCATTGGCCAGCCTTGGTCATGTGGCCACCACTGTGTGGGGAGATGGGCCCCTCTGATTGTCGCTCCACTTGTGGAGGAGCAGTTCTCAGCGAGAAGAGTTGTGCTGACAAAAAGGAACAAATGTGTGCTGCAGGAGGGCCCCGGAACAGGCAGATGGAGACAACCACACCTACACACTCCTGGGGTGACCCCAGGGAAGCCTTTTCTTCTGCAAGTTATTGTCTACTATTTACAGATGTAAAACATGGGCAATGCCTTATTTTTTCTTCTGTAAACATTTTCCTTTATAGGTACATATTTTCCTTCTATAAGAGGTGTATAAGGCTAGACACAATTATAATGACCAAAGTAATCTGGAAATAATTTATTTCTAGGATAATAGCCATTGGAAGGTAGGAGCCTCCAAGGAGGAAGGTGGGGCTCAATCTGGTGCAATGGACCACAGTGGAAAGGTTAATTTACATAGGCTTGATTTGTAGAAGTGGGCCACACTCGCCTGTGGGATACCTTGTGTCCTAAACGGGATAGATGCCTTTCCAAGATTTTGAGAAATGCCTTTTAAATAGGAAGGTTTCGTATACAAAGGACACCTCTTCACAGCAGTCTGCTTAAAATATCAATAAGTACCTAAATTCAGCTCATTTGTGGGTATGCCCCCCAAATCTGAATAAAAACTTCTCTCTGCCTATTGTCTCTGTGGTGTTAATTAATATTTATTAAGTACCCACAATACCAATGATGTTGATGTTAATAACATCAGCAAGTTAATGAAAATTTTGAGATTTATTAATTTAGGAAAACTGTTGCATTTTAAAATTCCCACAATATTCATTGTTTAATACATACGTGCCAATTGGCTGTTGATGATGTGTGTCTGTATTTATTGATATGGAAATCTGCTCATGATATTTCAAGTAGAATAACACCTGTTGAAAGAGCACATAAAGTTTCACCCCATTTTTCTCTGCGTGTGTAGGGAAGAGTCTGGAAAAATCAACACTAAAATGCTAATGGTGTTTGTCTCTAAGGTGCGGGATTCAAGATGACATAAATTATTGTTTAGCTATTTTTTCCTGCAATGAATATTTATGAATTATACAAAAAGAAAAAATATAAATAAATAAAATAAAACTTTACAATTCTTTCTCCAGACCAAACTGCCTTGATCTTGAGTGCCTGGAGGCGAGGGGACCAATTTGGCTCCATATGCAGCAGACGGTGATTTGGGCCTTCTATACACCAAGCACCGTTGTAAAACCTCAGAAGATACATATCATGTAGACATAGCCCTGGGTACCTAAGAGAGACAAGCATTCATAAAACTGGTTTATAATGGAAAAAGAAACACATGACAATCTGGACTTGGGATGGGCGTCTGAAGTGTGGCAGGGGCATCTTGTAGGACTGAGCTCCTAACATGTGGGACCTGACGTTGTCTCCAGGTACTGAGTTAAATGGTAGGACACCCAGCTGGTGTCACAAACAATTGCTTGATGTGGGAAAAGCCCCCATATGCGGTGACCACCGTATAGGAGTGTTCAGAGTATTGTGTGTAAAGGAAAACAATGGTGTGTTTTTTCTTTACTCCTAAGCACCACTCCCCAGTGAAAGGAGCCAGGGCTCCCAAGAGAGGTGGTTAACTGCAGGGCAGAAGCAGAGAAAATACTAGATGAGTCTGGAACCTCTTCTGATATCAGAAAGTAAGAAAATACTAAAAAAAGAAGGAGTGAGGTGGGGAGAGACAGGAGCCAACATGGTGGCCCTCCAACAGTGGAACTGGGACCGTCTACCAGCCTGAATCCCAGCCCGTCCAGGCTGGTGGGGGCTCGCTGTGAGGGCGGCCCTGCAGGGAGTCTCTGCGACGGTCACATGGTGGAAAAGGGCCTCTCCCTATGCTTCTCACCGAGCTGTCAATTTAAACATCTCTGTTAGCTCAGAAGCAAACCCCAAGCTCCCCGTGAGGAGGAACATGCATTATTATAACTGTAGCACTGTCGGGAGGATTCTCCACCGAGGTTTTGTGGCCCAGGAAATGCTGAAATTCAAGTGTCTGGAATGGATCTCCAGACGTGTAAAGCTGGCGTGTTGGCGTTGTGTCACACAACCCACACGTGAGGAGCAAGGGCTGAGCGGCTGCCGAGGGGACAGCAGCTCAGAGGCCTGTCCTGCGGCCTCAACCGCGCTCGTTTCTCCGGTGGCCAACAGCCACACTTGAAAACAGCCACACTTGACAACAGCCACAGCACTCCCAGTGCGTCAGGCGCGGAGCCCATCGCTGGCGGGTTTGCTTGTTCGGCGGTTTCGTAACAACCATGTGAGGTAGGACTGGTCCAGTCTGCATTTAACAAGGTCTCGAGTTCAGGGCAGTTAAGTGGTTCACCCAGAGCTCCTCAGATGAAGGAGACCAGCCAGGATGTGAAGCTAGTTCTCTCTGACTTCAGAATCCGCACGTTTCACCGTTACCTGCTTCTGTAGGGGACAGGAGACATTCTGACATGGGAAGATGGGGCACTGGGCAGGGGTGATGGGAGACAGAAATGAGTACAGTATTTCCCGAACATGGCATTTCCAGCAGAAACTTACTGGAAGGCCGTAACCTCTTCCAGGCAGATGCGGGGGAAGCGCCACCTAGAGGACTGACACCCAGCCCAGAGGAGCCTGTGAGCTCAGGAGCCGGAGCTGTTTGGGGAGAGTTCAGGTCTGTCACATTCACGATACCAGACTGGAAGCGTGGCTTCTGTCATTTTAGACAAGGTCTTCAGCAAGACTGCAAAAGAAGATGTGACTAGCAGGGTCCCCGCTTCCAAGGGACGTTCTTGAGTCACATTGGCAGGCCTAGACTTCAGCAATCTGACTGTGCAGGACCGTCCTGCCCTCATCTGGGGAAGAATGAACTTGATAAACCATCACTCGTGTTTCTGGGTCTTGATACCCTAAGGCTTTGGCACAGGCTCCTCAAAGAGGTAATCCACACAAACTAAACAAACAAAGAGAATGCAATATGGAAAGTGCTGCAGTGTCCCAGGAGGCTGCTGTCATCAGAAAACATCAAGGATTCTTCCCAGCTTTCCCAGGGTTCCTGTTGGAGAACAGGGGGATCTGACTGTGCTCCTGACGAGAAAAGGAAGGTTAGAGTGGGTGCCACCATGATCCATCGTCTTGTTGATAAGGGGATTGGGCCCACTTCACCCTGTTAGAAGAAGGATGAACTCCAGCCTGCGAGGTGGGCTGTGGACCTTGCCTGTGATATGAGATTTTAGAGATGGGGGTGGTCTCCCTGTGGAACCTAAAAGAAAAGAAATTTCATCATCCCAGGACTGAAACCCATGTGGGTAGCATATGATTATTATTCACTATCTTGAGTGAAAATAATATGGCCTTTTTTTGTTTTTTATAGGAGGGTAAGTTTACTAGATGGTTACTTCAAGGACTAGGAAGCCCATGATCTGTCTTTAGAAGACAGAAAACAAAGGGAGAAGTTCAGCTTGGAAGCAGAGACTGAGAAGACCCAGGGAGAGAGCTGACACCGTTCTGGAAGGCCTGCTGGGGTCCCTGGAAGGAAGGGGGGCATGGGGCTGGAGTAGTTACCTAGGACATGAGCAGGGGAGGGCTCTCCGCTCCAAGGGAGGGCTTACTGGTAAACCGCCAAGTTCCAGAGAGAAGCACAAAGGCTGGTGATTCTGAGTTCTCGTCAGTGTTGCAGAGGATGAGACAAGACGTGGCGGCAGAACTTGAATGGCAGTGCCCGATGCTGCGTCAATAAAGAGCGGGAGCCCTGGACATGCACATGGAGAACCTGGCCAGTGCCGGGAGCCCACACCTCCCAGGCTGCTGCTCAAGTCTGGGCTTCTGTCCTGGGACAGAACTCAGGCAGAAGGTGAGGCCAGTCAAGCAAAATGCGGCTCCTGCTGGAGGGACAGGCAGGCTGGTGGGCAAAAGCAGCTTGATATCCAGGTGGAAATCTGGGACTCTGTTCACCTCTGTTGCTTCTGAGTACGCTGACTGTAACCTGTTGGTTCCTCAACAGCTGAGCTTCCCAGCCACCTTCCTGGCTGGCTTCACAACGGGAAGGGCAGAGTCTGCAGGCAACAGGTGTTGCTGGGGGACTTGAGCAGGCAGGGACTAAGAAGGGCACCAGGGAGGTCAAACTCAACATGGGCTCAGACACAGGTTAGGACACGCTCAGCCAGCTGCACAGTCATTCAAGCGACAGTGCAACACAGGTTAGTTGAGCACCTCTCATGTCCCAGGTCCCAGTGCTGCTGAGTTAAGCAGACAAATTTCAGAGATGGTGTGAGGAGGAAGAAACAATACTGACTGAGTCCTTTCTCTGTGCCAATCACTGTGTCAGGCTCTGGCAATGCAAGGAAGAATAAGACAGAGCCTCTCCATTAAGGAGTTGAGTCTAGCGGGGGAGCCAGACCCACGATTAACCCCGGGAGGTAAAGCAGGTTGACTCGTCAGAGCTGAGGATGCAAAGGGCCACAGAGCCACAGAGGAAGAAAGAGGTGAATTCCTCCTGGGTAAGCATGGAGACTTCCAGAGGAGGATTTTCTGTCTACCGAGGAGATGACATTGGAGATGGGTTTTAAATATGAATAAGAATGTAACAATTGAGAAAGCAGAAGGACGCTGACAGAACAGTATGAGAAAGTCATGAAGATGAGGCATGACAGGGACAGTGAGGAAGTCAGTGTGACCAGAGGACAGGGTATAGGAGTGGGTGGAGGCAAAGGGCCTAGGAGACCCTCAAAAGGTGGGGTGGAGCAGGGTTTGAGGCACTTTCAGGTAACAGGAGACCACGGAAGGCATTTGCAGGCTTGATGCAATTGGACCTGTGTTTCCTTCAAGACAAAGGACTGACAAATGGGAGGAGGAAGTACTGAGGCAGGAGACCAGGAAGCCACAAGAGCATTTGCAGAGAAGTGGGCTCACTTTGAGTGCACTGGCCCCCGCTAGGGAGCAACCAGACACAACCCCTGCCTCCTGTCCTGGGGAGAGGTCTGCCCAGAGTGGCCTGGTCCTCCAACTCTTCACGAACATCTACAACTGGACATGCTCAGTTAACTCTCCACCCACCATCCTCAAACTCGTAAAAGCCATCACTTAGGACAAACAATACATCCTCAAATTTCTGCACAATTAGGAATAAAGGAGGGATTAGAAATCCAGACAGTACAGTTTGGGAATTAAGCCCTGGAGTCAGACTGACTTGGGCTTGAATTCTGGTTTTCCCGCTAAGCAACAAGAAGTCCAAGGGCAAGTTATTTAGGGTCTCTGAGCCTCAGTATACTAGATGTTTGCGGGTTGTCGTGAAGAGTGAATTAAATAAAGCACATTCGGCCTCTAGCACAGGACCTGGCATCCAAGTGCTCAGTACACGTAGCTTTTGTGGTGGTGTTCCAAGTGCTGTGTCATCACTATCGTACATTGTATTACCGTGTAATCAACGTGTTGTTCTCCTTTTCATAAGTTAGAGTTGAGGATTTTTTAAATTCAAAGCACCAAAAATAACCACTACAACCTTAAAAAAATACTCATATTTTCCTAGTTTTTGATACCCAGAAAAGTAAGAAAAAACTTAACTGGCATTATTTATTTTCCCTTTGGAAATAAACAAAAATAAACAAACCAGAAAATATGGACCTGAGATTCATCATCTTTCTTTCAAGAATTTGTGCTAATTATGTTTTCTAATGAGCCTCATCTTTCTCTCCCTTCTTCTGAAGTCTTAAAGAAAGTTTTTAACTTAGCAGAAATTTTCCAGCTTACATTTTGAACAACAGAGTTTTGTAGACATTTTTAATAGCCTAACCTAACCTTAAACTTCAAGACAAAGTTGACCACTTAAAGAAGCCTGAATAAACAAGTATCTCACCTGCTAGAGGTAAGTGTTCGATGCTTAACGCTTCATCCTCAAATGCCTTGGATCCAACTGTGCTCAGATAGCGTTCAGGAGAAGATTAGCAGCAGCCCTGCGTTTGACTATTCTTGGGTTTTGTTTCTGTCTTCTAGCAAAATAGGAAAAGCAAGACTAGCCTACATGGTGTCAGAATGCAGATAACTGAACTGAGGTCACGTCATACCGTACTGGGCAGGACTCTTCCAACTGCAAGGGACTGGAAACTAACTCACACAAGCTTAAGCAAAAAGAGAATTTATTGAGGGGCCGGCCCGGTGGCGCAGCGGTTAAGTTCGCACATTCCGCTTCTCGGCGGCCCGGGGTTCGCTGGTTCGGATCCCGGGTGCGGACATGGCACTGCTTGGCAGCCATGCTGTGGTAGGCGTCCCACGTATAAACTAGAGGAAGATGGGCACGGATGTTAGCTCAGAGCCAGGCTTCCTCAGCAAAAAGAGGAGGACTGGCAGTAGTTAGCTGAGGGCTAATCTTCCTCCAAAAAAAAAAAAAGAGAGAATTTATTGATCCACATAGTGTAAAAGCTTCAGGAATGGCTGGATGCAGGGGTTCAAACGGGATCATTAGGAGCCATTCTCTGTAGCCTCGTCTTCCTCAGATCTGCTTTCCTCTGTGTTGGCTTTGTTTTCAAGCAGGCTCTTTCCATATGGTGGACCTCTACAGCTCCAGGCTTACAGCATCCTCTATCTCAGAATCCCAAAGGAGAGTTCTATCAAAGCCTTGGCATTGAGTCTCACTGGCTGAGCTAGAGTCAATCTCCCTTTTCCTGAGCCAGTCACCATGGCCAGTAGAATAGAATAAACGGCTGAAGATGAAGCCTGGCCTAAACCCTGGAGCCAGGGGATACACTCATTGAGACCTAAGCCACATGGCATGAGAATGAGGAAGAGGTGTTCACCTAGGAAAGAAGGCTCACCTAGGAAGTGAGAAGGTAGAATGGATACCAAGCAGGAAAAAGCAGATGCCCGTCACCAGGTGATGCCCCCACAAAATCCAGAGGAAACTGGCAGCTTGTTTTGTGCCACAGCACGTAGCAAATGCCCCTATAATGAAGGGGCAAACCCGCCACCGGCTCCATCATTGCCAGAAACAGGGAGCTGAGAGTGGAGTCTACTGACAGCACCTCTGATTTCTCAGGTCAGACCCTGTCAGCTTCGACTTTATGAAGCAGAACATGTCTTCTTCTTGGAACTTAGAATGCTTCTTTTTAAAAAACAAACAAAAACCCACATTACTGGAAGGATTTATGGTTTGGTAAGAACTTCCTGTTGATACAAGTGAGGAGACCCTGGAATGTGTGAAGTTGTGAGGTTGTTCTACCATGAACTGTCTGAAAACTAGGGCCAATGAACTTGTTGATCTCTTAAAGGCAAGTCTTAGAGTGATCTGCAAATAATCCCATTCCTTTGCATGGCCAAGTCTCCCCTTGAGCATACCCCTAATGTAGTCCTTTAATCTCTTCTCTCATTTTGAAAACCAGACTGTGAACTTCCGTGATGTTCTGAAACCAAGGCTTTGTAAAGCTCCCGCCTCTAACTAGCAGATGGATTGTGCAGCCAGAAGAGGTTCAGATTTGGGGCCACAAACTTTGAGTTCAATTCTCCAATGTGCTCTTTTTTATGTCTAACATGTGCCTTATTTTATTTTTTATTGAGATTCAGTTGACATAGAATATATTATTAGCTTCAGGTGCAGAACATAATGATCTGATATTTGCATATATTGCGAAATGACCACCACTATAGGTCTAGTTAACATCTGTCACCACACACAGTTGTAATTTTTTTCTTGTGACGAGAACTTTTAACGTCTACTCTCTCAGCCACTTTCAAATATACGATATTGTTAACTGCAGTCGCAATGCTGTGCACACCTCCCCATCCAATGTGCCTCTTGTTGGTTGTGTGGCTTCACGAAGCTCTCCGAGCCTCACTTTCCTTTTCTCTCAAACTCCGATAGGAATTCCAGCCCTATCTACCTCACTATATTTTTGTGAGAAGCAAAAGTGATAATGTTCAGGAAGCCAATATTTGAAGTAGAAATTGTTCTATTTTATTGTAAGATGGACACGCAGTTATTCTGTAATAAAACTGCTGCTTACAGAGCCGCTCAACTCCCAACACGTTCCTAGCCTCTCCCCCAAATGGGCAGCTATTCATATTTGAATATTTTAATAAATGTGGATAGAAGTTCATTTAAGGCTTAGGCTGCCTTTCTTTTAGAGAAACAAAATCATATTTTCTCCTTTAATAAAGACAGTTACGAATTATTTAGTGGGTTTTTATCCCTTTCTTTGTAATCAATCTATTTTTACCTTCAGATTGTGGAGGTGTTTCTTGAGACAATATCTGTTTCATCCGTGTGTTGTTTCTGGCTGCCACTTTTTCCATCTTGGATCCCTTTCACTTTCTTCCCTCACACCCCAACACACACAGCTTCACACTCCCCGCCTCGGTCCCCCGTCCACCTGCAGGCAGGAAATGGGACACACACGTGCACACACACACACATGCCAGAAGAAGAAGCGTACAGATCAAAAGAGAGGAAGAAAATTAGGAGAAAGACAAAATTCAGGGGGCCCAGAGAAGGGTGTGGACATTAGGGAAATTGCCAAGCAGGTTGGAATAAAATGAATTGAGGGGAGGGGTAGGGGGTTCTGAGTTGTTGCCTGAAAAGCCTCAAGCTCATCTTTACAGCTAGTTTGTCTGGCTACCCAAGTATTGGGAGACTGTGCTCAGCTGGGTTACCACTTTCAATAATTGAAGCAACCTTTTGTAGTTTTTCTGTAAATGTAATTTTTGGCCTTTGGGGTCAATTTTCAAAAAGTGACACACACAGCAACATGGATGATATTCACAAATGCAATGTGGTGCAAAGGAAACCAGATACAAAGGTACATACCGTATGATTCCATTCTATAAAATGCAGAAACAGGCAAAATGAATCTGTGCTGTTAAAAATCAGGATTGTGGTCACCCTTGGGGCAGGGAGTGACTGGAAGGGGCTCAGGTGAGTTCCGGGTTTCTGGTAATGTTCTATTTCTTGATCTGGGTACTGGTTTCATGTGTGTGGTCTGTTTGTGAAAAACCATTGAACTGTATGCTCACAATCTGTGAACTTTCCTGTATATATTATACTTAATAAATTTAATTAGCATCAGTTGCTGTAAGAAAATTTCAAGCACAGGTACCTTGAACTTGTATTTTCTTTTCCTCACTGTGGTCATCTGGAGTGGAGAAGATGAAATCCTCTTGACATTCAAGCCCTTTACTGTGCATTTATTCATTCAACACATGTTTATTAAAGAATGGTGTTGGACCCCAGGGGCCAAGGGGGCCCTGCCCTCACACAGAGTACAATCTAATTTGGGGCAGAGTAGGGTGGGGGCAATGGATGTCAATCAAATAACCACACAGATCAATGTGCTGGAGATGAGGAAGAGGGAGGGAGATGTCCAAAAGAGCCCTGAAAGGTGAGCAGGTGTTTGAAGGGTGAGCAGGTGTGGGCTGCCAGGATATGGGACAAGGAGGGTTGTCCATTGGCGGTTAAATGTTAGGCTCAAACACCCACTAGAGGGAGACCACAGACAGCATTTGTGGCGGTTCCTGAACCAGTCAAGAAACACTGAGGTTCTGTAGCTTTTGCTCAGCTTCAACTCTCATAAGTGTTAGATGAGCAAAAAGTACCCAACAGAAACTGAAAGTTCCAGTGTAAATTTACATACGTAGATGATGCTGTATAGTCTTGCCTGATAGTATAATACAGATTTTCTAATGACCTTAAAAAGAAAAAAGTTGAAAAGGAGTGATTAAAAGAATCTTTTCTCGACCTTTACACATCCTGAAAGAGCTGCCCACAAGTCCCAGATATGCTATTACTATTTCTGATTCCTTGGTACCCCCACGCCCGAGTCCCTCTCACGGGCTGCACCCCCTCCCTTCAGAGTGAGTCCTCTGTGGGTCTGGTACGCAATAGTGTCTGCTTCTTGCTGAGGCAGCTGATGAGCAAGTACCATTTTACATGTTGCCCAGAGCCAGAGGCAGAACAATGCGTAATTTGCTGCATCCTATTAAATGATCAGGGATGAAATCAAGATTCAAACCAAGACATTTCAGTGTATTTAAGAGTCAGTTTCTTCAGCATCTGCCATACGGCAAGCATTCCAGAAAGTATTTAAGGCATGGCATTCCCCTCCTTTAAAATGAATTCCCAGTGCAATTAAAGTTTTCAAAATTTTTAATTTTTAAAAGATGGAAGCAAAGCTTTGATGGTGGTGGGTAAAGGCCTGCAGGGTCTTGCCCTTGCTCATCTCCAGGCTCCTCTTCCTCTTTCCTCCCTCATAACTTTCCAGGTTCTCTGATCCTGTTTCTGTGCCATCACCAGCTATTTTGTGTTCCCCTTGCCTGAAATGGTCTGCTCCCCTCATCTAACAAAAGGCTTCTTGTCATTCAAGTTCCAGATTAGTTGTCACTTCCTAGGACAAGACCACCTCCTGTCTGCTCTTTCCAGCAGAACCCTGACCTTAGCTGGGCACTAGGCTGCCCCGAACACTAGTCCAGGTTTCCCAGCCTCGCCAGCAGCTGAGGTGGCCCTGGTTCTGGTTAACAGGGTATAAGTGGAATGTTGAGTGGGACTATCTAGAAGCTTCCTTACAGGGAAGCAGACAAGCCCTTCTTCCTGCTTTCCTATCTCCTGCTGTCTGGGATGTGGACGTAATAACAGCAGCTTCTGGAGGCATCTTGGGCCCTGAGATGACAGAGAGAGAGGGAAGAAGGGCAGAGAGGAGCCGGGCAGCTAATGACACTGTAGGAAGGGCGGAGTGTGTGACACCAGCCTCCAGAAATCTCTTATGTGAGGGACAAATAAACTTATTTAAGCTGCTGCTACTTGCAGCTTCATGGCTAAAAGCTGCCACACCTCAATTCTGACCAAATTCCCACACCCCTGCCCAGACCCATCACCCCATTTCCCTCGTATCCTTTCACTGCCTGAAAGAGCTGGTTCACTTGTTTACACGAGACCAGGGACCTGGTTGTCTGGTCACCGCAGTATCCCTGGCACCTGCCGCAGGGCAGTGTCAGTACGGGAATTCCTTCCCAGGACTTGTGGGATTTTTTGGTTTTTTTTTGAGGAAGATCAGCCCTGAGCTAACTGCTGCCAATCCTCCTCTTTTTGCTGAGGAAGACTGGCCCTGAGCTAACATCTGTGCCCATCTTCCTCTACTTTATACGTGGGACGCCTACCACAGCATGGGTTGCCAAGCGGTGCCATGTCTGCAGCCGGGATCCGAACCGGCGAACCCCAGGCCATCCGACGCGGAACACGTGCACTTAACCGCTGCGCCACTGGGCTGGCCCCTCAGGATTTCTTGAAAAGTTGATGTTTTCCTGAATCCCGAGAAGAATCAGTTGAGAAATCAGAGAAAAGTATTGTAATTCTTTCCACCAGAAATAAAGTTTAACAACCTTCACGGAGATGCTACTGTTTCGAAGAATCCACCAATATCAACAACCGGCGATGGCGAAACAGTAATGGGAAAATTTGGAAAGATGTTGGTAGTTACGCTACTTCACTTTGCTGGAAGAAAAGGGTTTTACTCAAAAACAACTAGCAGGGGAAGCAAATACACTGCAGATTCTGAACACAAGGAAGAGGAAGCAAGTTTTTCAGATTCAGATGGTGTAGCTGGAGCCGATCAGTCTGGTCTTCCAGATGATGTCTTTCCCATAATTTTTAGAATAAGAAAAATTGTAAAATTGTTTAAATTTTCTCCAGTGAGAGATTCTCTTTTGCAACAGGAATGGGAAAAAAACTTACAAGTCATTTTGGACTGCAAAACACTCTGGAACACAACATAATAAAAATGGAAAGATTTTTAAAGACCCTAAACCTGAGAAAAATGATTTTATGCCCACTGAAGCTAGGACACTTATGGAAAGCGGAATATTATGAAATTGTGAGAGAGATAGTAAATTGCTTAAAACCAACTTCATTAGAAGTTGAAGCGTTAAGTAACCATGATGCAAATCTTCTAAGCAAAAATAGAATTCTGCTCCAAGCAGTTTGCTTTTAAAAGAAATTAGAATCAAATCGCTTAATGCAGAAAAAAGATCTAATATCTCTCATTAAACATTTAAGCAATGTTAGTAGTTTACATGAGGTGGACAGCTTTTTTGCTTTGGCAAGCAAGAATGAAATAGCTCAATTAGCAAAAATCATTATTGGAAAGACTTTTGTGAAGGAAAAGATGCTTTATCAGAAGAAATGCAGAGAGGAGTAAATGCTGTTGTGGCCTATCCATCGTGAAGTCCAAAACTAATCTAAAATCCAAATTAGCAAAAATAATATGAACTCCAAGGGCAGAATCAATTCTGAGAAGGAAGACAGTATTTTAATCACTGAAAAAAGATAATGGGTTTATAATAAGCAACATATACCTTAACGACCAACCTGAAGATGCTTCTGGACACACACACAACAATTCAACTAATGTCAACGCAGAATGAAAGAATACTCTACATCTGGAATATTTGTTGTAAAACAAAGATCAAGACAATAAGGGCAATTTAAGCTTTATGTGTTTTTAAATTTCATTTTAAGAATGGTAACTTTTAAAATTTGTGTAGTATTATTTTTCAGATTTTAAAATCATTTTATTTGGCATTTGTTTTGTGTTCAATTCCCTCCTTTTAATATTTTCTATTATCAAATATCCATATCAGGTAGAGATGATTTTTACATCATTGAAATGTAGTGCAACCTTGTACCAATATATGTGTTCACAATAATAATAAACCATGTATTTGTTATTACCTTTTTATTTTTTGCAGAAAACCTCAGAAAATTTTAGTATAACCCTATCACAGAAAAATGGTTCACTAGTTACTGTTATGGTCAGTTGTTATTTTAAAACATGTAAAGAAGGTATTACAGAGAAATACAGAATAATTTATGATTTTGAGAATACCCAAGAATTGCTGGGAATTCCAATTTCTTGTTCCGGAATCCTGAAGATTATTGTCTCTCAAGAATTTGCAGACACGGTACAGTCCCTGGCACGAGCAGACACTCAGCGTATATTTAGAAAGAAGGGATGTTATTTTGTTGTTTGATGGTCCCAGCTGTCCTATGAAGTAGAAGTGAATGTGCCATTTTACACGTGAGAATCCTGGCTCTCCTTTGAGACTGACGGGGGACAACATCCTTAAGATTCTTAAAAGCTGCATTGTTCGCTGAGATGGCCTGTGCGCCACCCCTCAGGACTCCTGGAAGTACTGGTGGGCCTGCCCTTAAATTCCTCTGACAAAGCACTTTCCAGCCACGCTCTGTGTTTGCTCTTCGCCCTGAAGCCACTTCTTGTTTGGGAATCTTTTAATGGGAGAGACTGGGGATGAGCAACAGTTTTATTTTAGAATCCAGTAAATCATAGTTTATGTCTTTCCTATTCTGCTACACACTTGGTCAATTTCTTGGTTAGGTCATCATGTTTTATCACAGCCAACTAGAAAAAGCCAGTTGGCACTTCCTACATTCTACTTGGCTGTCTCCCCAGCCAACCCCACAAGTTACCAAGCAGCCTTTCTATTTTCCTTGAGGCTGCAGGTGACGGTGTTGCCACACTTTCTGCTACTACGCAGAAAGGGTCCTGTGTCCTCCAGTGGCATTTTCCTCACAGTCCTCACATGCCCACCAACAGTCTGTCTCCTCCTGGCCTTTTCTGCTTCTCCCTGACACTCTGTCCCAAAGTCAGTGTCACATGGTTTAGGTATGGTTAGGGCAGTGCCCCAATCTCAAGTCCCCGATTCTGTGCATGTTACCTATGTCTGCATAATAAACTTGGTGGCTTGAAACAGCAAATTATTATTACTACATTTGGGCAGGGCATAGCAAGGGAGAGCGCGTTTCTGCTCCAGGTGCCTGGGGCCACGCCTGTGATGAGTTTCGTGCTTGGTAGCTGGAGCACCTGGGAGCTGGCGGAGTTTCCCTCTCTCTCTCTTCACCCCCGTCTACTCCATGGTGCTTCTTTGTGTGGCTAGCTGAGGCTCCTTATCTGATGCAGCCTGTGGATAGTCGGACTTCGTACATGGCTGCTCAGGGATCCAGTCAATGTCCCGAGAGAGGGCAATAGTCTTTAAGGCCAAGCCTAGAAACTGTCATTTCCAAAATATTCTACTGGTCAAAGTGGTCAGAGCCCACCCAAAATCAGGAGGAGACAAGGGTCCCGTTCTCAGTGGGAGTAGTGTCCAAAATCTCTGGTTATCTTTTACCAGCCATACTTTTATTAGTAAGGTTATAATAATATAGTCAAACTTCATAACAGAAATTCAGGGATAACTTCACTCCCAGCCAGTCCTCATTCTTAAAGGGTAGTGGACTCAAGGTCTTATCTTCTACAGAGGGTTGTCCTGTGACCCTTTGAGACTCCTAGTTCTATAGATGGTAGACACACTGTGATTGAAACAACTGGTGTTCTGAATGTTCCCCATTCATCTCTCCAGATAGTGCCTTTGCTCGTCTTCACCTGCTCTGTGGCCCAGGAGACTGCTGGTTGAGTTCAGCCACCAGATGACGCCAGCTGAAGGTCAGTGGGGGTGGTGGTGAATGAAGTCACAGTGTTCATTCCTCCAGCTCCCTCCCAGGTGAGTCATTGCTTTGCTGAAGGCTTCTCCATGCAGTAGACCTGGGGTAGTAAGGGCTTCCTGGTGCTTGCTGGCTCCAGGGTACTGTCCCGGTCTTTGTTGATTTCCCTCAATCCTGATTCTGATAAACTTTCCTGAAATATCCTATTTGAGTCTTCTGTTTGCTGATGGAGACTGATACAGATGGTCCTTTCTCATATAAGTAATAAATTAAAATCTTTTTCTATTAATGTATATTCTATCAATGTATTTTCCTATCAGGTTTTTGGTCTTTTGTCCCTCCGTTTTTAGGAGTTCTTTACGTATTGTGAATTAGGCCTTATCTGTGATATATTTTACAAGTATTTTCTCCCAATTTGTTAGTTGTCTTTGTTTATTCTGCGGTTTCAGCCATACCAAAAAAAATTTTAACTTTTTTATGTAGTCAAATATATTTAAATATTTTCTTTTATTGCTTTTAGATTTTTAGTCTTTCCCCACTCCAATGTTAAAAAAGAATTCATTCATGTTTTCTTCTAGCACTTGCATGATTTACCATTTCACGTTTAGATCCCTGACCATCTTGAACTGAGTCTAGACCATGGTATGAGGTATAGGTTTAATTTTATCTTTTTCCAAATGTACCCTTTGTCCCAGAACATTTCTCAAAAAGTCCATCTTTACTCCAGTGGTTTGAGATGCCACTTTTTCATATTCTAAATTTCTGTAAGTTTTTGGTTCTATTTCTGGGCTTTTTATTCTATTCCATTAGTCTATTCATTTAGTCATGAGCTAGTACCACACTGTTTTAATTATAAAAGATTTATAGTGTGTTTCAATATCTGATAGGGCTAATTCCCTCTCAATTTTTTAATTGTTTTTTCTGACTAATTTTCAATATCTTTCTCATGTAAACTTTAGTATCAACTTGTCTGGCTCCATAATAAAGCTTATTCCTCTTTTTGGGGATTGCAATAATTAATAAACTGACCCAGGGACACCTGACATCTCTGATATTGAGTCATCCTAACCAAGAATAGGAGATGTTTTAGGGGCCGGCCCATGGCCGAGTGGTTAAGTTCGTGAGCTCTGCTGCGGCGGCCCAGGGTTTCGCTGGTTCGGATCCTGGGCGCGGACATGGCACGGCTCATCAGGCCACATTGAGGCGGCATCCCACATGCTGCAACTAGAGGCATTCACAACTAGAATATACAACTATAAATACTGGGGTGATTTGGGGGCGATAAAGCAGAAAAAAAAGAGATTGGCAACAGTTGTTAGCTCAGGTGCCAATCTTTAAAAAAAAAAAAAGAATAGGAAATGTTTTAATTACAAGGGCTTCATAGAGTATTGTAATATCTGATAGGGCTAGTATCCACTCAAAGTTTTAATTTTTTTCCCTGACTATTATTACCTATTTATTTTTCACATAAGCTTTAGTATCAACTTTTTGGCTCCATAAAAAACTTTGTTGGTATTTTTATTGGGATTGTGATAATTAACAAATTGAATTAGAGAGCAGTGACAAGCCTCCCAAGTCTAAACACTTCGGAATAGATAGTTTTGGCATGAGTGTACACATATACACACACCCATACACACATCAAATCTAAAAAGTCATGCCAGATGTCGAAAGGACCAGTTTCATTCAGTTCAGCAAGTATTTACATATTACTTACTTGCAAATTGCTATCATAAAATATAGGAACACGAGGAAGCCATGGTCTCTGCCCTCAGGAAGATAACCACCTGAAGGGGCAATATGCACTTGCATAAATGACTGCAATGAGCCTTACGTAGTGTCGACTGCAGCCTGTCTGTTGAGTGAGCGTCTCTCTGAGTCACAGAAATCTACAGCCCAAATATTCGTGTGAAATGCCTACATACATCTATGGTGATCCGTGGTAGAGATGTGATATTTTTGCTATTGTATATGCAGCATGCTGATTTATTACTCTCCAGGTGTCCTGACTACCTCTAACATTGATCCTCATCCCCCAAATGTTCTCTTCCATAGGAGAAGAAACGATTAAGATGAGATCATTTATTCATTCTACAAATATTTATTGAGTGTCTTCTCTATGTGAGGAACTGCTCTTAGAGCTGAGAGCATAGCAGCTGACAGGAAAGACCACATCCCTCCTTGTGATGATTGCATTCTAGAGGCAGAAACAGAAAATGAATGTTTAAGATATTTAAAATGTAACATAATTTCAAGTTGCGATAAGAGCGATAAGGAAGAGTAAGGCAAGTCAAGGAGATGAAGAGCAAGGTGCCATTTCAGACAGGATGGTGAGGGCAAGCCTCCCTGGGGAGAAGGCATTTGGCAGAGATGTGGACAGTGTGAATGGGTCAACCACATGAAGTTCTTTGTAGGGGAGCCTTGCCTGCACACGGGAGCATCTGCATAGCCAGGGACAGCATAGAGGCCAGCAGAGCAGGAAGAGAAAGTGAGGGCAACACAGGAGAAGATGCTTGAGGTGGGCAGTGCCTTGATCAAGTCAGGACTCAGGCAAAAAGGAGCTTGGATTTTGTTCTTTGAGAAAAAATTCACGATCTGATTTATGTGTTAAATCTGGCTGCCATGGGGAGAATGGATTGAAGTAAGGGTTAAAAGTGAGGGATGGTTAGGAGTCATTGTGTTGTTCGTGTGGGAGATGACAGGGGCTTGGACCAGGGTATGGCTGTGGAGAAGTGGAGGAGTGTTTTGGAAGTGGGGCTAACAGGACTTGCTGACTGAATTTGGGAGTGAAGGGAAGATAGGAGGCTAGGATGGCGCTGTGGTTTTTGATTTTACCAACTGAGCGAACACCATTACCGCATATTGAGAAGGGGTGACTACTAGAGAAGGGGCAGACTTGGGGAAAAAATCTAGAGATCTATTTTCCTCACACTATTTCAAGATATGTGGTTACTTCTCATTAATTTTCAACATCCCAGCATAAGTTATATATTCCTTTTCTATTCCTCTCTAGTCTCCACTTAGAGTTCTTCCCAGGAAAACATTTCCGCCAGGTGTAAAAGAAGGTATGGTAAATGATCATTTGATCATTTCTCAAGGTTGCAAGCACTATCCTTCTACAAAAAGGATTAAATCAATATTACTGTTGATAATAAAAGCTGTTTGGGTCTAGTTGATTTCAGTTGTAATCAAGCAGGAAAACATTAATGGAGGTTAAACTAAGCTATTTGCAACGTTTTACGTGGTCTGGGGCAGAGATGAACTTAGGCTTGTGACTGGCTCTGCTCGGGCCACTGGTGCGTGACCACAGTGTACTGGCTACCTGGGGGCCGATGCTGTAAGAGGTAAGCAAGCCATGGTGTGATCTCTGAATGAAGTCGCTTAGTCATGAACGTTCTCTCTGCATCTGCTGTCCGCAGACATTGGACTAGGGACCATCACTGTGTGGGATACCCAGGCACTGCTGCTGTCATTCTTGGACAGCTTTTTGTCCCAGAGAGTCCCATGATTTCCTAGATGCAATGGCATTTTTTTTTTTTTTTAAGATTGGCACCTGAGCTAACATCTGCTGCCAATTTTTTTTTTTTTATTTCTTCTCCCCAAAGTCCCCCATTACATGGTTGTAAATCCTAGTTGTAGGTCTTACTGGCTCTGCTATGTGGGACGCCGCCTCAGTATGGCTTGATGAGTGGTGCTAGGTCCACACCCGGGATCCGAACCAGCAAAACTCTGGGTTACTGAAGCGAGCGCGAGAACTTAACCACTCGGCCACCGGCTGGCCCTCCTAGATGGAATTGATCTTTTGGGTTTTGTTTGTGGAACAGTGGCGAGTCTTTAAAGCCAAACACATACCTTAATGAGACCATAACTGAGTTAAGGCATGTGAAATACATTGAGGTGTTCAGGAGAAAAGCTCGCAGAAGTACCAATTAATATTATCTTTATCTTAAAAGAAGCTCTTAAATCAATAAGCAAAATGTGGGTCAAAAAAGAAGCTGTGAAGGGGATGTTCTTTATAAGGACCTTGGGTTCCGCAGTTAGTTCTTCCTGGTGGTGAGAATCCCGATATTTTCTGAATGATGAGAACTTGCAGCCCTCCCAGGCCCAGCACTAAGTCTTAGTAGGTGAAGCAGAGCAGAATATCTACAGCTACTATGAACCGTAAATTATTTTGCATTTTGTGGGGAAAGAACAGTGGAATTGGGCCAAGTGTGAATGATTTACATCTTAAACATCAAATGTCCAAATATTTTTTTCTGGAAATAAAAAGTCTTTTTTTCTTATAAGAAAAGTAATATAGGTTTAATATAGAAAATAAAAATGTAGAAAATTATAAAAAAGAAAATTTAAATTAACTATAACCATTATTCAGAGATTGCCACTGTTATTTTATTTATATACCACAAATACATTTATATGTATGTATACACATATGCGTATATGAATAAATTGTCTTTTAGTATATTAATTTATGTGAGCATATGGTTTGCGAGTTCATAATTTGAAAACCTAAATATCAACTTCTAAAGGACTTCAAGTTACAGTGAAAAGTTGCCTGGCATAGACATCCTGACAGTTATTTGTATTTTATAGCACATCTTCTGTGCATTAACTCTTTCATCGCTACTAATAATAGCTATTTTTAGTAATATAATTAATAATTGTTATTCTTATTATTGAAATATTGGTATAGAGGAAAGAATACCTTTCTGGGAGACCGAAGTCCCAGCCCCAGTCATGATTAGACCCAAAACAATGAGCTGTACTAAAGCCTCAGTTTCCTCAAGTGTACAATAAAAGTCTTGGACTAGATGAAGTCTGAGGCCACTTCCAGTTTTAAAATCCTGTCCAAGTCTTGTTTTAGAATACAGGCTCTTACTGAGATGCATTTCCTGAGATGCGAAACTTTACTTTCGAATATTTTATCTAAAATACGCCTGTTTTCAAGCAAAGAGAAATGGATCACATTTTGGAGAATATTCGAATGCTTTGAAGATGAGGCCTATTTACAGAGACCAATTTGTTTCTCTGCATTATTTTAGCATGCAACCCTACTCCAGTCCTGAAGCTTCCTAAGTATCTGAGGCTTGGAAAAGTGGGGGTGGAGGGAGCTTATTACCATGGAGATAGATGGGAGCAAATGGTCACATCTTCAAAAGCAAGCTAGAAATGTGCAAAGCCTTTGTGAGGCTGATCCTGTTTTTTTTTTAAGTAAGAAGAAGGAAAAAAGGCACAAATAAAAGGACAGATCTCTCTCATTAAATCCAACACTAATTTAGTAATCAGTGAAATAAAGGCACCCCTGAAAGCCGCTGGCAGAAAATACGGTACAACAAAGAAGCACAGAGGTTGCTGGCTGCCAGGTGTAATTTCCAGGTACTCCAAGTGCATTTGGACTCCCCGTTCTCTTAGCTTTTCTTTACAGATTGGCCGTCTTCACAGCAGATTCAAACTATCCATTTAGTCACCCCAGTGTGTTATCCAAATATTTAGGAGAAGAAAAATTGCAGTAAAATAACCTTTAATTTTATGACTCTCCAAAGGAAACTGTAAAAAAATCAAGAGGTATGAGAAGCTAAGATTGAGCGCTAATTTATTTTTCTGTTTATTACCTATCACTTTGAATAATCTGGAAATAATTTTGCAGTGGGATAAGAGTTAAAGTTGTCATAAGAGTCAAAATTTACATAAAGCAGCTTGTATCACAATAAAGTCACCATCCCTTAGATTGCTTATTTCTATAGATAGATAGATAGATAGATAGATAGATTTTCCATTAACACATCTGTCGTTTCATTTTACTCTGGCAGAAGCTGCCAAAAGCCTGACTGCAGGAAAGATTTATACTCAGTGCTTCATACATGCTCAAAAGAAAGGAAACCATTTAAAAATAAATATGTAATAGTTAAAGAACTTGGTCACGACTCTGCCTTAAACTTTCAGTCTATAAATCTGAAGTAGTAATTGCATGCTGTTGGGACGTTTTAGAGACTGAGGTGATGTTTTAAAAGTGTTTTGTGCTATTCAGAGAGAAAATGTGGCTTACATTATATTTTAAATGTGAATTACCAGGAAATTATCTCTTCTTCCTCCTCTTCTTCTTCCTCTTCCCTTTCCACTTCAGATTCTCCCTCTTTGCCTATAGCATTAAGAGGGGAAAATATTCACAATTATAAAGACAGTAATTTCCTTAATCTATAAATTCAAACCAGAGACAAATAAAACACCAGGGTGATTCCTTTACCTTGACAATGTACTGCTAAAGTTCATCAGGAATGTAGACGGAGAGCTAGAAAACTCTGAAAGATGAGATAGAGAGGAAGTAATTAACACAACCATATATTAAAATGTATTATAAAGTTATGTAATCAAAATATTTTATTCTAGAGAAGAAACAGATAGCTGAATAGAATAGAATACAATAATAGAATAGAATGATCTGAAATAACCACAAATAGACATGTGAATTTAATGTGTGAAAAGGTAGATGGGTCAAACTTATGGGGGGTGAACAGAAGGGAAGATGCATTAGTTAATAAAAAGTGATGGTGAACTGGCTAGGAATGAAAAATAAAATAAAATGGTTCATTTACCACACTCTTTATTTCCCCTAAATTTCCAGAAGATTGAAAGATTTAAATGTATAAAAATAAAATTATAATATCAGTGGTTCAAAACTTTGATGAATTCTTGATGAATAATCTTGCCATATAAAAAGCCTTTCTAGGGCCTGGGCCCGTGGCCGAGTGGTTAAGTTTGTGCCCTGGGCTTCGGTGACCCATGGTTTCACCATCTCGGATCCTGGGCGCAGACCTAGCACCATTCATCAAGCCACGCTGAGGCAGTGTCCCACACAGCAGAGCCAGAAGGACCTACAACTAGAATATACAACTATCTACTGGGGGGCTTTGGGGAGAGGAAGAAGAAGAAAAGAAAATAAGATTGGCAACAGATGTTAGCTCAGGTGCCAATCTTCAAAAAAAAGAAGAAAAAGGCTTTCTAAGTAAAACATAATCCTAAAGTCTTAAAGGGAGACAAAAATTAATTTGAGGGCCGGCCCTGTGGCCAAGTGGTTGAGTTCACACGCTCAGCTTCACCGGCCTGGGGCTTTGCCAGTTCAGACCCTGGGTGTGGACATGGTGCCACTCATCAGGCCGTGCTGAGGTGGCATCCAACGTGGCACGAGCAGAGCAACTTGCAGCTGGAGTGTGCAGCTGTGTACTGGGAGGCTTTGGGGAGAAGAAGAAGAAAAAAGATTTTTGTAATTAAATAAATAAATAAATTTGAACGTAGACAAACTGGAAACAAATATTGCAATATATTTGGCAAACAAAGAGATAAAGTCGTTAATATACACCACCATGTAGAACTCAGTAAGTGAAAACAAATCAAAAGGAAAATGGTCAAATATGTTAAACATATTCACAATTAAATAATTACATATCAAAACAATGGGTATATCCATACAATTAAATATTATTTAGCAATAAAAAGTAGCATAATTTATAATAGCCAAAAAGAGTAAACAAGCCAAACGTCCATCAACTGACGAATGGATAAACAAAATGTGGTCTATCCCTACAACAGAATATCATTCAGCCACAAAGAGAACTGAAGCCCTGACACATGATACAACATGGATGAATCTTGAAAACATTATGCTAAGGGAAAGAAGCTAAACTACAAAAGACCACATTGTAGGTTTCCAATTGCATAAAATCCTCCAAATAGGCAAATCCAGAGAGACAAAAAGTAGATTAGTGGTTGCCAAGGGCTGGGGGAGGAAGAATTGGAGAGAAATGAGGAGCGACTGTGAATGGGTACAGAGTTTCTTATTGAGGTCATGAAAATTGGTTGTGGCGATGGTTGCACAATTCTGTGAATATACTAAAACCATTGAATTGTACACTTCAAATAGGTAAATTGCCTGGTATGTGAATTATAGATCAGTAAAGCTGTTATTTTTAAAAAATTTTATTTGAAAAGATGAAGTATGTTGAATTTGCTCATCAGATTGCAAAACCCAATAAATAATGAATGTTGTAAATAGCATAAGACACAGGCATTCTCATACTCTATTGGTAGAAATGCAGATTGGTACACTTTTTGGAGAACAATTTAGCATTATCTTTCAAAATTTAAATGCACCACACCTTTTGATTTTGCAATTCAAACTCAAAAAATTTTCCAAATGGATATATTTGCAAAAACTTGCCAAGTTGCATGTGAAGGATATTGTGTGTAATAGGAAAATCTGAAAATCTGCAGGTACTCATTTAAGGGGATATAATATAGCCTTTTAAAAATAGCCTGGAGGTGGGGCTGGCCCCCGTGGCCGAGTGGTTAAGTTCGCGCGCTCCGCTGCAGGCGGCCCAGTGTTTTCGTCGGTTTGAATCCTGGGCGCGGACATGGCACTGCTCATCAGACCACGCTGAGGCAGCGTCCCACATACCACAACTAGAGGAACCCACAACGAAGAATACACAACTATGTACCGGGGGGCTTTGGGGAGAAAAAGGAAAAAATAAAATCTTTAAAAAATAATAAAAAAGTAAAAAATAGCCTGGAGGGGCTGGCCCTGTGGCTGAGTGGTTAAATTCACGTGCTCTGCTTTAGCAGCCCAGGGTTTCGCTGGTTCATGTCCTGGGCGCAGATGTGGCACTGCTCATCAGGCTATGCTGAGGTATCGTCCCACATGCCACAACTAGAAGGACTCACAACTAAAATATACAACTATGTACTGGAGGGCTTTGGAGACATCAAGGAAAAATTCAAAAATAAAAAAAAAATTTTAAAAAGACAAAAAAATTAAAATATCCTGGAGTTATACAGGCTGATATGAAAAGATCTCCAAGAAAACAGTAAAAATAACTAATGTTTACTGAGTACTTGCTATGTACCAAACTCTCTTCTAAGTGCTTTGCATGCACTAACCCACCTAATCCCCTTTGCAAGCCTATTCTTTTGATATTACTATTGCCTCCATTTTACAGATGATGACACTGAGAAGCACAGGTAGGTTTAAGCAACTTTCCCAGGATTACATGGCTACTAAGTGGCAGAAACAGAATTCAAACTTATTGGCATAAACTTTAAAAGTAGATATCTACAGATCTATGTCAATATGGGTTTACAGCTAATTTTTCATTCTAGAAACATACATAAGTAACTGTCGAAGAGAGAGGGACTGAAGAGCAAAGAGAAAGTCCTTGCTCTGTGTTTTATATATTTTTGTATTGCTTAAATAATTTACCATGTGATATTTACTTTATTTCAATAAAGAAATCTTAAAACCTCAAGCCCAAAAGATGTGTATTCTAATATCTAAAGGTTCTGAGAAACACTAAAGAAATAAAGGGGGCTATTTCTATCTTCAAAAAGCAATGTGATTTGCCCACAACAGGCAACAGGCTCTGCTATCTCCATGTTTCAGACGAAGTAAAAGAGGTCAGAGAGTTTAAGAGAATACATTTGGTAGCGGTATAAAAATCGTAGACAGAATGTACGACATGATGACTATTGAAGACTAGAAATTTGTGAAGAAAGTAGATTTCAGGTGCTCTCATCACAAAAAAAAAGATAACTATGTTAAGAGATGATATGTTAATTAGCTTGACTCCAGTAATCATTTTACTATGCGTAGTATATCGAATCATCACGTCGTACACCTTAAATATATACAATTTTTATTTTAAAAAATCATAGACAGGAAAGAGTAAGCATCAAAGGCGTGATCAAGTATGGAAAGAGGAAAATGGGACTGGGTTGAATCTACAATATTTTCTTAATAAAATATCAAAAGTAAATAGCACAAAATATTACCATTTGTTAATTCTGATAGTGGGTACAAATGTATTGTATTACTCCTTGTATTTTTCTGTATGTTTGAAGGTTTTAATTTTTCTAAAAACCGTTCTTTCTACACACTAAACTGCCTCTTGATTGGTTACAAGAAGGCAAATTGACACAAACTCCCACAGAACGCAATTAAGTTTTCGGGGCAGAGGGGAGCTGGTGTTTAGGCAGTTTGTGTATTTTGTGGTCTAATGCCTCCATTCCTCATTTTAAGCAGTTTTCTGAAGCCATCATCCAGTAAAACCCAAACAGCGTTTGCCTGACATTTGTGGATATGAAAAATCAAAGATCAACTCAGCATACTTAACTGAAAGACTAATGTCCCTTTTTGATCTCTCCTTAAATGAAATAGCCAGTCTACAGGTTTAATTTTCCCTTTTTCAGGTGTCTAAGACCTGACCTTCTTCATTCTAATTCAGTTACACCTGGACCGCGCATGCCCAGACTTTGTCCTATCCAGCCTGAAACACCACTGATGGCTCAGCACGCATTAAACATCGATTTCTTCACATCACTTCTTTGCACAAAAGCCTTCAAACTCTCGCTTACTTCGTTCTCAGCTCAGGTTTCAAGACTTCCTTAGTCTCCACTAAATCTCTCTTTCCAGTATCATGTCCCACAACTTCACAGAACCCTCCACAGTAGCAATACTGTTTGATGTACAAAATTTTTGCCTCATCCCTAGATTGGCCAGTCCCCTTCCTCTCTGCCCATCTCTATCATGGTCCAACTTCAATCCAATGTCTTCCCTGGAGCCTTCCCTGATCACCCTAGCCCACAGTAGTAACTACAACTACTTCCTCATAAGCTCATCCAGGAATTCCCATCTTTGTGGTATACTTGGCAATGGAAGAGATGCCAACGTCTCCACACAGGCTCTGGATTTCACTTTCTCTCATGTGGCCAGGAACCTCACTCCGTGGATTACTCTCTCTCTCGCTTCTGTAGCTTTAATCTCTCACTCTACTGGCTACTTCCCATCTCCGCTGTAAACTTTTCAAGGGCCTCCCATTAAAAATGAAGCCCAAAGTGTGCACACAATGGAAGTTCTGGTCCCCCTAAGTAAAGTGCTGAGAAGGGAGCAAAAAGGAAGACCCTGTGGCAGTGAATCCTGGACTTGTGGTTCTCCACGCCCTGCATCAGCCAAAAGCATCAGCAAAATCCAGTGGTATACTCGTAGGCTGGTGGGGTGTGGTGTTATTTATCAGCCCCAAACTGCAAACAACTCAAATGTCCATCAAGAGTAGAATGAATAAATAAAATATGGTTGTATTGTAATATACATAAATACATTATGGGGAGGATGGGATGGAATACTACTGAGCGATGAAAATGCATACACTATAGCTACATGGAATGACACGGATGAATGACACTAACAGTTGAGAAAGAGAGGAACAGCCCCTGATGCCCAGGAGCCAGTCAGTCCTGTCGGTTGGCACTCGCTGACAGGCCTTTGTGTTCCACTGAACGTCAGTAATGTCACACAATATAACATCAGACAAGGCCACTCTGTGACCACAACAGATCAAGACAAAAACAAGACTACTCTGTAATCACAGCTGACCACAGACAAAACACAAATATGTGCCCAAACCACAGAAATGAGCAAATATCCCCTTACGCTCATTAATATGAGTGATTGCTGCTTCTTTCCCACTTACAGCTTTAGCCTTGGTCTAGGCTTCCTTCCTCTTGGATAAGCTTTAGTGTGACACCCAATCACAAAATTACTCCTGTTTCCTGACCAGGGTATCCAAACCAGAGCAAAGTCACTTCCTTAAACTCTCCCACAAATCATCAACACAAGCCCAAATCCTATAACAAATCCTGACACCCTGTCCCTGAGATGCGCCTGCTTCCCCATGGTGTGCGATCTCCCTCACCCGGCTTCCTCAACTGCAGGAGGGTTCCTGTTTGGCTGGAGGGCATTGATGCAGTAACTTGAGTGAAAGAAGCAAGTCACAAAAAAATACAAACTTCCGGGGCTGGCCCCGTGGCCGAGTGGTTAAGTTCGCGCGCTCTGCTGCAGGCGGCCCAGTGTTTCGTCGGTTCGAATCCTGGGCGCGGACATGGCACTGCTCGTCAGACCACGCTGAGGCAGCGTCCCACATGCCACAGCTAGAGGAACCCACAACGAAGAATACACAACTATGTACCGGGGGGCTTTGGGGACAAAAAGGAAAAAATAAAATCTTAAAAAAAAAATACAAACTTCCATTAAATGAAGTTAGTGAAAGTCAATACTAAGAAAAATTGTTTAGGGATGCATTCCCACATAGGTGATACAGTATAGAAATAAAGGTAAGGAAGGGATTATGACAAGTGTTGTGTTCACTTTTAAGGCAGGTAGGGATGGGGATGGGCAGAGGCATGATCCAGGAGTGGGCACCAGAGAAAGAGGCCACACAAGAGCACAGGTCGAAACTGGCCAAAGCCTGGGAATTGATCTGAGAGTGTGTCGGTGATCTCTCCTCCAGGCGTGTCTGAGAAGAGAGGGCTCAAGCACCATCCCAGACCACAGGGAATGGATTCAGGGCACGTCTGGTGGTAAAGCTTCAGTCTGGACGTGGCTTACCTTCTTCAAGGATGAGTAAGGAGAACAAATCCCAGTAGGCTAGGAAAAACTTTAGAGCAGAATAGGAGAAAGGAGACAGCCTCTAGGAGACTCCAGGGAAAAACTTGCTCTGGGACTTGATCTACTGGAAGATAGAAGAGAACTTCAGGGACCTGATAGCCGTAATAGGCCCCACGTGGGCTTTTTAAAATGGCAGGATTATGAGTTATTAAAAGAGGGGAACAAAATGAGAAGATATTAGGACGAAATGAAAATGCAACAAGGTTTTTTTTAAAGGAAGAATGATGTGATAAGGAAAGATTGGAAGGAAATTAAAACTGAATGCTTGAATTAAAAAAAAACTGCATTGGAGATGTAACAAAATCGATGCTTGTAGTGATGTACAGGATAAGTTAAATAACTCTAAAAATACAGAGAAAAGGATAAAGAGATGAAAAATTCCGATGCTAACAATGAAGGATAGAGAACAAAGAAGAGAGTCTGTTGGTGTTCCTTAAGGAGCACTGGGAACAGGGAGAAAGATAAAATCACTAGAGATACGATGAAGAGTGATTCTCTGCTGGACGGTGGGTGACACAGCCCTGGTGGGCACATAGCTGGACTGCCCGGGGAAAGAGTGGTGTGCTTTTAAATCCCAATGATGAGTGACTGCTGGTCAGCCTGTGCTGTGTCCTTCAGTTGTGTTAGGAAAAAAAAAATTCAGAAGCATCGTAAAATAGATCTGAGATGAGATAATGAACGAATGAATGAAGGTGTTTAGATGAAAAGTGCTAAACCACATCCTAGGTGAAATCAACCAAGAGAAACCCACACCTAGACACACTTGGACAAACTTTTTGAACTACAGGATTAAGAGAGAAAAAATGCTACTATATTCACTTTCTCCCCTTAGAAAAAAAGAAAAACTATCCAAAACAAACAAATTAGAACATTAGACTTGTCACAAGCTTTTCTTTCTCTGCCAAAGTTCCTAATGACAATGAAGCAATGCTTACAGAACGCTAAGGAGGAGGCTGGAATCCAACAGCTCTTGGCTGTGTCCTCACTCGGGGAAAGGCCACATAGACTTCTCCATCTTGCGAGCTCTCAGGAAGGATGCCACCTGTGGACCTTTTGAAAAATGACTTCAGATAGACTCAGACTTATGAATTGGTAAGTCATGGGATGAAACAGTTGGTGGTAAGAACCAAAATCAATGGAAGTCAAGATCATTTTAACCAGTGACAGTCAATTATTTTTCAACATCTCCATCCTCTATATGACAAAATTAATTTTAGTAATAATCATTAAATATAATAAATAATAATACTGACAAGAAAAGAAGTGTAGACAGTGAAAATAGTTTATTAAATTTTGTATATATAGGTATACCAGTAAAAAAAAATTACATTACAAAAAAGGGAAACACGGATTAATACTTTTTAATTACAATTATTTTGGAGGAAAAAAGGAAAAAATTTGAATCTTTGTACCTACATACTGATCGGTCACAGTAATAATATTACAATTTAATAATAATTACAAAAGGCTGGCAAGTTAAAAACAAGAAGAAAGTTCTATTTTAAAGATAATATTGGAATTCAGTGAAACATTTCATGTATAAACTAAATTTTGCACTTGCCAATCAAAAAAATTCACATTGCAGTTTGCACCATTTCACTGTTTTTTATTTTAAATACCAAAAGTCTGAATAGTCAAAAAGAACGACAGAACTGAAGTTAACTCATGTTCTGGCTCTTTTGCCATCACTGGGCTATTATTTATTTCAAATCTACGGCTTACACACAGGCATCTGTAGTACCTGAGGGAGGGACCCCTAAAGAGAGTTGGAACAATCCTGACCCATCATAAAGTTACCTTGGAATGAGCCCGCATGTCCCCATGTGTTGGCAGCCCAACAGCTAACTGGGAATTGTTGTAGTTAACGTCCATGCAGAATACAATGTTTGCTATAAGATAAGTAACAAAATGTGCTAAGTTCAAGTTTGCATCCATATTATTAAAATTCTGGAACCTCAGCAATTGTTTAGGGTTCAGGCCAAAGATTTTTCAGGAGGCGTGTTGTATGCCTGACTTTGCTGACCTTTGCTGGCTGATGGCTGGAGTAAATAGCCAACTAACTTGTGGTTAGTTCGTCAATGCTCTGACCACTCTGTCCTTCGTCTACTATCGCTTTTAACAATCCTGGTAAAGCTGGCTGTAGCACTGAATGCCAGACCCAGGTCTCTCTTCTGATTGTCCTCCAGAGGAAGAACTATGGTTGACTCAGTCATGATTATGCTCTCACTGCATGTAATGAGAAGCCAAAACAATGGTTTAAGCAAGAGCGGAATGTTTGTGTGCCAGGCAGCTCAGGGCTGGTAGAGCGTCTCTGCATTGTCATCTGTGATGCATGCTCCCTGTTTTTTTGTGAGAACCTTTGCTTCTGTCTTTTTCCCTTAAGCTCACAAAGTAGCTGCTGAACCTCAGGATTCTGTGTTGACATTCCACGCAAAAAGCAGGAAAAGCAAAGGCAAAATGCTCACAATAGGCCAAATCTGACCTTTTTTCTGAGGACAGCAGTAGCTTTCCTAGAAGCCTTGCCCACCAGATCTCTGCTTGCATCTCACGGGCTACCACATGTTACCTGGCCGCTCCTAGCTGCAAGAGAGTGGGAAAGAAAGTCTTTTTATTTTAGTGGACGCATTGCCATTCCAAATGAAACGGGGTTCTTTTGATAGGGAAGAATGGAATTATTTAGGTAAACCACCTGGTGATTAAATGCTAGCTATTATAGAAGCCCCCCCTTATCTGTAGGGGACATGTTCCAAGACCCCCAATGGATGCCTAAAACTGTGGATAGTATCGAACCCTATATACACTGTTTTTTCCTATCATACATACCTATGATAAAGTTTAACATAAATGTGGCACAGTAAGAGATTAACAACAAAAACTAACGATAAAATAGAATAATTATAGCAATATACTGTAATAAATTGCATCACTACTGTTGTGCTTTGGGGCCATTACGAAGTAAAACAAGGATTACTTGAACACAAGCACTGCGATACCACGACAGTCTGTCTGATAACCAAGGTGGCTACTAAGTGACTAACGGACAGGTAGCATCTACAACGTGGATCTGCTGGACAAAGGGACGATCTACATCCCAGTCAGGAAGGAGCAGGATGGCATGAGATTTCATCACAGTACTCAGACTCGTACACAATTTAAAACATATGAATTGTTTATTTCTGGAATTTTCCATTCTTTTTGGGTGGAGGTTGACCATGGGTAACTGAAACAGTGGATAAGGGGGACTACTGTAAATTCTTTTGTTGCTGAAAAGGCACTGAAATAGACAGACTTGGGATATGCTTAAATTTCCCATAAGGAGAAACTTGTGGTTGAGAACCAATATAACCTTAACAGTTCCAGTGCTATAGCATGAGAAAGATTCATACTATGCTCTAAATATTGTGTTCCCTCAAATTCATAGGTTGAATCCTAACCTCAAAGATGATGGTTTTAGGAGCTGGGGCTTTGGGAGGTAATTAGGTCACGAGGTGGAGCTCTCACGAATGAAGAGATTAGATTATAAAAGAGACCCCAGAGAGCTCCCTCATCCCTTCCACCACATGAAGACACAGCAAGATGGCACCTTCCAAGAGGAAGTGGGCCCTTGCCAGACACCGAAACTGCTGGTGCCCTGATCTTTGATTTCCAGCCTCCAGAACGCTGAGAAACAAATTTCTGTTGTTCATAAGCTACTCTGTGGTATTTTGTTATAGTAGCCCAAATAGACAACCCATTAAGAAAGATGCTTAACTCTCAAGGGGTAGAGACTATAATAGCAGCTCTGGGCCAAAATTATTTCCTTTCTACTTATTTTTATTTTGATTCTTTTGGATTTTAATATTTTTCCATTGTGTTATTTTCCTTTTTTGTGACCAAGAAAGATTAAACAGTATATTGTCATATTCAGTCACTACGTGTATAAGGTCTAGAGACTCTTAAAACCAGAAGCAGCTGCTATACAGGCAAACATTGACACCCATCTCTCAAGTTCTTGAATCTGCTTAGAGGTAAAAGCTGCTGTGGCTCCAGTAGCACCTGTAACTACTCAGCACTCGCTCACGAGTCACTAGTCCCCCTTGGAAGCAGCTCCTGAAGGCAGGGATGACAGAGGCAGCAGTCAACCTCTGGGAGGTGTTTTTAATGCCAAAGCTACGTTTCATCTAGTCTAGCTCCTTCCCCTTCAGTACTAGGCCCAGGTTTTCTCATTTTGCCCTCAATGAGGTAAAGAATGTATTTTTTTGGTGAAAGTCTGCACAATCAGTTAACTGTTTTCTTAATGTCTCCCACCTCAGAAAATGGTCTGAAGGAGGAACTCAGGAAAAGGATTCTAGAGGAAAGGCCTCCCAGACCACAGCAACTGTGACTAGAAGAAGTCCTGGTCATAAAGACGCCAAACGTCCAAGGAGGGGCCGGGCTGAGGCTGCAAGCCCCTACCACCAAGCTGAAGAAACTGCCACTTGTTGGAGACAAATTTGTGGAGTTGAGAATGGTCTCTCTCAAAAAGACACTTCTTGAAGAGTCTGGGCCAGGGTCTTCCGTTTTGCTTTTATATGGGATTTAATGCTAGAAAGCATTAAATACATACACATACATGTATAGATACACATATACAAAGGGATATACAGGTAAAGATAAACATATTTGGACATAGATATACATACACAAACAGACATACGTATAAAGACATAGGTAAAAATATGCGTACACATAGATATAGACGCGGTTGCTGGGGACTGAGGTGACCGCCACGTGAAGAGCTGGTAGGCCACTGGGAACACCCAGGCCTCCTTTCCAATGATCTTCTCAAAGTGTGAGCACACCACATGGCACAGCTGTCTTCACTGCTATATTCTAGAACGCCCCTGCATCAGATTCCTTCTCACATAAGAACCAACAGTGATAACGCCATACCTCGTTGTGCGATGAAACACTACGGGGCCCTTGAAAGGAGAGAGGTAGATCTTGAGGACTAACAGCGAAAGATGCCACTGTGGTGGAGCGCCTGCTGTGAGGTGAACAAAGGAAATGCAGAGCTGTGAACAGAGGAGACTTCTCTCTGGTGCTTTTTGGGGAGGAGATGATTAGACGGTGCATAGAAAAAATTCTAAAGGAATGTGCATCAAAATGTTACCGTTTTTTTCTTGGGGAGGAGATCATGGGGGAACATTCCACATTTTTCTATATTATATGCTTCTCTAATGTTTCACGCTTTTATAAAAAAATGCATTACCTTTGAAATCAGAAAAAACAGATGGACACATAAAACACACATGTTCATATTGTGTACGCACCATGTTCTCTAAAGCTTGCTTCCTTACGAGGTCTGCCTCGCCCTAACACCACTCCCAGACCTTCACTTCATCAGTCCTGCGCCTTCACTTTGGCTTTTCCTTCTGCCCAGAATGCCTGCCCTGAGCCTTTCATTATTCCAAATTCTCTTTTTTTGAAGAAGATGATTACTAACATCTGCTGCCAATCCTCCTCTTTTTGGTCAAGAAGATTGGCCCTGAGCTAACATCTGTGTCCATCTTCCTCTACTTTATATGTGGGACGCCTGCCACAGCATGGCTTGATAAGCAGTGTGTAGGTCCACACCCAGGATCCAAATCTGCAAACCCCAGGCCACCAAAGCGGAGCATGTAAACTTAACCACTACACCATCAGGCCAGCCCCTAAAATTCTCCCCGCCTGACCATCAAGGATGGCCCAGATTAAATTCAAAGGTCTCCCTGAAACTGTTCCCCCAGTTCTGAGTCCATTTGGACTCCTTCTTTCCTCAACTTTCATAAAGCCAACTGCAGCGTGTATGAGAATCCCCTGGAGAAACTGTTAGTGCTCCTGTTACCCATCCCCAGAAACTCTGACCCAGCAGGACCATGGTAGGCCCAAAGTTTGCACTTCTAACAATACTCCCTAGTGCTGTCGATGCTGCTTGTTGTGGGTCACATTTTAGGAGGCACTGGCTAGAAATCAACAACTTAGAACTCATTGTGTTGCTTTCCTTCTTTATCAAACATGCGCTCTGTCATTGGACTGCCAGTTCCTTGTGGGCGGGCACCTAGTTTTACATTCTTCTGAATCCTCCGTGGTTTGGGAGCCACGAGATGTTCACAGGACATGTGTTACCTGAGGCTTGGAGGTCTGCAGGTTTTCTCAGTAATTTAGACAGTGGTAAAGACTATGGAAGAGTTTACAGCAGTCTCTTCCGCTATGACCAGCTCCAGAAAGCTTTCTGGCCCTGGTTCTGAACTTGAATGCCTCTAGAATCCATGTGTATGACCGTATGACTTTACACAGGTTAAGGGACAATGGACATATCAGCCTCGGGAGGACAATTCCTTTATGGAGCCTCAGAATCTCTGAAAACACAACTTTATAATGAGACTTCCTTTAATTTCTAGACTGTTCCTAAACTAGTGGGTTCCTGAGGCTGGCTAATACAACTTGACTATAACAGAGCAGTCTGAACTTAGGTGGCCACAACTAAGTGTGAAATGCAAATGTGCAACTGACTTCTAGCTTTATGTTTTAAAAGGAGCGATGGGATACATGGGCCTGGTGCTGACCCACTGTATGAATGCCAATCACTCCATGCAAGTCAGAGTACAGAAGCTGGCCCCATAGAGGTCCCCTGATGGCTACCTCTCCAGAAGAGCCCCAAGGAACAGAACACACACCCAATCCATGCTGTAACTCTGCACCTGCCAAGGCCCACCCTTCTTTCTCCAACCAATAAAGCCCCCAGTTTTCTTGGGGACTACAGACAATTGGAACGATCCCACCCACCCATCTCTGTGCAGTGTGTTGAGAGTGCTGAGAATCTCTAGTCCTTGACTCTCCTCTTTGGCATACATCCCATTCTCTTTTCCACTGGATCTTGAGGAGACAGGAGGCATCATTAAAGCTTGTGTGTGAATCTGTTATTTCTTAAAAGATCACTTATTAGGGGAATAAGAATGTGCTTTTAGTTCTACTCCTGAAACTAGAAAATCAGTCTTTAATCTTATAGGAAAGGAGACCTGGTCCTCTATACTGATAGGGGAAAATATGGGATATATGTAGTTCCCAAATATGGTAATCACGGGACCCTCTTAGCGAACAAACTTTGGTTGAAAAATGGAAAACTGACACTCAGGAATGGGATGCAGTACTTTGAATCTACAGCATGACAAATATTTACTAAGCACTCAAGTCACAGACACTGTCCTGGGCACTGTGTATATAATGACTCACAAAACAGACATAGTTATCGCTTATGGAGCTTATGGTTCTTGTCATGTTGCTTAGTCTCATGAGGAGGTAATTATTAATATAAAACCATTCAAATAAATGTAAAAGTTTAATTACAATATGTGCTATGATGGAGGAGTATATGGTGTCATAAAGGTGTGAAATAGAAGTCGTTCACCTAGAGAGGGCAGTAAGGGAAGACCTTCTCAAAGATCTGACTGCTGAGCTGAGAGCTGAAGGATGAGTGGAGGGTACCAGGGCAAAGAGTATTCCAGGCAGAAAGACATACAAAGGCCCTGTGACAGGAATGAGCATGACATGTTCATTCACTGAAGAAGGCCCCTGTGGCTGGTACAAATGGTGGGGTGGAACATGATGCAAGATGTTGCTAGAGAGGAGGAGAGGGCCAGACCATGTGTGGGTCTCACAGGTAACATTAAGAATTCTTGTGAGTAATAGGAAACCACTGAAACGTATAATTATAATTCTGTTTTGAAAGAGTTCCTCTGGCTGTTGTAGGGAGAACGGATTGGGAGAGCCAATAGTGCCAGTGGGAGACGAGCAAGGGGACTATTGCAGTCATCCAGAGGAGAGAAGATGAAGTTTGGTCTAGGGTTGGAGCAGGGGAAATGAGAGGTAGACACCTCGGGCCACTTCCCAGCTAAATCTAATGATGCCCAAGAGCTGCCTATGAGACTGGAGGCTCCGGGAGAGCTGAGCATCGGAGGCCTTCGTTACAAATCTGGTGGATTATCGTACAGCAGTTCGAATTCAGGTGACCATCCTACATTTGAAAAGTGTGTGGTTGACTTCTAGTTCCATATTTTAAAAGGAATCATGGGTCAGGCAGTTTTTCTAGAGAAGTAGACCACGGAGAACAAGGAGAAGCAACTGAAGGAGAGACTGCTCAGGAGTGTCATTCTGCGTTATCACCTCCACAGCTGCTGTTTCCAATGACAAGTTCCCCCCAAACCAGAGAGCCGAGGACCAGCAAGAGGAGGTGGGGGAAATCTCCTTGGAACAAAGAAGAGAAAGACAAAGATGTTTCCTCATTTTGAAAGCCTGGGTCCTAAGCACCAGGGTCCACACCAAGTTTCCGTGAGGTCATTTTGCAGTATGGTAGCTTCTGGCTTTACTGTCAGCATTTCTAAAGACAGTCCTAGAAATAAAGGGGCCAAGAAGGGGCTTTTTTAGAACCATTAGCGTGCCCCCTCCCCCACAGTCCCATTAGCGGACCTTATTAAACCAACTCAGACAAAGAGCAAGGATGCCCTACTTGACGGAGAGTCTCTTATAATTACTCTGCTCAGCTGTTTATTTTAGGGTTTGAATGGCCTTTAAATAACGTTTCTCTTGCTGTGGTCACAGACAATGACCTAGCAGTCTGCTTTAAGCAGTGCCAATCCCATTAGCTGAAGAATAGCAAACTGTGTGTGTCTAGGTGCCAGTGAGTGTGTGTGTGTGTGTGTGTGTGGTGAGGAGCCCAGCCTATGGTAGAGATCAGATTTAAATGTTGCTTTCTTGCCCTTTTCCTCTCTTCCCTTGAAAACCCATCCCTCCCAGGAATCAAAGACAACACTGTATCTGTTGGGTCATCTATTGGGTAAAAATCTATTCCTGGAAATGGTGAGGGACCCCCTCAAATGCATGCAGAATGCCTTTCGCTCTTCTTTACTAAGCATTTCTCTGAAAGATGATTTTAAACTTATCCCTGCCCTCTAAGAACTTCAAGTCCCAAATAACAACAAGGTGGAGAATATACATGTCTACTGTTCGGAGCCAGAGAATGCAAAACGCTTTATCAATGTGGAAGGGGACATAGGGGATAGGAGGAACGGCGAGATCCTTGGGGAGTTTTCCTCTGCGACTCTCTCTCCTGAGGCCTGCAGCTCTTTTTTTCTGATAGTTAGACTATGTTATATTTAAAAGCAGGTTCTATCCAGGTCAGAGAATGTGAGAAAAGGGCAGCCTTAATTTATTCAGAAAAGGTCAAATACCCCAATATGAAAGTGTGACTAAGTTCAATCATGAGCAACTTTGTAATAGAAATGTGTACAGAAACATTGCAGTGAATCTAATCAGTCTGGAGCCTGCTCTGGCCCCCTCTGGAGGACTTTTTGAGGGGTTCCAGAATGGTCTGATCTGACAGGTTTTAAACCACCTGAGTGTGCCAATAGGCAGCATAAGGAAGTGGGATGACTCCAGTTACACAAATACGTGGGAGACACACCATACACACATGCACATGCACACACGTCACTTGACAGCTCCTGGGAAGATGAGCATACTGCAGCCCACAGGATAGAAGAGCCACTTTCTGGGTTTGGGTTCAAGAAAGACATCATCAGCAAGGAAATATTTTACATGGGAAAATTAAGATGTCCCATGCAGCTCACACTCCTTTTAACTTGGATCTGCCTTTCATTTTAATGACTCTGGACAGTTTACACAGGGGCTCATTCTGTACAATTTAATTTAAATTTCTGATCTTATTTATTTTCAAAAGCCTAAACTTACAATTATCTGAGAAATGTTGGTTTCTTGTATATGCACTGTTAACAACCTATCTGTTGGGTAACAACTTTCCTTTGCATAACAATTAGTTAAAATGTATGAAATACGGACACTCATCCTACGGAAACTGAAGACTCAGTGTTTTGGGAATTTGGCTCTTTTGTGTCAGTGGTTCCCACCCTAGTGAAAAGGACTGAATAGTGTGAGAGTTCATTTGAGTGTTTTGGGGGAGGGGAAGGCCTTTTAGATCACACGAAAAAAGGAAAGGAGGATACAACTCTTAGGGACGGGCTTGGACCTTGGGTTAGATTTTAAAAAATAAACAAATAAAAACACTTCTTAAAAATCCCTATTGAAAACCAAATTGAATTCTGGAATCTCAGTAGTTTTCGACATTACAAACATGAATTGTTCATTAGATCTTACTATGGGCCATCAGGGTGCTTGGTGCTAGGAAGAATAAGTATACAGATTTCCTCACTATCCAAAAGTTCGCTTTACGCCACTTCGCTTTTACCAAAGACCTACCTCAGCAGCTGTTTTCACTAACTGAAAGAAAGCTAAAGAGGATTTTGCTTTTATAAAAAAAGGCAAAAACAGCATTCAGTGTTTGTTTTGCAGAGAGCTGTTACAGAGGCTAAGCAGTTGAGCAAACTGTTGTCTTTGAAGTCTTCCTCACCAGCCACAGCTGACGATGAACCTCCCAGCCTTAGTCCCCGGGGCAGGCAGACACAGAAGGTGAGGGTGTCGGTGGCTGCCCACTCTGATGGATCGACACCATGAGATGTTAACAGATGACCCTCTTCCTCTCTCTCCTACACCCCATCTCCTTGATCTCCCAGCACCCAAACCGCCAGTGACTCAGCCTGACACACCATCATTTCCACCACCACCTCTCAGCCTTCCCGCGTGCTCGCTGCATTCCTGGTTCTGCTAAGTGACACTACGCTGTACACGCATTATTTCTACTTTATACACGCTGTGCATTTATCATTTCATTCCTGCTTTTACTTTATGTTAGTGTTATTTTAGGTTTTATGTGTTGTTTGGTTTGATTTGGTAGGTTTTTTTGGTCTGGGAACGTTCAAAAATTTTTCCCATATAAATGAATGGTAACTGCTTCCTTGCTTTACACCCCCGTTCACCTTATAAAAGCTTTCAAAGGAACGCTCTACTTTAGGATAGCGGGGGAAGCCTCTATTAAGAATAATTCATAATCCTAGATTTTGTGGCTAGGATCGTAATTCAGAGGTCCCGATCCCCAATCTCTTACCTTTTCTATTATGGCAATGCCTCTCTTATGACATAAGTGCTTTATCATAATCCCATCTGTACTAAAGATGGAATATTGCATTAGCAGGGTTGATCCCCAATAGAACTGCTAAGTCCTGCCCTTAGATACGGGTCCTTGGGCTGCTGACCTGCGCTCTGGGCTTTTGGTCTTCCTCTGGCTTCATCTTTCTCTGGCTAAGATGGCTACTTGGAACCCCCTCTTTCTAGGCCACACACCTGGGGCCTCAGAATTCCCTGCCCCAGAAGCAAGTACCCGGCCCCGGGGCTGCATGGGCTTTTCCCCAGAGCTTGTCATCTTGGGGGCCAATCCAGCTGCCAGTGTGTCCTCAGAGGCCTGTGGAGTGACTGTGGCTGAGGAAGTAGAAGAAGAAGTGAGGATAGGGCCAGTGAGGCATCTACATGCGCATATGTGGGGCCTCATGATGCTGCACAGGGTCTGGGCCAAGACGCTGAGAGCATCCACCTGTTTTCTTGCCCTGGTCCTCGTAAGTGTCAGGGTGTGCTTGCCCAGTTTTGGTGAAATGAACCTTGGCATATATATACATTTTTAAGACTTTTTTTTACACTACTCTGCAATGTACTATCTTCAGGTTTAGCTCCATGCAATAAGAGCTTTCACTGGGGGCCCGATACTGCTAAGCACTATTATAAACTCGTACTTCGAACTAATTCCAACACTTTGAAGTAGATAATATTATTACTATTATTACATTATTATTATCATTACCATCCCTGTTTTACCCATGGGGAAACTGAGGCACAGAGAAGTAAGGTAATTTGTGCCAGGCATGAGAACTGAAAAGTGCTAGAGCTGGGATTCTAACCACGTGGCAGTGTGGCTTCCAGTCAGTCTCCTCTGCTTTTCTACTTCAACTCTACTTATCATCCTTCAAGGCAGGCTCAAACCCTTGTGTTTTTGTAGAGGCCTATGCGAGCAGCTCCATCCTCCCTCCAATATTCTGAACTTCTGGAGTTTCTTTTGCCTTCATCACTCTGGATATTTGCTGTTTGGGACTGCTGGAAATCTTCCCATATGTTTATATATTAGCTCCACCATCTAAAGGTGAAAGATGACTAGACTCTTGACTGACAGTTGAGTGGGCAGGGGACCAGTTTCCCAGAACAAGTATGGTAGGCTTGGGGATGGGCTGCCCAGATCCCCCATCAAAAAAGGACCTGTTGTCCCAGCTGCTGGGAGTGCTGTCGGCAGATGGTCTTCAGCTGTCAGCCGCTTCCAGACTGTATCAGAGATTTCAGAGAGCCGCCTTGCCCAAGGCAATGCCGCCTCCTGGAGTGGGTGTGGCAGCATAGAGGCCTACCATCTGTCAGTGGCGTGCTGGAGCTGCCTTCTGCTGACTCTTGAGGTATCAATCCTTTGGGTGTTGGATCTTAGGATGGGTAGGGAGGGGATTCCTTGGAAAGAGACTTGGGATACTTAGGAAGCTTAGGGACAGAAGCTAGTTACCAACCTGTATGGAACTGTTTCAGTATTTTAACAATGGGTATGGTCTTGTGGGTACCTACCAGCTGGATAGCAAGCTCATTTGTACCTTCAACAAGTGACTCTACTTATGCCTTTAGTATTCTACAACTCAAATGCTTTTAACTTACCTAAGGAGACAAATTACAGCCATGTGCTGCATAATGACATTTAACAACAGACCACATAAATGACGGTGGTCCCATAAGATTAGTACCATATAGCATAGGGTGTAGTAGGCGGTACCATCTAGGTTTGTGTAAGTACACTCTATGATGTTCGCACAATGATGAAGTCGTCTAACGATGCATTTCTCAGAACATATCCCTGTTGTTGAGCGATGCATGACTAGATATTATATTGCTCTCAGTGAATATCCTAATCATCTTTACTTGAGCATATTTGGGGAAATGGAGTGAGGTATACTCGGCTTGCAAACTTTAAGCTATAAACAGCACCAAAAGTCTCATCATTTTTTTCTCATCATCATTTTAATGAGACTTTTGTGATAATGACACGTCCAGTTAGATGCACCAGTTCTAACAAATGTGCCACGGTGGCACAGGATGTTGATAATGGGGGAGGCTGTGCAGTGATAACATGTGAGGTGGGTCAGGGCAGGGGTACACGGCTGTACTTTACACTCAATTTTGCTGTGAACCTAAAACTGCTCTGGAAAATGAAGTCTATTGAAAAAAAAAGGATGGTGGGGCTGCTGTTAGCAGACCACCTTTGGAATGGAGACATGAATATAAATATTTTGAAGTTAGAGGAGCAAAATGTCCCCTGTTAACCTAATGGAGGCCTGCAAGCTAGAAGCTGCCCGGCTGAGACTGTCCTTAGCCTTTGGCTTTTCATCCCTTTCCTGGATCATCCATTTGGTTTGGTGCTGAGGATCTGTATTAGCGATAGTGAGTAAATTTAGTCATTCTGCAAACGTGGCTTTTTAATTCATTTTATGTGTCAGACTCTGTGCATAATGCACAGTGGGTAAACAATGACAAAGCACAGGCCCTGCCCTCAAACTTCACAGATTGGTACAGTTTTTCCTCAAAGGGTCATCCATTGATCACCTATATTGGAGGCACTCTGAGGCCCTTGTTAAAAATCCCAAAATTTAGGACCCTATCGTAGACCTTCAGAATAAAAATCTGTGGGTGTGTGGTCCAGGAATTTGCATTTTCTTCTAAGACTGTCTGAGCTAACATCTGTTGCCAATCTTCTTTTTCTTTTCCTCTTCTCCCCAAGCCCCCCAGTACATAGTTGTATATTCTAGTTGTGAGTGCCTCTGTTTGTGCTATGTGGGACGCTGCCTCAGCATGGCCTGATGAGCGGTGCCATGTCCACACTGAGGATCCAAATCTGGGAAACCTTGGGCTGCTGAAGCAGAGGACGTGAACTTAACCATTGGGCCACAGGGCCAGCCCCAGAATTTGCATTTTTAACAAGCATCCAAAAGGCTTGACATTCAGAATGTGGCATCACCTGGGAGCTCATCAGAGGTGCAGAGGCCCCATCACAGACCTCCTGAATCTTAATCTGCATCTTAACAGGATCCCCACACATTAAAGTTTGAGAAGCACGGTTCTAGAAGATTCCCTCACATGCCGAAGTTTGAGAATCACTGGTCTAGGAAGACTGACGAGTATAAAGGTGAGTTTGGCACAACGTGATGAGCGCCTTTACAGAGGATCATGTGAGTTGTTCTGGGCATGCGGAAAGGGAACAGTTTCCTCTGTCGGAGGTTTCCAGGAGGGGTGATGTCACTTGCTGCTTAAAGAGGAAGGAGAAGTTGGCCAGGCTAAAGGGATGGGACAGGGGTGAGAGCTTTGGTCAGAGGAAGCCAACGTGTTGAGCAAAAGAGAACATTGCACGTTTAGGGAACAAGAAAAGTATCTGAAATTGCAGTGTTGTTTTTTTGTTTTGAAACTTATTTAAACTCTGAACATCAACCAAAGGACATATTTTTTAAAAACTCAGTGGTTAAAGATCTTCTTATCAATCTTTAAGGGGCATGGGGAATCAGATTTTTCCATTCCTATCATGCTGCCTTCTTTGGCCTCCCTTGACAACTTTTTTACATCATTTCTTCATTCATTCATTCAAACACGTGGACACCGCCGGGCACTGTGCTGTGCGCCTTTTATGTGGTGGCAAGTGAAACTGAAATAGTTCCTGCCCTCGCAGAGTTTATAGCTGAGGCTGGGGTGGGCGTGGAGAAGCCAATCAACAGGCAAATGAACAAATGTGTAATTATTAATTGAGAAAACGGCTAAGAAGTGTGCTACGACGGAGAATAAAGTGGGGAAGCTTCCAGGCAGGTCTTCCGGTCACACCACCACATCCTCTCGGAAAGCGGCCGAAGCGACAGGACATCCTCACTAAGGACCCCGCGGTCGCCCCACGGGCGCGCGCACTTGCCGTTTTGCTGGGAATCCGAACGCGGGTGAAGCCCTCCCCACAAACGCCCCCTGTCCAGCCGGTGCTACACCGTGAAGGGGCGGTGACCCTTCGCAGCTCAAACCTGAAACGAGGAGCAGCCTCCAGGTTCTGTTAAAACAAGGCGACAGGCCAAGCGAGTCGCCGCGCGAAGCTCGCGTCGCCACACCAGACGTCACTGCGGCGTCGGCTCTCCCACAAGCGGGTCTTAAGCCAGTCAGTCAGGAACGCGCGGGTCGGCGCCCGCGAGGCCATCGGCCCGACGGGCCTGCGGTCCCCTAGAGCAGGAGACCGTGCCACAGGCCATCTGCTCCTTGTGGGAACGGCCTGCTCCCGTACGTCGCCGCCGGGCTGTGTCTGCGACGCAGGACGCGGCAGGCCGCCCCGCGCCCTCGCTCTCCCGCTGTCCTCCCAGCCCCCGTCGCAAGGCGCCCTCTCGGCCACTCTCTTGGCCAGGGCAACCGCGAGGTCAGGTCCGGATTTGTTCCGACCGCCGACCAGCACCCGGGCGTCGCCGAGCAGCGAGCCGGGGTGCACGCGCTGTCCTCCCCAAAAGCGTAAGGAACCGTGCGGCGCGGGGCGGAGCGTGGCGGCGCCCACGGCGCGCAGGGGCCGGCCAGGAGGGAGGAGCTCCCGCAGCCTGGAACTTGTGTGCCGGGCGTCGCTTCCCGGGCCGGGGAAGCATTTGAGAGCCGGACCGCGCACTTGTCAACACTGGGGCGCGGCGGCCGGGCGGCGGCGGCGGCCTCGTCATCGTGAGGCGGGCCCTCCGGGAGGCGGCGGCCCCGCAGGGAGCAGGCCTCAGGCCCTCAGGTGAGGGGAGAGGCGGCGACCCAGTGAGTGTCTGCCCGCAGCCAGCGGGGGAGGGGAGGCGACAGGGCTGTGGTGACAGCGCTGTGGGACCGGGAAGCTCCGGGTCCCGGTGCTTCTGCCTCTTCCTGCTCTGGGTTGTTTCGTGCCGGAGACCACCCATCAGTGTGGCGGGTGACGGGTGAGGGAGGTGACATGACGCGGCGTCTGCTCCTGTCATGAAGCCTGTACCAGGAGAGACCTTGTGCGAGGAGAGACCCTGTGCGAGGAGAGACCCCGGGTGAGGAGGGACCCTGTGCGAGGAGGGACCCTGTGCGAGGAGAGACCCCGGGTGAGGAGGGACCCTGTGTGAGGAGGGACCCCGGGTGAGGAGGGACCCCGTGTGAGGAGGGGCCCCGTGTGAGGAGGGACCCCTGGTGAGGAGGGACCCTGTGCGAGGAGGGACCCTGTGCGAGGAGAGACCCCGGGTGAGGAGAGACCCTGTGCGAGGAGGGACCCTGTGCGAGGAGGGACCCCTGGTGAGGAGAGACCCCGGGTGAGGAGGGACCCTGTGCGAGGAGAGACCCTGGGTGAGGAGAGACCCTGTGCGAGGAGGGACCCTGTGCGAGGAGGGACCCCGGGTGAGGAGGGACCCTGTGTGAGGAGAGACCCCGGGTGAGGAGGGACCCTGTGCGAGGAGAGACTGAGGGAGAGGAGAGCGCGTCCTGTCTGTGGGTTTAGTTCCCATCTTGGTCCCAGAAGAGAACCTCAGGTCAGGTGGGACTCCTGAGACTCAGCGGTCGTCCTCCGTTGACCTGCTCGTTTTTTTCTGTACCTTGAATGTGAGTGAAGGTGACAGCCTGTGAGTGACGATGACACCATGTGACGGACAGCAGGCGGATTCTGGCTTCTGGGGGAGAATCACCCAGTCAGGGTGAGGGGATTTCAGACCCGCCTCGGACAGCACAAGTTGCCCCCAAGACACAGATGAGGACAGAGACCGGGCCAGATGGGTGGCCAGCCAGGCTGGGCAGGTGTGAGTTTACCAGGGAAAGTGAGATTGAGCCGTGCTGCTGTCAACTGATTTGGAAGTTGTTTCCCTCCTTTTCTTTTTTCCTCCTTGGAAAAGAGAAACACCTGGGGTTCTTTTCTTTAATATTTTAATTGAGGTAGTCATGGTGAATTGCGATTTGTATTCATTCATAAGTAATTTCATTATTAATTACCACATGTAACTTATAATTGGTGTATCTGAAATAAATTACAAGGCAGTTTTTGTTTCATTAACTTCAAGAAAATGCCTTAACCAAAATTGGGCTAGAAGGTCAGTAAACGTGTCACCTTGGTCACATAGTCTAACTTTTAGTCAGTGGAAGAATATTAGGTTAAATCACACATAGAGAAGGGGTTTTAAAATCGTGCACATCAGGGAATTAATATTCCTGCCTGATGAGTTGTCTTTACAATGAATATGTTCACAATGTAATGGTTCATAGCAAGAACTATAAAGCCATGCTGGGTTGAATTCCTGCCTGGCCACTTCCTCTTGTGTTACCTTGGGCACTTGACGTGCTATGTTTCTTAATCTGTAGGGATGGGAGTAATAACAGTGCTGATCTCATAGGGTTGTTATGAGCATTCAATGAGTTAATAATTTTAAAGTGCCTAGAACAGTGCATGTAGTAACTGCTCTATACATATTTGTTAATACATAAAATAAAAATATAGCGTGCTGAAAGTAAAATGGGGTTGTCAGGAGCTGGGAGGAGGGGCAGAATGGAAAGTTGTTGTTAAATGGGTATAGAATTTCAGTTTTGCAAGATGAAGAGTTCTAGAATTTGTACAACAATGTGAATACACTTAACAGTGCTGAACTGTACACCTTAAAAATGGTTAAAAGATGGTAAATTTTATATAATGTATTCCCACCATCAAAATCTTTTTTGAATACCAGTGTTAGCAAAGTTATGTATTCAAAATCTTTATTAGCACACAGCAGCACCTTCCACAGTTGCCTTCACCATTGTGAAAGTGCAACTTCTGGCAGTCATCAGTAAGATTCATTTATTTAGTAAATTCGTGCAATTAAGACATCATAAAGAGCACAAACAAAAGAAACAATATCTCAGACTCTATAGCATGCACAGTTCTAAAAATGCCCCTCCACCAAGATTGCATGCCCCAATCCCTGGAACCTGTAGATATGGTGAAATATCGCTCCCTTGATTATGTTATGTTATATGGCACAGATGAATTTAAAATAGGGAAATTTTCTGGGTGGGCCTACTCTAATCATAGGAGCCCATAAAAGGGGAGAGCTTTCTCTAGCTGGGGAAATCTGAGAGCTTGAAGCCTGAGAAGGATTGAATATGCTGCTGCCGTTTTGCAGATGGAGGGGACACTTGAGAAGGAACAGGGCAACCTTGAGAAATGCAGGAGGCCTAGAGTTGCTGAGGGTGGCCCAGCATGGAAACTGGAACTTCAGCCCTAGGGCTATAGGGAACTTGATTCTGCCAACAAATGGAGTGAGCTTAGAACTAGCTTCTTTACCAGAGCCTTTAGTTAAGAGCCCAGCCTGGCCAACATCTTTATTTCAGCCTTGGGAGAAAGAACCTGAGGAGAGAACTCAGCCAAGCCCACCCAGACTCTGACCTTCAGAATTGTGAAGTAAGAAATAGGTGTTGTTTTAAGCTACTATGTTTGTGGAAATTTGTGGACATAGCAGTAGAGAATTAATACAGAGTCCAGTAGAAAAATGGGCAAAAGACAGGAAGAGACTATCTATAGAAGAGAAAATTAAATGGCTAATAGATATATGAAAATGCACTCTCTTTCCGTTAATCAAAGAAATGAAATTGAAGCAGTAAGTTACCATTTTTTCAGCTCTCAAGTTTATATAGATTTTTAAAAATTATACTTCTCCACATCAGTTAGTGTGCAGTGGAGCACAGTCTCAGATGCTGTGAGGCATGCACAAATGTTACAACCTTTCTGAAAAGCTCATTGGCTAAATGTGTGAAAAGCCTTACTAATGCTCCTATACCTCGACCCTGTAATTCCACTTTTAGCAGTCTATCCAAAGGAACTTGTGAGAAATTTTTAAAAAGTTAATGATCACAGATGCTTAATATGGCTTTGGTTAGAAAAGTCAGAAATTGGCAATAGTCTAAATGCCCAAGAACAGGGGAACAGTTTCAATAAATTATGGTATCATCAAAAGATACGGTATTATACACACATTTAAAAGGATATTTATGAAGAATTTCAGTGGTGTGGAAAAGTGTTTGCAATTGTTGCTAAATGGGGGAAAAATAGGATAGAGAACTGTATCTACAGTGTGCTCTCAACTATGTTTAAAAAAACCCAAAGATCTACGTACCTAGGAAAGGGGCTGAAAGGGCCCAAATGGAGTGGTGCTTTTTCCCCTTGGGGGGTGAATAGGCATTGCTTATTTTCCCTTTTATACTTTTGTATATTTTCAAAATGTTGAACAGTGAACATGTATTAGTTGTTTATAATCACAATGGTCAATAAACATTATTTTAAAAGCTGTTAAGTCTCTACATGTGGGGAATACAATGAACCTAAAACACTGTCTGGTCAAATAATGGAGAAAACAAAAATCCATAAATAACTGTGTGGCAGAAAGTGAATTTTTTAGAAAAACTATGAGATAGGAAATGATAAACATTGTTAGAAAGATGGAAAATAAAGTTGGATAACATTTCTTCATAGGGTAGTCAGTTAAAGCTTTGGCTGGAATATCATAAAGAAGGTGTAAGGTTGAATTTACATTTAAAGTCTTTGTTTTCTCCCAGATGGATGGATTTGAGGCTTTGGGCATAGACCTAGGTTAATTATACAAGGGGAAAACGGAGAGCTATGATGGATATGTTAACCATTTGCAAAAAAAAAAGAAAAGGACCCCCACATGTAATGACTAGGAAAACCAAGGTGGACCTATGCTAGTAACATCTGCATTAAAAAACATCCAAAGCTAATATTTATTGAATATTTATCAGATACCTGATATACTCTATTCCAGTTTAATCATGTGTGCAGCCTTCCCATAATACTTGAAGTCCTATATTTACATATTTAAGAAACAGGCAGGTAGATGGGTGCAATTTTACTTCCTAGTTTCAGAACACCTGATTTTAATAGAAACCTGGAAACGGTTAGATCATTTGGGGAGATTTTTTAGGATTCTCCATCTCTAGACGGTTCCCAGGAACACCAAACCACTGCTACTCCTTCATTTTTCCACTGGCTCCCTTTCCTATTTTCACTTCACCCTCTCCTCCCACACTTGTAGAAGAGTACAGAAAGTGTCTGTTGCCAGACTGGCTGATAGCCAAATGCTGATATTCTTCATGGGGAATGTTAACCCCTTAAAAGCAACTGTATGGGGCTGGCCCGGTGGCCGAGTGGTTAAGTTCGCGCACTCGGCTGCAGGCGGCCCAGTGTTTCGTCGGTTCGAATCCTGGGCGCGGACATGGCACTGCTCGTCAAACCATGCTGAGGCAGCGTCCCACAAGCCACAACTAGAAGGACCCACAACGAAGAATATGCAACTATGTGCTGCGGGGCTTTGGGGAGAAAACGGAAAAAAATAAAATCTTTTTAAAAAAAAGAAATTGTGTGCTAGATCTCTCTCCATACATTGCTTTTTTTTTTTTTTTAAAGATTTCATTTTTTCCGTTTTCTCCCCAAAGCCCCGCAGCACATAGTTGCATATTCTTCGTTGTGGGTCCTTCTAGTTGTGGCTTGTGGGACGCTGCCTCAGCATGGTTTGACGAGCAGTGCCATGTCCGCGCCCAGGATTCGAACCGACGAAACACTGGGCCGCCTGCAGCCGAGTGCGCGAACTTAACCACTCGGCCACCGGGCCAGCCCCACACAATTTCTTTTTTATTTTTCCTTTTTCTTTTAGAGTGGATTTTGTATTTGGTTCCTAAGTACTGAACTATATTCTAGCTTGGAACTTCTGTGCAAGCTAAGTAATTCAGAGAAGTGAGTACTGAGTGAGAGTGTTGGTAAAATGACCACCAGTGTAATTCCACGCATTGTGTTTGCTCTGTTTCATTGGCTACTGTAGATATTACCAGACAAACAATAAGAAGCCCACATAATTTACCTTCATACTGACAATAAGGTGAGAACTTTGTTTGGTCCATGAGTGTAATTAATCTTGATGGCAAAATGAGTTATGAGCAAAAACCAAATCAAAATATAGAGGCCACTGCATTGAGATATCAGGCATGTTATTTTCATTAACATTTTGTTTGTTTTTCACACACTTATTAGTTGTTAATTTGAGTTCTGTGTTTGAAGTTGGATTCCCTGATTATATGCCACATTTATGAGTACAGGAGAGATTTGTTTGTCCAGTTATCTGGATTAGTGTAACCAATTTATAATTCAGTATAAACTAAAGCTGCCTGCTCTACATTATCCAGTTTACTTGTGGATGTTTATCTAATTGGGAAATTGCTAAATATCCACTTTGCCTAGTGGTCTATAAATGTGATTACAAGTGTAGATTTTCAGTCACAGAACAGGGAGCACGTGTTATAGGTTAGAAAATGTCAGAAATTAACCAGCAGTTTTTATACTCCAGGAAATTAGCTAAATGATTTCCTCCCATGTGTTCTTGATCCATTTGTATTAGCACTTTACCTTTTCCAGAACAACTTATCTTCCACCCTCAGGGATTCATTGATTGCACAAGTAAGAATTGAGCACTTGTTTTATGCCATGGCACATAGCTCTTGTTCTTGGAGCCAGGAATACAGTCTTGAACAAAGCAAGCCTGTTGCTTGCCTTCATGAAGCTTATGGTCTAGCTGGGGAGACAGACAAGTAAACAGGCCATTTTTACAGAGTGAAAAGTATTATAAGTGGGGGGAATCAGGGTGCTACAAGAACACTTAAGAGTGATGTCCAAAATGGATGTGGGAGGACAGGGAAGAAGTGATATCTTAGCAAAGACCTGAAAACTGAATTAGAATTAGCCAAGTTGTGTGCCCGTGTGGTGGCAGCTGGGGTGTAGAGAGGGAGATTCAGGAGATAAGCCTAGGAAAGTAAATGGCCATGAGCTCTTATAGGCACTGTTAAGGAGTGTGTGGTTTATCCAGGAGATACCAGGGTTTTAATTTTAGAAAGCCCCCCTGGCTATAGTGTGGCAAATGGATTTGTGGAGGGCAAAACTGGATGGAGGGAGCCTGGATGGTGATGTCTGAACTGAGGCAGTAAAGAAGGAGTGAATGGATAGATTTGGCAGATCTTGGAGAATTAATGTGACTTCCTGATTTGGAGTGATTGCAAGTGAAGAGCTGGGAGGGTAAAGGATGATGTTCACCTTTCTGGGGTGGATGATGATGTCCTTCACTATATGGAGAATGTCAGGAGGAGGGGCAGCTTGAGGGTAAGTTGAGCAGTTGGGTTTTGTGCATATTAGGAGTTAGGGGACATCCAAAAGGCAGTTGCATATGTGAGTCTAGAGCTCAGGAGAACCATCTCTTCCTCATCCACTGTGTGGATTGCAGCTGAAGCCACAGAGATGGAGATTAGTCAGGCAGAAGAGGAACTGAATGTGAGGGTCATCAGGAAGATGGACGACACCTGCCTTTGTGATATGACCATAGGAAAAGGAGTTCATGCAGGGGACTGAGATAAAAGAAAGATACCGGAAGAGACTGTTCAGTGAATCTGCGAGAGCAGTGCGCAGTGGGTGTTCAACAGGCAAGTACTGCTGAGAGGTCAGATGTGCAGAGAAAAGTCCCCTGGGTTTAGCAACAGGGAGATTGTTGGTGATCTTTCCCTGTGCAGTTTCAGCTGGGGCAGAACCAGATTGCTTCTGGGGGAGAATGGTTAGGTGGTGAGAAGTGGAGTCAGAATGTATAAAGAACAAATATCTTCAAGAAACTAGGAAGAAAAAGGGAGAGGGGAGAAGTATCCCAGCTGTAGAGGAACTTGGGGGACAACAGGGTTTAATTACTTGTTTTTTCTTTTTTGAGAAGAGATACCCGTTTTGAATCATCCTGCATATTGCAGTACTGAGTCCAACTGGAAAAGCTGATGCACAGCAACTCATGCCATCTTGAACAGTGCAGGAGGAACCCTTGAGTAAAGTAAAACCTTATCTTAGTGCTTCCTAAACTGATTACTGTTACCAGTCAATCCACCAGTTTGTTGGTTTATAGTGGGAAGAGATCAAAGAGAATGTGGCGACCGTTTCCCTGGTACCATATAGATGCCCACTGTTGGCATCCTGTACCCTACTTTGGCGTTTACAGAGCAGTATTATGTCGTTCGATTTACACTCCAAAACAACCTTTGAAGAAGGTAGGACAGGTGTCCTTATTTGACCTACATCGAAGTAACGAATTCACTTTCAAATGACTTGCCCAGAATCATACATCTGGTAGTAGTGCATAGAAAGTTCAAACTCAAGTTTTCTCATTCCAGATCTTGTGGTCCAAAAGTAATCGCTTTTCCCTGGAAGGTTACATGTGATGTCTCTGTTTTCATTGTAGTGTGGTTATGTGAAACCCAGATATATCATCTTTGAGTACACTTAAGAAACAAGACTGAAAGTTGTGGGTCAACTTTGTTATTTTGTTTGAAGCTCATATACATTGATATTTGTCCTCTCATTTCCCCCAAAAAAGTCAAGTTGGTTTTAGAAGGAGGCAATTTATTTGGACATGACTTAAAATATTTTTGAATTATCTGTAGTTACATCTGACTTGAAAATATTTCTTTTAATTCTTTTGACAGAAATACTTATTTGCAAGGTGTTTTGTTTTTGTTTTTTGAGGAAGATTAGCCTTGAGCTAACATCCACTGCCAATCCTCCTCTTTTTGCTGAGGGAGACTGGCCCTGAGCTAACATCCGTGCCCATCTTCCTCTCCTTTATATGTGGGACACCTACCACAGCATGGCTTGCCAAGCAGTGCCATGTCTGCACCTGGGATCCAAACCGGCAAACCCTGGGCCGCCCAAGAGGAACGTGTAAACTTAACCGCTGTGCCACTGGGCCAGCCCCTGTGGGGTTTTTTTAAGCAAACATTTTTTACAAGTGTTTCTATTTATTGGCTAAATGAAAAATAATGTCTTGGGGAATCTTTAGTAAAAGTTTTGGGCAATTAGGACTGTGTAAACGTTTGCAAAAGCACTTGTTTGGCCTGAATGAAGTCACAGTTATTACACCCTTGCAGACATTCCAGGTGCTGTGTCCATGGTCACTAAGAGAATGGAGGTTGGGTATTTAGTTAGAGAACAGCCTTTTATTCTGTTTGTTCAGGGACCTCTCATCCACATTCCCTTGGAGAACTTACAGTGACACAGAAGTATTACAGGGGTGATTTTTTTTTTAAGTATAAACTTTTTCCCTGGGTGTAAAGATGATATTTAACAATTAACTTTCTGATTCGTCGGATTAACAAACAGAAATATTATAAATAAATGTTAGGCAAAGTTGCCAGTGTTTGATACTAAAATATAAAGCACTATGTGTGTCAAATTTTAGCTATATTATCTCAGGGTAATTAATTTGCTATTAATTGTCATATAGGAGTGTATGTGCATTTGAGAGTCTTGTTTCCACCCACTGGCCATATTACCTTAGACAAAGGACTTCATTTCTTTAAATCTCAATTTCCTTATCTGTAACGTGGTAATAATAATAGCAGTTGTCTGATAGGATTGTTGTGAGGATTTAACAACATATTAGCTATGACTCTTTAATCTTAGTCTTGGCTTGGGACTTATAGGAACTATATTTTGTTTTTAAACATTTTGTTAAATACATCATTCCACATTTAACATGTGTCCACCCACATTGATGGAGTCCTTTGCAGGACATTTTAAAAGAGTTTGGTATAGTATCGTCTCTGATGCTGGGCAACTATGTGAGTCCAACTATTGTATGCTTATCATGCTAATGCCAGATCAAAACAGTCAAAGAAATATGGACTGATCAGAGCTACAGAATGTTTACACATTGCAGTATTGCTTTTTAAAAATCTGTTCCATACTAATGATAATGGTCCATAATAAAAGAAATTTAAACTGAAGTTTGGGGATGAAAATGTAGTTCCTGCTCTTCTCCTTCATACTTTGTAAACGTTTCCTTTATCTTGTATGATGGGCAGAGATTTTTCTGGTCTTCGTGTTGTACATAGTAAAATAGCAAAGGTGCACCTTGTTATTTTGCTTTACCTTGTCCTGATCTTTGAGGGTCAAAGACAGTGTTTTGTCTGCCTTTGCCAGCCGTGCCTGTTGCCTGACAGAATTGGTAAGAGGCTGCTCAGTGGCCAAGGTCGTTGTCACAGATTAAGTCCAAAGGGGAGGGAGGATGCATGGAGGCAGCCCATTACCATGGAGTATGTATGTCCTTTCAAGTAAGAAGTGAGTCACCTTTTGCTTAGACCTTACATGGGTCTGGTACTTGCTGGATGACATTTAACAAAGACCCAGGTTCACATTTTAGAAGGTTCAAGTGTAGCAGAGAAAGAAAAAAATCAGTTAATTACTTCTCATGTACATTCACCCTAAATGCCTGAAGGAAGCAGTTTGGTGAATATGTGCTAACCCATAAGCTAATTGTTGTTTTGAAGTTTAAAGCTGTAAGCCTTCTCCCTTCTGCTGAGGCACTGCAGTGACCCAAGGAGTTGAAGTCAACAAGAAGTGAGGTGATTATTCATCTCCCATGACATCCCAGCCACCCAGCAAAGCCTTCTGTTGGCCTGGGGTGTGTCTGTGTGTCGGGAAGTCTTGGGCAGCCTACGGAGAAGCCCCTGCACTGATGCCTCGCTTTGTGCAGTTAGTTCACTCGGAGCTCACTCTTCGCTGACACCTTTGAGGCTGTTACTGTAGTCGCCAGACGCTATAGATTGCCAGAAGCAGCAGCATTTCAAGAGCAGGTGTGATTGGTTTTGTTTGTATGTTTGTTTCCTTTGTCTTTGGTTTCTTTCAACTGGAGTCATCTCTGTATACGGGTTATTGTGTTGTTTAATTGTTTTCTGTCACTTAAGACTATTGTCCCTTGATTAGTAGTGATTCCTTATTTATGTTCTCATAATACCTTTTGTATATTTCTGTTAAGGTACTTTTTACTCTTGGTTTTGTGTTGTTTCGAGGACAGGAGCTGTGCTTTGTGTCTCTAGCATCTAACATAGTGTTTGGGTGCTTGTTGAGTATAAATGGCTGTGCAAGCTTCTAATAGGAATAGTAGTTTCAGGTTTTACAAAGAACTTTCACATACGTTATCTGCATTTATGCTTCACGACTCTCTAAAGTAGATGGGAGAGGCATTGGCAGGGTTTCCATTTTGCAAATAAGGCAGGCCCAAAAGCCCTAAGTCAGCCTGACTTGGTGGAAGTCATTCAGCTTAGAAGGCAGTGCTGGGATATGAACCCCTCTGGTGTCACAAGTTTGTGTTCTTCCCATTGCCACACTTCTGTCCCATGGAACTAACTCAGAACTGGATGGCTCATGAGTTGGACTCAACCTACTTACTCCTTGTTTATTGTCCTTCTGACATCAGGGCCCCTGAGCGATTTAAGGTGATTTAAAAGGTAATTGATCCTGGGTGGCTCACAGGACTCAGTAATTATGGATTCCAGGAACCTCCTTTTCTTCCCCAATGGGGCCTTCAATTGACAATAGCTGAGTCATCTTGGTCTCTCTTTCATCATCTTTAAAATCGTCCTACACTTTACTCAACTCTTTCCTGTGGGATTAATACATGTATTTATCAAGAAGCTTATCAAGCACTTTATAAACCAGGCTCTCAGCCTTGCATGTGAAGATGATTATTCTAGTAAAATCAAGTGATTTTTCCTCAGGTTAACTCAATTTAGGGAGTTATGTGAAAAAATTGGATGAAATTCCGTCTTTATTGGGTTTAGAAACACAGCCTCCATTACTCAGGCTCAAGTAGAAGATCTAAGTGGTTATTTGAGCTGATGACATCTTTAAGTCTAAAGCTGCTTCCCTAGCTCTTTTTGGGCATCTTGCATGTCTGGGTCTCAGTGTACCCCCTTGGGGTGGGGGTTACATTGTTATTGCAGTCTTTCACATATTTGGCCTGCACCAGCTGGCTTGGCTCCATGGCACCTATCTGCACTGGTCAGTTACTTCCTGTTGCAGCTGGAGGCTGACTAGCGACATGTGGTTTCTGTGATGGGAGCTTTCCCCTTGTTCACCTCAGTCCTAGGATGAAGATAATTGGAGTGGTGCTTTTATGTGTTTTTTAACCACTCTTCTTTGCCATGGAGGTAAAAGGAAATGGAAGGCATTGAGTCTCCATTTTGAGACACTCACACAACTGAAGTTGTGTCTGTCTGTTTTGTTTCTAAAAGCAGGACGTATTAGACCTCTGGCAGTTTTATGCAGTGGGCTTCCCAATCAGAAGCCCTGGCTTTCCACTCCAGTGATTGACGTAGGGGCGTAACAACATTATTGTCTTCGGTAGCAAAGCGAAGTGAGCAAAGTGAGATTTGAAGTGCTGTGCTTATATTTTGTTTGGTTTCCACCAAGTCTTGGAGCATCAAATGTCTCAGTGACTTTGCAAGTGGACACAGTAAACAAGCGCAGACATGTACTGGAAACTGCTTTCAGGGGATCGCGTGTGGTATTTCAAAGGGAGCATCTCTTTACTGATATTAGAAAGAACTTGAGCTCTGAGTCACTGGAGAATGAGACCAGCAAGCTACTGATCTGGAGTGGTTCACAAAATAATTCCCAAGTGCTGCACAGGTGCTTTTGTTTCTGTAAAAGGTCTGAGTGAGGTGTTTGCTACCTGACCTTTGCCATGTTCTTTTTAAACCTGGTTTCAACAGCTTAGAAGCTTTCTCTACCAAGAAAAATTTTAAAAGCTCAAGTCAACATAATGTTTTGGAAAGTATGTCGAACTTTATTTTTATGAGCTTATAATGAATTCAAATATACTTTTGCCAGAAAACCAGAGTGGTATTTATATTTACAGATGTCAGTGATTTGAAAACATACTCTTTATTCAGATGTTCATTCAACAAATATTTACTGAGCACCATTGTGTACTAGCCATAGTTCTAGGTCCAGTGGGGGTTATAAAAATGAAATAACCAGGGTAGAGTTGCGGCTCCCAAGTTGTTCTAAGTCCAGTAGGGTAAGTATGTGACCTCAGGCAAGTTATCTGTGTTTAAGTCTCAGTTTCCTTGTCTGTAAAATGGAGATAATAGTACCCACATTACACTCATGAAGCTTAGAGATATAAAGTACCAAGCAGTGTATCTGGCACAAAGTAGGCTTTTGATAAATGATAATTATGATCATCATCCTCATTTCAGAAAGAACAGGCAGCATGCAGTATATGTTGTGGGGTGGTACCAAAGGCATCCTGTGGCTGTTTAAAGAAAGAGCAGACTGTTTTAGGAGCAGGGATCAAAGAAAGCTATGGAAGAGGTGGCATTCAAGCTGAAGCATTGAGAGAATTCCAGCAGGTAGAGGGGGAGAGGGTACCTCAGAGATAACTGTCAGTAAAGTTTTGGAGTTGGCAAAACATAAAATTGAGCGATAGCATTTCAGTTTGGAGGAAAGGTGTGTATTACAGAAGAGAAGTGGGAAGTTGGACGGGCAAGCTAGGCCAAAATTCTGAAAGGCCTAGAGTATCAGGTTAAAGAGTTGGACCTTGTTGTCAACAGGAGCCTCATTGAAGGATTTTATTTGCAAGTGACTCCCCAGTACCTAGAACAGTGTCCAGCTCATAGTTAGCACTCAACAAATATTTATTGAATGAATAACTGAGTGTGATTTTAGACAAATTGAGCTTAATTTTGCCATAAGAAAAGCCAGGTAGGTAGGTCCTACAAATAGTTGGGAACATGGGACCAGAGGTCAGGCCTGAGACTGACTGAGGGTGGGAATTTGAGAAGCATGAGCATAGAAGTGACTATTGAAGTCACAAGCGTGGGTAAATTGGCCTAAGGAGAACATGTCTCTGCAGTCAGAGCAGAGAGCTCAGGCAGCGCCCCCACTTGCTGAGGACACCAGGTAGGAAAGGACGAAGGAGGAGCCTGCAAATGAGAGGGTAGAAATGAGGGGAAAACTCCCTAGAGAAAATATCTGAGGCTGGGCTGACTTACAGCAGCGAGGAGGCTCAGGACTCGAAGAGCACTGGCGGGTGTGTGAAGCGGCCCCTGGGAGTGGTAGAAAGGGTCTAAGCGAGTGGGGCTTCATGCCAGGCCGTGAGGGCTGAGTGGGCACAGCACACTCAGGGACGTTCCCTTTTTTTTTCAAGGTTAGTGTTTCCTGGCATTTGCTTTTGAGCATACGTTTAAATGGACAGTATACCCAAACTGAATGTGTAATCTGATTCCAATTAAATATTGGACAAAAACACACCTAATTATTGACTTATTTTCTCTGAGCTATGAGATCATGACTGATTTTTCTTTTCTTTCCCGTATCTGTCAGTATTTTCCAGAGTTTCTATGAGTGCTTATTACTTAGAACTGGGAAAAATACTATGCAAATGTTTTTTTTAATGTTATGCTCTTTATGTATTGCATGGCAATAGACTTCTCGTTTATTGAAACTTGTATACAGTGTAGCCATTTAATGTTCCCTCCAGGTCTATGAAAATGGGATTCCATCTCTGTTTCTAGCTGTCCTTCTTCTCTGAAAGACTCCTGAATTCTTAGAGTTCCACACTGGCACCGTGTCCTTTTCTGCTGCTGTGGCTTGCTTGTGCTCCATGATACATTGTCTTTATGATAAAGCACCCTGAAAAAGCAAAACCTGTTGTAGCTTCATGGTCCAGAAATGTCATCTTACTAAGGTCAGATCCTCTTGTGGTGGATCCTTTACATTATGTAACTCAGAAAATTTTCAGTCACCTGCTGCCTTAACCAAAGTGAAGGACACATGAGAGCCACATGTGCTGACCATTCTTGTAATCAACCTTGGTTCTCATGTTTGAAAATGGATTGGCAGTCTATCCTAGGTGTCTGGCATTCTATTTTCCTCTGTAGTCCAGGTGCTTCTAAAGCTACGTGCCCCCAGGCACCCTCTCAGCACTCATTAAATTCTGATTACAAGTTATTTAGTCAAGTGGGAGGAAGTCAGCACTTTTACCATCCAGGCTGGGAGAACATGGCATCTCTGTGTGGGCTGATCTGGTATTATTGCTCATATCTACTTCTGCCTCTGTGTGGGAGGGCTCCATATTCATCCTGTTAATTAGCCTTGCCTAATGAGCATGTAAACAGCAGATTTCCGAGTTAGAAAACAGTATGCTGCTTCTCCATCCTGTTACATTTTGATGCATGCATGGGATTCTGTGGGTTGAGCTTTTGTTACCACCCTGACAAATGGACCTCAATTTCTTAATCTATTAAATAGAAGAAATAACCTTTTTAACAGAGAGACTGTTCTGTAGAAAAATAAGATAAAATGTCTATAGATCATTGAGTTTGGCTGAAAAGTAGTGTATTATAAATAGTTGATTGCTGAGTTTGCCTTTGTTGGGCTGACCATCTTTCCCGGGAGTGACCAGGAGCATGTGGTAGTTGAATGGGTGATGTCCCGTGGAGTGCTCCATAATTGTGTGGCATTTACAGTTTACATTTTTTAAAGGCATGTTGGAACAGCTACCTAGTGAATGATCCACATGCAAAGCCATTTGATATTAGCAACTTTATTGGATACAAGTAGCTGAGTAGGGCATCCAGAGGTTAAATGGTTTCCCAGAGGCCACCCAGCACGTGTGTGGTTGAGCCAGATTTAGAACACAGTTCCAATTAGTTCCTGATTTTCAGTTTTGTGCTGAGGCAAACTTCACTGAGCACACACACTGATTCTATTCAGTTCGCTTTGTCAGAGGAAGGTACTCTTCATATTTTGTCCCATCTGAATTTGTTTTTATTATTTTTAATTAATTGACTTCAAAACCAAATGAGGCAAGCTAGTAACAGGTGTTTACTTATAGAAACTAAACTTGCCATTAGACCCTTACATTGTAGTGAATTTGAGGGCTGTACATCCTAGGGAAAAGATGAAATCCCAAAAGGAGAAAGGTTGGAAAATGGAACCTAAAAGGATGAAGATATAGAGATTATATAGGAGGGGTAGGTAAGGCACCATGCCTGCTGTCAAGGAGCTCAGCGTATATAGAGAGGGATTGTTGATCATTTCAGTACGGTGGAGCAAACCCAGGGTGCTATGAGAGCCTGAGCAATTTGGAAGGCTCCCCAGCTTGGACCAACACTAAGTCATGGAGGGCCATGAACGTAATGCAAAGGAATAGCAATGCGCTCTTTCAACACACGTCTACTCAGCACCTTTCATGTGTGTCAGGCACTACTCCACGTGATTCAGATGAGTGAACAAAACGAGCATAAACTTCTGCCCTCGAGGAGCTTATATTTTAGTGGGAAGAGAGAAACGCTAAACATTAAGTAAATTAAGTGTTATGTTAGAAGATGGTAAATGCTAAGGGAAAAGGGTCCAGCCGGATGATCAAGGTTAACATGAACAGTGGTAAGTCATGTTGATAGCATCTACCCTTGATATGATATGATGAGAACAGCACTTTACCTCTATGGTTTTTCTCCCAAAAACATATAGCCCTAGTCTAATCATGAGAAAAACATCAAACAAATCCCAGTTGAGGGACAGTCTATAAAATATTGGACCAATACTTCTCCAAATTGTCACGGTCATCAAAAACAGGTAAAGTCAGAGAAACTGTCACAGCCAAGAGCAGGTTAAGGAGAGATGACAACTAAATGTCATGTGGTACCCTGGATAGGATCCTGGAACAGAAAAAGGATATTAGGGATAAATTGAGGAAATCTGAATAAAGTATGAACTTTAGTTAATAATAATGTATCAGTATTGGTTCATTAATTATGACAAATGTACCATAGTAATATAAGATATTACCTGTAGGAAACTGAGTGTGGGGTATATGGGAACTCACTGTATTATCTTTGCAATAATTCTGTAAATCTAAAACTATTCTAAAATTAAGGTTTACTTTTTTAAAAAAAGCAGAGTAAAGAGGATCAGAAGTCCAGGGCAGAGATGTGTGTTATAATTTTAAGTAGGGTGGTCAGGGTAGGCCTCATTGAGAAGTGAACAATCACTTAAAGAGAGAGTTGGCCATGTTGATATCTGGGGGAACAGCCAATGCAAAAATCCTGAGGTGAGAACATGCCTGCAGGTTTGAGAACCAGCACTGAGCCAGTGTGACCAGATGGAAGGGAGGGTGGGGCGTGGGGAGAGGGTGAGGTCATGAAGGAAAGACAGCAGAGCAGATCCAGTAGGGCTTTTAGGCTGCTGTTATTCGTGTAGTGTGTGTCTGGAACCAGGCCGTGCGTTGTCCTATTTAATTCTCTCAACTGTCCTAGGAGAGAGGTATTATTAATTTGCTGATTTTGCAAATGAGAAAACTGAGATTAGGAGGGTTAAGTAACTTACTGAAGTCCCATTGCTGGTGATTGGTGGAGCTGCAATTCCTTCCTTCCTCTGGGCCCCAGAGTTGTCGCTCCTAACCTCTGCCTCCTCTCTTTAGGGGCTGAACTAGATCTGCTGAACTAGATCTTCTAGGCCAGGAATTGGCAATCTGCAGGCTGCTGGAGAATCTGGCCCTCTGTCTGTTTTTGTTTGTTTGTTTGTTTTTCATCATGATAAAAACACATAAAATTTACCATCTTAACCATTTTAAGGCCAGTAGTGTTAAGTATATTCACACTGCTGTGAAACAGATCTCCAGAACTTTTTCATCTTGCAAATCTGAAACTCTGTGACCTTCTCCCCCTCCCCAGCCGCTGGTAACCACTGTCCTACTCTCTGTTTCTAGGAATTTGCCTGCTTTAGATAACTCATATACGTTGAATCATACAGTATTTGTTTTTTTGTGATTCGCTTATTTTACTTAGCATGATGTCCTTGAGGTACATCCATGTTGTAGCATGTGACAGGATTTCCTCACTTTTTAAGTCTGAATAATATTCCATTGTATGTGTTTACTACATTTTGTTTCTCTTCTCTGGCTATTTTGTAAATATAGTTTTATCAGAACACAGACATGCCCATTCATTTCCATATTGTCTATGGCTGCTTTCCCTACTCCAGCAGAGTTGAGTAGTCGCAAAAGTGATTGTATGGCCCACAAAGCCTAAACTATTCATTATCTGGCCCTATACAGAAAATGTTTGCTGACCCCTGTTCTACTGAGGAGATTCTGAAGGGTTAAGAGAAGTGACATGGAGGCTACATTAGAGAGAGGAAAGACAAGAGGCAGGAAGACCTTCCTGGGTATTAATTGAGCTCCCTCTGAGTATGTGGCTTTGTGGGAGGATACAGACGTGAATATGGGACTTGCCCTCAAGAAGCTTAGAGTCTAATCGAGGAGCTAAGAATGAGGCACTGGGGAGAAAAGACAACTTACAAAGTTGAGTCATTTAGTGATGCATTAGACATCCAGGGGAGGGAGGTACACGAGAAGACTGAGTCTTCAGGAAAGACTTCCTAGAGAGTTGGGATTTGAGATGGGTTGGATGGGATCAGTGTACGGTATGGAGGAGAGCATCAGCCTCCTCACTCATACCTTACAAATGAGGTAAGATGTTGACAGTATTTAGAGCTGTGTCTGGCATATGGTAAGTGCTCCACTAGAATAGAAGTTCCATGAGGGCAGGATTTGTATCTGTTTTGTTTACTCCTGTATCACCAGTGCCTAGAACACAGTAGCTGCTTCAATAAATATTTATGGAATGAATAAATCACTACAACTCTCAATAACTGTTTTTAGCTATTTAATTTGTACTGTGCAAATACAGGCAAAGAGCTGGATCACTCACATTGGTGTTTTAATTCATTTGTTACACTAACAAGTAATTTTTTTTTGGCATTGTTAAAGCAACGGCTGTCTTTATTGCTTATTGCTAGAATAGTCATGATGTGGTGAGAGGGCTGTGAGTCAGAGGTACTGACAACAAAGGGAAAAGTGGAAAAAGAAAACAATGTCAAGTGATCCTAAAGATAGCCACTCAAAAATGATTCATTAATGGGGGCCGGCCCAGTGGCGTAGTGGTTAAGTTCACATGCTCCACTTTGGTGGCCCGAGGTTTGCAGGTGTGGAGATCCTGGGCGCAGACCTATACACTGCTCTGCAAGCCATGCTGTGGTGGCATCCCACATGCAAAAGAGAGGAAGATCAGCACAGATGTTAGCTCAGGGACAATCTTTCTCATCAAAAAAAAAAAAAAAAAACCTCATTCATTTATTCAACAAATATTTATTGAACTATAACTGTGTTCTGGGGGGGTCCAAGGATGAGCAAAATAGACAGTCGCTACCTAAGAGAGGATATTGATGTGGAAACTGGTAATTACAAATGTGACATGTGTAACTTACAGAAGTGCAGGTGCCATGGAAACTTAAACAAGGACTTTAACCTAGTCTGGGTCACTAGAGAATGCTTCCCTGAGGAAGTGGTGAGACTTGATTATTGTGTGTGACAAACTACTCCCAAACTGAGTATCTGAAAACAGTTTTTTTTGTCATGATTCTGGTTCACTGGGCTCTTCTGCACAGTCCTAACTTGAGATCTCTTGTGAGCTGCAGTTAGATACTGGCTGGGCTGGAATCAGCTGAAAGCTCACCTGGGCTGTCATCCAGGATGGCTTCTTCACTCCCATGTCTGGTGCTTCCGTGCTCCAACTTGAGGCATCCCTTTCAACAGAGTAGCCTGGACTTCCTATATATCGGCTCAGAGCTCTGAGAGATAGGAAGAGGAAGCTGCCAGGCTAGTTAATGGCTCACCTCAGATGGGCACAGCATTATTTCTGCCACACTCTGTTGATCAAAACATCACAAGTTCTGCCAAGATTCAAGGGAGTGGAAAAATAAACTCACTTCTTGATGGAGGAGTAGCAAGTTCTCACTGCAGAAAAGCATATGGGATAGGAGATAGTGTTGTGGCCATCTGTAGAGAATACAGGTCTGTCAGCTGATGTTAGGTTGAAACCTGAAGGATAATTAGGTATTAGATGGACAAAAGAAGGGGGGAGAGGGTAACCCTCAGCAATGGGAACAGCATGTGGGCAGGCCCAGCGGTCTGGCCTGTGTGACTGAGTGGAGGAACAGAGAAGAGTAGCAGGAAAGTGCTCAATCACATAGTGAAGAGTAGGAATTTTTAGAGTATGATTAGGAAGGGTAAATACATACTTACTCTGAAAGCAACAGGAATAGCTATATTTGTTCCAAATAGAGGCAACAGAAAGCACTTATAGTGAAAATCAAAATTGCTAGAATAGGAAGTACAGATTTAGCCTAGAGGATATGGAGTGGAGTGGGGGTGGGTCAGGGAAATCTTGCCCCAAATCACATAGCTAGTATGAGACGGAATTGGGCTTTGAACCTAGATCTGATTCTAGATCCACTAGATTGCTTTACGTGACTCTGCTCTCTTGTTCACAACTCTGCCTGTGGAAAGTCATTTTATATAATAAACTTGAAAATCACTTGCTAACCAGAAAGTAATTTACTCTTCCTAAGTTCCTCCTAGCCATCCAGGTAAACACCTCCTTTTGAAGAATTTCTTAATATCTCCCTCACCTTCCCTGACAATTGACCCCTCTCTCCTTCCCCCACCAAATCTGTTTCCATCCTCTATCAAGGCAGTTTTTGGGTTTATTTTCTTACCTGGCTCATCCTGAAAGACTGTGAGCCTTCTTAGGGTAAGAGCTGTGTCTTATTCATCGTTTCGTCTTTCGTGTCTTATATCTGGTGTGACCTTAATAAATGATGAGTGGTTAGGTAGATGAGTGGTTTCCAGAATCCTTTGTTAAACAGCATTGAAACAGTTCTCAAGTTGAATTCTTACTGCCCTTTAATGATTAAATGAGGCAATGCATATGGAAGTGTCCATGAGACCTGGTAATCTCTATGGGCCTCAGTGTCCCTTTCTATGAAAGGCTGGGGTTAAAGGATGATCTCAAAGGTCCCTTCCTTGTCTAATAGCCTATGGTTTTAGAACTTGTGGGATAGAAGTGCTAGCAGTGGGATCGCAGTGCTAGCCCTCAGTTGTTATGGACTTACAACCAGCCTGAAAATATCCAAGCAGGGGGCACAGAGAGTATATCTTCCTAGACATTTTGTTTGAAAGTATTTACTCTCTCTTGAGTATGATTAAAGACTGATTTTTAGCACTAAGAAAATGAATATTCATGGTATAATCTTAGATGAATAATTTAGTGCTCTGCATCTTGGTGCCTCTTCCACTTCTACTTTGTTTATTATATTCATTTGAAATTTTAGTAAAGAAAGAACTAAAAGTTTTAATATTTATTATGTATTTCTTGTTCTTGTCTTGGGTGTACAAGATGAAACTGAAAAATCCAGTTTCCAAATTACAGAAGTAGTGAAAACCCTGTTGCATAATTCAGGAGGGTCAAGGCCTGTCTGTAGACACAGAAGAAAAAAGAAACAACCGTATTTGCAGCTAGAAAAATATTATAACTGATGTTTATTTCTAAAAATCAATCTGTACCTTGCTTCGTGAGTGCTACCATAATAAATATCAGAATATAAAAAGTAGACAAACTCATAATCGTTATCATTTTACAAGAGGTTAACCACAGAGTTCCTGTGAACTGCAGACTTTGATAGATTTAAAATAAGGGCCATATGTACTGGTTTTATTTACATACATTAAGCAATGTAGATTGGTACTGTTGATTTAAATGTAATGGCTTAATGACCTAAGTGCCAAAAATGATTTTAATTAACCATGAAACTTGTGCAGTTTTTACAAAGAAAGAACATCTATGTACCTTTGCAGCAACATGTAAGTGTTGCTAATTGCCTGGCTTTACCTATTTGTAAGTAATTAAAGGGAAAAAAAAGCCCTGGCCTAGTTGTTTTGTTTTTTGGTAAAGATACAAAGGTATATGTGGCTGTTGAGCACATGAAATTTGGCTAGTGTAACTGAGGAACTTTATTGATTTTCACAAATTTAAGTTTAAATAGCCATGTATGATTGATGTCTACTGCTTTGGACAGCATCACTATCAAGGTCTGCTCTAATTTGGCCTGGCCTTGGAGATCTGGTGTTTCCCAGAAAAGGTGAGTTAGTGCTCTTACAGGATTCTTTCTGCCCAGCCCCAAGGCTGAGCCTGTACTCCTAGGCCAGTCCTCAAAGTCTCAGGGAGTTTGGAGCCTGAAGCCTTTTCCAAGGTGACTGGAGGAATTCTGCTGTCCATAGTTGTCATTAGGTATCATGTAATCTACAGCTATGAAGCACAAGCACAGTAACATTCAGGCTTACTAAAACAGTAGAGCCTCCCTCTCTGCTCCCCCCTTGCGCCTTCAAGTCCAGCAACTCATCAGAGCTTTCAAGGTTTGTGAAAGGACTCATGTGTATATGACTTTCAGACTGATTACAATATAGCCCCAGTCACAGAATTCCTAGTCGTTTTTGCTTACTATTTTAGGTCAACATGACAGAGATTTGTCAGGGCAGTCTTTTCACAACTGCTCTCAAAGCCTTCTCTGTGAGTAAAAGCTGTTGACTTTAGTTCCCCTTATCAAGTGTTCCAGCCTGCTTTGTGTAAGTTCTAATACAAAGTGGGTAGTGATGTGTACTCTTGACAGTGAAACTACTGTGTAGGTCTTGCTCACCTTTCAGCATGACTGCCAGAGAAGAGAAGTAAAGATGGGGAAGTAATGGGGCAGATTCGTGTACTATAGAATACAACAAACCATGTGCCAATGTTGTCCTGTTTATTTTCTTCCAGGAAATTAAGGCTTGCTGTGGCGTTGCTTTGACAAGCACTTCCTGTTGTCTTTCCTGTTCTCAGTGAAGAAGAGTCTCAAAGGAACATTTGTCTCCCTATACCTTTGTTAATGGCCATTAGCAGCTAGCAAATGCTTTTAATGACCAGGAAAACATCCACCACCCTTGTGCTTGGTCTGCTCCAGCAGTCGAATGAAGGTTTCTTCCAGTTGTTTCCAGAACTCTATTGCTGAAGCCCCTCTCTCTTGGCTGAATGTTCATGAAGCCCTTTCCTGAGCCAGCTTAGGAGGCCTAGGCCTCTTGGAGCCTGTGACATGGAAGCTTTGGAAGTGGATGATATCAGCCCGGCTTTGGAAGTTACTGAAGATTTCTTTAGTACTTTCGATAATAAGTTAGAAAAGGTTGTGCAGCAAGCTGAGGTTTATGGAATTCAGGAAGTCCCTGAACTGGTGGGGCAAGAGGTCTTCAGCAATGTAGCAGACAATGGTGCTATCAGAAATGTTGCCTCCCTGGGCAAGGGGGGCATGATTTGGGACTCCTGTAAGAGCAGGCTGTTAGAAACCAAAGTTCAAAATGTCTTTCCTGCCAAAGAACAGTTTATGGTCCAGAAAGGGACAACCCCAGATAACCTATCCTGGGTGGAACAAAAGGAAGCGTCAACCTTTAATTTTTTCAACATCTGTCAGCGCCGGAGGGACAGACCTCGTTCTGTGAATGACTTATTGGATGAGACCTCTACCTTCAAGCCAGGGCATGCTCGATCAAGGTCAGATGTTACCCAGGTGGACTGGAGGGTAGTCCTCAAAAGCACACCTTTGCAGCAGCAGCGGCAGCAGCCATCGCTTCAGGGCCCTTACTTCACCAGGCCGTCGTGTCTGTCACCCTCACCAAATAAGGTAGAAGATGCTCAAGGAAATACTGGTATGTTTTTATATCTGACTGCTACTCAACAATCGTTGATTTTCCTTTGTTTCTCCTCCATTTACCTCGTGAGATTTTACTCTCCGATAGCCATGTCTGGCTTCACTCACTTAAGCTCCCTCTTCCATTTACTTCTGTGCTTAGCTGGCGTCTACAGTCTTTACTGTCTTTGTGAGAGGTCCTAAGTGAAAGACTACTGTGGTTAATTTTCCCTCTCTAATCTTGGAGGTTAGAATTAGGATATTTTCACAATTAGTATGGTATTTCCCTTTGAACAGTGTGTGACACACTCATTCACATCAGTGGGTGCTCATTGGATCACACATGGGGCTTCGCCTTGTGCTGTGCAGGATTTAAAGATGTGTGAAGATGACCCCTGCTGGAAAGAACTTCTCATTTAGCCAGGGGATCAGCCACTCCAGAAACTCAAGAAGGCATCCAGTATGGAGGGACAGTAGAGGGTCACTTGAAATTTCTGTGAAGGAACTTCCGTTTTACTCTACATCATTGAGATTTCTTTCAACGAGTGACAGCAACTATAGGAGGATAGAGGAAGGAGAAGACACTTTGGGCTGGGCTTGTCAGGAAGAGCTTGTAGAAGGTCTTGGAACTTGAGTTGGACCTTGAAGGACATGAAGATAAAGAAAGAGAGTCATAATAGGGACACTCAGTCAGGACAGGATCACGGTGTGAACAAAGGTGAGGAGACGAGAGGTGCAGAGGAGAGCAAGTTGAGCCTTGTGAGGAGAGCAGAAGATCCCGTGGTGAGTAGTGGAGGGAAAAGGTTGGAGTGGCTGGTTCAGATCTCATGATGTAGGGCCTTGAGTTTCTTTTTTCTTCATACTTTATGTACACACATGTGCACATGAATATGTACTCGTGTACTCACACAGGAACTTTCTCTTCTATGAGACATAACAAACCATCTTTTTGTTTCTCCCAGCATTTTGCTTCAAGATAACCTCATTTGTACAGGCTGTCGATTTCTATTACTGATGATTCTTCAATCACCCCATTCAACCTTTGATTTAGATGGCTTCTCCTCAATTAACTGAGCATACTATTTTATGTACTTCACTGCTATTTTAGTATTACTTTAATCTCTAATCATTGCTTGGTTTTCCTTTGATACATTTAACATTTTAATTAATAAAATTTAGTTTCTAAGTGTAACTTGAAGCAAGGATATAGTTTAGTATATCCATTAAGGAATACAGTATTCCTGTCTGTGAGGTGCCACATTACTTCTCTGTCCAGTTCAAATCCATCCTTTAAAATACTTTTTTTCCCACTCGGATTCATGACTTGTAATTCCTTGTCTTTTCTCTGAGACTTTCACCCGTCCTCTGTAACATCTAGTCAAGGGTGGTGACCGTGGGAGTGAGAAGAAAAGGATGTTATAAAGCACTGATTATAATAGCTCACAGATTAGCTGTTAGAGGACATTAGCTATTAGCCCTGTGACCCCCGGAGCCTGGCAGAATGAGAGCTTCGCCTTGAGCTCTTGTATAGACAGGTGTACTCGTTGATGAGCAAATAATCTCAGTTGTTTTTTGGTTTCTTGGAGTTCACATAGATTTTTATCACTAAAGTATCATAACCAGTCTGAATCCCTGGCATAACCGAAGTTAAGAGGGTGTGTATTTCCAGTTTTATTTTTCTGTCTTGTTCAGATTATAAACGCAAGGATCAGGGCTTGGTTAGGTTCTCTCTTCAGTGTATGACAGATCATGACTATTATTTTTTAATTCTCAATTTTAAAAAAAGTTGAATATTAAATGATGTTGAAATATAAGGACTGAGTGGTATTTTGAAAAGTAACCTGTAACAAGTGGCCTTTGCAGGTATTGATATAATATCACCAGGCTGCCTTTTGGTCATCCATGGGATACACATCCCAGTAGGAATTAGCAAAGTCAGGCAAATGGTGTGCCAAGTTGCTGACACGTTTTCTTTCTGGCTTGCTCTGGCGGGCAGGCAAGATAAATCATGTTTTTATTGTTCACCAGGTGAAGGGCCACTGGTCACCCATTCTCGGGCTGGGGTGGAGAGGAGTTTTAGATATGTGGCTGGTCACCCACTTTGTTGACTGTAATTCTCACAAGGCTTTGGTGGGGATGTGCCAACACCCAGGTGCATACTAGTCAAAATCAGCCCAGACCTTTGACTAAAGTTTACTTTAAAACCTTTGAAATTAGTGATCCAGAGTGAAGAAGGGGTATTGTTTCTCCTGAAGGAACATGCCAGGAGCAAAGGGAAGGCAGTGTGGGATGGTGGGAGCTGGAGATGTGGGGTCAGGCCAGAACTCCTCCTTGAGCCTCAGACTCACATATGCGACTGCCTGGTGAACATGTCTGCTGGAGTGTCCCACAGGCACTTAAAATTCGTAGTGTCCAGAAATGACCCATCATCCTCACATCTCCTCCTCCTGCTGTTCTAAAAGTTCACAAGGATTAATGAGAGGCTGGGGGCTCCTCAGAAGGAGTACAGTTTAGTCCAGTTGGTTTCCTTTGAGGAGGTCAGCTTGGTGTTGCATCTGGCTCTGTCACTCTCTGACTTATGAGCTTGATTACTGCATGGTCTCACATTTTTTCCAGTTGATTTTTTTTTTTGTTTCTGGGTCCTTTTCTGAGCTTACCTTGAGTAGTTTAAAGACTTACCAGGAGTGGTGCTTCTCTTTCTTATCTGCCACTTCCTCTTCTTCTGCCTGCTTCATGCCCTCTCTTTCCACCCATAACAAGCCCAAGGGTCTTCTTCAATAGGTAGGGCTTCTGTGTCTTCTGCCTCATTTGGCAATGAATACCTGGGCTTTTAAGCCTTATGGAAGATAAATGCTGCTTTGGTTATAAAGTGAGTCAAATTCTGGCTCAATGTGGGCAGTGGGGAGATAGCGAGCAGGCCTGTCTGAAGAAGGCCTTCTCATCAAACAAGGTAGCATATTGGTTAAAAACACTGATTCTAAACCTGGACTGTTAGGGTTTCGTCTTTGTTCTAGTACTTAGTAGCTGTGTAACATAGGGCAAGTTTCTTAATCTCTTTGTGCCGCCTTTTTTTTTCTTTTTGCCATAAGATGTGGGATAATAATAGTGCTTACCTCAATATCTTGTGAGTGTTAAATAGGTTAAAACATCTAAAGTCCTTCTTAGAACCATGTTTGGCACATAGTAAACACTTAATAAATGTTTTAAATGTTTAATAATACTAGTTTTACTATTACTAGTTGAATTTGAAACTCATCAGTGAGAGTCAGGGACACTACCAGTCACTCCTGGTTTCCCTGACATAGTCTCTTCCATAAAATGGCCTCACAGTAAATGTTTCTTTTTTTTTTTTAAAGATTGGCACCTGGGCTAACAAGTGTTGCCAATCTTTTCTTTTTTTTTTTCTTTTTCTGCTTTATCTCCCCAAACCCCCCCTGTACACAGTTGTATATCTTTAGTTGCAGGTCCTTCTAGTTGTGGGATGTGGGACGCTGCCTCAACGTGGCCTGACGAGCAGTGCCATGTCCGTGCCCAGGATCCGAACCCTGGGCCGCCGAAGCGGAGCGCGCGAACTTAACCACTCGGCTACGGAGCGGCCCCTAGTAAATGTTTCTTGAGTTGCCCTTCATGCAGTGTACTTTCTCATAGCTGTTCGCCAGTTTGTGGTGGGAAATAGGCTGTTCATCTCCTCTCTCACACTGGTTTGTGCTCTCTGCTTACTGTCTTCCAACCAGAGTCTGTGGTCCCCAACGGAGGGAGGGTTTGTTACACGCTGTTTTATCCTCAGTACGTAACAGTGCTCTGAACATAGCATGTGCTCCAAAAATGGTTTTAAATGTGGAGTGAATGTAATTCTGAGAAGACTCAAGCTGACAAATTAAAAACATTAACTTTCTTAGCTGGTTTGTGTCTTTTGGGAGAAAGAACAACTCCACCCTCTTTTCTGCAGGTCTTGCACCATCATCGAGCATTTCATACCTTGCACATCTTCTCTGTGAAGCTCTGTAGCAGCAGTGGAAAATGAAGATTTGCACTATCCTTGTGATAAGAGAAAATCAAATGGTTGTGGTTTATAATGTGGCCCCTAGTGTTGGAAGAATGTTGCTCTGGCCCAGGAGGAGTATCCGATACCATCTCAGATCCCTGGGTTGCAGAGGCACAGTTAGGATTCCCCATCATAGAGGAATATGACTGCGGTTTGATGAGCACAAAGCCTGGTGAGATCGTTGTGTTTACCCTTTAGCCTTGCTCAAGTTGGCAGTTGTTGGAGATGGTTTTGCATTGTTCCTCAACTTTCTCTGTTCCCTGGTGGTGTTTCTTTACAGGAGATCATTGTTTAGGATTTGAGGATCCCTTTTTCCTAGGTTCTTGGGATGTATGAGAGCAGAATGCGTCAAACAGATTAACAACCTACTTATTACGGCAAAGCCAACATCTGAGCACTCGGTGTGTTTGTCCCAGGTTGAGCGCCCAGGTGGGAAGAAAAGGAGCACATGGCAGCAGCAGCAGCTGACACTGGCTTTGTACACTGACTGCTTTACAGGTAGCAGCTTATTTAACTCATATAACACTCCTGTGATACAGGTATTTTTATTGACCCCATCCGAAAGATGATGAAACTGAGGCATAACTTGCTTTTAGTCCCGCGGCCAGTAATGAGTGGCACCTCGATTTGAACCCAGGCAGTTTTCCTCCAGAGTCCATGCTCTTGACCACCAAGTTTGGCTGTATCCTTGCTTTGGAAGCCAGTAGTCTTCGGTCTCCAGAACCCTCCACTTGAAAAGCCTTTCTGGCCCTCCGTCTCTCTGGGGGTAGAGATGGGAAGTAGTGTGGAAGAGAAAGACCTGGATAATGTTCATCAAACTAAAATTAATCCCTCAAGAGATGAGTGGTGAGGAAAAGCTGACACACACCAAAGCAGTCTACCTAAACGAGGGTCATCTCCTGCATTTAACACTCACTAGAGTACGTGGATAGTGCAGAGGTGTCACAGCTCTTCAGGGGACTGGGAAATCTGCAAAAGGGAGATTCACTTTGCCTTTCACATTCTTTTAGTTTTATTTTATTTTTTTTAAAGATTGGCACCTGAGCTAACATCTGTTGCCAATCTTCCTTTTTTTTCCTTTTTTTCTTCTTCCCAAAGCCCCCCAGTACATAGTTGTATATTCTAGTTGTAGGTCCTTCTGGTTGTGCTATGTGGGACGCTGCCTCAGCATGGCCTGATGAGCGGTGCCATGTCCGCGCCGGGGATCTGAACCAGTGAAACCCTGGGCCGCCAAAGTGGAGCATGTGAACTTAACCACTCGGCCATGGGGCCGGCCCCATGCCTTTCACATTCTTGAATGTTAGCCGTGCAGAGAGCTTGAGTAAACCAGCCTGCATGGGTGTGACCATGGAAAGAGGGCTCACTTCTTGCCCCACCTTTGGCTGCCTGTTTCAGTCTTTCTTCAAAGCCTGTGAACACATTCTAGAGATTGCATTGCCCAGGCAGAGACAGGCCTAGGACAGACTCTTAGGATGGGATGTTGCCTGTGCTAAGTGGATGAAGAGTACTGCCAGTGGGTCCTACTGGGTGAATGGGATGTGGCTTGAATCCAACCTAGTTAATACATCTGCATTACTGAGGATTGGGTAGGAATGCCAAAGAGATTAGCTCATAAACTGTTAGGAAAGAAAGGATCTAAGGTAAGATGGCAACAGAGGCAGTTGTTTCTTTCTTTTTTTTTTTTTGTGAGGAAGATTGGCCCTGAGCTAACGTCTGTTGCTAATCTTCCTCTTTTTTTTTTTTCCTCTCCCCAAAGCTCCAGTATATCCTAGTTGCAAGTCATTCTAGCTCTTCTATATGGGATGCTGCCACAGCATGGGTTGATGAGTGGTATGTGGGTCTGCGCCCAGGATCCGAACCAGGGAACGCTGGGCCGCCTTAGCGGAGCGCATGAACTTAACTGCTATGCCATGGGGCCAGCCCCGAGGCAGTTGTTTCTAAAGAGTCTCAAGGTAGGTGGTGGAGACCAAAGCTTCCTCAGGGTCAGCTCCATTCCTTACTGCCATCCCAGTGTCTGCCATGCCCTGGGCAGATGTGGTGAGGTGAGGGAAGGCTGATCCCACCACCAGAATGGCTGAGTTCTACTTCCAGCACTAGTTCTATACAGACGTGCTCTTGACCAGTATCTATACTCAGCTGTTTACTCCTTTGTATCACTGTCATCCAGTTCTTGTTCACTGAGTAATGGTACAGCCATAGGCACTGGGGAGTTTCCCAGAGAATAAAGAACACCAGGGTCCTAGCATCATAGAATTACAATCCAAATATAAACATGTACCAAGGGAAAAACATAAAAAGTCATATGAATATGTGGACACTAGATATGTTGTCAATTTGAAAAATAGTTATATACACACACTTCTACGTAGAATTGTGTACACATAGTATAGGAAGGTGAGGCTGTATTTGGGTTGCCAATATTTTGTTGAGGATTTTTGCATTTATGTTCATCAGTGATACTGGCCCATAGTTTTCCTTTTTCGTGTTGTCCTTGTCAGGCTTTGGTGTCAGAGTGATTTTGGCCTCGTAGAATGTGTTAGGAAGTGTTCCATCTTCCCTAATTTTTTGGACTAGCTTGAGAAGGATAGGTATTAAATCCTCTCTGAAAGTTTGGTAGAATTCCCCAGGGAAGCCATCTGGTCCTGAGCTTTTATTCTTTGGGAGGCTTTTGATTACTGTTTCAATCTCTTTACTTGTGATTGGTCTATTCAGATTATCTATTTCTTCTTGATTCAGCTTCGGGAGGTTGTAAGAGTCTAAGAATTTATCCATTTCCTCTAGATTGTCCATTTTGTTGGCATATAGCTTTTCATAGTATTCTCTTACAATCTGTTATATTTCTGTGGTAGCCATTGTTGTTTCTCCTCTTTCATTTCTAATTTTATTTATCTGAGCTTTCTCTCTTTTTTTCTTTGTAAGTCTGGCTAGGGGTTTGTCAGTTTTGTTTATCTTCTCAAAGAATCAGCTCTTTGTTTCATCGATCCTTTCTACTGCCTTTTTTGTTTCAATAGCATTTATTTCTGGTCTGATTTTTATTATTTCCCTCCTTCTGCTGACTTTGGGCTTTGTTTGTTCTTCTTTTTCTAATTTGGTTAGGTGTAGTTTGAGATTGCTTATTTGTTATTTGTTGCTTGTTTGTTAAGGTGAGTCTGTATTGCGATGAATTTCCCTCTTAACACAGCTTTTGTTGCATCCCATATGAGTTGCTATGGTTGGTTTTCATTTTCATTTGTCTCCAGATATTTTTTTATTTCTCCTTTAATTTCTTCAGTGATCCATTGGCCTTTCGGTAGCATGTTGTTTAGTCTCCACATCTTTGTCCCTTTCTCAACTCTTTTCTTGTAATTATGATCAGAAAAGATCCTTGTTATTATTTCAGTCTTCTTAAATTTATTGAGACTTGCCTTGTTTTCCAACATATGGTCTATCCTTCAGAATGTTCTGAGCGCATGTGAGAAGAATGTTTTCTGCTGTTTTTGGATAGAGTGTTCTATATATGTCTATTAAGTCCAAGTGGTCTAGCCTTTCATTGAATTCCACTGTTTTCTGGTTGATTTTCTGTCTAGATGATCTATCCCTTGATGTGAGTGGAATGTTGAGGTCCTCTACTATTGTTGTGTTGTTGTTAATATCTCCTTTTAGGTTTGTTAATAGTTGCTTTACATACTTTGGTGCTCCTGTGTTGGGTGCATAGATATTTATAAGTGTTATTTCTTCTTGATGGAATGTCCCTTTGATTATTATATACTGCCCCTTTTTGTCTCTCTTTACCTGTCTTGTCTTGAAGGCTACTTTATCTGATATAAGTATTGCAACATCTGCTTTCTTTTGTTTGCCATTAGCTTGGAGGATTGTTTTCCATCTCTTCACTCTGAGCCTGTGTCTGTCATTGGAGCTGAGATGTGTTTCCTGGAGGCAGCATATTGTTGGGTCTTCTTCTTTAAACCATCTCAACACTCTGTGTCTTTTTTTGGAGAATTCAACCATTTACATTTAGGGTGATTATCCATATATGAGGGCTTAATGCTGCCACTTTATCGCTCATTTTCCGGTTCTCCTGCATTTCCTTTGTTTCTTGTCCTGTGTATTTTGGTCTACCAATTGAGTTATATAGTTTTTTATGTTGTGTTTCTTTGTTTTCTCCTTATTTATTATTTGTGTCTCTGTTCTGCTTTTTTATTTAGTGGTTACCATGAGGTTTGTATTCAAAATCTCACAGATAAGCTAGTCCATATCCTGATAGCCTCTTATTTCCTTAGACTAAACCAATTCAGTCCCTTTCCTCTTCCCCTCATAAGTTATTTTTCTCATTTCTTATTCCATCTTGTGTTTTGAGTTCGTGATTAAAATGACAAGGTTATCTTTGTTTTTGGTGTTTTCCTTCCCTTTATCTTTAATGCTATTCTTGAGTATTTGCTCACCTGTTCTGATGTATAGCTACAATTTTCTGATTTTGTCTACTTCTCTCATTACTCGATGCATTGTAACCCCTTTCTCCCCCTTTTTCAGGGATGGGGGCCTTCTTGAGGATTTTTTGTTGGGGGGAGGGGGTCTCATGGCTATGAATTCCCTTAGCTTTTGTTTATCTGGGAAAGTTTTTATTTCTCCATCATACCTGAAGGATATTTTCACTGGGTAGAGTATTCTTGGCTGAAACTTTTCGTACCTCAAAGATTTGAATATGTCATTCCATTCTCTTCTAGCCTCTAAGGTTTCTGCAGAGAAATCCGCTGAAAGCCTGATAGGGGTCCCTTTGTAGGTTATTTTCTTCTGCCTTGCTGCCTTTAGTATTTTTTCTTTGTCATTCACTTTTGCCAGTTTCACTACTATATGCCTTACAGTAGGTCTTTTTACGTTGACATATGTAGGAGATCTGGCAGCCTTTTCTGCAAGGATTTCCATCTCTTTCCCTAGGTTTGGGACGTCTGCTATTTCTTTGACCAAGCTTTCTGCTCCATTCTCCTTCTCTTCACCTTCTTGAATACCTACAATTCTTACGTTGCATTTCCTTATTGAGTTGGATATTTCTCAGAGACTTTCTTCATTTTTTTTAGCCTTAGTTCTCTCTCCTCTTCTATCTGGAGCATTTAAACATATCTGTCTTTGATTATGCTGATTCGCTCCTCTAAGATGTCTGCTCAAGTGTTCAGGGAATCCATATTTTGTTTTATCTCATTGATTGTGTCTTTCATCTCCAATATTTCTGATTGATTCTTCTTTATAGTTTCAATCTCTTTTGTGATGTGTGTTCAGTAGGTCCTGAACTCATTGAATTGTGTTTCTACTTTCTCTTTTAACTTGTCAGATTTTTGATGATAGCTATTTTGAATTCTCTGTCATTTAGATGTCATATTTCTGTGTCCTCAGGACTGATTTCTGGGTACTTGTCATTTTCTCTCTGGTATGAAGGTTTAATACAATTGTTGGTACTGCTACTGGGCGTGGCTCTGTTTTTGTGCATCAAGTTGTTATTTGGTTGCAGTTACCACCTATCACTACTGGGTGGGGGTCAAGAGCCGCATATTCTGAGCCCTCTGTGTTCTGCCAAGATCCCAGGTGGTGGAGTGGGCACTGGGTGGGTGGGGGGGGAGGGGCACTTTCTCCTGCATGCTCTCAGAATTTTCTCATTCTGCCCTCGCTATCTGCTCTCCCCAGATGTTGGCCTGATAAGATCACCCCCGTTAGCTTTCACCTTGGTAGGGGCTTTCCCCAAGGCTATGAGGGCCCTTGGGGATCTTTTATGTTCCCATGAACGAATGTCCCCTCCCCCCATTCCTTCCCTCTCTGAGGCCGCTCACGGTCCCAGGTCCCAGTCTTTTGAGGAGGGAGTGAAGTTTCCCTTCACCTAGTTCCACCTCCTCCAAGGGGGACTCCTGTCTCTCCACCCTCCATCGTATGGCTGTGTGAGTCTCTCACACGTCTTTTGTGTTGTGTTTGGATGTCCTCTGTTGGAGTATGAATGTCTTTTTCCTTTTATGGTGGAGGGGAGACGTTACCAGGAAAGCTCTCTCCGCCATGCTGCTGACGTCACTTATGATTCCCCTTTCTTCACAAAAGCAAGTGTAAATTTTATAAAGCATCCAGAATGTTCCTAACCCTACCACCCCCACCTTTCCTCGCCCCATCTGTATGCCATTTGTGAATATGCCCTGTGCTTCTAGGCTTCTGGACCCTTGCTCACACTGTGTCTTCATCCAGAATACCCTCCCTGTCCTTTTAACTTTTCAGGATCCTCCCTTATATTTCAAGGACAAGTTCAAATGCCACATCCTCCCTAAGACCTTTCCATATTTTTCTCATTAAAATTCTTTTTTTCTTTCACTTTATTTACACAGCTCATTTTATGCTGCTGCATATTGTAGATAGTTGCATGTACATCCATCTCCCACACTAGATTGGAAGTTCTTTGATGATATGAACCATATTATAGAAAACTTTGTATTGTACCAAATATGAGCTTATGCAAGGTGTATCTCTTGGTGCTTGGAAAATCAGGACAGTACAGTTTTGGTGGGTTTTTTTTCCCCAAAATGGAAATCCCCTCTCTTTCCTTTTTCCTTACTTATAGCTTGACTCAAGTTGAATGAAGTTTGTTATTATTAATACTGTCAATAAGAGCTATTATTTAATGGGAGTTAACTTTACTCTTAGCCCTTTGCTAAGAAGTGTTCATCCATTATCTTATTTAATGTTCACAATAGTTTAATATGATAGATGATATTGTTCTGATTTTACAAATGAGGAAACTGAGCCATAGAGCACATAGCCAGTATGTGGTGTGGCTGACATCCAAGGCAGGCTTCACCCTGGAGGCCACGCAGAACCGCTCTGCAATAGTGCCTCTCAGGCCTGAGGAAGTTAGGTCCCATTCTCTTCACCGTGAATGAAACAGTGTGATCTAGATGGAAAGTCTGGAGGTTGGAGTTCCACTCTCAGCTTGCACACTTTGTGGTATGACTTTGGCCAGGTCATTTTGTTTCCTAGAACCTCTGTCCAAATCTGTTAAATCAGTTAGAATTTTTTCAGAAGCAAGTAATAGAATACTCAACTGAAAGTAGCATAAATAGTAAGGCCATTTATCATCTTACTTTTTTCATCTCTCTAACAGATAGCTATTGAATGCTTAGTGAATATCAAGCACTGTATGCAATAAACATGTGAGAAGTCCAGAGGTAGGTGGTCCCAGCGTCATCAAGGATCTGGGCACTTTCCGTCTTTTTGCCCTGTTATTCTCAGTATATTGGTGATGTCTGTTCTGTCCTCTCATTGATGCTACAGCAGCCCCAAGGACCATTTTCTCATATATCAACAGCCAAAGTAAGGAAAGGAAAGCAGGGCAACCCCTTCTGAGTCTTTTCCCAGAGGCCCCCAATAGTACCCCCTCAGTAGCCAGAACTGGGTTGCATGCCCAGCCTGAAAGGAAAATCTCTGGCAAAGAAAAACGGTGTTATTCTGATTGGGTTAAACAGATCATGGTTCTTTCCGTGGGACCAAGGAGAGCCCATCTTCCCTGAGCATATGCCACCATGCCTGAGCAAAATTAGGTTCTGTTGGAGAGAAGGGGAAGAACTAGCCAGCGGGACAGGCCACCAACAGATTCTACCCCAGATGGGGCTAGGGGAAAGAGATTTCTAATTCCTTTTGGCTCTAAGTTTCTATGATTTTGTGTTATCCAAAGATATGGCCATGGAATGCCATTTATCTTAAAATCTGGTGGCCCTAGTCTGGGAATTTCTTTAATTCCTATAGATCAGAGAAACAGAATGAAAAGCTCACCATGGCATAGAATGAGCATAGTTTGAAAGCTGATGTTCGGAATTGTTTTTTGGGTCAAAAAGTTCTGTAAAGACTGGAGATTACCCTTGTCACAGAGGGCAGAAACCTTCTGCGTTTAAGAAGTTGGGTCTATAATCTCCTAGTCTGGCTCACACTTGAGAAGTGAAATTGACCAGGTCTTTGCCCATAGCAAAGAACTTAGATGGAAAAGATCCCTAAGTTCATGTGTCTGGCTAATAGGTAACTAGATATGTTACAGGTCTATTAAAGCTTACATAGATAATATGTCTTTCTGTTAGGTTTATGAAGGGAAAACCAATAGGATATTGTCTTTCACCCATAAAGAAAGATCTCCAAAGTAGCTCACAGAAAAGATATCACTTGAGCCTAGTTCATTTCTACCAGAATAAGTTTGTTAACAAGTATCTGTGAGCACTACAGTGGCCAGCACTGCATGAGGGTTGTGGACCATATTTAAAATGTACAAGACACAGCCCCGCTTTGGTTCCTATAGCATCATTCTCTTCATGTTCTTTGCTGTGGACTTTTGTGTTACGATTAATGTAGATCCTGTTAATTTTACTTCTCTCATGTGCCTCTAATGAGGAGAAGAAAGACCTTAAATTAGTTCATTTTTTCCTCCTAGTTTTTGGCTTAAACACAGTTGAATACTATAGCATGAAACAAATGGACTTGGAAAACTATGTTTGTTAACCAGGAATGTAAACAAAAGAGATGGTTGTGATCTAGAATGTCAGAGAAGGGGCCACCATGGTGGCTCAGCGGTTAAGTTCATGGGTTCTGCTTTTGCAGCCCAGGGCTCGCTGGTTCAGATCCCGGCTGCGGATCTATGCATTGCTTCTCAAGCCATGCTGTGGCAGGTGTCCCACATATAAAGTAGGGGAAGATGGGTACGGATATTAGCTCAGGGCCAGTCTTCCTCAGCAAAAAGAGGAGGATTGGTGACAGATGTTAGCTTAGGGCTAATCTTCCTCAAAAAAATAAAATAAAATAAATAGAATGTCAGAGAAGTCTTCCTTGAGGAAGAGATGTTTCAGCTAAGCTTTGAGGATGGAGCAAAGCCAAGATGGAGATGAAGACAGCCTGTGTGTGGGATGGCCAGGAGGCTAAGCTGGAACAGGGCTGCATTATAGAGAGTAATGGGCTGAGGTTGTACAGGACTTTCAAAGCCAGACAAATAGAATTAATGTGATATGTTTGGCAAGAAGCCCTTGAAAATTTCTTGCAAGTCAAGATTGAAAGGATATTTCACAAGAAGTCTGGAAGTTGGCCGACGGGACAGGTAGTGGGGGAGGTAGCAGGGAACCTCCTTCCCTGCAGCATCTGTGTCCATGAGAAGGACGCCATTAGAATAACGCTCTTGGCCTGCCTGCCCCTCTGCACACTCCACCCTGGGAGCAGTGACTTATGGCAGGTTTGGGAGAGGTGCCAGGCGAGTGTAACTCAGCCTCTCACAGGAGGCACTAATTCTGGTCTGCTCTCCGGACCTGCCCCTCCACCGAGCAGCCTTTCATGGGCAGTCCCCAGGAGGGGAGCCCGTGGTGACCCAGTGCTGCTTGTGACCTGGAGGTAAGTCTGTATAATCCTGGGCTTCCATTTGTTGCTATACACCTAAGCTGTATCCTCCAGCTGGCTGATGTTTTGATCCCCATGTGTCTGACTACCTCTGTCAGTCTCAGTTGGTTTAAAACTTGGGTGAAGAAAAGGGATGCTATTTATTGGGTCCCCTCAGGCCCTAATGGTACATGGATGGATTGGTAGATGGAAAGAGTTGAGGGGATGGAAACCAATTAGAAGGCTCTGCCAGTCATCATGATGTGAGGTAATGAGGGTGACTGTGGCAAAAGAGGAAGTGGGACTTGTGAAAAAAAGAGGGCCTCTAATTGGGCTGCAACTCTGTTGACAGGATCTGTGTCTGATTGATTTGGTATCTCCACAGGTTCTATTGTGGTCCTTTGTACATACATCCACAGATGTTTGGGGACCTGGGTATATGGGGGTGAGAAGGGTATCTAGACATCCTGGCCTCAAGGAGGAAAGAGTCCTTTGAAAGAACTGAAGCAGGTAGTAAGATAGAGAGGGAGTAAGGTGGAATAGGATGGCCTCACTGAGGATGGCACCTCTGAGGTGAACAACTGAAGGAGACGAGTAAGTCAACAGAACTGGGGAGAGAAGTTCCAAATGGAGGATATACCAACTTCAGAGGCCTTGAGGCTAGACTGTGCTTGGCTTGTTCAACAAATATATGAGGATTGTGGCTGGAGGGAGAGAAGGGATGTGAGACGAGGTCAGAGCAATAATCAGAGGCCAGATTGTGTAGAACAGGAAGTAGAAGCATTGTAAGAATTTGGAATCTGAAAGAAGATTAAGCTATAGGAGACGTAGGATCAAATGAATAATTTTTTGGTAGACACAGTAAACCTTAGGATATTGGAAGACAGGAGGAAAAGAAATTAGTAGAGGGATAATTTTAAGATGTTATAGAGAGAGAGATTCTGAAGAAATGGGAAGGAATTAGGTACAGAGTAGAGGTGGAAGGGTTAATTTAACAAGGAGGCAAGAAGTTTTCTTTTTTTGAGACCAGGACTAAAATAAGAAACATCTGTTGAACAGTTATGATGTATCAGGCATCATTCTGAGAGCTGCTCTTTTCTTCCTCACAACAGTACAATAAGGTAGTGCTGTTATTGTAGCCCCATTTTGAAGATAACAAAATTGAGGCTGAGGGTAGGTAATTTGCCCATTGTCACACAGCCAGTAGGGGCAAAATTGCTATTTAAAGTTAGGCCAATATGCTCCAGCACCTGTGGTCCTAACCACTGTGCTCACAGCACTCTTACAGGACATTGGTTAGTATAGTGTTGAAGTAAAGCCAAGTATAGTGTATATAGAGCAGTGCACAAAGTGCTCCCTACTGTACGCAGAAAGAGACAGTGGAGTAGGTATCTGGGGAGAGGAAAGACACTGTGGAAAAATTGTTCTGGGGATTGTGTTTGGATCCATTGAATGAATAAAAGAAGAAATGTCAGAGTTAAAGATATGATAGAAGTTGAGCAACATGGAAATGTGTTTGACTGGTGCTATGGTCTGAATGTTTGTGTCTACCCAAAATTCATATGTTGGACTCCTAACCTCTAAAGTGATGGTATTTGGAAGTAGGGCCTTTGGGAGGTCCTCAGGTCATGAGAGTGGGGCCCTCATGAATGGGATTAGTGCTCTTATAAAAAAGAACCTAGAGAGCTCACTAGCCCCTTCCTCCACATGAGGTTACAGCAGAAAGATGGCCTTCTCTGAACCAGGAAGCTTGTCCTAGCAGACACTGAATCAGCTGGCACCTTGATCTTGGGCTTCCAGCCTCCAGAACTGTGAGAAATCAATTTCTGTTGTTTGTAAGCTACCCAGTTTATGGTATTTTGTTATAACAGTCCAAATGGACTAATACACTTGGGTTAGTACTTCTTTATCTTCCTCAAGCATGCTAGGCTTACATAGAGAATATACATGATGGTAGTGATCCAGAGTTGGTGATTAAATCTGGAAAGTATGAGAAAACACGTTTAACTGTTGACCACAGAATCTAGAGGAGGAAGGAGTTCAGTAAAAAGAGGAAGAGACTATAACGGGTAAGGTAGAAGGTTTCTTGACTAAAGGCCCTTATAAGGATGGAGTAGAGGATAGGTGAGGTGGAAGAGTGAGAAAAATGCCTGTGCAGAGAATGAAGAAGTACCAAGGTGGAAGTTGGTAAGTATTTGATGATGAAGAGGTCTAAGAGGTCTAGGATATTACTCTTAGTGCAAGAGAGAATTAGGTCTCTGGAGTCAAGGAAGGTAAGGACCTGTATTGATAAAGATCCTAAAACCAGATGGCAAATACATAACATAAATCTTTTCCCACCTCAGCGATACCACAGTGCCTTTTCCCTGCTGAATCTGATGTGGTCTCAGTATCTTTCTCAGTACAGGGTTCCAGGCAGTCAATGAAAGTTGCCTTCTGTCTCTGTTCAGACAGTGCCAGAAGGGGTGGGTGGAGCTAAAAGTGGGTAGTCTGTAAGGAATGAAGTCCAGGAGTACCCCCAGAAGCCTAGAGGTTGTAACTAAGTGCAGAGAAGTGTGCAGTCTTGTAGGAGGAAGTCGGGCTGGCAGGTGGATGGATGGTTCTCAGGGAGCTCTGTGCCTCTGAGGAAGTCTTTTCACACTTTGCCATGCTCTAGACTGTCTGTGTAATGCCGGTGGCACCCAAGCCAGAGCTGTGAGGTGAGGTTGAACCCAGTGGCCACTGTCATCTGGGAAGCTGAGTTTGGGATCTGGAAGTCAAGAGACAATAGCAGCTGAGTACAGTTGGCATTGGCCATACATGAAGAAGAACCAGATTGTAGGAGTGACACTATGGTTTCTCCTTTGTCTTCAGTTAATCAATCTGTATTGATCTAGAAGTCTCAGAGTCATTTGCCACAACCAGTTGGTAAGCACCTGGAGACCTTCTATCATTTTTGTGTCTCTAACAAAGCCTTGTGCCCAGCTTTGCACATAGTTGGCATTCGGTAAATGCGTGTCAAATTGCTTTGCCCCCTTATCTTTGAGCCCATATAACAGATGTAACTCCTGTTTCCCAGGCTTTTGGTTCTTAAAATCGTCTGTCCTTATAGGCTAGATAACCTGTAGAGAAACTGAAGACAGAGATGATCAAGGGCCAGAGAAATGTGATTTATCTGCTTGACTTAGAGTGGCCGTCGAGGTGGGCTTGTCTAGGACGGAGTGTTCTACGGTAGTGTTAGGAGTACTCCATTCACTCTCCATTTGGCTTTTTTTCACGTTTATTAATCTTGTTACAAGAACTTAAATGCTTTCTTTAAATTTGCCTAGATATTTTGATTTGGAATATTGGCACTCATGGGCTTTTGAGTTCTTTGATAACATTACACATTGAAAACAAAAAAACATTTAAAACGTAAAATGTTGCTCTTTCATTCTAACTATTGCCTGATCTTTGGAGTCCTGTTCATCTGACTTCATTTGCTGTACTAGCTCAGGCAGTCCAGATTTTCTTGGTAAAGGAGATTATCTGAATGTTTTATTTGTTGCAGTCTGGGATATGGTGGTTTTTAAAGAGACAGAGTTGCATAAAGTAACCAAAATGAAAGCACATAACAGTTCAGTAATTAAATAAGCTAATATATGTGAACACACCTAATTATTACTTATATTATTATTACACGTTTAATGTCTTAAAGGCTAGATGTCAAACGGTATACAAAGCCTGGGCAGGAGGATTGTGGGTGCTGGGGTGTGGAGGCAGAAGCTTATTTTTTTTTGCTTTGTTAAACTTCATACTGATTTTTTGGAATAATTTTATTATATCATTTATTACCTATTTGATGAATGTGAAATAGTATCTGAAACATGAGTCATCAGAGTGGTGTAGCCATACTGCCTTGGGGGTTCAGAGAAAGACAGTTGTTTTCAACTAGAGGGGATGAAGAAAGTCTTCAGGAATAGGGGAGATTTTATCCTAGTTCTCACATTCGAGGAAAGCATGAATAAGCAGAGATGAGGGGAAATCTAGGCAGGTGGAACAGTGAGAGAAAATGCGTGAAGGTTGGGAGGGGTGGGTAATAGAAGGAGCGTCAGGTCCCCTGGCTGGAATGTGGGGGAGCGGAGTAGAGTGGCTGCGTTGTGTGAAAGGTGCCTGAGAAAACTTACAACAGAGGGATCAGGCTAATGTCCTCTGAACCTCCTGATCAACCTTAATATCCCGAGAGCAGGACAACCACCTGTGACATACTCTTGCAAAAACAAAAACTAACTGAGCCTTGAGATCTAAATAGCAGTTGACAGAAAACATGGGAAACAGGGGAACATTTAAACAACCCATTTTAATTTTATTCCTTGTCTATTTTGCGCATATTAAAAGGAGAAGTGAAAGGCATTCAGTCAAGGGAATAGATGCCATCATAATAAAAATATAATTTGTTATAACGCCAAAATAACATGAAGATACACTCTGCCAAATCCAGAATATGAGAAATTCTACAGGACAAACGAACTAATTTCTTCAGTAAAAACATAGCATGAAAAAAAGGAGGAATCGAAAACTCTTAGAGATTTAAGGAAACTTAAAAGACATATCAAGCAAATCAATATGTGAACCTAATTTGAACAAACCATCTGTATTAAAGAAATTTTTTGAGACAACCTGTGAAACAGACACAGACTGATATTAGATAAGGAATTATTCATGGTATTGGATGTGAAAATGGTATCATAAATATTTTTTAAAGTTCTTATCTGTTAGATTAGAGATACACCCTGAAGTATTTACAATACAAATGATTAAATGTCTGCGATTTGCTTTCAAATATTCCAGCGCAGAAACAATAAAAAGCAAGAGTTGGAGCGGGGTGGAGGGATAAAACAAGAGTGGCAGAAACAGGATGATTTTTGAAGCTGTGGGATGAGTCTGCAGGTGTTCGTTTTACTCTTTTGCATGCTTTTAAGTATACTTGCGATTTTCCATAATAACATATTTTAAGGCCAAGCTAAGGAGTGTGGACTTGCTGTGCAGGTTTTGGTCTGAGGACGGGCATGGGAAGGGCTGTTAGTGACCCAGAAAGGTTAACCTGTAACAGGTGGGATGTGGCTGGGGGAGGATGTGGGGACCCCTTAAGACCTTGATTAACATGGTGGCCATGAGAATGGAAACTTTTTTGAGAACAGATAGAGGAAATAATGGCAAAAGAGGAACTCGTGTGTGGGCAGTGCAGAAGGCAGAAGTGCGACAGCGCACTGTGGGGAAAATCCCTCTTCCTCCTCAGTCCTGCAACTACTGTCCTTACAATACTCACTGAGCACCTTAAGGACAAGGCGGAGGGGGAGGGGGCCTTCCTTGAGGGGACCAGAGCCAGCGCTTCATACCAGCCAAAAGGGAGAGCAGTGGGGAAACAAAGAACTCTGTTCTCTTTTTCTCTGCTCTTTTTCATGAGGAATTACTCTCTTGTGGTTTCAGTATGAAATTTATAGGTACAGTGATTCATTTTGATCACATTTCTTTATCTTCATTGGGGAAATGATGATAATGTTTGTCAGTGGTCCTACCTGAATAGTTTATGTCATTAGTTAAGACAGATTATATTATTCATTTGTGAAACTGAAAACTTTAAAAGAATGTATGTGATTAATTTAATGAGTTGAAATGATATGGTCTGAGGAAACAAAAGTTGAACTATAGTAAATTAATGAAAGCTTAGATTTAAATATATAACTTCTGATATGTCAGTAGCAAAAACACTAAACTTCAGATCCAATAGAAAGTAGCAGTTGTTAGAGACTGAAGAGAAATGGTAGTTCTTCATCCCTCCATAATCAAAGATAACAAATACTTCACACACGAAACCTTACCAAGCTCTGTTATAAACGGGCTCTCTAGAGAGGAGTCGTACCCTGGAGAACAGTCTCCTGATCACATTTGCTCTCTTCTTCCTGAGTCTCCTTTCTCAAGAGATTAGCACTGCAGACTGCAGCATGTAAGGGTGGGCCATCTCCCAGGATTAACACCCCATTTTTTTGTCTCAGTTTAGCACACTTGTTTGGGGAGGGCTGAGCGCAGGTGGGAAAAATGTTGAAACAGCATTCTTTACCCTTACTCTGCATCGAGAAGGTGAGGGAACACCTTTCCCTGAGACTCCCTAGCAGCACTTCACAGTCCATCCAAGCTGGCATCTACCACCCAGCTTGTACAGTCAGAAAGAAGTGAGGTTTTAATCAGGTTTGATCCTGGCTTGGGCCCAAAGTGGAATTTCTAATTCATGGTAGCTGTTGTGAAAAGCTCTCAGGGAAGAAAGAAATGGAGAGGGAAATTCCCAGCTAAAAGCAAGAGAGGTGGTTTTCATTTTACTCAGGACACATAGCAGAGCCGCTGGGTCACAGGAAGGATAAGGATGGCGGGATCCATGGTTACAGGTCTGATTATGGAAAAGCCTGAACTGTCATCAGCACTTGATAGAAATGAGGGATGGGGGCAGCAGCAGTGTCTAGCAGCACTGCCTCCCTTATTGCACTATCAGAAAAGAAAGATAACCAGAGAATAGGCCTCCATTCTCTCTCTACAAAGGGATGAGGGTGAGTTGCAAGAAATTAATAGCTTTTCAGTTACCACAGATATATTAATGAATGTCAGGACCAGAGATGTAAAGCAGGTAAAATGGGCTTTTCTCTGCCTCATTTCTCTCCTTTTCTCTTTTGGTTCAGTATTTTAAGATCTAGATCTGTGTAACTCTTTTTTTTTCTTCAGTCAAGGTCAGAAATCATACCCTTTGGGAGTATAATTTGTCTTCCTTAGGGAATGACTCAGTTAATTTATGACTGTCTCCAGCCTGTGTCAGCAGAGATTAAGGAGTGTCTCAGAGACGAAAATCCCTACCAGGGAGGAGAGCTCCCTCCTGCGTGGATGTCTTTTTCATGCCCTCTGAAAATGTCAGGAAATCTCCCAAGTGACAGTCCCCTTTATTAAAGTACTAAAGTCATATGTATTGCAGATAATCGTTGATTAGAGATGGCATGACCAGATAAACTTGTGAAAGAGAGGGGAAGGGAAGGGAATTATGCCTACTGCACGCTGGGCATTGTGCTAGGAGCTTTACCTCTAATTCCACGAGTACTTATTAAGTACCTGCTGTGTACCAGGCATTGCACTGTGACCTGTGATAAAAGGATGAAAGGACACACCTCTCCCTGTCCTCAGTGGGGCTTATAGTCCAGTAGGGAGAACCAGACTTCTACAAACTTCAAAGCTTGTCTATTTTTTCAGATATTTAAATAAAATATTATAGTACAGCCTGATAAGACCACATCAAAGAGAAATAATGTAGTAGGGATAGCTGATACTGACCCAGGGGTGTGTGTGCAGGCGAGGAGTCGGGGTTGGGGGAGGCAGGACAAACTCCCTTCCTGCAGAGGAGATGCTGAGTGAGGTAAGTGTGTGGAAGTGGTGGGAAGGAGCATTGCCTGCAGAGGGAGCGGCATGAGCAGTCACGCTCAGAGGTAAGAGAGAGCTGCTATCTAAGCAGACACCTCACAAGTGAGCTCCTGGCGAGTCCTGGAGAACTGGCTGTAAGACAGAAGGCTCCTGAACTGGCCATGAGACTAGTGAGGGTATCTGAGAAACAGGAGTTTGTGAGCAGCATACTTCATGCTCTGTCCTTTCTATTGACCCTCCTGGTTTGACCGCCCTAAAGAAGGATGAGTATTAGCAGGGAGTTAGGTCAAGTGGCAGGAGTGTCCAGTCCTCTCTCATGTATTTGGCACTCTGTAGACTGTCACCTAGAAAACAGGAAGTCCTGGCAGAGTGCCATTGTCTCTTGGGCCCACAGGGCATAGTCTCAGCCATCATTTTCCTCCCAGACCTCTGCATGCCATGTTGATGTTGACTCCCCCATACTTACTCTTGTCTTGTATTCCATTCTGTTTTTTAGACCTGAGATTTTCCCCAATTACAGCTTGTCAATTAGGTGCTATCTTGGAATTTTACTACTTCTGCTATGTTTAATTGAACCAGAAGGCCATTGACCTCGATCTGTGGTTTCTTGCACCTGCCTTTTCATCTCATTCAGTTCATTCATATTAATGAATTAATACGTTGCTTCCCTTGTTTTTTTTTTCTTTTTCTTTCTAGAACACAAGCAAGCATTCCCAAACATTCTGAAGAAGGGTTACCTGGAGATTAGGAAGGACCATGACAGTTACTGGCAAAGCTGTTACGCAGAACTCTCTCCCTACAGCTTATGCTTCTACAACCTTGACAGCAGTGGGAATCAAAACCTCCATGACACCTACCAGCTTTCACACTTTCAGAGCATATCTGTTCTGGGCAACCTTGAGGCCAGGCTGGTGGATACTGTTCTATATGACAACACTCAGCTACAGCTGAAGGCAGAGTCACCATGGGAGGCTTTGGACTGGGGGCAGAAACTCTGGGAAGTCACGCATGCTGCCGTGCCTGGTTATGTGGGAAGGCAGGATGAACTGGCAAACTCACCAGGGCTTGGTCCTCATGTTGACTGTACACAGCGTCATTATTTACAGCAGAAATCCAGTGAGCTGCTCTTGCTGTCCCCTGTCTTGGGTGGCCCCAGACAGCACCAAAACATTCTCAAATCAGGGACACTCTACAGGCTAACTATCCAAAATAACTGGAAGGCGTTTACATTTGTGCTGAGCCAGGCCTGCCTTATGGCTTTTCAGCCCGGCAAGCTAGACGAGGACCCCCTGTTAAGCTACAATGTGGATGTGTGTCTTGCTGTCCAGACAGACAACCTGGATGACTGCGACTCTTGCTTTCAAGTCATTTTCCCCCAGGATGTCCTCCGCCTCCGTGCTGAGACCCGGCAGAGGGCTCAGGAGTGGATGGAAGCTCTGAAGACAGCCGCCAATGCAGCAAGGAGTTCAGAGCAGAACCTGCAAGTCACACTGAGGAGCAAACCCATGGACCTGGTGGGTGGGCTCGGGCTCAGGAAGAGCCAACGTCAGTCTGTGACCACCAGCTTCCTCAGCATTCTGACGACGCTGTCTCTGGAACGAGGACTCACGGCTCAGAGTTTCAAATGTGCAGGTATGAAGCATAAACTCATTAAAGAACAATCCTGAATCCCACAGTTGGAATTCACTTTAAAAATCCTCTCAGTAGGCCAGTCACAGCTACTTCCTGTTTAAAAAGCACCTCTCCTTCAAGGAATTTGCTCTATTAAGACACCTGTCCATCTTCATGCCGTCTGGTGAAGTAAGCAGAAGCAGGTATGATATACCCCATCAAATCAAAATGACTTGGCCGAAGTGTCACTAGACTAGAACTGAGGCTTCCTGCATCTGCTCTGATTCCATTTTCTCTGCCTTCTTAAACAAAGGTCACTGTGAATGTACATGTCACAGATCATCTTATAAGAGACATTCAGGCCCAAAGCTGACCACTAACACTCCTTAGGCAAGGAAAATGTCCAGTCAGTAACTATAATTATGACCTTGCCCAGCCCTGTTAAGGTAGAATCTAGAAAGTCAGCCTTGACAGAAAATCTGGAGGTGGCTGAGAGCACTGTAGATGACTCAGCAGATGACCGCTGAGTCACCCTGCGCCTGTGCCTCATCCTGGGGAAGCCCGGGGTTTCTGGAGCTCAGTGGAGGGGTGAGACACAAAGTGGAGTTCAAGGCCAGTCATCTGTTGTAATTTCTTGCAACTCTATTACTGCCTCTCTCCCCTACTCCCCATTCCTCTCACCTTCCCCCAAACAGTAAACTAAAAAGGAAAAAAACTCACTAAACCAAATCTATCTACTATAAATAGAATCAAATTATTCCTCTTTCACTAAACCCCACAATTTGTAACATGAAATTTATCATGATGGTAGCTTTAATTGGAAGCCTGATTTGGAAGATTTTAATTCAAGTGTATCAGATTTAAGTGTGTTGTTTAAAAATGAAGCAGCTTACCACCAGCCAAGACCAAATTTTAAATTTTGTGCTTGCTCCTGCATTGAAAAGTCAAATAGAGGTGGCACAATGAAAGCCCGTGTTTTGAATTTAGGTTAGTTATGATGATGGCTGTTTCTATTGAAAAATAATTTGCTTAAAGTAGGGAGTAGGTGAATCATCCCTGTCTTGCCTTGGGACCTCAGCGACTGTGAAGCAGAAACTCGAGGGGCGGGACTGGACAGACCAGAAACAGTGAGCCCGTGAGGGAGCCATGCTAGTTGATGTGCATATATCTATAGGCATGAATGACCTTGTGTTAAGTCATCCAGCTACTTTTGGAAAATGGTTTTCAAATAAGGAGACAGTGGTTTTAGTACAGTTTTTAGAAATTACTGGCATTTCAGTGTCTTCTTGTACTAGTGCATATATTATGTTTCAAAGTTCAGCCATTCAACAGAAATTATTCAGTGCTTACTCTGTTGACATGCTGGAATTAAGGTGCGCTTCTGTGGCTGTAGATTGCTGATAGGGTCGACAAATCTGTGGTCTTACTGGAATCGGTGAGAACCTCTTAGTTTAGTTCTCAAGGTGGAGACTGGAGTAGCTCAGTGGGGAAACTCTCTGGTAAAAGAGGAAAGAAAAGCTTCAGGTGGTACACAAGGATTGTCACCTGGTTGACCCCTAACTCACCTTCCTCTCATAAGTTTGCTTCCTGATGGAGTGTGTGCTGCCCACGTTCTGTACTGCATCAGTAGTGTTTCTCACATGCAGGAAGGAGAAATGCAAGTAGAGGGTACCATTCAGCAGGTCCACTGCATCTAGCAATTGGAGAAATGAAAACAGGACAAAGACAGAGAAAGGTGAGTAGTGGATGCAGGGTGAAGGAAGCTAAGTAGAAAAGAAGAGGAAAAGGATTACATAGTGGGCAGAGATAGAACTTTTTGGCAGTTGCTTTAGGTTCCATGTTTTAGGATGCCTCCCTTTGCTGTCTGAATCTGGTACTCACTAACTTTGGCTGGAGAATAATTGGGGGTGGTAGAAGCAGGAGTTCAGGAGACAGGTGATGTAGACTAAAACCCGTCTGCTCCGCTCAGCTTTGGTTTGGAGTTCTAATGGGGCACAGGTAGGTTTCTAATTTGGGGTGGGGAGAAATAAATCCTAATTTGGATAGTGTGGCCAATTCCAAAGTAGAAATTTTCTATTTCATTGCCACCTCTTCCATTGGAAGATGCTACGTTCAGTTGCTTTGTGATATGCGTGGTTTACCGGGTTGCACTTTCCTTAAGTACCCCGCCATGGAATACTGGTTTCCTGCCTCAGGTAGAAACAGTTCTTCTCCTGTAGGGGGCAGCATCTCAAAACAAAAAGGCAAAAACTCACTAAGCAAACCTCTGAATGTTTTTTAAATTACTTGGGAAGCTGTTCATTATATCAAAGATTATTATAGCACATGGAACTTTAAAAATTGATCCATATTTCTCACAAACACAGTTAATCTAAACCAGCTGTTTCTTCCTGTAGTATTGTGTCCCCTAACTTTGCATCCTCATAAAAACGTGTATTCAGTGAAAACACTGGTTGCATGGCATGTTTACCTTCCAAAATGCCAACAAGTCCAGTAAATTGTTTTTAGTTGAATCTTGGCCTTATCAGTTAAGGAGAAGCTAATTCACAATATTTCATTGTTTTAGTGAGCCTCTTTAGACTGTAAGTTTTTATGTCCACTTAGTCCCTCCCCCTTTAAATATTTTTGATGAATAAACTTTAAAAGTGGAAGATAGCACTGACTAGCTCTTTATTATGTCATTCAGTCGCTATTCAGGGGAACCACAAATGTTGGCTTTTAAGTCTACAAAATAGTGCAGTTGGCCTTATTTCACTGAATTCTTTCTGTTGGTGAAGAATTTTCTATGTCCTTCTTTGAAACTTAAAGAGCCCCTGCAGAAAAAATGGACTGTGACCATCCTGAAATGCCTGAGGTTATGGTTGTGAAAATACACACTTTTGTATAACTGCGTATTTCTTAACATGTGCTTGAACTTTTTATAGTTGTATTTGATTATGTGTGGTTTGTTCCATGGCTTCCTCTCCAGCTCCGTGGCTGCCCTGTGCGTAGGAAGCCCCAGCCACGGTGGTCTTCTTCCTGTTCTGGAACCTATCTTGGTCATTCCTGCCTCCAGGGCCTTTAAACTTTCTGTCCCTTCTTCCTGAAAACCTTTGAAAAGTCAGTTCTTCCATCCATTCTACCGTTTGTTGTGTGCCGAGTTTCTGACTATGTGCCAGAGGCTCAGGTGCACCTGGACGAGTTGGTGCTGCAAGAAAGTAGACGTGGTCCCTGCTCCCGTGTAACTTGCAGTCCACTAGGGAGGACAGACATTAACCAAGAATTACAGCATGAATGCCACAGGGCAGCTGTGATGGGAGCTCTAGAAGTGAGGCCCACTTCCATTAGAGAACTGTCAGAGATGCCAAGTGGAACTGTATGAAGTTGTAGATATCTGGTCATTTTTGACCTACCAAGAAAAGGCAGTTCCATAAGGTTGAACTTAATGTTTGACCCTGAAGTCACAGAAGATTCCTGAGCAGAGGAGTATAGGGTGAAAGCGGTATTTAAGAACAATGAATTTGGTGGTATTTTGGTACTGCTTTTCAGAAACACCTCTGTAGCAGAAAACAAGGTATGCTTCCCTAGTGAGTGAAGTTACTGGTTGGGATTCAAGTTATATTTGGCATGGGGAATCTGTGGTGTTAAAATATTAATGCTAAATCAAATGATTGCACAGCTTATTAAAATATTTGTGAAGTATATACCTGTAAGTAGTTGTAAATTAGGTTGTTCATAAAATGTTGTATAAATTAGATTATAAGCCAGCAGCCCTATTTTCTTCCAGAATTAGTCATGTATATGCACCTATTTCCCCTCAATAGATACATGGTTTTCTTGGCAGTAGTACACACAGATATTTTTCCTGTAATTTCCCAGCAATCAAGAAACGTAGCAATTGAATACTATAATAAAAGGGCTCAGGGCCTTGTTTGTAGATGCAACAAGAGATGCAAAGCTCACCTTTGAAGTGTTCTCTGTGTTACTGCTTTGTACTCTGGGGGTGAAATTGGATGGCTCACTGTGGGGCAATGTTTCTGATTCTGAACTGAAATTGAAAATGTTAACAAAAGAGACAGCAAGAAAAAGGGTGAGCCGAGGGGATCCTCTCAACCATTTTCACCTTGTCAGTTTTTTGGTTTTACTCCTTTGGCTGCTGTTTAACCTCTTGGGACTGCTGTTGGTAATTACATCTCTGGCAGTAAGAGCTTTTTGCTTTCCCTTTTTCCCCCCAGCCCTTGGGAAGGGTAAGCCCAAGGGGGGGAAAAGTTTTGCTGTGAATTCTTCAGCCATTTAGTGCAAATTCCTGTAATTACCGGCATTGTGTCCTCTCTGAATGGCACATAATACAGCAGAAGCCATTCCTAATTGAGACCTTACAGGAGGTACAAATCCTGTCTTTGTTCAGCCTGACAAATTAGTGCCAGAAAGTGGCAGGGTCCAAGCGGGAATCAAAGGCAAGAAACACAAAGATGGAACTTAAGGCTACAGTAATAACCCTCTCTTCTCCTGAGGGGAAAAGGAATGACCAGTGGAAAATGAAGTTTTTTTGTTATAAATTCCCTTGACATGACAGCACCTCGGGGCTGCTCTATTTATTTAGCAAAAGTGATTAAATAGTAATACAACAGGGCTGCCCGTTGTTTCCCCGGGCGCCCCTCCTCACAGACCCCTGCTGCCTCAGCTAATTGATTGACAATGAGCCTCTGATAAAGAAGCTTGTTATTAGGGCCTGAGATGGGGAGGCTTCTCTGTGTGTGTGTGTGTGATTTCATTTTTGTTTGAATTGCACTCTGGTTCTTCTTGGCCCCACCCCTTCTTTCCCTCTTACCTCCTCTTGCCGCACCCCCCCCCCCCCCCCCCCGGGCTTTTTGGCAGTTGCTCCCAGCTGACATCCACAAACAGGTAGAGAGCAATTAGAATTGTGCAGGCTTTTGACAAGTCTATCTTTGGAGGGAGCTTCCTCCTCTCCACCTGCTCCATTTAAGGCAGAACAGCAGTGTGAGAAAAGAGAAAAGGGGAAGGGGCTGGCTGTAGTGCTTCAAGGTCAGAAAAGTGGTGTTTTAGTTTCTCATTTGTGGGAATGGGTGTCTGAAACTAGTCTCTGAACTAAAATTTTCTCTAGAATTCCTTATTCAACTTCTAAAATATCTGTGCACTAATAACATTCACATGTTGGGGGGTGGGGTTGTGGAGTAAGAAATAAATTTGAATTATTTAGTTTCCCCTCAGTTCCTGAGAAGCCGGGACTGATTATTTGAGGATAGACTCTGGCTGCTTACGGTGCAGCTCAGTACCCCAAGGATGCTGTGTGCTGTGGAAAGATGACCAGAGGCCTCTAGGCAGATAATTAATAGCCCCTGGTTATATATCCTCAACTAGCTAAGCTGAAGCTAAATCTCTAACTCTGTTACAGCTGCAAAAACAAATCATTTCATGCCCCTATGAAAGCAAAATATATTAAGCAAACAGTATCGACCTTGTTAATACCACTTGGCATTTCATGTGATAAATGAGGGCGTCTTTCTCGCAAAGTCCTGCTTTACAACATCGTTTAGACATAAAGGATACCTTTACCCTGGTAATACAAGTATTCCTGATAGAAAGTATGGAGTGGTTAATTATTCATTAAATAGCTGCCGTTCTGGTAGTAAGCAATATTTCTGAGTTGGGCATAGTGAGTTACTGGCCTCAGAGTAAATCAAGCGGAATAGCAATTCTTAAAAAAAGAGAAATTTGGGAGCTGATTATTCATGTGAGTCTAGTTCAAGAAAGATCTGTAGGTTTTTAAGTGCCAAGAAAGGAAGTTGTTTAGTATGCTCCTGGGGAAAAAAAAAAGCTCCAGTGTAGCCAAAATCTGTTTTGATTCCCATGCGAAAAGTTAGGGGACTCTCCAGCAGCCAGAGTGCTACATCTCCTGAGAAATGAGAGACAGAGATAAAAAGAAATGGACTTTCCTTGATACCTCCAATTCCTACTTTTACTGCTATCTTCAAATTTGTCTCCTACTTGTTAGGAATGGTAATAAGGTGACGATTTATTTGAGTTAAGGAATAGGCAAGTAGCCAGTTGGAGAGAAAAAAACAATGAAGGGAAACTTAGCTATGCCCAAAACATACAAATAGCTTGGATAAATGAGAGTTGTTCTCACTTTGTACTGTCTAAGTCATTTTGTTTTTTAGTGTCTTGGATTGATATCTCCCAGAGGAGAAATCTCTAGTTTTTGTGTGTGTGCTGAAAGACTAAGTTTTATTTCCCCAACCTTGAATATGACCATGGAGGGGTTGCTGATAGTAAAATCCTTGAGTAGAGTTTTAGTGGAGGGTTCATTTCAATAGCATTTATTAAACCCCTCGTGTGTGCCACACACATGCTCTGCCAGGCACGTTGGCATATGCAGGTAGGAGTGAGGTGCAGGCTGTGCTCTTCAAAGACTTGTGGAAGAGCCCCCCGAAAGGGTATGAGGGGCTTGAAGGGGATGAGCAGGAGAATGGGACGGGAAGACGAGGAGTCAAGTGGTCACGGCCACTGTCTGGGAGACCAGTACATCCCTGTCGCTGCTCATCTCAGAGGCTCTCTGTTGTAGAGAATTAGAAAGCCAAAGAGCTAAAGTGGTGTCTGTCCTTACTCCCCCATTCTAAACTTTGTCCTCATATTTCCTACAGAATTAAACTCAGCGAAAATCTCCTTGGCTTTGCCTGCCATCTGTCAAAGATACACTTGGATTTCTGTTGTGTGCTCGTTATGTAGTAGGTGCTGTGGAAGATATAAGAGAAGCATAGCTGTGGCCTGGACCCCCAGGACCTGATAGTCTGATTGAGGATGCACAAAGGAGAACAAGGGATTACTAGACAATTAGGTCACATCCATGCTGCACAGCACTTAGTGTTCAGAAAAGCATGTGGCAAAACCCTCAAGACAGAGAAACTTGGGTTATCAGAGATTATAGTTATGTCATTTTGTAAGTGATTGGCAGCTTTACCCAAGGATTGTTGACTAATGGATTCTTTTCAGCCTAGAATGTTGTCAGTAAAAATACATGATAATAGTGAGAAGAAGGATAATTTAGTAATTAAGAGCAAAGTTTCTGGAATCAGACTGGCTGAGTTTCTAGATCTGCTACTCACTAACTGTGTGACTCTGGGTAAATTACTTAACTTCTCTGTACCTCCATTTTTGAATCTTAGATGTGAGATAATAATCACATCTACCTCATAAGTTTGTATTGAGAATAAAATGAGTTAAAAGGGCTTGGAACAGTGCCTGGCACATAATGAGTCCTATGTAAGGATTGGCTATTTTTATTTTATTTTTTATTTTTTTAAACACCTGAGCTAACATCTGTTCCCAATCTTTTTTTTTTCCTTCTTCTCCCCAAAGCGCCCCAGTACGTAGTTGTACATTCTAGTTGTAGGTCCTTCTTGCTCTGCTATGTGGGACGTCACCTCAGCATGGTCTGATGAGCAGTGGCCATCTCCACGCCTAGGATCCGAACCTGCGAAACCCCAGGCCACTGAAAGAGAGTGCCTGAACTTAACTACTTGGCCATGCGGCGGGCCCCAGCTATTTTTATTATTTGCCCACATTGGATGATGATTAAAGATACCATAGGCATACTTATCAGATTTGCAGCTATCTCAAAACTAGGTTGGACAACTAATATGTTGAATGACAGAATCAAGATTCTGAAACACAAACTAGAGGAATGGACCAAACAAGGTGAGATTTAGTAGGAATAAATTGATAGTCCTATACTTATATTCAGAAAATTAACTACAAAGATAAAAGGTAGGGGAAAGTTGATCTACTGGCAACTTGGTGGGCCTACAAATGAGGCAGCAGGGAAGCCTGCCTCTGTGCTGCTGTGGCCGCATCAAAAGCATTCACAAAACAGGTCCAGAAAGAAGAGAGGATGTCCTCACCATGTCTGCCGTGGCCAGACCACGCCTAGAAATTTCAGTTATGGATGCTGCTCTTGAAGAACATGCAGCCGCATCTATTGGTGTGCGATAAGATAGTGAGGGGGCTAGAAACCATGCCGTGCCAGTGTCACCTAGAGTAGGGAGAACACAAGTACAGTCTCCATACATGTGAAGGCTGCCACTTAGAAAGGAAAGTAGGCTTACTCCAGGTAGTTGCTTTGGGTCAAGGAAACAACAATGCTGAGTGGAGTGGATTTCCCTCATTTAAGATTTGATGGCCATGGGTGAAACTTGAGTCGAGTGGCGAGAGCCCTGGCCAGTGAGACTGGAAGAACTGGCATTTCAACCTCGAAGCAAGTCACTTAATATGCCTTAGCTATAGTTTTCTCATGTGCAGAGTAAGAAAGTTATTAATTCAGCTCTTCTGCAAATATTTATTGAAGCCCTACTGTGTTCTGAGCACTGTGCTTGATGCACAGTGGACGAGGTAATGCCGTCACGTGTCCTCGCCACCTTGAGTCTTGGAAGCCAGACAGTTAGACAAGTAATTACAGCACACGGCTGGACTCGGAGGCCTGTGCACATCCTTCCAGCACTCCCTCCACCTGGGTTATGTTAGAGGCAACGGCTTTGCTCTGGAGGGTCCCTTCTGTCTCTTATTCTGTGATCCTTTGAATTTCTATAGGAGATTAGAGAATATTAAACTAATATGGTCCTCTGTTTAAACCTCATTTAATAAGTAATGCCTTTTTTCCTTTGGGGAAGAGAATTTAAACCAGTAGGAATGTCCCTTGACTAGGAAGACAGGAGATGGAATCTTTTTCCTGGCTCTGATGTCTAGCATTGGATCAATTACTTTGATTTTTACTCTCTTCTTCAGTCTAAGTTTCTAGGTCCAGAAAATTATTTTAAATAAAAACAAATGTATATTAAGATATGAATATACACTGAAATAGTAATAGGTCTCTATGGAAGAGAAGAATGTTATATAATTTGGGTTTTGAACTCTTTCACATCCTAAAATTCAGAGAGATTTGATCACTTTATATATATAGGCTGTTTGATTTTATAGGATATAAATTTGCTTTTTTGATTTATTCCTGGTGTTCTCATCATAGAAGTCATATGTTGGTCTTTGATATGTTTCAGAAGAATAAAATCATTTTGAATTTCAGAAGATATGGGTCTTTTGATAGACCTTCCTGAACTTCATAGGCCATCGCCGTGCTGCCTTTTTTTTTTTTTTTTAAAAGCTGTTCATTTCTCCCAGTCTTTGTTGCTATACTTTGGTCTGGAAAGTTCTTCTCCCTTTTTGTAGCTTCCTTTATGGTTAACATTTTTCTCATCATGTGTTCATTTCTGGCTAAACTTCTAAAGTAGGTGTTAATGTGCTATTGGACTCTACATTGAGTTAAATTTTCTATTTACTGACCTTTCATTGGGACAGAAGTTCGTTTAGGTATGGTTTTAGGACAGTCTGGGGTAGGTTCTCCTTAATTTCTAGCTAAGATCCTTGAAAAACTAAGCTTTTCATGAACTCCTAAGAGCTACTGGAGAGGTTTTCTAAAATCCCTTATACTGCCTAATAGAAACATACAGAAATATACTGCCTGCAGAAACATGCTTAAGTGAAAATTTTGCCCCTTTTTTGGTGAGGAAGATTGGCCCTGAGCTAACATCTGTTGCCAATCTTCCTCTTTTTTTTTTCCCTCCCCAAAGCCCCAGTACACAGTTTGTATATCCTAGTTGCAAGTCATTCTAGTTCTTCTATGTGGGATGCCGCCACAGCATGCCTTGATGAGTGGTGTGTAGGTCTGCAACCAGGATCCAAACCAGTGAACCCCAGGCTGCCGAAGCAGAGCGCACGAACTTAACGACTCGGCCACTCGGCCAGCCCCTAAAACTTGTCATTTTTAAATACATCTCTGGATAAGGAGAACTATTAATATAGTAATACTAATTTATTTCTTGCATTAATATTTATATCCAATCATTCATTCAACAAACATAGGCCACATAATAGTGCCAGAAATTGGGGTGTGGGGTAAACTAGAAGTTAATTTTAGCAGTAGAAAATATGATTATATGCAGGTCTTTGTGTCTTGAAATATGTTAAGACAGAAAATATTTTAAGGAAATTATGTTAATAAGCAGTGAAGAACATGCAACTCCTGTATGTGTTTTAGATGAAAATGGAGCAGGCCTGCACAGCAGTGTGCCCTGGGATTAGGGGATGGCCCCTGTTCTGGGACAGTCCTGTGTTGTGCTTTGTTGAAGACTTCTGGTGTGAAAATCTTTTACACCCGTAAAGACTTGTTTCCAAGCCTTCCTTGACCAGCCTCCCCGAATGTGGCTCTCATCCCCAGTAGAACTGGGCGTCCCTCCTGCCTGACCCCACCCCTCCGCTCTCTTGGACCGTCAGGCCTATGGCTTGTGTCTCACCTCATGGAGGGCAGGCCCTTAGCACCTCTCAGACTGTGGTCGAGCACCATCTGCACTAGAATCGTGAGATGAGGTGAGGAGTGATGCTGGTGAGATCAGGGTCTCTGGGCTCAGGCCTAGATATTTTAACAGACTTCCCAGGTGATTTACATGCACGTGAAGTTTGAGAAACCGCAGCCCAGCCCGTGGAGTGTTGTTAGTGGATGAATTGGGCCACGCATGGTTCAGCTTTCTCTAGGGTATTTAAGCACATTTCCTTGAACTGTTTTTTCTACAGATGTCCAGCATTTTAACCATTGAGGTATCAGTCTGCTGATGATCTCTAGGTTTCCATGTCTTCCTTACATTCTGGAAACTACAATGATGTTCTAGTAGGGTTTTACCCAGTGGTGAATACAAACGAAGGAAGAGATTGGCTCGAGTCCTTGACTCACCCTGGGGCTTCCTTTTAACATGTCTTAATGGTATACCTAGTTTTATTTTATACTTGATAAGCATATTTAGTCTTTGAGTTTGAGAATAGCCTTTGCCTGCCTCACCTTTTTGGCTACCAGCCAGGTCATCTTACACCTGGATGACCACGATGGCTTCCTAACCAGGCTTCCTGCTGCCATCCTAACTTTTCCCAAATTTTGTCTTAACTGCAGGGAGTATGATCTTATTAAAGTTCAGACTGACCGGGTCAACCTCTCTGTACAGTCCTTCCGTGGCTCCTACTTCTTTTGGTGTGAAGATCGTCGTCCTCACAATGACCCTGCACGATTTGGCCCTTGCCCACCTCCTTACCCTCAATCCTTGCCCTCTTGTCACTCTGTCTGGCATGCTGAGTTCCAGCCACACTTCACTCTGTTCCTCAAATGTACCACTTCTTTCCCACATACTCAGAGCCTTTACACATGCAGCTGCCTCTCCCTGGAGTGCTGCCACCCTCACCACTACCCCCAACTCATTCTTGAGCTCATGACTTAAACCTTACTTTCGCAAGAATGCCTTCTCCACCCAGCCCCTCAGACTGACTCCAGGCCTAGGTGGCTCCCTCCGCTGTGATGCTGGCTTGGTACCTGTTGTTCTGGTACTTGTCATAATTGAGATTGTATTGTCTTTTGTGTAACTGTTTGTTTAATGTCTGTCTCCTCCACGTAACTGCAAATGCCATAATGGCAGGACATGTTGTCTTGCTTGTCACTGACTCCCTAGCTCTGCATCTCGTAGACAGTAGGTGCACATGAAATATTTCTGATCATCCTCTGTTTTGAAACCCTCCCCGCCATCGGGTTTCCTGCTTTCACTGTCTTTTCTAGGAATCCTGGGTTGGAGTCATCTGCAGATATAATTAAGATGTCCTCTACTCAGTCATCTAGGTTGTTTAAAAATATTAATAGATGATGAACCCAAAACTTACCCTTTTGGCAAACCAGTTATGATCTTGAAGGTTTCCAGGGACTTTTTTTGTTTTGCTTTAATTTTTGCCTATGGAACCCCTTAGAGCCTTTGTTATACTAATGTGAGAGAGAAGTATGCAACATTTCCAAACTTTCTTGACCCTCTCTTTGCAGGACTGGTATTCCTCAGACACAGTGCAAACTCTGCTCTGGGCACAGCACTGTCAGAGTTTCTCTCATTTGTGCATATTCTGTTTCAACTCCAGTTGGTGTACTGCAATTCGATTCTGGCACTAACCACCCAGAGTTAGTGCAAACCCTGTGAGTTAAAGGCTTAATCCCCCACAAGACCACCCCCATATCATTTCACAGTATGTGTAAGTCAAATCATGCTGTACACCTTAAACTTACACTGTGATACATGTCAGTTATATCTCAATATAACTGGAAAAAAACCTGCCCCACTACAGATGCCAGCCACAGGTCCAGGGGATCCCCAGGCCACCTGTGCTCTTACTGGCTGCAAATTTGGGGGTTCCCGTAACCTCCTTAAGTTTGATAATTTGCTAGAACGACCCACCACCCAGGAATGCACTATACTTCTGATTACGGTTTTTTAGAAAGGATACAAATCAGGAGCAGCCAAAGGAAGAGGCTCAAGGGCCGGTCTAGGAGGCTGCAAATGCAGCTTCCATGCCCTCTGCCTATGGGGTCAGGGCACCTCACCCTGATGATGTGCTTGCCAACCAGGAAGCTCCACCAAGTTTCAGTGTCCAGAGTTTTTATTAGGGTTTCATTGTTTAGGCATGCCTGATTGAACCATTGACTTTATGATGGAACTTAGTCTCCTGCCCCCAGTTCTTTCCCCTAGAGGTCAAGCTGGCTCAAAGTCACACCCCTCTAATCATGTGGTTGGTCCTTCTGGTGCCAGCCCCATCCTGAAGCCATTTAGTGGCCCACCATGAGCCTCTCGTTAGCATAAACTCAGTTGTGCTCCAAGGGACTCCTAAATAATGAAGATACTTGTATCACTCTGGAAATTTCAAGGGTTTTAGAAGTTCCCTGCCAGGAACTGGGAGGAAAGACCAGACAATTCTTTGTTATATGACAGCACAGGGCATTGATGGGCCATTTCCACAGCAAAAATGGAACCTGGATGAAAGGAGGATGTGTGATGTATATAGTTGCCCTTCAGGCCTACTGGCCCTGCTCCCTCATTTCCCATCACTGCTGCTGTGCCTTCCAGCACTGACTACCCCACCCTGGGAGGGGGATTCTGGTGGGCCTTCCTGGGACCAGGAAGCTTCAGAAGCTGGTAAGAAATTGGCCACAGCCCTCCCAGAGCCCCAGCTCAGGGTGGTGGGATGGTGGGCACAGCCAGTGACTGGGGATCCCCACTCCCTAGCCAGGACCACTCTGCAATCTTAGGTTAAATAGAGACTGTTTCCTTTCTTAATGGATGTTATAAAGGTGACCAGCAAAATTAATTCTCTGTATTACCTTTAACTGAAAATAACTTAGTGTATGCTATAGACCACTTCTAGAAGGGAACTAGGATTCTAAAACCAAAGACATGGAGGTTTGTATCAGTTTCCAAAAGATTGAAAACCACATTCTTTTTTCCCTCAGCTTTACTGAGATATAATTGACAGGTGACATTGTGTAAGTTTAAGGTATACAATGTGATGATTTGATATACATATATATCATGAAATGATTGCCACTTTAAGGTTAGTTAACATCCATCACCCCACATAGTTACCTTTTGTGTGTGTGTGTGGTGAGAACATTTAAGACCTACTCTTAGCAACTTGCAAGTACACCATACAGTATTGTTAACTATAGTCCCCATGCTGAAAATCGCATTCTAACCAGTGTGCACCAGTGCCAGCGCTGTGTCTTGTTCGTGTTTTCATGGGGCCGAACCAAAAACCGTGCTGAAAGCCAGTTCCCCTCAAATCACCAGCCTGTGTCTCAGACACAGAGGGCATATTGTGTTTGAAAATCTTGATCTCCTTCTCCATCTTTACCAATAAAGATGTTCTTCTCAGCCCTCAGATTTTAGAGAATAGACAAAATAATAGACACACGTGGTTTGGTGTCTGGGAAGCATCCAGCCTCGGGGGACCAGTAATAAGTTAGGAGCACAGGAGCTGCTTCTGTTAAAGCCCTGGCAGTGACTCTCATCCCCTCGAGCTGGCCTTCTGACAGGCCAGCGCCTTCCACACTATCACTTGAGGGGAGATTAAACTGCTTTGACTGTGTTTGATTCAAATGTTACGAAATAAGGGCTAAACCAAATCTTAATTCAGGAATTCTAAGCATTACTGCATTTTTTTTCCCCAGAAACTATGAAGGAGACGTCCCAAGTGATCTCTTGGATGAAGAGATCATCCTAACAGTGGATGGGAATAGGAAAATGGTGTTTCTCGTCCATTGTTAGGGTGAGGAATTTTAGCTGAGTCAGAGGTGCAGGTAATGCGGAGGGTTTCCTGGAGACCCCTGAGCCGCTCTGTCCCTCCTCTCAGTGGTCTCCACCTGCTGACACGCATGTTCTGGTTGCCTGGCTGCCTTCCCTTTTCCTCCCCACTCCTGTTATTGGATGTTGTCGGAGCCATCATCCTATTGGGGGCCTACAGGGTTAATGAATTGTACCTCTTCATTCCACTCCCAGGGGTCAGGAAGATGGCATCAAAATAATGCATGCATTGCTTATAGATCATGTGTATTATTATATAATGACCCTAAATTAGTTGCCCCTATTCACTGGTCACTGGAGTCCTGAAGCAGGGGCCTCCTGCTGCAGCAGACTGAGAGGCTTCTCCCTAGAGGCCACTGAGCAGGCCAGGGTCATCTGTAACTCACTGGTCAGATGCCTCCTTTCTCCACCTGAGGAGGGCTGGATGAGCAGTGGGGAGGAGCTGGGAATATTACTCTAGGAAATTCCATTCACATGGCAACATGAGGCCAGGGAGTAGGAGTTTCCCAGTTGAAGGCGTTTTCTGTGTCTTGTCACCAACTCTGAGTGTCCTGACACAAGCAGCCCGTCTCCAAGTACTAAACATACAGCTAGAAGATTAGCTTTGGAGCTGGTGGCAAACCTGTGTTTCTGGAGAGAAAAGCTTGGGAAGCAGGCGAAGGAAGCGTGAGGGAAGAGAACAGAGGAAAACTGTGGGCCGAGGCAGTCCCTAAATCTTCCAGAACATAAAGAATTTGGTTTTGGGTGAAAAGGAAGAAATTCAAGCATGGATTTAAAGGAAGCTGATCAAAGTGATCTTTTTTACTTTGAGATTGTTCCTAGTCCTACTCTGATCCACTCTCACGACTAAATTTATCAGATTCTTGTCATTACTGAAATAGCTCAAGTAGAAATTGCTCTAAGAGGTGCTGTCAGGGTTTTTTCGAGGTTTTGCAGAGAAGAGAAAAGGTTGTCTTTTAAAGATGCTGTAAAGTTCAGAGGTGAGACTCTCACAAAATATAGGGAAAGAGAAACAGGCATGAAGCATGAGGAGTGATGTGAAAGAGAAGTCAGAGGGGGCTCTGGTGGGACAGTGTCTGTGACAGAAGCCACGGGAAGATTAGGCTGATGTACACAGAGACTTTGACACGCAAGCCGGAAGGAAGCGTAAGTTCAAGAAACAGCGGGAAACAGGTTGCTTTTCAGGGAAACCAAAAAGATAATATGAACTTCAAGCCAGTTCGAGGTCACTGACCTTTCCAGGCTGTCATGATCAAGATGTAGCTGCGAATCACAAAAAGAGTTAGTACTTGCTTAGCAAATGTTAAATACCGGGGAAAGTCCCTGTAGAAAGAGCGGAGCTGGGGCATGCAGTGGATTCTCCGTGAGGAAAAAGGGGTCAGAGCAGGGCTGGGATGAGGGTGAGGGGGTGAGGCACTCGTCTGGAGCACAAAATTTAAGGGAATGCCAGGAAAAAACCTCAGAAATCAAGAGAATATTTTAATGTAATGTTACTTAAAAATCAAAATTAGTACAAAAAATCCACGATGAACAAAATTTAAAATTTTAAGTGGAGAGAGGATCAGTGTGACTGATTTCCCTTTAGCTTCAGGCTCTAACGTGGCTCAGAGGAGCAGCAGAGGAAGATACCGTCCCAGGGCTTTCAGTGTGTGGGTTCCAAGGAGCCCAGCCAGCCTCCATCCTGTTATGGGATGGCGAGGCTGCCTCCCTTTCCTGTCCAGGATGGCAGGGTACCGTTTGGGGTCCTGGTACTTTCTGTTAGACAGAGCTGAGAGAGAGTGGGGGGAGATGTGACGGGACCATGACTCCCTCTGCCCTTAGCTTTCATGTCTGAAATAATCAGCTTCGTTTGGCCTCTTCTGTGTCTGCAGTTGCTGGTGAGCCGGGGTTTCCCCCGAGGATTGATCTGTGAGGAAGATCTCAAGCTCGGAGCAGGTGCTGCAGTAGTGGTCAGGAGGTGTGGGTGCAGTGTGGACGAGGCCTCGCTCTGACAGCCCCTCTTTCCTCTAAACTGACCAGCAGCAGGAATCGTTTTGTTTAGGTAGGAAAAGAGCTGGTAAGGGGGCTTCTCCTCCCCAAAATAAATGGTGTATCTGTTGCTTGCAGAGAAAAGTCATGGAGTGTCCGTGCGTGGATGTTTTATTTTGCCCTGACATCTTTGTACTGTTGCCGGATTTTTCAGTGGTGGCACTATTGACATTTGGGGCCAGATAATTCTTTGTTGTGGGGGCTGTCCTGTGCTTTGAGGAGTGTTTAGCAACATCCCTGGCCTCTACCCGTTACATGTCACTAACTAGCCCCACTCACCCTTTTGTGACAACTAAAAATGTTTCTAGACATTGCAAATGTCTCCTATTGGGACTAAATTCTCCCCTGGTTGAGAACGAACATGCTGTCAAGAAACAAGGCGTACTAACTATGTCTTCTCTTCCTCACGCAGCTCGTCTTCACTTCTTTATAAAGTAATAAGTGTCTTTTACTGAAATGCATGTGGATGATTTCATACCACCTCATGGTTTATAATGAGACCTTAGCATCTTCCTGGGTGGATTTAAGTAAAAGTAGTAGACTATAGAAATAGAACCCTCACCAACCATCATTCAGTATAAACATATCAGATGCTTTCAGTTGCAAGTAACAGAAAGTCTAACTCAAACTGATTTGTACAATACAGGGGAATTATTCTCAATTAGCTGAGCTTTAAGCATCTGCTAGCTCAAATATTTTTAACTCTATTTTTTTAAATTTTACACTTCAAACAATCAGCATTTCTCCCCCAAACCACCTGCCCCTTCTGACTGATAGATTTCTCATAACGGTCACAGGCTTAAGATGTCCTGGGCATCTTTGACTCTCCCTTGCCATGCTCTCTCCAGTAGTCTGCTGTCAGGTTTGCATTTTATCTCCATAGTGTCTCCTTCTTTTTCTCCCTTCCTGCTCCCAAGCCTGCTGCCTACTCAAGCTCAGATGGGGCAATAACTTATCAACTTGTTCTCTCTCCTTCCAGGGTTTTCTTGCCGGTTAATCTTTCCAAGGCTCAGATTGCTGTTCTGCTTCAAACAACTCTAGCTGTTCCTGTATTTTATTGATTAGTAAGGACTCCTCCCCTTGAGCGTCCAGGATTCTTATGTTCTAGCTTCAGTTTATCATTCCAAGTTCTTTTCCCAACAACCCTCAATGTAGCTATTTAGTAGATAAAAAAGCAGTCAGAATCTGTAGAACAGTGCACATATTTACTTACTTGTCTTAGCAAAAAATCAAGGTTTATTGCCTTTCAAGATAAATTTTGATAAATATTGACTTTAGGCTTTCAATCATTGTTTACCTGAAAGACCAATAAATCTTGACACTTCTCAACTTGCATTGGAGACTACTTGGTGCTTATTAATTTATTTCATATGATTTATAATGTTAATAACATTCCATGAGATTAAACAAACAAATATTATAGAGTTTAGCAAGAGTAGAAAATCTTTACTTTATAGTTCCTTTTTTTCTGCTGCAAAATGCTTTATTGTTTCCGTTTGGTCCATGGCTTAGGAGAGCACTCCAGAGCGGTTAAAGAACTGCCTGGCAGCTGCGGGGGGCAAAACTCCTGACACCAGGGGCATGCAGAGGGGCCCCTCAGAGTCCACTGGGCTCTGGAGGCTTCTAGTCCTGTTTGAGGGTGAACCTGTCCAAGAGGTACTGGCCCACTTCTGCCTGCAGAGGGTGGGCTGGTGGCTGCCCACTTGGAGAGGCTCACCTCCTTGTCTGGGAAGTGGCTCTCCTGGAAGTCACAGAGGTGAGGCTTCTGCGCAGGTAGAACTGGGGCCTACAGTTCACACAGGGCCTGGTTCAGGGTCCTTTCCAGGGCCAGGGCAGCCTCCACGATGTCCAGGGTTTCACCCACTCGTCGTGGAACGACTTCTGCCCGTCCTAGAGGAGGACGCCATTGCTGTGCTGCGTTTGCCTCTTCAGGATATGTGGCGCCTCACGCTTCTCCTGTGCCAAACCCGGGGAGAAGTGGCCACATTGCCTTGCAGAGCCACATCGCCCTCCGGAGCCACATCGCCCTCCGGAGCCGTGTTATCCTCCAGAGCCACATTGTTGCCTTGAGAGAAAAGCCCAGACAAACATTAAATGAAACCCACCAGAAAAATTTCTTTTCTGATGAACAGAAATGAATTTTAATATAGCTTTGGAAACAACCAGTCAGTACCTTTTCAGGATTGTATTTGAGTATGTGTATTCCCTCCCAACCATGAAGTTTTCATCCCTCAGGGAGAAAATTCACTATCAAAGGACTTAAAAACTTATGGAGAAAATAATTTTGAAGGATTGCCATTTAAAGTGAGCCCATGAACTAAACACAGGGACTACCAGCAGCAGCCATGCCATTCACATTAGCAATTATATGTGATACACACTTGATTTTTCTTGATTTCCCCTTTTGTTCCCTTAGTTTCATTTGAGATGCTTGTGGATACTGTTTTCCTTATAACAGACAAAATGCATATTCAGGCATTTGTTTTCATATGCCTGATTCTCCATCCAAATATTTCATCTCTTAATTGATTTTATGACTACTAGGTAGATGTCTCCTACTTTATGGGTCACCACCTTGTCCCAAAGACACAGAGTAATTTGGATGCTTAGGTTGGGAAAGTTTATAACACTTATTTCTAAATAGGTATTTCTCAGTGTCCCTCACCTTTGCTCCCTTTCCATTACGATTGTGTAGAGTTGTGTGGCCTCAGTTCCCCTGTGTTAACTTGAGAACACATGCATGTGTTCAGTCTCTCTTACATCCCAGCTCCTCCCCTCCTGCAGTAGAGGATGTAACTCTGAGGCCCAGGTTCACTGTGCCTCCACTTCCTTTAGTGGGTACCAAAGCTGCATTGCAAAAATTACTTCTGCTCTGTGCCCAGCTTTGTGCTAATCCTAGGCTCGTTAAACAGGAATTTTCAATTGTATACCCAATGTGTACTTTTATTTTTAAAAAGTACATGTTCAACACTTAATTACTTAATAAATCAATGGTTACTGACTGTAAGTTAGGAAAACTAAGTTCTTTATGACTTTTTCCCCTAATTCTTGTAATATAACAAGTCACTGAATCTCCATTTCTGTTTTCCTTCATTTTAAAAAATCTGATCTCTAAAGCATGTGATCAAAGTTCAAGCCTTCGTTCAACATTTTACACAGTGTTTACCGCAGCTCATTGTCCCACGCCAGAACACTGGATGGAAAGGAGGAGGGAGAGACGGGGCTGCCTATGGCCATCTCTCCCTCCCCTGTGTGCATACAGTAAAAGACGATATGGAACTTGCCAGTGTTATTTTTTCTATTTTAACAGAACAAATGAAAATTTGTCCTCTCACTCTATCTCTTTTCCTCCCTTTTATAAAGGCACCTTCTCCTTTTTCTTTTTATTTCCCCCTGTTCTTTTCTTAGTGCGTTTCTACTTTCCAAATACAAAATACTGGATTTACTTTACCACATGGGGAAAGGGGATCAGTGTGGCCGACCACACTTAGAGAGCATGTGTGAGCTCTTTCTTTGTTGAGAGAGAGTCCCCTGGATCCAGCCACAGTTCTTGCTACTTTCTCTTATGCTGGTTGGGAAAGGAGGACTGAGTGGTGCCATGAAGTAGCGAGAAGGTATCGGCTCCTCCTCAAGATCTCAGCTTCAGTAACACCACACTGCAGCCAATTGATTTAACTGGGTGCACTTGTTAGAAGAAAGACTGTGCCTTTGTGGAGAATTATGCCAAAATTTCTGCTTCAGCCCCCAGCAACAGATTCTTTTTGGTATCTTTAGTGAAAGGCCATTTGGGAAATGGACTGTACGTGCAGCAAATAGGATTTCGATTAAATGGTGACATTTGTTTCCAAAATGTATCAGAGGGGACGCTCAGCTCTTCAGAGTTTGTGTTCATTAAAGACTTGAAGTGGGGTGGGAAGCAGTTAAAAAAAATGGCCAGTGAGTTCTCTTGTGAGATAGTTTTTTGTTCCTGTGAATTGAATACACTCTCTGAAAAGTTTCAAAAAGAAACTGGGGAGAATGTGTTTACTTTGATCCAATGTTAGAGTGTTCCCTACTACAAATATCCTTTAGTTTTGAAACGTTGAAAAATCTGTTTGAAAGTTCGTAAAAATATAATACGTAAGTAAGCTCTAATTAGTTATTTCAGTTAATTATTTTTTGTCTCTGCTTTGCAGCTCTATTTTTCTCCTTATAATGTCGCTTCTTAGAGTCCCACTTTGGCACCTTCCAAAAAATGTGTTTTTCTAGCAGTCATTATTAAGAAAACACATTTTTTTCCCCTGTTGAAAACCTCACAATGATAAAGTAACATCCCAGATTGTGAATCTTTATGGGGAATTGTTTCAGACATTTTTAGTTCATGACCTGCCATTATGATATTAAAGAAGGAAATCTTGCAGTTAATTGTAAGAACACATGTTTCCTTCTTCAGATAAATAGTATGTGTTGTTTTTTAGAAAGTGAATCTATTTCAGGCCACTAACTAGCCTCTAATCTTCTTTCCTGACCATCCTATGTTCTTTTAATAACAAATACATTGGACTTGGAGATTAAAAGTTTTAATTCTTCCTAAGTCAAACAAGATACTTCTCAGTGGGGACAATGAATGCCCTGGAAAAACCCTGGTAAAATGAACTCAGGTTATTTCTGCATAGCAAATTTTTGGAAATTAACTAAGAACCTGACGTGTTGATTTTGGAAGCCTAGAAGGAAAACTGTGTGGCAAAGTATGAGCTTTTCACTCAGGAGTCCGCATGTCCTCTGCACTTTACTAGAACAGAATCAGAATTTTAGAGCTTGCAGGGACCTTTGCCATCACCTAGAAATCAGGGAGCAATCCTCACTTTCCCCACAGAGCCTCTGGTGGCAGTTGGGTGGCTGGGTAGAGATGTGGGTTCCTGGGCCCTACCCTGGATCTACAGAACCAAAATCCTCAGGGTGGGGGCAGGGCGCAGGGCGTCTACATGTTTCACACACATCTTCAGAAAATTCTGATGCTCACTGAAGTTGGCAAACCACTGATTAGGCTAACTCCTTTGTCTGTGTGGAAGAAAGCAGGCTACAGACTTGGACGGGTCAAGTTCACAACGTGCCCTGGACAAGAACAGGCTCCCTGACTCTACACTTGTGCTTGTCTGTACACCACTATCCAAAACAGTCTTAAGCATGCAGATGGGTTCAAACCTACTTCTGGGCCATCCAGGGTAGTTTTAGCACTGAGAGTAGGAGAGCATGGTTCTGAATAAGGTGTGAAGGTAAAGGCAAAAACTAGAGGTAGGAGTTTATGTGCTGCTGCTTCCATCTACACGAAAACCTGGATGAGCCCCAGCCATGTCCTCTCAGCCTTTCTCTGTCTCATGAGCCGGGAGGCCGTGCACCGTGGTGAGGATGCTTCATGCACGGAGCCATCTCACATTGTTGAACCTGCAGCATGTCATGCTTTGGACCTGTGTGCCCAGTTGATACACACATTTTTAGGCTATATGCTTTCTTAAAGTTCGTATTTGTGTATTTTATTTTATTTTATTTTTAAAGGTTTTATTTTTCCTTTTTCTCCCCAAAGCCCCCTGGTACATAGTTGTGTATTTTTAGTTGTGGGTCCTTCTAGTTGTGGCATGTGGGACGCTGCCTCAGCATGGCTTCATCAGCGGTGCCATGTCTGTGCCCAGGATCCGAACTGGTGAAATCCTGGGCTGCCGAAGTGGAGCGCACGAACTTAACCACTCAGCCACGGGACCGGCACCCAATTTTTGCATGTATTTTAATATTGCCTATGTATGTTGCATCCAGAAAATTATAATAAAGTCATTAAAAATTATAGACTAATAAACCTAGTAGTACCAACCAAAGCGTATATAAATATCCAGCAAATGCTTACTGGTGTTAATTATCCAGAATTCAAACAACCAAAAAGCTAAAATAACCTAAATTTATTTTTGCAGTGTTCTATGGTGAGAGTTTAAACTATAGTGATGATCTGAATTTCTGCAGTGTCATGATCACTTTGTAAATCATTAGGAAAGATGGAATTCATTCAGTGTCCTTTCAGTGTTAAGTCAATTTGTCTACCAATTTTTGGAAATAGCAATATGCCAGTGTCTAGGATCTGTCAAGTTCCACTGAACTCTGTTCCACAGTCCATATATGAACACGTGTAATGTGTAACTTAGAATGGGCCACATATTGCCACAGGGATATTAACAAAAATAAGTTGTTTCAAGGGGCTGGCCCTGTGGCCGAGTGGTTAAGTTCGCGCACTCTGGGGCAGGCGGCCCAGTGTTTCATTGGTTCGAATCCTGGGCGCAGACATGGCACTGCTCATCAAGCCACGCTGGGGCGGCATCCCACATGCCACAACTAGAAGGACCCACAACGAAGAATGTACAACTATGTACTGGGGGGCTTTGGGGAGAAAAAGGAAAAAAATAAAATCTTTAAAAAAAATAAAAAAAAAATAAGTTGTTTCAAGAAACAGGTGACTGGGTTAGGAGGATCAATTCTGGAAGAGCTATGGGAAATTAAAATCCTGTATATGTCTGTGGGTATATGTGTGCCAAATAATATTCAGTGGGTCATCCCTTCAACATGAACATTTACTGCTGGTCTGCTATGTACGAAGCTCTGTGTTAAGTCCTGAGGATAAGAAATAGATTTGAGAGTTTAGAGTGTGGTTCTGGCTGGACAAGCACACAGAAAGGCACAGTAGTTTAAGGAGACGTGGGCAGTGAGTACAGCCTGCGGCCTTCAACACTCATAGCCTGATGATTGTGAAGCACCTCCTGTGTCCAAGAGGAGCAACGTGTGTGTTTGACTCTTCCTTATCTCGTGCCTCAGCCAATCTGAAAAACAGGAGCTTGTTATGATTTTGTCACTACTCAGTAGTAAAGAAATAACTATTCTAGGAAGGAACAGTATTAAGCTCTTGAAGCACAATACCAATACGTATACTTACTGTCTTTCAATACTTCTTGTATTTAAAAACAATAGGATCTAATTCTCTTTCTGGAGGATGCACTGTGAAACTGCTTGATTACTAATGCCTTTTTACTTTTGATGAAAATTAAAGTTCTGTGAGTTTTCTGATACTTTCACTCATAGAGCTCATGTGAATCAATGTCTTCTTAGGTTGGCATTTTGTTAAATAAACGTATTTGGAGCTCCATTAATGGAAATGGGGTACAACGCTGCACATTGTATTATTATTCTTAAGAGTACTTCATTTTGTACGCATATCATCAGATAGGCTTAATGTGAGATTTCTTGACCAATATGGTTTTTGATTCAACCATGAGGTGGGACACATGGAAGGATTTCTAAAATGAAAGCTGCAAATCAGAAATGTCAGAATAATGTCGCTGTTTGTATAATCATGATTACCTCTTCTGGGGATGCCAGGGTTTTGTCCTTTGGGTTGACTGTGACAGAATTTCTGTACTTATCAATAGAAGGTGGTTTCTCCTATCTAAAGAAAAAGAATGGTTTCTTCATGACAGAGCCGTGATTACTACTAGGTCCCCTGACAGTACAGGACAGTGTTCACAGAATCATGGACTGTTTCCTGGACATGAAAACGGCCTTAGCAGTCACTTGCAGGCAACCATTGGTCTTGAGTAATGGACAGGATTTGGCAAGTTAGAGATCAAAAAAAAGGCATTGTGTAAGGAGAAATAATATGTGCCAATGTATGGAAGGTGGAGTGAGCACACTGTGTTTATTTAGGAAATAGTGAGGAGAGTTCTCTGATTGGAATAAAGAGGTTCTACTGCCTTTGGAGAACAGTAGAAGTGGGTAGTTGGAAAGGTGAAGTGGGGGCCAATCAAAGGACAAATTCCGTTCATTGATTTCGTAAGTAAAGGAAGGCTACGTATGAATTTTTAGGAGCATTTTAGAACCAGACAAGCTTAAGGCAGATCCAAACTCCACCTCTTATTGGCTGGGGGACCTCAGACAAGGTACCTAAGCTGGCTAAAACCTTTGTTTATTCATCTGTAAAACAGAGCTGGTAATATCTTCCTCATAGAGATGTTGTGCAGGTTACGTAAGATGCTGTATGAGAAGCCCTTGGGAGGTGCCTGTTGGAAATAGCATTTATGAGGAGGAGCTGAGGAGCTACAAGTGGGCTTGTGGAGAAACTGTTCTCTGGCAGCTGTGTGCAGAAGAGAGCGTCAGAAGGGAGCAGAAGCAGGACTAGCTGGGTGACAGATACAGCAGCCCCTCAGGAGGCAGTGGGGGGCGGGGGAAGCCTCAGCCTAGGAAGGAGGGGGCGTGTCTATACGCGTATTCTCTACAGTTTATGCCCTTTTGCACACATTGTTTTCCTTGAGGCTTGTGTAGCCTGTTCTGTGGTGTTGAAAGTACAGAAACAAACATGGACTCTCTTTTGCCCTGCATAGGCTGCCAGCGGCCCATAGGCCTCTCCAATGGGAAAGCCAAGGTGTGCAGTTACAGCGGGTGGTACTACTGCAGCAGCTGCCACGTGGACGACAGCTTCCTCATTCCTGCACGCATAGTCCACAACTGGGACACGTCGAAATACAAGGTAAGCACGAAAACTGGGTGCATTTCATAAGAGCAATTTGGGTGTTTGTATATTGTCATGTGGATTATAAAGATAATGATATGAGAATTTGAAGCAAACTTGATTAGGTAATCTCCTTAAAGCTACAAGATTTTATCCAGTGCTTCTTAAATATCTCATGGCTTAAAGGTGTCTTAACTATGACTTTTATTAATTTTCGCACTTAAAAACATATATCGCAGTTTTTACTTCTGGTCCTTGATAATTAACTGTAGGTTCTAAAAGAGAATTCTGATAGAGAAAGAGACCTCATTTATTCTTTTTTTAATAGGCCTTATCTCCAACATCGTAACAGTACAAGAGGATAAAAATAGGAAAATATTGCATCCATGAGCATGCTAGTGATGGTTGAAGAAGAAGAATTCTATAGCCCAGCATGTTTGTTAGAGTAGGGAAGCACTCCTACTCGTGAAGCTCAGTCTTCTAGCAAATTCACCCTGGAACTGGAACCTGGAGGGAAGCTGTGAGGACTTCTGGGTGGAGGCCCACACCAAGGAGCAGTGTACTGAGCACTCTCAGGCCTTCATCTAGACTGTTGTTTATTTAAAGGGGGGAAGTGAGAAGCACAGGTATATGCTAATAGCTTTGCAAAGTAACTGCTAACAGCCAAGAAGGATATCCAAGAAGTACAAATGGCAGACTTGGTAGCTATAAAAACACAAGTCAGTAGAGGAGAGGAGGAAGACTGAGCATAGGGATACTGCAACTTAGGAGTGAGAGAGTAAGGTCGAGGATCCTAGGGTGAATGACAGCCACATGAAGGAAGTGTTTCCACATCAGTTGTGACAGATGCTGATAGGTCAGACGAGGAGCGCTGAGAATTGACCATGGGATTTAGTAATGTGGAGGTCATGAGTGGCCTTAATGAGGGCAGTTTAAATTGAGTGGTGGGAGTGAAGGTCTGATTGGAGTGAGTTTGACGTAGAATAAGAGGAGAGAAATAAGAGACGTGAATAGACAACTCTTTTGAGAAGTTTTGCTATAAGGGGAGGGAGAGAGGTAGGGAGTAACTGGTGGGGAAGTGGGGTCAAGTTAAATTTGATTTTTTTGTTTTAATGGAAGAAATAACAGCATGTTTTCTATGCTGATGTGAACTATCTAGGAGAGAGAGAATTGCTAGAATGATGTGGTTGAGTAAGTGAGAAGGATGGAATCGTGTAGACATTGGAGATTTGGGCCTTTTCTTGGAGCAGGGAGTAAGAGAAAAAGGAGAGTCTGTGGACACAGGAGCCGAGTGGGTAGGTGAATATGATGCTTGGAGCTTATGGAAGTCCTCTCCCATTTACTTCAGTAGCTTTCATCAGATTCTTTTATTTCAGTATCCGTGATCCCAAAAAGATAGAAACTGTGGGAAGTGCTTTTACTGTCTATTTCATAGAGAAGTAGGGGTAATTAGCCAATAATTCCATCAACCCACATACAAACCCATCTGCATCCACACCCATCCTCATTGTCCTCCTTCCAGCCCTACAAGAAATGTCACCCCTCTTATGGGAAGTTATTCCTTCTGCCGCTGCTCGTGATCTTAACTCCTATCCTCCATCAGAGTTTTGCCAAGTCTGGTTGTCCCTCGTCATTTTCTTGTTCTGCTGGACTTCTCTGGGACACAGTATTTGACCAAGAACTTTGCCTTGGCTTTGATGGCGCAGCCGTGGTTCTCCTTCTGCTTCTAATTCTTCTTTCTCAACCACCCTTCCTGACTCCTTATCTGCCTACATGTCTAAAGTTGTGTTTCTTAGGTTCATTTTTTGTTGTCTTTTTCCATTTCATGCTCTTTCTATTACATTATCTCTGTCTCTTCTGTGGTTTTAACTACCTGGATGCATATGCTGATGACCTCACTTTTATTTCCTGCTCCATTTTTGCTACTGAAAGTGAGATTCGTGGATTTAATGGCCAAATGGACATCTTAGCTTTAGTTTTCAACCTACTAGCCTTCAAGATATGTGAATTAGTCAGCTATGCTGCACAGCATTTCCACCCCTGTGTAAACAAGGGAGTAGAATTTGGCAGGTCGAGGATTCCAACCACTGCAGTGGTACGCTAGGCTTAGAATTCTTTTATGATCCTGTGTCCTGCCACATAACAGAATTCTGTTCCCTGATGTGACTAGAAGCTCTGCTGATCCTTCTGCCAGAATAATGTAACATCTGCCTTGAATGAACCTTCCATGCAAGGTGCTTTGTACAAAAACAGGCTGCACGACTGTTTTTATACCTCCTTGCTAATACATGTCTGAGACTTGCTTTCGTTGTAACTATATCTCCTGCAACAAGGTAGATCGGGAAGGGACCTATTGCTGTTGCCTACCTGGAATCTTTGAAGTCTAAAACAAACCTGAAGATTGTGAGTGGCCAATTGGCTTGTATCCTTTCTACATCCTTGGGCAGCCCTGTGTCCTGTTCTGTCCAATAACCATCCACATCTTCAGTGTCTTCAAGATGCCTCATCCCAGTGCTTCTCAGCATAAGACTACTCCTACTTGAAGGAGACAATTGAAGCTACAAGATATGAATATGGATACCTACAAATCTATCTATATTCGTACCTGTCCTGACAGCTTCCCCTCCGATCTTTGGAGGAGGAGTCCCTTCTCTTTTTTTAAAGATCATCCTTGCACATGTACTCCAGATATTTTTATCCATCTGTGGAATCCCTCCTTGTCTTTCCAGAGCTGACAAAAGTGTGTCCTTGGCAAAACCTCTGATGCTCCCCACCCTTCTTCGTTTGCTGCATCGCTGGCTCTTTTCTTCCTGCCACTACCATATTGTGTGTGCGTATCTGTAATTACACTTATTTAGGGGGCTAATAGCAGGAGCTTGGAGTTAAATGGGCACTTGTCTAAATCCTACTTCCACCTCTTCTTAAGTGCTTGATTTCTTGGGATGAGTTACTTGAATTTCCCTGAGCTTCAGTTTCCTAATCTGTAAAATGAACCCAGACTGCCTGGGTTCAAGTCTTGTCTTCATTGTTTATTAGCTGTCTGACCTGGGCAAGGTCCTTAGTTCCTCTGTGTTTCAATTTCCTCATCTGTAACAGAGGACAACAACACCTCAAAGGCTTACTGCTGATTAGTGGATTAATGCATGGGAAGGGTTTGGAACAGTGCCCAGCACATAGGGTAGCCAAGTAAGCATTTGTTCTTATTATAGTTCATCTATTTACCCCAAGTGGTTGTGCAAACTAGGATAATAAAGAAAAGAAGCACATACACGTGACTGTGATAGGCACTTAAAGAATGGAAGCTGTTATGATTTTCATTATCCTCTCATTTACTTGTCTTCTCACTAAAGGTGAGCTCGTTGGACACAGGGAACCTGTCTTAGCACAGTTCCTGGCACATAGTAGGTGAGCAGGAATGTATACTGAATCAATGAAAGACTGAAGCCTGTCCTATGGGCACCTCAAACTCAGTACACTCCAGATTGGCTTCGTCATCCTCACCACATATTCCTGGAGTGCACACAGCCCCACCAGTCACCAACATCAGTGCTGGGAGACCTCCTGGGCTCGTCCCTCTGCCGCACCTACCATGCCTGATCAGTTAGAAAAAGTCAACTGCTGAATTTTAGCTCTCAAGGTCCTGCTCTCCACTGCACCCACAGTCCCACCATCACCATCGTGGACCATCACCATCACTCACAGGAGGGAATTCAGTAGCCTCCTAACTGTGCTTCCTGCCGTCAAGTCTTGTCCCAACAGTATTCCAAAAGAGTTCTAATCTCACCTTGGGTAAGTTTTGTACCCTCCTTTATTCTCAGTTTCTTCAGCTTTAGAATGGAGACGATAATGATAGTAATTGCACCTACTACTGTAATAAAGTTGCTGTTTGCTGAAAAGAATGATTCACAGAGAGTACCTAGCACAGTGTCTGCCACTAAAGAGTGCTCAATTGATGCCAGTTTTTACTATGATTGTATATAAGATAGACAAATCTCTTAGCCTAACACGAAGATATTTTGTGGTTTCTCATCCCTGCCTTTCTAACCCCTCGTCCACTCCCTTCCCGCCTAAGAGTCTCTTCAGTAAGATCACACTTGTTCCTGCCCCTCAGTCCTCCCATGCCATCTCACATCTCTTGTCTTCCTCTTCCCTCAGTCAGCTTGGCAAATTCCAAACCCAGCTTAAATCTCATTTCCCTTATTCTTTCCTTCCCCTCTGCCAGACAGAGTTATCATTCTCTCCTCTGCATCTTGTACTTGACACTCTGAATATAGGCTATAAATATATTTGCCATGGGTATGTTAGATAAAAACTTATTTCAAGAGAAAGAACACTAGCTGAGTTTGGTTTAGACGGTTTAGATTAATCTGCTTGGAGTGGGGCTTTGACAGCTAAGAGAGGTATGTAAAGAGCAAGTGAATGAGGCAGTCCAAGCCCCATGGTCATTGAGAGTTTAGGCTAGTGGCACCTGCCAACAGAATACATGCCAGTCAGTGGAGCTAAAGCACAAAGGTGGCACTGAATGAGGAAAATTTAAAAATCAGGCATGGTTTCTGAAGATGTGAGATGGAGGAAGAGATGCAGGTCTGTTTGAGTGAGCTCTACAGGCCACTGAAACCATCAATTTAGCCATCACTGATGCTTGCCACCTTTCTGTAAAGCAGACTTCTGCCATGGTGGTCATTTAAGTGACAGGTTTGATTTTGACAGGATAGGTAACTAATTGAAGATATTACCCTCGCTTCATCCATGTTGCACACGAGGAAAACCTCTTTTGTCAGACTGTTCCTTCCCAGGCTTTCGGTGGATCTGGGAAGATTTTAAAGCAAGAACAGAGATGGTCACTTTTATCTGGATTATCTCTCACTGGCATTAAGTGACTATATTCCATTTAGTCCAGTATCTGTCTGTGTTTGCTCAGACACCAGATTTAACTTAGTGTTGCTAATTGTGAGGGTCAGTGCAGACCAGTTTCCAAGACCAGACATTGTTCTGCTAGATCTGCCTCTTTTCCTTAATAGCAAGTACGTGACTGGCTTGAATATTCATTTAAAAGAGTGAAAAAAATGGCTTTGCAGAGCAGAATGAAATCTGTCATCCTAAGCATTTCATTGTCTGCCCTCTGGAGTAATAATAATCCTAATTATTTTTAAAGCAGGATTTCCTCTTTTCCTGTGTATGTCCTGCAGATTGAATTGAGCTCCAGGATTATCCAGCAGCTAAACCCTCTCCTCTAATTCTATAGGTATTTTGCAATGAAATTCTCTTTGAAGGTAACTTGCCCCCAGTCCCTCATTCAGATTATTGAGCATGACAAAGAGATGGTGAGGAACTCAAACTTAGCCTCAACTCTTCTTGAACAGTTCCCCTCTGTTGTGCTTTGTAAAAATATTTTTGTATCCTAGCCTGAATCCTCACATTCCATTTAGCTAGGGGTTTTCCATGTTACATAAGCCATTTCCTGTCTCTCCATCTTGAGAGGCATTCAAGGCAAGCTCCATTGCCCTTGTGAGCTGGAGAGTAGCTCGCTGATGGGAAGAACCACTTGTTTAGGGTCATTTGGAGATTTTGAGAACAAATTGTGATTAAACTTGAGATCTCCTGATTCCTCCTCCGTTACCCATGGTGCCAAATAAGTATTGTTTGGGATTGATTTTATTAAGACTTTCAGCTTGATTTTTCACTATAGAGATAAGAAAAAATACCAAAGCAAAAGGGGTTATTTTGCTGTGGTAAATTTATGGGGGGTATTTTTTTTTCCTTTCCTGATCTTTATTCTCCAAATTTTTAGTAACGTGATTATTATTATTTTATATATTTTAACTGTCACTTAGCTCCATATATTCTATTTAAGGAAATATGTATTAGAAATTAACCTTTTTTAATGCCTCAGAATTATAAATATGATTCTTTTGTCCTGTGATAGATAACTTCAGTAGGGTTTAATGTGGAATGAGAGTCTATTTTTCCATGAAGAAATTGCCTTGCAATGCTATACTTTTATTCTTTCTTGTCTTTTGAATATAATATAGCTTCACAAATTTCAAGGTGCGAAGAGTAAAAGGACATCGTACATGGATAATCCCCCTCCCATCCTCTTCTTCCCACAGGCAACCAACTTACCACTTTCTCATGTATCCTTCCAGAAGTATTTTATATACATGTGGTTTTTTACACAAAAATGGTAACAGGCGATATAGTGTACATGCTGCTTTTGGGGAACTTTCCATTTAGATTGTAAAACTCCTCCATGGGATTTTTGTTTTTACAGCCACTCCATGTTCCATCTTGAATTTACACACACATGCACACGGAATTTACCTAACCTGTCCTTTTTTTGGTGGACGTTAAGGTTTCTCCACCCTTTGCTATCATAGACAGTGATTCAGTGAATGACTTTACATGTCATGTTGAAAAGAAGTTCTTCGATGTACGAGTGAGACATGTGCAGAGACCTCCGTAGAGGGAGGGCTGGACATTTGCGAGTTGGATGCATATTCCCAGATTGCCTCTGCCAGGGTTGTGTGCTCTCCATTTACCTTGCATCTTCTTGCAAGCAGCTCTCTTCCCTTAGTACCAGGATGTCAGCTGTCGCCTGTGTTGTCACTGCACTGCCTCTAGCTGTCTGCCCCTTCTCTACTTTATTAACTCTAAATATGAGGTGAACTTAGAAATAAACAACCAAGCTGTTAGAAGTGTGTTTGAATAAGAGCATGTGGTTCAGAGTCACAGCCAGAGCACTGTCCAGTACCCATTCACTCGTTCAGCAGTGCATACTGACCGCTTACTGTGCTCGCCGTGCTAGGTGCTGGGCACAGTCTTTGCCTCATGAGTCTTCTTAGTCCAGTGGAGGGAAAAGACAGTAAACAGATCACGAACAAGTGACTTGTAGATAAATGAAATGTTACTGGACTTTAGTTTTTGTTTTAGTGTTAAAACCATGCTGCCTGGTTACACTATGGGTTAGTCTGCATTGTAGCCCACTTGCCTTCTGTGTGATTGGGGAGGAGGGAAGGACAGAACAGGGTCAGGGACCACCTCTCCTAAAGAGTGATGAGCAGATAGTTTATGGTTGAGTTAGTGAAAAATGAAAAGAAACTGTGAATGTAAACAGTGCTGAAAAGCGCAGAGCAGAGTATCCAGAGATCTGAGTTTTGGCTCTAGTTCTGCCACAGAATGACCACAGATGAATCACATGAGCTCTCTGGACTCACTTTTCTCTTATATTAAATGTAGGTAATGGATTAATTCATTATTTCTCAAAAATATATTCCTTGGAGCATTAACAAGTTCTGTGCATGTTAATAGGTGTTACTCAAAAAGAGGGTTCCATAGGAAGGCCACAGCTGGGTTGGCTTTATAATTGGGAAAGGCCCCTCCCCCTCCCCCCAAGAGAACACAGCCCTGGGAGCTCACAGCTTGGTAGGAGGATGGAGCGAGTTAGAGAAAGATGCCCCTTTCCTCAGCTGGTGAGAGGGCCCAGGCTGGATTCATCTCCCACTGCTGCCCCCGTACGGCCTGCACAGCATTAAACAGCTGCCATGTCTGTACTCCAGTAGGTTTGGGAAGTGGCTGAGTTAAGCAGATTTTCTTCAGTACAGGATGTCCCCACACTTTAATTTGCTAACGTGCTGCAGTTTGAATCACCCAGAGAAGAATGCACATGTGGCATATTTCTTGCTGGACCTCAGAACGTCTTTTTTGTAGGACTAGTATTCCTTGGAACACAGGCTGAGAAAAACTGAACTAGATCATCTGTACCAGTCCTTGTTATTCTAAAATTATGTTCTCACCTGTTTTATTCTAATACATTTTCCTCCTTTAACAAAAACTAAAGTCTTTACCACTACCACTACATTATCTCCCAGTTGCCGTCCACGGTTCGACATCCCCTTTGCCCCATTGCTGCATTACCCAGGGCTGTTTTTGTGGGGAGTACACACCATTCCAGAACCTTTCTCTCAGAATTACGTACACCTGAACAGCATTCGAGGGCTGTGTTTGTAAGAGGTAGCTGTCACCAGCATGACGAAAGATGTATCATGTTCAGATCTGCACCAGCAGTGCCTAATGCTCAAATCAACTGACAAATGTGTTTCCTTATAAACAGGTGTGCATGTACAGATTTGGTCATTGTTAGCTGGTAGCTAGTTATAACCTGTTGTGCTGTCTTCGCCCATGCCTCCTGAGTGTGAGGTGGGGAAGAGACCCATTTCCACCTGGACTCCCTCCTCCGTAGCACTCTTGAATCATGTAGATGGCAGGGCTGTGAAGAGACAAGTAGTTTACAAACTGCCACAGAGCCACAGGCACGGAGTGAATCCTTACAACTCTAGCTATCCTGTTTGTAAGGTAAAAGAGCTATGGGAAGAATTTAGTTTGTTTTAATAATATTAATGTCATTAATAAACACTACATAATATTTAGTAAAATACTAATAAGTCAACAGATTTGAAAAATGAACTATTGACCCTGTAAAAATTGTTTCTAATGTGAATGGAGTGGATCATGCAAAAGAATACCAACCAAATCCATTCATTTTTTTTTTTTTTTTTGAGGAAGATCAGCCCTGAGCTAACTGCTGCCAATCCTCCTCTTTTTACTGAGGAAAACTAGCCCTGAGCTAATATCCCTGCCCATCTTCCTCTATCTGTGGGATGCCTACCACAGGGTCCACACCCGGGATCTGAACCAGGGAACCCCGGGCTGCCGAGAAGCAGAACCTGCCAACTTAACCGCTGCGCCACCTGGCCAGCCTCCCAAAACCATTCATTTTTAAAAAGAAAGAGTATCAGGCTCCTTTGTCTGCCCCTGTGAGCTGGGTTTTCCTGCGCATCAGAAACGGCTCTCAGGCTCTTCCTGAGTCCATAATGTGGCAGCAGGAAGCAGCGTTGTAGCTCTCAGCTCTCTGGTGGAATACGCTCAGCATTCACACACAACTCACATAATATTTGTATTAACAACAAAGAAACTTTCTCTTACATAAACTTTATCACCTAAGAATATCATTGGCTTCCTCCCTAAGTAACTATGTATTTAAAACTTTCTTTTATAAAAAGCATTTTTTTTAAAAAAAAAAAAAAGCATTTTAATTATGGTTGAGTTTGAAAGTGGAATACTCATTTGAGTACAGAGATTGTTTAGAACTTAGGAAATCAACAGGGATGCAGTGCTCTATTTTCAAAAATAGCATTTCATGCTGAATTTTGAGTTCTCTCAAAAATTCCCTCACTAGTGTAAGTGGTTGATTCTCAACAAACAAGCATGTGCCTTGCTGCCAAAAATGGCTCAATGTGGCAGAATTTGTTCACATACTCAGGCGGCCACGGTCACCATGTGCTCTGTATTCTTAACACTAGTTAATAACTTTATGAAGCAGCGCCTTAGAAGTTATTGAAACTACCTCTGTTTTTGTTCTTAGTAATTTCAGTTTATGAAGGCTAATGTCATTCCCTGCTGTCCCGTTTGTCTCGCTGCTCTTACAGTCTCTGTAAAAGACTGTTTTTTTCCCTTTCGGGCTTAAGTACCACCTGAAGAGAGAAGCCTTTGAAGGCCTGGGAGACTGGCCAGTGCCCTTTGTCCTTCTGTCCACCTACTAAAAGGTGGCATTGTTAACCTAATCCAGCAGAGCCCTCACTCAGTATAAACACTGCTCAGTAGAGCCAGGAAGACTAATGGAATTGTACAATACATCATTTTCAGCAACAGTTTCAAGTGGATTGTACTTCATTTCCCAGAACACCATCTGTTTTTTCCTCATTTATTTAAATATAGCAAATATTTAACCATGATAAATGAGATATTTGAACCCAGTTCTGCCTGTCCCCACTGAGCTGCTAGCCACATGAGGCAGGACTGTACTGGTTTTATTCTCTTCTGAATGCCTAGTGCCTGCCATGGTGGCCGGCATATACCTCATCTCCGTGCCTCCAAGTGAGGCATTATTTAGCCCTGACAACTGTTATTTCCAGCCTGGAAAAGTAGTCAAAGGTTTTGGGTAATTCTAGGTACCTCTCTGTGAGCTAGATTTGCAGAAACTGTCAACCTCCCAACAGAGACTGTAAACTAACTCTGTAACTGCAGGACCCCAAAGGATCAGACAACACAACAGGTACCTCATGAAAAAAGTGAAACTTTTATCAGAAAAATACATTGATATATTCTGTTGCATCTTTGTAAGAAACATAAACTTTTGTATGAGCTTTACAATAAAATAATAATTGAATTTCACAAACGCGTTTTTAACCAGCATACAATAGCCATACATTTAGTTACCACATGTACATATTGATGGTTTTCACAGCTGTGTCTGCTCATTGTCCTCTGCTCTGTCACATCCTTGCCTCCCAAGTGAATTTCTATTTCTCTTTCTAGACTTCGAGTCAGTGTCACCTGCTTTGCCAAGCCTGCCTGGCTCCTAGCTTCCTTCCCCCCAGGACTGTAGATTTCTCTCTCCTTTAAGCTACCAGTGGACCTCGTCCACGTTTCTTTTGTGGTAGATGACAGACTACGTGCTACATGTGTTTCTCATTTGAATTATCTATTATACTAAACAGTGAGTCTCTCGAGGGTAGGGACTGTATCCTCTTTATCTTCCTGAGTATACTTCTAGCCTAGAGTGTTAAACAGTGGATTTTCAGCTTTCTTTTTAATAAGCTGGGTTTTTTTGTTTTTTATGTTAAATTACTAGCCTTAAACCCAGTACTAGAGAGGTTTTGGTAGAAACTTTGTGGAGAGGTTTTACCTTGTTCCGTGAATAGAAACTTGAACCAACTCTGTGCATGACTTGCCAATCCTCTTCTCAGTGTCAGTGAATTGTACGTAAAGATTCCTGAAAATCACCCTCATGCTGTGCGTTCTTTAAACTACTCCCTCTGTGTGTCGGATGCATTGTATTTCTACCATTTATTTCTACTGATGACAATGACAGTTTAAAATCAGCTTTCATGGTCTTGTCGTTTACTACCAGAAGTGGATATAGAGTTGGATGGATATGCTGGCCAGAGTCAGCCCAAGCTCAGAGTTGTTCTAAGGAGAGCAACTCCTTTCTGTCTCTAAAGTGTGTGTTTGAGCCTGTTTTCTCTGCAAATTTTTCTTTTTTTTGGAGATATCCTTTTGAACTTCATATATGTGTGCATGGTTTACCTATTTTTTTTAAGTGGCTACTTATAAAAAGTGTTATAGAATATACATATGTATACATATATATGTAGTTTTTAAAATCAGCATTGCTGTTAAGAGAGACTTAATGAACTCTTTTTTTATTTACTTTTTATTTTGACATAATTATAGATTCACTGGAGGTTGCATAGATAATACAGAGAGGTGCCATTACCCAGTTTCTCCCATTGGTTTGATGTTAAATAACTATAGTACAATATCCCAAAAAAAAAAAAAAATGCCAGGAAATTGACATTGGTGTACTGGGTCTGAATAGTTCTGTGTCATTTTATCACACGTATAGATGTGTGTAATCACATAATCAAGATGCAGAATTAATGAATTCCTTTCAATGCCAAGGTTACTTTTGCCAGTTGAGTTTCTGGGAGAAAGAAACAGAAGCCAAAATTTATATTTAGTTAAATTATGGGTTTTTTCATTTGGCTGTTCGGAAGATAATATTACTTTGATGTGTAACTATGGTTCCTGGTTGGAGGAGGTACAGAAAGGTGGAAGATTCGCCAGAACTGATTGAAGTTTGTTTCCCAGGTGTCTAAGCAGGCCAAAGAGTTTCTGGAGTATGTGTATGAAGAGCCCCTGATCGACATCCAGCAGGAGAATCCCCTGCTGTACCAACACGCTGAGCCACTGGCCACCGTGGTGCGGCTGCGACAGCGGCTGACCTCACTTCGAGCCTATTTGTTCAGCTGCCGGGCAGCGGTGGCCGAGGATCTGCGCCGCAGGTAAGTCACCATGTCAGGCGGTCCAATTGTTTTCTTTTCCCGCTCTGGGAGGGTGTTTGGATGATCTCCAAGGCCTTTCAACGCAGACTGGCCTAATTTCTGTGGCTCTCCCTCTGGGCTCATCTTTGACTTTCCCCTCTAAGGTCCTCAATCTGGTTGAGCCAAGCAGGATGAAAATTATATCTCAGCTTAACTGAAGGCTTTTAACTCATGGATCAAGTTCCCAGGACAGTGAAGATTTCTCTTACCTGTAGGTTAACTTGAGATAGTAATCATAGGAGTCTTCGTTGATCCCTTATGTAGTGTTTTACACTTTTCCCAATTTTAGTTCCTATTTATCGTCAGTAAAAATAAGCATGTTTGATATTTCATAACTTAAAACTATCTTTCAATGGGAAATAAGTAGGTGGTTATTTGCATCTTATTTCCCATACAGAAACAAACCTGGTAAATGATGTAGGAAGTAGAACTAGGATTAAAATGCAGCAGGGCCAGGATTTTGCCTCTTCATGTTACCAGTGGTGCAGGCTGCTTTTTCCATAGCTTAGTTATCTCAGAGTTCATAGAACACACAAGTCCATACCAGACTCAGATCCTCAAAATAAAGTGGAAGTTAAAATGTGCCTGCTCTCATCAAATTCCTTCTTTTACAGTTAGGTTTTATTAGCATTAAATTCTTAACCTTGGCATATACGAACTAGCTTATACTTGAAATAATTGTTGATGGTGTTCATGAGTCCCTAAAAATACCTTTTAATTTTTTTTGTTTTAATAGAAATGACCAAAAGCATATATTAGTCATGGTTTTTGGAAATAAGCCTATATGCATAAGAACCTTTGGAAAGTATTAAAGTGATACAGTTTGCTGTTTGAGATCCAGTTAGATCCAAAGAAACTGACATAACCCCAGGCATCTGAAGAAAACATTTAAAAAGAACAAAATGTAGATAGTGAAGAATACATAATATCTAGACAAGCTCTCATAAAATGATAATGAAAAGGCAGCTGCCAGAAAGCAAAATATTTCTCAGTGGTAGTCATTCTATTGCCTAATTGTCTTTCAGTAAGCACTAGAAAGTGGTCAGGATTTATTCTTATAAAGTCTAGGCAAATCTGAATTTTAAGAGATCAGGGCTTTCCTTGGAAGGCAGTAGAATTACATGTCTCAAACTAATTTGCCAACTAAACTAGATACAAGATTTTTAACATTCAAAATGTTTGTTTTATTATTTTCAGTACCTTTTGGCTTTGCTCAGAGCTTGTTTTTTTTGTGCCTATATTTTTAGATGATATGAAAATCTACACATGGGAATAGAGTTAGATACCTTTCTGGTATAATGTTTGCTTTAGTTAAATATGCCAAATCAGGGCACACTTTTAGGACTTAAAAAGGAGGTCCTCCCTTCATGTGGACGACTAAGAATGCCCATGCTGTTCCAGCAGTCTGCTGGTTTACCACTATGTGCGGTGCCTTATGGCCACACCACCAGGAAAGGAATGGAGAGTGTAGGCGGAAGGCACTCCAAGGCTGTGAGGACGAGGACAGTGGCCTCTCCTCTGTCCCGTTCGTTTGTCTCTCCTGGACTTGTTCATGGCTATGGTGTAGTGCAGTGCCTGGCTTGAGGTAGATGCTCAGTGTTAGATGGATGGAAGGAAGGAGGAGGAGGGATGGACAGACGGCAGAGGAATGCCTATTACAGTGCCACCTAGATCCCTGAGCAATAACTAGGAGCCCAAGTTTGAGGAAGCGGTCATCTCCTAATTCTTCTTTTTCTTATTTCTCTATATGTCACTTAGCACAGTATCTGACCTATCAGACACTGTCAAAAATAGTTGTTGAATAAATGAACAAAAAACCAAATTGAATCAGTCAAAAAAGATTTAGTTGATTCTGTTTCTGTGATACCTCTCAAATCTTTCCTCTCCTTCTCACTCATAGTGCCCCACCCTGGTTCAGAGTGTCTGGACTATTGCAGTATCCTGATAGTCTAACTTCAGTTTCTTCCCTCTCCAATCCAACCTTCACATCAGACAAACGATTAAAGTATACAAGTATGAAATTTAGGACCTGCCCAGATCTAGTCTAGCATAATGCTCTACTGTCTCACCTATCTTGTAGTTCAAACACAATGACTAACTCTCCCTCAGTGCCTTCTGCTGTGGGAATTAAATGGGTTTTTACAACTGGAGTATTTACAATAGTGTTTAGTAGGCACTCAATAAACACTATTATTGTTATTGTTACTAATACTGCCGTCTCATCCCAGAACATTCTTGTTTCTGGCTTTAAAAGTGTTTGTTAGGGACCAGCCCAGTGGTGTAGTGGTTAAGTTCATGCACTCTGCTTTGCTTTGGCAGCCCAGGGTTTGCAGGTTTGGATCCTGGGCATGGACCTGCATCACTCATCAGTGGCCATGTTGTGGTGGTGACCCACATACAAAATAGAGGAAGATTGGCACAGATGTTAGCTCAGGGACAGTCTTCAAGCAGAAAGAGGAAGATTGGCAACAGATGTTAGCTCAGGGACAGTCTTCAAGCAGAAAGAGAAAGATTGGCAACAGATGTTAGCTCAGGGCCAATCTTCCTCACTAAAAGAAAATTCTTTGTTAAAAGGTTCCACTTAAAAGCCACCCTGATGCCCTGTCTGTTGGACTCAATCCCCTCCCACCGCTGTGTCAGGAGAGGAGTGAGCCAGAAGCGGGTTGGAGAGCTGGCAGGCCCAGGCCTGCAGTTCCTGGGTCTGCAGTGCACACCTACCCTGGCATGAAAGCTGGTGGAGCAGGAGGCTCCCTAAGAGCAAAGAATGAGACAGTGATTTCTGCAGAGCCCTAGAGGAGGCGCATTGGTTTTTAAAAATTTTTTTGTTATTTTAGTTTCTCATTGCTTATATGCTATTAAAATAATGTTTGGGTTTACCATTTTCCTCCAACCTGGCACAGAGAGAAGTATACTAGTCACAAGCAGCTTTTTGGGGGGTAGGTGGGTTACAGGGTGCTGGTCTTCTTGAGGTACTTCAAGTCTTTTTGGTTTGTTTTGAAATATGACGATTTAGTGAAATATGTCTAAGAGGTTTTCTGAGATGTCTGTACTTCTTGCAGCTGTGCCACACTTAACATCAATTCTGCCTTCTTCAGCATCTAAGAAAATGACCACAGATATAAAGGAGAACCATTGCCCACCTAATATGCTAAAATTCCTGTCGCCAGAGAACCTTTCTTACCTATCTTTCACTTTTTAAACTGACTTTTTAAAAATGAAATTAGCCCACAGTGCCTTTAGAGATGATCAGCTTATCCAGAGGTTCCCTTTGTTTTACCTGAGGTTACAGCATCTAAAGTGTGGGGTTTACACAGTGAGAAGAACCCCTGGACACTCCTACTTGTTCATATATTTGATAGACATTAGAAGAGGGATGAGGGGGTGGGCAAGGGGAGCAAAAGGACAGCACCCAGTCTCCTGTAGTCATCGCAGGCGCTGGCCCGGCCTGGCCTTTCACCTCAGTGCGAGAGTAGCCATTAATCTCCACCAAGTAGGCCCAACATGCTGAACACCTGTCAGCACCATCTAAACAGACGAACGCAAACTGTTAATGCTGCTGTCGTGAGAAAACTGAGAACAAGCTGATGAATCGCATTGGCTCTCGGCCGCCAGGGAGCCAGCTTTGCATCGCCTTGTTAGGGAAGCCACGGTTGGCTTTTAGATCTTTTGTTATGACGACCGTCAGGTTTTCATCCTCACTGTTTCTGTTATTGTTGTTAGATGAACACCGTGTTCCTGAACCCACACTGCAAATCTTGACTGGCAGGGGTGTTTCATTTAGAAAAAATCAGTGTCTTCCATGAAGCCTAAAATGTTTATGGTGCTGACAGTCCGCTGTTTCTGAGGACTCCCAGATGGCGACCCTCTGGATTGGTTCAAGGCCTAGTTAACTTTTCATGAGAAGAATTATTTACAGTGTCCACATGTGAAGGTGCATGAAGAACTCTCTGGAGAATCTTAGCGCTGTGAGGACACATCCGGATCAACAGCTATTAGGGAAGTCTTTGGGAGGGACCCTAAGAAGCTCTGGTAGGGGCCTCAGCCCTTCGTGTCCTACTGAACACAGAAACAGTAGGATCTGTGTGTGTTAGTCAGAAGTCACAAACGGCACCTCAGAGCCAAATCTGGCCACAGGCATGCTTTGTTTGGCCTTTCAGAGATGGCCCCCACCAGGTTTTAAAGTTGTGAAAGAGTCACTAACATTTAAATAACCAGTTTTCTTGCACACACAGAATGAAGCCCTCTAATTTCTATTAGGGAATCAAAAGTCCTGATTGCAAGGTCTTCCCTCATTCCTGGATGGCAGCAGCCAGCTTCAGATACTGGGCTCTCCACTTAGCCGTGGTCTCTACTGCTCCTGTTGTCCCCCAGACCCACTGTCACGGGTATATAATACATTGCTGCCCTGTCTTTCTTGGCCCATTTCATTGATTTATGGTGGTACCTGGGCCCATGTAAGGTGATTATTATTTTTGTCAGTTGCAGAGTACTTTCCCATAAATATATTATTTGTTCTTTACACACGGCCCCTGAGATGGGTAGGACAGGTGGCATTAGGAAGAAGAGGAACAACTCGGAGATGCTGTGTGCCTTGCCTCAGGTCACAAAGCCGATAAGCAGCAGAGTCCACACTTGGAACCAGGTTTTCTGCTGCTTTCCTTCCCCTCTACATTTGCTGTTGATGGTGACGTCTCGAGGTCTCTAGACTCTTAAGAGGAACAGCTGTTAATCCTCCTGAAGCCTTGATTGAGGCCCTCTAGGAGAAAGCAGGCAAGGAGGGGCACATGGTGATGTCCCATGAGTGGGGAGGTGGGACTGTGGCACAGGCACTCCTGTACTCGCTGCTGGCAGTCAGCCCTGGAGAGCAAGGCATGACAGTCGGCTTGGCACCGACAGGGGCATTTTCTCTAGGTCACTGTTTACCAGGCCTCTCCATTCACTGACCTGTGAATTTAAAACAAAAATGTGCATAGCATTGGAGATTGGATTGGTGGTTACCATAGGGGCAAGGGGAAGGGGGGAGGGCAAAAGGGGTGATTAGGCTCACATGTGAGGAGATGCACTATAATTAGTTTTTGGGTGGTGAACATGATGTAATCTACACAGAATTGGAAATATATTATGATGTACATCCAAAAATTAATAATAAAACAAAACAAAAATGTGCAGGTATCTATAGGGTTGTCTTACATCTGTCTTTAGCCAAAACAGATTTAAAGCTATTTCTCACCATCATTTCATAAAAAAACATAGTAACGCCAAAAAAAAATAGGCAAACAGCCTCAGAAATCAAACAGCTTTTTAAAATCAAATAGATTTCAAAATTCATTCCACTAATCTTTTTTCTCATTTTACCTTGGACTGCTAAAAACATCACCAGACCGACCCCAGCTGATCCCAACTTAAGTCATATTTTCTCTTCTGTTTGCTGAAGGGAAACTGTCTAGTCCAGGGAACGACATTCTAGAAGTTAATGTGGGTGCGGGAGAGTTTCCCATTCTCTGCCATCAAAACTGATTTGGGGACTCAGGGTGCTAGTGAACCCAAAGTTCCTATTATGACATAAGTTTAAAATTAGTTTCTTTCCAACACTAGTTGGGGCTAATAGGTATTATTAGACCTGTTCTCTCAGTTGCTTAGAGCAGAACTGTGTCGTTTCTTGGGGGCCTTTGGTCCTACTTGTTTGTTAAGTTTAGTCCTTGGGTCTGACCATTCTGAAACACTTTAACACCTTGACCTGGGAGTCTCAAGAGAATAAAGCAAGCGATCCTTCTGCTTTCTAAGCCACCTTTTCCTGTCTTTGGTCTCACATTTTATTTGAAATTATATCCAGCATTAGTTCTTACTGAAATATCAGCTTTACTGAATGGTAAGAAACTTCTATCATAAAGATTGCCATTTTTATTAACATTATTTATCCTGGTGAGTACCAGAAAAAAATGAATGTGTGTGTGTATTCTGTCAGACTCTCGTTGCCTCCTCTTCCTTCCAGCAGAATTTAGCAGCTTGCTCAGCTCTTGGTCCAGTCCCCATAAATGTCACCTGATTTACTAAGGCTCCCTTCCCACTCTGTCCCTTGCCACCCCAGGGAAAGCTGGCTGTCTGTCTAGTGAGTTCACTGGAGGGGAGGGTAAGTCCAAGGATTGAAATGTCCTTTGGACATCTACTAGCATCTCAAATTTAATATGTTCAAAACCGAGCTAATATTGCCACCCCCCACCACCTGCACTCCTGCAGCAGACTTTCCCATCTGGCTGAACAGCACCTCCATCCACCCAGTTGTTCAGGCCACACACCTTCCTCTCACATTCCACATCCAGTCCACCAGCAAATCCTATCAGCTTCACCTTCAAAATATACCCACTTGTCACCATTTCCACTGCTGCCACCCAGGTCCAAGCCACTGTCATATTTCTCCTGGGTTATTGCAGTAACTGATCTCCCCTTCAGTCTGTTCTTAAGACAACAGCTAGAGTTAATGTGGAGAACAGATGATGTCACCCCAATCCAAACTATCTAATAGCTTCACTTCTCACTCCAAGTGAAAACTAAGGCCATGTACGATGGCCTCGTAACCCCATTACCTCTCTGCCCTCATCTCCCACTGATTTCCCCTCATTCACTCTGGCCTTTCTTTGATCCTTGAGCACACCAAGCAGGCTCCTATATGAGTTTCTGTACTTGTTTGTTCTTGCCCCAGATAAGTGCATAGTTTGCTTCTTTATCCCCTTTAGGTCTTAATGCAGCTGTTACCTTAATGAAGCATTCTTGACCACTCTATTTAAAATTGCAACCAGCATCTCTCCACACATACTTTCTGTCCTTTTCTCTGCTTATTACCATATAACATGGTATTTTATTTTGTCTGTCTCCCTCTCTTGGGCCATCATGTATGGATGTGGAAGTTGTGCTGTGCTCAACCTGTGCAGCCATATGCAGTGGCCCTACTCTCCAATTAGATGTAAGCTGTGAAAGGTCGTGGTTTTTATCTGTTTTGCTTACTGCTGTATTCCCAGGGCCTAGAACCATACCTGACATATAGTGGGGGCTAATAAGTATTTGTTGAACAAATTGATTAAATAAATAAAGTAGTATTACCAAGATTCTACCCTTTTAATTTGGTCAAACTTTTTTTTTCTTATTACAAAAAAAATACTTTATCATAGAGAACAAGCCACCCATTAGCCTACTACTTTGTACATATCCTTCCAGACTTTTTCCTCTGCAGATTATTTTCCCCCGTAAAAGTGGTTTCATACTGTACATACTACTCTTAACCCAATCATTTCACTTAGTATATTGCAAATATCTTTTTAAGCCAGTAAATGTTTGTCTAAAGTATGATTAATCACTGAGCAACAATGGTGTTTTGATGTGTGAGCGTACGTACATACCATCAATCTTGGAAGAAGTAAACAAGGATATTATTCAGTATACCCAACAAAAGATTGTGTGAGCTAATAATAAATGAGCTGGGAGAGATCATTTCGTAGTTAACACCTCCTTTTCTCTCCCCTTCCCTCACCCTGAAAGAAGTCAGACAAATGAGGTGGAGGGATTATCTGTTAGAGAAAAGATTACATGCTGTTGTGAATTGAACAAACTTAATTTAGGAAGCTAGCTTACTAAGAGCACATCTCTTAGGGCAGCCTAATTCTTAAAACAGAGTCTACACGGACTTGACTTGCTATGTCTCTGAACAGCTTATGAGGAATATCTTATAACCAAAATCTGAGATCTAAATGTGCAATTATTAGCTGACAAATTCTGGTTAATATTGAATTTTAGAAGAATAAGCCCATTTTAGCAACAATTTTATCACTGAATTAGTCTCATTAAAGACCAGTAATTATTAGCACTTTAAGTGTATAGATAACACTTCTTTAAGCTCAGCAAATGAATATAACTCTTTATGTTCTTTGTAAGATTTAATAATTAGCCAGACTTTGTGGCTAGTTTTCAAGTTAGCTAATTAAAAGTGTCATTAGCTGCAGTTGAGGCTTTAGTCTCAACAGATTTGCTGCATGAGTCTATCAGGACTCGGAAAGTACTAAAACACAGAATGTTAGCTTGATAGTTTTTGAAAGCAGCCACTCTCATTCTACTTCAAGAATTCTTTTTCTGTGGATGACTTCTAGAACTAAGGTTTAAGTCATCTAACCTCCTCCTGATCTCCTAATAGCTCGTCCCGCTTCCTTCCTTTTCTGCAGAGATCTCATTCAGCAAATTATATATATGTATATACCAACATTAACACTCTAAAAGGGAGCTGCAGACTGTCTGCAGAAGACAGTGTCATTCAAAACTAAACAGATTAATAAGCTTTGAAAAAGGAACTCTGGCAAGTTATATATTAATTTTATGATAGTGTATTTATAGCTTTTTATTTACTGAGAAATCTTGCGGAAAGTTAAAAAGTGACTTTATCTTATTCTGAGATTAAATGAAATATACATAAATTATCTAAATCATTTTCTGAGAGACAAAAACAAATAAAACTCACTGCAGGAAAAGTAGTATATTCTTGGAACCATTAAAAAAAAAAATAAGAATTTAAGCTAGGATTTATAATAACTGTGATATAATCTGCACTTCTATCATCAGACCCCAGAATAATCATAACCAAAATTACTTCCCAAGTATTTCTACTCTAGGCTTTAGATTGTTGCTAAGAAACTTAAGCACAATTTCTGAACGAGCGGGTAAAAGAGACCCTTATTTCCCATAACTATCTGCCAAGATATAATATCTGATGCAATCTTGCCACTTTTTTGGCCAGTGAGATTAGCAAAATGAGGTATCAAGAGAAATGATTGAAGCTTGTGTCTTCCACATGGGTTGCTATCGAAATATCTGCCTTTGATTTAAAATTGTTTTTCCATTAGCTGGGAGCAGGGCTGGACACTCGAGCCCTGTCCACATCCAGCCTCACATGACTGTGCTGGGGAGAGTGCAGCTCCCGGCAGAATCACCAGATCGCACTCCCTGGGAGGCTTCACGGGGCTTTTTGCTTATTTCTGCGTGGGCAAGTGTGCCCTCGCCCTCCCGACTCAGCACTGGTGGCCTGCCCTGGAGCACGTGTTCTTGGAGCACACAGTGCTGCTGCATGAATAGATGGTTTCCTTTTAAATTATTCCTGCGACCTCTATCCGTAGTCTTCCTTTTAGACCTTATGATTTAGAATCAAAATTGGAGGTTTTCCTTTGGTGTTGTGTTGTCTTTTATTTCATGCGTGTGGATGGTGGGTACTTTTTTTAGTCTATCTTACATGTGCTAAGATATTTCCGTTACAGATTTTTTTGTTTTTCCTTTTAACCATTGCATTTTTAGATAGTAGTTGTGCAACTTTGAGAACTGAGCTACAGGGAAATGGTGATGCTATTAAATCTGTCAAAATCCTGCACAGGGACTGCCCACTTCAGAGCCTGACTACTCCCTTTTGTCTCAGGAGCATCTTGGTGGGCACTAGTTGAAGTCCTCAGAAATTAGGCAGCTTAAAGGAGTCTGGCTTGTTTGCCTCGGTGTCCTGTGACAAAATGGCATGGGGACCTCTTACCTTTTTTGCAGAGACTGCTGCCTTAGATTTCATAGGCAACTGTGTCTGCATTTTTAACCCCAAGTATCAGCTACATAGCAAAAGAGCTCTGAATGTACATGACTTTTTTCCTTTTTAATTTTCATCCTTCCTCACCATTCTCATTAGAATGGAAGCCTAGGTTACCTTGTTGGTGTGTTGGGCAGTTCTAGAGATGATAAAGTAGAAAACATTGGCACTAGAAGTGATGGTGCTGGTTGGTTTTCCTGATGCATTAGCAGATTTCTTCATTGTTCATTGGTGTCAGAGAACTTGACAGTGCTGCCTGCCAGCAACATGTTTCCCTGAAGGGAGTGAGATATGGAGTTGACTCTCCTTATCGCATTTGTCCTTTGGCTCTCGTGTCAGGACCGACCAGGCAAACCTGCACTGGCATGCGCAGGGCTACCCTCAAGATTGGCCTGTCAGAGAAATGCTGTTGCACCTGGTGATGAGTAGGCCTGTGGTGCGGCAAGGTCGGTCACCAGAGCACAGAACACCCTAAACATGGCAGCCCCAGTGAGAAGATGAAAGGCAGCACCCTCAGCAGCGAAGACCCTGCACATCAAAAGGTTGCTAAGGCAGACAGCTGCCAGATGTTTGTAGCTTTCTGGAGGGACCACGGGAGGAATTAGTAATTACCTTTCATATAAGATTTTAGTAGAAACTTGAAGCATTTTAATTAAGAAAATACAGGGTATGTTTGGGGGTGTGTGTGTAAACATGTGTATTTGAAAGAGCTTCCAGCTGGGTCCCCGTCCACTTCCTCTAGGCCTTTCCAGAGGCGAGTTCTCGCTGCTGTTGTATCTGTAGCTTCTGCTTCTGTACTAGCTTCCTCATTGTAGCATATAAATATCCCCAGGTCTCTCCCATCTTTAAGAAAGGAATCTTTTCTTAGTCCTACATCCTTCTTTAGTTATGGCCCAATTTCTCTCCTTTCCTTTAAAAGTAGCTTCTTAAAAGAGTAATCCACAGTCCTTCAGCTCTCTGCATTCTGGCTTCCTCTTCTTCCCCTGAAACCCTTCTGTCCGAGGTCACTAATGAATTTCCATTGGCAGAACCCCGCAGGCACTCTTCAGGCATAGTGAGTCTTCTTAGTATGATTTGACCTTTCCAGTGCCTTTGATATTGTTGACCCTCTTTTTCCTTCTCAGAATTCTCTCCTTCCTTGACGTCTCTAATGCTGGCTCTTCTGCCTTTTCTCTTCCCTATCAAACTGCTCCTTCTCAGTCTTTTTCCTGCAGCCACTTGTTAAATAGCACTGTTTGCCAGGTCCTTGTCCCTACTATGTGCTGTCCTGGGCTATCACTCCTTCTCACGGCTTCACCTAACACCCATAGGCTGGGGATAGACAAATATCCCACCTGGACATTTTACAGACAGTTGCAACCCTCTGCCCCAACAACTGAGCTAACCTTTCTCCCCGAAGACAACTCGTCTTCCTCGTTCCCTGTGTCAGTAAATGGAACTGCCCTTTACCTGCTGGATCTAGCTGGAAAAGTGAATAATCCCAAGCTCCTTCCTGTTAGTCATGATGACCTTGTGGATTCTGCTGCAGAAATCTATCTCGTGGTTGGCCATTCTCTCTAACCCCAGGCAACCATTTAAATTCTGTTCAGGCCCCCATCATTTCTCACCTTGTTTACCAAAAAATTATCCATCCCTCAGTCTCTTCCCCATCCCCTTCTGCTGTCAATGATTTTTAAAGTCACAAATCAAACCTCGTCATTCTCCTGCTTGAGGCAATCCTATGGCACCCCATCTCTTCTGGGGTAGCTCTTAGCAAGGCATTCAAGACCCCTTGTGTCTGGCTGCATCCTGTCTTTCTAAGCTCACACTCTGCAGTTTCCCCTCCCCGACATGTACACAGGACAGCTCCTTCAGTACAGAAAGCCAGGTCCCTGTGAGCAGTGTCCTTGCTCTGATCTCTGTGCTCTTGCCGGTGCTGCTCCCTTGACCTGCAACTCCCGTCCTTCCACTTGGTCAAATTAATTCTGACTCATCAGCTCTCTCAGGCCCCTCCTGACCGGGTGCTCTGCCAGCTCCCCACCATTACCTATGTGTCTGTAGATCTCAGCACTCCACTCTGTGAACTGCAGCTGTTTGCCTACTTGTCTGCGTATTCTCTGATGTTAAAAAAACTCTTTTCTCCAAATCTCCAGGGCCTAGCACAATGCCTGTCACATGTTATGTATCCAGCATCTACTTATTTCAATGAAATGTGTGCTGTTTCAGGTTCTTGACCATAGTGACTAGTTGCAGAGGTTATAAGGCTGGACTTCATTTGCATTAAATTCATGGGAGATATGGTGATCACAAGTTGTTCTTTCTGACAAAAAATGCAAATAATCATCCATTCTTTATTGATTATGTTAATAGTGAAATTAATCCTGACATGACTCTCTTAAAGAGACACCAAGCTTTGCCTCCCAGATGTGAAGGGCTCCCCCAGCAATCCTGAAGCGGCTGCAAATGCATCTCTGCATCCCCTGCGGAGCCCTGTCCTCTCCCTGTCAGATCTGCTGAAGGCAGCACAATGCGACCTGAGCAAGCTCTCCACAGCCCCTGCTGCTACTCAGAGCTTTAGGAGAACTGGCCCCTGGGAGTCCCTGCTTGTTCCCCCGTTTCCTAAAGAGCTGTCAGAGGGCCAGCTTGTGGCACCTAAGCCTCGGCAGCGAAAAGCCCTTGGTGTCCCCAGATGGGAAGCCACTGTGGCCCATGCTTCTCTGGGCTTGATTCAATGCCATTTTCTGCCCTGAGCTGCCCTCGAAGACAGAGGCAGTGGGAAAGAGGAACAGACCGACTGCGGGAGAAAGCCTCTAGTGTCGGGCCCTGCCCTTCAAGCAGAAGAGCTTACCCTACCTCTGAATACCTGCACAGTCTTTCTTCTTTCATTTACATTAAAGAGCATCACTATAAAGGACACATTTTAATTCCTCTCAGGAAATTTATTCTCATATTTGACTTCCGTGCTTTCATGCTACAATTTCCATCCTCCAGGGAGAAGAAAAGCTGATTAGTATTATCTGTCTTAAAAGTCTTTATGTTTTACGGCAACCACTAAATCTCCTGGACACAACATCTTCTGCAGACACAATAGCTCAGTTCCTTTATCTTTTCTGCATAATTGCATTTTCCAGTTCTTCGTGTCTGTTATGACTGACCTCATGTAGATTATAGTGTTAGACACTGGAGAGTGATAGAGAGGAGACAGCAGATAAGGTGCTGCTGGAGGGGCCAGAATCTCTTCAAAAGGGAGAGAGAAAATAAACATGTGAAACATATTTACTCAGAGAGAAACACAAAGTAAATGCCTAGCTAACTTGAGCTGTACAGACTGTGTTGAAGGAGTATTAGAGGTGACTGTGGGCCAAAGTTGGTTTTTGTGAGAAGAATAATAAACAGTGTTTGGAAGAAATAAAGACCCAGCCTGGTAAGGAAAAGCCCAGAAATAAACCCATGCGTAGAGGGTCAATTAAGTTAGGACAAAGGAGCCAAGAATATACAATGGGGAAAGGACAGTCTCTTCAATAAATGGTGTAAGGAAAACTGGCCCATTATCTTACACCATACACACAAATTAACTTAAAGTGGAATAAAGACTTTAATCTAAGACCTGAAATCATAAAACTCCTAGAAGAAAACCTAGGTGGTAAGCTTCTTGGTATCAGTCTTGATGATAATTTTTTTGAATATGACACCAAAAGCAAAGGCAACAAAAGCAAAAATAAACAAGTGGGACTACATCAAACTAAAAAGCTCCTGTGCAGCAAAGAAGACCGTCAACAAAATGAAAAGACAATATACCGAACAGGAGAAAATATTTACAAATTATGTATCTAATAAGAGGTTAATATCCAAAATATACAAAGAAATTCATACAACTCAATAGCAAAAAAACAAACAATTCAAGTAAAAAATGGGCAGAAGATCTGAATAGACATTTTTCCAAAGAAGATATACAGATGGCCAACAGGTACATGAAAAGATGCTCTACATCATTAATCATCAGGGAAATGCAATCAAAACCACAATGAGATGCTACCTCATACCTGTTAGAATGACTGTCATCAGAAGGACGCGAGAAGTGCTGGCGAGGATATGGAGAAAAGGGAACCCTTGTGTACTGTTGGTGGGAATGTAAATTGTGCAGTCACTATGGAAAACATTACGGAGGTTCCTCAAAAAATTAAACTCAGAACTACCATATGATCCAGCAATTCCATTTCTGGGTATTTATTTGAAGGGAATGAAAACACTAACTTGAAAAGATATATGTACCTCCATGTTCATTGCATCTTTATTCACAATAGCCAGAATATGGAAACAACCTAAGTGTCCATCGATGGATGAATGGGTCAAGGAGATGTGCTATGCATATATATATATATATCTGTGTATATGCATATGCACACACACACACAATGGAATATTATTCACACAATGGAATAAAAAAGAATGAAATCTTGCTATTGCGACAACGTCGATAGACCTTGAGGGTGTTATGCTAAATGACGTAAGTCAGACTAAGAAAGATAACGTTTGTTGTCACCTATATGTGGAATCTTAAAAAACAAAAACAAAAAACACCCAGCTCATAGATACAGAGAACAGATTGGTGGTTGCCAGAGGCAGGAGGTAGGGGATAGGTGAAATGGATGAAGGGGGTCAAAAGGTACAAACTTCTAGTAGTAAAATAAATAAGTCCTGGGGATGTAATGTACAGCATGGTGACTATAGTTAATGATACTATATTGCATATTTGAAAGTTGCTAAGAGAGTAGATCCTAAAAGTTCTCATCTCAAGAAAAAGAAATTTTTTAAAACTAAGGTGACAGATGTTAACTAGACTTGTGGTGATAATTTCACAATATATACAATTATTGAATCACTATTTGTACACCTGAAACTAATGTGTCAATTTTATCTCAATAAAGTTTTAAAAAACTGGATATTCTCTTTTCTCATCAACTGTGTACATTGGCATATCCATCTCCAACGTTTAGCACAACACCTGGCATATTTTCAGCACTCACTAAGTGTTGACGGGATAACTGACTGTAGTACTCTAGTAAGGAAATTAGCAGTATGATTTGGTTTGTACATTTATGAATAATTCTTATATCCTGTATACCCTCAGTCATAGAATTTTTAGGATTTTAGAGCAGAAAAAAATTGAAGTAGCAAAATATTATAGATATGCTACCCTGCATTTGTCCCTGCTGTGGTTCATTTCAGTTACCGTCCTTCTTACCCTCCAGCTGACCTACATTTGTACAAACCAATGGAAGAGGAGGAAGCCAATCTTCAAATGATTTTCCAGCCTACTTACTTGGTTTACTCTGTCTCCATTTCTCAGCCCTACTGCCACATTGCTTTCCTTTTACTTTATTTCTGAGATTTCATTATTAAGCAATCATCTTTGAAAAAGATTATTCCTCCCATTCAACCACAGTCCAATATCCTCTATCCCTGTATAAGATTCTCGTCCATTGTTACCCTTGTAGCCCCACTGAGGGACTGTGTCTTAGGTTCTCTTTTCTGCACATATGTTTGGGTCTTAAGTCTTCTTGCAAGTGCTTAAACATATATGTGTGTGTGTGTATATATATATATAAATGCAATGTTATATTCTGGATTGCATCCTTGAACAGAAAAAGAACATTAGTGAAACAATTGGTGAAGTATGAAGAAAGTCTATAATTTACTTAATAGTTCATTTCTTATTTTTGATCAACATACCATGGTTGTGTAAGATGCTAACTTCAGGGGAAACTGGGTGAAGGGTATAAGGTAGAAACATTTCACAAATAGGGGAAATGTTAGAAACTCAAGTAAATGTGAGCATCCTGGTTATTTTCAAAACAGAATTTTTCAAGCATGAGAAAAATTGCAGAATACCAAAGCGTGCTTTAGATAACTCTAGACAGCGTAAGGTAAACAAGGTCAGAAGAAACAGCCTCTGCCCCTGCTAGCCCCCTTCATATTCAGTTTCCTGCTAGGTCCATCCCATCCTTTCTCGCAGCTTCTGGTGTCACCTCTGTGCTGACGTATGAAGTGCCCCCATCTAGTCCACATCTTTCAGGCCCACATTCCCAAGGGCCATCCTTGCTGTCCCCCGAACAAGCACTTTATATTCTGCACATGTAACTCTCAATTCTTTATGACCTGCCCTGTCTTGGCCAGGAACATCGCCATCCTGTCACCTAAGCTAGATACTTCAGAGTCACCTTTGATTCTTTTCTCCATTTTACCCATTCTAAACATTGTCACTTCTTCCAAAGGTCTCTTGTATCTACCCCTTTCACTGTCCCCTGGAATAGATCTTCAAATACCTTGTCAAGACTATCCCTGCCTGCAGTCTCTCCACCCTCCCTACCGCCTTCAGAAAGTGGGCATGGCAAAGTGCACCAGTGTCACTTTCCTGCTTAAAAAAGCATCGGTGGCTCTGGACTGCCACTGGCCTAAACGGTAATAGCCATCTGCCTGCAAGAGACATGCATTATATAGCCAGCTTGGATGGTCAACTCAAACCCACCTCCCTTCTTTCTCTACCCCCACCTCCAAGAAAGTGGAAGGAGCACAGGCCTTTGGAGTCAGAAAGTCTGGCCTTGAATCCCAGATTTATGACCCTGGACAAATTAGTCTTTGCCTCTGTGTGTCATTTTACTCTTATATAAAATGGAGGTTCTACTTACTATGCAGGGCTGATGTGAGAATTAAATGATATATGTCAAGGGTCAAACCCAAAGTGGGCTCCTTTTGTTGTTATTGGTACTTAACACTTTGGGAGCCATAAGGAATAGGTGTCTTGATCATGTGTGTCGCTGAAAATGGAAGTTAGTTATATCTCAAAGTCCCTCCTGGGACTGTGGTCTACCTTCCACAACAGGGAGCCTCTCGACAGCGAGCTTAACCTCTCATGGAGGAATCGAGCCTCTTCACTGTCCCCTACCCAGGGCACTCAGACTGTGCTCTGCCTCCAGCCACAGGTGCAGCCTGCACCACCAGAGTTGAAGGGAACCCAGCCTCAGGAACCATATTGCAGTTCTCAGAGTAGGAAGGCCTTAGTCTGTTCTCATCTGTGGATGAAACAGGTGCTTTCTGCAGAATTCTTCAGTGCCTATCATGCTTCTCAGGAAAGCCCCAATCCAGAAGATGCCTGCCCTGTCCCTCATGGGGAAGGGCTTTGTATAATCCATTTGGTGCCCTTCCTTCAGTGGCCAGCACATAGTTGTGCTTCATCACTATTGGGTGGATAGCAGGATGAATGATTTAGTCTCTAGGACCTGTCAAGCAAGGTATACTTAACTGAAAGACTGAATAATGAGTTTCCCAGTGAGCTAGATATTAGGCCAGTGGTTCTAAACCTTGACTGCACTAATCACCAGGAGAGTTTTTGTTTTGTTCAACACTAGTTTCTGGTTATGCTTTTGCCCTGTTGTTTTCTAAAAATTCCCCAAGTGATTCTCATAAACAGCCAGGGTTGGGATCCACAGTGTTAGACCATTCCAAAAATATGTATCCCGTGCATAAGTCTTATTTTCAGTTATCATGTTGTATTGTAGTTATCAGTTCAGATATCTTTCCCTCACTAGACTCCTTGAACTTAGGTACTGGGACGATCTTATTCATAGTTGCCTTCCTGGCACCTGGCACAGTGTTTGGCACATAGTAGATAGTCATTAATGTTAGTTGGCTAAATTGGTGGTTTCTTTCATTTAGAACACAAGAAAACTGCATAGTACCACGTAAGAAAAAGAGAAAATGCTAGCACCATGAGTTTCGTTTTGTTTTTTGGGGTGTGTGTGTGTGTGTGTGTGTGTGTGTGTGTGTGTGTGTGTGTGTATTCTAACCATCTACCCTTTGGTACCTATCTGCTTATCCATAATCTATGGTTTTTTCCCATTCACTCACTTTCATTTATCCAGATGCTATGAAACTGACAGCAGCCAAAAGTATTGGACTTTGTCAGGGAGTCCCAATTTGAAATATTTTGTCCCATTATTTTCATTTGTACCTGGGTTCTAAAACTTATCACTGTCCATGTAAGAGGATAGTTCATTGATGTCATATTCAGCACTACTATCCCATTAACAATGGCCATAGGAGCTTCCTGACAGAAGACACATGGGTTGCCACTTCAGTTGATTTTCTCAACTCCAAAACCTATTAATTTAGACACAGAATAATAGAGCTGGAGAGATAGAGACATCGAGTTCAGTCATCCTCATTCACCAATGAAGAAGCTGAAGCTGGACGGGTTTTGTGACTTGCCTGAGATGACACAGCTTGTTAGGGATGTAGCTCCTACAAGAACCTGGTGTTCTGGCTTTTGGGCCTAGACTGCCACACAGGACTCGTAGCACCTCCAATTGCATTAGAATCAAAGATAAAACTCTTACTTCCATCTTAGTATCTGTGCTAGGAAGAAAAAGATCTGAAACAAAGTATTATTGCAGGTATCTCAGAGGGTGTGGGGAGGAGGACTTCAAGAGGAAAGGGGAAAGAGAGAGGAAAGGATCTTGAATGGGACGTTGAAACTTGGCAGAAAAAGTGTGTGTTGTGGTAGCACCAAGTTCATTTGTGTTTCTGTCCTCATTTTCAGAATTTTTCCCAGAGAGTACCTCCTTCAGCAGATCCACCTGTACTCCCTCTCCGACCTGCAGCAGGTGAGCGCTCAGGGGGCCGTTTCAGTCTGTTCTCTCCTCGGGGAAGTGTTTTTGTTGACTGTGGCCTTGGTACTGAATTCTGTCATCATTTGGGTAGTTTTCTTCTCAAGCCCTGATAATCAGTTTCTATTCAGAATGGAAAAAATCTTAGTATAAAAAATATATTCCAGGACAATAACAAATATTGGCAAGGATATAGAGAAATTGGAGCCCTCATATGCCTCTAGTGGGAATGTAAAGTGGGGCAGCCACTTTAGAAAACAGTTTGGCAGTCCTTGAAAAAGTTAAACATAGAGTTACCATATGACCCAGCAACTCCACTCCTAAATATGTACCCAAAAGAAATGAAAACATATGTCCACCTGAAAACTTGCACACGCATGTTCAGAGCAGCTTTATTCATCATAGCCAAAAAGTGGAAAAGACCCAAATGTCCGTCAGCTAACGAATGGATACAGACAATGTTCGATATCCACACAGTGGAATATCTTTTGGCTATAAAGAAAAGTGAAGTACTGGTACATGCTACAACGTAGATAAACCTGGGAAACATTATGCTAGGTGAAAGAAGCCTGTCACAGAAGAATGTATATATTTTATGAATCCATTTAAATGAAATGTCCAAAATAGGCAAATCCATAGAGACAGAAAGTCAATGAGTGGCTGCCGTGGCCTGAGGAGAGAGGGGATAGGGGAGTGACTGCTCATGGTTGGGGTTTCCTGTGGGCTCATGGAAATGTGCTGGATTTGATAGTGTGGATGGTTGCACAATTTTGTGAATATACTGAAAACCACCAAATTGTATACTTGTAAAGATTGAATCTTATGATATGTGAATTATATCTCAATAAAAAATTATACAAGGAAAACAGATATAAAAGGCAATGAATATATTAAACTCTTTGACTTGTGCTCCAGCCAAACAGTTGGATGACTTTAAAGTTTAATAAAACACAACAGAGCATATGAGTCAAAATCATCTTTTTAAACTTTTGTTAGAGTGTGTCCTTCTAATGATCGACCAGCTTAGCAGCCAGGAAGAAAACCGACATTTTGTCTGTTCAACCCAACGTTCTGAATATGTTAAGCGTTGGTTAATCATCTAAATGAACAATTCATTCCCTAAGAAGCCTTTAGACACTAAATGAAAGCATTACTTTCCTCTCCATATAGCTATTGATTTTTTCAAGAGTCAATTAAAAAAAATAATTGTGACAACTTTGAGAACATCTCAAACTGCTGCGATTCTGTTCCTTCATTTGTTTTCTTCTCTGGCTGTTCTGCCCAGAAGCAATGAGGTCAGCTTAGAAACTGTGCAGATCCTCTAGTCATTTTTCAGGACTTTAAATTACCTTCAAGGTTGTTTTGGTGTTTTTCTTAACATAAGTCTTTTGTGTTCTGTTTGTCTCCGCAGAGGTAGGAAAGTTATTTTAAATGTTAGGAGTCATTTTAGAGCACTTAGTTGGAGAGGTCCAAGAGAATACCAGGATTTACTTTCTGTTTGTGCATCAAGTGTAACTGTTTGCGCATGTCAGCTCCCCACTCCCACCATCCTGCCTGCGCTGCAGTACACAATCAGGCAGCAGCGGTCTGCTGGCCAGAGTGGAAAGGGGTGTATTTTTAATTACGATTGTCTGGTGGTGGTCAAGGGGAAGGATTGGTTAAAATACCCAGAATACATTTATCTATTTTCTAGGACTCTACTGATCATAGTATCTGAGGACCCAACTCTGTCATTTAAGAAGTATGTTGAAAGGCACCAACATATTCTTGTAAAGGTGGTTTAAAATAGAATGGGTGGGCTCCAAAGTGAGTACTCTTTGAGGAAGTCTTTCAAAAACAAGTTTTGATACTAGATGAAGAGAAGGAATCAGTAATTCCATATTCATTTTAGAGTGTCAGAGGAGCCTATCTATTTGACATAATAAAGCCTTCTTTTTGAAGCTTTCCTGTACCCTGCTGCCTTTTCCCCCCCTTATAATAATCAAACCATACCTGCCAAGCAGCTTCCTTAAATCAGGGGCAGCCATATTCTTGGTGGGCCAGACCATTAGCCCCTGGATCCCCATAAGCAGCTAATCAGTTTTCAGCCTCAGTAGTAAAGTTATAGAGGCAATCAGCAGCTTATCAGACTCCCTGTGGGTGGGGGCGGCTAGAGGTCCTGCATCCATTTACTCAACAGCTCGCTCTAACCTGGTTCTTTGTGCCTAGCTTTAAAATCCTCAAACTTACCATATTTAGAGGAAGTTTAATTCAATTAATTTTCCTGCCTGGTTGGTTGAATTGGATTTAGCTTTTGATCTGTCTTCATATAGACTTTCAGTGCTGAAGGGCACCTCCACCCCATCTTCCCTTGATTTCTAGACAGGCGTGTTTTCTGGATCTGAACCGTTCTTGCAAGTATGTAAGGGAAGGGAACACAAGCAGAAAAAAAATATGCTGTTGCTATGTCACAGAGCATGTCACTGGTTGCATGTCACCCAACCTGACCAAGCCAGCCACAGCCCAGGCTGCCCTGTACCGCTTTGGCCTGTGTGGCTTCATTGCCATCCTGCTTCATGCCAGCTCTGGGAGTTTTAGTGCAAGTTGTTTTCCCTCATATCATTTCCCTCTTCACTCCTGACACAAAAGTCTATGAAAGCAGATCTTTCTATCATATAAAATAACTATAGAAAAATGAATTTCCGTTTATGAACTTTGCAGGAGAGAAGAAGATAAACTAAAGCAGGTAACTGAAGGGTTACAGTTTTCGATAATGGTTATTTAAATATCCTTCCTTAAGGTATAGACTCCTTTCTACAAATTTCTCTTAGGTGAACTTGACTTTTCCTGTTAGCTTTTATTTAAAAAAAATACAACACAGACATCTTCCTCTCCAAAAAGAAAAAAAAGGTAAGAATTTAATAAACATTGTAAAGGGGGATTTATAATTTAAGTATATATAATCTTAAAATAATATACTACACGAAATGCTAAGAATACCTAAAATAAAGATGCTGAAAGAATTCTGGTACCTAAACATTTGCAACCTTCTTACCTCTGTCTCTGGTTTCATTTTTGTAAGTGACAATCTGTAAAGTTTTAGCAGATGGACTCAATTCAGCAGTTTGGCTTAGATTTCAAGCTGCCTGAATGCTTCTGATGTCACATTCAAGACAGTTTTTCCCTCTTCTTATTATTTAAATTTACTAGTCTCTTTGCTCGCAGTCTCCCCTACTATCGTACACTTGGACTGAGGAAATGAAGAGCATGGACTGACACTACTTTGCAAAGGAAACTCCCGTTAGTTGTTCTAGGAGCCGTAGTCACCTGCCCACTGGCCAAGGGGTGCCACTTATTGGCAAAATGTGTACGGTGGTGCTGAGTCCCTAGTCGTCTGTTTATTTCACCAGTGATGAAGGTGCTCACTGGGTTTTACTAGCACATCATAAAGGAAGTGGTTGAACAACACATGGTCATTACCCAACTGTAATCAGCTGGCAGCACTGTAACATGTAACAGAGCCACATTCTCCTCCTGGACTAGAAACAGGCCACAGATGGGGCTCAAGGTCAGGGCAGAGGCTCTCCAAAGCCCAGGAGCTCAGAGGTGTACCGGCTTGAGTTATTCACTTCTTAAGTTTGGAATTTCAGATGAATTTCTGTTCAGCACAGTAAATATTGTTAAAAAAACGTATTAAATCCATGTTCTTTGAAGGTAAATCCAAGAGAAAATAAAATCTTATAAACAGAAACTTTCTTGCAGGAGGTGAGAATGCATAGTGGTTTTTTTGGTTTATTTTTGGTTTTTATTGAGGAGGATTCACCCTGAGCTAACATCTGTGTCAATCCTCCTCTTTTTGCTTGAGGAAGATTGGCCCTGAGCCATCATCTTTGCCAATCCTCTATTTTGTATGTGGGTCACTGCCACAGCGTGGCCACAGATGAGTGATGCAGGTCCGCGCCTGGGAACCAAACCTGGGCTGCCAAAACAGAGTGCACCAAACAACTACTAGGCCACAAGGCTGCCCCGATAGTGGTTTTTTTGAACTGACAGAGTGGCTCCTTGTAAAGGATTTGTCTGGCAGTAACTAAGCATATGTGAATGAATGGGCAAGTGTTGGTGTGTGGTTAATGGGAAAACTGAGGCACTGCCTTGTCAGAGCTTTCTTCTGGTTTGATACTTCGAGAAGGGGAAGTAGAATAGAATTTTCAGTCTGTGCGGCATTATCACAATCCATGGGAAATCTTTAAGACAGGCATACAAGAACCAGCTTCGCTCTGCTGAGGCAGTGGAGGAGTGCGGTAATGGTGTCATAGCGTTCTGCAGAGCTTTTTCCTTCCCTGTTAGGTATGTGACAGACTGGCTCCTCACTCACATCCCTTAGCTGTTTTAATGCTGATAAGAAAGCGCCACATTTTCCCCGTGGAATACATCGGTGTATGTAAGTTCATGTTCAAGAGATCGTGGTTGCTCTTAAGGAGCAAATCAGAACCCTGCTTTAATGTCATTCCTTGGACTGTGTAAGTGATAGAGTTCTCCTGGAGTTCTTTCTGCTTGCTGAAAGGAAAGGTGAGATTTAACTTCTAAATTTTGGCTACCTGTGTTCTTGTGACAGAAACCTAAGATGTGTATTAATGACTAACTCTTCTGGTGTTACTTACCTTTGGGTTGTATGTAAGTTAAACATTGAATGATTCTGTTTGTATGTGATTCATGAGAAGGGACACGGGAGGATCCCCTGGGTGAGGCAGTCGGTTAGGGTAGCCCCTCCCCTCCCGACACCTCACCCCCAACACACACACCCTCCTGTGGGACAATCTGAGGAGCTGATTTCCCCATTGTTCACCTTTCCCGGGCCCTAACTTTCCAAACTAGACCCGACCTTCAGGTTAAGGCAATTTAGATTCTAGTTAATATGAAATACACTACCTGAGAAGAATACACCATCATTTTGGCACATCCATTCATCTTATTAATAAGGTGAAAGTACAGCATGATATTTGAGGCAAGAGAGATTTCAGCAAGTAAGTTTTAATGATGAAAGAAAGATAGAAAAGTCTGGAATTTAGAGTACTAACTAAAGAGAAATGAAGTGGGAAAGATGCCAGAGAGGAGGCCCTCAGGAGTGTGAAGAGGAGTGAGTCAGGAGCACGCCACCTTTCTGGAGTCCCCTAGAATAGTCTGAACTGTTTTATGCTAAAGCAGTAAGCACATGTACTAAGCAACGGGCTTGTGCTCTCAATGAATCGATGGATGGATGGATGGATACACACACACATGCTATCCTGGGCTCACTAGTTCTCTCTCCCCAAAAGAAGAGCAAATTAACTGTTTCTAGCCTCAAAACAAAATATTAGAAATGCTGATCTGTAAAATAACAATACACAGAATTCTAAAACCAAATAAAAATCTCTGCTTTTTATATGTCAGAATAATGGTGAGTTGTTAAAAGTTGCAAACTTTCTGAACACCAAACACTCCTGAACAGCTAGCTGACTTTCCAGTTAACTCTTTCACCAGCTCCCCACACCATTAGCTTAGGAATTGTCATCTCTGTGACCTAAAGTGTGTCAGAGTTGGCCTCTGAAGACATTATGCAAGTGATGTTCCTACCTTGAAGGTTTTCTGGTTAGTGAGGACAGTCACCAAAAGGTGATGTTAAAGGCATTTTGAGGTCTCTTTTTAAAAACATACTTTGCCAAATTCTTCTCCAAGGAAGTAGTATGAGTTATTTTGCCTGACCCTGCCCCACCAAGTAGACACAGAATCGGGGACTGTCAGTCTCTGTGGGCACTGTTCGCAGAGTCCGTGGACAAAGGCCGAGCCCAAGTGGGCACCCAGTGCAGCTGCCCTGTCATCCAAGAAGTAGCTGGTGATGACCTTCATTCAAAGGCTCAGCCCACAGGAACACAGTGCGTCAGTCCCCACAACCCAGTCCCTGGTCCCCCAGCCTCAGGAGCCCGAGGAACTTGTATTCATAGCTTCTCAGCACGCCTGAGCCCCACACCATTGTCCACCCCGTGTTCGCGGGCAGGATAACTAATGAGGAGCATTCAGATTTAACAAGCAGAAAAACAAAGCGTGACAGCCTGCCTGTGTTGTTCTGTGGCGAGCGCCTGCGTCTGCTGTAGCCGTCACTACCTCAGTCCCCTGGGGGCAGTCTGGGGTGAGACGGGAACAGGCCTCCATGAAACATCACTACATCTGCTAGCTGCTTGAGCCAGGCTTGTTCCAGACAGGTGATGAGTTAGGAAAGAGGACCACAGGTTGTTGGGGGGAGAATCATGCCTTTTGAATAAGCGAGATTTTTTTGTTGTTTTTTTAAAATTTTTATTGAGATTATGATAGTTTACAACCTTGTGAAATTTCAGTTGTACATTATTATTTGTCAGTCATATTGTAGGTGCACCACTTCACCCTTTGTGCCCACCCCCCACCCCTCTTTCCCCGGTAACCACTAATCTGTTCTCTTTGTCTACATGTTTAACTTCCACATATGAGTGGAGTCATACAGAGATTGTCTTTCTCTATCTGGCTCAATAAACAAGTTTTTAAGGAGTGGACGTGTGTTCTGCTGTTCAGGGGTGAAGGGAAGGGGTTGAATGCTATTCTTTGAAGGATTGGCAGGTTGGCTGCAGAGCAAGTGGAAAGTCGCTCTTTCTCTGGACAGCAGGTGTATTTTGAGTAGGCACAGAACAGTTCCTTGTTTGTGTTCAGTCTCCCAGTGTTTCAGCTCTTGCCGGGTGAGGGGAGAAGGGACAACCGCTGCTAAGTGCCAAGGCTGGAGCTGTCTCTTGACCCCTCCCAAGAGGCCTCCGCCTTTGGAGTCCTGGTGATCATGACTACTAGTTTCTGCTGTTTTGGCAATGGGACCAATTAGCTGAGTGAGTAAAGTGGGTGATTAACAAGGTGGTGGTACAGATTGTTTTTTATACCAGCTGGTTAATCTTTGCCCAGAGAAAACTTTGTCCATCTGCAGACCCAGGCACCACACCCAGCTACACCCACACACCTGGTCCCACAGACGCAGTGGAGGACTGGGGAGGCGGGCAGGGCTGTGGTGGAGAATGTGGCTCGCTAAGGGCAAAGTTTGCTGTTCTTGGCAATCTGGCTCAGAAGACGACTGTGTTGTAAGTGTTGGATAGAGAGCCTCGTCTTCCACGTGAGAAAGAGCTGGCTGAGATGAGGATTCCAGAAGCCAGCCCTGAGCCCCTCAGGTACAAATAACATGGTGGTAGTTGAGAATGCAGCCACAGAACTGGAGGGTAAACCAGGGGAGTGAGAACCAGCTGAAGCTGCCCTTCTTAGGGCCTTGCCTCAGTCAGATAGCATTACAGCTGCCACGTTCTATTCATTTGAAGTAAATCACTAGGTCAGGCCCACATTTAAGGAGAGGAGAATTGGACTCCACCTTCTGAAAGGAGGCATTTCGAAGACTGTGTGAACATATTTCAAAACCATCATACCTGTTATAACAGCATCTCGTATTTGTATATTGTTTTACTGTTTAAAAAGCATTATTCCCAAAACAACTTTGTGAAATAGGTGGGTCTGCCTCCTTTTTTTTTTTTTTTTTTTGGTGAGGAAGAGTGGCCCTGAGCTAACATCCATGCCAATCCTCTATTTTGTATGTGGGATGCCACCACAGCATGGCTTGATGAGCGATGTGTAGGTCCACACCCAGCATCCAAACCCACAAGCCCCAGGCTGCTGAAGCAGAGTGCACGAATTTAACCACTACACCCCCAGGCCAGCCCCTTCCTTTTTTTATATACACTTTATAGGGAAGAAAACTGAGACTTAGAAGAGTTATCTGACTTGCCAAAGCTACACAGCTTCTATTAGGTGACTGAACCAAGACTGAAGCTGAGGTGTTCTGCCTCCTTGTCCAGCATTCTCTCTGCTGTGCTGTGCGAGCTGTGTGCATAAAAACAAGCAGCCTCCTGGGTTTATGGCACAGAGATATAAAGGGGAGAACACATTTTCAAAAAGCTTAAGGAAGGAGGAATATGAAGTCAGTTATTATTCTTGTAGTTACTTCCTGTAAACAGCCTGAAGGCCTAAGGAAGCAAAAGCTCCCTGTCATATATGACTCACAGGGCACAGCCTTGGGCCCCAGAAAGGCGTTTGGATACTTTTTCCTCACAGTTCTCTTGCCCCGGTCAAACTTCCCTTATGCTGCCAACAGCCAGCATGAGAGGGGACTCCAAGAGTCCTTCTGGTTCTTTCTTTCTATTTGATTCAATTCAACGATATGTGTTGAATGCCTTCTGTGTGCCAGGCACTGTGCAAGGAACAGAGGAAGCCGAGGTGAATGAGTCATAGTCCCTTCCATCGCTGAGCTCACAATCTAAGGAGAGAGGCAGACAAGCATTTTTTAAGTCAGTGGAGTGGGACACAGGGTACTCGTGTCTAACCCAGTGTGGCAGATTATATTTTGCAAAGATGGCCATGACAGTATCTCCCATGCCACTTGCTCTTCTTGTGCTGTGACTTTGACATTCCTCCCACACAGAGGGGGGTCTCTGTTCCCTTTCCCTGAATTTGGGTGGGCCTGTGACCATGGAAATGACGCTATGTGACGTCCGAGGCTAGGTCACAAAAGGGGATGCAGCTTCAACCTAGTGCTCTTTGGATGCTCACTCTTGGGAAACAGCTGCCGTTTTGTAAGGAAGCCCAGATTAGCCCATGCAGAGAGGCCACATGGAGTCATTCCAGCTGGCAGCCCCACTGTGTCCTGGCTGACAGCCGTCATTGCCACCAGCCGTGTCACTAAAGGTACCTCCACATGAGTCCCACCCACTCCTAGCCTTCAAGTCTCCTCAGCAGAGGCTGCCGATGAGGCTGTAGGCATCACAGAGCAGAGACAAGCCGTCTCTACTGTGTCCTGCCTGAACTCCTGACCTATAGAATCTCAGCATAACAAAACAACTGTCTTACACCACTAGGTTTTGGTATAATTTGTTCTCCATCAATAGTAACCATAAAACTCAGTAACTTTGCTGTCTGGGAAGGCGTCCTAGAAGCTGTGATTCTAAATTGAGATGTGAAGGTCTAAAGACCCAAGCCAGGCGGAGGGAATGGGAAGAGGACTTCCAGGCCCTGGTAGCCTCACACCCCACAAGGACCTAATCCCTGGGGTTTGTCATGGAGGCAAGCAGGAGAAAATTTCATTACTGACTATGACATTTCCGAAGCACATTCTGTCTGCATGCTTCAGGATTATTTTGATAGATTGTCTCAACAAAATATTCGTGGAATGAGTATGATGGTATCACCACACTTTCCCCAGAAATGAACGAGTCTGTGAGGTGCCTGGAGCTGCAAAGAGTGTAGTTTATAACCTTCCCATCCCACCTGTGCACTGAAACAGGAGCCCGGTTCTCTGTCCCCAACACTGGCTAGGGGTTCGCTCCCTGTTCTCTTCCTCATTCAGCAGATGCTTCCTGAGCACACACCTGTGCCCAGAGCCACGCTGGCGCTGCACCTGAGAGGCCTTGTTTTCTCGGAAAAGGACAAGTGGGTCTTGCTGATTGCCATCTAACTCCTGCGCTCGGCCTGTGTGCCAAGAACTTGTAGTCAAGGCTGTCGTGATGCTGCCCAGCCCAGTGGTGTCCGGGCCAACCATGTGCCACAGGTGCAGCTGGTCTTCAGGGGACAGAGGCTCACCGGAGGCCCTCTGGGCAGGTGTGGAGGGCTGAGGAGGCTTCCAGCACGTTTGCAAAGGCCATGCACTTGATGCTCCAGCAAGGGAACCGGGAAGCGTGGCACCCCCACATGACAGCATGTCTGAGCTGGAACCGCTGGCTGCCTGCGGTGTGGCCTGCACGTCCACCTGCATTTGGAACTTGCTGCTTTTCGACAGTATCTCCCCCATCTTTCCGAGAAGAAATCAGAAGGGCCCACTGGGCAGCTCTTCATAGTGTTGTTTATTTTTACTTTAATTTCTGGCTAAATCCTATTAAACCATCAACACATTTGCTCCTGAACTTTTAAACAAGATAACAAGATTCAAAACCTTTTGTGACAGCAGGGAAGATCTTTGTAGCACAACAAATAAAAAGTATAGTGAGCAGCTCCAGTTGCTCAGAAAGCTGCTGCAGCATTCGTAAGCCTGCACTTCTGGGGCTGTTGAACCGGCTTCTGTCACTCAGAAATTCACTCGCTTGCTGGAGCTGCCCTTTCATTTATGTGTCCGTCTGAGAAGAAAGTGACGAACCTCCATCACAAAGAGGCACTTGCTGTGCCGGGGCTGTGATGGGACAGGAGGCACAGTGCCTGTCATCCCAGAGTGCAGTCTCTCCCGGCTCTGTCCTGTACGCCAGGCACATCAGGAGGACAGCCAGCCCACTCCAGTCCACGTTTTAAAGGAGGGAAATATGGCTTTAGGAGAGGGTTATGTTAACTGATTTCTGCAGAGGCCAGGCAAGCGGCATCGTGACTGGAGCAGGCCCAAGGCAAGTCCTCAGGTCGTGATGAAAAACCAGAGAGAGCGTCCCCCTCCAAAGGAATGGCTGTTACTCAGTAGCCTGAGAATTGTCATCTCTTCCCGTTTTTCAAGAGAAGCCGGAAATCCGTATTTTTATGTGAAATTTCTCAATATTTAAACACTCTGCAGGCCAAACAAAACACAGCCACTGGTTTTGACCTCTGCTTTATAACAGAGAATGCCTGCTTTTGTTCCACCAAACTAATGAATGCTCAATTACGAGAAGGAATTTGGAGGTTAGTGTTAGATTGTGCTTCTCAAAAGCCTGCAGACCCCATCCCAAACCCTTGAGGTACTAATTGACAGACTTGCACAGGCTGACAGCTGGGCTCGAAAGTGGACACACACAAGGAAACAGGCAAGCTATTCCAGGTCACTTTGCAAGGTCAGGGAAGCAATGCAAACATTAGGAAGGCCCAAGACAAAGGTCAGGTGGCAGCAGAAAGCCCTCCATTTCCTTGAGCTGTTGGTTAATAAATCATATTCAGAAAGGTTCCAGACTCCCTCTCTCTGGCACTGCTTTGTGAGGTGGAAAATTAAGTAGAAATCAAAATGAAGATGGCTGTCAGGAGCTTTTAGGAGACTAGCAGACCAGTGTGAGGCCAACATGGACACAGTTTCTGCCTGGAGCAAAGTTCTGCAGAGGGAGCCGGGCATCGCAGAGGGCCTGGAAGATGACTTGTTCACATAGGAGCCTTAAAGCCCGCTGCCCACGTCCAAAAGCCAGCTCACTCCCGACTCACCAGGTGACCCTGGGCAAGTCAGTTCTCTTCCTACCTCGAAGAGCATTTCCTCTCTGGAGTGGGGATAACAGTAGCACCTCCCCGAGAAGGTTTTGTGAGGCTTAGGTGGTTACTGTGTGTGAGTTGGGATGGGGTCTGCAGGCTTTTGAGAAGCACAATCTAACACTAACCTCCAAATTCCTTCTCGTAATTGAGCATTCATTAGTTTGGTGGAACAAAAGCAGGCATGTGGGGTGCAGGAGGCCTGAGCTTCCCGAGTAGTGGAGGACTGGTTCCAGTGCTGCTGTGAGACGTGCCTCTGGCGTAAACGGCTCCCTGTCACTTTCTGCAGCATCACCAGACACTGCATCTGTGGACACGAGATTGCAGCCCTCTCCACTGAAGTCAAGTTTGCGACACTGCAGTCTCGCCCTCAGATTCTGCAAGCGTGTCTGGGCCCCGGGATCCTGCTGCCGCAGTAGCTGCACAGTCACCATGCAGAACAGCACCCTGGTGGGGAAAGCAGAAGAACCCTTGGTGGGCTTCCTTCTGCCTCCTAGACCAGACCTCCCCAATGGCCCCACAGGGGAATTGCGCCTGGAGAGCCCCCACCACTTGCCTTCCTGGCACTGAGATCCGGCAGGGCCGTGCTAGGGCTAGTCAGGCACTGCCCTCCAGCCTCGCTGCCTTCCTCAGACCTTGCTGAGAGGCCTTCAGAGCTGGGACCAGGAGGCAGGTTTTGGCTTCCCAAAAGAGGTGGGCACCTCCAGCACCTGTCTCTGAAGAATGCATGTCAGTTTGGTGGGTTGTAGACAGATATCTTTTCAATTTTAACAAAAAGCGTTCTTTCTGTAAATTTTGTAGAATCATAGAATATATATTTTTTGTGCTTAAAAAAATATATTGAGTCCACATTATTTCTGCAGCTAAAGAAGGGAGGAGCTGACCAGACTGAAATGGTGGCAGAAACAGAGGGCTCCTGTCCCTTCCCACCTGCAGGGCAGTTGTGGTAGCTTGTAAAGCACAGTAGAACTCACAGAGCCTCTTCCCGGCAGGAGGCGGAGGCCCTGCTGCGACTCTGATTGGCTTTCTAGCTTCCTTAACACTGAGCTGGAGGGAGGCTGGGCTCAGGGCCTTTACTCTTGGAATTAACTGATTGTGTTTAAATTCCATGCATCTCCCTGAATGCACATGTTCCGTAAGTCTTAGGAGTGGAAACAGCTGACCTCTGAAAATATCCCCACCCTGTCACTTCTCGTGGCTTTATAAAAAGCCAAGGGTTTTTTAAATGGATTTTTAACTTAACCCGCATAGGAATTATTCTCAGCCCTGTAAACCTGTGTGTTGAGGATACATGGTATCTTTAAGCGACAGCTTCATACAATACAACCAACTTTCGACCCCTTTTTTCTCCGGCTTTGGCTTTGTACTTTGTTCCCAAGAGCAAAATCGCAGGTATATTTGGATGGAAACCTCCTCCATCAGTTTACCTCTTGGGTCCTAAATTTCCTCATTTGTGAAGTGAAAAGTTTGAATTAAGCAATTTTTACAGCCCTTTTCTGCTCTAGGCCCCTGCGTCCACAATTTTGTCATCCTTTAGAAACAATTAAATTGTAGAAGCTGCACGTCTACATCCTGGGGCTTCCTAGCCAGTTTTCATAGAGCAGCCAGGCTCTGGGCATAGCAAGGAAGCTGGGACGAGAGCCAGATCTCAGCTCCTTCACTTCTAAGTGACAGATGGCAAGATTTCCGTTTGTCAAAGGTCAACTGATGTTTTGACTTTTTGTCATTAAAAGGCAATTTTAAGCATTTTCAGGAGTATGATCTGAAGGACAGCTTACAAAAAGAAGTCAAATATACTGATTTTATATATCCCTTAAAGACAGATAAGTTGTCTTAATGCCTTACTGGCGGTGGCAGTTAGAGGAATGCCCAGCACACAGAAGTTGGTCAGTAAGAGTGGGCAGAAGGTGCAGTGCCTCCCACTGGCCTTGTGCTGAGGCGGGCAGCATCGATCCACTCACCTGGGAACTATAGCTGGAGTTTGTGTCGGGGCTAAGGGCAGAGCCCATTGCAGCTCAGGCACATAAGGGGTAACGAAAGGATGAGGCGTCCTGGGGAAGGTTCAGGCCTGAAGAAAAAGATCAGGACAGGGTGATGTGAATGCATTCCTGGCTGGAGTAGAGGTCAGGGGTGCTGGCAGAAAGCAGTCCAGGCAACTGCAGGTGAAAAAACTGGTGATCTGAGTTTCACCTTTTTTTCCTTTCTCTGCCTACTGTCTGCTGGGGCAAGAACTGTTCCTCCGACAGGCAGCAGAGGAGCTGGAGGGGCCAGGCCTGCTCGTGCACTCGCCTTTCACGGTACCTTGCAGGGGGAGAGCAACATTCAGAAAACCACAGCCCAGGGTGGTAACAACAGTTCATCCTTTACCAAGGCACATGATATCTCCGGCACTTAAAATCTTTGTCTGTAAAATGAGAAAGTTGTACTAAATAATTAGATTAATAATAGCTACTTTTTATTATATGCTCAAAAAATGTTACTTTTATTATTGAGTGCTTACTTTGGGCCAGACCCTGTTCTCAATCTACATGCATTATCTCACTTGACCCTCACAACAGCCCTCTGAGGTTGGTACTGTTATTATCCACCTCTGACAAATGAGGTGAACTTGCCCAAGTCATCTGGGTATCGTGGAGGAGCACTCCTCTTTAGCACACACCCTTTTGTCTTTTCAGTTTTGTGTGGAATGGTTCAGACTTAGGAAACATAAACAGTGGCAAATATGACCAGCTGCCTGAGTGCCCCTGCATCAGGAGGCTTCCCTTTTCCAGCACATACATCTGAACCGCCACACAGTGCTATTTCCTTCCAGCACCAATATTCTCTGTTCCTAGAGACCCACCTGGCAGCAGGGCCCACCCACCACTGCCACTGCAGAAGCTCCAGCAAGCCCTGCACTGGGTGGAGGAGGGAATCACAGGACGAGGAGGGAGGTGTGGAACTGAGGAAATGCACCCACCACCAGCCCGGAGTGCCAGCACCACGCATGGCAAAAATCCCAGCACCCCGGAGACTGGCTGGACATGCTGTGATCGTGATGCAGGCACTGCTTCCTGCCCACAGTCCCCCAAACAGGCCATAGCCCTTACAATTTTTAACCACTGCCGTGGTGGTCAAAACATTTCCATTCTGTTTAACCCAATGACCTGTTGTCATCAAAACAGCAAAATTCTAGAACTAAAGGACTGGATAACCCAGAGAATATATTAATTTATAGTCCAAAAGGGAAAGCAGGCTAATTACGTGTGGATTTATGATACTATGGATTTGTTTTTGTTTTGTTTTTAAAAAGTTGGGACTTAGCATATTCTATATTCATGGCTGTGGCTGGCCTGCGTCAGTGTGTGTTCATGCGTTCATACCTAGTCTGATTCCAGAAGGGACTATTGTGGTGGAGCCCCCATCACTCTCTCTCCTGTGTATGTGTGTGTGTGTGTGTGTGTGCGCATACCTCCCCCATAACTCTCTCTTCTGTGTGAGTGTGTGTGTTTATAGCTCCCCATCACTCTCCTGTGTGTGTATATGCATAGCTCCCCTGTCACTCTCCCTCTCTCCTGTGTGTGTGTTCATAAGTGTGACTGCTTTTGCTTCCCATCCCTTTCCATTGGTTTGAATCATTGGCATATACACTTCTCAAGATGATTCTTTGCTGCTTGGGACCCTGCATGCCTGGTTCTGCTAACATCCCGCCCACAGACTGTGGTTAGAAAACCCACTCTTTTGGAATTGCCTTCAGCCTGAAGGTTCCCTTCAGCTACTGGAAGGTTAGAGAGCAAAAATCTCTGATGCAGCTGACATTTTAGGTGTGTATATAATTTTCCAAATTGTTGGCTACTCAGCTCTTGGTCAGTGGTCACAAAAGGAATTAGCCACCCTCCCCTTCTCCCCTAAAGCCTGAAGAAGGAAGGGTGTGGCCTGGCTTTGGCACAGTGTCAAATGCAGCAAAGTGGTACACTTTGGCCACAAGGACTGTGGGGTGGTGGAAGGGGCCAAAATAGCTGTGGCATAAGTTGGCCAAGATATTAAGCAGATCTGAGTTTAATTTAAGAGAGAGATAACAACGCTTTTTTGTGTTCCAACTGGCGGCTGCTTCCTCTGCCTCCACGGGACCAGGATTTCAGCCAGGAGTTAGCTCACAAGGGCATACGGGCCCTTTCACAGTGAGACGTGTAACGGTCTTTGCACAGGCTGTCATACTGGCTGGGCAAAATGGAGTGAGAATGAAAAGGCACATGGGGATCGGGGGAGCTGAAAGTGGATCAGGAGGCTTGCATTCCTCCTGCGAGTTTGCTGCAGCCACGTTGCCCAAGCCCAGAATCGAGGGGCAGGCAGTCTGTCTCCTTGGGATCAGGAAGGATGTGGAACTCAGCGACTGTGAGGTCTTGGCCCCTGCTGTGTCTTCTGGTTTGTTTTGTTAGCAGGAGCAAGTTACTCTAGTTTCTTGCTTCTGGGGTTTTCTTCTGCACACTTAGAAGCTATGAGTCTCCACTTCACTGATGGCACTGGGGTGGATGGAATGGGATAATGAAAGGGGTGGAGTGAGAAGTTGATTCAGCTGCTTAGAATGAGGGAGGCAAAGCAACTTCAGACCTCGGAGCTAGCTTCTGACTCCATTGAGAGTGGGGAGGGAAGAGGCGCTACAAGGATTGAAGTTCTCCAGGTCTGGGAGAGAAGCTAAGCTTTCTGAGGAACTAACAGGGCCAGCTGTGCTGGTTAGGAAAACCAGCTTAGTGTCTGAATGACTATTTTGTTACCCATGAAATGGTTAACAATGGAGGAGAAGCTATAGTATTTAGAAAAGTAATCAATGAAGTGTAACCGATCAAAAGTGATCATAAGATATACATAAAAATGGTTAAAATGGTAAATGTTATATTAGGTATATTCACCACAATGGAAAAAAGATGACTCTCTTCTTAAATGATCCTGAGCACCTCAGGAAAGTTCCGGCCCTCCTTGACTTATAGACTATGTTTTACAACCTTTTAAGTATTCGTTAAGTGCTAGATACCACGCACTGTGATGCAGTGAATTAAAAATAAGTGTAGACAAGACATGCTCTAGGTGGACAGTGTGCTGAGAATGTCCTCTGAACCGGAGGAGAGATCCATTTAGGAGAACATGGCCAGCCCCTCACACCCAGGACCTAGAGGGGTCCCCCCAGTGGTGTGTCCTCAGTTCCTAGGCTGAGAGCAGGGAGGGTGCGATTTTATGATTCTTGCCATGACTATGTTATGCGTTCTCCCAAAAATGTCACTTGAGTTACTTAGTTCTTAGGCCTGCTCACAGGAGCCTTTTAAAATAGTCCATAAGTAAAAGATTCAACCTTGAATGTAAGTCAGTTTATCTTATCCATCCTGGCCCCGACTAAGAATAGTGCCTGGACAAGAGGAGGTGCCCTATAAATATGGGGTGAGTGAATAAATCAGGTCTAGGAGGGGAACATAGGGTGAGAAGGACTCAAGTGGGGTTTCCCATTAATTCAAGTTCTGTTACTGCGCAAATGAGCGTTTGTGAGTAGAAGACCTCACTGACATTTATCTTTTGTTTTTCTTTAGGGCTGTTTGGTCCTGAGTTCAAACAACTGACCTTCCAATAACCCTTTAAATAACCATGGTCTGTTGGTTAGCTACGGCATGCCCTCTGGAAGGCAGTTAACATAATGGTTGAGGGCGTAGAGTCTGGAACCAGACAGCCTGGGTTTGCATCTTAGCTGCACCCCTTAGCAGCTATGTGACCTTGAGCAAGTGCCTCAGTTTCCTTATCTGTCAAATGGGGGTAATTAAAATACCTATCTCACAAGATTGTGAGATTGACTTACAAATATGTGAAGTGCCTAGAAGAGTGCGTGGCATGTGGTGGACGCTCTGCATGCTGTTGACAGTCCCTCCGTGTAACACTGACAAGGTCCATTGACTTAGGACACCGTCATGAGGCTTCATCATGCACCCTGTGACCACAGGTGCTATCTTTCTCAATTCGTTTTACTCAGAGCTGTTCATGAACAGCAAGAACACCTTAACTGACATTAGAAACTCTGAATGTTACAAAGGGGATTCCTTCCTGGACAATTTGACGTTTATTTCACATCCTATTTCTACCATTATTACTGATCTTTTCTAGCTTAGATTGCGTCAATTTCTCCATCTCTGAGACAGATAATAATTTACCTTATATGACTGATAAAGAAACTAATAAAATACAGATTGAAATTTTATTGAAGTACATTAGCAAACTATTAAGTATAATAAAAATGCTTTTTCAAATGGCCTAGCAGAAATCACTGACACTGGCATTTAAAAATATATATATATTGAAAATAATAGTTGACTTGTTAGTAACCATACCCTTTAAAAGCAAAATTATAAAGCTAAGTGACAATAGCCCAATAGAAGAAGCAAAAAAGACAGTATGTAGCCATTGTGAGATAGAGCTGAACTCAGAAATCAGCGTGGTGGGTGGCACTACTAGTGACATTGCACTTGAGAAGGATGGTCTTTTCTATTATCAGGCCTTATAGCATGTTCTTAGTAGTAAATTACTTTGTATGTTAGTGTGCACAAATATATATGCAAATTTGTTATACACGGGAGGAAATGGTGTCCTTTTCATGATTTGAAAATTCCTGGTAACCCGTTTTATTTTAACACGTGCTTGTTGTGCTGCTGATATTACCTTGTGACAGGAATTATGAGTACTACAGCCAGTTTGGGATTCTTAAAGAAAATGAAAGAAAAACAAAGAGGACAAAGTAATAACCTGCGAATGGGGAAGGGCTGGGGTGGCAGGAGGAAGGGAGGAAGGCAGCTTGGCCAGGAGTGGCCTAGCAATGGGGGAGGAGAGGGAGCCGCTGCCTCAAGATATGTTATTTTTACTGTGGCTTCTTGCTTCTCTCCACCCCCACCTCTTCCAGTCTGAGCTGTGAGTACAGTTGACTTTTCACCGCAGAACTTGGCTAGGCCTCCTCGGGGACTTTCTCTTTCCCATCTTTCCATAAATTACAGGTTTGCACATGAGAGCAGAACAGATGATTCCCATTATCTTTTGGGTTGGGTTAGGATTTTTTTTTAAACCTCCTTCCCGTTCTTAAATGTGTATCCTCGTTCAGGAAGGTGGAGCTTTTGTTAACACAGTGGCCCATCCACCAGCAAATTGGTCCCCTCCTCCTTAATAGGATGGCTCTCACCTGGTTTCCTTGACCCCCCCTGACTGCGATGGCTTGCCTTGACCTTTAAGTGCTCCAAGGAAGTCATTGCTCCAGGAGAGCGGGCCTTGTCAGGGTTGTTCACCCATATCCCCAGCACCTGGAACAGCGCCCAGCAGGCTGCAGACTCCCCGTGAGTGTACAGGAAGATTTTGCTCCTTATTTTGGTGGTAAAGTGACTTTTCTAGGACACTGTTGTACTTTCATAAATGACCCATTCAGATGACTGTAATCAGACAGACTCGGAAGAGTTAATTTACCCCAGAGCATAGAGGCCATTTATAGGTAGGTGCAGAACTCACTGAAATCCAGAGCACTGTTGGCAATGAAGGTCTCTCGAGCTCCAATCCTGGGCACTCGTTTTGATTAGATACTGAGACCAGATGCAGACTCAGTAAAGGAAGGGGAAAGGAATTGACTGCATTGCATCTGAGCTTAATCTGCTCTTTTTGGTCTCTTAAAGTACTCAAGCTAAGGCTTCTAGAAGAAGTGAGTACTAAAGAAAAGGTGCAAAGGAAAATTAAAAGATGTGACCAAAGTCCGCTTCCAGGACCTGGAACATTCTACTGCTTGAGTGAAGGAATTTTCTTTTTTCTTTTTTTAATTTTTTGGAGATTGGCACCTGAGCTAACAACTGTTGTCAATCTTTTTTTTTTTTAAAGATCACCTGAGCTAACAACCTTTGCCAATCTTTCTTTTCTTTATTTTTTCCTGCTTTATCTCCCCAAATCCCCCCAGGACACAGTTGTATATCTTAGTTGCACGTCGTTTTAGTTGTGTTTTGTGGGATGCTGCCTCAACATGGCCTGACTAGCAGTGCCATGTCCGTGGCCAGGATCCGAAACCCTGGGCCGCTGCAGCGGAGCATGCGGACTTAACCGCTCGGCCACGGGGCTGGCCTCAGGAATTTTCAAAAAGTGTCCTTGATGGTGTGGGAGGAAGAAGAGAAATAGGAAAGGACAGATAAGATTTTTAAGAAAGAATAATGTTTGATGCAGAATTCAATAGAGAAGTGGAGAGACCTGCCTGAAAGAGCAAAGCAAATGAGGATGCTAATTTGGCCTAATCAGAAGAGAAGCAGCCCAGCAATGACAAGGTCCCTAGAGAAAAGGGAGGCAAGTTACGAGTGGGGGATCGTCACGGCAGAAGGGAGAAGCTGAAGTGCTCAACCTGAGATGCTGGGGGAAGGAACAGCCAAAGTTGAGCAGAAAGAAAGGGAAGGCAGTAGAGATGTTCCAAGAAGTAAGTTGTCGAGATAGAAGAGACTATCCTACAGTGAATGGACAGGGACCGAAGACAACAGGTATTTGTAAAATCCAGGTCCTTCTGAGTGAGTCCACCATCAAGATATACCCAGTATAGGGTCTAGCGATTGCCATAGATTTCCAATATGACCTTATCTTGTAGTTTAATAAACTACACATATACTTGTCACTATCTCTTGCCCTAACCTTGACCAAGATCTACTAAATTAATACCCTCTCTTTCTACTTGACTACCCTGGCAGCACTCTTGTTCTCTCTGTACTAAATATAGTTCCAAGGACAAAAGGGATGAGACACATGAAAGGCAGCAGCTTAGGATACGTTAATGTATGTCTTTCTTGTTCAGACTGACTAATCCATCTCAGGAGCCCCCTAGAACCACTGCTTTTTGATGTTAGCTTATTTACTTGATGATTTAGTGATGAGTGAGTCTCCCTTTTTGTTTTTCATAATATGAATTAAGTCATAGTGTGGTACCACTCTCAGGGTGAAAGCCTACGTTAATTCTGTTCTATTAGGGGACACTGATTCCATGATGAAAAGCCTAATACATTTGGATGGCATCGTTTACCTAAGTAGTGACTTTCAATTAAGATCCTGAAAGCCTTTCTCTGTGGTGTGACCTTGTTGTGTCAAAAAGGCATTGCGTACTCTGCCTTAAGGCAAAAATATATCATTCAGACTTGCTCTTGGGCCAAGAAAATGGAGCATGGAAGGAAAAAAACCAGAAGAACAATAAATTGCCTTAGATGCATATGTACTAAGTTATTCGTTTTAATTCAAATTAGCAAAGGAAATGTCTTTCTTATTCTGTGGGTAATATGTTCTTTCCAGAAATGTGTTACTATATTACTGTATGCCTAATATAGTGTAACGTAGCCCTTTAGTGCCCTAATTTGGTGCTCCTTAAAGTGTGGGATAATAACTAACATTTTTGAGCTCTTAATATGTCATTTACTCTTCTAAGAGCTTTACATGTAGCTACTCATTTGATCCTCACAACCAGCCTCTGAAGTGGGTATTGTTATCTCAGTTTCTTAGATGAAAACCTTAGGCAGAGAGGTAAATAACTTGCTCAGTCACCAGCTAGTACATGGAAAAGTCTCAGAATTTGAATTCAGACAGGCTGATTTAGCAATGCTCTTCATTACTATGCAAGGACACCTCTGATTCCATGGAATGTCTACCAAAACAGTAGTAGTTGGTGCAAGAGATGTGTTTAGACAGTACATGGACATAGCAGTAAATGACGTTTAATTACATAGTGAGAACATTATTCCCTTCAATTCCTTTCTGTCCTTGAGGTTTTAAATCAAAGAAAGTTTCATTCTGGTGCTGGTGTGACTTGAACCCCTACACCTGCTAATCTGCCCTTTCAACAGAGAGTTGGCTGCAGGCTCAGGGCCTTCCAGCACTTGTGTTTGATTTTGTGGCCAGGGATACTGGTTTTCCATTTATGGTATTCACATAGGCTTTCGTTTTTAAATAAATTGACTTAAGTAAATGAATGACTCAATTTAAATAGTCATTAAAGTAAGTAGTAACACAGGTGGAATGCAGCTATGACGATGTTTTCACACAGCTGAAGTTTGGGAAACATTGAATCTTCTATTTTGAAATTCACTTTAAAGCAATGGTTTTGGCAAACCTTGAGATTCCTTGTGCTCTTTATCAAAAGCTTCCTGACTTCTCTCTTTGGGTTGAGGACTCATCTGGGATGGAACTGTCACCGGGTCACACAGAAGGGAGAAAAGTAATACAATGTGGTGAATTTATAATAACACCACATATCGTCAGTTTAACATATTTCTTTTTCTGAAATCATACTGGGGCCGGCCCAGTGGCGCAGCGGTTAAGTTCGCGCGTTCCGCTTCTCGGTGGCTCGGGGTTCGCCAGTTTGGATCCCGGGTGCAGACATGGCACCACTTGGCAAAAGCCATGCTGTGGTAGGTGTCCCACATATAAAGCAGAGGAAGATGGGCATGGCTGTTAGCTCAGGACCAGTCTTCCTCAGCAAAAAGAGGAGGATTGGCAGTAGTTAGCTCAGGGCTGATCTTCCTCAAAAAAAAAAAAAAAAAACCCATGAAATCACACTGTTTCTACTTATTTGATGTTGAAAATTCCCTTACTTTCTTATGAAGTGATGGTGATGGTTGATGATAAGTTTTGTTTTGTTTTTAAAGTCCCTACTTGGCAAAAGTAAAAACAAAAAAAGTCTAAACTTTTTAAAAATTGTACTGATCCAGAAAACACAAAACTTGGGTGCCATTGCTCAGTCATGTCTGTGGGTGGTGTGACTCCTCTCAGGTGCAGCAGCCTTGAGTGCTTCAGGAAGGGCCATGTGGAGTCACACCAGTCTTTCTAAAGTGTATTTTATTCGGGGAAATTATCAAAGAGCTCTTGGTTGTGGGATTCCCTTGTCTATTCTCTAGGTCTATAGTTTTCCTACCAGGACTGCAATGCTAATTATCACTAAAATTATTTTTGAAAAATGAGATAACTCTGAAATAGCTAGCTATTGTGAGCAACCAATCCATTGGAATACTTACTCTTGCTAAGTTATGTTTATTTCATTTTCACTTCCAAAATGGAAATCTCAGAGCACGATCGAGAAGTACTTAAGTAGTCATGGTTTTTTTGTTTTTCTTTATTGTTGCTGCTGTTGTTTCTGGGACTCAGGAGGACAGAGAAGCTAAAAATCGTGGACATATTTAAGAAAATTTTAAAAGGTCATTCTCTTTCTGTTTCTTCATTTCTTGCTTTGACCAAGATATTATTATACATGAGATTGCAGAATTGATCTAGAAAGAGGCCATTTGGAGATGCAGAAAGATTTATAAAAAGGCGAGCAGGAAGCCCAAAATGCCCAATGTCAGGGAAACTATAGTTGGAAGGGTTAATTGTAGGGCCAAAGCACAGACAAGAAGCAAAGTTCAAAGACTCCAGCAAAATTTAAGGTGGTTTGTCAGGAGATGTCTGAGTTAGCCAGGGAAGATCTGGCAAGCTGCAGGCCAACATTGGCCAGCAAACCCAAAGCAAGAGGACCACTGCCATAGCCAGTGCTCCAAGGAAAAGAGGAGAGACTAGTCAGAGAGCTCTCTGCCTGAGACCTTCCCAAGCCCTGGCGCTCTGTAGACTCACCGGATGTTCCTGGGTTATGTGGGGCTTCTGTTTTACTACCTCTGAGACCTCTGAGTGGCTCTGTCCTCTACATGGCTTCCTTGTGCCTAAGGGGCTTTGTAGAGAGATGCAGGTTCTCATGTTCAGCTAGCCAGTGGCCTCCGTCTCAGCAGCAGATGTCAAGGGCTTATTTCTGGTCTGACCCTAAGCCCCATGTCCACATGGAGTCTTTCATGACCCAGCACCAGGGGACCTGCAGCAGGCCTATCAGACTAACATCATTTTTGTTTTCTTGGGAGTACCCATGACCCAGAGTGCCAGCAGGAAGCAGGCCAGACTGAAATATGTGGATTTAATATACTTAGTACATAGAGGAAGGGAAAGAGAAAATGATTTTCTATTAATAAAAATACATATATACCTCTTTCTTTGTTGAAAATGAGAAATGTATTACATGCTCGGAGAGTAACACTGCTTTGTAACTTACTTGGCACAGGATTCCTAGTAAGTGATTCCAGAGCCCTGAACTGGATAGTGTCAGTTGCTCAGGCTCTCTGTGAGTACAAGCAGCATCCATGGATGTAGTTACAAAGTCTTGTTTAAAATATATTTTAAAGTTTTTTTTGACTTTCATGTCAGCAAAATGTTGCCAACTTTTTCTATATACTAGATCTGGTCGTCTGAGACTAGAGAGAGTTTTGCTTCTTCCTTTCCTTTCTTTTTCTTGCCCAGTTTGTCCTGGCTAGAACCTCCAGTACAGTGTTGAGTACATGTGGTGAAAACAGACATCTTGTCTAGTTCCTGATCTTAAGGGTAAACATTCAATCTTTCAGCTTAATGTGCTGCTAACTGAGTTTTTCATCGAAAGCCTGTATCAGGCTGAAGAAGTCTGTTCTTTTCCTAGTTGCTGAGTGTTTTTATCACAGAGCGGTATGGGATTTGTCAGATGCTCTTCTTTCGTCAGTTGAGATAATCGCATGGTTTTTGTCCTGCATTCTGTTACGGTCTGCTACATTGATTTTCAGGTGTTAAGCCAACCTTGCATTCCTGGGATAAATCCCAGTTGGTCACAGTGTGTAATTCTTTTTGTATGTTACTAGGTTCAGTTGGCTAGTATTTTGTTGAGGGCATTTATATCATTTTCCAACTTTTCTATAGTTCTTATTTTCTGTAGTTTTTTTGTTTGCAGTGTTTACCAAATCAGTTGACTTTAACCCTTACATAATAAAATTAATCTCTTGTGCCCGTGTTAGTTGATTGCTAACTCAGATGACTGCCGTTTGCTTCATTCCAGCACTATTTCCTTGGCTTATAGTTGCTCTATACACCGTACATGCACTTATCACCAAAATGCTCAGTACTCAAAACATAAAGAAGTTTTTAAAACTTTTCACTGCTATCTTCTTATACTCAAGTGGGACTAGTTCACATTTGCCAGTAATTTAAGGAGTAACTGTGGAAACCTGAACTCACTGGCACCTTATTTCCGATGTGTTTGGATAATGCAGTGATAATGCAGTACAGTTTACCAGTCATGCCCTGGGACTGGCTGGGCCACACCTTCATCTAACTGTGATGGTGGGGGCTGAGAAGAAGAACTTCATCTCTGGACTCTGATGTTTGGGCTCATAGTCCCTGATAGCCAGATCTAAGGCCACAGAAGAGAGCTTTCTGGGATTCTTTCCATCTTGTATTGTGCCTGCCGTGGTTTTGGACAGCATAGTCACAAAACAAAACTCACACCTCATCTTCCCCTTTCAGCCTCTTTCTTTGGGAGAAGGGAGACAGAACACCTAGCTGAGCACATGGTCCCAAAGCCTTGCCAACTGTTGGTAAAGTCACTTTGTGGAGCCTCCCGAGGTTAGAGTGTAGGGTTCAGTATGACTAGGTTTGTTGAGCAGGTGTCACAGGTAACAAGACATAGGCTAGATCTGCCTTCCAGTCAGAACTAACCACATCAGTGGAAGATGATTTTTGTCATTTGATTAGAATTGTAGGATTGGCCGACTCGCATTCTGAGAACTCAGGCCTTTTATAACTGTTTTCAGAGAGAGAGAAAGAAAAGAAAACAAGAGAACAACGCTGACCCTGGTCTAAAGCCAGGCTCCTGTCACTATGCAATAAAGAGAAAATCCCAAGTAGCCCTTGCATAAGCAGGCTGGTGGTTTCTAAGGCTGCTGTGCCCCAAACGACTCAAGTATGTTACTGGCATTTGGCACTGCTTCCTATGTTTTGCTCTCCTTAAATTTCTCTCTAAAAGAGTTTGACTTGAGAGGCAGAACCACTGAAAAATGCAGTTTAATCATAGAACTGTGAAAGGCTGAGCCCAGAGTTAACCCCAGGATGCCCTGTTAAACTGGAACTGTGAACCAGGCTTATTTCCAGGGGTGCCAGAAAGCCTAAGAGTCGGCGGAAGGGAAGGAAAAGAGAGAGGCAAAGGAAAGAAGATGAGGAGGCCAAACCAGCCCTGGGATAGCACCACCATACACCCTCACTGGGCTGTGAGACTCCGTGATTGACACTGTACAGGGACGAGAAGGGGAAGGGAGACTGAAGGCAGAACCCCAAGCCAAGGAGAGTCAGAGGACTTGGGGGTGGTACAGGCTCCCCTACCTCAGGCTGTCACAGGACAGAACACGAAACTTCCAAGAGCCTCTTGGCCCCAATTCACTTCTTAAAAGTTGTGTCTTTTCTGGACTGTAAAAATATGCTCATTGCAGAGAATTTGAGCAGTACAGTGACTGAAGAGAAGATAGCCATCAGACAGCATGGCAGAGAGGCTCAGATCCCAGCTGTTGGTGGACCTGATGAGTTTGAGTCCCAGGTCAGTGTTCAGTGTCCTCGTCTGTAGCACAGGTGGTAATCCCTGCAGTGGAGATGCGAGGGTTAAGTGAGACCATAGGCCTGGCCGAGTGAGCTGCTGCTACTGCTGCTGCTATTATTGCTGTTAACCCACCACCGCAGTTAACACTAGATGCACGCCCGGTGGGTTCTTTCTGTGCCTGTGTGAGTGTAAAACGCGGCTCATTCTTTACAACATGTGAATTTTTATCTTGCTTTTCTTCACTTATTAAATAATCTTCAGAAGCACCAGCTCTTCTGAATTCCTGTATAAGATCCCGTCTCTTTTCCTTTTTATTGGACATCTAGGGGTTTCCAATTTTGTATTATTATAAATAATACTATGATATACATCCTTGTGCAAAATCATTTAGTTTCTGCTTATTTAAGATAAATTCAGAAGAGGAAGAGCTATAACAGAGGGTTTGAACTTCTTAAAAGCTCTGGATACCATTTACTATGCAAATCCAAACCCACCAACAGTATGAGTAGTTCTCCCTTCAGATCACTGGAACATTAGCCATATTCATTTAAAAAACACAAATCTTTGGTGATCGTTTGACTTTGCATATCTTTTTTTTATTATTTGTGAAGCTAAACATTTTTTATGTGTTTATTACTACTTCTATTTTTTATGAATTGTTTGGATCACACCTTCTGCCCATTTGGGGGCAGGCTATTTTTTCAGTTTATATGAGTTCCTTATATGTTAGGCTATCATCACTTTTGTGTGATGTTTTCCCTAGTTTTGTTGTTTGCCCTTTGATTTTAGATGATGTTTTTGATAAACACAAGTTTTCAACTCGTCTATGTTCAGGTCTGTCCGTTTTTCCCTTGTGTGATTTTTTCCGTGGCTTTGTAGCCTGCAAAGCCTTTGCCCATGCTCAGATCAGATCAATAATAATTTGCATTTTCTTGTCTTTTAATTGTTTATTTTATACATTTAATAATTTAATAGATTTCTGGGGTTTATTTTTCTTTGTAGTATGAAGTGAGGATATAGCTTGATGTTTTTCCCCAAATGGTTAAGCATTCATTCAGCTTCGTTTTTTAGTAATCCATCCTTTCCATGCTGACTTTTGATTCCATATTCATCATAATCTAATCACATGTGTGTCCTGGGGTCTGTTTCTGTGCAATCACTTCTGTTTCCTCAATAGCAATTCCAATGCCAATACCAGTTATTTGAATTTTATTATATATTCTGATGTCTGGTAGCACAAATACATCCTCATATTCTTGTTTTACAAAATTGTAAAACAATTACTTATGCCTGCCCTTTTATTCTTCCAGATCAACTTTGAAATCACCTTGTCAACCTAGTTTACTTTTTATTTTAATAATTGTGCTGATTCTGAGTTGGATCTTCGTACTTTTTTTTAATAATGAGAATTTTTAGCTTGGGACTTGAAAAGAAACAATGTAGTTTAAATTTATGTAAGAATAACAAGAATTAAGTAACTTATTTTATAATCTAAAGTCCAAGTATGATTGGCTGCTCACAACCAAATGCTGCCAGAACTCTTCAGGAGGCAGCTGTGGAGCCAGCCACTTCCTGTCAGGCTGTGAGACTGAGGTACAGAAGGAGCTGGACAAGTACCCAGTGTTCAAATGATGCAGTATTTTTTTATTCTACATAATCAACAGTAATGCTGGTTATTCCAATAATAAAATGCTTTTCAAGATCAGTTCAAAAATTGCCCCCTGTGGCCTTTATGGCTGCCCACAGAATTCGTCCTCCATTGTCCTCCTGTTTGGAGAACGGCTAGCTCATCTCTCAGGAATTCTGCATGTCTAGGAGCTCACAAATCGAATCCCGGAGAGGCTCTGCTCCAGGATGTGTGGTGTTTAATTGGCAGTACCTTCTCCATCTGCCCTCTGCATCCATGCTATTAGACTCCATAACCCATCTAGTCAAAGACTTGCCATTTTGTTTGGACAAAGTTACCATTTAAATATTTGGGGCCTGCAGTAGGAATATTGCAGAAATATTCAGTTTTGGCTTTTTTAATGCAAAGATTGAATGTATTTAGAAAGGCCTAGAGTAAAAATGGAGCAAAAGCATTCCTCCTTAACAAGTGATCTATTTATACCTGTGGATGGCCGTGGTCAACTGGTGGCTAGAGTCAAAAATGCCTTAGAAACTAGATGACATTTGGGCCAGGATTGAGACCATGTGACTTGGGAGGAATTGTGAAGGAGTAAGAAGGACCAACCACCGAAATCAGACAGACCTGACTTCAGACTCCAGCTTTGATGCATTAGTTCTCTGACCATGAGAGAACCAAGTCACTTTATCTTTTATGTCTCAGTTTACTTATCAGTAAAATGAGTATAATACTACTTATTTTGGGCAGTCGAAGTAAGAATTAGAAATAAATACAGAAAGCATCCAGAAGTCACACATGATAGCAATAAATGGTAATTGTTAAGATCCAGACTTTTTCAGGCAATGATGAGTAGGCAGGCATTGTGAGAAGAGGAGATGGAGGCAGGGTGGATAAAAACTAGAAGCAAATGTGGAAGGGCAGGCTGTACCTAGCTTGTGGGAAGACCTTGTAGGGCATGCTAGACAGTTGAGACATCCTATAGGGGCTAAAGAGGCTTCAGGGAGTTTTCAATAAAGATATACCAGCTCTAGGGATGTACTGAAGTATAGTGGTTAGCACTTGGCCTCTGGGAGTCCAGCTTTCTACTCTACACAACCTTGAGCAAACAACTTAAGCCTTCTAAGCCTTAATTTGATCACCTATAAATCAGTAATGATAAAAATACTGACCTTTCAGGGCTTTTGTGGGTAATTATTATTATTATTATTATTTATTTAATGCTCACTGTGTGCCTGCCAATGTTCTAAGTGCTTGGCTTGTATTATCTTAAAAGAGATAATGAATTAAAGGCTTATGGCAGTGACTGGCGTGCATTAAACAGTCACTCACTGCTGTGGGGTGGTATAGCAGCTGATGTCATTATTTCTATTGTTCAGTCAAATCTCTATTTTAATAAGATCCTTTTGGTGTTGGCATAAAGAGTGGGTTGGGATGGTTGGGACTGGAGGCCAAGAGAGCAGATAGGACAATAGTAGTTCACACACGTGTTTAAAAACCTATTGAGTTGTATACTTAAGATCTGTGCACTTTACCTTATATATATTATATCGCAATTAAAAATGTATATAATAAAAGAGATAACCAGTGAAACCTCTTCTCCCAGTTTTCATAAGCTACTCTACAACTGCTTGGAGTTTCAATCAGCTGAGCTCTCTTCACTAAAATAAATAATGAATGAATGAATGAGTAAATAAATAAATAAAAAGGACTGTGAGGGAACTAAGTAAAGTCCTTTTTCAGTTAAGGAAGGACAGTGAGCTTAAGGAAAACAGAAATCTCTGCAACTCACACACAACTCTGACATAGTTGATGGTTCTCCCAATGCCAGAGCTACCCACAGTGGCAAGTGACTCTAAGTGAGCATCCTCTCTCTCCTCCGGCCTGGTGGTACAGAGATGCTAGCACAGAGAAAGGCAGGCCATGGGGTGGCATGAGGAAGGATGTCAGGTGCTGGACCAGATCACAGCCTGCCCTCAGCCTCTGGAAAACTGAGCTGTTTCCTGGGCTTCCTTTCTTAGGACACTTTTCCATTTAGATTTTACCCAGCCTCTGAATGTGTCACAGCTGGACATGCTATCCAAAATGCTTTTCTCTTTGAACCTAATCTTATCTTTGAATGTCCTCCTGTTGTAAAACCATGGCTTTCATTTCTTTCTTAAGGCCAAGTTAAGTACATTGCCTTTTCCTTGGATTGACACCAAAGTAAATGGTAAAAATGTTCAGATTAGGTAACATGCTTCCCCTGCACAGTGCCCTGGGTGATGTGAAATTGTGATCTCTGAATATCTGGGAAATGGATTAAAAAAAATCTGATACCAATACTGTTTCTCCTCCTGTTGATTACAAAAACACAATCTAGGGGCCAGCCCCATGGCCGAATGGTTAAGTTCGCACGCTCCGCTTTGGCAGCCTGGGGTTTCGCCGTTTCAGGTCCTGGGCATGGACCTAACACCACTCATCTCATCAGGCCATGCTGAGACAGTGTCCCATATAGCAGAACTAGAAGGACCTACAACTAGAATATACAACTATGCACTGGGGGGTTTGGGGAGAAGAAGAAGAGAAAAAAAGAACATTGGCAACATATGTTAGCTCAGGGCCAATATTTAAAAAAAAAACCCACAATCTAAAACTATTGGAATTTTAGGACCAACCAGGTGATCAAGATGAGAGGATGAGGCTGGTGAAGGTAGGCCATTTCTGATAGGGCAGGAAGGAGAAAGCCCTGGCGGAGCAGAGCTAGAAAAGGGCATTTAAAACACTTAAGTGAGATTTGTAGAAAATGCAATATGCATCCTAACTGCTTGCTTACTTACTAACTCCCAGTGAGGTATTTAAAGAGATAAGATTAACTGTCTAGAAGTCAGTGATAATTATGTACACAAAACCGACCTTAAATTGCCTGGTATTAGATAGGGCTATTGACACTCTGCATGTCTTATAATTGAATGGGGCAATGTTACCTTCCAAAACCTAAAAACCCCATAAGTCAGGGAACATTCTGATTAGGCAGACAGGTCTCCTTGGATACGAGCATCGAGTCTGATGCAGTCATGACAGGTTCACTGATAGGCAATTTTCAAGAACTTTTGTGAAAATAAGCATGTTATTGGAGGCAAGTGACACACAGGTCATATAAGAGGAAGAAAGGAAGGTTTTCCGAATTTTTATAATGCTTACATATATGCATATGCAAATTACATTTATATATTTCTAAAGCCATGCTTTGTAGAACTGTCATTTTTTTAAACAATTTAAACATTTATAATAAAGTGGCAATTCATATTCATTACTTAAATATCAAAAAATACAGAATTTTTCTTGAAAGTATGAAAAGGTTTATTACTTACATAATTGAGGTCTCTGTGATGCACAGAGCAGTCTCAAGCAGGTCCAGAATGGCTGCAGAGAGCAAGGGAAGCCGGCTGCTTGGGGCTTTTATTGTGGTTAGGGCTGGGCCTGGGTGAGGGTCCCACAGGAAGGCAGGAGTTGGAGTTGGGTGGTGTGAAGCTCCAGCAGGTGCTAAAGCAGGAGCATTTGGGCTTCCTTGTCAGCTTGCCCAGGTGTAGGGCACAGAAAGGCAAGCAGGCAGCTTAAAAGCTGTTTGCAGTCAAACATCAAAACAGTTTAACTCTTTGGTACAAATATCATGCACACAAACAGCAGTATCTTCTTCCAATGTTACCACCCAAATTTTTCTTGAAATTTTTCTTTCCTCTCTTCTTACTTCCCCTTTTTTAGTTTTAAGAAGTTACCGTCTTTGTCTGGATCTCTGATAGATTTTTTTTTTAAAGAGGTATAATTGACTAACACTTATTAGTTTCAGGTGTACAACATAATAATTCGATATTTGTATATATTGTGAAATGATCGCTAAAGTCTAGTTAATATCCATCACCATAGTTACAAAATTTTTTCTTGAAATGAGAACTTTTAAGATCTATTCTCTTAGCAACTTGCAAATATTCAATACAGTATCATTAACTATGGTCACCATGCTGTATATTACATCCCCAGGACTTATTTTACAACTGGAAGTTTGTATTCTTTGACACCTTACACCCATTTCCCCTCACATATCCCCTCCACCACCACCTCCCTCACCCCCCACCTCTGGCAACCACCAGTCTGTTCCCTGTATCTATGAGCCCAGGGTTTGTTTTGTTTTATTTTGTTTTTAGTTTCCACATATAAGTTAGATCATACAGTATTTGTCTTTCTTTGTCTTATTTCACTTAGCATAATGCCCTCAAGGTCCATCCATGTTGTTGCAAATGGCAAGATTTTCTCCTTTTGGGGCCGGCCCGGTGGCCGAGTGGTTAAGTTCACACACTCCGCTGCAGCGGCCCAGGGTTTCACTGGTTCAGATCCCAGGCGCGGACATGGCACCGTTCATCAGGCCACGCTGAGACAGCGTCCCGCATGCCACAACTAGAAGGCCCTGCAACTAAGATATACAACTATGTACCAGGGGGGATTTGGGGAGATAAAGCAGGAAAAAAAAAAAAAAGATTGGCCAACACTTGTTAGCTCAGGTGCCAATCTTTAAAAAAAAAAAAAAGATTTTCTTCTTTTTTATGGCTGAATTAGATTCCATTGTACATGTACATAGATACTACATCTTCTTTGTCCATTCATCCATCAACAAACACGTTTCTGTTGAAAATAATTCTGCAATGAACATGAGGGTGCAGATATTTTTTCAAGTTAGTGTTATCGTTTTCTTCAAATAAATACCCAGAAGTGGAATTGCTGGATCATGTGGCAGTCCTGCTTTTAATTTTTTGAGGAACCTCCATATGGTGTTCTTCAGTGGCTGCACCAATTTACATTCCCACCAACAGTGCACAAGGGTTCCCTTTTCTCCACATCCTCGCCAGCACTTATCTCTTGTCTTTTTGATAAAAGCCATTCTAGCAGGTGTGAGGTAGTATCTCACTGTAGTTTTGATTTGCATTTCCCTGATGATTAGTGATGTAGAGCATCTTTTTGTGTACCTGTTGACCACCTGTATGTCTTCTTTGGAAAAATGTCCATTCAGATCCCCTACCCATTTTTAAATTGAATTACCTGGGAGTTTTTTTGCTAATGAGTCGTATGAGTTCTTTGTATATTTTGGATATTAACCCCTTATCACATGTATGATTTGCAAGTATTTTCTTGCATTCAGTAAGTTGCCTTTTCATTTTGTTGGTGATTTACTTTGCTGTGCAGAAGCTTTTTAGTTTGATGTAGTCCCACTTGTTTATTTTGGCTTTTGTTGCCTTTGCTTTTGGTGTCAAATCCAAAAAATTATCACTAAAACCAATGTCAAGGAGCTTACTGCTTATGTTTTCTTCTGAGTTTTATGTTTTCATGTCTTACATTCAAGTCTTTAATCCATTTTGAGTTAATTTTTGTGTATGGTATAAGGTAGTGGTCTAGTTTCATTCTTTTGCATGTGGCTGTCTGGTTTTCCCAACACCATTTGTTGAAGACACTCTCCATTTCCTGTTGTATACTCTTGGCTCCTTTGTCATAAATTATTTGACCATATATTTGTGGGTTTATTTCTGGGCTCTCTATTCTGTTCCACTGATCTGTGTGTCTGTTTTTATGCCAGTACCATATGGCTTTGACTATTATATCTTCATAATATAATTTGAAATCTGGGAGCATGATGCCTCCAGCTTTGTTCTTCTTTCTCAAGATTGCTTTGGCTATTCGGAGTCTTTTGTGGTTCCATACGAATTTTAGGATTGTTTGTTCTATTTTTATAAAAAATGGCATTGGAATTTTGATAGGGATTGCATTGAGTCTGCAGACTGCTTTGTGTAGTGTGGACATCTTAACAATGTTAATTCTTCCAATCAATCCATGAGCATGGAACATCTTTCCATTTCTTTGTGTCGTCTTCAGTTTCTTTCATCAGTGTCTTATAGTTTTCAGTGAACAGGTCTTTCACCTCCTTGGTTAAATTGATTCCAGGTATTTTATGCTTTTTGATGCAATTGTAAGTGGGATTGTTTTCTTAATTTCTTTTTCTGACAGTTCACTGCATAATTCTGTTTTTAAAGTCTGCACTTCTCTGCCCCACACCCCGCTTTGCAGAGGTAGCTTTTATTAATTATAGCCAGCCTGTCTTCTTCCAGACATTTCTACATATTTACAAATGTTAATTAATTATTTATTTTTTGCAAGTGGGATCAAACTATACTACCTTTCTGTATCTTGCCTTTTGCACTTAACAGTATATTGTGGATATTTGGGCACATGTACACATTCACTGCACATAAAAGTTTGCCTTGTTCTTCCATCACAGTAGAGTTACCTTAATTCTTAACTGTGCAGTTTTTTCTGTGAGGACCAGTATTGCAGTGAGCAGCCTCATACATTTCTTAGTGCACTCACCTGAAGGTATCTGTAGCATAAAATCATTAACATGAGGCTGCCAGGCCAAAGGGGACGCATGCTTTGTAGTTGGATAATGTTGCCACTTGGCTTCTGAAAAGGTGGAACCAGTTTATACTTCCATGTAGTGTCTTGAGAATGCCTGTTTTCCTACACCCACATTAACTTTCTATATTAACGATAGTTTTAATCCTCACCAGGTTGATAAATAAAATAACTTCACACTATTATTTTATTTATTATTTTGTATTTTTTTCCGTTCTAAGTAAGGTTGAGCATTTCTTTTATGTGTTATTGGCCATTTGTAGTTTTTGTGAATTGCCTGTTTATTTCATTAACCTGTATTTAAATTATATTGTTGGACTTTTTCTTACTAATTTGAAAGAGCTCTTTATATGTTAAAGAAATTGGCACTTTTATCATATAAATAGGAAATATTTTTCCCAATTTTTTGTCATATGACTTTGTAAGTGGTATTTTGATTGTACTAATTTTTTATTTTTATATATGCAGATTTATCACTCTTATGTGGTTTCCAAGATGATAAAATATTTACCCCATGTAAATGTTTTTCTAACATTTCTCTCTAATACCTTTTTCTAGTTTTAAAAATATTTTTATGGTTTTCATTTTATATTTAAATATTCAATTTATCTGGAATTACATTTTTTTATGAAATGAGTTAAAGATTCAGCTTTATTTTTTCCCATGCTGGCTAACCAGTTGCCCCAACATTAATTATTAAGTAATTTATCCTTCCCCACTTTCCTTGAATACTAAATTCCCATATGCCACACATGTTTGAATCCGTGTCCTGGGTAGACAGATGTCCAACATACAGACACCACAAACAGCAGATAATATTCTTGAAAGACAAGACGTGTGAAATCCTAATCAGTACTTTGTGGTGAGTGTGGTTCACTACTTGTTGATGCCTTGAGGCAAAGAGTGAAAATTACTGACGATCTTGAGACTATGGCGTGCAAGCGAATGGAGCGCTCGTCTCAGTTTACGTGCAGGGTTGTTTCCCTCATCAGTGACCCAGCAACTCATGAGATCTCAACCTTCTAGCCAGGAACTCACTTTAGTTTCTCATGTAATCTTAGGCACTGCTGGTCTCATAAAAGCTGTTAAGTAATAACAGTGTGGAGCACTTACATGGTGCTTTTCATCCCTGAGTGCTATCTAAACATTAACTAATTAAATGCGTTGATGAAAGGAAGGGATTTGCAGAGGTCTTCAGGAAAACTGGTATCTGGTTGCACACCTGTGAGGGGATGATTCCTGAAAAGCATTAACTCCCTCTTTGAATGGCACTTAGCAAGAGGAGGAATAAAAAGCTGACGACATTATTTCGCTTCTTTTGAAAATTTCCTTGGGTATCTTCTAATTAGTCTGGTTAAACTCACCTTTTATCTGTCTCCCCAGATATCCCCTTTCTACGTTCCTGGGGGCATTCAACAAGCTTCTTTTGATGTTTTCCCTGTTGGTTCATCACAAAATCATAGAATCTTCAAACTAAGAGGGATCTGTATTGATCATCTAATTCTAAATGACTTCGTCCAATCACTTTATTTTGTAGCTGAGGAAACTGAGGCATGGAGAGGTTTAGCAACTCACAGAAAAGGTCCTACAGCTTACTGGGGCCTTAACTGGGAACAGAAGCCAAGGTTCCTCACTCCCCTTCAGCTCTCAGGCAGCTTTGTCCTTTGTTTCTTTTTGTGAGCATCCAATTGCCTTTCTCTATTTTTCCACCTTTTTTCTTTCTGCTTCCTTCCTTCTCCCACCTCTCCTTTCTGTCTTTACTCTCTGCCTTTCTCTCTCCTGTCCCTACTGATCAGGTAATGGGGCTTGTATTCCTCCTCTGTTTCTCTCTCTCTTTACACATGGGGTATTCTGTTGTTTTTCTGTTCAGATGTCTCACACTGGCGTCTCCTCAAGTCCTCTCTGAAAAACCGTATTTCCTCACTTCTCCCACATACTGGGAGTTACTTTGATTTGTTCTGTTTTTTCCAGCTGTGGTTGCTTCTCCCTGTAATAAAGTTACTTCTCTTGGCTTGGTAAATAGCCTGCAGTTTAAGTTGATGTTAAGTCCATTTTTGTCAAAGAATTTTGTGTTATTTTAATTAATGAGTTTCAGTTCATCAATAATATATTAATATAGTTCAACCAGTAATAAAACACTATTCAAAATCATACTCCATTTTCGGAAAATTACACAAGATGTGACCATTTAAAAGAATTTTCATACAAGGACTGAATATGTTGAATAATAAAACTTTCCTTGAGGCAAAGGCAGATCGGGTTCAGATCAAAGGTGGTTGTAAACCTGGACCAGTCCAGACTGTGCATCTTGCTTCCATGCGGGGCTGAGTCAGTTCTAGAAATCCTCCATTTCCACGGTGGATCAGTAGGTGTCTGGTGAGCTCAGACGTCTCAGGCTGAACCAAACACTGAGGCTGCACTCTGACCCCAGAGGCCCTCAGAGAGGCCCCTTCTAGATTGGTAAAGAGAGCTTAAGAGGGAGAGTCGGGGCCTGTCACTGAACAGCTGGGTGACCTTGGGCGGCTCACAGCACCTGCCTGGGCCTCCATTTTCTCCTGTGTTAAGTAAGAATGCTGAGTCAGCAAGACCGTTAGGGCCTTTCCTTATTTACTGTTTAATAGTGTCTTAACCAGGAACTAGTGCCGAAGTGAAGAGTAGAGACCCAAATCAGATTTATTTCTGGCATGTAACTAATTAACTCAATGGACAAGTTAAATTATGCTGACCACACCATGGGAATTTTCTGGAACTGTCTCAATTTAAAATATTTTCATCTATTTTCCCCATCAATAATACACATGTGCTTATATTAGACTATGCAGCTTTTTTGGGGGCTCAGAATAGTTGGACCACATAATTGTACTTGCTCTTTGCAAATGCTTCCACTGAAGTTCCATGAGATTGTGGCCTGACTAGGCCATACCCCTAGAGGTGCTTTACGTGGTGCAGAAAAACTGTCTGAAGTAGGCCCTATTCATATGTTTTTGAGTAAGAAATTTGTGTTCTTGGGTTCATCTTTGCCATTCAGCTACTGAAGAAAATTGAAATTGAAATTTCTTTCTCCTTTATTCGCTAAGACTTTGTTTCCAGCAAGAAGCAAAATCTAATTTGATAGAAATGATGTAATTTGATAGGAAAATGTAAATCTTACCCAATTAGATCAAGCCAGAATAAATTATTACATAATTTCCGAACTCTAAGTAAAAGCTGTCACCTTTGGGAGAGGATCAGATAGGAGCTAATGGTGACATCACAGTCCACCCTCACTGACGTGCTCGATTAGCCAGATCTCAGCTGCCTCAGAGCAGTCCTGTGATGGAGGAACAGGTGGGAGCAGCTCATCAGAGGAGGCACAGTTTTCTGTTTACATACAGACAGCCCAGCATTGAGCCATGATGAGGAGCTCAAGGCTTAATTATGGGAAAATAGGGTTTTTAACAAACTTGTTTGAAATAGGAAAATCCCCTCTACTTTTTATTTTCTCTTTGCTTTTTATATCTATTTTTAAGAAAAATAATATGGTGGTATGCTGTTTGTTTTCTCTTTTTAAGGATTTATGATTAAGGGGAATAAAGTTTAGAATTGAATGAAGATTCAGAATATTCTCACTGTGTGTTAGGGTTTTCAAACTTGAGCAGAATCCACAGGCTGTGTTTTCCTAACTTTCCATGAACTCACCTGGCCTAGTTCACTAGACTTTAGTGTACTCACCTGTTAATGCTGAGAAATGGCACTCAGAAAGAAAGTAGTGCAACCTTTGATGGTCCTCTGGCCAAGGAAATGCAAACTAAATTATATTGGAAATCATTTTACAGTGTGTGACAGTTTTGATTCTCCCATTTCCTCCAGCTAGCTTATTCCTAGTGAGTGAGTGGCGGGTGGCTTTGTTTAAGGTGAATGGGTCTTTTGGTTGGACTTTCAGAGGAGGGGCCATTTGTCAAGTGCGGCAGCCCGCTTCATCAGAGTCTTCCCAGCAGTTGTCCAGAATCTGGATGTGACTCAGTGGCTGAGGAATGCTTGTACTGAGACAGAAGGAACTGCACAAATCAGGGGGAGGAATTAACCAACGCATAAAGAGATCCATTGAGTAAGAGCTTTTTCTCTCTTTTTTCTTGTCCAAGTTGTTGGTGCTCTGTCCCTCTCCCCCTGTAGATTTTGAATTTTGTGGTGGTGCCAAGGAGTGAAGGTAACAGGCATAAAAGAACCATTTGTGTCCTTTTCCCAATCCCACAGATCCCTATGGGCTACAGGCCTTGAACATGACACTGCAATTTCCTGGTGCCACACATGAGTAATGAGCAGCTGTTTCTGAAACTGTGGTTTGGAGAAGGCAGCACTAGGTTATTTTTTAAGTTAATTGTAATTTTTGATTGGTCTGCAAGAAAGTAAATCAAATAAAGTCTGTTGTCTTAGTCTGCAAGAAAGCCATAGGCCTCAGATTCCAGTGTTGACCATCTTGACCAGAATAGAAGAGGGAAAATGCATATCCCTGAGCTGTAAGTTGAACCCAGCAGCTCTCTCGGGCTGCTGTCACTCAAGAAGGGTAAGCATATTTGGTATGTTTGTCAGCTAGCTGGATCATGGAAAGCGATAGTTGACAGTTCTTTGAGTTTTGGGAGTACCTGACATGATAGAGTGAAAAGAATTTGTAGAGAGACTGCAAAAGTGAAAAGTAGCAAAATCCGGAAGAAGATATCAGCTTGATATTGCATTTTGCCCTTATGCACGATGGAAGGACACATAGTTTTAGTTACAAATGGAAGAATGCAGTAGTCTTTGAACACCCAGTTGGTATATTACCTCTGAGTCGTATATGCACTCTCCTGAAGTAAATAAATCAGACAAGCACCTTACTTAGTACAAGAAATTAAGTTTAATGGAAAACAGAAACAAACTCTTTCAGCCTGTTTTGGACATCTGCCTTTTCTCAAGGAGATAGGGCAATTTGGTGTATGGAAAAGATGAAGAAAGTTGAGTGTAGCGCGTGAGGAGATGGGGGAAGAGTTAAATGTGTTTTCTGCTAATTACTTTGTCGTGATTTTGTTCACATAGACAGGCACTTTGGAGAAAGTAAATGGAGGGATAAGTGAACCTCGTCTCAGAGGTCTGTTTCTCCATCACTTGTGACGTATCCAAAGGACCACCTGGTTGGCCAAAACCACCAGCCTTCTAGGGCTAAAGATGAATGGGGTGGCCTTGTGACTGTTGATGGATTGTTATAAACTTATATTAACCTGTGACTAACTTAATTACAAGTAGGAAAAAAGTATGAAAGACAATTTCCAACCTTGCTCTTTCCACTCTGCCCCACTGCTTCCCAGTACCCAAAGACAACCAAGTTCTGGGGGAGTATCAGAAGCTCTGTAATGTCAGCCTCTCTGGGGGACTCCCTAATGAATCAAACTACTGCACACCAGGAAAATGCACCCAACTTGTCAAGAAGCAAAAATTTTACCACCATTAGATTTTTTTTAACAAGCTAGTGGCTATTATTATTATTTTTTTTTTTTGAGGAAGATTAGCCCTGAGCTAACATCTGCTGCCAATCTTCCTCTTTTTGCTGAGGAAGACTGGCCCTGAGCTGACATCCATGCCCATCTCTATATGTGGGACGCCTGCCGCAGCATGGCTTGCCAAGCAGTGCCATGTCCACACCCGGGATCCGAACCAGCCAACCCTAGGCCGCCAAAGCAGAACATGCGCACTTAACTGCTGCACCATCGGGCAGCCCCCTGGCTAGTATATTTTTATTTATTTTTTTTTTTTGAGGAAGATTAGCCCCAAGCTAACATCTGCCACCAATCCTCCTCTTTTTGCTGAGGAAGACTGGCCCTGAGCCAACATCCATGCCCATCTTCCTCCACTTTATATGTGTGATGCCCGCCACAGCATGGCTTGACAAGCGGTGGGCAGGTCCGCATCTGGGATCTGAACCAGCAAACACCAGGCTGCTGAAGTGAAACATGCGAACTTAACTGCTGTGCCACCAGGCTGGCCTAGGCTAGTATTATTAAGGAAGTACTTTTGTGGTTTACTTTGCCCTAGTCAGTCCTGGCTTGCTCTCAGTGATATTGGAAGCCCCTGGATCAACTCTAGCCTGGATACAGTTTGTAGGACTATTCCCCATTCTGGGCCCTGTTGGGACTGCTGCCAGTTCAGGAGGCTCTCCAGTTTAGGGTTGACACAGCAGAGTTCTCGTGTCTGGCAACCCTCAGCCTCTTTGCTTGTTGGCTAGCTTGTTGGTCATTTGACTTTCTCTTGCCCAGAATCATTTTCCAGGTCCACTGACATCCTGACAGCTCTTTTCTACTCTTCGTTCTCAGTTGGAACCTGAGTAGGCGCCTCGGGCTTTGGTTTTCTTTGAGGCCACCATCTTCCTGGTGTTTGTGGAATATGGCTCTGACCTTAAGCTCCCACCAAGAAGGCTAGGAAGTGGGAGTGAAAGTTGCAAGACTGTTGGGGGCAGGAGGAGATGGTAGGATGCAGGACATTTGATTTCTTTTTAAGCAATTATCCAAAGTAAAGATATATCTGGTTTTTAAAAAGAACCCTAGGAGATGTCACACCTGAAGCCTACTTTTTATATTGGTAAAACCTTTAGACCAGAAGGCAGAAGAGCTAGATTCCGTTCCCAGTGCTGCTAGTAGTTATATTCAAAGACAAGATTTAAACTTCCTAAATATACCTTTACCCTTAGGAAGTTGTAAGTATAAAGTTTTCCTTTCTATAATATTAAAGAAGTGTTTGTAAATTCTGAAATAAACTTATAGAATATTACCTCACATTTCTAGAGGAAAAGTTTCCAGCAGCTTCAGCCCTTTAGAACATGAACCTAGGTTGACAAATAGGAAGAGCAATTAATCAGGTGTAAAGAAGCAGAAAGAGTTCCTGAGTAGCTGAGCTGCCACCAAATCCATGTGCTCTTTCTGCTCCTCCCTAAACCGCAGAGTGGAGTGGCTGAAAATGTTTGAGACACAAAGGTAGCCCTAAGATATGACTGCTGCGGCCAAGGAAAGAGACAAGAAAGCATCTTTGGTCAGTCAGCAAGAACTCAGGTGGCTGGCAGAGAGAGGATATTTAGGACAAGTATGAGACTCAGTCTTTGCCTTCAAGCAATTTACATTCTTTTAGGTTGCTCCATATAAAATCCCGTTTTATAGGTAGTATCACCATTTTTATATGTTCAATCTGCAGTGGGATAAGTGAAACAATCACATGTTAAATAGTTGCAAAGACTACAAAACAGCATCAATTTCTATGTTAAATTGTATGGTGTAAAAGTAAGTTATATGAAGCACAAGAGATCTATGACAGCTAAAGTAGCCAAAGATGGGTTTCCAGATGAAGCCATAATAGATCTGAGCCATGAAGCCTAGGAGAAATTTAAATAAGGGTTAAGAAGAGAAGTGAAACTCCAGATAGAGGAAATGACATGGTGAAGGCCCAGGAGCCAGAGTAAACATGTTCTACTCAGGGAAAAGTTCCTCACAACAGAAAATACATATTAACACATGGAAAATGAGTTTGGGTAGATAGTGTGGAGTCAGCTTATGCAAACACCTGTACACCAGGCAAAATGTAAGCTCCAGTTTTATCTGGTTCACTCTTGTGTCGAGTATCTGGGATGTGATAACTCAATATAATTTTATGAAATGAATGAGTGAAGAGTCTTTGTTAATGATAAAATAAGAACTCACCAAAGGTTTGAAGGAAGACGTGATACACGAAGAAAGTGATGTCTTAAACTGTAGTATATATTCTGGATGGATCAAAGGAAATAGACTGTCATCCAAAAATAAAACTAGAAGATTATTTCATTAATCTAGAGAGGGATGATAAAAGCCTGGGGTAGGATGAGAAAACGAGACTTACACTAGAAACATTTAAAAGAGAATCAACATGAACTTTGAAAACATTATGCTAAGTGAAAGAAGCCAATTACAAAAGACCACATATTGTACGATTCTGTTTACATGAAATATCCAGAATAGGTAAGTCTATAGAGACAGAAAGTAGACTATTGGTTGCCTAGGCCTTGGGCGACGGGTTAAAGGGAAAAGGGGAGTGACTACTAATGGGTATGGGAATTTTGGGGAGAGTTGATGAAATGTTCTAAAATTCATTGTGGTGGTGGTACACAACTCTGTGGGCAAACAAAAAATGGTTCAACTATAGGCTTTAACTAGGTTAATTACATGGTATGTGAGTTATATGTCAATAGAGCTGTTATTTAAAAAGAGAGAAAGGGAATCAATAAAACGTAGTACATGATGAGCGATGTGTATTTGATGGAGAAAATACGCCACTCACTATAGACACCATAATATCCAGTTTGAGTCTCCTTGAAATAACAAGAATGTCCACTAACACCATTACTATTTAATATTGTTTTAGGAGCACTGGACAATGCAATAAGATATGAAACATGAACAGAGATGTAACACTAGAAAGGAAGGGACCAGGTTATTACTTTCAGAAAAACCAAAAGAATTACTTAAAAATGATTAGCATTCATGAAAATTCAGTAATATAGTCATATGTAAGATGTACACAAATGTCAGTATATTCTAATATACCAGCAATAGCTAATAAGAAAAAGTATTGTATAAAAGTTTAACCTTAAAAAAATCTAAATAGGAACAAAGGAAAAAACCAAATTTTTATTAAGCAATAATAAATGAAGATTTAATAAAATGAAGATATAGATCAGGTTCTTTGATAGGGAAACTAAATATTGTAAAGGTATTAATCCCCAAATTAATTTTTAAAAGCTTATTAAAATCCCTAGATTGGAGTAAATATACATTGCTGACAGTATAAATTTGGTGAAATATTTCAAAACGTTCATACCCTTTGTCCCAAGGAAATCTTCTAGATAGAGAAAAACCTTGATTCACAAGATGTCCAGTCTCCTCCAAATCCTGGATGATGATTCTCATGTCTCCCTTAAGGCCTTCTTTTCTCATCCTCAGTTCCTGCAAATAACCTTTACTTACTTGGTTTCCAGACTGTCCTATATCCTGATGTTTGCCCATAAATGGACTAGAGTTTGTTAGTGCCTCTCTTAAAATGTGTCATTAGCCTTGGTTGTTTAGGGAAGGGTGAAATAAGTAAAGCCAAACTCAGCTGAAGTCTTGTTATCACAGTTTAAAAAGAACCTAAGACACGCTGGAGAGTGTTTCCTGGTGGTCAGGTATATGATGTGGTCGTGATTATTTCTTAGAAAGTGGGTATCATGTTGATATTAGGAGCATACTTTACTGGGGTGTATCGGAGTTAATGGTCCGTGAGAAAACATAAATAAAAGGAGGTCTGTCTATGGCTTCCTGAAGGTCATGGAGAGAAGAGTAAGTCAGAGAAGGGTGGGCAGTGTGCCTGCTTGACTCAAAAGACAGCCAGCATAATTTCTACTGCCTTTATTAGGAAAAAAATCCACTCTTATAAAGTAGTAAACCTGATTTTTCTGTTCACTTTCTGCATCTTAATGCAAAAATAATACACGTTGTTTTAAAAAATGCAAAAAACAACTATATACAAAGTGAAAGACTTGCTTCTCCAACCTGCTCCCTTCTTTAGAGTAGTCACTATTGTGCTCATTTTTAAAGCATCGTGGATTGTTCTGTGCTGTTTAAAAAGCATGTTAGTTTCTATCTCTTATATTACATGTGGCTTCATTTTTTGCAAAATACATAATTACGTTCCTTGTACTCTTATTTTTGTATTCAGTTACTTTTTACTCATGTTGGCACTGTAATTTCTCTTTAGGTATGATTTACTACATTTCCTTCAGATGTTTTTATGTGAAATTGTCATTTTAACTATGTATTCCTTTGAAAGTATCCAGCTATTTCCAATTATTTCCAGCTATTTCCAAATTAAATTTCATCTTCATTTTTTTCTTATATCAAAATCAGCATGCATATGCATGTGCATTAATGAGAGGGAAATAAAGGCAGATTTTATCTTGTTAGTGTATGAGGCCCATGCAGTATTAGTTAAGTGAGGAGGGATCTGACTGACTATAGGTTCCAAACTTATGGATGTTGGCAGGCCAACAGGTGAGGTACTTATGGGAGGCAGGAGATGCAAGACACTAGGGCTTCGTGGGGACACCTGTCAGCTAGAGAGCTCCTGCTCACTGGGATAACAGTGCCTACCCAAAATCAGGATCATAAACATGTTGGAATTCAGGCCTGGTTTTGCTAGCTCTAATGATTTTTCAAAAGAAGCCAAAAATCTGTATTGTTATGTGAACTCTCCCCTTTATTAAATTGGCTCATTTTTTTAAACATTAAGAGATTTTAAAAAAATCTTCACGCTGAATGCTGCCTTCAGATAGTCAAATTGAAACCTCTTTATATTATTGTGCTTATCAGCCACAGAAGAAAACTATTTTTCCACATTTGTTATATGTTCTTGGGGAAGAAGGTAAAAATCTATCCTGTTAAACTTTTCAGAGAAAAGGTATTATTGAACTGGTATTTACCCTGTATGTTTTCAGTCTGCTTTGGGAAATCCACCACACTGTAACCGTGAAGTTGGTGTTTGAAAGCAGGGTTCCCCACTTGTTGGTCCTCAGTCCCCTTCACCACACTACAAAGAAGGAGGAATACAAAGAAGTTTCAGCGTCTTCATTTTCCAGCCTCCAGTGGTTTAAACCAGAGAGTTCTTTTGGAGCAAAAATACTGTCTTTTCTTTCTCAGAGTTGCTGAGAATTATAATTAGAGGTTTTCCTGTTGTGTAAAGGAAGGGAATTCCAGTCCTCCTGTATCTCCAAGACTTCCGTTCTCAATGAATTTGCTTCCCTGTCCCATTTCTCTTTCTGCAGGTGATAGAGGGAAAGCTGGCTCCATTCTTGGGCAAGGTCATTAAATTTGCCGCCTCCCACGTGTACAGCTGCAGTCTCTGTAGCCAGAAGGGGTTCATCTGTGAGATCTGTAACAACGGAGAGATCCTCTACCCTTTTGAGGATATTTCAACAAGCAGGTACAGAATATCTTGCTTAGAGAAGCATACCTGAACATGTCTCGTGCGGTTTCATTGGCCAGATCAGGCCGGCTTTTAGTCCAGTGCTTATCTCTCTCTTCCCGTGTCAGATTTCCCTTATTCTTGGGGACTCTTTAGCCTTTGGTTTCCTGTGCTTATTTCCAACTCTTCCCTCAACACCTTTATCCAGAATAAGATAACAGTGTTGCAAAGAAGCATCAGTTTATTCTGCCTTATTGGGTAACACAGAGTGTTCAGATGCATCTTTAGGATGAAGATTGGGAGGAAGAATCCTCACAAGCCTTTCAGGGCCAAGTGATGGGCAGTGGGAAGTCGCAGTCCCAGAAGAAGGCCAAGACTGATGGACCAAGGACTAACACTAATGGACACTGGGGAACAGCTGTCTGCCTCACCATCTGCTCTTCTCCACAGATCACTGCAGTGTAGTGATGAAAGTTTTAGGACCCAAAGGAGAGAAAAGTGGGAGTTTATGTGGGATTATTTTTCTAACCAAAGTAATATTTGGGTATCATCACATCCCTTGAGTGATGGATGATTTTCCCCCCAAGTGAGAGCAGGGGTTTTACTGTTGCTTTTCTTAAATCACAAAATGATACATATCACTTTTCCTTTCATCCCAAAAGCATACTAGAAATATGCACACTTTGTGTGTATGTGCACTGGCTTCTTTGGGCATGGATGTCATGACTCATTTCCCACCCTGCAGGGCTAACTTATGCTGTGGTTCAGGACAGAAGGTGAGGCATGTAGCCACGAAGAGCTGGAGCATGGAGGGTAGAGCTAAAATATTAAGAGTTGACTCAGCCTTTCTGGCCTCTTCTTAAACCCAAAGACTCTTTGTAAATATCCAGGAACTTGGGTTGGCCCCACACACAGAAAGACAGACACATAAGCACACAGACACACACACAGACCTACACTCACACACACAGAGACACACACACTAACACACATAGACACACAGACATACACACATACATAGACACACACAGACATACGCTCACACTCACAGACACAGACATACACACTCCAGCTTCCAGTTCCCTGAATACAGGTACTTAGCTCACAGCCTAGAGTTACATACTTTTTAAAAATGTACACCACACAAAACTTCTACACAAATGTCATAGCAGCAGTATTCATAATAGCCAAAAAGTGAAAATAACATAATAGCCAAAAAGTGAAAATAACATAAATGCCCATTAACTGATTAACGGATAAACAAAATGTGGTCTCTCCATACAACGAAATACTACTCAGCCTAAAAAGGAACAAAGTACTGGCACATGCTACAGCATGGATGAACCTTGGAAACATTCTGCTGAACAAAAAGAGCCAGTCACAAAGCCCACGTTTTATGTTCTGTTTATATGAAATGTCCCAAATAGGCAAGTCCGTAGAGACAGAAAGGAGGCTTCCCCCCTATGGCTGGGGAAGGGAAAAAAGAGGAACTTCTAGTGAGTACAGGTTTCTTTTGGAGGTGATTAAATGTTCTGGAATTAGACTGTGGTGATGGTCACACAGTCTTTTAAATACACTAAAAATCAAGGAATTATATACTTTAAAAGGTTGAATTTTATGGTGTGTAAATTATATCACAATAAAAAGCACTTAATAAAAAAATAAAAATTGAACTTAAAAATGCTTCTGACTGAATAAACCATATGCTGGGCTACAAAAGAAGTTTTAATAAATTTAAAAAGATTGAGACTATACCAAGTATGTCCTCTGACACATGGAATTAAGATCCCTAGTAGAAAAAAATCTGAGAAACCCCAAAATATTTGAAAATTAAACAATACACTAAAAATTAATGGGTCAAAGAAGAAATCAATCACGAGAAATTTTTAAGTATTTTGAAATGAATGAAAATGAAATATAAATGTCAAAATGTATGGAATGCAGCTAAACTAGTGCTTAGAGTGAAAATTATAGCTATAAACACCTATATCAGAGAAAAAGAAAGGTCTCAAATCAGTAACCTAAAAGTCCATGTTAAGGAACTAGATAATGAAGAGCAAACTAAATCCAAAGCGAGCAGAAGAAAGGACAGAATAAGAATAGAGAAGATATCAGTGAAATAGAAAACAGAAAAGCATTAGGGCAGCGAAACCACAAGTTGGTTCTTTGAAAGAATCAACAAAATTGACAACTCTTTTGCTAGACTGACCAAGAAATTAAGAAAGAAGACACAAATTGCCAAACTCAGAAATGAAAAAGGGTACAGCAACTAAAAGAATTATAAAGAGGTATATAAATAACTTCCTGTCAACAAGTTAGACAACTTAGATGAAACGGATAAATTTCTAGAAAGAAAAACTGCCAAAACTGGCTCAAAAAGAAATACAAATATGAATAGACCTATAACAAGTAATGAAATTGGACTAGTGATTTTTAAGTCTTCTCATAAAGAAGCTGGTGAATTTTGTTGAGTATTTAAAGAAGGAATACCAGTCCGTCACACAAGGATAAAGAGGGGCATTACATAATGGTAAGGGGTAGGTTCTCCAAAAAGACAATAATCCTTAAGGTATGTGAACAGAGAGTCAAAAAATACATGAGGCAAAAACTAATAAAACTGCAAGTAGAAATAGATGAATCCACTATTTTATATCTATATACAAATTTTATGTTCAATTTTTATGTAAATCTAAAGCTGTTCTAAAAAAATAAAGCCTATTAAAATAAAACAACTCATTCAACTGAACAGTTGTCTCTAAGACTGAAGCTGAACAGTTTAATAAACTTTATGACAACAATTTTAGATTTACAGAAAAATCACAAATCTAGTGTGGAGTTCCCATATACTCCATACCCAAGTTCCCCTATTAACATCTAATAGTATAGTACATTTGTTACAATATTGATACATGATTATTAGCTAAAGTCCATAGTTTTTCAGATTTCCTCAGTTTTTACCTAGTGTCATTTTTCTGTTCCAAGATCCCACGTTACATTTAGTTGTTGCATCTCCCTAGGCTCCTCTTAGCTGTAACAATTTTTCAGACTTCATTTGTTTTTATGATCTTGACAGTTTTGAGGAGTACTGGTCAAGTATTTTGTAGAATCCCTGTACTGAGATACACTTGATGTTTTTCTTATGGTTAGACTGGGTTTTACAGGTCTGGGAGGAGGACCACAGAGGTAAAGTGCCATTCTCATCACATCCCGTCACAGCCACGTACCGTCAGCGTGGCTTCTCCCTGGAAAGTTTGTGTCAGCTTTCTCCACTGTACAGTCACTCTTCTTGCCCGCCCCCACCCCTTTCTATACTGTCCTCTTTGGAAGGAACACACTGTGTGCAGCCCACGCGTGAGGAGGGGAAGTGAGGCTCCACCCTCCCTGGGAAGGAGGTAGGTACAGAATTATGTGGACTTCTTCTGCATGAGAGATTTGTCTCTTCTTCTCTATTTATTTATTTTTTCAATTGTTCAGATCAGTATGGACTCATGCATGTTTATTTTATACTTTGGGTTATAATCCAATACTACTTTATTTTGTTGCTCAAACTACTCCAAGTTTGGCCATTCAGCTCTTTCACTTGGCTCCTGTGTCCCTTTGACATACCCCAGTCATTGTGGGGGTTTTGTTTTTGAGCATTTCCTTACTTTCTGGTACTACTAGATGTTCCATGGTCATCTTACATATTTCTTGCCCTAATCTTAGAAGCAACTCTTTCTCCAGGGAGCTCTGGTTCCTCTTATGAGCGAATACTAGAAACCAAGGTCAGGGTGCTGGGTTGTACATACATTTGTAAAGCCCTTGGTCCCAGGACTCGTCCCTTGACTGGAGCAGAGGTGCTCCCCTCTGACTGCACATCAGAATCTCCTGTGAGACTGTTATTTTAATCCCCAGAATCTGTATCTTCCAAGGCTCCCCATGTGATTCTAAGTCACAGCCAGAACAAAGAACCACTCCTCTAAGACAGCTATGGTTATAGTCAGAGGTGCTAGATTCCCACAACCAGAATGACCACATTAGCACATCTGTGGGCTCGTAGGGGCCTTCACCCAGTAGGAAAGAACATGGAGCTATTTCGAATCCTGTTTCTGCCTTGATCAGATGAAGTTCTCCAAGCGTGCCCAGATGTCTGAGTCAAAGGAGCCCTGACCACCTCCTGCAATTCCAGGTTGATAGTTCTTTCCAGGAACCCACTGAGCTGTCGCTTGTTGTTCACTCCCCGGTTGAACACTGGGAGTAGTTTATACAAGTCTCTGGGAAAGGACAAAAAGAAACACTAATAAAAGATTTAATTAAAGGAAAACTTAATCAGAAATACAGTTGCAGATTTAAGACATGTACATAAAGATGTGCTGAATAAATAAGTGTGGTAAGTAAAAATAAATTTGAATAGTGGATAAATTTTAAAATCTATGTGTAAGTGAATCTTTATGGATGAAGTGATATGATATCTAGGGTTGCTTCAAAATAATCTGATGGTGGGAGAGAGGGGATAAACATAGATGAAAGAGACTGATAATTGTTGAAGCTGGTGATAAGTACACAGGAGTTTATTATACTATTCACTCTGCTTTTGAAACTTTCTGTAATAAAACATGTTTAAAAATCTGTATGTAGAAATCTTAGGGGCCAGCCATGTGGCTGAGTGGTTAAGTTCACGTGCTTTGCTTCCGTGGCCCAGGGTTTCACCAGTTCGAATCCTGGGCGCGTAAATGGCACCACTCATCAGGCCATGCTGAGGCAGTGTCCCACATAGCACAACCAGAGGAACTCACAACTAGAATATACAACTATGTCCTGGAGGGCTTTGGGGAGAAAAAGAAGAAAATATTTTAGAAATGAGGTATTTAGTGAATTCGTTACCACGTATCCTTGACCATCTTGCTGAATTCAGCATCTCTGTGTCCTCAGAAATATATTTAATATTCTTTCAGATCCAAATGTCATTTGAATAGCATAATTACAATTAAGTAAAAAAAAATTCCACAAGCATTAGGACTATTCATTCTTTGAATGATGATTTCCTGAGTGTACTGTGTTTCTGCATTGGGCTGGGTTCTGGAGACACACTGTGAACACAGCATGCGCTTTGCTCACAAATAGCTGACAGTCTCTAGTGAGAGGTGAGCCATGGACAGTTGTGTGAAAGTGAGGGCAGAGCCACGGTAGAGAGGTGGACCTGGAGCTCCAAGAAGGGGTACCATCCAGAGGAATGATGTTCCTGGTAGGTAAGAAGAAAGCTCCACATTTTCTAAAAAGGTTAGCTCTGTGTTAATCTAAAGCACTGATTTATGCACTTTGGGATTAGAAGATAGTTTTAACATATTCATTTGATTTGACCATTTATCAAATGTTAGTCAACTGTCAAACTTTCTTTTCCTCATTAAATTAATTGTTATGCAGAGGGAAGCTTCATGTATGTGTAATTTAGAAATATAGCTCTAGTATTAATTTTTAGAACTCCATCTCCGGTAGACATAGAGAATATGCTGAGTTTGTAGGGGCAGGCACGAATATTTGCTAGTACTAGTGCCAGCAGTTTGCATTTCTCATCATTTAATTCTTGTGCCAGTCCTCTGAGGGAATACTGTTACTCCCTTTTTGTTGTTGTTGTTGTTTTTTTGGTGAGGAAGATTGGTCCTAAGCTAACATCTGTTGCCAATCTTCCTTTGTTTCTTAAGGAGGACTAGCTAACATCAATACCAGTCTTTCTCTGTTTTGTTGTTTTTTCTATATTTTGCATGTGGGGTCCCGCCACAACATGGTTGATGAGCCGTGTGTGTGTCTGCACCTGGGATCCAAACCTGCGAACCCTGGACTGCCAAAGCAGAGCTGGAGAACTTAAAGACTATGCCATCAGGCTGGCCCCTGTCACCTCCATTTTATTAATGAGGAAACCTAGGTTCAAGAAGGCAGTTAACCTTGGCCTGAGAGACAAGGCCCAAACTTGAACCCAAATATATCTGACTGCAAAATCCATGCTTTTTTCATTATGCATCACTGTTTCTTCTGTACCTGTAGTCTTCAAACTGTTTTTCAGCCTACCCCCTAACAGAAATTTGAAAAAATTATGTACTTCTGTCATTGAAGAAGCCTCCCCCAAAACCGTTATTTTGACTTGTCCTTTATACGCCGCCCTAGCAGAGTTAGATTGGGTGGGGAGCCACATACCTTTCTTTTGTAAACTGGCCAAAGGGCTGTCAGCCAGGGGAGAGGGGAAGGAGACGTGGTGGAGCTCCCACCTCTGCGCGTCCCCCCGGCAGGGTGGGTTGGGGGAGGGTCCCTGTGGGGCTGGAGACCTGCCTGCACTGGTTTACTAAGGCAGACTCAGTGAGCTGCACACACACCTCCCCTCCATTCCGAAGTCAATGCTGACAGGTCTGCCTTGAGAGATTCTTTATTCTCAAACACAAATTAAATATATACCTCTCTCTAATTTTAGGAAAACACTAAAATCCAAATTGCAAGATTTTAAATACCATAGGAAGACCCAGAATCACAGAATTGCTTTCCTTGAGCCTAGTCCCGCAGTTACAGTCCCAAAGGAAGGAATAAAGCACAGCTTTGGGAGAGAGAGCATTCTATTAAACAGTGATAAAATCCCACATTCTGAGGTGATAGGAATGACAAAGCAGCCTCCTTGATTGAGAATAAGAAATAAGGCCTCTAACTTTTCAGAATTACAAGTCAGAAGAGGAGAGTGAACTGCTCTAAGACTTAGGGGAAGACATAAATGTAAAAGCAAAAAAGTCATATAAACCTACAAAATGACCAGGACTTAGACTTTTTTTTTAAAAACTCCTTAAGTTGCCTACTATCCAACTTCTTTCTGACATCTCTACATCACTGATCTTCTCTTGACCTGAAGGACATAATGCTGCGAAGGAGACTGTCCGGCTTCCCACATTTCTGTGAAGATGCCATTCCTGCACGCTGAAGTGCTTCCAGGTCACAAGTACATAAATATTTCATCTTAAAACACTCAGCATACATTTTAGCCTGGGACTTAGAAAATGTACCAGCTGTCATAACTCAGGCCCGTCCTGTCTGTCTGATCTGCTCAGCTTTGTTGACTTTTGTGTGACATACAGATCATCCTGGCAGGTTTTCCAATATGGAAAACACTGCTCTTCAGGACCTTATGACCCGACACCATTTCTGGCTGTATTTAGATGTGGGTGTACTGTAAAAAGATGATACTTAACACTGAATTTGGTGTGTTCCATATAGTAAGCATTTCATAAATATTTACCATTTGGTTCAGTTCTCCCAAGTCTATGTGCATTCCTTAAGAACACTGACAAGCTTTTTAAATAACCTGGTTAGTTAGAAAGACAAATACTGTATGATCTCACTTATATGTGGAATCTGAAAAAACCGAATTCATAGATACAGAGAATAGATTGGTGGTTCCCAGAGGTAGAGGGTGGGGAGTGGGTGAAATGAGAGAAGGTAGTCAAAGGTACAAACTTCCAGTTATAAGATAGATAAGTTCTGGGCATGTAATGTGCAGCACGGTAACTAAAGATAAGAATACTGTATCATATCTTTCAAAGTTGCTGAGAGAGTAAATCTTAAATGTTCTCATCACAAGAAAAAAATTTTGTAACCATATGAGGTGATGGATGTTAACTTATTGTGGAGATCACTTTGCAGTATACATGTATCAGATCATCATGTGGTACACCTAAAATTCATACAATGTTATATGTCAATTGCATCTCAATAAAACTGGGAAAAAATACTTGCAAAGACAGAGGAGCATAGTAAAAGTCTGAAGTAGCACTACAGCTTTATATGTAAGGTTGAAGCAAGTGACCTACCATTTAAAGTATTCCTGTGGCTTGAGCGTCCGCCTGCCCTAGGAAGGCATCCAGGGAAGTGTGCTTCCTGTGATAGGGGCATCTGCAGCTCGGTGGTTTCTCTTTAAAAGAGTCACTTGTTTTAAAGCATGGGGATTTGGAGAAGCAGACTGAGCATTACTTGCCAGTTTTTCTTTGCATGTAGTAGATGACCACACTCTCCCCTCTTCCAAGAAATAACAATTGCACACAGGACTTTAAACTTAGTAACACCAAACTCTGCCTGCTTGAGGTGACGTACTCTGATGCCATGTCCAACCTACACACTTTTAAAGAACGTTCCCTCCATCTCTCTAGCGAGAACAGACATCGGCCTCATGGAAAAGTCCATAGCAAGTGAGTTTCTCACAGAGCTTATCGTCTTCAGTTCCAAATCTGTTTTGTCAGGTTAGCTCACTGAAAAAGAAGGCCCTCCAAAGAACTTAGCCAAAGCCCATCTCTCTCACCCATGCAAGCAGACTCCGGAAAGGTCTCACTTGCACTGAGGGACGTGGAGACTCCTCCTCCCAACACACTTGACCTTCAAATTGGTCTCTGTCAGTTGCGTCTCACGGCGTCCATGCCGCCCTGCCCTGAGGACTTCGCCTTGCTGGGACTGGGCTGTGTTCTTGGCCTTGGCGCTTTCTGCTTTCTTTAAGCTTCAGGTACATGTGAAGCTTCAAACAGCTAATTGTAGCCAAACCTCACAAAAGTCGGTTTAAAAAGAGAGCTAGAAACCACTTTATTATAGAGTACAGAATTATTTCTTCCCATAGAAGATGCTAAGATGCAGTTTTCCTCAGCACGACTTACACAGTCCGTTAGGAGCTGTGTTTTCTCTTGGCCCAGTCCCCTTTGATTTGTCCATTTTGCCTAAAGTTGTCCCTTACTTATCTGCCAGAAAATCATCAGACCCGATTTTCCAGCAACCTTACAAAGGGTGTTCCATTTCTTTAGGGGTCCAGTTACAGGTCGTCACTTTTTAAAAGAGAATTTCATGTCAGGCAGAAATTTTTTGAAGGGCCCTGGGAGTAGAACAGAGCTACAGAGGAGAAGGAGAAAGGAGTGCTGCCCAGCAGCTGGTCTTTCCTTGTAGCTTCCCATCTGTTCAGCCTTCGTTTTTGTGAGACCTTGCACAAATAGACTGAATACCTGGATTATGCCCTCATCTGGACGCGAATACACACACATTACATACCCTCACTAATCAGCCTGACACATTCCTTTGTGGGTAAATGGTTCCAAAACAAACACTGTCAGTGCACCTAATTAGCAGGTTTGGGGGCTGTGCTTGGCAGTCCTGTGACATCCTGTTCAACAATAGAGAACAGCAGCCTCAGCTAGTCAGGCTTACGGGAGGGAACAGCTTCCCCTAGTGCATATACACTTTTTTTTAATGATATTTCCTTTCTGTGGCTTTTCTTGGGAAGCAGCCACTCACTCAGTGAGTCTTGTAATGAGGTGTAGGATCCTCGAAACAGCTAGAGGAAATTGGGACTTCTCTTTGTGGATACCTTTGCTGAGGAACCAGTGGCTTGCATCTGCTTGCTGTGCTTTTCTCTCCCTGGTATTGAAGAGGGGCCTGTCGAGGAACTTCCCCGTGGTCCTCTAACACGACTAGTTGGGGACAGGACTCCTGCCTGTGTTCTAGAATCATGAACTAGCAGAGATGGAAGGGACTGTGGAGACCACTTCGACACTTTGGGGTAGAAAAACGGAAGCCCACAGAGCTCACAGATGTTGTGAGGTGGCAGAAGCAGGGCGGTGACGTACCAGGACGGAGTTCTGCTCTTCACAGGCTGTGTGACTGCCTGCCCTTAAATGTATTTGTTGTGTCAGTGAAGGTTCTTCTTGATAAAACTTGAGCACAATGCTAGTTTTTTTGGCTTTTAAACTTTGGTCAAAGAGTAACTTGGTAAATAACATTTCACCTTGGCCTGGTGGCTCCTATATTCACATGTCAGAATGTTTCGGAATGTCTGCTAACACAGACAGGACTTTTGTGAAACCCTCAGGGCTGACCTGACCCTTTATACCATTAAGTCACTTGATAAATACGGTGCATTTATAAACACAGCCCTAGCTGGCGAGGCCACCATTGTTTTTCGAAGCCATTCGGTCACTTGAATAGATGGCTGTCATCTCCTCCTGGACAAATTTCTTACCAAGCTTCTAGTTAGGTGTCTGGTGAGTCAACCTGTGTTAATCATCTTATCTTTAAGCATTTCAGACAACCTGATTTTTTGTTTTGTTGTATGGGGAAATGTTTATCATTATTTAACTCATTTTAACTTTATAAGTAAAAATTTATTGATGTTCGTTATAGAAAATTTGAAAATTACGCAAAAGAAAAAAATTCTCCATACGTATGCATATATATTTTTTAATAAAATTTAGGTCATATTGAATACATAATGTTATATCCAGCTTTTTTATCACATCATATCAGAACAAGAAAATATCACATTTAATCTGTAAACTTTTATTGGTGGGTAGTTTTAAGGGAACAATTTTACTTGGCTGTAAAATCATTAAGATCCATTTAATAGGTAGAAGCAGGCTGGTCCACAGAAAGATCTCTGGGCCAAGAATATGGAAGTCTAGATGCCATTCCTAACTGCCACTAATTTGTTGTGTGACGTGTGACAAGCCACCTCTCTCTGAATTTGCCTGCCAGGCAGATAGCACTGTTTTAAGCTCTATTGATGAAGAAGTAAGAGCTTTACTTCAGATCCAGTGCTTTGCATTTTCTCTTAGTTTGATAGTTTGTCATGATATTTTCAGTGAAGTTGACTGATTTTTATACAATTTACCTAAAGGGGTTAACATATAAATTCAAATTATGATTCAGTCCACCATTTTTGAAATAATGTCAGATCCATGAAGAAATTAACTTTTCTATTTCGTTCATTCCTCTATCCTCTGCCTCTAGAACAGCACCTAGTAAATAATAAATAAGCCATGAATGAATGAAAAGTTCACTTTAGTTTTTCAAATCTGTACTTATTAACGTATTTTCTTTTATTTTAAATAGCCTTTAAACTAATTTCAGAGAAATTGTCTCCTTTAATGTACAAATTACCAAGATATGTGGCTTTATTGAGTGACGGCTAACATTCTATCACATGTTAGGGACAGGCGTGTTTAACTGCCCAATGGTGACCTTGATGTCAGGAATTTGAGCTTTGCTAAGCTACTCAGATAATTTAATTTTGAAAACATCTTTTAGGTCATTTTTTAGTATGTGCTTTTTCCTTCCCCATGGGACTGTAAATAAGTAACCTGAATACACAATAGGGGAAAAAAAGAGTATTTACCTTTCCATACAAAAAATGTTGACTTTTCAGACTTAGCAGCATGTTCTGAAATGAACTGTTTTATGCTTTAGAATCACAAAAGGTACAATATCATCTTGGTTTTGTCAGTATATGTTTTGGATATTTTGAGACTTTTTTTCATCCAACTAATTATAGGAGTACAGATAGTAATATCTTGTTAAAGTTGTCTTTAAAAAGTCCTTTGTGTTTTTATTTCGGCATCTAATGTACATTACCATGTCCTTATTAAACCCCTTCAGTATTCTGAGTACTAAGCCACTCGGTGCTGCGTCGGGATCACCTACATATGCCATCTGTAGCTCCCCTCAGTAATCGCTCTGTTCAGTCCCAAAGCTTTCCAACCACTTAAAGTAGAGACAAAGGCACAGTCCATAGGTGTTCACTCTGTACAGAAGTTGCTATTTGATTGCATTATATCAGAAGATAGAACTTTTGTAGAGTCAGAGGAGAGCTTGTCAATCATCTGCCCGTGACCCCCCCCCCCACCGGAGGCCAGCATCCCCACCCAGCACCACCACCTGGTGAGTGGAGACCCCAGCTGTGGAATTCCATGCAGTACCCTTCTGCCTCACCCTCTGTTGCAGCAGTAGTCTGGAGTTTGAGGGACCCACAAACCATCCTAGGAGGGAAAAGACTACTACCGACTGCTAACTAGTCTCAGTCACTTCTGGTGATGGTTGGGAGGGGTACTCACCAAAAGAAATGGGAAGAATGTTGTAACCTTTTGATGAACAAACAGAGAAAGATAGCATTAAAAAAGTAATTCAGGGGCCGGCCCAGTGGCGCAGTGGTTAAGTGCGCACATTCCGCTTCGGTGGCCCGGGGTTCGCTGGTTCAGATCCCAGGTGCAGACATGGTACTGCTTGGCAAGCCATGCTGTGGTGGGCGTCCCACATATAAAGTAGAAGAAGATGGGCACGGATCTTAGCTCAGGGCCAGTCTTCCTCAGCATAAAGAGGAGGATTGGCAGCAGGTGTTAGCTCAGGGCTTATCTTTCTCAAAAAAAAAAAAAAGGGAATTCAGGGGCCAGCCTTGTGGCACAGTGGTTAAGTTCATGCAGTCCACTTCAGTGGCTTAGGGTTCACAGGTTCAGATCCCAGGTCAGACCTACACACTGCTCATCAAGTCGTGCTGTGGCAGCATCCCATATACAAAATAGGGGAAGACTGGCACAGGTGTTAGCTCAGAGCCAATGTTCCTAAGCGAAAAAAGAAAAACCTAGTAATTGATGTGAAAAAGAGGAATGTGGGAATTTCCTTTTATAAAACCAATAACGTAAGACTAACTTGCAAATAACAAACCAGTGGCTGATTCAAAGGCTGCATCAGAAACATTAGAAGCCACTAACTTGAACTGATGTAACTTAAACCGAAAGACCTCATTTGGCTTGAGAGACGGGAGGTTAGCACATCTGAAAGACTTTCTTTAAGAGGAGAGTTAATACTTTTTTCTAGAAATAGAAGCCTTGATGGTGGAGAGAAAGGAAATTTAAATGAAAAGACTTATCTGGAAAGTAGCTTACATCAATGATTTGAAAGAAAAATTTCAGAATTGAGAACAAAAAGAAACAAGCTAACCTTGCTTGGCAGTGGGGAAGGCATGGGGAATAGTGGGGCCTGGGGAAGCTCCAGGGAGAGCGCGCTTCCAAGTAGTGCCGCACCAGCCCAGGGATTCGAGACAGAAATGATGCGGTGTCAAAGCAGCGCCAGGAAGATGGCTTTCCCTTTCCCCAGCTTCCCTGAGAGGTGCTTACAGTACACTGTTCAAAAGCGAGAGACCCAATCAGGGGACCCTTAATACTCGGGAAGTACCTGAGCAGCGTTCCACCCTTCTTCTCCCGCCTAACCCCACCCCTAAATTTCTTACCTCAGTTTCTCTCCCTGAGGGTCTAGAGAGCTGGCCCAGGCCACGCCCAGAGACAAGCAGAGGGAAGGCTTAGTAGTTAGGGCAGCATGTGGCTCACCAGGCCTGAGCTAAAGGCTCCGCTGGCTTCCCCCAGGGACTGGTTGTGGTGTCGCCTGGGGAGTTCCCTTTGCTGACAGATTACCACCGTCCAGACTTCTCCATCCAATTCCTGTCTTGTGAACACATGTGGCGTTGAAAGAAATACAGTTTTCAGGGACTTCCACGTGTCTTACGTGTCTGTTAATTGCTTGTGGACATAGCAAAATTACTTTTACTACTGTGATTATCAGTTCCATCCAACTTTTATTAATATGCAGAGCAGAAACAAAAGTTCCAGCGTTCTCACTGAACAAAATGGGCCGCTCCAAAAGGCCTTGCTCGTGTCTTCCTCTCTCACTCAGTGTCACTATGCATCAGGTTTCAAGCATTATTGCAGTATTTTCCAAGATAATACATGCTTGGTTCGTGCAAAGTAGGATAATTTTACTTATTAAAAGTTCATACATTATTCAACAATTGAACCATGTTTCCTAACTTTATGAACATGTAAACAGTCAGTCTGTTAGGTTAACCCACCAAATTTGTACAATACCTTTATCATTATATGAAGAGGAAAAACCTTTGAGATGTTCAGAATGTCAAATATTTAAAGCCAGAATTAGTCCCTGACCACCTGAGATGTTTATACAGGTGCATCTCATTTTAAATAAATAAAACTATAATACGCATTTTTTAATTAATTGATTATATACATTCCAAATTTTTCTCATTTAACATAAAGATGGGTGACAGTAACTTTTTCTAATATATTCAATACAGAATTTGACCTCTAAGGTTGTTTACCTGAAGGGAGATTGTTTTTCCCAGATATAAAAATGTATTATAAAATACACAGTATAGTGCTGGCATTGGAACAGACAACAGAACACGATTTCAGAAAGTACGGAACTAGACCCAAGGCATATGGGAATTTAGTACATGATGAAGGTGGCATGCAAGTTAGTGCAACAAAATATGGGCCATTCTGTAACAGGAGCTGGGAAAGAGACAGCCTCGGAGAGAGATGGACAGTCCTGGCTTTTACCATCCTCCGTGCCTCGAGATAAATTCCAGGCGGGTCCAGTATTTTAATGTAGAAAATAAATCCATAAAGCACTAGAAGAAAAGATGGGTGAATATTTTTATAATCTTAAAATGGGGAAGGTCTCTCTAAGCTTACACGAACCCAGAAGCCATGGAAGCCAAATGCCTTTAAATACATAAAAAATGTTAAATGCTTACAATTCTATAGATAAAGGCAAATAAATGTAAACAGGAACTTGGAGCAATATTTTCAATACGTGATAAAGTATTAATTTCCTGAATATAAAAAATCCATAAAGTCATTAGAAAATGGTCAAAAGACATGAACGAATTTTCTGAAAAATATGCAAATCTTTTATAAGAACAATAAATACACAAACAACTGCATATTACTCGTAATTAAAGCGAAATAAAATCAGGTTCTTACCTATCAGCTATGAGAAAATATTAATAGATATAAAATGTAAAGCCCTATATAAAAACATTAGTTAATATCACTTCCTATTAGTTCTGATTCTTATTCTTAATATTTATAGCAGCCCTACTGTCATTGGAAATGATTGGCCTTGAGCAGTGGTTTTCAGACTTTTATATTCATCAAAATTCTCTGGAGGGCTTGTTAAAACACAGATTGTCAGGCCCTACCCTAGAGTTTAGGATTCAGTAAGTCTAGAGTGAGACCCAATCATTTGCATTTCTAACAGATTCTCTGGTGATGCTGGTTTGGCTGTTCCAAGGACCACACTTTGAGAACCACTGGCCCAGAACCCATTAAGTATTAGGAATTATGTAATACCATCTTGTTAAGAGAGTTCTATTGGTGAGGGAGATAAATAGGGAAACAGTCTAAAGTAATGACAAACACTTTGGGTCTTTTATTTGAATGCCTTTCTCCTTATAAATTTATATTGCTGATTTATTCCTAAGCAACTAATCCTGCTGTTCATAAATTCAATACTGTTTACCTTCTGAACTTTTCTGGATTTTTCTAATATACCCATGCTTGAAAATTTATTTTATTTTAGCTCCATTAAGTGTCTTAGTACTTAAGGAACTGAAGTGTAGTATGTTATATAGAAGTAAGTCTCATTCAGAGTCTTAGGTACATATCATCTTCCTAATATTACTTCTTTTAAAGAGGCTTACTTCAAAAGTTGACAGTTAAATTTCTCAGTTTTACATTAAAAAGGTAGACTGGTGAATCAGTGGAAGTCCCTATATGAGCCGAGACCATTTTTTCATCTGCATTAGCCTGATAACGTCCTTAATATTCACTGCCTTTGTCTTAGATGCAGCGAGACATTTCTGAATATCTCCTGGGCTCTTAGGTGTCCTGAACTACTTTAGCCATTTTTACAGAAAGCCATTCCTCTTATTTATGGTTCTCTAATGCCTACAATTATAACATATTCTAGCTTTTTCCAGAAATCATAGAAAATTTTTAAATCCTCCTGCAGTTTCTTTATTTTCTCTATTATTAAACAAGATTTCCCAAAGTAATCTCAGGAAGAGACGGACATTTGTTTGTTGACAATTATATTAAATGCCAGGTGAACAATAAAAAAAACTTAAGTGTCAGAAATATCAGTTTTTCCCTATCCCCAAAAAACTATTTCATTCAGGTCAAATCTATTACAATTTTATATACATACATAGAGTATTACTGAGACGTTCTGTCACCATCCACAAATTAGCAAGAAGCATTTATTAAGCATTTGCACTAAAGATAACAGTGAATTACTCTCCCCAGTAGGATAGCAAAGGTAACAAGTGAATTAATTAACCTTTGTTTACATTCTATTTCAAAGCCAAGATTTTAAGTAAAGCTTTTGTCAAAGGTATTAGCTGAGCTTGGTTCACAAACTCAAAGTGCAAGACTTGAGAAAGCCAGATGCTTTGTGGGCTGCAAAGGAAAGACGCTTCCTTAACTAATTCTGGGGATTAAAAGGTAAATAAAAAGATCATTGCAGGGCATTCCAGTTGTTTTTCCCAGATTTGGGTGTTAGCAGGCGTTTGGGGATGTGCTGAATAATGTAAAGGACCATGAGGCTAGTACCATGGGAAGAGGGCCAGATTTCAAGTCAGAAGACGGGAGTCAAGTCCAGAGTGGGTCACCCACTTGCTAGTGCTGGGACTAAATAAGCACCAGTCATTTTATTATTTCATCTTATTTATTTACTGACTGACTAACTTATTAATAAGGGAAAACAAGTAGTACCTAGCTGTGAGAATTATTGTAAGGATAATTTATGTAAAAGCAGGGCAAAGGGCCATACCAGTGTTCCCTGATTTAAATGTCTAGTATCGATCTTACTGTATGTGCATTTACCTTTCAGAACTATTGGAATAGCTTTACAAACTAGCATATACACACCCACAGCCACCAGACATTTGTCCAAAGGAGCTGGATCCCTTCCAGTCTCATACAATTCCAATAAAACCATGTGGGCGCCTTTCTAGCCCCCCACTCCTACCCCCAGCCAAAAAAAGAGAAAGAAATCACAATGAACAATTGCAAATGTGACAGGCCCAATTAGGGTCCATCCTCGCTCTACCAGGAGCCCGATGTTCTGTAATCCAGTGCTTCCAGACTCTCTGCTCCCCTCCTTCCCATCCCAGCTGCCTCCTGAGCAGAATAGAGGGGCCTGGAGAGTGGCTTTCTGGTACCCCTGGCCCAGGCCGGCTGGAACTGGTGTTCCAGGTGGCAGCTGTGAAACCGGGCTCTCCTTAGCCAGCAGCACAGTCATTTGTTACTGAAACTGTGTGCTAACGTCCCTTTATTTTAACCCTCCTATTCCCCGCAAAAGAATGCATGTGAGATTGCATCATTTGTTTAAATCGTGTTTAATACATTTTACCTCAGAATGTTTAGTAACATGTTCTGTGTATTCTTGTAAACAGCACTCATACGTGTGTAGGTACATACATAGCACATACAGGCAACACACCATATGTAATATCACTGATTTCCCATTTAAGCAAATTACAAGTTGTTTGCTTATATCCATTTACTTACACAATAACAGAAGAAAATACCAACCCTAAACCTGAAGACAACCAGGGCCCAGTAACTACTCCCTTAGCTAAGAGATTTAAATCATCATCTTGGTTTCTTGGAAAAACCAATAATAGCTACTGGCCTTATGGGGCACCTTACATAGTAGCCATACAGCAAACCGCACTCACATGCCTGATAACGTGCACTTATTTCTGCACCCCACCCTGTACGTTGTGGGCTCTGGAGGGTGGAAATCAGCCAGGGCTCTGCCCTGCTCTGCAGGCCTGTCCTTCTGCTTGTCAGAGATCCAGCCAAACTCAAGCCTGGATTTCAATCCTCGTGAAATATCTGAGGTCATTGCCTGAGCCAAAAATAAAAATGCAGCAGGAGAAGAACCCAACATGAACAGAGCAGAAGCATTTCAGTGACATCAACTTGGGGCAGGGGCCTTTAGCAGCTTCCTTTGACCTCCCTGTATGCAGCTAGAACCTGGAAGGGTGCAGACAAAGCCATTGAGCCTGTCTCTAATAGGTCTCACGTCATCGGCATTACAGAACAGGAAACTGTCTGCAGCCAGGAATTTTTGCTTCTTTGCCATAATATTTGAGAAGCAAACCTTTTCCCCTACACATATTTAGTTCTGTTTGTAGCAGACTAGTGTTCTTGGTTTTGATAGCTGTAATAAGAACATTGTATCTGTCCGATCTCTTGGCAATTGACTACTAGATTGCTGAGTTATGACTTCTCCCTCACTTGCCGTAGGTCAGTAAGCTAATTTTTAGGTCAAAGACTGTTCATAAAACGTACAGTCTCATTCCATGGTGCCTTTACTAAGACAGAATGAGATTTGTGTTGCCTCCAAATGATGGAGATGTTCCTTTGCCCCGATCCCAAGGAAGGGGCCCAGTTTGCCAGGGCACACATGGATAATTAATGGCACTGCCCCCTAGAGCATCCACAGAAGCAGAACTCGAGTTCCTCCGTCCTCATCCCACATTTTGCTGAGCATCCAGTGCTGACATGCACCTGGTTCCCTCCAACGTGGCCATCCCAATGTGAAAACACAAACACTTCCATACAGGGTGGTCAAGTGACTGCTGCCTCTAGCCAGCCCCACCCCCAAACCTCCACAACATTCAACAATTTTAGTTTTCTTCTTGGGGGGAGGGGGTGCTGGTAAGGGTTGGGAGAAGGCTTAGAGAGGAATCTTTAATGTTTAATTGAAATTTTATGAGATAGAGGGAGAGTCTGTTCCTTTTGGCCAAATTCCTGATAATCAGAGCTGTATGTACTAGTTCATATTAGCTATTTCATAGCTTGATTAATCATTGCAAATAAATACACTGTAAAGTAATGCTCTCCACTTTAAGGCTCATCTGTTTCAGTCCCAGCTTGTCAGCAGAGACTGTCCAAAGAGGGGCCAACAAGGTGCCATTCCCACTCCTTCATCCATAGACCTTGGAGCAAGAAAATTTGGAAAGAAGGGGATAAAATCCAGAGTAGCCTTTTTCCCCCTGCACAAAATCTGCAAATTGTACAGAACCTTAGAAACCGTCCAATCCAAGCTTCTCTCCTACTTAGATGGAGAGCAGGGTTCAGAGATGAAGTAACTTACCCGAGATCCCAGTGACCCTAGGGCCCATCAGGGCCAAGAACTCAGGGTTCCTCACTCTAGGTAAGCTCTCCCCTCTGCAGTAAGTGGCCACATTGCTATTTTACTGGTCTCCTTTGCATTTCAGAAGTTGCTTAAATCTAACTGCTTAGCAGTTACATAAAAGCAATTTGTTTTATGGAGCAGATGCACATGTTTTTGGTTTTGATTTCCTAGATGACCTAGATAGGACATAAAGAAGCGAAGAACAGAGAAACAGCCCAGAGGTTCTTGGCCAAAGAACAAATAAATGCACCTGAGGGCCAACCACCAAGATAGCTTTCGAGGAAGGCTGAAGAGTAGGAGTGAGCAGGCTCACTCAGCATTGCAGATGGAGTCATGGGCAGTGACTTCTTAAGTGATATTCTAAATTAACTTTAGAAACCACGGTACAGTCAATACTAGTGAGTTTCAGCTATTTTAATCAAATGATGTATTAAAAATATATATTTGTGAAAATGACATGCATAAGTACGCTACACTAGATCTTATTGGTTGGTCTAAGCCTGCAGGTGACACTTGCAAACCCAGCCTGGAGAGGGTGCTATTTAAGTGCCTCCCGGGTACCCCCTCTGTGATGCCTTCTCCAGATAGACAGGTCATTGGTTCTCAATGGGGATACTCTCCCTGTCCCCCCCACCCCCCAGGGCACATTTGGACATTTGGCAGTATCTGGAGACGTTGTTGGTTGTCATAACTTGGGGGCCGGGAAGGTTGCTACGGGCATCCTGGGTAGAGGCCAGGGATGTTGTTAAACATCCTACAGTGTACAGGACAGCCCCCACAACAGAGAACTATCTGGCCCAAAGTGTCAGTAGTGTCGAGGTTGAGATCCCTGGACTACATGAAGCAATGGATGTCTTCAGCACAGTGGACGGCTCTGGTCAGTAGCAGCCCTGTCTCCCTGCAGTTGCATTCTTGATGAGACTACAAAGGAAGGACATGCAGTCTTCATTCTTTGTGGTGTACAGCCACAAGCAGAACGCCAGGACTGCTGATTCCTGGGCCTGGGTGACTCAGAAATGAAGATGCTAGCTGTCATTTGGCTCATCGCTCAGTAACACTGCAGGGACGTTCCTCTTTCATTACCTGGTGCAGTTTCCTACACAGATGACTACATTAGTAGATTGGCCTTATATAAAAGATGTGTTCCTGAAAAGTCGTGTTTGTAAAATCATATTTTAAATACAGTCAGGAAATTCAGCAAACACTAAGGAGCCAGTGAATCTTTTTAAAGTGAAAGGTCTTTTTTTTTTTTTTTTTTTTTTTGCTGAGGAAGAGTTGCCTTGAGCTAACATCTGTGCCAGTATGTATTTATTTTGTATGTGGGTCACCATCACCGTATGATTTGATAAGCGGTGTAGGTCTCACCCAGAAACCAAACCTATGAACCCAGGCCGCCAAAGCGGAGCACACCAACCTAACCACTAGGCCATGGGCCAGCCCCAAATGAAAGGTCCTTTTTAATAAAGTCCTCTTCTCAAAGAGGAGCATACCTATCTATTGCATTTTTTTATGTAAACACTTTCTTTTTCCTGCACATTACATTTTTATTACAGAGCTCCATAACTTTTATGTAGCAAACAGTTTCTCTTCCTCTGTCTTTTCCTTTAAAGAAAAAACCAGGGGGAAAATTAACAGCAGATTCTCTGAATTTGGGAAGGTCATTGATCAGTCTGTCCATTATACAAGTTCAAAAGCTGCCTGCTGGGTTACAAATTGTTAGAAAATAGGACTTGGTTCTATTTTTAAATCATTAATTTTTTATCTCAGACTTTTTTTTTCAGTTGCTGACCTTTGGCTGGAAAGAGCAGGTGTACTCGGTCCCTCCATTACCCTCTGGTGATTGTTGCACCAGAAATATCCGATAAGACTCAACCTCTTCACTCACATGCGGGGGGTCGGGAGGGTGGTGACTGGTATCAGCAGAGATAAGGGAGTGGTCCTGAAGGAACCCAGTGGTTTTCTGCTTATCAATCACTGCCCAGGGCAACATCCCTGGGTGTATAAATCACTGACTAACTCAGCAGGGCAAAGTGGCCGGGAAGAAGGAAATTTATTTGATAAAGCCACGTGTAACGTCAGTGATAGCAGGTTACAGAGGTGTGACCCAGCGGGGACAAAGCCACTGCCACTGGGGAGGAGCCAGCCCAGAGAGAGAGACACTCGGAGCCCCGGGTCCGACCTTCGTTCCCGCTGGAAGGAGGGGCTGAGGACGGGGGTCCTGCAGATGCCCTGCCCTGTCCACCTCCCTGGCCGCTCAGCTCGGCGTCCAGAAGGCAGGCCCCAGCCCTGGGAGAGGCGGCGGCGCGCCTCGCCTGCGCGCCCCCTTCCGGCCTCTCGGGACCCCGGGAGCAGGAAAGAGGTCCCGGTGGGCGGCCGGGCACCGCGAGGAGCGCGGAGCAGCCGAGCGTCGACAGCTTGCCCAGGACCGCCCAGGGGAGGCCTGTGCTTGGAACCAGGGCTCCGAGTGCAAGCCCGCGTGCCCCCGCCCCAGGCGCGCGCGCCGCCCCGACCCGATGGCCGCGCAGGGACCCTGGCTCTGGCACAGCCCCGACTTCAGCTCCCCATGGCCTCCCGAGACGGTTCGAGTCTCTCGGAGCCTCAGCTTCCTCGTCTGTGGGGTGTTGGGGGGCGCCAGGATGCGTCCCGGTGGGCGGCGGGTGAGACGAGCTAGGCAGGGCCCGCCCCCCAGCGCCGCCGCGTGCTGAGCGCCTAAGCCACGTGTCCTCCGAGCCTCCCGGCGCCGCGGGGCGAGTGCGTGGAACCCGCTTAGCAGAGGAGGACGTGGACGCTCACAGGGGTGAAGTAGCTTGCTTGGGGTCGTCCTAGCTCAGGCTGCCAGGCGGGCGCTGAGACAGCAGACGTTTCCGGAGACTGGAAATCCCAGGCGACGTCCGGCAGGGCTGGGTCCCAGGCAGGGCTGGAGACAGCCGCCTCCTTGAGCTCTGCACAGCCTTTCTTCCCGCGAGTCCCCGCCTGCAGTGGGAGAGAAAGAGGAGCTTTCTGTACCCCGTCTGACTTAGGGCCCGCTCTTATGACCTCGTTTAACCTTGATTACTTCCTAAAGACCCTCTTTCCAAACACAGTGATACTGGGGGTTGTGGCTTCGACAGAGGAATTTGGGAGGGAAACAGTTCAGTCCACAGCGGTCATACAGCCGGAAAGTGACTTGAGGGTGGGATGAAGTCAGGCCGTGTCGCTCTGCCTGCTGTTGGAGCCACCGCTGTGCTGTGCTTGGCCCAGAGAGCTGAGCTGGGGGTGGATGCTCGGGGTGCGGTGGAGCTTGTCTTTTGGTCTGTCACCTGGTAGATGGAGCCCCCTCCCTGGTCCCGACGTCTCTCCCTCCAAGTTGCTGCCTTCTCCCCTGGATACGAGGCTGGGTGGGAAGATACTCCTTTGACCAAACTTTCCGAGTCTTGAAAGGTGCTGGGGGTAAGTCAGTGGCAGCCTAGGGAATGCTGCCCCGAAGACTATCCTATGCAAAGGACAGAAACTCAAGATACTATAGGAAAGCAAAAGAAGCACAAGGCTGAGCCCCGAGGCCTAGTTCCTTCGTAGCCATCTTTGAACCCGGTCTGGTGCTGGACACTCCATGGATGTTTGCTAGTTGAACAAAATCATGCAGGCCCAATTCCCTGGGCTCCTGGGATGAGGTAATAGTTCTTGTCACTCATGTGTAGAAGGAGGAGAACTTAATCCACTTTGGAAGCCACCCACTGGAGCAGCTACAGTTGTGCTTGTCCGTTACTCGTTATTAAAGACCTTGCAGTAAAAGCAAGCCATGTAGTCTCCTGTACAGGCTTCCACCAAGCCAGACAACAAACTCGTCACCCATCTGGAATGTCTCCTCTATAAATTCCAAGATCTGTGTGTTGTTTTAAAAATATTTCTCTTTCCTGCTCTCTCATGCTTTTCTGTTCCCACTTGGGTTATAAAGGTAGACTTTTAAAGGTGGGGAGTTATTTATCCTAATTTTTAAGAAACTGAGGAGGACAAGAGACCATAGGACATCATTCAGAACAGGAAAATGTGTCATTTTACTTTCCAAACTGTCAGTTAAAGGTGAGGAGTGACAGGGAATCCCTTAGCTCCTGTTAGCTCCAGTGGAAAGCTGCGTTTCCACTGCCGTGACCCTGGGCTCAGCCCCGGGCTCTGAGCATTTTCCGTTGGCGGGCACTTCGATCCCACTTCCTGTCACCTCACCCTGGGCTTACCGCCCACACTTCTTTCTCAATGGAGGGGAAACACGGAGCTTCTAGAGCTCCATCTGTCCACCGCCACCATGATCAGAGCTGCCGGTGACTATTGGCTCCCCTCCCCCAGAAGCCATAAGCCTCTCCTCAGCTAGCACTAATCAGAAAAAAAAGTTTTTCAAGTGAAATTCAACCTTGAGCATTTTGAAAAGGGAAGAACCCATTTCTGTGAGTCATTTCTCTTCCCAGTGGCAGGACTGGCTGCAATAAAATGTGCCCCAGCTGCACAGAGGCCATTGGACAGCAGGCTTTTGTCTTGCTCCTTCCAACCTTGCTCATCGTATCCGTGGTTGGCTTTTCCAGGTGTGAAAGCTGTGGAGCCGTTTTCCATTCTGAATGCAAAGAAAAGTCTGTGCCCTGCCCAAGGTGTGTCCGCCGAGAGCTGCAGAAGAAGCAGAAGTCTTTCTGGCGGAGGCTGAACATGGACGAGAGCCTGGAGGAGGCGTGCAACATGTTTGAGCTGTCCTGCCAGAACACCTGACTAGGCAGGCACCAAGGCCAGGGCTTGCCCTGCAGTGACCCATCCACCCCAGCATCTCCCTACTAGCCAGTTAGACCCCTTTGGGAGAAGAGTCGTGTCTCACCTTCAGCTAGGTATAGATATATATTTATATATACACACACACTGTATGTCCTGTACATGTATTCTGTAGCAGTCCTCGTCTACATGGTCCATGGAGCTGCTGTAGCTCAGAAAGTTACCAATAGCTGAATTATACTTAGCCATGAATTTCAGCTGCTTACTCCCAAGCAAAATGTGGTTTACATACAATGCTTTATAGTTTAGACTTTTTTCAGTTTTTTTTTTTTTTTTTTTTGGCTCTCGGGGCCATTTTATTAAACAGGACACAGGAGGAAACATGTCCTACAGAACAGCAGCTCTTCAGGTTATTTTTGTGTTATTTATTTTTAGCCTTCAGAGAGGATGACACCCATCATCATCTGTTTTGTAAGAAAATCTTCAAAACACAGGAATGACTCCTGGATCCTTCCCTGGCTCTCTCCCCTCGGTTTTTTCTGCAGAGGTGGGGATCTGAGCCAAGTGGCTTAGGAACCAGCAGAGCGAGCACCCTCAGACAGGAAGCACACACCTTTACTTCCCAGGAGAACTGGGTCTGGTTTGCAAGTTCATCTCAGAAGGCCTCTTCTTGAGAAAAGGAGACAACTCAGTGACCAGTAACTGCATGTCATCAGTCTGTTTGCTGGTACGAATCCCAACGCCCAGCCAAGGGTGCGATGCTGCACTGCATCCACAGGCTGTGAACGTGGCTCTCGGAAGAGCCGAGTCCCAGCGGTTTCATGGTGACATTTGTGATTGTTTAATGATCCTGGCCTGAGGAGGTTTCCCAGGATAGCCATTCAATACATGGGTTTGTAGACTGGTGGGCAGGGTATGCAGTGCCTGCATTCCAACAGGCAGTCTTCAATTTCTTTTCACAGAAACCTGTGTAGGCAGTTCCTACCTATTCATTTTAAATGCGTTATTTCTCATTGTTCTTCACTGCCCTTTCATTTTGACCTTTAATTTGTCATTTTAGCCACTTCTACTTTCCTGTTTTTTTGTTTAAAAAGTCAGAGTAACATGGAACTTCAAAATACCAACTTTAGACTATTAAGAAAATACCAAACTTACAAATATAATTAATTAAATCTAATATTGTTTAAATACATATACACATGTAATTTCCATGTTAAGGTAAAACAAAAAGTGCTAAAATAATAGGATGGGGATAAGAAATAGAATGAATGGCCTCGCCCTCAGCAGGCAGTGTTGTCCCGTGCAGCACCCTTTTAAGAGCCAGCTAGTAGCCGCTGTGGCGGAAAGAGCAGGTGAGGTAGGGCCCGGATCATAGCTCGCAGTCCCTCCACCTTATCCCTTCCGAGAACAAATGAGCTATGCTGCAGCAGTTCCCAGTGGACTGCATGAGAAGACTTTGTGTCTCTGCTGCACAGACGCCCTCAACACCTTCCTGGTTTGGTAGTTTCACTGCTCCTAGGACCTGGGGAATCAGGGGCTCCCGAAGGTCATGGGGCATTTAACCCACTGCTCCTGGCACCCCATACCATGCTCCCCAGATCCCAACTCATGTGACTTTAGAATGACTTCTGTGCAGACAGTTAGGTGTAAGCATTTCACCTGTCAACCCATGCCGGTCCCTTTGGCCCAGACCACACATTTCAACTGAATAGCATGGCACCACGGACTCATTGATTTTCTGATTCGATAGGAGCTGTAACCAAGGCTAGACAGGCCTATTCATGAGACGCCTTATGGTGCCTTTACTCTTGGAAACACAGGCTGACCTTCCCCACTCTGGTCACAGAGAACGTCGCACACTAAAGCAAAGGGGCGTAGTCTCAAACAAGCCCTGGGCACACAGGCAACAGATCTGGCCGTCTCCACGTCCCTCCTCCCCTTCATCAGGTACGGTATTTATATTTTCCAGCCTCGGAGAAGAGAGAACAGGATCTTTCACAAGAGAATTACAGACCTGCTTATTATAAAACAGATGTGCTCTGATGGCACAGTGCCTTTTCCCCGCCCCCAGTTCCCTGTCACCGCAGCTCGCTCTGCCTCCTGCAATTAACGTGCCGTGATTCCCCCGCCAGCCCCACCCCAGCACACCACGCTGGAGATGACGCGCAGGGCCATCTCCTCCCCTTCCACCATGTTTCGTTTGTGTACAGAACCTCCTGCCCCACTCACAATCACCCAGGGTCAGACCTGCCGAGAGTCAGGATGAAATTACGGACCCTGTTCCAAAGGACCTTGTTTCCACCAGGGCCCAGGTGGAGGCTCTGCCACATATGAGCAGTCCTTTCTGCCCAGAACCAGTCCCAGCTGCTCTGTGTTCTCTCCTCTTGTCCATCCCTGACGGCCTGGCCAGTGCTGGCCACAGGCCTGCACAACACTCACCACCACCACCAAAAGCTGATAGAACAGAGCAAAGCCGGCATAGGAGGTGGGTCTGCCATGAAAATTCAAAATTGCTATTTTCAGCCCAGAACGCCTTAGAGCACCTGAACGCTATTACTGTTTTCAACTCTAACAAACTATGGGTGCACTGTTAGGTCATTGTTCCACTGCTTAGAAACTGGAAACAAAAGCAAATCTGTAGATTACCACCTCCTTAAGACCAGGCTAATACCTGCTTTCCCTCATGTTCCGTTTTTCATCCCATGTTAAATATCTTGCACATAAAGCACATGAGAAAATGGTCAATTAATCTCCTGGAGCTGGCAGCCGACTCTGAGGAACCTCTTTTCACTTGAAAGGCCCATTCCCTGGTGTATCACTTGAGGAAGTCCCTCCTAACAGTGCCAGAAACTCGTGTATGAGACAGTCCAACCCTCGGCGAGGAAGCCAGCTCCTAAAATAGGCCCCAGTCTGCACCGCGGCAGGAAGGCCACAGGCGCTGAGAAAGCAGTCGACTGGAATGGCAGCCGCGTTCTTCCCAGGCCTGCTTTTTCCCAAAGTTGAAAGCCTCTTTCTGTGAAAACAGTGTAAAAATCTCGTCTCTCCTGGCCTCCCTGCATTCCCAGGGGCTGTAGCAGAGTCGTTTTCACGTCGGCAAGCTAAAGGCCAATCTCTCCAGCAGCTTTAATATTTGATTAGCTGAGAGGGTAATTGCTTTTTGACTCTCCTAGACGAGGCCTCCAACAGAAAGGGAATGTCGCTAGTGCTTGGGACTTGTGGTTTCCAGCCCGCTCAGTGGCATCCTTCAGACTGCAGCAGAGGGCCTGAGCCGTGGCGTCCTTCCTGCCACAGTGAGAGCTGAGCTGCCCTAAGGCACTAGCTGCCCAGGCAGCCTTTGTGAAGCGAAGCTGGAGTGAGTCCCCCTGGGTGGGGTCTGGCCTATTTTTGTGTTTGCATATGGACACACTGGACAGTACACTGGATAGTTTCTTCCATGCCTCCTCAAAAAGGCTTGGCTTCCAAACCTGTGGGCTTGTTTTCTACCCACCGGCCTGAAGAGGCCATGTGTAAATTACTGATCAGGGTGCCACATCTTCAAAGAGAGGCATTATCTGAGCAGCAGAGATGTATTCTGCTCCTGGTTCAGGGCAAAGCCATGCTGCTGTTTGTGTGTTTGGGCAGAATTATTCATTGGCACTGATCTGCCGCGCTTTGTTGAAATAACTGGATTCTGAAATAAGTCTTCAGCTCCTGACTCGAATGCTGCCTGGAGCAACACAAAGCTTATTTTATTTTATTTTTTACTTCTCCCAGTAAAGAGAGGTGCATGCAGTTTCCCCTTATTTCTTGAGTTTTCTGTCTCACTTCTTTTCTTACTCCAAGATAACATGAAAAAGTACAGAATTTGGGGCAAGACTGAAGGAAACGAGCACCTCACTCCTTGGCAGGCAAGGAGTCAGTGGGAACTCTGTCTGTTCTCCTCTCCTTGGCCCTTGTTAACCACCCTGAGTCCAGGAGAACTGGCTACTTGAGGCTGAGCACAGTGCCGGCTGAGGACCCTGCTGCATGGATCTGAAGACAGTGTTGCTTCCCAGCACATGGGACACATGTCGATGGTCAAGTCCAAACACCCTAGTCCTTGTTAAACTCCAGGTAAAAGTCACAGGAACCTAAGCATAGCCATCTCTGTCAGGAGGCTCCTTCAAGATGAGTTCCAAGTGATCATGCTATATGGCACTTTCCTCGTAGAGGGGCCTCTGATGTGGCGGAGGGCTCTGGCAAACTCTGTTGAGGAGACACCTGCTGTCTTGCTTTGGTTCCTTCCTGTGGAAAGAAGTCTTGTTAGAAAGGTCTGGAGTGAAGCCAGTTGTTACCCAGGTAGAAGATTCAGGCACCCACAGTGACCCAGCACAGTGAAGATCCCCTCCTACTGGCCGTAGAGCTGCAGACCAGCCTCTGTCCCTTCCCCTTGACCTTCCTTGCCCTAGTCCTGAGCCCTGGCCCAGATTCAGGCCTCGTGGATGGTTAACCGGCTAGTGGACAACTGAGCCTGAGGCTTCTTTGTGTTGGCGCCCCATTTGTTATTTCCCCGTAGGAGTGCCTTACAGTGCTGCCTAGCGCTTCTCGTCCAGTCTGCTGACCCACTTGGAGCCTGCAGGGCCCTTCACCTAAATGCGGGTCACTTTGCTTCTTCCCTGCTGGCTGCTCCTGATACAGATGTACTGGAGCCTGCACGCTCCATGTGCATGTCAGACCTTCACCTTTGCTTAACCTGGTGCCTTAACCTCAGTAGTCAGAGAGTCCCTGTGGAGACACTCATTCAGGTAGAAACATTGGCTTCTCAGCTCCAGTACACTTTTACCAGGAAATACAAAAGATGGAATGTTTTAGCTTTGGTTATGCTGTTTTTCAATCACTCTTTTCGTTGTTTGCATGTTTGCTTTCATTAACCAAACTCAGGAATGTCATTATGTCACCAAGGCCAATGGGTAGAGAAACTACACCAGTTAACCAGATCTGAATCCGTAAAGTCAGTGGACTTAGCCTTTCTCAGGTTAAAAAATTACACAAACACAAGGATCTTCTTTTCTTTTGCTGTATAAATGTTTTCTGTTTATTTTTACACCTGTTTTCCAAGTGGGAAATGGGAAGCCTCTTCGATAAATTGTGATAAAAATGTTTCTGTGTGGTATGGGCAGTCCACTGAGCTTCCACTGCTGGAGGCCTAGGCTTGAGTGTGTTCAGCTGTGTTCAGCTGTCAGAATCTTGTCGTAAATAGCCAGTAGCCTACCATAGAAGATTTAAGAAAAAACACCTGTCTTTAAGGAATAGCAAAAGAAGGGAAATGCTTAGGTTGCAAATGAAAGTGTTGAACATGGCGATGCGGAAGACTGCTTGTTCTTGTTCTTGTTCTTTTGCTCCTGCATCAGATCAGTGTCATTTTCCCTTATTTCTGCTCATGCAGTACAGAATTGACTAAAATTTGGGGTTTGGGCTATTATACCACTCTGTGTTGAGCTATTTGTAATAGCTAATGTGCTAACTTATATTGTGTTGTTTCTGTTTTCTAGATTTTATTGCCTTTTGGTTTGGCATAACTTATCCATATTTTTGTTTACATCATTTTTTAAATATCAATAACAGTAATAATATAAAATGAAGTTGTATTGTTGACAAGACCCCAAGTTTTTATGGTCATCTGTCATGTAATTTAAGAGCACCAGTTCCTAATGTATAAAGTTCTCTCTCCTTCAATAAACAATATAGAAAGTACTGTCTCTTCTCATAATGGCTTCATTACAATGCTGGTTTGCAGGGCTGGTGAAAGCCCACCATGAGCCCTCCATGTCAATTCAAAGTCAAGATTTGCACTTTAGTGAGAGTGAGCTGCTAGGACTTTAAAGTCTCTCTTAATATTAATCTTACAGGTAGACTTTTTTTCTAAATTCATCAGCCTACAATATTCTCATCTGCCTTTCCTATGTTTGTGAAAAATATAGTGTAACTTTTTTAAAGATGCAGGTGTAGTGTTATAGGCCTTATTTGCCAAATCAGGGCATGATTTCCTTCAGTTCTGAGACACACCTGCGAAAGCTCGTGTGTGGCACATCCTCCCTAAAGCTCTTCCCCAACGTTTTTGCCCTGATTTCATCTCCCCACTGTGCTCTCCAAATTAGATGGACGAGTGGCAGGCAGTAGGCCACTAGGCAAGGGTGCTAGTCGTTCCTGAAGACCACATTTTGGGAATAAAGAGTGAAAAGTAAAAAGTAGGTGTTTCTGTGAGAGGGAGCAGCCTTCTGGGAGTTGCAACGTGCTTGGAAATATCTGCACTGCCGCCCTTGGCTGCCCTTGCTCTTCCATCAACACAGCGTGAGGTGCAGCAGCTGTCCACTTGGAACCTTTCAAAGCACCATTCACATTCACTTTCTCAAAGAAAGACACTGAAGAGACTAGAAAATGTGCTTCTGGTTAAGCATTTACCAAAGGTGACCCCTGAGCCACACTCCCTAAGACACACCCAAACAAGTTCATGCTCAGCCTCTCCTCCTCCACCCTCCGGAAACCAGTTGGGGCTCACACCCATTCTATTCAAGGAACAACTGGACTTCATCCTCACAAGAAACCTGCCATAATCCACTACGAAAAGAAACCAGTTAATGTTTCACTGGATCAAACTGGACCCACAATGTGGTCAGAGCCCAGATTCATCTGACTCACAGGACAAACTGGAGTGGCTGGGTAAGTCCAGAAGTTTGGCATTATCAAGGAGAAGATATGCAAAGATGTTTCCAGACAGGTGGAAAGAGACAGCATTTTGTTCATCTCTCCCCACCCTCAGGAGATGGTGACTTGAATCTCCCTGGACTGTTCCCCTGTCCTGTCCTTTGTCGATGACTTTAATCAGTGGTTCTCACATTAAAACACAAAAACAAAAGCAAAATATCAGGACTCTGTCATGGACAACAGAACCAGGATCACTCTGGATGGGGCCTGAGTGTTTGTATTTCTTAAGCCTCCCTGGGTGATTCCCATGCATCCTGAGAGTTAAGAACCACTGGATCAAATGAAGCAAGTTGCCCTGAAATAAACGTTTGCTTGGCACACGGTGGTCCACAGCAGGAAGGATGTCAAAAGGAGGCAGAGGGGGCTGAACGGCTTTAGTCGCCCTCCCACTAACAGCTGCTGTCTGCCCTTTTCCCACAGACACAGACAGCACTTTGGAACTTGTGCTCGTGGCCTGCAGTCATCTTCGTAAACCTGATCTCTGCACACCTCTTACTGTCACCCAGGTGTGGTTAGCTTCTGCTTATCCAGGACATGCCATTGCCAGGCAGCCTGGAGAATGGAAGTGGCCCAGTCATGGCCACAGGTGACTAAGCTGGCCGACAAAGGGAGCCTTGTCCTCTCCCTTTCATTTGTTCTTTCCTTCTGGTTATGCCGCAGTTGTCCGCAAATGCATGCATGTGAGCATCCACTCCCAGTTCAGGCTCACCCGATGAACATGCACTTCATCACTCTGGACGGTGGTGTTTAAAATGGAAAATCAGAAGTGCTTCTTGCCCAGAAAGGCCTAGGAAATTTGGGAAATCTTGAGCTGTATTCAGATTTGCCTTGCTCAGTAGAAGAACTGGACTTTAAAATGAACCCGTCATTCTAAATCCAGGCGTCTGTTGAAGTGATGATTTTCAACCTCCACTGCCAGTTACAGGTGAATGGAAACTTAGAAGGACAGCACTTCTTACCTCCCTTTATGAAGTGAGTAATTTAAATGATGACAGCTGTTCCTCACTGATGGAGTGCTTTTCCAAAGGGTTTGAAGTCTCTTATAAAAAATATGATCTTCATGTCCACAGTGCTTGCCATGTGGGGAACACCCACAGCAGCAATGACTATTCAGAGCCACCGTGGGAAGCTGATAGTGCCGAGGAGCAGGAATGCAACTAGAAACTTGAACTTGAGTCTGCGGGGCCTCACCTAGGACTTGTTCTAAAGCAGCATCATTAGAAACTACATTCCTGACTGGGGAAAAAAATGTTTTAAATTTATTTTTATTAGTGTATTAAATTCTGATTGGAGCAGAGGATTGTCCCCCACCCTCTGCCCCGATGGTACATAATACCCAGGAAGCCCAAGGCAAAACACACCCAGCAGAAAGATATAATTTATTCTGCTGTTTACATCTCTTCCTTCGTAGCTTGGGCAGAAAAATCCAGTAGGAAGAACAAATTGTTCCCATAGCTGAACATACAGGAATTCCAACTCATGTGCACTGACTCCCAGTTTACCTGGACAATGGGGAAATTCATTACTCCTCCACCTTTATTTAATATTCTTCCATTCAGGGCTATGGGCTTTAAGCAAATCGGCTAGAGTTCATGAGTTTATACAATATTTCGGATCCTGCCATACAATCTCAGGCAGCTGTTGGTCTGGGGGAAATTCCGCCGGCTTTTGTCCAGACGAACCCAGACAGACTCAGGAGAATCACTTTCAGTGACTTCTGTGTTCTCCCCACAGGGTCTGCTGTTCTGAAGCTGAAGAGCTGCTATTAGCGCAGTAATTTTTTCAAATAAGCATTGAGCTAAATTATCTCAGATGTATAAAGGAAGATCTCCCACTGTGTTATGGAAAATTGCTTCCCAAATTACAAGACTATACAAAGCACATATTAATTTTGGGCCCAAGGACATCCAAATTGCCTTAGCTTCAGCACTGTATCGTGATGACACACTTTTGATAATGTCAGGTTCTGAGAATACCACAAGGCGCGCATCCTTATGAAAACACACCAAGATCCTTTTTCACCAGGATCGGCGCTCACATACCCACGCCTAGCTAGAGGTGTTTTACTCTGAGATTCTTGCCTTTTGCATAGGAAATAAATTCCAATTGCACATGCAGGGAAGGGAATTTGAATTCTAAACTGGGTCAGCCTCCCCAAATGGCTTTCTCGCTGCTGTCCGGAGTTAGGCAACTGAGGAAGCAGCGTCAGCAGCCCCAGTGCCCAGAGGAGCTGCCTGATGACAGATGTCTCAGGAAGCAGCTCCCGCTTGCGCACGTCCATTCCACGCTGAGCTGAGGGGAGCAGAGCCGGGCACTGGCTGGCTGGCTGGCTGGCCTCGCGCAGAGCAGCACTTAAGGTTGAGCGTGTGTCAGCACGTACAACAGACGGCGAGTCCTGGGAACTAGCCCTGCCCAACCGTCCCCAGATCAGTGCCTCTGGCACCCAGTCAGCTCATACACAGGCCACACAGCGTGTCTCTAATAAGGACTTGCAAAAATCAAAATAAACATTTTCAAAAATAAGAATTATTAGATTTTGCCTGGTTTGTTTCATCTACTCTTGTTTTCATTTTTTACTTTTTTGAGGAAATATCACAAAGCAAATCCAAGACTTTATGCTCACGTGCCTTAGTACACATCTAAAAAAGATGTTTATTTTTTCCACATAGTCACAAAGCAATTACACACCTATGAAATTGACAATAATTCCTTATCGTCTGATGCTTAGTTCCAAATCAAATTCATCTTATTGCCCCAAAAATATTTTTGGTTAGTTTGTTCAAACAGCAAACTTTTTACAAAATAAAAATAAGAACACGCGTGCGCCTCCCGAAGGCCTGATAAATCGTGATGGGTTGTGGCTCCCCAGCTTCCCTCTCGCCTCCTCTAAGGTGCAGGGTCCCGCTTTCCCTTCAGAGGAAGGAAGTCCTGGTGGCCTGTCGCCGAAGTCCCCTTCCTTTTGGGGCCCCCAGCCCAAGCCAGGCCAGCAGGGATGTGATCCTTGAGGGGAGCTGAGCACACACACTGGACTGCAGCCTCAAAGGGATTGGCTGTTAGCTCCCACTCCTTCGAAACTACGTTGAACTCTGTTCTTCTGAAGACCTGTTTCTTTTTATTCCTTAAATTCTATCAACTGTGCAACAAATGGCTTCTCTCAGGTTAACCAGAGCTGGTGTCTGACACAACGCCTTTCCCACACAATTTCTCCCCATGCATTTGCAATGTCATCCTGACCTTTGCACCTAACAGACACTGCAGCATGAACAACAGGAGTGGGCCCTGCCAGGGTGCCCGTGCCCGACCTCCGTGCTCAGAGAGCTGTGCCAAGGTAGGAGGAAGACTTGTTTAATTGAGAAGAGGTGCTTCTTCAGGAGCTTGCTGTATCGCCAGCATGAGGGCAGTGACACTCAGAAGGGGCTGGACAACCGACTAATGGAAACAACCTGCTCGAGAAGCAGGGTTGGTTCCTACAGAACTGAGCAGAGAGAGGAGCCTTCATCGGCAGGGCCCACGATGCACTCACCAAAAAGATGTCAAGCATTCACACACTCTTGATTCAGTTCTTCCGCTGGAAGAGTATTTCACCTTAAAGTATAAGATATTCATGACATAAAAGGCACAAAAATCTGTGAGAGAGGGCAGAGGATGGGTAGGAGGGTCCCCGCTGTCTAGGGGTCAGTGGGAGGAGGAGGGAGATGGGAGGTGGTCAGCAGCCCAGGAGCGCCCCAGGAAGCTCGAGGCAACCAACCCTGAAGCCAAGGCCGCTCTCTGGGTCGGTTGGTTGCCTGTTTAAACTGGGATAGTGATCTTAGGAGCAGAAAAAGCTTCCTGCACGTAAGAGCTTGGCTGACAGAAAAAGTCCACAACCTGCGGGCTGGATGGAGCGCCGGGCTCTGCAGCAGTCTTCCGGGCTGCCAAAGGGCGAGGGCCTCGAAGGGCACGGCCCCTCAGCCATCCTGCTGGTTTCCTCCGAGCCTCCCTTCACTGCCTCTCCCACTTTCCCATCAGTTTGCAGAAATACAGATGCTGCTGTGGGGGTGGGCTCAACTCAACCCCCTGCCAAGTGCTGTCCTGGAGGGGTTCACCCTGGCCTCCCTCCACCCCCACCAGGACTATGGAGTTGCCTGCAGTGAAGTCTGTATTTTTTTCCCAAAGTAATTATTTTCTCCTGTATGTTTATCATTAATTTAGAAAGCCCAGCACAAAACCCAGTGCTGCGCCCCCTCTGTGGGTCTGTCCCCCGCCATCAGGAGCCTGGGCCTCCCGTCCTCCTCTGCCTCTCCTTTTATTTCAGTGGCCTGCTGATTGGAAAAGAGCGGCCGCCTCCCCCCACACACACACACAATTGTCGCCGCCAATTAGTGCATTGTTAGGACACACAATGGCGTTACTGTAGCCAGTGGGACGGGAGGCCTTTGTGCTTCTCCAGCCGGCCGTGGGGGCAGTCAAGTTTCATTTAGAGACTTAAAACACAACGCCAGGAGAAAAACGCTATCAGAAAAGCCAAAAGAAAAAGGAGAAAGAAAAAAGCACAAAAAAAAGGGAAAAAGGAGAAAGCGAAGATGAGGATGTAAGAAAAGAAGGCGAATGTTGAAAAGAAGAGGGAAAAAAACCTGCTATTGAGGAGTTCACCCGAACCCCTGAAAGGCCCCGGCGGCTGCTCCACTACGATGCCCTCAGAACACGAGGGACCGGGGCTGCACAGTCATCCGTCCACGGTGCAGGCACACTCAGCCGCCACAGGATTCCCCCACTGCTCCATTTTCCAGGCTTCACAAAGGAGAGGCAGGGGCTGGGGGAACCGGCCTGCGGCCAGCCTCCCAGCCCCCGGCAGTCTGGGGGGTCATCTTTCCCTCTGACAGGAAAATTGGATTTTATTCTCGAAAGCTTGTGACTCATTTACACAGGGTATGTTTCTGTAAGGATGAGACACACGGATTCGTTCAGAGTCACTGTGTTGTTTCAAGTGCCCTTCGAGGCCCTCGCCCTTTGGCAGCCCGGAAGACTGCTGCAGAGCCCGGCGCTCCATCCAGCCCGCAGGTTGTGGACTTTTTCTGTCAGCCAAGCTCTTACGTGCAGGAAGCTTTTTCTGCTCCTAAGATCACTATCCCAGTTTAAACAGGCAACCAACCGACCCAGAGAGCGGCCTTGGCTTCAGGGTTGGTTGCCTCGAGCTTCCTGGGGCGCTCCTGGGCTGCTGACCACCTCCCATCTCCCTCCTCCTCCCACTGACCCCCAGACAGCGAGGCTCTCCAGCCCTGCCTCCGCCCTCTCCTCCTCCACCTGCCTCGCCACGCCCTCCGGCTTCCAGAAAGTGCAGACTCTCCAAGCCAGCCTTGCGACTGCAGGAGGACATGCATGTTTTCAAACAGTTCTTGGAACAATGGAGCCCAACGCAGCCGATTCTAACTGTACCTACTTAGCTGCCACGTGTGTTTGTTTCCCTTCAAAAGCGTTAAATATGCCCCCGCATTCCCTCCTCTCTGGGATGGACCAGACTCCTCTTTTTATGTTGTTTCTTTTTTTTTTTTACAGATAAGCTAATGGAGACATCCACTCCATGCCAGGTTTAAATAAAATCACCCCATCCTAGAAACAAGACGGGTTTCACCCAGGTGTCTCACTGTTTCATCTCCTCTTTTCTGTTTCTCCACCTGTGAGGTGGAAGCAAAAGAACCGAGGCTGTTCCCAGGCATCTGCTCGAGCTGGGAGGGGCTTTGGGGAGGCACCCAGGAGCTGGGGACCGGGTCCCATCCTCATCCTACCCACACCTGCTAGTGGGCAGGGGGCTGTAGACTCAGGCAGCTGCGGTGCTCATGTGTAAAGGGGGTCACAGTGCCCCCAAGGCACTGTGATGAGGATCAGAAGAGGGGCCCTATGAAGGGGGAGGGGTCCTGGCACCCCACCCTGGCACTAGATGCACCTGCTGTCTTCCTGGCAGCAGGAGGGCTGGGGGTGGGGTCTGCGCAGTTCCTCTCCCTGCTATGTGAAACAGTTCCCTGCCTCAGGGATGCCTCAGCACTCACTGGCTCCCTCACCCCCAAAAAAGGGCCCGTCTTGATTCAGTCAGGACATGAAAAGTGGTGTCACCAATACCCAAGTCAGGAAATGCAAATCCAAGGAGAGTCCTGGAACAGTGATGACAGCTTCCTCTCGAGGCTGGGGCCCTAGGCAGGGGGCGATTTGGCTCCCCCGATGTGGGTTAGTGAAACATCGGCCTCGTGTGGCACACCGGGTGCGGTGGGTCCTGAGAGGGTTCTGGGAAGAAGATATGGGGTCTGCGTCGGCACCTCCTGCCCTCCCTCTGCCTCAGCCATGCTGTGGGAGGGGTGGGGGGACGTGCAGGCTCCAGAACCTGCAAAGAAAGAGCCTAAGAGACCTCGGAGGGGGCCAGCCCAGCGTGGCCCCAGCACAGGAGATGTCCCGGCTGAAGCCCGTGAGCCCAGGAGCTCTCGTCCCTCCCACACCCCACACACCCTCCAGGCCACGTCTGTGATCAAGCTCACCACTGAAGGATCCTTCAGGTCCCGGCGCCTCTGTCCCGCTGTCACTCTCCCATCCTCGTCCTCTCTCTTCAGGCCATTTCACTCTCTTCCTGACCAGCCTTCCTGTCCTGACTTCAGTGCGGCCCCAGCATGGTCTTTGTCAAAAACAAGCCTGGCCTCGCTTCACCCCAGCTCAGAAATCTCTCCTGGCCTCGGTCGACTTTGGGACAGAGCCCAAGTCCAAGCATGACCAGGAAAGCCCTGGGCGATGAGGTCGTCCTTCCGGTCTAACTTGGGCTCCAGCCCCAGGCTGGCCTCGTGGCCGTGGCCCCGCACTCCACAGGGCCCCAGGCTTGATTTCAGGCTCAGCCATGCTGTCTTGAAATTCTGAATCACTTTTGAATGTGGGATCGGCATTTTCATTTTACACAGGACCCCAAAACCGTGCTGGCTGGTCCTGCCTCCCCTTCTCCCGCTTCACATTCCTCTAACACTAAACCTCTTACAGATCCCCAAAGTTGTTTGCAGTTCCTTCTATTTTGAACATTCTCCCACCCCCGTGTCTATTGTCAAGCTCCTCGTCACCCGTCCAAACCCATCTTACATGTCCCCTTCTCTGAGGATCTGCCCTGATCCTCCACCAGATAATTTATTGCCATTTGCCAATGCCCACTTCTCAGCTGATCACAGCTCCTTAAAATTTATTTCCTGCCTCATCTAGTGGTTCTGAACCCGAAGGCAGCAGACAGTGTGTCCTGCATGGTCCCGGGTTCCAGGTTCCACGGCACTGAGCCAAGTGCTGCATTTAGGAAGTAAATGTTTGTTGAGAGCATCACTAAGTTTTCACTCCTGTGACCGCACCGCTGCTGTGTGTGCAATTACTGGGACTCTGCATCCTTGCTCCAGTCTCGCCTGGGTCCTGCAGGGCCTCCATGCGAATCACCGCTGTCGAGGCAGTGAGGCAGCCTCTGGTGTGTGGTGTGCCTCCAGGCCAGGCTGTCCAGTAGGACTTTGTGCGGCTGTGCTGTCCACACGCCACATGTGCCACTGAGCACTGGGAACGGCATAGCTGCTGCAACTGAGGAACCGACTGTTTCGTTTTATCTCGTTATAATTAATTTAAATGTGGCTAGAGCCTCCCACACTGGAGAGTGCAGCCTTCCAGGACTGACTGACCCTCATGTGGGCCAGGGAGCAAGTCAGCTCACAAACCGTGTTGCTTCAGAAAGACTTCCACGAATCAAAGCCTTTGAGCCCCTCCGGAGGAGAAACATTTCCAATGACAGGGAAACCAGTCTTTTCTGTCTTCCTCGATGGAAACCAGCAATCTCTCTCTAACACAGCCTGCCGAGGACCACAGCTCGGGGCTCCCTGGTGTAGACACACTTGGTCTTACCTGTGAAATGAGGAGAAAAGCCTTCCACACCTGGGAGGGAAACCTGTCAGAGTTAAGCGTTTCTATTATGATCACCATGGGCAAGAAGGTGTCTGCATTCCTTTCCCTGAAAGCTGACAGAGGATTCTGATTCCACAACCGTGCGAGGCCAGGACACAGGTCTGGGCAGGACGCCGGGGAGGGCCGCCGGGTGCTGGGCTGAGGACTTTGAGTGAAGCAGAGAGGTGGGGCGAGAACTCTGCTTTCAAGGGGTGCTGCTCCTCAGTGAGGACTTGGGTAGCTAGTACGGGGACAGAAGGTCACCTGCCACCATTTCAAAGATGAGAGCAGCCGGGCAACAGAAATCGCAATAAATCCAGCCAGAATCAGGACAACGCACACAAGTCACAGGGAAGCGAGCCCCCACTTCTTGTATTTACAATGATCCACAAACTTGCAGAAAAGAGACAACCCCTATAGAATTTGAATTATAATTCCAAATCCATTTTAAATTATCATCATCAAAAAGACAGATTCTCAGGCCTCCGAGTGAAATGTGGGTCCTTCCCCTCACCTTTGCTGCCCCCACTGTCTTCCTCCTCCTGAAAAGTTGTTCGAACTAGTTATTCTCAGCCAAGCTAAGGTTACAGAAGTCCTGAAATGCTTGCCCACTAAAAATATACTTTGTCCGTCAATATTTGGGTCTAGTACGGTATTTAAAAAGACTTGTGGACAAAAAACGTAAGCCAAGCCCCAGAGGTAACACTATTTGTCTGGTGTGACAAGGAACAAAGTCTAGGGAGCAATACAGGGACGCATATGAGTCTGGTTAAGTCACGGGTTGCAAACTCCATGCACGGTCAGAGCTGGAAAAGGTAGAGACCTCTGCGGGCTACAGTTGAGCAAGGTCACCAAGGACACGAACACAGCCGTTCCCAAGGGACAATAAGTTGGAGCCATCATGGTGGCCCTAGGAGGCTCCTCTGGCCCCAGGACCAGCCGCTCCTCAGGGAAGCACTCCCAGGAGGAGGGTCTTGGCCAGGGAAACTGTGCACCTCAGAGGTTCAAAGACATGCAGTCACTCCAGCCTGCCTCCCCACACCCAACCCTGGGGCCCCGTGGAAAACCATGAGATCCCCTTCCTGCCCACTCTCACACACATACGCAGGCTGTCACCCCCTCCTGGCCACGGCTCCTGTTAGTAACCCTGATCCAGCATTGGGGTGCCAGGGACACAGAAGAGGATAACAGTCAAGAAGATTTCGGTGCCTGCCACCAAAGGGACTGGCATGAATGCTCAGCTCTACCATTTACCATGAGCTGTGTGACCTTCAGCAAGTGACTTAGCTTTCCTGAGCCCTCTGCATCTGTCAAATGGGGGTGGTAATGGCTCCCCTGCAGGATTATGATGAAGATTAAATAACAGATGTACAGAGTTCAGCAAATCATTTGGTGCATCTTTAGCCTTAATAGTGGTGGCTCTTCCTGTTGACATGACCTTTCCTGGGGAAGAGGAAAACCGAGCTGGACTCACAGCCCCTTTCCACCCTCTTCCTTTCTCATCTGTGGGCTGTTTGATCACTAACTGTCCCTGTTCTGACAAAGCCTGTTGCAGTGCAGTTTCCCTGCAGTGCTTTGCAAAGAGCAGAAACTTGAATTGTCTACTATTTTCATAGTAATTTGGCTTATTCTTTTTTCTGAGACTGGTAGAACAGGTTAACCTTAGGAAAACTGCACAGAGCGGCATCAGGAAGAGTTTAATTTAGTTTCTGGATTTGACTGATCACAGTAAATTGTAAAAAAGAAATGCTAATGAAACCATGTGCTGTCTGAAGTTCATTTAGTCATTCAGTGAACATTTACATTTACTCACCCACCAGGAGGCAGGCCCTATGCTGCATACACATGCTGCCTCTCTGTGTGGTCTCATTTTTATGATAATAAAAATGCTCATCAATAAATATCCCTTAAATCATCAAGGAGATAAGGACAAATGCTTGGGTCTGGAATGATGTAGAAGTTTATTTTTAAATGTGTATAATTTGCCATAGATATAACAGATAAAAGAAAGAATATCCAGATTATGTAAAGATCACCTAAAATCCCATTAAAAATCATACCAGAATTAGGCAGTTTACAGAAAGGAGAACTTAAATTGCCAATAAACACACAAAAGATATAATGGAATATTATGTAATAGTTAAAAAAATAGTTAATATAGGGGTCAGCCCAGTGGCACAGTGGTTAAATTTGTGTGCTCCACTTCAGCAGCCCAGGGTTCACAGATTCAGATCCCAGGTGTAGACCTATGCACCGCTCATCAAGCCATGCTGTGGTGGTGTCCCACATACAAAATAGAGGAAGATTGGCACTGATGTTAGCTCAGGGATAATCTTCCTCAAAAAAAAAAGAAACGCTTAACATAGAATTACCATGTGATGCAACAATTCCACTTCTGGGTAAACACCCAAAAGAACTCAGAGCAGGGACTCGAACAATTCTTTGCACACCCATGTTCACAGCAGCCCTATTCATAATAGCCCAAAGGTAGAAGCAACCCGAGTGTCCATCAACAGATGAACAAGTAAACAAAGTGTGGTCCGTCCGTACATGTGGAGCCTCAAAAGTGACGGGCAGTTTGACGCGTGCTGTAGCTTGGAGGACCTTGAAGAAGGGGTGCTAAGTGCAGCAAGCCAGGCGCAAGAGGACAAATACTGTATGATTACGCTCACACGAGGTCCCTACAGGAGTCAAATTCACGGAGACAGAGGGAGAATGGGCTGCGGGAGGGAGGGGAGTTGGTGCTCCGTGGGGACAGAGCTCGGCTGGGGAAGAAGGAAAAGGTGTGGAGATGGATGGTGGCGATGGTTTCACAACAACGTGGATGTCCTTAATGTCACTGATCTGTGCACTGAAAAATGGCTAAAGCGGCCAATTTTATGTAACAGATATTTAACCACAGTGAAAAAAACAAGTATTTCCAAACTTGGATTCCAAAATAAATAGCATTTTTTTAATCTTTAATTATGCTTAAGAAATATTCTTCCTTCCTCTCTCATCACTGAACTTCTCCAGTGTGCCTTTACTATTAAAACTGCAGAAGAAAACAGAAAGAACCACCAGGCAGATGAAGAAGGAAGCCTAAGACAAATCATCACGTGGAAAAGGTTGACTGCAGGCTTGATACATACAGCATTTTCCCATTCATGTTAAGGAAAAGAAACACATTGTACGTAAAACAACACAGAAACGTCTCAACAGAAAGCCCCAAACTGGTCACAGACTTCTGATTTATCTTTAGTGTTGAATAATTTTAAAAAAGATCCCGAATCCCCAAACCAGCGGAGAAAGGCTGGGGTCTCCCGCCCAGTGGGTTTGGCACACCAGGCCAAGGGCTGCCGTCTGACCTGACGCCCTCAGGGGTGAAACACAGGCCGATACAGCCCAGGGCGAAGGAGACCACACAGACTGAACTGTCTGTGAAGTCGGACGTTTGTTTCCGGTGTGGGAAGCACTCCCCACACGGTTCTTTCTGGGAGGCCACGGGTCAGCTCAGCCTTCAGTAGAAAGGCAGGGGCCTAGATGAATCGCCTTTCACAGGTGTGATGCAGGAGCCCACGGAGCCTCCCGAGGTCAGTTTCCTCATCTGTGAAATGGGCGTAACAGGAATGCAGATTCGGGCCTGGGGAGGGTGAAGCGTCTGGCACACATTGAACCCCCAGCAAATACGACTCGCGTAAAGCAGTGGAGGCTCAGGTCTTTAACAGGCTCGATCTCCCCTCGCTCGGCCACTGGCACTTAAGAGGATGTCAGGAAATAGGACCCTGGGCCTTTCCACCTGGACACACGGTTCTCAGCCCTTAGTGGGCATCCAGGGCATAAGAGAAGCTTGTTAAAAATACAGACCCCCAGAGTCCATCCAAGATGCTGTGACTCAGCTGTGTTGGAGCGTGGCCCTGGGGCCTGCATTTCACCTTCAGGGCCATCTAGAGCCACTCAGGAAATCCTCTTCTAGGGGCAACATCTGAAAACATGAGACAGAGTTCAAGTGCCATGCCCCCTCCCCAAACGTTCTTCTCCCCACTCTGTCCTTCCTTCCGTCTCTACAAGATGACCACTCCTTTCCTTCTCCCATTCCCCAGAGTTCTGGGAAATGCAGTTTCTAGAAAAGGATGCCCTTGCTGTGTCTTGCCAAATTCTCAATAGGACTGTTGTGGTTCTTTTTGGTGAGGGAGATAAGCCCCAAGCTGACATCTGCTGCCAATCCTCCTCTTTTTGCTGAGGAAGACTGGCCCTGAGCCAACATCTGTGCCCATTTTCCTCTATTATGTAGGTGGGTCACCGCCACAGCATGGCTTGATGAGCGGTGTGTAGGTCCACGCCTGGGATCCAAACCTGCAAACCCTGGGCTGCTGAGGCTGAAACTTAACCCCTCAATAAGACTGTTTTTAAAAAAGAAGGGAGGGATGGAGAGAGGGAAGTGGGGAAGGCCAGACAGAAGGCTGGCCGGCTGCCTGGAGGCAACAGGAAGACGCAGGAAGCATTTGGCATTTAAACCAAAAAGACTGAAAATCCTTAAATATCCCATGTGATGGGCAGACAGACCTTTCCATCCACTGGGACAAGGTCCAAAGTTTTCCAGTTGGGAGAAATAGCAGAAATGAGAGAGAGAAGCGCTGGAGGGGGCGTCTGGAGACAGCAGCACAACCGGACGCGTGCTCAGCCCACAGCAAAGGGTCCCTTTTAAACAAAAAGTCAATAAATAAATAAAAATAAAAACTCACCTAATGCTTTTTTAGGTTTCCTGCCGCTCTGCAAACACCAACGAATGAATTCATCTGCCTGGACGGCCCCTCCAGAGGGAGGTAACAGTCTGGGCCGCATCTGCTAAGTAAACCAGAACTGCAATGGGTTGAAGTTAAGCAGCTTGTGCGGAGAGGCTGCATCGAGTTAATTAATCGCACCACATCTGCAGTTGATAAAGCGGGTCTAGCGGGTGGCTATTTACAGTCACACGGCCGTAGGTGGAAGGTGAAAATTAAAATAGTTGTTTCTCCAAGAGATTTGAGGTTTCAAGAACAAACCTCATTAAAACTAGGGCCTCAGATGAAGGGGTGGAGTTGATCAGAGACCTGAGGAGTGGGCATTGGCCAGGCCGGGAAGAGCTTGCCTGTTAAAGTCTGTTGCTAATGCAGCCATTAACCTGGAGGGTTTTTGTTTTGTTTTGTTTTGTTTTGTTTCATGAGGAAGATTGTCCCTAAGCTAACACCTGTTGCCAATATTCCTCTATTTTCTATGTGGGATGCTGCCAGAGCATGGTTTGATGAGCAGTGTGTAGGTCCACACCCGGGATCTGACCCACTGAACCCCAGGCCACCAAAGCGGAGCACATGAACTTAACCGCTCGTCCATTTTATTTTAACCAGAACCCAAATGAGGTGTACATACTGTGATTGCGTGATGTGTCTTTAAGTCTCTTCTAATCCTTAATCATTAACCCTCCTTCAGCTCTTTATTTCCTGGCAGTTAACCTGTTGGGCCCTTTATTATTTTTAGGAGGCAGAGGAGTGTGGTGAGCTCTCTGGAGTCGCACTCCGGGCTCAGCTCCACCACGAGCCTGTGACCTTGCCGAGTGAGTGACCTCTCCCAGCACAGCGGTACGGGCAAATGTCTAACAACCGGCTCTTGGGGGAAAAACACAAGCCCTGATCTGTACTTTGGCCCATTTCTGTGGTGCAAATACCCCACCACAGTGGATTTCAAGCTGCAACATGGTGATACAAAATGGAGTGCAGTGGACACTGTGACACAGCAGATGCAATGCTGTGGACGCAACCTCCAAGGCACGGGTACTAGTGGAATATAAAAGATGATTGGTGAATTTTGAGTATTGATTATTTATTGTTTTTAATATAATTTACTTAATTATAAGTTTATTTAATTTTTAATAATGGCCGAATTTAACCACTGGCTTGCCAGATTCCTAAAAGTTGGACATCAGCGCGGGCTCCTACGCAGCTGTCTCCACATCTGTCTCTCTCGCCTGTGAAGTGGGAGTTACTCTAGCAACAGCGCTTAGTGGTGCAGATGAAAGAAGACGGTGCATCGAGCACACGGTGAAGATCCGGGACGTCCTTGGTCAAGTGGATGCCGGATAGACAGTTACTGGCTCTCCCCTGGCGGGCCGGGGAAAGCAGCTGTGTGGGGGCTGGTAGGGAAAGAAGCAGCCGGACAAGTGTGAGCCTGGCCACCTGGGCTCGGGAGTCTGCCCTTGGGCCTGGCTTGACCACCACACAATTCCCATTGCCGGTGAGAAATGCAGTTTAGGCAAACCTGCTCCTCCCCTCCACTTTACACCAGGCCCCTTAGAGTGTTTGCTAAAATCCAGACCTCCTCTCGAGGTGGATCAGGTTACTGAGCAAGGTGATTATTGTTCTAATGATCTGCAAACAGGTCCTCAACTGTTAACCCCTTGGCCTCTGGGGCCACTGGGACCAGCCAGACCGGCAGAGGCGAACTCAAGCACTGGGAGCCCATGGGCTGAGATATGAAAAGCAGGAGGCTGGATTTAGGAGGGTCCTGTGCTGGTGAACTCCAAGCCGAGCGCTCAGCGCCCAGGTGAGTGACTCCCTCCGGGTGGCCTCAGATTCCCATGAGGCCGAGTTAAGTCGGGGCTGGAGGCTTCACAGGCTCCCAAACGTCCACAGAGTAAGTAAAGAAAGGAGGCAAGATGGACGGAGTGGCACTAAACCCTTCATGCCCGTCAGACTGAGTGCTCAGGCCACCGCCTCCCCTCAGCATGAGCTTGGGCAGGTTGGTGAACTTCTCTGCGCCTCAGTTTACTCCTCTATACAAGGAGAATGACAATGGTTTCCACTCTGTGGGGCTGTGGGATGGATTACAGATAATGCATGTGGACACTTAGCAAAACAGCTGGCTCATGACAAGTACACAATTAATAGCGGCTGCTGTTACTATTTTAATGCATGTAGATACTGTCATAGCTAATAAAATGCAAATCCATTTAAAGACATTACATTTAATTAATAGGAGCTTTTCCTTTCCATGTATTTTCTTGTTCAATAGACATTAAAAGTGGCATGGGGAATGTCTTTGGGGCGTTGGGACTTTAAGAAGGGACCTCACTCCTGAGGAGCCACTGATCTAGCCTGCGAGAGGTCAACACTCTCCACACACCTCAGGAGGGCTCAAGCCTATGAGGATGAAGCGTTGTGCACAGTTGAGATGGAAAAAAGGCAATGGGGATTAAGCAGCATCACCTTAGACGTCAAGAAGAGAGGGGCAAGGATGAGGAGACAGGCCCCGCGAGGAGGAGGGTGAGGGGATGCGGCTTCCTTAAGAGAAAACCATTCAGAAAAATATGGCGTCACCCGAGTATTCTGTTACCCCTTAGTGGCACCCACAGAATCTTCCCAAGCAGTTGAACATGGAAAAACAGTCAATATTTGACATGAAAACAGGGACTGGTTGACGCTCAGCAGTGGCCACTTCACTGTTGTTGCCAGGCGTGAAAGCCTTCCGTTAGCTCTCCAAGTGGTCCCGAGCAGGTGACAGCCAGTGGACGAGGAGCCAATTATGAGGAAGTCCGCACCTAGGAAGACTGTCTGGAAGGTTACTGCATGAAATAACGCACGCACAACAGTCAGCTCAGAGGTATGACATTAGGATATAGGAAAATAATAATTTTGCTAACTTCATTACTTCTTTATAAAGTTTTGCAACAGTCATGCACTACCGTTTTTTTCTATTTTTAAAACTTGGATACAACTTACATTATTGGGGTGCACAGCTCCTAAGTATACAGATTGATCGGTTGTAGCAAATGCACACCTGCCTGTAATCCGCAACCCCATCAAGACACAGGACACTCTCATCCCCCGGAATGGCCTCTCCTGCCCCTTGCCAGTTACTCCCCTCCCCCACACTCCTCCCAGCCCCGTCTGCCAGTCCCTGCAGCAAACGCTGATCGGATTTCTCGTTTTGCCTGCTCAAGAACTTCATAAAAGCAGACTCATACAGTAGGTATTCCTATCTGGCTTCTTGCGCTCAGCACAATGTCTGTGAGACTCATCCATGTTGTTACATTTATCAGTAGCTTGTCCCTTCTTATTAACGAGTAATATTCCTTGCAGGGACCTTCCGCACTTTATGTAGTCATCTGCCCATGGACACCTGGGCTGTTTTCAGTTTTTGATTATTATGAATAAAGATGCAAAAAACAATCATGTCCACGTCTTGAGGGCATATGGTCTCTCTCTCTTGGGCAAATATCTAGGAGTGGAATTGCTGGATTAAAGTTGATGGTTTTCTGCGTTCTTACTCAGGGCCTCCTGACCCACTGCCAGGACGAAACGGAGCTGGGCCAACGAGTCCAGCTGGAAGGAGGAGATGCCACATTTGAGAGCAGAAGACGCCAGGGACTGCAGCTTGCAAGATCTCAGCCTCAAACCAGCTCTTTGTCTCTGGGCGATTCACTCGGGGTCCCAGTTTCCTCATCTGAAGAAGAGGAACAGCAACGCTAAGGAGATGGAGCAGGAGCCGAGTTTCCAGGTAGACACACCTCGAATGTGGGTGGGTCATTATCGGACCTCCCCGACTGTGAGGTGGGACCATGTGGCCAGCATCCCCATCACTGACCGTGAGAAGAAGAGATGGCACTGTTGCGCGCTCTGGACGTGGCTGGGGGCGGGGGAGAGAGTGACCGGTCTGGATCCGGCAGGTCAGCTCTGTGTAGGCACAGCTCACTGTCAACCAGGGCCAGCCTCCTGTCCTCTGCACTGGTCCTGCTTCCTCCACATCCAGCAGGACGGGGGTCCAGGCCCAGACTTCTCCGGAGGGTGAAGCGGGTGCCATGTGAAGGATGGGGAGGGGACAGGGATGCACTTAAGTGGGGTTTTGCCGGAGACTTCAGCCTGGATGCCAGGCGGAGAGCAGCAGAACCGAGGCTGAGAGGTCCCCTGGGGTTGCGTTCACCATCCACGTGGCCCCACAGTCACTCCTGCGCAGGTTTGTCTTCCCTGCTGCCTGGAGGTCATTGGGATCTCTTCAAGTCCCCTGTAAATAGTGAGGGTCCACTGACTACTGAGTAAATGAATGAACTGTCCTTCCTGTGGCTTCAAGCTGGGAGAAAAGAGGCTGAGGCAACACTCAGGCCGAGCAGGAGGTGCGTCTCCCGAGGGACCTAACGCTGGGGTTGTCGTTTCCAGAGCGCTGGATTTTCCTGCTGCCGATCCCAATATGTCTCAGAATCCCGTCTCTTCCATGAAGCTTTTCCCTGTGTTTATAGGCAGGAATGTTTTCCCTCTGTGTCCCTGCCTCTGGCAAGATTTTAAACATGGTCAGGGCAGAGAAGTACATGCTAAAAGCAGAACTGGGGAGAAAAAGAAGAATGTGAGCTTTGTTATTTGACAGAACTTCCCCTCCTGGCCAGAGGACCATCTGTGGTTCTGATTACAATAATTTTGCCTGGATCTATGAGCTCTTATTTTGTCCAAACGACTTCCTCTTGTTTTTCTTTCCTTGCTCCGCAGGCACGGCCTTGGGAGGGAGAGAGTTGGCAGCTGTGAGAGGCTCAGGAGCAGGAGGGAGGTGGAGACGCAGGGCTTGAAAATGAGGCGAGGCCGATGGCGGGGCCGCAGCCGCCTCTGTACACACGCTGCGGAGTCCGTCTGTAGACACGCTGCATCCTCTGATGCAGCACCAAGGAGCTGTAACACCACCGACCTTTGCTCTGTTTCAAAAACTAAAACTCACTGTACCCTGGAAACTAAGCTTAGGTCCTCTAGATTCGAGTCTCAGCCCAGCGCTAGCCATGGCAGCTGGGACAAGCTTCTCACCCGGGCCCTTCAGGAGCATGTGCAAACCAGCCAGGTAATGCAGACAGAGAAGTCTGTCATGGCAAGTCACAGTGATTGTGCGAGGAACAGATCAGGGACCCAGAGGAAAGCAGTTCAAGGGACTCGGCGGTCAGCTCCCTCCAGGCTCATCTCTCACTATCCTTCTTCTTAGTTCCCCAGCCAAATGGGACAGCCCTGCAGCCACACGCAGAGATTTCCCGCTGGGCTCCTGGGGTTGCCTGATCTGGGAGGCTCTGCCCTTGTCCCTGAAGAGTCACCTGCTTCCTTGCCTGGCCACTGAGCTCCAGGATGAACAGGGTGTGGGCATGAGCAAAGCAGGCCTGGGGTGGGACACTGGCCCCGCTCACTAATGGGCAGGCGTGGATTTGGGCCAGTCACCTAATCTTACATTCCCCGTGTGTAATAGAGGGCCGGTATTACCTTCCTTGGAAGGTTCTTGTGAGGACTAAATTAGACAGCCATATTTAGCATGATGCTAGCACATAGCAGGTGCTCGAATAAGTATTTGAGTGAAAAACAGCACAGAATGATCCAGGGGTGTTGGGGAGCTGTGAAGTGTGAGATGTGATCAGAAAAGGACCTGAGATCACCATCCGTGAACTTAGACGCCCTGTCTCTCTCCTTCACCTGACAGGACGCCTGGCACATGGCTGGCCCTTGATCCATGCTTGTCCACTGAGTTAGTCCCTGTGGGCAGCCAGCGATGGCAAGCTGGAAAGTCTGGTGATTGTTTTGTCCTCTCACTCAGCTGACACCCGTTAAGTGCCGACTGTGTCCCAGGAGAGGCAGCCAGGCCCTGCCTTCCAGAGGGCTATGGGAAAGCCAGGTTTCAGGACAGAGCTGGTGAGGAGGGTGGGTGGACTAGAGAAGAGGGAGGATGTGGGGTGGGAGGCCGGCCAGAGCAGAGCAGGCAGGTGAGAGCGTGACCAGAGGTGCTGGGCTGAAGGACAGGCGGTGGAGCGACAGGAAAGATCTCAAGATCAATTCAGATTTTCACAGTCGGATTTCCATTCCTGGACTTGCCCTTCAGAGAGTGGAAGCTTGTTTGCCACAGTGGGGATGGGGGAGAAAGAAGAGCAGCGGGTTTGGTGTCAGAGACCTCCACGGACGGGGCTCCAGAACCCCGGGAGCTGTCTGATGCCCAAAGAGCGGGGGTCTTCCCAGCGCCCCTGGGGGAGGCAACACCTCTCATTACGCCCCACCTGCAACCAGAAACTGCCCACACCAGGGGAGACTGCGCCTCACCTGGGCCTTCGAATGTGGAGAACAACTTCCCCAGGTAACACAGACGTCCCAGCCCGAGACCCGGGACACGGGGACACGGAGAGGATCGGAACCTGCCTCAGCCCGGAGGAGTTTAACTGAACACTGAAAAAAATACCTTCCACTACCGACGTAGGTGTTTCAACATGTGTCTCCTTCACGTGCAGTCAACTGTCCCTGCTTTAATCTGCATTATTTCTCTCTCTCTCTTTCACGGTGTCAGACTTTTATTTATCCATTCATTTAACAATTATCCGTTGAGAGCCAGCATGCTGGAATACCAAGAAAAACTTACTATTTACAGTCATTACAGCCTTTGACTCAGCAATTCCACTCCCAAGAATCTATTCTGGAAATATTCACCCATAGGTGCCAACACTTATATGTAAAAGGACAATCCCTGAACTGCTTTAAATAATTTAAAATATTTAAAATTAGGAAAAATACAAATGTCCACCAATAGGGGACTGATAACGTAGACTATGATAAATCGAAACAGTGGAATACTGTAATTGTCCAAAAAAAGGGCTGATCTTGATGGAATGATAAGGAAAGATGGCCAAGAAAGATTATTCAGTGAAAAAGCACATATATTATACTACTTTTGTTTTTTAAATTTATGTAATTATATGGCTACAAAGTCTATCCAGATTTGACAGCTGAGCTGTTCAGCATGCGCCCCTGTGTCCAGCATGGGTCTACTAGCTACACGTGGCTCCTGAACAGCTGAACTGCGGCTGGTCCAAACTGAGAAGTCTGTAAGTACAGAAGTCACAGCGAATTTCGAAGACAGTGTGAAAACAAGAATGTAAAATATTTCAAAAACTTTATTTTGATTGTGTGTTGAAATGATAACATTTCAGATTTATTGGATTAAATAAAACATTATTGAAATTGATTTTACTTTTTTAAGAAACTGTTGTTTTTAGTATAAGAAAACATAAAATCACATATGTGGTTCACATTATACTTCAACTAAACAGCAAGCACTCTTCTACATCAGGAGCGGCACAGGTCGGTCCCAGGGCCGAGTCCGGCTGCAACCTGTTTTGGTGAACAAAGTGTTACTGGAACACTGCCACCCGCGTCCGTGTGGGCGTCCTCCAGGGCTGCTTCCCTGCCCTAAGGACAAAGTTGAGTAGTTGTGACAGAGACCCCATGGCCACAAAGCCCACAATATTTACTATTGGCCCCTTACAGACAGGGGCCTCAGAGTGGGCCCAACCCCTGTTTCAGAGGAGTCGACAGAAACCACGATCCACGATGATTATCTTTAGGGATTGAGATAAAGACAGAGTTTTAGTCCCCCCGCCCCGCAAGAATGTACTATTTTTGTCAGCAGGGGAGAAAAATAATTAAAAGCACTTTAAAAACCTGCCTTCAAGGGGTGCACACTCTAGGAGAGGTCAAGTAGGTGAGCGACTGGAGCCGGGGAGAAGCACGAGGTAGAGTCAGGAGGTAATGACAACAGCAGCCGGGATCCGGAGGCCCGCAGCTGCCACGCCATGGGCAAAGGGGCGCTTTCCGCATCTCACTTCACGTTATCACAGCATCCTGCTTTACAGGCGAGAAAGGTGAAGCCTCAGACAGAAGCAACTTGCTCCAGAATAAGCCCCAGCTCTTCGGCGCACCAGACTGCTGCAGAGTCAGCGTTGGGGAGCGGCCTGCGGATCCGGGAAGGCACTGAGCTCCACTCTCCCTGCCTCCACGTCCCTAACCAGCACTTGCGTCTGTTTTCTGTGCAGGCTTGGCCTGAGGAAGGCCGTATGGGCCTCCTTCTCTGGGATGTACCGAATGCCTTGAAGAATCTTTTCATCATAAGCACTAACCTGCTTGTAAACCCACAACTATTCAGAAGGGAAGTAGTGACTTCCCCATCCTGTACCCTCCGTCCCAGTGTCTCCTGCGCCGGGCTGGAGGGAGGCGTCCCAGGATTCAGTCTGAAGCGGGCAGATGCTCAGGGGGCCGTGCATGATGGTCCTGTCATGAGACCGCCGTGCTGTCACAACAGAGCAGGGACTCTTCACACGCGCACACGCACTGGCTGCTTGATTCTAAACAGTTGTATGCTATTTCAGTACGCCCCCCCTTTTTTGGTTTTATATCCTTATTTATTACTGATCTCAAGTTCTTATAAATTTAATGTTGAATATGTTTTCAAGCATTTTGACTAGTAGGTAATTTTAGATAGAGACTGATTTGCTGGTTTACTGTAGCCATTTATTTAATTAAAAAACTTTTTTTCTTTTGGTGAGGAAGATTGGCCCTGATCTGTTGCCAATCTTCCTCTTTTTGCTTGAGGAAGACTGTCGTTGAGCTAACATCTGTGCCAATCTTCCTCTATTTTGCATGTGGGATGCTGTCTCAGCATGGCTTGATGAGTAGTGTGTAGGTCATGCTCAGGATCCGAACCTGCTAACCCTGGGCCACTGAGGCGGAGTGCACGAACTTAACCACTACGCCACTGGACCAGCCTCTAAAATTTTAATTAATTAACTGTTTTTGAAAAGAATAACATATTTACATTGCTTAAAATCCAAGATATACCAGGGGGCTGGCCCCGTGGCCGAGTGGTTAAGTTCGCGCACTCCGCTGCAGGCGGCCCAGTGTTTCGTTGGTTCGAATCCTGGGCGCGGACATGGCACTGCTCATCAGACCACGCTGAGGCGGCGTCCCACATGCCACAACTAGAAGAACCCACAACGAAGAATACACAACTATGTACCGGGGGGCTTTGGGGAGAAAAAAGGAAAAAAATTAAATCTTTAAAAAAAAAAAAAATCCAAGATATACCAAAGGGTTTATGGAGAAAAGTCTCTGTCCCACTGCTCTTTTCTCCTTCTCGGAGAAAACCAAGGTCACCATTTCTTGGGTGGGTTTTCAGAGATGTGCTACACAGCTGTAAGCACAAGTTACAAGTTATACACACACACATGCCCCTGTTTTCACACAAATAGTTGCTTACTTTAGCCACTGTTGTACAACATGTTTCATTTACTCCACAATAGCTCTTAAAATTATTCTGTATCAGTTAACTCACAAAAACCTTTATTCTTTTTATGGGGTGAGATGGGACCATAATTTCTTTAATCAGTCCCCTTTCGGTGGACATTTCATTTGTTTCCAGTCTTTTGTTAATACGCATAATGCACAGTGAGCAACCTTGGGCATGCCTTTTTTGCATAAAGGTGAGATATCAGTGGGATAAATTCCCATACACAGAATTGCTGAGTCACAAGGTATATGCGTTTGTAAATTTAATATGTTGTCGAATTGCCCCCCATAAAAGTGGTTTAAATTTATACTACCACCAGCAGTATGTGAGAATGCCTGTTTATCTGTTTCTTCTTATCCTCACCAGCTCAGTCATTAAATTTTTTATTGAGATCATAATAGTTTCTAATATTGTGAAATTTCAGTTGTACATTATTGTCATTCACCATATAAATGTGCCCCTTTACCCCTTATGCCCACCCTCAGCCCCCTTCCCCTCTGGTAACGACTAATATGTTCTCTTTGTCCATGCGTTGGTTTATGTTTCACATATGAGTGAAATAATATGGTATTTGTCATTCTCTGTCTGGCTTATTTCACTTAACATATACCCTCAAGGTCCATCCATGTTGTTGCAAATGGGACGAGTTTGTCTTTTTTATGGCTGAGTAGTATTCCACTGTGTATATATACCACATCTTCTCTATCCATTCATCAGTTGATGGGCACTTGGGTTGCTTCCACTTCTTGGCTATTGTGAATAATGCAACAGTGAATGTGGGGGTGCATAAGTCCCTTTGAATTGTTGACTTCAAGTTCTTTGGATAAATACCCAGTAGTGGGATAGCTGGGTCATATGATATTTCTATTTTTGATTTTTTTGAGGAATCTCTATACTGTTTTCCATAGTGGCTGGACAAGTTTGCATTCCCACTGGCAGTGTATGAGGGTCCCCTTTTCTCCACGCCCTCTCCAAAATTTGCTATTTTTAGTCTTAGCGATTATACCCATTCTAACGGGTGTGAGGTGATATCTCAGTGTACTTTTGATTTGCATTTCCCTGATGATTAGTGATGTTGAACATCTTTTCATGTGCCTGTTGGCCATCTGTATATCTTCTTTGGAAAAATGTCTGTTGGTATTCTCTGTCCATTTTTTGATCAGTTTTTTGTTTTTTTGTGGTTGAGTTGTATGAGCTCTTTATATATTTTGAGGATTAATCCTTTGTCGGATATATGATTTGCAAATATTTTCTCCCTATTGGTGGGTTGTCTTTTCACTTTGTTTTTGGTTTCCTTTGCCTTCCAGAAGCTCTTTAGTCTGTTGAAGTCTCATTTGTTTATTTTTTCTGTTTCCCTTGTCCAAGTAGATATGGTATTCAAAAAGATCCTTCTAAGACCAACGTCAAAGAGTGTACTGACGATATTTTCTTCCAGAAATTTTATAGTTTCACATCTTACCTTCAAGTCTTTGATCCATTTTGAGTTAATTTTTGTATACAGCAAAAGATAATGGTCTACTTTCATTCTTTTGCATGTGGCTGTCCAGTTTTCCCAACACCGTTTGTTGAAGAGACTTTCCTTTCTCCATTGTATGTTCTTGGCTCCTTTGTTGAAAATTAGCTGTCCGTAGATGTGTGGTTTTATTTCTGGGCTTTCAGTTCTGTTCGGTTGATCTGTGTGTCTGTTTTTGTACCAGTACCATGCTGTTTTGATTACTGTAGCTTTGTAGTATATTTTGAAGCCAGGGATTGTGATGCCTCCAGCTTTGTTCTTTTTCTCAGGATGCTTTAGCTATTCAGGGTCTTTTGTGGACTCATATGAATTTTAGGATTCTTTGTTCTGTTTCTGTGAAGAATGTCATTGGGATTCTGATTGGGATTCTGATTGGGATTGCATTGAATCTGTTGATTGCTTTAGGTAGTATGGACATTTTAATTATGTTTATTCTTCCAATCCATGGGCATGGAATATCTTTCTATTTCTTTATGTCATCATTGATTTCTCTCAATAATGTCTTAAAGTTTTCATTGTATAGGTCTTTCACCTCCTTGGTTAAATTTATTCCTAGATATTTTATTTTTTTTGTTGCAATGGTAAATGGGATTGTGTCCTTGAATTCTCCTTCTGTTGGTTTATTAGAGTATAGAAATGCAACGGATTTTTGTAAGTTGATTTTGTAGCTGCAACTTGGGGGTAGATGATTATGTCTAGTAGTTTTCTAATGGATTATTTAGGGAGTAACCCCCTTTTTAATGAAAATATTAATAAAAAAGTATTCCATTGAGCAGAAGAACCGCACTTGATTAAACCGTTCCCTTATTTTCGTACATTTAAGCTTTGTCCCTATTCAGTAGAGAAACCGACTTCCCTAGAAACTGAGAACTTGATCCTTTACGTAGAGATCACACAGCTTCTCCACAGAACAACAGAAGGCCCCAGGCACGTGGCTGTGCTTCACACAGGGGGTAGTCCTAGAACAACGTGCAGAAATAACATTGTTGTGAATAAAACAAGCAACTAGCGGAAGGATTCAGCATAGTTCAGTGGAAACAACACAGATTTTTGAGTCAAAATGCATAATTTTTCATCTTTCTCTTATAAGCTGTGTAACTTTGGACAAGACAATCTCTCTGAACTGTTATTTTCCCCTCTGCAAAAGAATCTAGTATTATTAGCTGTTTTCACATGAACAACAGCATATGAAAAGTCCGTCTAGCCTCACTTATAGGCCGCTCAGGGACCATGTTTTCGGCACCTTTTCATTCCGGTGTCCAAATCAATTTCTCGAATGTACCATGTAACCAATGCAAAACGAATGAATGAACCACGTTTCATCCACTTGTCCGTAGGACAGTTAACTTGTCCACGGTCAGGAGATACACAACCAAGAAAAGTTAAAGTTGTCTCTATCTGACTGAGGACTTCACAATCGTCCCCAGCTTCGTTTTATTCCAAGTGAAGAGCTGTCAGGAAAGTACCTTCTATGAGCCATCATCATGGTCTCTCTCCCGTATCATTCGTGCACCCGACACTTGAAGGACAGCATCTTTGGTCTCTGGACCGATATCCAAGTCTCTCTCAGCCTTGGATCAAATGTATTCTTCAAAATCATTCAATTCTCAAGTTAGTGGATCTGTCCCTTTATTTGGGTATAACATTCTATTTATACGCAATAAAATGTCCTCTGACCTCTCTTCCACCTTCCCCATGCCCTTCTTTTCTCTCTGCCAATGAAGTTCTAGGACTCATATTGATTTTCCAACATTGTCTCAAGCTCTCCTGGTTTTGAGTCTGCAGCCGGCTCTGTAATTTTATGGTAAGACCCAGAAAACTTGAATTCTCTGCCCAAGTTTACAGTGTGAATTGGGGGCACGGGTGGATTTGAACTCAGGTCTTCAGGTTCCTGGTCCAAGCTTGTTCAGCAGCCCACTCCCTTATGCTCACTCCCCACAGCTTTACATTTGCAAAGCGCTTTTGTTTCCAGTTATTCATATCATCAGCACAATAGTCTCTGAGGCTGGGGAGCAAACCACCTCAAAATTCAGAGGCTTCAAACAGCAGTCACTTCCTGCTGCAGCTCAGGCATCTGCCGTTCACCGAAGGCTGGAGGGCAGACTGCTGACCTTGGCTGGGTCTGTTCACGAGTCTGGGTCAGTGGGTGGCTCTGTTTGGGGCTGGGCTGGGGCAGCTTCCTCAGGGTGGCTCTGCCCCACATACCTCACATCCCCTTCTAGGACCAGTGGGCCAACCCAGGCGTGTTCTTCTCATGGAAGCAGTGAAGACGCAAGAGAGCAGGTGCACTTTCAGGCCTCTGCTTGTATCACACCTGCTAATGTCTTGTTGGCAAAGCAAGTGTCGTGGTCAGAAGCAGTGAGTTGGGAAAGATGCTCATCTCTTGACCAGAAGAATCGTAAAGTCACATGGCAGAGGGTAGTGATAATGAGGGTTGAGGTTTGGGGCATGAATGCAGTCTACCACAGCTGCCAAACATAAAGCCATCCTAAACTAAGCTAGGTTTCTTCTTGCCTCCAAGCAGAGGCCAATGCTCTAAGCACGGTCCCTTCTTCACACAGGTCCCAGAGCACGTGCACATGGCAGGAATGGGCACTGAGGGCCCTTCCATGCTGGTGGCCTCTGCGCAAGTCTGCACTGTGACTGCTGCAGTGGGGGAAACAGAGGATGAGGCTGACAAGCCGGCACTGGCTCCAACCTCCCAGTTTCGTATCTAGCTGCCCCCACCCTGAAGGCTCTTCAGAATGTGGTTCACTGCTCTAGGAAGAGAAAAGTAATTGAGGGTGTAATTTATATTGAGAAAATTGCTCTGAAAAAAAAATTAGAGAGCAACAGATCAAACACTCTGACTACAAGAGTTTCCTACCAGAAGACCAGGGAAACTGAACAAAGCTGCGTGAAAGGATGTGAGGAGCTGGAAGATAGACCCCTGCAGAGGTAGGGGAGTGGGAGAGATCTAAAACCATGGAAAATTTGCAAGACGGTGGTCGCCCTCACCCACGGGGACGTGTTCTAAGACCCCGAGTGGATGCCTGAAACCACGGACAATACCGACATTGGATGTACTATGTTTTTCCTATTCACATATACATGGGGCCTTATTAGGAAAAATAAGAGGGACTTGAACACAAGCAGTGCGATACCACCACAGTCGATCTGATAACTGAGACGGCTACTAAGTGATCAAGAGGCCAGTGGCGTCTACAGCATGGATCCACTGGACAAAGGATGATTCAGGTCCCAGTCAGGATGGAGCAAAATGGCCTGAGATTTCATCATGCTACTCAGAACGGCACACAATTTAAAACTTATGAATTGTTTATTTCTGGAATTTTCCATTTAATATTTTCAAACCTTGGTTGACGATAGGTAACTGAAACCATGGAAAGTGAAACCGTGGATAAGAGGGGGCTACTGTACCAAGAAATTTCAAAATAATCTTACAGGAGAAATTTGGAAAAGCAACAAGTGTCACATTTCCTGAGATTTGTTTCGCTTCCTGGAAGTGCTCAGGAAACAAGACTCGCAGGTGTGACACCAAGTTTTCAAAGAAAACTTCTCCAAGAAATTTCTCTCTCACCCTACCCCTCCGTGGCCAGAATAAACATGCCGGGAGGCTGATCCCGTATGACGCAAAATCCAAACAAACTGAACAGACTCAGGCAAAGCTGCAAGGACCAGTTTCCATCTGAGATAACTGTGATCGTCACTTCTCTGTGGATTAGAAGCTCACCACACGGAGACTTTTATCATTACACAAATTACAACATTCACATTGAATATGCTGTGAATGTCAAATTGAATAATAACAGTAACATTGCCAGGCACCAATGGTGCATCTGGGGTTAGAGGACCCGCTGCCCCATGAGGGTCTCACTGGGCCTCCTCCCTGAGTGTTTGGACTTTCTCTAATTTTCTCTCATTCAGCTTGTGAAGTCATCCAAAATCCTCTTTCTTGGTCCATTTCCTCCTCTGTAAAAGAAGGAAGTAAGACTACATGATCCTCAAGGTCCATTCCAGCTCACAGACATAATTCTGTGACTTTTCTCCACCACCGTCCCAGCTCATTCCGCGGTTGAGTGACACAGTGAAATCAGTGTGGCCTGGATGCCTGTCCACTGTTGAATAGCAGAGGGTGGTTGGCGTCGACATTTACGATAAAAGCACCGTGGAGATGTGGCAGGGAGAACCTCTGCTCAGGACGCTGGCAGGCCCACTGCGCCCTTGGGCAGGTCACCACACTTCTTCACGCCCGGTCTCCTCATCTGTCAACAGGGGAAATAAGAGAACCTGTGTTTACTGGGCGTGTGAGGACCGAACGGGATAATGCGCGAAGCATCCAGGAAGGGGCTGGGGACGCAGAAAGTGCTTCATCCATCTTTTTATTATCTGAAAATGTGATTGTGGCAACCCTTGGGATGGCATGTGTTCTTTCACTCACATGTGAATGCTGAGAAAAGTTGTTTATAAAGGAGAGATCTTGGTTTAAAAAAAACAACCTTTTTCAACTTTGCTGACTTGCTGAGGTGAAATAAGACTAGCACGTGGCACATGGAGGCGGCGGCCCGGGCTGAGGCACGACTGTAGCTTGGGTTTCCTCTCATTTGCTTTCGTTTGGGTTTGCCTGTATCTCTGCATTTGTTTAGTTCATTCTACTTCTCTACCTCCAGCCAGTAAGACAATGGTTCTCAGTGGTGGCTGCACATTAGAAGCATTTGGGGAGCTTTAGAAATCTCTATGCCCAAACCATTTACGCTGTTACAAGTCAGGGTAGAGGCTGGGGTCAGGGAGAGACGAGAGGGGAGCACGATGCCGCTCCTGGGCTGCTCAGGAAGTTCTGATTCTTGAGCTGGGTGGTGACTACACAGGGACCTTGAGTTTGTCAAAATTCACTGTGATGCATTCTTAGGGTATGTGCACATTTCCACATGGATAATACACTTCAGTATAAAGTTCAACACAAATCTCTATCCTGAAGTTGCACTAAAGACCAATTAAATCAAAATCTTTAGGGGTGGGACCCTGGCATCAACACTTTTGTAAAGCTTCCCAGGTGACTGCAATGTGCAGCCAAGGTTGAGAGTCGCTGCAGAGGTTCTGGCCACAGTGGGCCCAGGTCTCAGAATTGGCACGCAAGCCAATTGAGTAATCACAAAAAGCCCCTCGGAGCTGCCAGGAGTCAGCAGGGTTGACCTGGGATTTGTTTAGGCAGGTCCCAAATCCAAAGGTCATCAGGCAGTGCAGTGGTGGCAAGAGCTTGGGACTGGGGATGGAAATCTGGGGTCAGCATCCAGCTCTGACCCTCGCTGGCTGAGGGACTTTGAGCTAGTCACATAGATGACCTCAGAGAATTGCCACTTCCTTCTGTTGACTGGTGCTCACGCCAGGACTCCTCCTGACCTCAGGTGGACGTTCCTTCCCGTATGTCAAGGGCTCCATAAATAAGCTATTATGATAAGATGTTGCAAATTTGCAAGAAACCCAAAAGAAACCGTTTGGTCTCTGCCTCTGATTCCCAGCAGAGTTGCTTGGTAGTATTTTTACTTTTTCACTGCTATTGTTCCACTCAGGCTCTTGGACTCGGCCAATAAGGAAGGAAGAGGCACTGATTTGAGTTTCTGTAGAATCAGTGACTTGCTCATTGCACAGTAATATGCAAACACAAAGACCAAGGGCATGTGATGGGAAACTAGCCACCACGTGCTGCCTCTGTCTTCTGCATCTGTGCATTCTCTTTGGTAGAACTTACCTAAGTCCACCCCTTCAGACCATAATTTCTCTTGTCTGCACTCTCTGCTTACCTCCTCCAAGATTTCTAGACTCAAAAATATTGTTCCTTACATGCTTCCTGAATCTTTGTTTTATTTCTACAATTGTACCTACATTTCCTTATTCTCTAATCTTTGGGGAAATAAAGAACAACCCCAAGCAGCATAACTCCTTAACACACCTGAGCATCAATGACATACTCTTTCTGCTTTCCTCCTTCATTCTATGTTTCAGCATTTTGGGAATCTTGGATTATTTCCCTGAACCCTACTCGTCTCTCTATATTCTATGCAAAAATGTGGCTCCGCAAAAATATAGTTCTCTTGAGCACTCAGTAAGTATTATTGGAGAAAGATTTAACAAATTAACTCAACAAGCAATTACCGGGCTTGCTACATAGAAGATTCTGTGCTTGGTCATGAACACATTAATTCCTGCCTTAAGGGAGCCCACATCGAGGTAGATTGAAAAATAGCATTAGCACAAGATGGGCTGTCAGACGATATACAATATAGTTACAAACAAACAAACCATGGCAGCATGAGATCAAGAAGATCAATTCTGTAAGTGACAATTACCAAACTTGCTTTGTATAAAAGAGCTGGGTCTATAGTTGAACACAGGTGGCTGGGAAATTGCTGATCATCAAAATGTCCACAAATTGTTTTAACTTGTTTTTGTATTACTCTTCCTTACAAACGTCATTTTAATTAAAAGTTGTTTGCTTATGTTAGAGTCAAAGGATTTTTCTTAAAAAAACACTTACCATCTTTAAAAAATAAACCAGAGTTGTTTGTTTCTGCTTCTGTGTTAGAAAGATTGGATTGGTTGAATAATTTTACTAGAAAGACATGAATACTTTGCTAGCCTCAGAAAAATCACTATTTAATAAATCATCGAAGATTGAGGAACAATGATATATAGTCACGCGTTGATTAATGGCAGGATATGTTCTGAGAAATGTGTCATTAGGCCATTTTGTCATTGTGCAAACATCATAAATTGCACCTACACACACCTAGATGGGGTAGTCTTCTACACACTGGGGCTGTGTGATGCGAATCTTTTGGGACCACCGTCGTATATGTGGTCCATCGTGACTGAAACATCGCTATGCAGAGAGCGCATGACTATATCCAAAAGCTAAATGTAAGTCTTTCCTTCTCGTAAAATTCAAACGTGCTGCAGCCATGGCACGGTCAGCACAGGGCACTGATGGAGAGGCGGGAAGTCTGGAGAGATTTAGCACTCAGATTTGGGCAGACGCAGAGCCAGCAGTCACCTTAATGTGCAGAAGATCTGCTCATGATGTCTCTTCAAGGTTTTTTGAGCTGCTTCCTGGAGGCCAGTGATCCCTCAGGGCTTGTTTCCCAGACATTTAAACCCCTTTTTGTATACAACACCAAAAGCATGATCCCTGGAAGAAAAATTGATAAATTGTACTTCATTAAAATTAAAAACTTCTCCTCTGTGAAAGACCCTGTTAAGAGAATGAAAGGACAAGCCACAGGCTGAGAGGAAATACTTGTGAAACACACATTTGATGAAGGACTGTTATCCAAATATACAAAGAACTCTTATAACTCAGCAATGAAAAAGCAGACAACCCAATTAAAAAATGGTCAAGAGACCTTGACAGACACCTCACCAAAGAAGATATACAGATGGCAAATAAGCAAAAGAAAAGATGCCCCACTGATTTGCTGTCAGGGAAATGCAAATTAAAACAACAATGAGATATCACTACGCACGTATGAGCATGGCCAAAATCCAGCACACTGACAACACCAAACGCTGGAGAGGATGTGGAGCAACAGGAACTCGCATCCATGACTGACTGGAGTGCAAATGGTACAGCCACTTTGGACGACAGCCTGGAGGTTTCTCACAACACTAAACATACTCTTACCATATGACCAGCTATCGTGCTCCTAGGATATACGTTCCGTCCCGTATATCGAGGGCTCCATAAATAAGCTATTATGATAAGATGTTGCAAAGGAGCTGAAAACTTATGTCCACACAAAAACCTCCATATGAATGTTTACAGCAGCTATATTTATAATTGCCAAAACTCGGAAGCAACCAAGATGTCCTTCAGTAAGTAAATTGATAAATAAACTATGGTACATCTAGATAATGGAATACTACTGAGCGCTACAAAGAAATGAGCTATCAGGTCTTTAAAAGACATGGCGGAACCATAAAATATATATTACTAAGTGAAAGAAGCCAACTTGAAAAGCTGCATATGGTATGACTCCAACTATATGACATTTTGGAAAAGGCAAAACTATGGAGACAGTCAAAGGATCAGTGGTTGCCAGGGGTTAGGGGAAGGAAGAGATGGCAGAACACAGAGGACTTTAGGACAGTGGAACTACTCTGCATGATACCATGATGGTGGAAGCATGTCATTTTACAGTTGTCAAAACCCATAGGATGTACCACAGCCAGAGTGAACCCTAATGTAAACTACAGTCTTTGGGTGACAATGACGTGTCAGTGTAGGTTCACTTATTGTAACAAATGTACCATGTGGTCGAGGATGTTGAGAGTTGGGGAGGTGGTAGGGGTGGGGGCAGGGAGTATGCAGGAACTCTCTGTACTTTCTGCTCATTTTTACTATAAATCTAAAACCGCTCTAAAAAAATAAAGGACATTAAAACAAAAAAGAAAAGAAGTGAGCTATCAAGGCACAAAAAGACATGAAGAAAACTTATTGCATATTGCTGAGAGATGGGAGCCAGTCTGAAAGGCTGCATACCATATGATTCCAGCTCTATGACATTCTGGAAAAGGCACAACTATGGAGACAGTAAAAAGATCAGTGGTTGCCAGGGTTCAGGGTAGGGGTGGGGAAGCGATGATTAGGTGACACACAGGAGATTTTTAGGGCAATAATGCTATTCTGTGAACACGGTAATGGTGGATACACGACATTATTTGTCAAAACCCATGGAATGTGCAACACAAAGAGTGAATCTTAATATAAACTATGGACTTAGTTAATAATAATATATCAATATTGGTTTATCAATTATAACAAATGTACCAGATGTTAACAATAGGGGAACCTGGGCATGGGAGAAGGAAGGATATACGGAACTCTCTGTACTATCTGTTCAATTTTCTGTACACCTAAAATTGCTCTACAAAATAAAGTCTATTAACTTAAAAAAAATAGTGCAACCCTTTGCTTGACTAGTTCTGTGTACACCACTTAAACAATAAATTATCTCAGCAGAGTGCTTTGGGGAACCAAGCAACGACGCAGCCAGAGCCCCCGTGGGCGGAGCCTTCAGTCACCCCTGCTGCAGGGTGAGGAGCATTGGAGGACAGGGACAGAGTGTGGTGTCTGGTATGCGAGCCTCACTTGTAGCTACAACCAAGAGTCACTGAGCATGTGTAGGCAACCTAGCAGGGTAGCAGTGCCCTGAGAAACAAGCCACACTTGGCAACGTGTTTTGTTGTTTGTTTTTTTTAAAGATTTTATTTTTTTCCTTTTTCTCCCCAAAGCCCCCCAGTACATAGTTGTATATTCTTCGTTGTGGGTCCTTCTAGTTGTGGCATGTGGGACGCTGCCTCAGCGTGGTCTGATGAGCAGTGCCATGTCCGCGCCCAGGATTCGAACCAACGAAACACTGGGCTGCCTGCAGCGGAGCGCGCGAACTTAACCACTCGGCCACGGGGCTGGCCCCTTGGCAACGTGTTTTAACCAAATAAACTAAATAAGGAAAAAATAACCAAGTAATTCATCCGGCATGATCTTCATTTTTCCCACTGGTACAACTGAGAGTATTGCTTGTTACAGATGTTGTGTGATGTCTCCCAGCTTTCCCTGAAAGCCTTAGCACAAACATCAAAACATTCCTGTACGTGACGAGGATACAGCAGCGGACGCGTGTGACCACACAGCACTCGGGATCGCGGTTAAGGAAGGTGGGGCAGAACTCTTCTTGGGAACACACATTTTCACAAAGCTCTTCCAGGCGCCAGAAGAACTGCTGTTACACAGTTACTTTCACTTCTGTTTCTCCTCTGCTTGCTATCTGAAATTCTCTCTAACATTCTACACCCTCTGTGAATATAAGGACCGCAGGGGTTTTACTAACCTGCAAATACATTTCTGTTGAGCAGAAGCGTGTCCTATTGTCGTGCCACTTGTTGCTATTGCTCAAGTTTGTTAACCCACCGGTGAAAAGCAATCCATCCTCCCCTGGCAGCCCTTCATCAGTGGTGACTCTGTGATGGACTTTAAGATCAGAGATGAGAAGTATTCCCCCACTGGAGATTGGAAAGTGAAAATTTAGTAAGAGAACAGGATGCAGAGCTTAAGAAGTGGGTTACCGTCCATGAAGTTCCAAGAATCACAACTGTTGGAGAAACATTTAGCAAACCAGAAAATAAGTGAAATGCATCCAGGCTGAATGAGACTGAATGCTGTCCCTAAGCCCCGGTTGGTGACCATGTTGTTCTTCGCATGGAGAAAAAGGATTGGGAAGAAATTTCAGATTGTTTGTGATTCATTTGACCATTCTCTACTGCTCTGCTCACTGGGACAACATCCTTTTTCCTGCCCAAGGTGGCCGTGCAGCTGTTGCCCATCCATTCATTCTCATCACTTGGCAGGAAGTGGTCCCAGCACCAAGGTCCAGGTTGCAGGGTAAGAACTGACAGGCTCGTGGAGGCAGCCTGAAGGGAGGTCCAGGGTGCACCCCACACCGAAGGAACTCAGGCTCAAGAAGTGTCACTTAGCCACACAAAAATACACAGGAGTGTATTTTTGGTAATTGAAGCCCAGTTTGGATTCTGTTTCGGAAAAAGATAACATTTGTTTTCTAAAGACTAGAGAGTCTTTTAGGGGAGGGGGTTCTCTCCAGCCCCACCTTAGGGCTAAAAAGGCAAACTCTTTAGGGCACAAGCTTTTCCTCCCCATGAATTCACGTATTAGATGTTTCAAAATGACTGGAATCAAAAAACGTTAGAGGCAAAAGTTTTCCACAAGCCCTGCGGTTGAATCTCCTCATTCTGTAGTTGAGGAAAATGAGGCCCAGAGACGTTAAGTGTTATGCCCAAGGGCACACAGTCGGCTCACAGGATGAGACTTGAATCCAGATTGTACCAGCCGGTGCTCTTCCCACTATGCTGTGCTCCACTTACTAGAACCACAAGAACCACTGCCACTTGTGGAATTTAGAAACTATTTTTTAAAAGCTTGGAACTAAACTTGTGACTAATTAGAATAGAGCGATCCACCACCTTTAAGTCACCAGCTAAAATCCACCGCTCCGTGTCGCAGGGAGCCCGAGGCCTTCTGGGTGACCCGCTCAAAGACAGATTATTGTCTCAACGCAGCTTCTGTGTCGCGGTATCCACGAAATGGACATCACGTTACTTGGGGAAGAACAAGAGGACAAGATGAGATGAAAAGGAAGCATGTTTAAAACGGATAAAAGGAGGCACTTTTTTCCCCACTACACACAATTGACCTGAGGAACTCACTGCAGCAGGATATTAAGATCAATGGTGAAGATTTGTGTTTTAAAAGATTAGACATTTCACATGCATGTCATCAACAGTGAGACTCAAGAGGATGAAAGTAAGGTGGATGAAAGTTCTCCAGCTTCGGCGCATAAATTGATCACCAACTGGGTCAGGCCAAAAAAAAGTTGTCTACTCAGTCATCTAAGATTTCACAGGCAGGCCGATTTGGGGGTATTCCAGTCATTGCTACTCTGTAACAAACCATACCAACTAGTGGCGTGAACCAACAGCCATTTTATGATGCTCTTGTGTGCTGTGGGTCGGGAACCTGGAGAGGGCACAGAGGGATGGCTGACTCTGCTCCGTGAAATTTGGGGCCTCAGTTGGGAAGGCTTGAACAGCTGGGAGTGACTCGAGGCTGGGGACTGGAATCATCTGAAATCTTTACTCACGTGTCAGACACATGGCCTGGGACGCCTTGAAGGCTCACTCAACAGGGACTGTCAACTGGAGCGTCTACATGTAGGTCCCAAGAGGAGCATCTCAAAAACACAAGTGTTCCAAGGGAACCGAGTGGAAGCCGCACGGCCCTTTATAACCCACGCGTAGAATTCCCAGAACATCGCTTCCATATATTCTATTGGCCAAAACCATCACAGCCGCTGAGAGTCAAGGGGAGGGGACTTCGGACTCCTACTTCCCTCCCCTGTGGGAACGGCAAGGTCACATTGCAGAAGAACTACGGAATGGGAGAAGTTTTTGCAGCCATCTTTGGAAAATACAGTCTCCCAGGGAAGGGATGGGGGATTTAAGGGCGTAAGGACACACAATCTAGGGGAAAAAACCGATATATGAACAGATAATCACAGTACAATAAAATAATCTCAAGGTAGTTATCCCCTTCCTTTGAAATGCTGCCCTAAGAATTCTTTTTTTCCCTTTCATAAGAGTCATCACATTAAAGTTTCACTGTCTGTCTTCCCACCAGACTGGTATCTCCCCGTTATACCCCCTGTGTCTGAAAGGTGACCAGGCCCGTAACAGGGGCTCATGTGTATCGGCTGAGTGCTGGTGAGTAACGCAGAAGGGTGGTAACAGGTGACAGCCTGACAGAAGTGAGGTTTGAGTGGGTCTTGAATGCTTTTGAAGCACGAATAGCAGTTTTCCTGGTGGAAAAGGGGGAATAAGTTTTTGTAAATCTCCTCCAAAGACTTTCATTGGCCAAGTTTAAGGGGGCACATCCTTGTCCTGGGTGTACAGACCGCATGTAGTAGTTATGATAATTTTGGCTGAACACTCTGACTCAGCGGGCTCAGAAAAGAAGAAACGTATTGTGTCACATGAGAAGAAGTGCGGAGGCAGGCAGATGTCCATGCCATCCTTCCTCAGTGCCTCAGCTTAGCTCTTTCGAGGTTGCAAGATGGCGCCCACAGTGGGAGGTATCACATGCGGACCAAACAATAGCCAGCAGGAGAGGAGACTGTCTCTCCTTTGGGGTAAAATCTCTCCCATAAGGCCTGACACTTACCTCACACTGGCCCACACCCTTGTGGGCCAGAACTGTGCCCCCCACACATGAGTAACCTGAATACTAATAAGAAGGGGCAACGTGAGCAGTTGGACCAACCATGTGTTACTGCCTGGGGCTTGACAGGAGGTCCTGTCTGCTGTGAAGCAGGTGGCTGTGCAGAAAACGGTAGGTTCCCAACCCAAACAAAACACTGGGGTTCTGTCAGGAAGGAGAAAGGGAAAAAGCCTGGGGAGGACATCAACAGTGTTCATAGCACTGAACTGGGAGAAGGTTAAAGTGCTTTTTCTTTGTGGATGAACATCCCCCAGCACTTCTGTTTATTCTCTCATCTGCTTTTTGCTCATTTCCTTCCTCCTTCTGTATTAGTGGTCAGTTGAATAAATCAACCACCACATCAATGCAAGAGTGTTAGAGTGAACATGCAAATCTAACTAATTAAAGAAGATGCTGACTAGACAGGAGGGCACGTTCAGATTCTGATGCTTCTGCTGCCCTCCAGTAGCCTGGTCGTGCCCAGCTGCACACCGTGCTTTCTGCCCTACACCCTCCACCTCTGCAGATTCCTCCATCTAGGTAGTCCTTCTCAGTTTTCACCCGCAGTGGATGCTGAGGGTTGCCTCTCAGGGACTCCATTCAATCCCTGTTCTAGTAATCCAGCTGGAGAGATTGGAAACCTCAAAACTACATTTCCCAGACTCCCTTGCAGCTAGAGTCTGGATCTGAACAAAGTTCAGTCAACCAGGTGTGCTCCTGTGAGGTTTGGCAGGCAGATGCAAGGAGAAGGCATCATTCTGCTGCTGTTGCTCCTGGCCAGCAGGGCTGAGAGGTGATGATAAGAGGCATTTAATGTTGTTGGACTCGGTGTCCCATCTCAGTGTCTAGTAACAAGTTTCACAGGTATGAGGAGCAGTTGCTGCAGCAGCACCATCTCGACTTCTGGAACGTACCCCCATGGTGGGCCCTTGAACTCAATAGTCCAGGAGTAGACCCTGACCTCCGCCCCTCCAGCCCTTCTAACAATTTTATAAGCCCCTGCTTGATTCTCAGAATTAAGTCTTTCTCTGCTTGAAATACCTAGAGTGGTTCCTGCTTCCTGTGCTAAACCCTGACTGAGAGATCGCCTAACTCGCATCCAGCCTTCCAGACACAGCCTGGCTCTTCCTGAGCTGCCAAGTTGGGCTCCTCTGTGCTCCGCTGTGCCCTGCCTGGGAAGTCCGGGCCTCACCATCTTCATACCCCTGGCACTAGTGCTTAGCTCACAGCAGGCACAGCATTGATATTTACTGAATTGAAGCATCCTCTGCCAAGATACCAGGAAGGTCCTGAAATCTCGTCTAAGTGGCACCCCACTTGGCACCCAGTCTGCAAAACCCAAAGAGCAAGTTGGCCCTAGACTTGTGCTGGATTCTAGATGAATCCAGACCCCAGAGCTTTTCCACACTTTAGCCCCCACACAAGAGGCTACCCCAGAATTAAAGATTCAGCCTGGTCCCCAGGATAAGGATGCCAAGGAATAAGGAAAGTTGCTTCTCTCGAGACTTGCCACCAGTGGTTCTCAGCACCCTCCACTGCGGGGCCGACAACGAGGCTGCAGTTGGGGGCAGCACAGGCTTCGGAGTCAGGAAAACCCCAGCTGGAAGGTGTGTGACCTTGGTAACAAGTTACTCGTCGGAGCCTCAGTTCTTCATCTATAAAATGGGGATAATAATATCAACCTGACAGGATTCTTGGGAGTAACAGAGATCGTACAGGTAAAATGCTTGCAGAGTGCATGCACGCTGGAAATGCTCAGTGCCCATCGGGTGCCGTCACTGCGGTCATCGCTGATATCAACGGTGCCATCACTGAACAACAATTCTGTTGTTTACATAATGTTTCCTTCAGCCCAAACAGACCCACATGCGATTAGACCAGAATGCACTTCTCTCCACCTTCCCGGACGTGCTCCATTTTACATACCGAGGTGAGTAACTCTGTCTGCAGAAGATCCAGCTGGGCCCAAGTGTGGGGCTTACTGAGGAAACAAAATCATCTACGTGTAGTTGTAGCTGAAAATCAGAATCACTTGGAGAGTTAAAACAAAACAGCAACACAAACAAGCAAGCAAACAAAACCAAAAATCAACGTGCTTCTTAAGGCTCCCCGGTGAGTACGGTGCAGCGGAGAGCAACCACTCCACGTGGGAGAGATTAGTATTTCCATCGCCTCTGGGGAGAAAGAAGCCTTGACTTCCATAATCTCCACCCTGCTGGGGGATGGGAGAGGACTGAAAAGCGTAGTTGGATTATTCCACCTGCATTGTGAACCTGGACAAATGACTCATCACGTTAATCCTCTGGTCAGTGTCTCGGTTTCTCGTTTAAAGGTGTCTGATCTGATGAGAAGAGGAGTGATCAGAAATGCTCCAGGACATGTAAGGAGCTGGTCTGGAAACACCTGTGACGCGTTCATGTTGGCTTGTGGGCGTCTGTGCCAGCACAGTGCACGCTCACACACTCATGGACTGGTTGCTGATGTCAGGCGTATGCACTTTGATCCAGGGCAAGTGGAATGATCCCTGCTTTGGCATAAAACAGCTAATATCTAAATGCTAGAGACAGCTGGTGTCAGCTGGGAATGCGCTCAGATATAAACTACATCTAAAAAAAGGTAACTATTTTTTCCATTATTAAGGTAATAAACAAAAGAAAATATAGAAGATTGGGAAAACAGAAAAATAGAATGAACCATAGTAGAAAGAATAATAACTAAGAGCTATATAGACTTACCTGGTGCCAGACATGGTTCTAAGCCCTTTACCATATAAATTCATTTACCCCTCACTACGACTTGATAACTATTTTAAACTCCATCTTACAGACAAGGAAAGAGGACCCGGAGCTGTTAGGTGACTTGTCCAGAGTGACACAGCTGGCACAGGCAGAGCTGAGGTTTGGACGCACCCTGCATTTAACAGGGTGTGGTGTGGTGACCCTCGGAGATGTCGCTCACAAGGTGATCTGTGTTCAAGGATTCAGTGTCAGTTGCTAAAGTTTAAAAAGTTAATCTCAGTTGTCATTCATCCATCCATTTGTTTCACAAATGCTGACTGAAGGTGTCTATCACACAGCATCCTGTTACAGGCTTGAGTCCCAAGATACTGAAAAGTTTATGAAGGCCACCTGTCCACTTGTTCCTTTAGCATTGAACTGTCACATGTCTCAACAGAACAATACGTGTATAGTCAACACAAGCCTAGTATGGTTTAAAATCCTGCAACCATCCCCTGATGACAAAATCCAAAACCAATACTTCAAAACTTTTAGAATGTCACACACTTACTAGATGGAATGTTTAGCATTATCCTCTATATTTTCATCAATTCATAAACACAACTTGGGTAATAATTAAAGTGGGATTTCATGAATTTGGCTTTTAGAAATATGTTTACTATAGCAGTAGTGTCTTCAACTCAGAAATCTGATGTTTGTTGGATGGATGGATGATGGATGCATAAGCCAGTGAATTAATACACCAGAATGCTTGGCAATGTTTCAGGTTCTGAAAAATCTCATCCTAAAAAAAATAATTTAGTGTTTTCTAGTTTGTTGAGTAGTAAATTATGACTCAGGAGAAAATTTTGATATCTATCCTTTCCATGGACTAAATAAGTAAGTTCAAGCAAGTCATTATGGTGGCAGTTTCATCTGGTTGTTGTAGGAATTAACTGAGCTACTGCAAATGAGTTACTTAGCACCCTGCTTAACGTGTATTAAACAATCAGCACATTTTAAACTGCCTTTAAATTGAAGTACTATATGTTTAAAAGCAAAAGTTCAAATGATACAAAAAGCTACACAATGGAAAATAAGTCTCTTTTGGCACAGTTTTCTATTGTTAATACTACTACTATTAGTGATCTCCAAGCAAAAATAATATTTCGCTGTTAAGAAGAGAGAGGTTTACAAACTAGTAGATAACATGGTTTGATTCAGAACCAAGTGAAATAACACAAGCATTCTAGCTAAATTCCAGCGTGAGTGATTAACATTCTCCAACTTCAAATACTTTTTATTATTAGCCAGCACTTGTCGGTCCCCAATAATACACGCGTTGCATAAAGGGCACCAAAGGAGACAGCCCTCCCTCGGCATGTTGGTCGCCACATTCTTTCCACTGAGGGCTTCCCTATCTGTTTGATTGCTATTCCACAGCTCTTGGACTCCCACGACTTTCAACCCTGGGATGTTTGCAGACCGAGGGCCAAGAATTTCCAAAAAATAAAAGAGATAAAATATGAACACCTGTAGAATTCCAGGGAACGAAACACCTAATGTACATTTTAAACATATTTATCAGTAGTTTTGACGTTGGTGAAGCTATTGATATTCCCTTTAACTCTGAGGCACATATTCCTCACATATTCCTCATTATTTCCCACGAAGCCTTGTTGATGAGCAGGAGGGCGAGGTCTGCTCTGCCCCTTAGTCTCCGAGTCTGCGCGAATCGACAATACTGTAGGCTAACGCAGCCCTTCAGTCCGGGGTCCTCCAAGTCCTCAGGCCCTCCTGCCTTCTTTCTCCTTCTTCCCAGTGGAAAGAAGGGGTAGGGAGTGGGAAACAATACAAACCCTCTTTGTAAGCGTGTGAATGAATTTCAAGTATGCTAAACACCTAATTAGAACACGTAGAAAAGAGGCATTTTAGGACGTTGGAAACGCCGCGTAACAACCCATCTGGGGAGCGCCACAGTGCGTCCCGCTGTGGGGGCGCCCACAGGTCTCGCCGCTGGCCGGACCGCTCCGTGCGCCCCCGCGCCCCGCGCCGGTCCACGGGTACGGGCGCGCGGTCCCTGGTGTGCGGGGGCGGCTGTGCGGTGCACGCGTGTGCGTGGGGCACCCCAGGGCGGGTGCGTGGTCCCCCGGGGGGGGGGTGCGGGTATGAGGTGCACGGGTGAGCGGGCGGCACCTGGGGACGAGTGTGAGGGCGCAGGTACGCGGCCCCCCGGGCAGGGGCGCGGGCGCGTGCATGGGTACGCGGGGGGCACCTAGGGGCGGGTGCGCGGGTGCGCGGCGCACGGGTACGCAAGGGGCACCTGGGGACGAGTGTGAGGGGGCAGGTACGCGGTCCCTCGGGCGGAGGCGGGGGCGCGGGTGCAGGTACGCGGTGCCCGGGGCGCGTGCACCGGCACGCTGGGGGTACCTAGAGGCGGGTGCGCGGTGCACGAGTGTGCGAGGGGCACCCCGGGGCGGGTGCGCGGTGCACGGGTGCGCGGTGCACAGGTGCGCGGGGCGCACCCCGGGGCGGAGCGCGCCCACGGCAGAGACGAGTGGTGTGCCTCCTCTCCGCGAGCGACTTGGGAGCCGCTGGGTTTAAACTTCGCGGACAAAGGACTAACCCCTCTCTGGCCCTCCAAAGACAGAAAGCACTTTCTTGTCGCCACACTGTGGTTTTGTTACGAGATGCGAAGGTGAAGCTCTGGCGATGCCGCTGGTGGACGCGGGTTGGTGACAGCTGGCGATGCGTGGCCCAACTCCGGGGTCGAATCCGGGCTCGCCGCGGAGCGCCCACCGCGTGCGGGTCCCGGACACCTGGGGGGCCCCGGGTCGGGCCGTGGCCGCTGGAGACGTGGATGAGCTCGTCTGGTGGGGTTTCCTCACCTGTGCAAGCCGCGGCGGGACCGCGAACCGAGGGGTGGCGCGGACGGTCAGCGGCGTGCGGCTCAGCTTAGGGCTCGGGGGCACCGCTTGTCCACTGGGCGCACTGGCGCGGGCGGCGCGGAGGGGCAGGCGCCGGGCTCCTGGCTCGCCCCGCAGGAGTGACCCCGCGGGAGGGAGCCCACAAGAGTGACCTCGCGGGAGGGCGCCCAGGGAGAGTGACCCCTGCGGGAGGGAGCCCCGAGGGAGGGACCCCGCAGGAGGAGCCCGCAAGAGTGACCTCGCGGGAGGGAGCCCCACGCGGGCGCTGACCCAGGACTCGCGGGGCACCCCGCCAGCGCTGCCCAAGGGCTGGAGGCCAGATTAGCGTTCGCCCCGCCCCCGCCGCGTCCCGGCCCGCGATTGGCTCACGCTCGCGGCGCCCGCTCTGGGCGGGGCCTCGGGGCGCCGGGGGCGGGGCGGGGCGGAGAGCGGGGCGGGGGCGGGCCCGGGGGCGTGTCCGCAGGCGGGTCCGGCGGCCCGGGGGCGTGGCGTGGCGGGCCCGGGGCGGGGCCTCCGGCCCTAGAGGCAGGTGACCCGGCGGGCGGGCGGCAGAGGCCGGTCAGCCGGGCCCGGACGCCGCCGCCGCCGCCGCCGCTGGGGCGGGAGCTGCGAGGAGCGAGCGCGGGGAGGAGCCGAGCGCGCCCGGAGGCCGCCCCGCCCGGAGCGGCGGGCCGCGGAGCCCCCTGCCGGGGAGCGGGCGGGACGGCGCCCATGCCGCGCCCGCGGGGCCCGCCCGCCGGCCGCAGCGCGCTGCCCCGCCCCGGTGCCGCCGGCGCGGGCATGCGGGGGCGCCCGGAGGAGGCGACGGCCAGCCACCGGCCCGCGGACCCCGCGCGCGCGGCGCGGCCCCCGGTCTGAGCCGGCCACCTGCCGCGGCGGCCCGGCGTCTCAAACTTCGCGGCGGCCCGAGCGGAGCGCCGCGCCGGGACCCGAGGTGAGCGCCCGCCCGCTCCGGCCCGCGCTGGCCGGTTGGGCGCCCGGGGTCGGAGCGCGCGGGCGGCGGGGCGGGCCTCGGTGCCGGGCGGGGCGGGAGAGCGCGCGGGCGGCCGCGGACGCCCCCTAAGGGGTGGGCGACTCTGTCCCCTCTCTTGAAGGCGCAGCCCCGGAGCCAGCCAGCCGAGCGCCGAGGCCGCGCCCCCGCTCGGCCGTTGGAGAGGCCAGGAGCCAACAGGTTGCGGACGCGTGGGCGCCCGGCGCCCGGGGGCATGGCGAGGCCCGCGCCGCCTCCGCTGCTGCTGCTGCTCCTGGCGCAGCTGGCCGGCCGCGCGGCGGCCGCCTCCAAGGCCCCGGTGTGCCAGGAGATCACGGTGCCCATGTGCCGCGGCATCGGCTACAACCTGACGCACATGCCCAACCAGTTCAACCACGACACGCAGGACGAGGCGGGCCTGGAGGTGCACCAGTTCTGGCCGCTGGTGGAGATCCACTGCTCGCCGGACCTGCGCTTCTTCCTGTGCTCCATGTACACGCCCATCTGCCTGCCCGACTACCACAAGCCGCTGCCGCCCTGCCGCTCGGTGTGCGAGCGCGCCAAGGCCGGCTGCTCGCCGCTCATGCGCCAGTACGGCTTCGCCTGGCCCGAGCGCATGAGCTGCGACCGCCTGCCGGTGCTGGGCCGCGACGCCGAGGTGCTGTGCATGGACTACAACCGCAGCGAGGCCACCACGGCGCCCCCGCGGCCCTTCCCGGCCAGACCCACGCCCCCGGGCCCGCCGGGGGCGCCGTCCGCGGGGGCCGAGTGCGCCGCGGGGGGCCCGTCGGTGTGCAAGTGCCGCGAGCCCTTCGTGCCCATCGTGAAGGAGTCGCACCCGCTGTACAACAAGGTGCGCACGGGCCAGGTCCCCAACTGCGCGGTGCCCTGCTACCAGCCGTCCTTCAGCCCCGACGAGCGCACGTTCGCCACCTTCTGGATCGGCCTGTGGTCGGTGCTGTGCTTCGTCTCCACCTCCACCACCGTGGCCACCTTCCTCATAGACATGGAGCGCTTCCGCTACCCCGAGCGCCCCATCATCTTCCTGTCGGCCTGCTACCTGTGCGTGTCGCTGGGCTTCCTGGTGCGCCTGGTCGTGGGCCACGCCAGCGTCGCCTGCAGCCGCGAGCACAGCCACATTCACTACGAGACCACGGGCCCGGCGCTGTGCACCGTCGTCTTCCTGCTCGTCTACTTCTTCGGCATGGCCAGCTCCATCTGGTGGGTCATCCTGTCGCTCACCTGGTTCCTGGCAGCCGGCATGAAGTGGGGCAACGAGGCCATCGCGGGCTACGCGCAGTACTTCCACCTGGCCGCGTGGCTCATCCCCAGCGTCAAGTCCATCACGGCGCTGGCCCTGAGCTCCGTGGACGGGGACCCGGTGGCCGGCATCTGCTACGTGGGCAACCAGAACCTGAACTCGCTGCGCGGCTTCGTGCTGGGCCCGCTGGTGCTCTACCTGCTGGTGGGCACGCTCTTCCTGCTGGCCGGCTTCGTGTCCCTGTTCCGCATCCGCAGCGTCATCAAGCAGGGCGGCACCAAGACGGACAAGCTGGAGAAGCTCATGCTGCGCATCGGCGTCTTCACGCTGCTCTACACCGTGCCGGCCAGCGTGCTGGTGGCCTGCTACCTGTACGAGCAGCACCACCGCGAGAGCTGGGAGGCCGCGCTCACCTGCGCGTGCCCGGGCGCCGACGCCGGCGCGCCGCGCGCCAAGCCCGAGTACTGGGTGCTCATGCTCAAGTACTTCATGTGCCTGGTGGTGGGCATCACGTCGGGCGTCTGGATCTGGTCCAGCAAGACGGTGGAGTCGTGGCGGCGCTTCTCCGGCCGCTGCTGCCGCGCGCGGGGCCCCAAGGACGCGGGGGCGGCGGGGGAGCAGACGGAGGCGAGCGCGGCGCTCACGGGCAGGACCGGGCCGGGCCCCCCCGCCGCCCACCACAAGCAGGTGTCCCTGTCGCACGTGTAGGAGGCGACGCCGCGGGGGCCGGGGCTGCGGGAGGGGCGGGTGGTTTGGCAGCTCTGCCAAGGTCACTTCCATATACCCTCCCGGTTCCGATGGCCCTCCTGGGGCAACGTGGAGAGAGATGGGGCTGCGACAGGGAGCCCCTGTCCCGGGACGTCTCGGAGGGGCACAGCCCGAGTGTGCTCTTCTGGTCGGCATTTCTGGCTGCCTTCTTTAGGGGAACCCTGTTTTTAATTTATATGTATTTGTCTCCATTTTTAACTTTGTTGCATTTTGGCAACAAAATTTACCTTTGTTTTGGGGGCTTTACAATCCGAAGGTTGCCATTATAATGAAGGTCCGCCGGTTCAGGGTTCTTTGCACTGTGTGCTGTAAATTGGGAAAATGGATTTCCTATACTTGGGTCTTTAAGAAAAACCACACACAGAAAGGGAGCCCTGGCAGTTTGGGTCGCTGTGGGTGGGAAGCTGTCGCTGCTTTATCAGCTTGTCTCTCCTTCCGCTGCTGCTCCAACAGGCTTTCAGGTGAGGTGGTCCCTGTTGGTGGTTCCTGTTAGGAGAAGCCCCAGGTCACACCAAGGAGGGGAGCAGAATGAGGTGGGGCCCCCCCAGAGCAGCCGTGTGGTCCTGGCTTTGTTGAGCAGGCTTCCCTGTGTTCTCTGGAGTGCTTGTCTTCAAGAACTCCATTCTTGTTCTTGTTTTTGCATTCTTGTTCCTGCCAGCGACAGAATTGTCTCGAACCAGTTAGAGGTGGCACATTACGGAGTGTCTGGTGTGAATATTTGGAACCTAAGGCATGGCCACTGGCTGAGCTTGAGTTCTAGGCTGGTCAGAGGGCAGCTTTGTGCCAGACAAGGAGTGGGTGGTTCTTAATAGGCTTCAGTGATCCCAATTTTTTTTAATAAAGAACTGGTGTTACAATTTTAGTAAAAGTAAACCCATTCCCTTCTTCTGGAAGTACTTAGTGAAAGGGGGCTTCTTTTCAGATTTAAGGACTAATATGGGTGTATCTCCAGTAAGTAAGTAGATTTCCAACACTTATTTTACCGGCTCCACCCCCGTCCCACCTCTTTGATCATGTTAAACGGTCTTGTTGCTTTTCTTAGTCTTCCTCTCCTGCAGAGCCGTGATTAGAAGCCACACCCGCCCCTGAATGAGGTGCTGGACCCGGGGGAGGGAAGCCGGCTACCTGTGAACAAACACTGGCAGTAATGAGCGAAAATGAGTGTCCCTGGACTTTGGACTAGTTTATAGCCAGATATGCGAAAAGCAGCAAGACCTTGCTCTCTGCAGTCTCTGGAAGCAAGTGAGACCGTGACACACTCGCGTAAGCTTGTAAAGTAGGGATCTGTGTACTGGAACAGCAGGAGGAGAGCTGTCCCCACCCCCACCTCAGGATGTTTTCCTTTTCCTCTTCTGAGAAAGCCTTTATTGATGAGCACACACTCGCACACGAACACTGCTGTTAGAGAATTCTGTTTGCTTTCTGATCTGCTTAACTGTTCCTTCTTTCATATGGGAGAGCCTATGTATTGATGAACACACACGCGCACACGCACACACGTTACTTTACCCTTAGAAAATCCTGTTTGCTTTCCTAATCTGTTTAACCATTCATTCATGAAGAGTGTGAGGCCATTACTGGGGAATGGGGTGACACTGCATTGTCCAGCAAAATACCCATGACCGGGACTGAGTGGGGACTACATTTAAGAAGCTAAAATGGCAAAAGCAATTAAGATTTGAGAATGCCTCCCCTAGAAAACAGTAAGTCTAGGGGCACTTGTCTTCTTTTACACCGAAGTTGGAAAAGTAAGATTTAAGCCCAGGTCAGCTTTTACTTCATGGATATTAAGTAAACAAATGCATAGTTCCCACAGAGAATTTAAACACTTTGCTGGTAGGGAGAAGCCTGGTATTAGAGTTCCAAGTACTCTCGAAAGCTGTTCACGTTTTAAAAAAATGCACTGCTCTTCCACGCTCACCCTCCGAGTCAGAGGTAAACTTTCTGTGGATTTGACAAGAACCCAGTACACAGCTGCAGACCTTCTGGCCCATCTCATTCCTCTACTCATTCGGAAGCTGCTTCTTAGCACCTTGAAATAGATCCCTGCCTGAGAGACAGTTCCTCTCCTGTCTTTCAAATGACGATCTTCTTGATCACCGTGACCTCATCCCTCATTTCTGTGTCTTCCCAGAAACCACGTGCATTGTTCTGCTGCCTTCAGTCCTTGTGCCTAACTTGGGTTGTCCCCCTTCCTTCTTTTTCTTTGTGGAGGAATCTAGAAATGATGTACAGTGTATCTCAAAGTTGTGGGATGAAAGTGATTTAATTCTTCATTTTAAAGAATTGATTTTTTTTCATTTTGGCAACGTGCCAAACCTGAAAAGCCCAACCAGTTTACTCTGAGAACTAAGACAGGTTACCAAGCCAAGGAGAAGTAGTGTAGGTGTTGCTTCTTGGCGTGTAGTTCCAGACCCACTTTCAGAGCCGCCTCTGTTTCAGTCTCTGTTCTCATCGCCCGCCCCCCCTTCCCTCAGATAAAACACACTTGCTTCCCCTGGTCGTACTAACATCAGCCAGCCCACCCAGGGGAGAGGAGCTGGGTCTATTTATGGCCACCCCCTATTTCCACCCCATGCACTATTTCCCCCTAATTTTCATTTTTATTGTGCAAACACCCTATACTGAAAACAGTTATGAAGGGAGAGGTCTTCACAGGCAGCTTTGTGAAGTTGGAGGGGACTTAGGGCCCAGTTTGGTCTCACCTGTACAGCTTTCAGGCCGCAGTGTCTCATTTCATAGATTCGGGGGTGAACATTTAGAAGGTTGTCTAAAGGAACTAATGTGACCTCCCAGGGAACCGGTTGACCAAACTTTAGAGAGGTCGTTTTAATTTATATTATTTCCCTCCTCACATTTTGAAGTTGTCTAAATTGGCTGAAAATAATTTTTCTTGGTGCCTTATTGGTTTATCCTTGCAAACCTTTGTCATATTTTCATGTGACCATTTCCAATGACGGGCCTGTGTGTGTGTGTGGTGTGTAATTGTGCACATGTACCAGCTTAAATAATGTGCCGACAGCACTGTTTCCAAGTTGGTATTCATTAGGCTGTTTCCTCCTGGGCCAGGGCTGTGCAAATCCTGACACCGGCCATCAGGAGAAAACCTCATGGATCCCACACGGAACCTTAATAACAGCATCCGTGACCTGCACTCTCGAGTACAGAATGGGAACCCCAGAGCTAGGAAATGTAGCTGTGTATTTTAATGAACTGCTACCCTGCTAAAGAGGCTTCTCTCCCTTTTGTGCTCTGCAGAAAGACCAAGGGGGGTAAGAGGGACAAAGCTTTGAATACCTGCTTTCTGTCACCAAATGTGGCAAACAGGACGGAGAACATCACAAATCCAGGCAGGTGCGAGGTACAGCGCTGAGAATTGCCTGCTCCCCTGCTTGCCCTTTCTTACCTCCACAGTCCAATCAAGTGATCCTGGGAAAGAAATATGCCTGGGTTGGGGAGAGTGGTTCTGAAAGAAAAAGCTACCGTGACATTAAGCAGGGCCATGTAAGTAACTAAGTAATGTGACTCGGAATCCTCAAAAGCTTCTAGCAGCTTGATGACAATTACAGGATTTATTTCAGCCAGGATAATGTCTGTGGTACACCATTTTAAGACAATATTACATCATGTTACAAACTGTATGTATAGTGTGTCCGTGTGGTGGGTGTGTATATACATAATATATATTATATATCTGAGAGATTTAGTGACTTTTGATACGGGTTTGGTGCAGGTGAATTTATTACTGAGCCAAATGAGGCACATACCGAGTCAGTAGTTCGAGTCCAGGGCATTCAATATTTTTTATGATTTCAATATGCGTATAGTGCCTACCCCACACAGTATTGTCACTGTCATGTCAAATCCAGAACTCGCGAATCAGAGCCAGCAGTATTTTATTTGTAGACAATCAACTTGAATCTATAAATTATTACTGGCAGATGGTTATAATTCTGAATCCATAAAACTAACGAAAGGAAACCCAGAGCATCTTGATAAGTTTTTGTTTTTGTTTTGTTCCTGGAAGTCAGTAGAACAGCTATGTATGTGCTTATGTTAGTCTGAAGATACTTAATTTGCTGACCCTATTATTTCAGATAAATTTTGTATGTATTGTATTTGTGGGAAGGTAAAATAATGGTTTGAGATTTTTATCAGATATGGAGAGTAGTTATTTATGAAAAACAAAGAAATGTCTATTTTTGTTTCTTTGTTCCCAATTAATGTAGATAAAATTTAAAGTACATTAAAGCAATGGTGAAGAAAACACAAAGATGCTGTACACGTCTTTTTCTCCTCACACATTTATGGAGAAACACTGCTTTCTAAGAGTATCTGGGGAGATATGTGGATTCTAACTTCATAGTCAGATTTCTCAGAGGTACTTAAAATATAAGTGGCAATGTTTTTATTAAGAAAATCAGCGAATTCCGGTCACCAGAAGCAGAACTAATGAAGACGTTTTACTTGAATATACTTCATAGGCTTCTCCTGCTGATCCTGTGACTGTTTCATGACCCACTTGAGGAAACGAAGGGAAGCACGTGAGAGAGACCCCGCCTGAGACGCAGTAGCCTCATCTGTGCCGCGTCCTGAACCTCCTTGGATAGAGGGGGTGCTGTTGATCTGTGTGTCCGCTTGAGGAGCAGACACTCCCAAAGCCCTTTCTCCTTCAGCAGTTAGATCCACAGCTTGGTGCTAAGCTGTAAATACAAGTCGGGGAGCCCAGATAAGAGGATATAAGTTGATTTAGAGGTGGCACCTCCCTGATAATCTGGACAGATGCTTAGCAGACCTGAGATTCTGTTGTCAGAGTACTTTCTACTGGCTGCTGCTTTGGCAAAATGCAGATCGGCCACCAATCCACCAGTCACCTCCTCGTAATGCCTGGTGTGTCACGTTCTCCAGCAATGCTCTGAGGTGTAAGTATGTGGGAGAAGTTGGGTAATTAGGAGGTTAAAATGTTTGGGGAAGTGAGACAAATCCAGCAAGAGGTGGATAACAATGTGAGGGTGTATAATTCAGTGTCAGAGTGAGTGCTCTGACCGTTGCGAGATTGGCGCGTGAGCTAGGGCAGCGGGAGAAGCAGAAAAGGAGATCCAGCAGTGGCGCTGGATGCTGGCAGGAGAGCAGTGCACCTCGCACGGACAGGACACTCGTCGGCACGCCTCGCCTGCCCGCGGCTCACCCCAGTGGAACAGCTGGAGCGAAGGGACTGGAGCTGGAGAGAGGTGGGCCCAGTGTCACTGCCAATGATGCTGCTTTAGAGATTTAGGGACAGAGCTCTTCCTTGTCCTGCATGGAAACAGTGCTGAGAGGCAGTAGAATGGTTAGCCACATAGACTTGGGAGCCAGACTGACTGGGGTTCAAATCCCAGCGCCAGCGTTCACAGCCGCGTGGTCCTGGACCTGTGCCTTAACCTGTTAGGACTTCAGCTTTCTCATCTGTGAAAGGAGGGAAATAACAGTTCTTGTCTTATGGTCCAGAGGACCTAAAAGATTAAATCAGGGTTAGGCCAGGTTAAGGTACAGAAAGTGCAGAAGCAGCAGCTGTTCAGGCGTGCAGTGCGAAGGGAATTGAATGACTAGGTTTCAAATTTGAGTCTGCATAAGAGTCATTTGGGGTTCCTATTAAAAATGTAGATTCCCAGGCTTCAGCCTGAGGAACTGAGATTCAGTAGGCCTGCAGTCCAAGAAGCTGCTGCTGCTTTTTGGTAAACTTTATTCTGGAATTATTTTAGATTGATAGAAAAGTTGCAAAGATAATTCAGAGTTCCTCCAGACCCCTTACTCATTTTTCCCTAATGTTAATGTAGCATCATAGTACACTTGTTTGTTACAATTAAGAAGTCAACCTTGGCACAGTACTATCGGTTCCAGACTGTATTTGGATTTCACTAGAGTTTCCACTGCTGTTCTGTATCTGTTCCAGAATCCAATCCAGGATTCTGTGTTGCGTTTAGAGAAGCTTTCTTTTTCATATATTCACTTTCAACTGACGAGAGACAGGTGGCCTAGGGACCACATCTTGAGAAACACTAAGACGGTAAAAGACTGAGCAAAGTCGAATTGCCCCATCCCCACACTGGGGAGATAAATGCAATTTTGAAACAAGGGAATAAACTGGTGGAGGGGAGGGAGCTAGGTGATTTTAGAGTTGGGATGGAATCCCCTCCAAGCTTAAGAAGCGAGGCATCTATTCCTACTGCCAGATGAGTGCCAGTGAGTCTGGGAGTTTGGAATGTAGGGATGCTGCCCAGGCTGAGGAGATACATCTAGGGCTGTGGGCAGGTCAGAGAGTCAGCAAGTGCAGTAAGTACGGAACACATGCTTTTGGGCACACAGGAGGCCTCAAATAGGCGGTTAAAGGGGATGACGAGGGGCCAGGTAGCCTGTGAGTCATGTAAAACCTGTATTTCCTGGAACCTGGAGGTAATGCTTTGGAAATCAGGCACTGCCCCATTGGACACTGGCAGAAGGTCAAGGAGGGCAAAGGCCAAGAGGATCTTGAGGGAGGGCCCTAAACGGGAAGTGGACAAAACACTGAAGCTCTGCTTTTGGAAGAGTTGGTTCCCATAGGGAGGAGATAAAGGGGCCACCATCTAGGGGCTATACGAGAAGGTGAGTAGAATTGAGAAGGTAACATGAATAGATGTCTTAAGAAAAAGCTAGCAGAATCATTTGAGGTCTGAATACTCTTGGTATCTTCTTGAGGACCTTAGGTTCTGATGGTATCACTGAATTTAATCAATTCAATTACTTAGCTCCCTTCACAGCAGTTAGAATAATCTAACCTATTCCTTTTTTAAAGAGAGTTAACCTTTTTTTATTTGACTCTGGATTCCTCTTAATTTCTGTACTGTTTCACTTTCCTAGTTCTTTCGGCACCTTAGAGATCTAAAATACAAACTGGTGCTTTTTTTTTTAAAAAACATTTTATTTTTCCTTTTTCTCCCAAAGCCCCCCAGTACATGGTTGTGTATTTTTAGTTGTGGGTCCTTCTAGTTGTGGCATGTGGGACGCTGCCTCAGCATGGCTTAGGCGAGCAGTGCCATGTCTGCACCCAGGATTCGAACCAGGGAAACTCTGGGCCACCGAAGCAGAGTGCATGAACCTAACCACTCGGCCACCAGGCCAGCCCCAAAACTGGTGCTCTTAAAATTTATTTCCCCTTAAGTCCATGTTCTCCTATCTGCCAAACCCATTTAAAATAGTTCAGTGGAAATTGCCTCAGAAGCCAAACAGCTTGCACCTGCGTGCCAGGGCAGCAGGCTTTGCTCAGGGCTCCTAGGTCTTTGGTGTTGCTTCCTGGCAGTGTCAGGCAGACCAAGTTGGGAAGTGGCTGACCGTTAAGACCTGAGGTGATTGAATCCTTGTTGATAGATGCCGCGTGTAATCTACAGATTCTGCATAGAAACTAGCATCTACCTGGGAGATTTCTCTGCTGGCTATCAAGTGCTTTTCCAAGTAGCTCCATGCTCACCAGCTTCCAGGTGAAGGAACAGTGTAGACATTTGAGATGTGGTTGGGGGAAGGCGTCAGTGATTTTAGCTAACCTACATGCTGTAGCTAAATGTTTCCCCAAAAACTGCATAACCTGAATACAGAGTGAATTGAAAAGTAAATACTGGTGTCAGCATTTTTTTAATCAAGGAATAGTGTATTTATAGACATAGGAAAACTAAACCAAGAAATGAACCTTGATTCAGTGCTGTTGGGTTTCAGTAATGTACGGGCAGACCAGGTATGTTACCAGTAAATGAAAGAGCCATGATGGAACCCAGTACAGCATGGAAGAAACTTCTCTTTAACCGGAAACGTTGGGTCCTACGTTGTTGTCTTAGGATGAACCATAGGAAACTGCTGACAAGCAACCATTTTTGACCTACAAAAATTGCCATTTCATTTGGTTCAAACATGTATTTCAGACCTTTGTCTTTTCCTTGTAATGAAAACTTAAAAGTTCAGTTCACAATATACCAGAGTTAAAATTTCATTGAGGTCAGTATTCCAGTAGGAGGAAACACTAAGAATAAAAATAAGTCTGAGTGGAGGTAGTCAGGTATTTTATAGTATTAGAACTATGGGAGCAAACCCTTCGCAGGTGTAATACCTAAACAACTGCCAGGTCACCACCCCACTGGTAACCAGTTTCCAGGTCCTGTGACATTTGTCAGAGAACATGCTTGCTTTCTGTGATGTTTCCACTCTTACCCTAGGTTGACCCAATTTCCCATTTATCAAAATGGCTGTATTACCTTCTAGAATTAAAGCAATTTTAGTGATTCTACTTATTCCACCAATTTGTTCTTGATATCAGTCATGTCCAATGTCTCTCCCCCAAACTTTTTAAACCTTTGACCCCTCATATTTGTCAGCTTAGTAACTGGCATATTACTAGAGGGTCAAACTATCTTATAAACAGTGATTTGTGATTTTCCCTTCTAAACTTAGATCATTTACCTTAATCAGCAATTTATCAACAACAAAATGATCAAAGATTTGACCTCAGGTGGTGAAACATGGATGAAATACAGCAGTACTCAGGATTTACTCAGCATTGCTTGAGTGACTAGGGTCTGAGTTTTAAACAAACCTTATGGAGATTTGGTATATTTCTAACTGAAATGTAAGTCTGAAAATAGCATTTTAAAGTCAAATTATGCAGCTTGTTTAAAGTCACCCTCCTTCCAGAAGCCACAGTTCCAGTTCTGCTTCTTCCACCGTCTCTCCTGTTTAAGTGCTGCAGAGCCTCAAGTGACTATCCTGATGTCACGCTAATCCTACAGCACTCCTGTCATTCCTTTCTCTCTCGGGTCTTTTACCTTCCAGTGTGCTTTTCTGTCTTGACACAATAACGAACCATTCAGAGATGCCTTCTAATGCACTATGCCTCTGAGTACTGTGGCTAGTGATTAAGTGAATAAATTATCTTCAGGTTAAAAAGAGCATACACCCAAGAAATAAATGACCATCATACCTAGCAGCAGGGGTAAAACCAATCTATGAATGGTCAGTCTGGAAATGCTTCAAGACTCCACTAGCAGAGCTGACTGAAACCATTTTAAGTTAGGCAGAGATGTAATGCTATGATAATAGAAATGTTACAAACACAGTAGCCATATTTTAATTAAAATAGAGTTTATTAGCTTTTCTTTTAATATAAACATGAGAAAGAAAAACCACATAAGTTGTAGCATTCTTTTCAAAATAAAACTGCAATCAATACTTGAATCTCCAAACTCCATAAACAATGCTTTTGAGGTGGTAGATTGTAATATTGTATATACCATTATCTATCATTTATGTCTCTGTCCTTTAAAAATGATGGAACCTGCAGTATAATGTGAAGCCTTGCTATATTGAAAGTTTTCCTGGCCCAGAAGTGCTTTGTTTTACAAGCCAAATTCTTAGGATTACATTTGAGAAGGTAGGAGAACAGATTTCACAGGTTGAGAACACTAATCTTTTTTCAGTATTTCAAGTTTAGGTGACATTTTACCAATCTCTTGAAGGTTGATTACTTCACTCCCTGTGCTGCACAGCCTGAGATAAGGGCTCCTCTGGTTTGTAAGTTTCCTCTTAAACGGCAGGACGTCGGACCGGGCAGCACAGCCAGGTTAACACGTGGGATGGACAAGCCGTTTCCCATCACCTACTTTCACATCACTACAATTAGGGTCCAGTTCCTGCCAGCTTATTACATGTGAATTAACACTGCTCTTCATAATCCTCCTTTCCCAAACCTAGAGAAAAATTTAGGTGATCAAATCAGGTAACAGCACAAGCCCTACAAAGAACTATTTTTAAAAGAGGAGGGCACATGGAGACATAAGGCATCCCTAAAGTCTGGTGCAATTTTAAGCTTTGAGATTTGTAGAAGTATAAATGCTACAAACTGACAAAGCACCATTTGAAAAGTGAACTAAATTTCTTTTAAACCTATTTAGTTTTATAAATTTTAAATATTAAACTTTCAATTTTAATTTTGTTTCAGGCAATGTTTGCCAATTCAAGAGGGGCTGAAACAAAAAATGAAAACTAAAAGCTTAGTATTTAAAATTTACAAAACTAAGTAAGTTTAAAAAAATTCCATTAACCTTTCAGATGATGTTTTGTAAGCCTGTCGCATTTACCTCCTGCAGCAGCGTTCCGGAGGCCCCGCGCTCTCCATAAAGCCTGACACTGCACCAGCACTCTCGGGACACCTGTCTCAGGACCGGCTCGTTGTCACTGGACCACCATGTTGGCTGGAATTATGGAAATATCTTTTAATACATCTATCTAACGAAGAGGAAAATCATCAGAAAATGAAAAGCACCATTATAGTTCACGAGAAATGCAGCATGGCCCCAACAGAAGTAGATAATAACCAATACTTTCTCTGTTTATGATCCCAAACATGCTAATATGCTAATAAGTAGTGCTGGCAAAGAATGTGAATGACAAGTGTTATTCAGCAGCTTTTTGGTTTAAATTGATTGCCAATAATGACTAGCAGCTTCAATGACACAGTAGGGAGGAAGAACCTTCAATACCTAACAAGGCTACAGTCCATTCCTAAGTGGCTTTACGAGGTGTTAGGAGCCCCATGTTTCCCATGGTAATACTGCACTGATTCTAAAGGAATATGCAGCAATGTGGGGGGGAGGGAGGCAAGAAAAATAGAAAAAACATAAAACTTATATAGTTAGTGTCTTTAAAGTCTAAAAATTTAAACTATTAATTAAAAAACCTCACCTAGTTAGCTATCAGCCTACCACAGTATGCACATATCTGTGTGTGGGCCAGTAGCTTTTGCTTTGGAGTGGTTTTTGTAAGTGTTTACATTAAAAAGGACAGAAAAGTGTGTTGCATTGACAAGGTCCCATTCTTTCCTATGAGCATAATCCTTGCTGTCCACAAGTCTCTTGAATTCGATGTCTTTCTTTTAGGTGAAAATACTAACTTTGCTGGTTTTTGAGCAGGAGAGGTCCTATTTCTCCAGTCCTTGTAGATGAGGGGTTCATGATGTTACAACCCCTCCTTTCTCCCTTAAGAGAGGATGGCATTAGAGCGCTGAATACCAACGAAATTATCAGCACTGAAAGACCTTCTCATGGCAGCTCTACACAAGTCTTTGTATTTGTCTTCACACAATCTGGAAATGGCCTAGGAAAGTCAATCAAAGAGAACACAGGTACAATTAAAAAGGGTTCTAACTTAAAAAAAAAAAAAAAAGCATCACCAATAAGCTACACATCCACACCCTCGGATAGTTCATGGTCTCTGCTACTCTGCATAGCTGAGGTCTGCACTGCCAGGCTCTGGGGATGTTACTTCCTGCCAACTCACTAAGGTAAAACCCTTTAAGGGCTATGATTCGATTTCCAGAGTTATTTAAAAACTGGGTTCCCAAAGATGTCAAAGGTATCGTGGTAGACTCCTAACAGCAACACCATGTTACCTGTACACTTGTTCCTTAAACATAATGAACATACACTTGGCCAAAATCAGTGTTTGCTTAGCTATTCAAATTCTGTCCAATCTTCATTAGCTGTTACATACTCTGAGCAAAGTTTAACAAGGCAGGGGTGTGCTGGACTTGATTGGAAGCTGGGAGAAGTCTAATGACTGAAGCACCAAAAAGTGCTTTTCACTTGCGCATTAATTATGGTAGAAAAGATCTTATTCTAACACACCCTCAAGGTACCACAGAAAGTGTCAATTTTAAATGTGTCCACCTCAGTTGTGAATAAGTTCATTGCATACTCATCAAAAGTCATAAATACTACTTTGTCCAATGTACCTTATCATTTCCACTAAAAAGCCATGTGCCTTCTACATCCAGTATTTGAAACACATACATTCTAAGTGGAGGTCTCTCAGGTTAGCTACTAATACTTGTCTAATAAACTCATGGGGCTGAACTGTGATATATGTAGAAAACAGGGACATGAATTTGAAAACTGAGTGTAAGGCAGTTAAGAGTGGTAGGCAGATTGTGTGTGTAGATAGTCGGGATACAATCCTAAGAAATTATTCATGTACGGTTATTAGGAAGGGTAGAGGTTCAAACGGAAAACCATTAAGAACAGATTAAAGATATTCTGAATTACAATTACAGAAGAGATATAATTTATTTTTTAATGTGGTACCCGCATATAAGCCAGAAAAGACACAGGAAATACGATGCCAAAGAGTTAATAAGCTCTTCAGTGTGTTAATTTTAAAGCTTTCCTTTTTTGTAATCACTGCTTCATATGACTTAGGCATAGATGCTGGCTTTGGTCACCAAAAGAAAACCCCACTTAGTGATTTCACAGGCTTACCTCCAGGTTCTGTGCTCTTTCTTTGCTCAGAGGAGCAAACAGAAAATTCAGGTTGTTGTCATCTGCTAAGGAGCGAAGGTCAAAGTAGTATTTGGCATAAACACTGGCAGGAACGTTAATATTAAACTGAAGTAGCTCCAAAAAATGTCTTTCCATCTCATTCCTAGGGGAGGAGGAGATAATAAAACCAACACAGGACAATTTTAGTCAACTGGGCTATTTTCAAAAATATCTTCTAAGCTACTAGGATGGCTCTAAATTCTGTTTTGAAACAAATAAAGGCTAGCAGCTGGATGAATACACTAATGTTCAAACAAGGTGCAGCTATATGTGGTCCTTTCTGCATCCCCGCAGTCCAAGTTGGGACCAGGGGAATAGGTTTCGGCCCTCTCGCATGCTCGTGCTGTCGACTAGGGGGCTCATTCTTCAGAGCTCCATTAGTGCAGCTGGCGATTCATGTGCCACGCTCACTCACAAGGCCCCACTATAGTGATCAGATGAAAGGAATGATGTATGCTGTTTATTAGCTCTGAAGAACTTGCAGACATTTTCACCAGGCCGATAACAGGAAGGGGCTTATTGAAGTAGAGAGAGCCAACAAAAGGAGTGGGCGCATCACCACGGCAACAAATGGATCCATCGAGAGCCACTGCTATTATCTCTGAGGGGGAAAAACTCTTGAGGCAACAAGGATTTATCTCAAATAAATAAATAAGCTACATTTTATGGGAAACGGAATCCCCCCCCACCCCGCACCGCCCAGTGCATGGGGCTATGTCAAAGGGCATAATGCAAGTTTCTGCTCACCTTAATCTTACTGGGGTGAGAAATTGTCACTACGATAGGACAAGATGCACTTTTTAAACTTGGGAAGGCAGAAAGATTAAAGATTGATGTCTTGGCTCGATAAACCCACTTTATGATACAAGCTCTGTCTGATGGAGCACTGGACTCACAATGCAAACAGTGTTTCTCCCACAATGGGGATGCGACCCTGAGAGGCTTGGCCTCCAGCGCCCCTGTCAGAACAGAATGTGAACACACCCTCAGGGGCGAGTTCAGTGAAGTGGGAAAGGAAAACGCTGGGAGCAGTCCTTTGCTACGGGAATATACAGCCATCACTTGCCAAATGTTTAAGTAAATAAATATAAAATTAGAGTAAGTCTTACCCTTTCACAATAATCCATTTAGACAGTTAATTATATAAAAATGATAAATACCTGAACAAACATGAGAGTCTTATTTTATAACCTATTTGATTTCTTGGTTTTAAAGTTTTAGTAGATTAATAATTAATAATATTGACCACTGGATAGGTCCACAGAGGCTTGATACCTTCCTGTATAGAGGACAGTCAGAACACAAGCAGAGATGAGGTTTTCTCATTTGTTGAACTTGAAACCCAACTGAACCTACTTCCATAATTAATTTCCTGTTCATAGGACTGTAAGTCTATAGAAATGTAAATCAGATAATGTTTTGATAATCAGCTAATCAGGACTTAATTTACTACAGGAGTAAAGGCACTTCACTATCCCTTTTATATTTCCGCCACTAATACATTTTAATTGTGTAGAAATACAGTACTTCATAGGATTAACATGTCTATTAATAGTGGTTTAATCACTGAAGCAAAGTCTCATGCCTACAGAATACGCATCTTCTGGGTTTTTTGTTGTTAAATGGCAGGATGGATGAATAGCATATCACTTACAGGCATAGCAAATTTTCTGAATAGCAGCTGCTCAGTTTAACTTATTCTTTTGGAGGAAAATATATTCTAACAAGACATACAGATGTTGGAAAGTTTTAAGAAAAAGCTGATAGACACCAATTTTTCAATTTAGACTCAAAATGAGACCATTACAAACAGTAGTTAACAGCGGGGGGGACAAATGTACATGAAACGCTTTGTTGTAAAGCTTTCCAATTTCCCGAGATCATAAACAAGAGCAGTCTGTCACCAACGGAGACCCTGGGGTTTCTCTGTTCACACACGAAGCATTGTCTCCAACAGTCTTCCTGCAGCTGGAGACTGCACCACCACTCCTGGAGCTCATGGCCGGAAAACTCCACACATATCCCAAGTTAAGACTAGAACCAGAGGCCCGGTCAGCACAGTGGCAGGTTTTAAGAAAATTTCAGCTGCCATCACGGCAGGACTGGTGTTCATGATGACAAATTTTCCTTCCTTCAAGGGACCAGTCTGAAGACTGATGACAGTGGTGATCAAAGTCACTTTAGCTTCTTCAACTTCCAAAAGTACTTCCATTCATTTCATTCGTTATTTGCCATCAGACTGTTGCTAAGACGCTACCAGCAACACCACCATGACCACTCAGTTTACACATTATCCAAGTGGGCATTTTCGCCAAAAGCCACTTTGACAGCTACCAACCATCACTGGTCCCTCCTCTTAGTCACAAGGACTCTCACTGCAGTTGTAAATATGCATTTTGATGATTCTGAATGAGTCTTATCTACAGTGATGGTCAGACGAAACAAAACAAACTCTTGTACTACCCACCAGAATCTTGATCTTCCTGTGCTGTTCAGTAATCAAGCAGTGTTCTTTCACATTTTTCTAAAGTCACCCACAAAGACATTTTCACCATCAAGTGGGGACTTTGAGAGTCTGCTGGAAATGCCTCTTTGGCTCATGCTGCCTGCTGCCCTCAGGGCCCTGTGCAGCAGCCAGGGTGGCCAGATGGAAGCCCTCGTTAGGTGTGGTGTTTCACCCCCACGTCAGCATGCCACCTGTGAGGAGCAGCCTCACAGCTAACCTAGCACGCAAGTGCTGCAGTGGCTGCCAAGCGCCCCAGGAGACTCTCAAATGGAATGGGCACTGGGTGATGCCCAGCGACACTTCTTGGACTGCCTGAGAGGTAGGAGCTTCCTAACTCATCAGACCCATTTTTAAATATGCGCAATACTCCTAATAAGGGAAGAGATAGGAGCACAGGGGCCTGAAACCTTTCCATGTGGCTACTTTTGTGTCATGGTTTCTCTAACACCACAACTTGAGATGAAAAGGAAGGAAAGACCAGCAAAAGCAAATATACAATGTGTGACTCAGGCTGAGGTTATAACCTTCTCAATAGCCTAGAGGCCCTACAACCTTAACAGTGGTCACTTATTTCAAACGTTAGACATGTGTCCCCTTAAAAATGGACCAAAACTGGTAGACAGCTTTAAGAAAGCCATGAAGATATTTACTGTACTACGTTGTTCTGGTAGTAAGCTTGTAAAATGTTTGCCAAAACTCACCAGGAAAACACATTTCAATTTATCAAGCACATTATTACAGTAACACATGAAGACCTATCAATTAATGATTGGAAATATGAATTGTTACACCACAGATGGGTAGATAGGATAGAAAGGAGTATGTAATTTTCTGCCTATTTCAGTTCTCTGCACAATGTAACCTTTAAAAATATTTCTTAAAATTTCAACTTTATGGGAGCAAATGAGGTATTGAAAAATGGTTAGAAAGTTCACCAAAACCTTACAAACTCACATGTCCTCAACTGTAATGTCCTTGAGGATCTGGCAGTAGTCCACATTCCATACAGCCTGATCGTCCCAAACCTTGGAGGCAAGAAGAATGGCTCCCAAAACAATTCTTTTCCAGTTAGTGGGACAAATGTCGATCTCAGCATAAGTTAAAAGCCTTTCTAAGTAAACCTGCAAAAGTAGAGCACTGGTCTTTGATTTTAGTTCAGTTTAAGTGCCGTAATAAGAACTGTTAGGAACGACAGGGTTGTTTTTTTATTCTTAGGTTGTACAGAGACTTTGCTCGGCCAGCCAAAGCCAGAGGCCAGGTCACAGTCCTAAGTCAGAGTCTTGCTGCCTACCCTGCCCATGCGAATGTCCAGCCCAATTTTGGTCACAGGAGTGAATGGCCATCTTAGCAAAGGGCAGCCTGCAGACACGCACAGAGTTACTGCCTTCCCACAAGCAAAGGGCAAGACACACAGCCCAGTGTAGATTCAAGTTGTTAACTTGAGTGCCAACCACGTGCAAGGAACCATCCCTGGCTGGCAGTTATGTGATGACTTTACCTAAGATTGGAAAATGTAAAACCCTGGCAGTGCTCAGCACATCTTATCTTCTTTTCATGGTAACTAGTCCTTTTGTGGTGCGAGCTGAAGATAAAAACTAGTGGTCAGGGGAGCCTCCCAGTGGTTGCTGTGTGGCACAGCAGGACAGGCAGTACAAACGGGTGCGTTTGAGAAGTCTTCACAACTGTCAAGTGTTCCCATATTTAGTGCCTTTTTAAGGAACACACATGCACACACAGGACAGTCCATGCAATATCCCATCTGTCACATCTCCATGATCATTTCATGGTCATTCCTTTCTGTCTCACACGACCTGCAGCTCAGTCAGTTCTGCGGGTTTGAAGTCGGCAACAGAGCTGCAGGTCTTGGCCTCCCTGGGCCTCCTCCAGACCTGCCAGGCCATTGTGAGGAGATTTCAAGACTTCGTTTACATGTATCAAATGTCCAGTCTACAAAGACCTGGGCGAAGTTAATAGCTGAGTAAGGATTACAGAGGTGAGCTGTGATTTGTTGTTGCAGAGGGTGCTCTGCTGAAGAGCATCGGTGCCCATTTGACGGAAAGGAAAAAGTCCAATTTTAGAGAGTACGTTTATTGTCTGCGGGTTAGCAGACCGACAGCTCAGATTTGCCAGTGTTCTCCCAACTCAACTGTGTTTTCAAAAGCAAATGGTTACAGAATATTTCGTGATTTGTGAAAATCTGCTCCCATGCCCCAAAACTCAGCACTCTCAGGTATCGTAAGAGTGAACTTCCCTGAAAGGTTCAATTTTCTACTTTATGGGAATAATTAGAGGCACTCATACAACACTTCAACCTCTCAACCTCCCATCCCCTTCCTGGCAAACTTGGTATGTGCCGACACTCATTTATTCCACTTGCCCCCGTGTCAGGGGAACTGAGACTTCTCTTTCTTCTCACTGAAGCTAACTCTTCTACCAGTGAAGTTGATCCCATTCCCACTTCTGCAGAACACTGTTCCCACAACTATCTCTTTTTGGAGAATTTTTCCCTCTTGCCAGACTTTCCCCCCATGAGTGTGTTTACATTGTTCCCATCCCACCCCAAGAAGCCCCAGAATGCCCCCTCTCACTGTGCTCACAGTAAATGCCCCACTGCTTGCTTCTCAACATCCCATCCTCTCAGTAACCCACTTTAGTCTGCCTCCTGCCGCTATCACTCACTGAAACTGCTCTTGCCAAGGTCATGGGTGCCTTCGCACATGCAAACCAGAACTCTGCATCTCCACTCTCCACCCCCAGCCTTCCCTAACAACGTAAAGGGCACTGCCATTCGCATAGTTGTTGAGGCCAAACACCTCCACTGGAGTTAGCCCACTCTGATCTGTTAGCAATTCTTGTCCTCTCTGCCTTCACTGGTAATCTGAGCACTTCCTCTTCTTACTTGTCACTTCTTACATGTATCACTGTCACTGCCTCCACTGTGACTCCTAACTACAGTGTACTGCCCCCAAGGCAGCCCATAGAGCCTCTTAAATAAAGGGCACTTCGCTCTCTGCTCAAGATCTGCCAAAGGTTTTCGACCAAACAAATAAAAATTTAACTTCTTCACTAGCCTGCAAGCTAGCAGGCCCTATAAGATAGGCCATTGCCCTTCTGTGACCTCACCTACACTCTTTCCCTCATTCCTCACTCTGACCACACTACTTACTGTTCCTTCAACACACAAAACATGTTCCCGTCTCAGAGTCTTGCACTTGTCCCCTCTGCCCGTAATGCCAGAGCTCCACATCTTCCACAGTTCAGTCAGGTAACGGTTCAAATGGGACCCCATGAGGAGGCTCCTCCTGATCATCCTATTTAAAATACAAAGCCCCTCTACGCTCTTTAGCCCTTCACCCTGCTTTATCTTCTTGGTATTTACTACTACCTGAAACAGTCATCTTTTTAAAAACACTCATTTAAAAAAAATACTTGTCTTCCTCACTAGAATGTAAGCTCCATAAAGGCAAGACCTTTATTCAACCTGTTTTCTCCTCTCTCCCTAGCACCTAGAAGACGACACAGAGGAGGGAGCCAGTGGTATCTGCAGAATGCACAGCTTCCTGGCAGCATTTAGCATTCAGACCACACTCCCTGGAACCTCTCTCATCTGGCCGTCTCTTCACCACCCTCTTCTGGTTTTCCTACCACTGTCGCCACTCCTCTGGGACTGATCCCTGAAGTGCTGACAGTCCTTACAGATCTATCTTCTATCTACTTTTTATTCTACACACTTTCTCTGCATTGGAAAAGCTATTCTTAATTCCCTACCTCCACCTCAGATTCATTCTCCAATTCCACATATTCAAATGATTACTAGACACTGCCACTGCACTGTCTCACAGGTGCATCGAGCTAAACTTGCCCACAAAGAACTCCTCCTCCAGCCGGGCATGACCTGCTCTCCACAGGGAAGCACTATCCCTGCCTCTCTCCAGCATGTGCCAAGCACTCACATGGCTCGTAGCTCCATGAAAAGGCCTGTGTCAGATCCAGCGCCCATGGAGGTCTCTCTACTCAAAGGCCCAAGCCTCCTCTCCTAAATTCTAACTGGATACTAAAGGAGTAGGCACTGACCTAAGTATTCTCTCCCTCCAGACCATGCAGCTGACTTTCTCCTATAGGTTTGCTGTAGGGAGGAATAAAACAATCCCAACCACCTCTTACTAGAATACGATTTATTACTCAAAGTGATAAAATCTTATGATAGGAATTCTGTGTGGATGACACAAAGGTCCTTACACAGCTGTAGCTTAGCAGGCTAACTAGTAAAGCCTTTCCAAGTCCTACTGGCTCTCCAATCCTGGGCAACTGCACAGGCAGGCACAAGAGGAAAGCAGGGGTGGATAACACCCATCACCCAAGGAAGAGAGAACTTAGGGCAGTAGTGCTCAGTCAGGACACACCTCAGAACTGCCGAGGAATACAGCCTGGGATGCAGCTTAGACCTGCGTGGAATCAGTCTGCCTGTGGACCAGATGGTTCTGTTATTGCCCCCATCTCACCCTACCAGCACACCGGGTGTGTGTGGGGGTGGGGTGTGTGGGTGTGTGTGTGTGTGGGTGTGTGTGTGTGTGTGTGTGTGTGTGTGTGTCCTGAGGTGTGGAGGGGTGTGTCTGTGTGTCCGTCCTGAGGTGTGGAGGGAGAAACCAGAAATCTCTCCTGCTGCCTTTAATAGCAATTGTTTTGTGATGAGAAAAGCAATGGTAACATTTTAAATCATAATGATTAAGCTTAAATGTGTGTATTTTACTTTCCTTTGATGGGTTTCTCTTAATAAAGCTCTGATGATCATTTGAGGAACTTACTTTCATTTGAAAAACAGAACCATACCTTGTGTACAAGACAGAAATTTCTAAAGATGCTTTATGAAAGAAGAAATATCTTACCAAAGTTACTATTGCACATTCAGCTGTTAGCTGTGCAGCACTAAAAAGAGTACGAACAAATCTGTAAATAAATTTGTGTTCAGGATCATGCTCGAAGTATTCCTCTGGAATCTTTTCTCGCTGGAAGGAGAGAAAATGCGAAAAAGTATCTACTGAAGAAAAATACTTAAGTACCCTTACAACAGCAGTCTTCTACTTGTGCCCACGTGCCCCTTAAAATAAGCGTCATTGGGTGAGACGTCTTTCAGTCTTTTATATATAAACCATGAGATCTTAAATACCATAATGATTCAGTACTCAACACCATCCATTAAAGAAAAATACAGGTACAACCTGGAAAAATTTACACAGTCATGCCTCACTTAACAACAGGGACATGTTCTGAGAAATTCTTCATTAGGCAATTTCATCACTGTGCGGACATCACAGGGCACTTACACAAACCTAGATGGCACAGCCTACTGCACACCCAGGCTATATGGTGCTAATCTTATGGGAGCACCGTCGTATATGCAGTCCATTGTTGACCAAAACGTTATGTGGCACATGACTGTGTATATTCCTTTCCACCTTGTCTCCACAGAATTCTATCTAAATGTAAACTATTTTTAGGCTCAAAAGTCTTTGCTGATCACCATTTATCATACTTATCTGCAAACACCTTTGAGAAAACATTTTCAGTTCCTTGTAATCATAAGGCTCTAAGACTATGCTGGCCTACATAGTACTCACCAGCCACATGTGGCTATAGAGCACCCAAGGAAGTGAATTTTAAAATTTTTGTCATCTTAGTTGATTTAAAATTTAAACATTTTCTAATTTTCTTCATAGAGATCTTAACATATTTGTTAGCTTTATTCACAAATATTTACATTGTTTGATGCTATTTAGAAAGATACATTTTCTATTATTTGGGTACAGTTACTCACCTTAGCTCACTAATTATGCAAAGCTGCAATTCAGTTCTTACTCTGTCATATCCCTTATACAACATTCCTTTTGTAAAATGATCAGATACAGCATGGGGTGGGCAAGAAGACTGAAAGGAAGATGATTTAGACTTCAAGCTGGAGGGAGTAATTTTCTTCTAGTAATTAATTTCAAAGTGAATCAGCATGAAATAAACACGACTGTATGAGAGGAAAATAAAATTTCAACAAAACTGACACTTACTGTGAGTGGATGTGATCTCTCATCAAAAATATCCAAGGATCGATTTGCATCTCTATAAAATAAGAATGTGCATTTAAAAAATGAATCCAGAAATTGTTAATATCCTAGTAAAATATCTGCTGGGAGTAGACAGGGGAGAGAGAGAGGCTTAACCTTCAACAAAGCAGTTTTACAAATTATTCCCCTGGATTCTGTTAGAGGGTTTCCTCACCTCTTTTTACTTAGAACGTCAAATTCTGTGAAATCTTTTCCACAACGACCAGCCTGAGTTGCCTTTATAGGCACTGACCCACCCTAACAGGCAATGCCAGTAACCCAAACGTACTTCCACCCTCTAGCCTCACACTGGGACACATGAGAACATTTTCTGGTGCGGCATAGTGGGCAAGTCTTTGAAACTTCAACGAATGTGAGTGAGACTCATGCTTTTTCCCTCTTTTTTCCCCTCTTTACATTGCTATATTATATTCTTATCATCTCTTTTTGTCTCTTTTAAATAGTTTAAGTTAAAAACTTAATTCTCTTTTTATTTAAAAGAGACCAGTCTTTTTATTTAAAAATCCACCACACTAACACATTGTGCTCATGTAAACAGGGGCTCTCCGTGTGGTCTGCAGGCCTCTGGGCTCCCCTAGACCTCCTTCAGGAGGCCCATGAGATCAAAACTGTTTTGATAGGAATACTAAGATAATACCTTACACGGTTTGACATTTGCAATGATTACTTTAAAGCAAAAGTGGGTAAAACTACTGGTTTCTGAACATGAATCAAGGCTGTGGTACCAAACTGTAAAAATAAGTTATTTGTTTCCGATGTTAAAATTCAAGCCAAAAATCAGGATTTGGGAAAACTTGTACCTTCTATTGTGAGCTTGACAGTTTCTCAAGACTTTAAAGACTTTTCTCATAAGATTGGTGGTGATAATTTTAAAAAGTGAGTTTTTGACACTGTATAAAGAAATGTGAACCAATACTTTCCAAATGGCCAATTCATAATATTGTAAAATCACATAGGTAAAAGATCCATTCAACATACAAGACCGATCAATGGGTATTAATGTAACATGCTTACTACAAGTTCACTGATATGATTTAAAATTCCACTGTAACTAATTTAAGAAACTATCACTCTCTGGTATAGTATCAAAGAATATACCTACAATTATCTTAAGGCTTTAAAAATACACCTTTTTTCAACTATATCTCTACATGAGGCTAGGTCTTCTTCATTGTTTCTTCAAAACAAATGACTGAAATGACTGAAGTGATTGCAAATGATTGAAGACAGAGTAGTTATGAGAATCAGCTGTCTTCTATTAAGCCAGACATTAAAGAGATTTGCAAAAATGTAAATCAACGACACACTTTTTGCTCAACATTTTTTATTGTGGAAAATAAGTTATCTTCATAAAAAATATTATTTATCTTAACACTGTGGTTCCCAATTAGGGGTGATTTTGTCCCCCAGCAGACATTGGCCACGGTTGGAGACATTTTTGGTTGTCACAATGTAGAGTGCGGGAGAGGGTGCTACTGGCATCCAGCAAGTAGAGGCCAGGGATGCTGCTAAATATCCTATAAAGCACAGGACAGCCCCCCACAACAAAGAATTATCTAGCTCAAAGTTCAATAATACCATGAAAACCCTGAAAATATAATGGATGAAAACCATGGAAATATAATGGATTTAATTTTTAAATTCTCAATTTTAATTTCCAGTATAGTAAATATCAATATAAGCCACACAAATACTCAATAATGTAAGTGTTAAGAATCCTAAGACCAAAAACAAATGATTCACTTCAAATTGTAATAAAAGCATGCTATAGCTTACTGTAATAATGTCTATAATTATTTCCTAACACTGAACTTAATATCTTGCAAATAAATCAGCTGGAATAACAAGACAGGTTTTAAAAGAGCTCACCTGTTCTTTATGTGGTAATATATTGCTAAGGTCACACTGTGGAGGAAAAAAAAAAGCGGTAACAATTGATGTTTATCATCTTAGACCTGAAGACATTATTTTAAAGGGGTTGGGGGAGGGAAGATCTTTCCAGCTGCCCAGTGGCCCTGTAATCCTCTAATTCAGAATGGGCACCATAGGGCACTTTTAGCCTCATTTTAGTTCTTTGGCTTTAGAAAAAACAGGAGAATCAAAATGCTAGGTAATATGCTGTTAGATGACACGTTTTGGTTGATTCTTCAATATATGAATTATTACATTATTTCCCCTGTCATTTGCCCTCCTACCCAAAGGAGCTTTCATCCTGTACAAGTTTCATTCATTTGTACACATGCTTAAATTTAAGCCACACAGTTTTGTGGGTTTTTTTTTTTAAGGTTGTTAGGCTCTACATTTCAGTTGATTTAGCTCACTATCCACCTACCCACCCATTTTCCATTATTTCCCTAGAAGTAAATAATGACGTGTTCTATACTAAATATAATCATTTTAAATCACATATACATAATCATCAGAAAATTCAATAACAAATATAAGTGCCGACAAAACTGAAGATAGGTCTAGATCTCCTGAAATAAGCAGTGCCAACAACACAGCGTAGTATTACACAGTATAATATTAATGACAGGTATTTCCAAATTAGTTTAAATGAAATGTTAATGAAGAGGTCTAAGTCCTCAGACCCTCTTCAAGCCACTGAGCTCCTCACAGAGTTGTGCACGAGGCAACAAAGGGGTTCTCCTGGTCAAGTCCGATGCTTCCCTTTGCCCTCAGTGTCTAAAATGAAGCTCAAAGTAGTTGAGGGAAGGCAAATCTGAATTTGACAACTAGGTCTATAGAATACTGGTACTTGTAAAAAGGCCTATTATATTGTTAGCATCAAAGATGGATACTTCTATAGTGCTTCAAACACTTTCATCTTTAAACTGATTTTAAAATCACAAAATTCAGTTATATACTGAAAAGGACCACTGAATCTTAGATGACATTTAATTCAACAATGTGTTTTACAGGTAAGGGAACCAAGGCTTAAAGCTGAGTTGCCCAAGGTCCCATCAATAGTCAGAAGCAGTTCTTCTTTCTCCTACACTCCAGCCAGGCAGTGGTTCGCAAGCTTGGCCGCACACTGGGATTACCTGCAGAGCTTTAAAAACTGCCTAGCTTCCACCTCTGGATGTTCTGATTTAACTGGCATTGGGCATGACTTGGGCACCAGGATTGTTTTTGAAAGCTCCCCAGGTGATTGCAACATGCAGTAAAGTTTGGGAACAAATGAGTTGGGGTTAAGATCAGACTCACCTGGGATGCTTTGGTCCATATAATCATGCCTCACACATTCTTCCTCAGCGTATCAAAAGGCTTGGGGGCGGGGGGCGGAATGCATGTGTTTGCGTAAGTGATTCTAATAAGGCCCACCTACCCCACTGAGAACAATGCACTAGTACCCCATGATAAACATTTTTCAAAATCATTCATAAAAGCCACTTTGCCCTATTATTTTTCTCAGTAAACCTTTATTTCACTACTAATGAATGTACTGGATGATCATTTTTATCTTTATTTATTCATTTATTTATTTGACAAGAAGAGTGGCTCTGAGCTCCCATCTGTGGCCAATCTTCCTCTTTTTTGTATGTAGGACATCACCACAGAGTGGCTTGACGAGTGGTGTGTTGGTCCGTGACTGGGGTCTGAACCTGCCTTAATAGGAGCAAATTAAAACTTATTGTACATCCAAAAATTAGACTAACTTGGGGAAAAAAGCATGAAACCTACTTGTCTGAACAAGGTTAATCTTTAACACTACTCTTTTGAATTCAAAAGAAGCCGTGAACTCTAGCCAAAGTAGAGTAGATTTTACCCATGGATTTAGTTTCTTGGTTGAATAAAAACATTCAGTGATTACTTAATAGGTGCCAAAGCTCAGGACTTTAGAGAGAGATGGAGCTCAGTTTTTGCTGAAATACAATTTTATCTCAACTACTCTTCTAAGTGAGACAGGAAAGTTACATTATTATGATTGTGAACTTGCTGTTTTTAACTCAAGTAGAAGTATTGATAATTTAATTAGCTTGAAAAGCTGGCACATTAGAAACAAAATTAAGTTTATAAGCTAATTATGTTTTTAAGACTGAAAAATAAAATCAGGGAAAAGGATATTAATATTTTCAAGTAGCAGTTCCCAAACTGGGTTCTGGAAAATCAACACTCATATCCCAAGAAGACATTAACCTTGGACAACCCCAAAGGAGTCAGGAAGCTCTGCACCCCGCTTTTTTTCCTCCCTTAAATAAGTTTCAAAGGTTCGTCTTAGGGTGTTTTGAAAGTGCATCTCCAATTGTGTACTAAGAGGTACTCCCGGAAATCACGACACTGTTCATTGTTTGCTTTAGTATAAACCTGACCACAGCTGTGTTTCCAAAACTTCATCACTGTCATTGTTCTCTGCTGTGATTTTCTTATATATATGGACTGATACCATAATATATTTCCACACATGTATAAAATTAAATTAAATCTATTAAACTAAAACCTCAAACAAATTTCATCCATAAAGAAATTAAGCTTGAGAATTTGTTCCTTAAGGCTGGCTTGATATATTTCCCCCCTCTTTGGGGTACAGGAAGGAGAAGTGAATTTTCAATACAGAAATAGTGCAGGAAAAAAATGCACAATGGGGAAAATCTGACAAAATCCAACTAAATTTAAATGCAGATACACTCTGGTGCCAGTAGGGGACAAGCTAAGCTGTTCCTTCTTCCAAGAGTAGCTTCCAAAGCAGTATACATTGTTTTAAGCCAATAGCTCATAAAGAAATAATTTTTTCTAGAAACATCCAATAAAAAGAACCTCTCCTTTTCATTATGTTCAACAATATCTTAATAACAGAAATGCATCAAATAAAGATGTATATACTTCTGGGATTTCTTATTTGCTAACTGGCTTTGCCTTCCACCATGTACTCTAAGATTAAAATGGAAATTGAAAATTCATATTTAGGTCCTTGAAATCAATAGATAATTGACACCAGTTTCTTAACTTGATCACTGAAAAGGACACTCAAGTGATTAAAATGGCATGTGGCTAGGATGCTTTTAGTAAAAGGGGGTCTGTCACTCAGTCCTTGGTAACCTAGATGTACTCACCATTTTATTGTGGTTCTAAGATTAGGCTGGCTGACTGTGCTGTCATCTAGAAATATTGTTGAGCATGAGCTATACTTTTTAGTAAGCTGCCCTGGAGATACCTGAAGGGGAAGGGAAATAGAAGAAAATGTCACAGTAAGTTAAACCTATAGAAGTGTGTTTTTTCCTTGGTTAAAATGTCAAACGATTAACCATTAAGACTTTTCTTACACTTCATGAACTGCCTGAGTGTGACTATCATGTGCAGCTCTATGGGAAACCCAGTGGATACTCGAACTTCCACAGACGAGATTTGAGGAATGGGTTATAAAATGCTACCCTTGAGATAGTGCCTATAATCAAACTTGCCAAGCACCTATTATAAATTCCCTTTATAATAATGTAAAAAATTTAGGATAAGATTTCAGTGTTTTTTTCTTCAGCGAGGGAAAGCAGCTGAGATGTTCTATTCTTAATGTTCATTTACTACAATAAAATGTGATACCTTACATAATACCGAAGCAAGAGCATTTTATTGCAGTAAATGAAAGCCAATAGTAAATATATTAGTTCAGGAGATAGTGTGATGAAACAAACATTTTTGAGGCAGAGGCTTGCACACCAGGGCGGCTCCATCACTACCTACAAGTCAGGGGGCCATGGGTCTCCCTGGGCTTCAGTTTCCTTAGCTGGAGGACAAAAGAGTATTGTTTTAAGATTCTCTCACATCCAAAAAAACAGATAAAACAAATGTGAGAATTTTCACTTCATGTTAGGTAAGACTGTCATTACATTACTCAAGCGAGAACCTCAGAGAATACTTTCTATTCATTTCAAAATTTTACTGATTCTATTCTGTAAGTTATTTGACACTCACCACACTTTCCTGCCTCACTCATGCGGTTCCCTCGGCCCACAATGCCTTTTTCTTCCTCCTTGTCTCAGCAAGCTTGATCCCATCTACCTCCAGGATATATTGCCAGCAGCCACACCACAAAATACCTCCCCTTCTGTGCGCTCACACATCTGATTTACCACTTGTCACATGATATCAATTGCTTGCAGGGTATTCCCCACATAAGAAAGTAAATTTCTCCAGGGAAGAGAGGACTCTTTCCTCTCTCCTACCTCCAGGTGCTGTGCACAGAATACAGGACAAATCAGGAGTTCCACAAGTGTTTGAAAAATTACTTAAAATCAATTACAATTGGAAGGTTAATCTTACTACAGATACAAATTAGTGAGAATTTATCTGCAGTGGTATTGGAAAGGTGACAATGAACTTTTTGAGACCCTCTAAAGAATAAACTATCTTTAAAACACTTTAGAAGTATCCATTTATTCATATAGAGCCCAAGAACATAGCACTGGTAAAATACTGAAATGGCCTCAACTATGTGAGGACAATTCTCTTTGTTAAAGTGAGGCCAATAACCAAATCCCAGTCACTGTCAGCAGTTGATAGTAACAGTAGCATTCTTTAATACCACAGAATACCATCAATTTTTGCTTGGTTTGTTTAATTCAGATGAGCCTTCCTTCTTTCTATTGATATATAACAGTTCTCACCATGCTGTCACTCTCCCTCATCAGTATCACCCACAAATACACAAAAAATGAGGCAGGGAGAAAATCCAGTTGATGCTTTTTAAAATACAGAGCATTTAAAAATTGCCAGTAGCCAACAATCAGAAATATCCATATGGTATATAAAACACCATTTTGCTTGTTTCAGATGTTTTACCATGAAGCTACTTATTAACAAAAAGTTCCAGACATTATATTTTGGAAAAGAATCACTATTTGGAGTACTAAATTGTCCTTCAAGCTAGAAATGTTTTAACTATATCTAAAACTCTGATATGTTCCTTAAGCCATTCAGTTAATAGGTAATTTAGTTTCAGAATATCAAAAAATGAATACAGCATGAAAAATAAAAACTAATTCATTCAAATACTTTTATTCCAAATGGAAGAACAGTCTTTTTTAAGGTCACTACTATTAGGGTGTACTACGACGTACACTACACCATAATAAAGGTCAGTTCTGACCAACACCTATATGGGGGGGAAGAGAAAGAATAGGAAGGAAATGCACCAAAATGTAGATGAGTTTGGTAGAGCTTTGGGTGATATTTGCACCCATTTTCCTGTATTTAAATTTTTTTCTATTATGAATGTACATTGGTTTGTCTTTGAAAGTATTAGTGCTTCATTTAAGAATTTTAATTAGATGTGGTCTTACAGCCCTATGGGGGCTCATTTAGGTAAATTAGCAACTTACAGTCCACTGGCTAGATCCAACCAAAGAAACACAGAACACTTGCTCATCCATCCAGGCTTACTCCCAACTACCCAAATTTTCAGTATCAAGTACCTCATACTTACTAGAAGGTGGCAGAGCTACGCCTCTGAGCAAAGCCTGGGTATATCAGCTGCCACAGCAGGTTACTTTCCCCTCATCTTGCTTAAAAATTTAAGACAACTGTCTTTATGGTTAAAGCCTTACCATTGCTGGCTCACAACCTCAATAAGCTACACCGACAAACATAAGGATATAAAATGCAAATACCAAAAAAAATCTAACAGCAAAAAACACTACTGACAGTTTAGTGTGCATAGGTATTATTTCAGCTGGTCACTAGAATAGACAGGGACAAAGAATACTATTTATCTCACTCATTCAGCACTAATGACAGAAAAGAGGGACTTCTACAATCTTTACAAGAAAGCGAAGGTGTTACTTAGAAGACAATGTTCAATGGCAAAGACTAGAAAATAATCATGCCTACACGTCTAGTGAGTCACAACCCAAACCTCACTGTCAAGTACCTACTGAAATCCTGAGCCCGTCTACTGACTTTTCCTATTGTGCTTCCTGCCTCCTTTTAACCCATTACAAAATAAACTGAAGTTCACTTTTTTCTCTCTCCTTTTTCACAAGTTTTAGATATGTTTATTAAGAATTAATGACTTTTAATTAACAATTTCTAACACTTTATGCATTAATGAAAACTACTCCATCTACATTGCACATTAACGGGACAATATGGCAGGGTGCATGGTTTGAAAAGAATTCTTAATGAAGGCCTTACTAGAAAAGTGTAAGATGCTAATCACAGGTATAACCAAAAATATTGTCTGAATTAATATAATTAATTATATTGAATTAAAGCTTTAAACTTCAATTTACACGTTAAACACAGGTTCAAAGTTTGAGATAAACATGGTGGACTGACCAGAAATCTGTTTCCTCTCCCCTTCCTTTCAATCTCATTAGAATTAAAGGCATAAAAAAAAGGTTATACATATGACAGAATAAACAGCAGATGGTTTTTAATGTTTGAAAGACGAAAAGACTAGATAAAGGAGTGGTAACTGACATGGCAGAACAGAGGAAGCACAACCTTGGGCCTTGAGAAAGTGACTGGGGGGACAGGAGAGGGAAAGCCAGTTTGTCCTAGAGAACCCAGGTAAGGTTCAGAATGCAGAGGCTTGGCCCCCAAATCCTTGCAGTGAAGCCCATCAGTTAACAAAAGTCCTGTTCACTCATGGTGCTTCCATTTAGATCTGAAGAGACAGCCAGGGACCAATACACATTTGAGCGAAGGCTACAACAAGTAAGAGAGATCAAATTGGAAAAAGGAATTGATCGGAGTGATAAAATTCAGGACAAATGAAAACTTAAAAAAAATATTCTTAAACACTCTTAGAAAGACAAGAAATTGCATTGGTGAAAAAACCAAATGCTATTAAAAAAAAAAAAAAAAGAATGGCAGACTACAAGAGAACTCTACAAATTAAAAATAAGATAGGGGCCGGCCGGCCCAGTGGCACAGTGGTTAAGTTCGTCCATTCTGCTTTGGCAGCACAGGGTCTGCTGGTTTGGATCCTGGGTCCGGACATGGCATCGCTTGGCAAGCCATGCTGTGGTAGGCGTCCCACATTTAAGTAGAGGAAGATGGGCATGGATGTTAGCTCAGGGCCAGTCTTCCTCAGCAAAAAGAGAGGAGGATTGGCAGCAGTTAGCTCAGGGCTAATCTTCCTCAAAAACAATAAATAAATAAAATTTTAAAATAAAATAAAAATAAGATAGACAAGACAAAGTATTCAATGGAAAGGTTAGAGCATAAGGTCAAGGAAATCTCTAGGAAGTAGAACAAAAATAGAAAATAGGAGGGGAAAAAAATTAGGATCTATGCAGGAATACTGGTCTAAGAGTTCCAACATCTAAATAATAGGAATACTAGGAAAAAGAAGGAAAAGAGAAAATATCAAAGAAACAAAAAAATTCACTAGAAGGAGAGACAGTCTGCAGACTTAATGGCCCCAATAAAATAAAAAGGTCCATACCAAACCATATTACGAAATTTCAGCATCCCAGGGATAGAGAAGGTACTAAAACTTCCAGAGAAGGGAGGAATGGGGGGAAAATGACTAAAATTGGTAATGTACAATGTATCATACAACGTAGACAGCTTTAAGAACAACACTGTAAATGAGAAGACAACAGAAATGTCTTTAGAACTGCAAAACCTGGTTTCCACCTAGAATTCTATACTTTATAAAATAGGCATTTCAGAAAGGCTAGATCTCTAAAACTTCTGCCCTTGTGCCTTCCCAGGGAAATGTGCTCCAGTAAAACAAGGCAGTGCACCAAGACAGAAGGAAACGCAGAATCTAGGATATACAGAATTCAACACGAGAGGAATCACCTGAGATCCCAGACGACTCCAATGAGATATCGCGGGAAAAGAGGCACAGAGCAGGCTCAGAGAAAACCAGTCCATATTGGAACAGGGTGACAAGAGGCTGGAGACGGTTGTCTCCAAGAAAAACGTGGAACAGATATGTTTAGAAGATGGGAAATATTTCTGATAGGCATGTGACAAATGTTACAACATTTGGGGAAAATAATAGCAGTTAGACAACAGGCAAGTGAATATAGTCACGAAATTAATGCCACAAAAAAACCGAAGAGATATTAAGTTAACGCAGCATAAACGTACTTCTGTCTGATAGTCATCATTCTCTGTCAAATCACCAGATTGTGAAGAAAAAAAAGAACGTGGAAGCAGGGAGATCAGCCAGGGAGCTACATACCGCATTTGGCTGTATGAACCACACTGGCCAGGAAGAGGGGGATTGGGTTATCCTGGAGAAGTGCAAAAGCACTCAGATTTCACTAATATTGAAGAAAAAGAATGAAGGGCGTACAGGAGGAGGCACAGTCAGAGAACTACATGGCTCCGCCGTGAAGTATATGCACAGCCATTGCATTGATTCTGATTTAATAAAGACCAGGATACATGCTGACGGAATAAAGGGAGGGAAAGAAGGCCATGGTGGAGGGAGGAAGCTAGGCTTTCCGCTATGACAGGAAGCCAACAGATAGTGCTAAAAATTAACTTAGCAGTTACACTTTTTTACTTTCATGAAAAAGATAAAAAAAATTAAGGCAAAAAAATTTACAGCAGATCTTTCTACCACAACCATGGTACTGATATTTAACTTAAGTGTCAGAACACCTGAAAAAAGGGCACTACTAAACCAAAGACTTTCCTCAACACATTTGATAATTAGGAAAATAGAGGAGATTTAGAAAATCTACAAAAAGAGGCCCATGGTAACAGTATTGGGTCCACTGTATTTCTTAGGAATCATGGTAGACATGCTTTTAATTCAAACCATTAATTTCTTACTTAACTTTTCAACTGTTTACTTACATGGTTTAAATGGTTGCTCTTCCTCTTTTCTCGCACTAAGAATAAAAAAAATTAACTGATCAATTCTAATACAAATGCCATAGAAAAATAAAAGTAGTTGCTAATTATCTGACGGATTACCAACATAAAAATGAGATAAAATTCCATTCTATTTTTTTATATTTCCAACAAAATTTATAATTTAAATCACCTGGCAAGATGAGTCCCACGAAGCAAAATCTAAAAACTTAGTTTTACTTTTGGACCTAACAGATATTCTACATTAGGTACAAATGAAAGACTCTCCAGATACAAAAGAAAAATGCAAAGCAAATTAGACCAGGTGAGCAATTCAGCTAATAAAAAAGTTTACCTGTTGCATAGCTGATCCACTACCCAGTAATAGTTTCTAAGTCTACATTTACACACAGCTTGCTTTAATTACCAGGATCTAACAGCTGACAGCTCTAAGAACCAGTTTCTGGCCAGGCACTAATCTCTAGATACACCAGTAACCCTGGAAGCATCCTGAACCACTCACAGGTAATCAACTAAAATACCTTACTAAAAAAAAAAGTGGGTCTTTACACAACTGGAAAGTAACCTAACAAATTTAAATTTTAAAATGAGTGTGCAAACCCAGTTGAACATATCTACAGCACACAAAACCATTTTGCTCTAACAAAGGCCAGAAGAACAAAGCTCCAAAGAGGTCTTGGGCTGCACTTTGTCCCCACACTGCCTCCTCTGCTGCGTCACAGGTACACACTCCGTATGACTGAGAAGAGAGGGATGTGACAGCTTTTCTTTCACTGTCTCCACTCTCTCTCTGCATGTGACCGGCCTATGGCCTGGAAGAAACTGAGAAATACCGCAATCCTAAGCAGAAACGGTCGGCTCAAGACAGGCAAAGCATACACACTATGAAAACACAGGTTAAAAAACCTCCATTTTTTATTGCACTGCATTACGTCAAATACTATGGAACCCTCACTTCTTATATTCCTGCTGTCATAATCAACTGAAAAACCTGGTTATGTATGGCTTTTTAGCAAATAAACTCAATTTAATAACACATCAAGGAAAATAAGCAGGCAAGCAGGAGTGCTAACCACTCCTGCAGTTCTGCTTCTCATCTTTACAAGGAGGACACAGGACACTGCACTAGTTTCACACGCTGAGGCTAGCCTTACAGGAACCTAGGGGGCATGCTTGCTCTGATGCACCTGGCACAGCATTCCATGAGGATAAGAAAGTTCTGAATAGCTTAAAAGTTCTGAGTAGCATACATCTGGATGTGAGAGAGGCTCATTTGGTTGAGCGCTGTAAAATGGGACCAAAGTCACATATTCAATCTGCATCAATAAACACTTGATTTTTTTGATTTGTTCAAATGAAAACCTGTGACAAATCTCATCACTCATCTTTTAAAAATGTGCTCTTTGGAGCAAGGGGAAAAGGAAAAAGTAGTACAGAAAAATAGACTCCATCTAAACCATGTGACCAACAGACCGTGTTGATAAAGAGGTGGCAAAAAGTGTAAACAGATAGTCTTGTGTTCACATCACTAAAGCAGTGGCAACCAAAGGACAATGTACCATCACATATTAAAGTAAGACAAGTGAATACATGAAAAAGTAAAACATTTAAACCAATGTATAAGTTTTTCTAAATACTTTCTATAATACATAAAAACAGTTTTCAATCTTTTTCTCAGGGTAAAAAAAATATCGTCTTACCATCTGTTTGAGATTTGCTCAGGAAAATTGTGCTTGCCCTTGGATGGTCAGAAGGGTTTGATTCCAAAGCTAAGTCTGCATAGGAAGAAGAGAAAAAGGTATGATAATTTAGTTGTAGAAAAATACATGATTTTTAAAATAGCTACGCATCAATTATAATTGCTTTTAACAATCTTGGGAAGAGTTTTAAGTAATGATATAAAGCCAATTTTAGTAAAGGTAACAATATAAAAATTCTACTGGGAAACTGAAAAATTATAGAATCTCTGCCTACATGTGGACTAACACCAGGCTATGTCTTTAATAAAATAAAACCAGACTTTCTTAAACTTGCACCTAAATAATCTATGGCAACTTTTAGATGAATCATATATGTGCTTTCCTCCTCCTGCTTATCAATCAGAAATAGTCACCCTTCTTTATGCTGATATTACTAGCACATTCCAGGAACATCTCAAGAATCAAGTTATGCTGTGGCCAATTAGCATCAGATAAGAGCTAATATATCAAATATATCAAAACAAAGTGAGGTTTTTTAGCAAATGTTAGAGAATCAAATGGCTAATTCCATTCAACAAATGAACTCAGCTGTGGTTTATTTAGGGGCTATTCATCATGGCAGATGTAAGAGGATGTTCTAATCTTTAGGAACACTTCCACGACAGAAACTGATCTTTAACTTTTGCCCTGAACGTCCAAAGCTAAACTCTCATCTCTTCCTTCCATGCCACATGATTACTTTGGGTCTTCAATAAAAGTACTTTCTGGAGCAGATCATGGGGCCACTTGTAAAAAAATTTTGGCCGTACCTACGTAAAGGTAGGTCTGCCTGCAGTCCACCTTGTACCAAGGTGGGATAGTCTTCTATTGAGGCAAGAATACAAAGCAGGTACTTGAATTTTCATAAAACAAAGTTCGCCACTATATGGGAGAATAAAGTTGCCATTAAAAAAAAACTAACAACCCTATGACACTCCTCAGCAACGTCCACCTCAAACCACATAACCAATCTTCTAAGAAACTGGACCAACGTCCTGATAGAGTAATGGTTAAGGCAATACTTCACAAATCACACAATAATTGTTCTGTTTTTTAAAAGGAGGATGGTGGTCAAATCGAAATACACTATGTCCCTGGTTCTTAGAGAATCAAAATGCACACTGATAAATAAAAAACTACTCAGTCTAGTAGAAATCCTAAGTCAGGATTTCACAAATTTTTCTACCTAGAATCCTTTTTTCCTGCAAGTATTACAGTTAGAATCTTGCACAAACATAATTTGGGACTTCCTCTTTTAACAGGAATCTGAACCATCCATTTTAATGATACTGCCAGCACTAGAAATTTACATAGCTAAACCAACTGCTTTGTTCTTCAAGGAAATTCCTTCACTGAATTTGAAGTTTACTGAACTGCTTTTGAAGAAACTATTCTATTCAACATTTTTTTGTAAAAGACCCATAAAAATTATTTTTTCCCACATTTTTGAAAAACAGACGATGTTAGCTATTTGGAAAAATAAATTCATTCAGTTGTGCACAAAGTGACTGGCAGAGACTTTCAGAGCTGCCTCTAACCTAAGGCTTCTTAGGATTCATGGACTACTTCCTACCAAAACGAAAGCAAATATACTGCATTTGAACCTAAAAAATAAGCAGAAATGTTTGCATTAGTAGCCACATTATGTATCAGTGCCTATGGCACAATAAAGTTTAATTAAAAGTTTTCAGGGGCCAGCCCATGGCCGAGAGGTTAAGTTCGCACACTCCGCTTTGGTGGCCCAGGGTTTCGCTGGTTCAGATCCTGGGCATAGACATGGCACCGTGCCATGCTGAGGTGGCGTTCCACACAGTACAAACAGAAGGACCTGCAACTAGAACATACGACTATGTACTGGGGGGCTTTGGGGAGAAGAAGAAAGAAAAAAAAAGAAAGAAGACTGGCAACAGATGTTAGCTCAGGGTCAATCTTTAAAAAAAAAAAAGTCCTTTCTCAAATTAAAAAATAAAGTATAAGCTTCTGAGGATTATGTTTTTTAAAAAAGTTTTCAATAGGAAGTCCAGGAAAAGTAAGTACCAGAATCAAAGGAGAAGCAGGCTTAAACACACACACACACCCTTCCCCCAAACCAAGATGTGTTACTATGGATCTAAATACAAAAATCAAGAGGGTTAGGGTAAAAGAAAGGACAACACACAGAAAAAAAGCAAAACTAGCCTGGGGACAGGAACAAGCTGACACTCTCACTACCCTACCTAGGCTTCTAGGATGGGCATGTGCCCCACAGCTGCCCATCACTCACAGTTGCCCTGAGACCTCCAAGAACCAGAGGAGAAAGGCAGTGGTGAACTCCAGGAGCCTTCGCAAGTCTGGAGCTTCTGGACAATCCCTTTCAGGAGAGATCAAGAAAGGAGAGCAGAACTGAGACAGGTTCTGGGATCATTTAATTCCTGGGTCAAGGAGTACCTAATTTACTCCATGAACTCTGGTTATACAATATTTTTTTTTTTAATTTAAGCTATTTTTTTTTTAAAGATTATGTTTTTTTCCTTTTTCTCCCCAAAGCCCCCCGGTACATAGTTGCATATTCTTCCTTGTGGGTCCTTCTAGTTGTGGCATGTGGAACACTGCCTCAGCATTGTTTGATGAGCAGTGCCATGTCCGCGCCCAGGATTCGAACCAACAAAACACTGGGCCGCCTGCAGCGGAGCGCGCCAGCCCCTTAATTTAAGCTATTTTGAGATAGATTTTCTTTAACTTGCAACTGAAAGAGACCTGTTTAAATCAGCGGTACTGATGATCCCACTAAGAGTGGGGTTAGGTAAAGGTCACCTGCTCATTCCTTTAACAACTATCTTATCAAGAACAGAAATCTGCAAGAGCCAAAATAATGCTTTGTTTAAAAATTAGCCATAAAGTCTCAACCATTACTTTTAGTAACTTTTCTTTTACCTTTTTAAAACAAACAGTTCTAATCAGTGTATAATTTATGTCCTCTTTGTTACTGAAAACCAATCTCCATCCCACTGCAGCATATTTACTGTTTATTGATACATAACGGCTCATCAAGTGCTATTCTTGTATTGAGGAATTCCTGTTGTTGGGGTTCAGGTGCTTACAAAGTTCTATTCTTACAATATTATGAGGAAAATCTTCACGCAGTGTTTTTTTAATAATTTTTTTTTATCTCCTTAGGAAAGATCTTCAAAATGAGATGACTAGATCAAAAGGTCAGATCATTTTCATGGCTCAATGTATGATACTAAGTTGCTTTCTATATTAGTGTATAATACTATCAATCATGCCAGTTTTAGCTCCTACACCAGCTTTGGATACTTGAAAAAAAAATTCCTACCGATGTGAATGAGAAGCCTCACAGTCTCTTATTTGCATTTCTTTGATTACACAGTTTGACCATTTTCCCATAGTTAAGAGTGCTATTTCCACTTTGGTGAGTTGCCTATTATTTGTATATACTGTATGTATTGTACCCACTAGGGCTCTTATGTCAATTTGCATGAGGTTTTCTCAGAGAATATTAATCGTCTATCTATAGCCTAAAACAATTTTCTACATAACTTGCACTTTTTACTAGTGACAAATCGCACATCACTATTTTATAGAATGGATATTTAAGCCATCAGACAGTAAACACACACATGCAGTCCATTTCTGCACTCTCCATTAACTGTTTTCCCAGGGCCTAAGGAGACTATGATAAATTGTACTATTTTCACTATCATACAGGTAAGACTGCCAACTATTAAGCAAAGCATTATGAGCCCCACAGCATGCACAAGTGCACACAGCGATTTAGAGACGTCAGGAAATTACCGTGCATCTTTTATGTGAATTCTTCCAAAAATTATTTCTTTAGAAACATCTAAGAATGTTTTAACCTAGGAGAAATATTCTAGAGCTCATGATTATGGGTTATGATTAAAATTGTATTTTGAGACACACCACTTTTGCGTTATCAATGTAAACTGCAACTTAATTTGACAGCATGATAGTTTGATGTAGGAAAAGTATGACTTAATAAAAAAATTAAACTCAGGTCTTAATGTAAATATTCCTTGGAGGAAAAAATCCGTAAAACACCAGTGACACTGAATATTGCTTTTCTTCAATCTAAGATTCTCTCAGTTTTAAAAGCCATCTCAATTGCACAGATACTAAAAATGTAAAAATACAGGCAACTTAGAATAAATGAAATGCATTACTAAAGGCTAAAAGTGTTAAAATTATGTAATCATAAACTATCTAAAATAATTTTTTCTTGTCAAAATATTAGAAGGAGAGCGGGGGCTGGCCCCGTGGCCAAGTGGTTAAGCTGGCACGCTCCGCTGCAGGCGGCCCAGTGTTTCGTTGGTTCGAATCCTGGGTGCGGACATGGCACTGCTCATCAAACCACACTGAGGCAGTGTCCCACATGCCACAACTAGAAGGACCCACAACGAAGAATATACAACTATGTACCGGGGGGCTTTGGGGAGAAAAAGGAAAAAAATAAAATCTTAAAAAAAAAAAAAAAAGGAGGAGAGCGTAGTGACCAAGAAATTATCTGACAGAAGTAGCCTATTTTAGAAAGAGACTGATTTCAACATACTGATCTCAATGTATTCCAATTAAATAGAAATGTCACCAGTTTCTGGGCCAACTGCTGGGCACCTGTTTACTTAAGGCTTCCTGCATTTAGTGGACCATTCTGTCACCCCTACAGTGTAGATTGCGTTTGTTTTTTGTTTTTAGGGGTATTTTTGGTGAGAAAGATTGGTCCTGAGCTAACATCTGTGCCAATCTTCCTCTCTTTTATATGTGGGATGCCACCACAGCATGACCCGATCAGTGGTGTGTAGGTCTGTGCCCAGGATGCAAACCCACGAACACAGGCTGCCAAAGCAGAGCACAAACTTAACCTCTGTGACACTGGGCTGGCCCCTACATTGTATTAGTTTTATGGCCCACAATACAAACATTTTGAGTCCTACAATTACATATACACTGATGAATTTCTCTCTTTGAGTCCACACTTTACACCCCAGTCAGATACTTCCTATCTGGTAGCCTTGAGTTGGCTTGCCTCACCAGAGGGCACACAGCACCTTCCTGCGTCCCACAGTCTACTGCTCACTTGAGCCTTGCTAACTTCGGCTTCCAGACCACTTCTGCGCTTGCCTCTACTTTGGTTCTCATTCTTGCATTGTTTTAATCCTCAATCTATGTTTTAGTGACAATGACTAAGATGTAACATTTCATAAAGTGAAATACATCTTTCTTCCTTTATATATTTCTAAAGAGTGCTCTGCTCAATTTCTTGGACTTTTAAGAACATTTCTGGGTTCCAAATTACCTCCATTTCATTTCACATTATGCAACTTTATTGTTTTAACCCTAATGCTTAAATACTTTAATACACTAAAAAAGGGGATGAAAAAAAAGGTAGCCAAAGCAGCTGACCTAATGCATCATCCTATAAATTCTGTTCCTGCATGCCACAGACCTGGAGTTTACATTCCTCTTCTATCAAGACTCATTTTTAAAACCGTGGACAACTCAATTTATACCTCTCAGAGCCTGTCCTCTCCTATGTAAGACATAATTCCTATACTACATAACTCAAAATATTGTTTGTGAGGATCAAATGAAATGCAAGAGCAATCTATATACTATGTTAAGCACAATAAATGACAAAGCAAAACTTTCACAAATTAACTCAAAAGCAAAAAGTGAACATTTGGCATTTCACTGGAAAGTGTATAAAATGCCCACTCATAACCCATACCCAAGTATCATCTTAAGCAAATACATGTTTTGGCTACCACTAAAGGGAAAGGGACAATGGTCACACAATCAGCAAGAATTTCTCCCACTCTTTTTTTTTTTTAAATAAGCAAATATGTATTTCCCCTGCTCTGTCATGTAGGTCAGTGTGTGTCCTCTCCTTGCTTTTTTCAGGTGACATATCCTGGAGATCACTTCAAGGCAGTAAATAGAGATCCTACTGTTTCATGTTCTCCACTGTGCAGATGTACCAGTTCCTTGCAGGACATCTGAGTTATTTCCAATATTTTGCTTTTGAAAATAATGTAACAAAAACTTTGTGAATATGTGGTTTCATATTTGTGGGGTATGTCTTCAGGATAAATTCCTGAACTTAGAGTTTCTGGATTAAATGCATGTGCAATGTTGTGAGATTGCACCAACTTTGGCTTCATGGGGCAGGGTCATTTTGCATTTCCATCAGCAATTTATAAATATAACTGTTTCTTCACAGCCTCACCAAAGAATGCAGTCTCAACTTTATGGATTTTCTCCCAATATAAGAGAAACTACAGTATAGTTTTATTTTGCATTTCTCTTACATGTGAAGATAAGTTTAAGGATCATCTGCATATCTTCTTCTGTGACTCGTCCATTCATATTTTTTTAACCTACTTTTAGATTCACTTAAATTTCTTTAAGTCAGCCTGTTTTAGGCCCTTATAGTGTTTTGTTCCTCTCACCTTAACTACTGTACCACCTTTGCCTGCATTAGTCTACTCTCACACAGTATCTAGTCTGTTATTTTGTTTTGTTTTGTTTTTAAGAATTAACATCATTACCCTGTATATAATCCCCCAGTGGTTTCCCATTACAACTGGACTAAAATCCCCACTTTTTGTCAAGAGCCACTAGGCATACAAGGTCTTAATCCACCAAATTCTTCCTGGCATCCCTTTCACTCCGCTACAGCCACCCATGTCCTTCTGTCCTTTGCCTGCACCAAGCGTATTCACATCTGAGGAACTGTGCATGGAAGCCTCTTCTCCTACATCCTCACATTGCTCACTTTTAAGACTGCTCAGGTATCACTGAAGGAGAGCAGCTGTCTTTCACCACCCCATGTAAAACTGCTCCCTCCTCAGTCCACTACCCTCCTTTACTTTCTTCCCAGCACCTCACTGCCTGAGGTTCTTGATTATTCACATGCTGTCTGCCCCCAGGGCCCTCTAGAATGTAAGGACCTGAGTTAAGGTAGAGATTTGTCTGGCATACCACTGTCTGTCCTGCATCTGGACAAACTGCCCAATAAACATCTCACTGTTTCAGAGTACCCAGGACCAGTTAAGTTTCTCCCAATTTTCCCACACTTTGTAAGATTTCTTCTAATGCTGTCACCTAATTTGTTATCTAAGACCAACATTTACTCTTAGATCTCTTAGAGTAGTAGTTATTCAGAACTGAAAACAAAACAGGCTACCAAGAACCACAAAAACCTAAGAGGAATTCTAACATACACTGAAAAACCAATGGTGTCTTTAATTTGGGATAAGAAATTTAATGTTACTTTTATAGTTAACCTTAACTATAAAATGACATCCTATGGATCTGTCATAAGACAAAGTATATCATCTGAACTCTACAGGGAGGTACAATGTATCAGCTATTATCTGTACGCCCAGAATGAAGAATTATAATAAGACTGTGTGCAGTTTTACTATAAAAGATGCCCAACCATAAAGGGTGGGTAAATGAATGGTGCTCCAACCATTAAATGGCACAAAAAACAGTTAAGAAAAGGTGTGCAGTACAGCTACATGCAGTTGCATGGAAATACATCCTGGAGGGCTCTTTAGGTGTCAAGCACAGTTCCAGAAGCTTTACGAACAGACATTTCTCCAAAGAAGATATACGGATGGCCAATAGACACATGAAAAGACGCTCATCATCACTAATCATCAGGGAAATGCAAATCAAAACTACACTAAGATATCACTTTACACCTGTTAAAATGGCAAAAATAGCCAAAACAAAAAGTTACAAATGTTGGAGAGGTTGTGGAGAAAAAGGAACCCTCATACACTGTTGGTGGGAATGTAAACTAGCGCAGCCACTATGGAAAACAGTATGGCGATTTGTCAAAAAATTGAAAATAGAAATACCTTATGACCCAGCAATCCCACTACTGGGTATCTATCCAAAGAACTTGAAATCAGCAATTCCAAAAGTCCCACGCACCCCTATGTTCACTGCAGCATTATTTACAATAGCCAAGATGTGGAAGCAACCTAAGTGCCCATCAACTGATGATTGGATAAAGAAGATATGATATATATATATACATATATATATATATACATACATACAATGGAATACTACTCAGCCATAAAAAAGGATAAAATCGTCCCATTCACAACAACATGAATGGACCTTGAGGATATTATGTTAAGTGAAATAAGCCAGACAGAGAAAGACAAACTGTATGACTCCACTCATACGTGGAAGTTAAACACAGAGACAAAGAAAACTGGTGATTACCAGGGGGAAGGGGCAGTGGGGGGAGGGCACAAAGGGTGAAGTGGTGCACCTACAACATGACTAACAATAATGTACAACTGAAATTTCACAAGGTTGTAAACTATCATAATCTTAATAAAAAGTTAAAAAAAATAGCTACTGGAAAGAGGAAAGATCTGCTGCTCAGAGGTTTTCCCACAACATATTGCCAATTCCTTCCCTACTCACTCCTTGGTGGGAAGGGGAAGGAGGCATTACTTGGAGAGACCACCTTTAGCAAGCAAATTAGCAAAGTTCATGAGATCAGAACATAAGTCTGTATGCACACTTGTTAAGAGGACCTTTGTGTCTTATTTTGTTACTGATACTACCATCAGTTATATTGGATATACTGTTAGACAAAGGCAAGGTAGCAGAAAAATTCTTGAGTCCACGTGAAACCTACGACAAGTTCACAGAAATAGCTTTGAAATGGCTTGAAGAAATCATGTTCTTCTGAAATATTTCAGAATAAGGCAGAGCATCATTTATGTATGATTTTGTCTAAGTACCAAATAATTCAATTCTCCGCTGTAGAAAAGCCAAAATGTTTTACATCTAAGTAGGTATTTCTCAGCTTCCAGGGAAATTGATATACAATTGTCTGAAATAAAGACGTTAAAAGCAAACTTTCAGTGTGCCTGTACTTTGTATTTGGTGTTCCGACCTTGTTTCCATGGAAACTTAACAGGCAACAGCTGAAACTGAGGGTTCTCTTATCACTTTATTGAATGCCAGAAGTTTTTTTAAAAGACAAATTGAAATGAAATTTCAACTATCACGTTAAACACAAAAAGGTAAATTCTGTATTCGTGAACAGTATTTTTTCAACTTTCCTGATTTAACACTCTTTATCACAGGCCTGTACTTAATGCTTGGTGCCTTACTTGCCCTCTTGCCAGCTTCTCTTAACGGCCCTCTGTCCAGGGCATTCTTAGCCTCAATTCGAGGTCATGAGAACAAACTGTTTAAAACACATCAACTCGCTGACCTGACCGGTAAATTCAGGCTACTTCGTGGCTTCTACTGTTACTCCCACCCACCGTAATCAAGTACAGACGGGGACGGAGAGGTAGACATTGCTCTGAACAGCGCACAATCAACTCTGAACGGAGACACTCGGCCCGGAGGCAGCCCGGCCCGCCTCACGGACAGACGACAGAACGCCAGCCGCACTCCAGAGCGCTGGACGCGGCGCGCCCCCACCTCAGTCACTCTGCTGCTCGGGGCGTGTGCCAGACGCCTCAGACCGCGGAGTCCGCTCTCTCCCCGCCAGCACGGGGAGAACGCACACGGGCCACTCCGGCAGCTGCAGCGGCCCAGCGAGACGCGCACACGGAGACGCGCGGGGACTCTCGAGGACCACACAAAGGCCCCGTCTCGGCCTCCGACCCGACAGACCCGTCCACTAACGGGTCTGCAGACGCCACTCGGGCTACCTCACGGAGCCGGGCAGAGCGGCACTGTCCCCAAGTACTCACAGGCTTCGCGGCTTAAGGTGCAATTAATTAATTCCTGCAATCTGCGCAGCCTTTCACAACATCTGAGCACTCGGGAAAGGGAGTATTTCCCAGTTACCGGGCCCCGTCCGTCACGCGGCACAACTCACACGCTCAATTATCCCGACTTCTGAAGAGACTAAGAGCCCGACGAAAGTTGCGACGGAGGCGGAGCTCCCAAACGTTTCCTCTCTGACCTCGGGAAACAATCCCCGGCGTTTAAACGACACGGCCGGCCCGCGGCTCTAACACCTTTCCGGCCGGCGCCTCCCGCCTCCACGAACACAGCCAGCGTCAGGGAGCCACGTTCCCGGCACTATTTTTACCCGGGACCATCACGTCCCGAGACTCCAGACACAGCGAGCAGACGCCTCCTCGCCGCGCCCTCTCCCGCGCTCTCCCGGCGGCGGGCGGGGGGCGCGGAGACGCGCGTCCTCGCGAGGACCCGGCCCCCGGCCGCAGTCACTCCCTCGGCCTCCGCTTCCGCTTCTCCGCAGACTCCGGGCAGCGCTGCGCCGGCCGCGCCCCTCGGCCGGGCCCGTGGCAGCGGGGTCCGCTCACCGCGTCCGCGCGGGAACTGCCCGGAAGCCTCACCCCGCGCCCGAGCCCGAGCCGCTCTGCGCAGCGCCGGCGGCGCACGCGGCCGCGGGCACCTCAGCCCGCGCTCCCGGTCCTCCCCTCCCGCGCTCTAACGACAGTCGGCAGGAGCCACACGCCCCGCAGCCTCGCCCGGCCCCGCGCACCGCGCCCCGGCGCCCCGCCCCGGGACCGCCTGATGGGAAGGGGGCCGGGCGGCCGCTCCCGGGTCGGGGGCTAAGGCCCCGCGGGTCCTCACAGTCGCCGCGCACGGCCGGGCCAGCGCCTACCTTCGGGCATCTCGCGGTCGCTGATGTGCTGCAGGTGGTGGCCCTCGCCCGCCCCGAGGTCCGCCTCGCCCGGCTCCAGCGCGCCCGGCGCCGCCGCCACGGCCGCCGCGTCCCCGGCAGCAGCCTCGTAGCCCTCGGGCCCGCAGTCCCGCGCCGCCGGCCCCGCGCGCCGGCCTGGCTTGGGGCTGGCATTGGGGGACACGCAACAGGTCAGCGTGTTGCCCATGGGCCGCCGCCCGCGCCGCGCCGCGCCCCCTCCCCCACAATGGCGCGGCCGCCCGGCCCTGGCGACGCCCGCCGCCCGCCGTCCGCTCCGCGCCGGCCGGGCAGGGGTCGGCCCGCCGCCCCGCGCCGCCGCCCCGCAACGACCAGAGCGGAGGGCGGCGACCGGCCAGCTCAGGGAAAAGGGGTGGGGACCCGACCGGCGCCTGAGGCGCAGCCACTGCCGGGAGAGAGCGCGGCCGGAGCTCCTCCTCCTTCCGCCGCCGCCTCCCGACTGAGGCCACTCGCCGGGCGCCTGCCAACCGGGGCGCGCCCCGCGGTCACCTGGTTACGACGGGCCAATCAGGCCCGAGCTGGCGGCACGCGCCCGCCCCCGAGCCGGGCACGTGACCGCCGCGCCCCGCCCCTCGCGGCTCTGGACCCGGTTCCTCAGCGTCGGACCGGGCTACCCCTCGGCGCGGGTCCCGGGGGGTCCCCTGGGCGCGGGCCCCGGGCCTGCGGGAGCGGCGAGCGGGGGCGCTCGGGAGGCCGCCCTGGTCTGGTCAGCCGGCCCCACGGAGGACACCGGCCGGCTAGTGAGCGGCCCGGCGGCGCGGCTCCCCGGCTTGGTGACACGGCGTGGCCGTGTGTGACGCCGCGCTCGCGGTCCCGCCTTCCCAGCGCCGGTTCCGCCCGCAGCACCGGCCCCGTGAGAGGGGCCGCGGCCGTCCGGAGGGCCTCGGACACGTCACCGCCGCCGCGCGTCGTCCTCACCGCGCACAAAGCGGGGCGCCGCCGAGAGGGGCGCGGCGCCCGTGCCGCGCGGAAGACGGGGCGGCGGCAGCGCCTGCGGGCCCCTCGGGAAGAAGCGGAGACGCGGGAAGCGTGCCCGCGGCGCCTTGTCGGCGTCGTCGGAGCACACGGGCGGAAGGAGGACGTGCGCGGAGGCGCCGGGCCGCTGGTGGTCCGGGAGGAGCGCGTTTCCGCGGGGACTCGACGGCGTCCCCGCGGGCTCGGGCGGACGAGGGGCGCGGCGGAGTCCAGCCGTCCGAGGCGCCCGCCGGAGAGCGCGGGAGCCGGGGTTCGGGCTCGGAGACGTGAGCGCGGCCGAGGGACGGGGCCGAGGAGCGCCTGTCGCACGGCGTGGCGGGGCCGCTGCACGCTCGGGCGGGCCCGGGGCGGGCGGCCCGCGGAGAGCCTCGCCTTCCCCGGGCGGGAAGGCCCCGACTGCAGGCGGGGACCCGAGGCCGTCCGCGCTGGGGGGCGGGGGGGAGGAGCAGCAGGGACGGCCGTGCGGGTCCTGGTTGGGGACCGGGGTCGGCGGTGACCTTCTCCTGGATGAGAAGCAGGGCGGGAATAGGCTGCGGGGAGGTCAGGTTTGGCTCCAGGTGGACCATGGAATGGAGCTCTCCGGTTGAAAGTTGGAAGTAGACCTCTCTTGGCTAAGTCCGTGCTGTGATACCCCAACTTAGGTTTCCGAAGGTAACGCACACGTTAAATCAAACCAAAGCAAGTAGTTGTGGGGAATTTCCTAAGGTTGACGCACTAAGAATGTCCCATTTTTTAATTACTTTCTTGGAGCAACGAGGACTCCACGGCTTTGGTAAATGAGGCATCCTCTGTAAAATAAAACTGTCCCGTGGAGACGTTTGAAATTGTGTTGTCCTGGAGTGTGTAAAAGTAACTGAAGCCGTGGTGCGGGAGTGATTGCCTTGAGAGGGTGTGTATAGTGAGAAGGGAAAGGAGGAAGACTCGAGAACAGGGAGACGAGGTGGCGGGCTGAAGCCTGCAGAGGCAGCAGTGGGAGTCCAGGACTGAGTGGTCATCAGGAATGGCTGATGAGGTGCATGGGGGCCTGGGGGCCACCTCTGCCTCTAGGTTCTGTTAGGGCAGGGCCTGGCCAGTGGGCGCTCAATGTGGCATCCCCTGAACAGAGTCAAATGCCGGAAAGCTCCAGGTGCCATTGGCTGCGGCAGCTGGGGGACAGGCAGCTGGGTGGCGGGATGTGTGTCAGGCAGGGGGCAGGTAGGGAGTAAAGAAGTGAATAGGAGGTGAGAAAGCGAAGAAGGGCTGAGGGCTTCTCTTCCCAGAGTGTAACTGAGAAGAGAGATGAGGTAGTAGTTAGAGGGAGATGACAGTTAAGGACGCTTTTTTTTTAAGATGGGAAAAAAAGTATACTTATATGTTAAAGGGTAGGAGCCAACGGAGAAAAAAAGTCTGAAGTTAGAAGAGAGGGGAGAATTAACAGAGCAAGGTCCCCAAGAAAGCCAAAGTGGATGCATCCAGAGCAGGGGTAGATAAGCTTTGGACTGACAGAAAAGCGGAGGGAGCAAGGACCTGTGTGGCCATAGAGACATTTCTGGGAGAGCAGAGGCTTAGGAAGAGCTCATCGCATAACTCCTATTTTTTTCTACCTTAATAAGCTTCTATCTGGAAAGCTACTCCGGGAAAGAAAGGATGATGGGTAGGGCAGACTACGCTTCAGAAAAGCTCCGTAATGCTTAACAAACACCAAATATCTTCCCTCAAAGCTGGGTAAATGACAAGAAATTTGAGCAAAAAAACAAGAAGCTCTAGTATAAATAGATCACGAAAGTAGAAGATGGGGCTAATCATTTTCTCCAGATAATTAAAAGAAATAGTAACAACTTTGGAGGAAAAGGAAAAACAAAATCAAGAAGAAAATGACATGTAATCACAAAAAGTGTGAACATTTACAAACCCTTTAGTCACATAAGGGACCAGAAAACTGCCAAAAGAAGTGTTCTCTATTAGAAGGATAGCAGGAGGAAAGGTCACTTCAAAAATCAGGGAAGAAGGGATGATTAATACTTAATGGAATTGTTTAAAAGATATAAGTAAGGTTTGGGACAAAAATAAGCAATATATTGAAATGTGGGAAACAGGAATGGGAAATGATTCAGTGAGTTCCACTTCAGTGAACAACATCTTGTTAAATCCTTAGGACCTAGTGACTGCATTCCGTGATGATGATATTGTCTGAAGTTCTAGGAATGTCATCAGATACCATTTTGGATGATTCTTACAGACTTGAAACAACTCCTAATATTAAGTTACAAAGTAGTGCCTGCATTTAACAACAAACACATGCAAAAATCGATACCCGTGACCTTGCAAATTAGTTTTAAACTTGCTAAGCAGAAAAATATTGGGAAGCATTGTTATGAAAATAGGTTTGAAATATTTTGTTTCAAGAGAGCCTTAAGGAAAAGCCCTGTCCTATGACAGTGGCCAGTCTGGGAGAGCTAAACGAAGCAAATAGGAGTGATGTGGTTTGAATTAAGCCAGAGTTTGATTCTGTGATAGAACCCGAGACCTTGCCTATGCCTACTGATGGCTGAACATCCCCTGGGAGGACTTTATGATTAGTGTTTTACATAGGTCTGGAGTAAACTCATTCATTCATTCATTTTATTCCTTCAATACCCGTTCAATACCTGAGCCATTGGCACATGCAACACACTTTTTAGGTGCAAGGGATGTTACTTTGACTAAGATAAACAAGATGCCTGTTCTCATGAAGTTTATATTCTAGTAGGGAGGTCAACAGACAGTGTTGACCATCATACCTCAAACTCATGACCCAGGAAGGCTAATGAGCTCCAGCTATTATATCTTCATTCCAGACAGCAGAGTGGAGGAAGAGAAGACGACGACGAGAGATTCTCTTGGAAGATCCACATAACACAGTGCTTACATACCATTGGCTTAAAGCTTAGTCACATGGCCAGACATAGCTGCAAGGGAGGCTCCAAAAATGTGATCAAGTAACTAAGTAACTAGTACAGAAGGGAGAACTGGGTAGTGGACGGTAACTAGCACTCTGTGCCACAATCTGTAAGGGAAGATTAGGGAAGTTTCAACTTAAAGAATGATTGTGATACAATTTTGCAGCCCTTTGCAAGTGTGTATGGAAAACTTATATGAGGAGTCCCGTAATGATCTTTTTTTAAGTAAGAGGAGAAAAAGTGAGAGAGGCTTAAACTATAGAATGAAACTAGGTTAGAGACAAGATAGATTTTATGGCAGTCAAGTATCAGGTTTATATATTATATGTGAATTGTGACTAATTGGGTTCCATCTTGAGTATTATGACTAGTTGTTCTTATGGAGTAGGATTTTTTGTGTAAGTAATATATCCGTTTTTCCTGGGCAGAAAGTCTATCGTTATATCTCAAAGGTTTAGGTGAACAAAAATGTTAATAACCACTATCATACCTGATTTGATGTGGAACAACTTGACTTCTCTCATTTCCAACTTCAGAAAATTATAATCCTGGATTTTTCAGTAAGTGAGGCATTCGATGGGGCTGGTACCCATATTTTCATAAGCTGTCCAGTGCCTTTTCCACCTGTCTCTACATGCCCTCTGAACTATTCTCCTACCTTCTCTCTCCTCACAAGTGAGTCAGGTGAGGTGAGAATGTTAATTTATTTGAAATGATGCTCTAAAAAAAACAAAAAGGATGTGAGTTTGCCGTAACATCATGGCAGATAATGCTCATTGGACAGGTCAGTTCTGACCGTAAAGTCCACTGTGATTGCAGTTCCAAACCTCGGGGCATCTTATGAGACAAATTCTAGGAAGGGCCTGCAGTTCTAAGACTAGGACTTTCCTTTGCTCTTCCTGGGCCCTTTACCCTTCTTCATGTAATCGTTTATTTGCTTCCAGTTCCATTTGTCTACGTGCTGTAGGGAATCTGAACTCTTCCTCAGCTATTGCTGGTGCGTCCTCCTCACCTCCAAGGGTGTGGAGAGCCTTCTTCCTCTGGAGGTGCCCTGTTCCGCCTCCCAGTTTTCTAAAGCAGATGCCAGCTCTACTCCCAGTTCCACAGGGTGTGCACCTAACTCGTTTCCTAAGACAGCTGCCCTCTGCACTCATCAGGGGACACTCCTTGTCGACTCCTCTTTGGAACAAGGCAGAGGATAATAAACACATTAAATGCTTTTGCTTTTTCTTAATCACACCAATGCTCCTTTTCCCCAACATTTCCATGTTTCACTCTTTCCCCTTGTCTCACTTGTGTGGTATCTTACCTTTAAGATGTATCATCTTTCACTCTCTTAAAATGGAATCCTTGGCCAAGCTGCCTTACTGAAGTTAGAACCATTTTCTCACCATGATTCCACATGTTCCTGTCAGCTTCTTCTAGTCTGTTTGACAGCAGCCTCCTCAAATCCAGCTGATGTCAGAAATGCTGTGGGAGGAGGACTTTCATTAAACTTGACAGCAGGGAAAAGTTTAAAGAAGTCTTTTTAACCAAGTCTGCACCCTAGAAACAAAGCTCATAGATTTTAGGACACCATCGATCCTCATGATGACTCTCTTGCCCTGTTGTGGAGACAAACCAACTTTTATCCTCACAGCTTGGCAGCCACCCTGAAGTAGCCCTAGAATTTTTCTATCAGAAGGGATCAGGACAGCAAACTGCATGGATGTAGAGGCCAGGAAAGTGGTCCAAGAGACAGGTTTGAATAGAAAGCACACTTAAACAACAAGTTAGATTGCCTTTGTGGGGGCTAAGGCATTGGCCCCTCTGCTGAGCAAGCCCCTCTTCTATAGGGTGCTGGTTGGATGAACCGAGGTGGAGTAATGCTACCCACCCCGTGAGCTGTTTCTTCTCAGTTGTACTTACCACACAGATAGAATAGAATATTCCTCTGAAAAAAAAATACTCTGGCTACGCAACATTTTGCCCAGGAGAGGCAAAGAAAAACTGAGACAAGAGGAGCAGCCAAAGCCAATGTCTAAACCTACTCTGCCCTGTTCTTTGCAGCCATAGTGTTAGAGCTGCCCTGCTGGCCACCTGGTAAACCTCCACTCCTTCTTTGAGTCTTATCTCAAGCAGAGCCTCCTCTGCAATGCTTCCCTGACTCCCTCAAGGCTGTGAGATTCTGCATCTTCAGTGCAATCCGTTCCTTCTGCAAACCCTTACAAGAGAGCAGCCTTTCTCACATAGTTGGGTAATTGTTTGACACCTCTGTTAAACTAGGCACTCCCTGAGGACAGAGCTATTGTATTCATTTTCTGGTATCCCCAGCACTGAGTGTAATGCTTGGCTTGCAGCTATCTCAATACAGCTTTCTTGATTGAATGGATAAATGAATGAAAAAGTTGAGTTGAGAGTAGCAACAATCACGATTTGAGAACTATTGTACCTATTCCTTATTTTTCAGTATTCTCCATTCTCTTTTGTACCTCTGCATCTAGTTTCTGTTCCCTTATAGCATTTTTTAAAACAACAGTCATTTTGTAATGCTCACAGTTTTCTGGGTCAGGAACTCAGGCAGGGTACAGCAGAACTGCCCATTCCTGCCCCGGGACGCAGGGGCCTCAGCTGGAGTGAGTCTAGCAAATCCACGTGGCTGAGAGGCTCACCTGGGGCCACACATCTGGAGAGTCAGTTCTGGCTGTCAGCTGAGTTCCCCAGCTCTTCTCTGTGTCCCATCCCCTGAGGCTGGAATTTCCAAGGTAGCTTCTTCACTCACACGTCAGGTGCCTGGCCTGCAAAGGCTGGACATCCCTCACAGCATGGTGGTCTCGGAGTACTCAGGCTTCTTACTGGACACAGACATAGTCCCAATTATATGTTTCACTTCTCTGGTAAACACACTAATCTAAAAATATGGGTGAGGAAGGGGGAGGTATGGTGAGCAACATGCCTTCAGTTGAAGAAAAAGACCTCAAAGCCAGTTTCTTTACTGCTGCGAAGTTCATCCAGACCATCACCTTACACTGGATTGCACTAAACTTCCTGTGACCAAGTCTAAGCCTTATGCACTACCTGCCATCTGAATAAGCCCCTTTTCCCTTTGGTCTCTGAGTTTTTAGTAACTAGGAAGAACACAGATTTCTGCAGGTGCTTTCAGAAACAAATTTGCCGTACAGTAAGTTCATTTTGTGACGTCCCAACTTATATGTTTGAAAATAACATATACATTAAGTCAAACTGAGAAGAGTACTAAGGGAAATTTCCTAAAATCTGCGTGCTAATGCATTTTTCTAGTGATTACTTTGGTAGAGCCACTTAGAATCCATGGTTTCAGCAAATGAGGTGTCCCATGTAAAATGCAAGCATTGTATGAAAGCAAGATTTTAAATGTTATTATCCTTGCTACTTTAACTAGCAACTTCTGTCTGAAGGTGCACTGTGAAGTGCCTACATGCATAAACGAACACCCCTCCAGTTCCTCGATATGAAGATGAAAGCCCCTCAGGGAAACTCCACGCAGGACCCAAGACCCACCTGACCCCATTACATGAGGATTTCCCTCCTGGGAAGTAGATGGAAGGAACACACTCTCTGCCCGTTTCTGAAGCAAAGTATGCCAAGGTCTGCGTGCCCTTCCCCAGAAGTTCCCAGGGAGGAGGCTGCAACATCTGCACACTCTGTTTAGCACTCTTTTGGGTAGAAATCATGCTTTGCTGGCATTTTACGTTTCTATAAAAGAATAGGGAGAAACTTGCCCCTCAGAGTCCTCAATGAGGTAAAAAGGCCATGGTCAGGTGGTAATTGTGATGAGGTGTCTGCAAAAGAGAAAGAAGTAGGGTCAGAAAAATACACATTCCCTCATGGTATCCTTCAGGGCCTGACTGAAGGCCAAGCAATCACAGAGCGAGCAGTGCCAGTCCTGAGGCTCAGGGTAATTTGGACAACTAATTATAATTAAGCAGTAATTCATAATAATTTGAATAATTGAAGGTTTCCTACCTTCAGGCTGTGGGCTGGAAGCAGTGCCCTTGCCAAGCCATAAGGGAGCCTGAGGCAAAGGAGAAATCGGTAACACTTATCCTGTCTTTATTAAAATTATGGATATTTTGGGGGCCAGCCCTGTGGCAGAGTGGTTAAGTTCTTGCGCTCTGCTTTGGCGGCCCAGGGTTTCGCCGGTTCGAATCCTGGGCATGGACATGGCACCACTCATCGGGCCATGCTGGGGCAGCATCCCACATGCCACAACTAGAAGGACTCACAACTGAAAATACACAACTATGTACCAGGGGGATTTAGGAGAAAAAGGAAAAATAAAATCTTTTAAAAAGAAATTATGGACATGTTGTTCTTTATATCTTTTTACATAATTTTACTTTTTTAATTGAAGTCCAGTTGACATACAATATTGTGTTAGTTTCAGGCATACGTCATAGTGATTTGACATTTACGTTTATTACGAAATGATCACCACCATAAATCTAGCAACTGTCTGTCACCAGACAAAGTTATTGCAGTATTATTGGCCATATTCCCTCTGGTGTACATTCCATCCTGGTGACTTATTTATTTTATAACTGGAAGTTTAATCCCTTTCACCCAATTCGCCCAACCTCTCACCCCCCATAATTTTATTTTTAAAAACATTTCATTAAAATATTATTTATCTTGATTACTGAGTTTTTGGTGCCCTCTTAAACTTGGTGCTGGTGGCAAGTGTCCCCTCACCTTCCCCCAGTCCAGGCCCTGTGCCCAGAAGCAAAGTGAGGGGTATCTGGACATTGCTTGGCCTGCCCCTGAAAGGGAATGAGGGGCAAGCCAAAACTTGGACTGGTCTCTCACCCTTGGTGTCCCGAAATTTCCAAATCACTGAATCAAAAGAATCAAGTTTCAGTCAAAGTCAGGGAAGAGAGACAGCCCCAAGTCTTGTGTGACCATTATTACCCCATTTTACAGATGAGAAACTGTGACAGATATGCCTGAGATGACAAAGCTGGGAAGTGGCAGGTGAGGACTTGAATCCAGTCTGGGTGGATTCTGTTGGCTGTGCTCTCAGCAAGTGGCCCCGAGAGATTGCCCGCTGGCTGTGTTACCCACCATTCCCACTGAAAAAGATAAATAAGGTATGTTTTCTCTCTTAACAGCCAGTTGAAAGTTATGACAAAATATCTTCTATTAATGGTTAATAACTTTTATCATCTTTTCCTTTTATAGAAGTAATATATATTCACTGAACAGAAATTAGGATATAAATGAGAATGAATGAATGTAAATGAGAGAAATCAAAATAAACCAATATCATACTCCAAGAGCCACCTACTATTAGCATTTTGTTGCATATCTTCCCAAGCTTTATTTTAATAAAGGAAAATTATATGTATTTGATTTTACAATGAAACTACGGTACACATGCAGTTTTTTTAATGTACTTTTTTCACTTAAAAATACACCTTGAACATCTTTCTCTGTCATTGCTTTTTTGCAGAGTAATTTGTAATGGCTTCATAATATGCACTCATCCATTCATAAATATTTATTGAGGGTCTGCTGCTCTCCACGAAGGCAGCTGGATCCTGGAGATACATCAGTTGACAAAACAAAGAATTTGGCCCTCTAGGAATTGACATTCAACTAGAGACAGACCTTCAAAAAAATAAATGAATAACTGTGTGTCAGTTAATAGGAACACTATTTGGGATGTGTCAGGGAGTCTTCTCTGATAAGAGGCTGTTATGGTCTGAACTGTGTCCCCACAAATTCGTATGTTGAAGTCCTAACCCCCAGAACCTCAGAATGTGACATGTTTGGAGATGGTGTCTTCACAGAGGTAGTGAATTAAAGTGAGGTCATTAGGGCAAGCCCTGATCTAATATGACCGGTGTGCTTTTAAGAAAAGGAAGTCTGGACACCAACACACACAGGGACACAGGGTGAAGACGGTGTCTACAAACTAGAGAGGCCTGGCACAGAGCCTTCCCTCGTGGTCCTCAGAAGAAACCAATCTTGCCTGCACCTCCATCTCGGACTTCTGGGCTCCAGAATTGTGAGAAGATTAATTTCTGTCATTTAAGCCCCCCGGTCTGTGCTCCTTTGTTACGGCAGCCGTACGAAACTGAAACAGGGGCAGAGAAAGAGTCCGAATGAAGTGACAGGGTGTGAGCCCTGCAGCATCAGGGAACAGTGAGTGCCAAGGCCCCAAAGCTGAGCTTGTTGTTTGCATTAGAGAAAAGCACGGGGGCCAGGTGGCTGGAGGGGTGACTGAGGAGGACGGAAGGAGATGAGTCAGAAGAGGCAGCAGGGTACTGCCAGGTCCTCGAGTGCCCTGTAGGCCTTGGGAAGGACTTCAGATTATATGCTGGGGGAAATAGGAAACCAGTGGAGAACCATTGAACCTGACATATTTTCACAAAGGTCCTTGGCTCCTGTGTAGAGCCCAGACCAGGTGTATTAAAAAGTTTGTAACCTCTGGGGCTGGCCCCGTGGCTGAGTGGTTAAGTTTGCGCGCTGTGCTGTAGGCGGCCCAGTGTTTCGTTGGTTTGAATCCTGGGTGCGGACATGGCACTGCTCATCAAACCACGCTGAGGCAGCGTCCCACATGCCACAACTAGAAGGACCCACAACAAAGAATATACAACTATGTACTGGGGTGCTTTGGGGAGAAAAAGGAAAAAATTAAATAAAAAAAATAGTTTGTAACCTCTTATCAATCAATTAAATTATTTATCAGGGCATCTTAAAGGTTTGGAGGAAGAGGCAGGGGGAGGGTCTTCTGGGACACTGGCCCCAAGTCCCAGGCCCTCTTCATACGCCCACCATCCCCCATGGCCATCCTACTCCTCAAGCTGATAACTGGATAAGCCTTCATTTTAAACCAGCCTCACTTTTCCATGAGGCCTTCTCCACAAGGTCATTCAGAGGGACCTCTCCTCCCTGATTTTAAGGCCAGCGGTTGCTATCCCTTCCCCTCCCTTAGGTCTGTTCCTTCTCCCTGTGTCTTAAGCCCAGGTTCCCAATCCCCAGGCTCCCTCCACCCAACTCAAGCCTTGCTAGCTCACTGGCACCCACTGCCATCTGCCAAGATTCCATGTGACTCTCCTCTCTACCTCTATCTCCCCCATTCCCTTGTTCCTGGCTTCCACCTAGGAAATGGAGAAGTGGGAGCCTCTTCTGGTACCCGCAAATGGAACTTCAGGGAAGTGGACAGTCTCCATTACTCAGGTATGGGAACCAAGTCATGGCTGCCCCACCCAGTCTGGAAACCTCCTGCCTTCCTATCAAGTCAGAGGTAGTGGCCGCATGGGCAGTAACATAGCCCAGGGCTGGACCGAACCTTGACCAGTGTGCTCTTCTCAGGAGCTTTTGTTGTTTCCAGACCGTGCTTATGCTACTGAGGGGTCCTCTCTGATGGAAAGAGCCCTCATGAGTAACCTCCTTTAAGAATGTATGTACTTATCCCTGCCTCCTGCTCAAAGTCTTTCCGTGTTCCCCATCGACTCTATCAACATATACTTGTCATTCTGCTCTAGGCTGCATTTTTACTATTATTCATCGAAAACAAGAGATCAAACAGATTCTCTTTATCAAGGAGCAGTGAACACACAGGGAAAACCAAACAGATGCCATTAGTAAGGGTGCCGTTCAGCCCAGACCAGCTTGAACCCAGGTGAGAGTTGACATTGAAAACCCAGAAAGGCACCTGTATTAGCTGGATGTTCCCAAGTGCAAAGGCCTGGCCTAAAAGGGGGCACACCAGCAGGGCTGCTGGCCTGGGTCTTCATTGTCACAAGGGCCTCAATGCCACCAGGCCATACCTATAGTGAGAGAGAAGCATCGGCACGTTTGAAGAAAGAGGTTACCGCCACCCAACTTAATTCTGTGTCTCATTGCTGGGCCACATCTGTCGTGAACTGTGAACCCGTATTTTAATAAACCTGCTAATAACTCTTTTAATCACCTTGGTAATGGCATATTTATATTGAACTGAATGTATATGTGTGTGCATGTGTGGTTGAAATTTTTTACTTCTTAGATATTGACATTTAAAATGAACCACAAATTCTGTAGCTCTATTTTGGCATTTCTTTTTCTTTTGTTTTTGTTTTTGTTGGTTTGGTTTAATATGGAAGGGGCCTATGCCTCTCTTGACCTCAGTAAGGCCCTAGGAAAACTTGAAACCCAGGCAAGGTGACAAAGTCTGGTCATTCAGCACTAAGGGCCTCCTTGTGTTACTTCTTTACTTAGAAAAATAAAGTGTTGCTGAAGAAGACCCAGGCTAATCAGTTTCTGAATTCTTGGACTTTTAGTTTAATTTAGCCATCAGGGAATTTTATCCAGGCAAAACCAAAACAAAATCTCCAGTGTGAATCCACATATTCCAGGCTGAGTGAGAATCAGATATGCCCCTGGGATGAAGCGAGCGAAGGATCTGATTTTCCCTCCACATAGTCACCCCAAAATCAGATAGAAAGGGAGTAAAAAGTTACATAAGTCTGGCTGCATATCTTACCAGATTCTCATTCCTACTTCCCTGAGCAAAAAGCAAAGTACTTAGCGTACCTTAAAAATGTTTGCAAAACTATAGTTTAATCTCTGTAACTGTCATTGCCAAACAGAGACTCACATGCCCATATGTTCAGTATAGAAATGACAGCATGAAACTTTTTAGCAACACTTGTACTCGATAATAATCCTGTCATCTTGAGTTTGAGGGATCATGACACTGTCTGTCTGTAGTTTTAAATTCCCCAGTGATGCCAAATATATTTGTGTCACAGACACCGTTCCAAAATACCAGAGTTCAATTTAGCTGAATACCAGGGGACTGACTCAAATTACTTGAAGGAAGTAAATATATCTTTAACTAACTCAGATGGTGAAACGTTGAAAACTCAGAAAATCTGTATTACAAAGAGTTGCAACGTGGTAAAGTAAGACATTTCTAGAAAGGTTAATAACTCTTGCGTTTTCTTTAATTATATTATTGTAACCCTTTCAATTCACATCTCTTCTCAGCCATATGTGAAAATACTGTTTTTACCAACTCATGACAGCATCTAATAAATTACTAATAATACATCATTGTTGTTAGAAATGTAGAAATCTGTCTTATGCTACAGAAATATTCAATATAGTGAAATACCAGTAATCACAGTAATAACAATCACCAGAGCAATATATAACTCTGATTGAGTACTTAATATGAGAGAAGCTTTGCAAGTGCTTTCATGAATTGTTTTCTAGAAAGCTCCGCACACCCTTAGGAGACAGGTAAAACCATTCGCTAAGTCCTCTTCTAGTAAATGGCTCAGATTCTCACCGAGAACTGACTGTGTGCCAGGCACCGTCTGTGCATTAACTCCTTCATCCTCACAACTCCCCACAAAGCAGGTGCTCTCAGTTTCCCTTTTGGGGCTGAGGAAACTTAGGTACAGCTTGAAGGGACCTGCTCAAGCCCACAGAGCTGTAAGCGACAGAGCCGACACATACTCTGCAATCTGGCTCCAAGCTCAGGCTCTTCCTGACTAAGCAGCCGCTCAACACTAGCTACATTTCCTCTGAGCCTCCTGCATGCCAGACACCGTGTCAAATGATCTCCGTGTGTTAATTATCCCTCCTGAGGAGCTCACGGTTTTCCCACTGGTCAGATCAGGAAAGTAAGGCCCAGGTCCCTTGCTCGGAGTTCAAAACCTGGTCTTGCCTGACTCCCAGGCTCGCACTCTTTCCATTTTATTGCGCAGCAGAAGTTGGTGTGGCTTTGAGAGGTGCGTAGTGACTCCAAGGGGAAAGCATACGTACTGTGAGAATCCAATTAATCAGGTCCTGATGCAGGAGAAACACCCCATAAACACCTCAGACACGTAGGAGTTAAACACTGGACCGTACTATCTCAGCTTCTCCCCCTGCACCTTCCAGGGTGGGGCCCCAGAACAGAGAGGCAAGAAGCTGCCACCTTCAGAAATCAGGCCTGGAGGCACCTGCCAGCCTTGTGGCGGGCCTGCCTTTATGGACTTGCCCCTGCTGGAGGACACAGGGTCAGAGACTATCCTCCTGGGTCCTGGCTCCACTCGTTTCCTAGATGTTGAGTCCTTTGTTGAGGCCAGTGGTTTGAAAAGTCTCAAGTCACAGGTGGGCAGTGGAAGCCCCAGAGAAACTGTCCTGTGGAGTGAAAACCAGCTTGTGGTTGTTCTTGCTACTCATGTCTCCTCTTCCTTGCCACTGGGCATTGTTGAACAAATTAAGTACTAAATTGCAGTATTTTCTATTTTCTTAAACTACTTTTTGACATACATTCATAGCCTCCTTCCTACATTGACAGCCACCTTCCCAAAATTTGGTGATGGTGCCAGCCCAGCCTTGGTGCGTTCTGCAAAAGACATTTCCCCTGCAAAAAAGGGTTTCCTTTTGCTGAACTGTACATGATTGTCACTTTTTTTGTTTCTTCAGAAATGAGTCTCTTCCTACAATAAACCATTGTTGTTTCTTCTTTCTGAAGTCATCTCAGTCTGTTGTATCATATACACAATCACAAACTGACTCAGAACGCTTGAGTCCTCAACCAGGGCTCACTGCGAGTGGCGCCGCCAGGACTGCGCGGCGCACAAGCGTGTAACCACATGCCGGGCCCTCGCAGTGAGAGCTCTGTGCCCCAAGAACCGAGAATTCAATTGCAGGAATGTGCTGTCCTTTGATTTTTTTCCCCTGCTCTATCTATGATTTACCTTATTTCCAGATTTTAGCATTATGACTCAAATTCTTTTCCCTCCTATTGCAGAACCTGAACAGATAAGCAAAATAGCGTATCTACATTTGTGCCTAAGACAGAAAATCAGTTGTTGGCTTATTTGAAATAGGTTCAATTTGATTTGTTTTTTTGAATTTAGCTTTTTCAGGAAATTGTTGCTGTAGGTCAGTTTGACTCATCTGATCACACGGTTAGTGTTACTTCTCCGAGCTGAGACGTGTAGTGAAGAGCTGGAGTTTATGAACATACTCTGATGGGTGTATGTTGTGTTGAACAAATATTTTGGTAAGCTAACGAAGTTTTCAAATATAGCTACAAAAGTTGCCATCAAATCCTGGAGTTATAATAAGAAGAAAATCTATGAAGGAGGTAATCTAATTCACCTTACTGTTTTAGTGCAGACATATCCTAAAGCTCAAATGAAATAAACCAACACTCCAGCATGTTTGCATCTAATCAGGAAACTTGTTTTGGACATTTTTAAGTGTCCAGCAAATGTTCTTCTGAGTTTTTCTCTTTGCTGGCTTAGATTGTATAAGCCAAACACAGAAGGTAGCTGAATTCCCTCATGCTTCCTCCTTCCTATCTTTTCCTTTTATGCACACACACACACACACACACTTGCACGTGTGTGTGCGGTTGCCAAATTTTTTACACTGCATGTGATGATTCTGACAATCAGAAAGAAAAAAAACGTGCATGATAAGTGTTACCTGGCACATAGTAGATATTTCAATTTTGTTGAATTGAAATAAAATACATTTGAAAACATGAATTGTAAAAGATCAAGGCTAGTTCTTCGATTTTAAAAATCATAGACATAGCTTAAGGACATAATCAACCCCGTAAACAATGATTTATGCACAAATATTTATTGCAGAGTTATAACTGAAAAATGGAAACAATCTAAATAGGCAATAATAAGAGAATTATGAAATAAATGCCATATCCATGAGGAAATATTGTGCAACCATTTAAACTATATTTATAACAAGTTTTAAGGACATAGAGAGGTGCTTATGACATAATGTTAAATTTATAAAATAAAGGGCATACTAGATTTTATTTCAGTATAAGTTCAGCTTATAAGGACACGTTGCACAGAAAGCAGAACTGAGGGAATATACTAAAATGTTCATAGCGCTTCAGGGTAGTGAGATGACTGATTCTTTTATGCTTCTTTTCCATATTTCAGAATCTGCCTCAAATAATAAAGATGTATTATTTTGATAATTAAAAAAAGTTAAAAACTAGAAAAACATTTCTATGGAAAAATTTTATTCATATAGCAGCTCAAAATCAATGAAAAGTTTATGCATTTATGATCTGAACTAAACCCATCAGTTTTTTGTATTTATGTTTTTTGTATGGTTGTAAATATAATCCTATGAGAGTCACATAATTGGGTTTCCATAATCCTTGCTGATAACCTATTCCAAGTGTAATGATCAAAAACTGTCAAGCTTACCTTCAATTCTTGGTTTCAGTTTGAATCCATGATGAATTAGTGACTTTGTAGGAATATGGGCACTTAAGTCGTAGTCTAACCTTCTCTTGGTTTTATTGAATAACCTGTTCCTTTCATCTTCTCCTCTTTGCATTTTATTTTGTTTTCTGTTGATTATTTTACGTTACTGTTTCTTATTTTAGCGTTTATTATCTCAAGTTCCTGGCATGCTAATTCTCCCGTTTATTGTCTCCTGACTGTCTCTCTCAGTTGGTCATTCCCTCACGTAGTCTGTGATTTTTAATTGTGAGCACATCTGTAGCAGGGTGCATTGTTTCTTTACATGTTCCATGTGCCTTGAGTTATAAAAGTGTCCCTAAACAGAGATTTTGTATTTTCTTCTGTCATGGCTCTTGGGGATTCCATCCCATTCAGGACCCATTTTTATACTAATATCCAGGCTTGGGATTTGCATACCATGTGGACAATACACACTCAGATCTTATGCCTTTGCACGGGGTTTCAATTTCTCAAAGGAGACCCCTTCTACTCACAAAGTGCCCAGGACACAATTCTTCCTTTAGGCCATGGGTGTGATATGTCTAATGTTCTTTTCAGGACCCTGTTCTGAGGCAGAGGTTTGGTTCCAGCTCCCTGCCTGGTGTCAGCCCTTAGTCATGACCTGCGTCCTCATATGGATACTAAAATACCAGCTCACAGCTGTGGCACCTCTGTCTGGGTTCAGTGTCCCTGAGAATTCATAGATGTTATCTCACACACATACTACTCTAGTTCTGAGCTCCATCTTGTGTTCTGGAGCCTAGGTCTTTCCTTTCAAAAACTATATATTAAAAAAAAAGTTACTGCATTTTATCCCGACATCCTGTTGTTTGGAGTGGGAAGAGTTCTGTGGAACTCTTGGAATATTGGAGTGGGAAGAGTTGCCTCAGCTGGATTCTGCGTCCTCCAGAGTTTTTCTGGACCAGAGCATCTCAGACTGTCTTATTAGCACACCTGTGGTGCTGCCATCCATTTTGAGGAGAGTCACAAGAGGTTAGTCACTAACAATAGTTAGAGCATATACTTAAAAAATTTTTCACCTTGTAAGATAGATTCAAGGCTCTCCCTGTATGATAACATGATCCTCACTTTCTTGAATTCTCTACTGGGTAGAAATGCTCTAAGAACATCATCTTTCATGTGTGTTGAGATGGGCAAAAAAGCTAGGCAGTTCCTCCGCACTGTATTCACCATTCCCTTAGGTGTCAACTGAAGACACTCTCAACACCAAACTATTATCAAATTAATTCTTAAAAAGTAAACACCATGCTTCATAATGACAAGAAGAAAGCTAGATTTACTTTGGGCAACTTTCCCAAGATTTTGCTTATAATTAATTCCAAAGTGCAGTTTCACCCAAATGAAACATAATTTATAAAGTCTGTGCTGTAGTTGCCTAGTTACCGTAAGAGGGAAATGAATTGGGCTCCTTTCCTCACACAAGTCCAGTCTTGAGCCCAGGGAAAGAGCCCAATGGAGGAAAAGTAGAACCCATTTTAATGGGGCATGCCTCACCTTGTGCCTCTTTCTCAAGCCAGTGGCCACTCTTGTTCCTGAGATCTCTGGCATTTGCACCCATGTTCTCCTTATTGGTGGTGAAAAATTTAAGGTGGGGGTGCTGGATTCAGATAAGCACAACCCGAGGGCAATTGATTGGTAGGTTCTGATTTTTATCTACGTCACCAGCATGAGTTTTCCTCAGTTATACGACACCTCAACAGAGAGTAATGGCAGAAATTGACTTTTTTAAAAAACATAAAATTTGTTTCATGCTATGCAGGATATCACCAGGATTTTTGTAAGCTCTTTTGATCACCTGTCACCTCATTGGTTTTGAGAGAGTCCTCTAAGGAAAGGAGAGGGAGTTATTACTCATTTCACAGCAGAAGCTGCCCCGTGCTAAAAGCCTCAGCTGTCGACTGGGCAGACCCGGGGAATCGAGGTTAGCACTGACCTGGACCTTTCCTGGACCCATATTGCCTCTGCGCCATGACCTTGACTCAGCGGTTCTCTCCTAGCTCAGGAGGTGGGTTTTCACGTACCAATCATTCTGATTCCTCGTATCTTAGCTCCACTGCTACTGAAATTCCCACACATGTCATTGCCCGGCCCCCATAAATCCTCCCCTGTTATTCCTGAAAAGAGTCTGCAGGGGTGTTCACACGAGCCAGCTGCACACTTACCACTTCTGCTTGTGTTGACCATTGACCACAGTCTTCCAGGTCATAATAGGTGAACCAGTGTGATTCATGCAGGGGTGGTAGGAATCACTGTGACAAACCTTCAGAAAGACAAACATTCCTTGGTACCGCAGTCGTGATGGGAAAATATTCTAACAGATAAAAGGCATCTGAATTTATTAGGTTGGCGTAGCTATAATGTAACTAACAAATGGGGTTTTTCTCACAGTCTGATAACAGCTTTATTGCATGTTAGCCTTGTCATTTATTGCTTCCTATGTCCATAAAAACTGAAAAGAGCATGCTATGCCTTGACTGGTTGACGCGGATTTGTGATTTATTTGGTCAGAACTGTGTCCTCTAACCATGGCACTTCAGTTTACCGTCGAAGTTGGTTTGAGAGCAAATTAAAAACATAACTAGAGAACGCTTAGGAAAGTGAGCACTTCCCTAAACTAGAGTTTCTACTTTGGTTATTGTTTTAGGCCAAAACTCTCCTTGAGTTTTGATTTTTGCCTTGTAACTTTATAAAAGTTATACAGATAAGTCAAAAGGGCTAACTAGGTAATTAAACGTGTCGTGCGTGAGGAGCAGGAAGCAGCAGGAGATGGAAGGGAAGGGCCGTGAGCAGCAAGTCATGCTACAACGATGATCATACTGTGGCAGAGACAGAGGGTGGACAGAGAGGCCTTGTCCTCGGCTCTGCTCTGGCCTGGGCACGGCAGCAGTGGAGCAGCATCGATCCAAAGAGAACGTAAGAAAAACTGATCTCCAAGGTCGTGGCACTGAGGGCTGGTGGGCATATAATGTTGGTGGGGATGGTCTGCAATAGACAGAAGATGAGAGCAACGAGACTTTGCAGAAAAAATAACTACGAGTGGATGATTGATTGATTTGCAGTACTTCACAGATACACTGGATCTGTTCTAATCAAAGGATTGGTTGAGGCCCAGACAATGACTGTTGTGAGGAAGGGTGAGAAAATTAGAGTTTGGCACTTACAGGTTCTTATTCAGAAATCTCATAATAATCCTGATTAGATACATGTTGAGAGATAGAGGCATTAACAAAGACAAAAGCTGAGAAATGAGGAGACCAAAAGATGAGACCCTGAACACCCTTCAGATGGTATTTCTCCCAGCATTTGAACCTTTTTTAAGTCTCCCTGTCCTCAGACAATCCTCCAACAACATAGTTTACTTTCCATTTAAAGGATCATCAAAGGCTATCAACTCCCCATGTAGGTCATGTGATGGTTAATGTCCTGTATCAACTTGACTGGGTTAAGGGATATCCAGGTAGCTAGTAAAACATTATTTCTGGATGTGTCTGTGAGGACCTCTGGAGGACATTAGCACTTGATTCAGTAGACTGAGTAAACATCACTTCAGCAATGTGGGTGGGCCCCAACCAATCCCCTGACAATCTCAAGGGAACAAAGAGGTGGAGGAAGGGCAAATTCTTGGCTCTCTCTTCTTGAGCTGAGATGTCCATGTCCTCCTGCCCTAGAACATCAAAGCTCTTGGTTCTTGTACCTTTGGACTCCCTGACTTACACCAGAGGCCACCCTAGTTCACAGGCCTTTGGACTCAGGTTGGATTCTACCACCAGCGTTCCTGGGTCTCCAGCTTGCCGGGGGCAGACTGTGGGATTTCTCAGCCTCTATAACATGTCAGCCAATTCCTAGACAGTCATGTGCCGCATAGCAATGTCTCAGTTGATGACAGGCCACATATACAACAGTAGTCCCATAAGATTAGCTCCATAGAGCCTAAGTGTGTAGTAGGCTGTGCCATCTAGGTTTATGTAAGTGCGCTCAGTGATGTCCGCACAATGAGGAAATCGCCTAAGGGTGCATTTCTCAGAACGTACCCTTGTCGCTAAGTGACTCATGACTGTAATAAATTTCCTCATATCTATATATCTATGCAGACAGTCCCCAACTTACGATGGTTCGACTAACGATTTTTTGACTTTATGATGATGGGACAGCTATATGCATTCAGTAGAAACTGTACTTCAGCTTTTGAATTGTGATCTTTTCCTGGGCTCTAGCCATACGTGGTAAAGTCCGCTCTCATGATGCTGGGCAGTGGCAGCTCCCAGTCAGCCCTGTGATCACAGGGTGAGCAGCTGATACACTTACAACATTCGGTACCCATCTGACCACTCTGCTGTTCACTGTCAGTACAGTATTCAATCAATTATGTGAGACATTCAACACTTTATTATAAAACAGGCTTTGCGTTAGATGGTTTTGCCCAGCTGTGGGCTAATGTAAATGTTCCAGGCACGTTTAAGGCAGGCTGGGCTAAGCTATGATATTCGGTAGGTTAGGTGCATTAAATGCATTTTCGACTTATGATATTTTCAACTTAGGATTGGTTTATTGGGATGTAATCCCAGTGTAAATTGAAGAAGATCTGTATCAATCTATATCCTGTTGGTCTGTTTCCTGGAGAACCCTAACTAATACAGGCCATTTCTTCACGTAAAAACCATTCTATCAAAGGGAGAATACAAACCACACTTAAAAGTACAATCAGACTTCTTCTCTTTCCCCTTCCTAAATAGTTCAGTCCTGAAGCCGTTGGGCGGGGCAAAGCAAGGCTTGTGCCTGTGGCAGTGTGGTGGAGTGTGGGGAGCCATGATGGCCCAGGGTCGGGTACCAGAGTCTGAACAGAGAGAAAAGGGTGCCCCTCGGAAGGGCAGTCGAGTGCAAACGTCAGCACCCCATGGTGAAGTGGCCTGGCGTAGTGGGAGTGGAGGTCCCAGCCTAAGTAGGGTTAGGAGGTAGGATTGCCAGATTTAGGGGAAAAAAAACAAAGAATAAAACATGACACCCTATTAAATTTGAATTTCAGATAAGCAATGAATAATTTTTTAGTATAAATATATCTCGAATCTTGCATGAGTTATTTGTAGTTTATCTGAAATTCAAATCTAACTGGACATCCTGTATTTTATCTGGCAACAGTATGAGGAGGGCGTCCACACAGAGGGTGGGCAGCCTGGTGTGTGGTGTGGGAGCTTAAGGGGAGTGAGGAGGGCATCCATGAGGAAGGTGGGAAGTGGCTCAAAATGGGGGTCAGAGGTGAAGCAGAGAAGGGTGGGCACTGGCACAGGAGGGTGGCAGAGGAGGGTGAGCTTCCTGGGGCTGTTGTAACAGATCGCCACAAACATGCCGGCTTCACACAACAGAAATCTGTTCTCACAGATCTGAAGGACAGAAGTCTGAAATCAAGGCATCTGCAGGGCAGTGCCGCCTCCGAAGGCTCTCGGGGGAGTCTTCCCTGGCCTCTTCCAGCTTCTGGCGGAAGGCGTTCATTCCTTGGCTTGTGGCTGTCGAGCTCCAGTCTCTGCCTCTGTCTTTACGTGGTCTTCTCCTCTTCTCTCTGTCTCTCTCCTCTGTGTGTGTCTATAAGGACACCTGCCACTGGATTTAGGGCCCACCTAGATAATCCAAAATAATCTTGTCTTGAGATCTTTAACTTAATTACATCTGCAAAGCCCCTTTTTCCAAATAAGGTCACATTCACAGGTTCCAGGATGTAGACATATCTTTGTGGGGGCCACCATTCAACCCACTACAGTCACATACAGGAAATTGATCAAATAAGCAAATATTTTAAAGAAAATGGAAGCCTATTTTTTCCTATTGGAGAACAATATGAAAAGACATTGGATTGGAATTAGGTGTGTCACTGTGAACTCACGGTTTTCAATACATACAGGTAAATCCAGAAATAATTCTAGTTCTACCTGTGTGTCTGTGTCTATGCTGTCTACTGACTAACAACATCCCAACAGTAATAAACACATTTAGCACCCAGGTCTTGGCTTCCAAATACCATTTGCTACTAAAGGAAATCAGGTTTCCTTGGAGAAATGGCTGATTGCAGGGCTGGTGCAAGGAAAGTACTAGGCAAGCCTAGAATATTTTGTTGTACCGGAAAATAAAGAAGTGTTCAAAGAATAAGGGAACGTGTCGAAAAAAACACAGAAGCCAGCTGGAACAGGCTCCCAGTTGCCAAATCAGGTACAATTTGAGCATCAACAGAAATGATGATAACAGTGGATTATAACCCACAAATAAAACAAGAATCCACAAGGCCATACTGGTGTAAAGGAATGGATGAATGCATTGAAAGTTTAATGAGAAATAGGATATTTGCATAGTTTCAAAGTACCTCCCCACAAAATATTTACCAGTTACAAAGGGGAAAAGAGTAATTTTACAACGAAGAGCTTGGCAGACACCACCCTAATCAAACGATTCAAGTGAACATCATCAGTAATGGGACAGGCATCTGAACCAGGCACCACGGGGTGGGATGCACACAAAAAGTCAGTGTCAGTTCGGTGTTTTTCTTGAGAAAGACTCGTAATAAACTTAAATTTAATCATGAGGAAACATCAATTAAACCCAAACTGAGGGTCATTCTACAAAATGACAGACTATGACAGACTCGTGCTCTTCCAGAGTGTCAGGCCCATGAGATAGGAAGAGGCTGACCAAACATTCTGGTACAGAGGGGACTAAAGAGACACGACTAACTGTGTGCCTGATCCTGAGCTGGATGCGTTTCTGTAAAGGGATCACTGGAACGATTGGGCAAACTTGAAGGGGGGCTGAGAGCTACTAGATGGTAGTGATGCATCAGTGTTAATTTCTGGATTTTGCACGTTATTTTATGGTTCTGTACGGTGTGTAGGAAAACACACAGAGAAATATTTAGAGGTGATATGGCATGAGGCTGACAGTTTACTGTCAAAGAGTTAAGGAAAATAAAATTCTCTGAATTGTACATTCAACTTTTCCGTAATTGTTTCAAAATTTAAATCTGTTATTATTTCAGCATTTTAAAAATGAAAAAGTGCAGTAGGAAAGGCCAAGAATTATGTTCATATATTTCCATTGCAGCATTATTTATTGCATCAGAAAACTAAAAACAATGAAAATGCATAACAATTTGTACAGAAAGATCTCAACTGTGTTTAAAAATATAGAAAAAAATTAGACAGAAATATATGAAAAGTTAGGATTCTGCATCTCCGCGTGGAAGGACTACGGTTTTGGTTTTTTGCAGGGACACACATTATGTACAGAAAGAATGTTAAGGATCACCAGGACTAGACAGTAGAATTTAATCATAAAGTAACTAGACGTGAGGAAAGGGATTAGATGAAATAGTATGAAGTAAATAGAATTTAAGAATACAGTGAAATTGCATCATATATGTCTTTAATTTCTGAGAAGTCAACCATGCACACTCAAATTGTATTTTTCATACAACCTAGGCCTGAAATGCAAGCCAACAACATCGTCTGTTGCCTAACGATAGAAACAGTGATGGACTCCAGTGCTGCTGGGAAAACTGGCTGGGCTGGATTTATTAAGAAATGATAAAGAATATACTAATCCTGACTATTACTATACCTGGGGTGATTCAAGGGCTTTTCCGGAGTAATTTTCATCGAGTAGATACAATTTTAATTTGACATGCTCTGTAGAATGTAATCTTTGGTTAAAAAGTGATTCTAGCCTTCATTTTAGGATAAATTTTAACATTTGCTTCGATTCCTTCCAGGGCTCTTAACTAAATAGTCTAAATTTCTTTGTTCTTACTGAGATATAATTCACATAACATAAAATTCACCCTTTTAAAGTACAAATTTAGTTTTTTCTGGTTTTTTTAAAGATCTTATTTTTTCTTTTTCTCCCCAAAGCCCCCCAGTCCATAGTTGTATATTTTCAGTTGTGGGTCCTTCTAGTTGTGGCATGTGGGATGCCACCTCAATGTGGCCCGATGAGTGGTGCCATGTCTGTGTCCAGGATTCAAACCAGTGAAACCCTGGGCCGCCAAAGCAGAGTGCGCAAACTTAACCACTTGGCCATGGGGCTGGTCCCCCAAATTTAGTTTTAATTATCAGTTTTTAATATGGCGCAAGAGATCCACAGAGAAAAAAGAAATCTCATTTTAACTATTTCTACAGGCTTGTTTAAAAGAAAAGGAAATTCAGACGCTAACATTTGGAAAGGAAAGTGATTAGAGCAAATCGATGCGAAAAGGTCTGCCCCGCGCCCTCAGGAAGGATGCCATGGTGGGGACACCTCTGAGCCTGGCCACCCCAAGCCAAAGACAGTTCGTCTTGAAACACACACTCTCTCCTTCTTGTCCTTCTCTCTCTTTGGCACTTATTCCCCCTCTCTTCCCTTTTGCCCCACCTCAGACAAATCCCTTTCCCCAATCAGAATCCACCTTGGGGATGAAGGGGAAACTGCTGGAGTGTTGTCCCTGTCATTGGTGTTGTTTTCTCACAATCGGTGGAGCAGTCCCTGAGTTGTGGATCACCTTTGTGATCCTGGGCAATTTCACGACCTCTCTGAGCCTCACTTTCCTCCCTGTGAAATGGTTGAAAGAGTAGTTCCAGCTTTGTAAGGATGTTGTGAATGTTTAAAAAAGGATTAATGTTAAGTGCTTCACATTAGTCCTTTAACATTAATTCTCTTTTGTATTAGTTTCCTGTTCTGCTCTGACAAATTAGCACAAACTCAGTGGCCTAAAACAACACAACTTTATGTCTTACAGTTCTGAAGCTTAGAGGTCTCACATGGGTCTCACGGGCTAAGATCAAGGGTGGGCAGGCCTGGTTCCTTCTGGCAGCTCCAGGGGAGAGTCCATTTCCTGCCCTTTCCAACTTCTCGAGGCTGTCTGCATCCCTTGGCTTGTGGCCCCCTTCCTCCCATCCCTCCAAGCTCTGCTTCCGAGGTCACATCTCCTTCTCTGACCCTCTCACCTCTCTCTTATGTAGAAGGACACTTGCGATTCTGCTGGGCCTACCCAGATAATCCAGATCATCTCCCCATCTCAAGATCCTTAGTTTACTCACATCTGCAAAGTCCCTTTTGCCATGTAAGGTGACATATTCACAGGTTCTGGGGATCAGGACGTGGATATCTTTGGGGGGCATTGTTCTGCTGACCACACTTTCCCTTTCTTCCCATATTTCATAACGCCCAGGTGTTCCCCAACCCGGCCCAAACCTCCTTTCCTGCTTGAATCCTCTCAGGTCCCCTACTCATGCCTCTGTACTTCAGCTACCGCCTTCCCTGCCCCTCCAGTCCAAACTCTGCTCCTTCCACAAGGCCCCTTCAGATTGTGAGGGCTTTGGGAAAGCCTTCCCAGGCCATGGACCCACAAAGACAGCTTCCTAAATCCCACTGCACCATTCGCTTGGCAAATAATCTGCCCTCCTGTCATATATTCAAGGCACATAGGTGCTGCATACATGTTGAATGAATAAATGAATCTAACCACCAGACCATAAGCAAATCAAGAGCCATGTCTTTTTTTTCAGCTTTATTGAGATGTAATTGTCATATAACACTGTGTTAGTTTAAGGTTTACAACGTGATGATATGGTATACATATATATTACAAAATGATTACCACAATAAGGTTAAGTAACACATCCGTCACCTCACATAATTAGCATTTCTGTGTGTGGTGAGAACATTTAAGATCTACTCTCTTAGCAAATTTCAAGTACACAGTAGTGTTGTTAACTATAGTCACCATGCTGTACAGACATCCTCAGGACATATTCATCTCATCATTGCACATTTGTACCCTGAACCAACGCCTCCCCATTCCTCTGCCCCCTCCCCACCCCCAGCCTCTGGCAGCCACCATTCTACTTTAAGGACCATGTCTTGTGCTACTTTCCAATCCAGCGCCGGAGAGAGGTTGAGGGGAGATAGGCGGCAATGAGGAAAAGATGAAAAATGGCCAGGAGTCCAAGGCAGGAAGGGTTCACAGAGTCCCCTGTGTTTCCTTAGCTTAGAGCAACACCAACTCACTTCCTGCAAAAACAGACTGTGGGCGAGGGGACTCGCTTCTCTGGCCGGCGTCAGCGACAACCTTTAGTGACAACTTGCTTCCACCCTTCCTGCCCAACTTCTCGTGCTCTCTGGATTTGACACCTGTGTGTGTGGCCAATAGAGGCTCCTACAGAAACCCTCTGGCACCTCTGAGAAGAGCTCCAGAGGCCACCACGGCTGTGGAGGGTCGGGTGGAAGTGAGAGGGGAGAAGGCTTCTCAAACCCTCTGCTCCCTCAGACCTTCTTCAGAGTCTGTGGCCTTCCTGGGTTTGCACTATTATTATTATTTACTGATGACTTCTTTCTCTTTTTCTTCAGGGTTTTGGAGAGGTGGTTAATGATCCTGCTTCGATCATTCTATCTTACCCCCATCACAATTTCCTGTGTAATTCCACCTTTCTAGTCAATGAGTATCACTTTCTGTAAGTAAATGTTTTTACTTTTCTGTTAACACTTTGAAAAAATATCTTTACCAGAACTTTTTCCCCATCAGCTAAAGCATTCATGGGGCAGGTCTTCCCCATCAAGGAAGAAGGATAAAGAGATTTCTGGGTTATTTTTGGGCTTGTGATTCTAACTGCCAGTTTAAAGTTCACATCAATATACACATCACAAAATGCTATTTGGTGTCTCACATTTTTGACAGATGAGTTGAAACCTTTTTATATAATTCAGCAAACATTTAATATAGAAAGACTTTCCTGAGCTTTTGTGAAATAAATAGATGTATAAGAAACAGTCTTGGCCATCCAAAGAAGATCAGACACACAGATAACCACACCCAAACTATTTCAGGCCTCTCCTCTGACTCACCACTCCTGAAAGATTGGGCCTTAGACCAAGGAAAATTAAACACAAGATTAAAAAAAGTCCTTTCACCTTGCTAGGCAAACAACCAGAACTACAGACTTTTAAGGTTTTAGATAACATTACAAACATCTTTACTGATTGTAGCTTTGCTCTTCTAGCAACATAAAGCTTTTTCTGTGCTTATAGTTAGTGCCACTTGTGTGGCTGTGTTTTACAGTTGGACATAGATGTGGAGTTTTGCTTGTGTTCAATTGTAGAAGGTAAATGCGTAACTTTCCTTTGGGGGAAAAATCAGGAAGGAAGTTAAATACAAGGCTTTTCCTCCCATTTTACATTCAAACATGTCCCACAGGAAATGCACAAACAGTGCTTCTCAAACATAACACGTGCTTCTCTGTGCTGTAATACAAAAGAGCTTTACAGGAGTTCTGTTTGCTCCAGAAGCTAAGATTTAAGGACAAATGTGGAACTTGGATTTTCACTTCCTGCACAGTAGAAATGCCAAATTCCTTAGCCTAATATTCAAGATCTCCAAAATCTTATCCCAGTTGACTTCCAGCCTTATCTGTGTCCATCCTCCTACATGAACCCAGCAATGTCCCGTGCGCCATGTTGGATATTTTTATTTGTATACCCTTGTTTGCCCTCTGGCATGCTCTTCTATCTTTCCTCTCCCTCTATTCCCACTATCAAAATACTCCTTCTTCAAGACACATGGTTAAAGAGAAGGCATCTGTAAGGTAACCCACACACCAGTCTCCAAGCTGGAATTTCCCCTTCTTTCTTGGATTTTCATAATTTCCTGTAATTAAGGGTTATAGCTTTTACAATCAGAAATAAAAACTAAAAGTTACCCAATAGCTTATCAAATAAAATTTGAACATAGTTTTTGAAAAGGGGAAGAAATTCTTTCAGAACCAAAGAGTTCCATTCATACCTTTAAGTGCTTCTGCTAATAAGAAAAAAGAGAGAGAAATTCTAGCCAATGTAGGAAGCAGTAATAAGATAGAGTTGTCCTATGAACCACAAATTATTATTTTTAAAAATAATGGAAAAGAGGGAAAAAAGCTAGAATTACCTTGTGACCTACAAGAAAAAGTCAAAAACATTTTAATGGGAGATTTAAAAAATGACATATTAATGTGTGCCATACTCCTGTAAATTTTCCTCCAATTAACATGTGGGTTTAATGCAAATGCTAATAAAAATTCCAATGTGATTTTTTAAATTAGAAAAATGAAGTAAAATTTACAGAGAAAAGCTAAATAAATAAGAATTAAAACACATTTTGAAAAAAAGAAAGAATAATGCAGTGGGACTAGTTCCACCTCGTATTAAAACATATAAAACCTCCAATAATTAAAGCAGAATGCTGTCGGAAGATGACTAGACAGGTAAATTAGCAGAACAGAACAGATAGCTCAGAAATAAATTCTATTGAATATAATACTTTAAGAAATGATAATGCGAAAAGACTTTTCAATAAATGGTGTTGAGAAAATTTTAGCTCTTTAAGAAGTTCCTCATCTCATACCTTACAGTAAAATGTGTTCTAAGTAGAATTTAAAAACTGAAGATTAAAATAAAATAGTGAAATCTTCAGACAAGGTAGAAAAAGTGAATATTTATCCAACACCTGGAGAAGAGAGTTCTTTAAGGTTAGAAGTAGGAAGAGGAAACAAAAGAGGAATGAAGTAATATTGGATCACTCAACCCCCACACTTTTGCACATTAAACATACGCAGGAGGAAACTACCGTCCCGTCTAGTGGGCAAAGTCTTCCTGCTCTGATACAATGTTCCTTCCCACCTTCAGTCCCCACACCTATTCCAACCACCTAGTAATAATAAATAGGATATAAAAAGGGAAAATCAACATGGTATAATTGGGTTCAAAAAGCATAAACATAAATACCGCCATGGAACAGAAACAAAGAAAAACTGCTGCAGTGGGGAAAGAGAACCACAGCTGTACACCTGCTGGCCTTCCGTTCCCATGTACAAGGCTCCCGCTCAGGTTAATGAAGATTCACAGCGAACAGCCTCATGCAGACAACCCTGAGGACAAGGACCAGAGCTAGAGCTCCCTCTAGTCACATGAGACCCTCTGCTTAGAGCTGTGGATTCATAGGAAGCTGTGGATGTTGTGAAGTAGGAACTCAAAGACACAACCGGGGTGCTAGCCTAGTGGCATACTAGTTAAGTTCACACGCTCCGCTTTGGCAGTTCAGGGTCCGTGGGCTCAGATCCAGGGTGCAGACCCGCACACCACTCATCAAGCCATGCTGTGGTGGTGACCCATGTACAAAATAGAGAAAAATTATATACACAGTGGAATACTACTCAGCCATAAGAAATGATGAAATCCAGCCATTTGTGACAACATGGATGCACCTTGAGGGTATTATGCTAAGTGAAATGAGTCAGAGGGAGAAAGTCAAATACTGTATGATCTCATTCATAAGTAGAAGATAAAAACAGATACATAGAAACAGAGAGTGGATTGGTGGTTACCAAAGGGGAAAGGAAGAGGGAGCAGGGTGAAAGGGGTGATGAGGCACATGTGTGTGATGATGGATGGTAATTAGTCTCCGGACGGTGAACATGACGTAATCTACACAGAAATCGAAATGTAATGATGCACACCCGAAATTTATATAATGTTATAAACCAATGTTATCACAATAAAAAAACCAAAAACAATTAGAGGAAGATTGGCACAGATGTTAGCTCAGGGACAATCTTCCTCATATACACACCAAAAAAACACAACCAGATGCAATGTTCCTCACCAAAAAAAAAAAAAGGATACAACCGGATGCAGTGAAAGAATCTATGATATCTACAATATCAAAGTAAGTCAGGAATATGAAAATATTACTGTGTATCCAGTTCTGAACTGGGGGCGCCAAGGTGCTATGTGGCAAAAGCAGTATTGTCAGATAGGTAGGGGTGAGCATGGAGGGAAGAGAAGGGGGGAAATAGATAAACACTAAAAACCTTTCTACTGAAAATGAGCCTCCTGCAAAATAAAATTCCAAAACCACATTAAAATGTCTAATGTAAAAAAGAGTATACACCCTACCTCCCCAGTTGGAACATGAATTCACTCTAGATAAAATTAATTTTATGGAATTGCTTGATAAGGAATTGAAAATAAATGTGCTGATGATACTCAAAGAGATAAATGAGGATAGTCTTTCCATTTAAAAAGAACAAGAAAGTATGAAGGAAAAAATCAATAAGCAAACGAGAAACAGAGGGATCTGAAAGAGAAACAAATGAAAATAAAAAATATAGATGTTAAAATTAAAAAATCAACTGCAAGAATAAACTTTAGGTTGGAAATATATGAAGAGAGGATTATTGAATTGGAAGAGAGGAATTCACCCAGCTCATGGCCACAGAAAAGAAAACTAGGAGAGAACAATGAAGGGGTATTGACATTGGATTGTGAAGACTCTGGAAGAAGAAAACAAATGATGGGAAAGAGTTGAATCCTCATATCAAAAGTGTGTCGTACATACCAAAAGGATAAAAAAGTTAAATCATTACAGAGTGAGTTCAAAGCATCAAGAATGACGAGAAAATCTGAAGAGCCGTCGTAGATAAAGACAGACCCTGTGCAATTAGGAAACCGTCTTCCCATCAAAGATATTAGATGCCACAAAGAAGCCAGTGAAGTGATGTCTTCAAGGTGATGAGGGAAGACAGACGTCTACACTGCTACACTCTTGCAATGTGGGCACCAAATGAAACCATTTTCAAGTAGCAAAGCCTAAGACCAAGAGTTTAGCTTACTCCAGACTGGGCTGATGCTCACCCACCATGGTGCTGGTGAGAGCAAAGTGGAGACTCACCACACGCTGCGAGTATACTTCACACGACTGACCTGGACAGTTAAAAATGGTTAAGATGGTAAATTTGATGTTATGTGTTTCTTACCACAATAAAAATAAGAATATCATGCTCAGGCCCCAAGCAATTCCACCTTAATATCTCTGTGGGGGTGGGCAAAGGGCGGAGATGGCAGGCAGTGGGTATTTTTTAAAACTTCCCAGGTGATTTTTAATGTGCAGCCAACGTGAAAACCACCAAATTATACCTAAAACAAAATCATAGGAGATTTGAAAGAAAAAAAAAGAGGATTGGAAAGAGAGTGTTTTGAAAAAGAAATGTAAGACAAGTATAGAAATAGAGGAAATACTAAAAAAAAAAAAAAGGTCAGTGTAGTAGTTACTGTATTAGGCAAAACAGAATGTGAAGCGAAAAATAGATAACAAGGGATGCTACATAATAAAGGGAAAAAATCATGTACAACCAAGCGTACGTACCCAACAACATAGTTACAAAATAGATGAAGTAAAAACTGATAGAATGAGGAGACTCTTACAAATCCAAAACCATGGTGGGAAATTTCTAACACCTTTTTCAGAAGTATTAGATCAGAAGACAAAAAGCTTTAGGAACGGAGGGGCCTGGTGGGGTGATGCAGCAGTTAAATTCGCACGTTCCGCTTCGGTGGCCTGGGGTTTGCTGGTTCGGATCCCAGGTGGGGACATGGCACCGCTTGGCAAGCCATGCTGTGGTAGGCGTCCCACATATAAAGTAGAGGAAGATGGGCACAGATGTGAGCTCAGGGCCAGTCTTGCTCAGCAAAAAGAGGAGGATTGGAAGCAGATGTTAGCTCAGGGCTAATCTTCCTCAAAAGAGAGAGAAAAAAAAGACTATTTTGGGGACCAGCTCCGTGGCTAAGTTGGCCTGCTCTGATGCTGCGCCCCAAGGTTTCGCCGGTTTGAATCTTAGGTGAGGACATGGCACCGCTCATCAAGCCATGCTGAGGCAGCGTCCCACATGCCACAACTAGGAGGGCCCACAGGTAGGAATGTGCAACTATGTACCAGGGGGCTTTGGGGAGAAAAAGGAAAAAAATAAAATCTTTAAAAAAATCCCAAAAAACTTTAAGAAGGATACAAAATATTTAGGAAGCAAAACTAACAAGTCTGATCCAGTCGGGCTATAGAGAATCCTACAATTGGTAAACAGAGAATGTTTCTTCTTTTCACAAACACATGAAACAACCATAAAAATTGACGACATGAAAGGTCACAAATTTAAGTCTCAGCAAATTTCAAAAAATCAGTATCATACAGATCATGTATTTTTTATAATTTGTTATTTTTTCTCCTTGAACATTTTCTGAAACTGTAGCAAAATATTATTTGAGAAAGCTGGATATAGGTTTATGAGCGTTCACCACATTATTCTCTAAATGTGTCTTTATGTTTGCAATCTGTGAATAATGTATTTTTTAGAAATCAAACCACTAGAAAAATATATTCCCAACAAATATAATAGCAGATTAATATTGCTTTATATAAAGAGCCCACAAAAAGATAAGAAAAACACTCAAATGTTAACATATAAATACACAGAAGACATGGAATGACATTCAACAAGAAAAAACAAGTACTCCACAAATGGAAGAACATTCATTCCAAACAGAGTCAAGGAAATATAAACGAAAATCGTGATTGGGCCGGCCCAGTGGCTGAGTAGTTAAAGTTCCATGTGCTCTTCTTCGTTCGGCAGCCTACTGCGTGCAGACCTACTCCACTCGTCGGCCATGCTGTGAAGGCATCCCACATACAAAGTGGAGGAAGACTGGCCCAGATGTTAGCTCAGGGCTCATCTTCCTCAAGCAGAAAAAGAAGAGGACTGGGTGAATCTTCCTCACCAAAACAAAACACAGAAGTGATTACAGCTGCTCTTGGTGAGGAGGCGACAGGACACTCCAGTCCAAACTGCTTAAAACATTGTGGAAAACAATTTAAGAATATCCATCATAAGACATAAAGTTTTCCATGTTTTTTGACTCAGTAATTCCATTTCTGAGGATCTGGCGTATGGACATGATCCTAAATATATGAAAAACTTTATGTACAATGATTTTCATAGCGTGTTATTTGTGAAAACTGGAAACAAATTAAATGTACAAGGATAAGTGACGTAATTCCATAAATCATGATATGTCCTCTTGAAATATTTTGTAGCCATTACAATTTTGTCTACGAAGGATAGGTAATAATGGGAAAAAATGCTTAGTAGAGCATGTCAAGAAAAGAGCAAAATTCAAAATTATTCTCTATGATCATTAATATTTGTAAGAAAAAAGCTTGGCAGAAACAAGATGGAACATCAAAATCTTAAACTTGATTATTTTTTGGATGATGGGACCATAGGTGATTTTTTTCCCATTATTCTTGTTTTCCACTTTTTCTTTGTATTTATATTACTTTAATAACAACGGTTACACAAGCTGCTTTAATGTTCCTGCGTCTTCCCTAGGTGACGACTGATTGATAGATTGCTAAATATGTTGCAAACTGCAGACTTTCTCCCCTTTGGGACTAAGGGGGTGGCCACCAGGACCCCAAGAAAATAAACAGCTCCATCTTCAGTCCATGGTGTTCTCAAGTCAGCAGACCGGGTTGAGGGCCTGGCTGGAGGGAAACTCGGCCCCTCAACTGGCTGCATGTGGCAGCCGGGGCTCCAACCCTCTACTTTCAATGGACAGAGGGTATCCCGGCTCCTGAACTGGGGTGGGAGGGGGAGAGAGGTTTGTAAGGGCACTCACGTGGAAGACAGGGCATCGCTCAACTCAGACTGTGCCACTGTAAGTGAGATTAACTTCAGCCTCCCCTGGCACGAGATGGAAAAGTTGAATAGTTCCAATAACTTAGACAAAGCACAAGTCAAAGGATCCCAAAAGGACTGTAATCCCTGGAAGAGTACAGTATCCCCTCAAACAGACTCCCTTTCTAAAAAGACAACAATCCAAACTCTGGGGGTAAATTTAATACTGACTGAGACCACACAGAAAAGTAAGACTGCAAAGGAGAGCTAAGTCATTTAAATCAGAATTTTCTGTAAAAAGCATCTTTTTTTTTTTGATTAGCACCTGAGCTAACATCTGTTGCCAAGCTTCTTTTTTTTCCTTCTTTTCCCCAAAGCCCCCCAGTACATAGTTATAAATTCTAGTTGCAGGTCTTTCTGGTTGTTCTTTTTGTTAAATAAAGAAAATATTTCAAAACATTTTGGCCTATCCTCATTTTACAAACAGATTTCTAGATATTTTCCCCAAGGTGCTTCCTAAGGAGAGACAGCATCTGCTACACAGGAGATTATACTTGCAAGCACTTGAAGAAGAACCCATCTCCAAATCAAACATTTGTTTTATCTTAACAACTGAAATAGGTTCTTGTCCTACAAAGCTGGATTTGATCCTCCTACCCAATAAAGCATGTTTTGATTACTAACATGTTCGCTGATGTAGCTGTAGTCAGAAAGAACACGTCCACTTGCTGAATTCATCCTTCCTCTCTCTCTCTTCCTTCCTTTCTTCTTTCTTGTCTTCCTTGAGTCACAAATTCAAACGTCCATAAGGGCCAGGCAAGCAGTGTGAATGGACAAAGGTGCCGGATGCAGGTGCAGGGAGCGCTGGAGCCCTGGTGAGCTGGAGAGCTCAGGCTCCAGGTAAAGGGAAGTCAGTGGGTGCCTTGCAGGAATGCAGGCCCAGCGCTAAGAGGTCATCCTATTGTTGCAATAAGGCAGAATTATAGACGTTCATATGATATCTATCAGGTTTGTAAATGGCTGCAACCAGTTCAACAGCAAGTAGCCAGTTTGCAGTCTCTGATTTACCCATTTAAGCTTCACTGTCTCATCTAGACCATGGGACTATTATACAGATTAATACTTTTTTAAAATAACAAAAGCAATACTCACTGAGCCTGTACTTTGTGCTGGGCAATGTTGGAAGTGCTTTACTGGTATTAATTCATGTTTTCCTCATATCAGCCCTATGAAGAAAGCAGCTAAGAACCCAATTTTATAGATAAGAATTGAGGTATGGACTAGAACAGATGCGATGATGCGCGTAGCAAGCTTATGACACCACACTGTGCTACAGGAACTCAATGCAGGACCATAATTGTAACTGGGAGAAGAGGACGCGAAACACGTGAGGGAAAAGTTGAACAACAGTGTTCTGAAGAGCAGGGAGTCCAGACGTGTTCCAGTTATCTTGCTGTGTAACCAATCACCTCCAAACTTAGTGGGTGAAGCAATCTTAGAGGTGTGTCCTCTCTCATGGTTTGGGGTGATCTGGGCAGTCACTGGGGGCACTGGTGCAGTTGTAGTCACGTGGCTTCTGAGGCTGGAGTTGTGTGAGGCTTCTCCACTCACAGGGAAGCCCCATGGACACAATGGCTAGAGCAGCTGGGTGCAGGTTGGGCGTGTGACTCCCCACATGGCTGGCTTCAGCTTCCTCACAGCAGGGTGGCCTCAGGGCAGCTGGACTTCAATGGTGGCTCAGGCGCCAAGAGTGAATCTTCCAAGAGACAAGAAGTGGAAGCCACAAGCCTGTGAAGACCCGGCCCTGAGACTGGCACAGCCACTTCCCTTTGTTCTACGGACCAGGGAGTCACAGAGCCCGTCCAGATAGAGCGGAAGGGGCACAGACTCTGCCTCCTGATGGGAGGAGTGACCAAGAATGAGTAGCCTCCATTAATCTGCCAAAGAATGGCAGGCCAGATGGATGATGTCCACCATCCCACTGGGGAGGCTAGCACTGGGCCGGCTGTCTGCCACTTCTGTCCTTGATCTGCCCGAGTTCCGTCTCCATGAGAGGTGACTGTCCAGGCCACAGGAGGGCAGGCCCTTGAGGACAGTCCTACCGAGGATGCGAGAGGGGAGTTCTCCCGAGAGAGTCAAAGTGCTCTCACCACACAAAGGAGGAGTGATGCTCCGGAGGTATACAACGTCCCTCCACAGATTTATTGTTTGTCTTAAATCTACTTCTGTCCTAAGTGAAAGGCTTCACACAAACCCATGCCTCCTTCATGCCCTGCACACCCAAACTTGTTCTCTGTGTCCCGCCTTTTATTCGAGTCACAGATGCTCACTTGCCGCACTGCTCGGCAGGCCTAGGCTAGGCTCTGCGTGGGATCAGAGGAAACAGACGTGGAACTCGCCCTCGAGTTGTCCCCTCTCCTGTAGGGAAGGAGAGAAATAACAGTGACCTCAGAGCGAAAGAGGAAAGTGCCAGCAGAGGCTCAGATAAAGGGCTCTGGAGATTCAGAGGAGAGCCAGCGCTTCTGCGGCGCCCACAAGCACACGCGGCATCGCGCATCTTGGCGTTGCTGTCTGGTCTCGTTGTTAACTCCTGTATTGTTGAACAACAGCAAACCAGCCAGGCCAAACAATTCGCGGTGCTGCTCCGTCCTCTGCATCCAGATCGTCATGTCAGGGACAGAGCTGGAGCACTCCGATAGGCATACTGCAGGGACTAACCTCTATGGACTTAAGAACCCACCTTCAACAGAAGGAACCAATAAGATGCTACCTGCGTAAAGCCTATGCAGGCTCATAAATATAGACCCTAATTAGCTTACTAATATTTCTTCAATGCATTAAAGCCTATGCAGGCTCATAAATATAGACCCTAATTAGCTTACTAATATTTCTTCAATGCATTAAACAAACTAAGACATGCAGATGCCTTTTCTCTATCGCCACCTTTTTTCCCTGATAGGAGGAAATGTCTTTCTATTGGCATCTCCTGCTGCCTGTTGCTGACATCTCAGTTGGGTGTGTCCTTCCACCTTGGCCAGGTAGAAAGGTCAAATAAAGGTGATTGACGTAAGAGGAAAGGACACCATGACGAAGGCACTAGAAAGAACTTTTACATACAATAACCTGAGATTTCTTCATGGAAAGTTCTTTTGTGTGTGCACCGTCAGAGTTTCGCCTTTTGGCATCACTTCCCAGTCTTTCCGAAAAACATACCATGTTTTCTTTTTTGTTTCTTATTTCTAAGTGACAGATGGTTAGGAAATATCTTCTTCACTCTTGTAATTATTTTCCCCAGTTTTTCTCCATTAAACAGCAATTACCCTCATGTATAATCTTTCTAACTAGTTATTTTCCAGCTCCCAAAGAGAATAACCACGGTGATGGCATTCATCTTATGTACTTCATGGTTTTCCCCAGCACGACACTTCTATTGAAGATAATTTGCACCACAGTAACTAACACAGTCACTTAAACATGCTCAGTAGTTAATTTTTTTTAAGTGGACCAAGTTTTCAGATGAAACATTCATCTGTTTTAGAAAAGGTGGTTTTCCTGGATTCTATCCAAAAGCATCTTCAAGGAAAATTAGCTATGTGGCCCCTGTACTCCAAATATTTCCCAAGGGAGAGATGGAGTGAAAAATTTCTTCCTCTGACTTAAATTAATTCGCATTTATTCTGTCCTAAGCATTTTACAAAACATGCAAATTGTCTGCTTTATGGAGAAGTAAAACTCCTTCTGGATTTATTTCTTGATGCTAGCAATATTGAAAAACAACTTAATTTACATTATACAAAAAAAACTTTAGACAGATTTAACAATTAAACATATAAATCAAGTCATAGCAAGTAGCAGAAAATAGAAACAAGTAGTTGTGATATTTTTAGAGGAATTATACTTTATCTAAGCTCGGGAGCAGTAAGTGAAATGTCAAAGGACAAAAACAAGAGATTCGATGATAACATTAGAGACAATTCTAATAAGCAACATTATTTTACCAATGGTCATCCATGATGGATTGAGAAGAAATTATTCTGGGCTGTCGGCATTCAGTGATGTCCACATTTCACAAGTCATCCCAAGAACCAACAACAGAGAGAACCATGTTATTTTGTTGAGTCAAATTTGACTTGCACCGAGAATGTGGTATGTCTGACAGAGTCCTCACTTGAAAGTACCCTATCTGACCCCCAGCATCTGAATTTTAGGGTGGCCTTGTCCTTGTTACCCGCTTACTGTGACACACTCACTCTCCAGAAGTCACATGTTAACACATTTGTACAAAGGGAAGCGTTCACTACAATGGTTTTTCTCACATGTGGAGATTCAAAAAGATTTTTCACCCAGGAGGCATTTCTGGAGAATGATATCATTGCTGGGAAATTCCAGAGAATGGAGCTAAAAGAAAGATAAATGAAAAGTTACTGAATTTCTAGAGATATTCCCTGAATCAGGACTATCTAACTAGCTTTAGGAGAATTGCAACTTTGAATATGAATGACAGTATTCAAGGGAACCGATGCTACTGTTAAAAAAAAAAAAAAAAAAGCAAAATTGGAAGAAAGAGGAAGAGGACAGGAGAGGAAGGGAGCAGGGGCAGAGGACCCTGTCCCATAGTCATACAGAGAACAACCACAAGCAGACAATATGAATTCCTGACAGGGAGTCCTCTTGAATCAAATGATCTCTCCAGGCAGCTTTTAACAACATGCTAAGCTGGACAAAGCCCAGAATTGCCCAGGTGGACAGTGTCCACTGTCACACTGTTACAGGAATAATGGCAGTGGTTCCCAGCCAGGCCTGTATTCCTGCTGTCCCATCTCTTTGTTTCTCTCTGAGCTTGTCACAGCCTCATCAACCCATGTCTGGAACATCAAGGGCCTTTCAACTGGTCTCTCTAGGCTCCAGTCGGTTCTACCACCAATTCTCCAAATCGTGAAACACTTTCCCCAGAAGTTGCTGTCTAAAATGCAGGTGTGGGGGCTAGCCCCGTGGCCGAGTGGTTAAGTTCGAGCGCTCTGCTTCGGTGGCCCAGAGTTTTGCCAGTTCGGATCCTGGGCGCAGACATGGCACCGCTGGTCAGGCCATGCTGAGGCAGTGTCCCACATGCCACAACTAGAAGGGCCCACAACTAAAAATACACAGCTAGGTACCAGGGGGATTTGGGAGAAAAAGGAAAAATAAAATCTTAAAAAAAAAAATGAGAGTTAGATCCAGACACTGCAAACCGATGTCTAGTGCAATCTGGCACATGTCCTGATCAAATCCCGGATTATCAAGAAGACTTATTCGTGAAGCGCCTGCTCCACGCAGCCAAAGTGCGAAGGCCTTCACATTTGCTATCACATCTGAACCCCTTTCAACCCTTTGGAGAAGTATTATCAACCCCACTAGAAAAACAAGACCCAATCAGGACACCAGCCAGGTATTTTCAGTGTTAAGACTGCGTTCTCATGATTGGATCCTGACACCCCAAGTCGGAGTCCTTTTAGATTTACAGTAGTCGTGGTCCATTGTTCGTATAATTATGTATTAGGTGTCTGCTGTACCGTTCATACACTCAGAGTCTTTTAGACCCAGGAGACATCTTAGAGAACATCTAGTCTGATCCCCTTATTTACAAATGAGGACACTGATAACGTGGCATGACTTATGAACCATATAGTGAATAGAACGATAGAATCATGCTCTGCAGAGATTCTTTTTTCTACCTGATTTTTTAAGCATTTTCTTCTGAATAAAAAAGTATCTTCTGAATATATAAGCTTAGTGCTAAAAAGGTGAAAATTAAATAAAATAAGGAATTAAAAATAATACACAATTCATATCCCAATAATCCTAACTTACTGAAAAACGGCTTTAGATTCAGTTCACTTGAACCTCATGTTAGGGCTGAGAAAACAGATGTATTCCTTAGGCAAATGGTTATGTATTTGTATATATACACATGTACATATATAATTACTGTTGCATTCTTCATAAGATATGGTATTCTCACTAAACATAAATATCTTCTTATTTTATTAAAATTATTTATTAAAATTCTTAAATGATGGAAAGGATTTTTGCCATAATCATAAAACTAATATTTTCTCACTGGGAAAAAAAGTTTTTGAAAATAAATTCCAAAGTAAAGACTACCTACTATCCCATCACCAAGAGATCACCACCATTAGCATTTTGGAGGGTTTTTGGGGGGGGAGGAGTGCCTTTTTGTTCTGTTTGTGTGTGTGTGTATTTAATCAGGAGAAATGGAATAGATGCTTTAAACCCTCGAGACATTTTGTCAAAATATCTTATTGTTCGTTATTATTTAAACTAACAGCATCAGTGAATGAAAATGTTCATTTCACAATACCCTCACCAACTTTAAATACTATTTTTGAAACTTTTGCTAATTTTCTTTTGGGAAAAATGGCTATGAATGTGAACTTTAAAAAGATAAACATTGTTGTGAAAGTTATTGCTTATAATTGTCTTATTTTATGAAGCAAATAAGATTAAGCATATAATAGTAGAGCTCTAACTAAATTCTAGGTTACATCATACCTGTTTAGAGTATTTTAAACCCAGGTAACTGGCTTAAAAACAGTTTTGCAAAACTGCACAGTATTAACTGGAATGGAAAGAATAAGAAAGCAGCAGGCGAGGCGGGTCAAAGGGCCTCCAGTAAGCCTTCTGTGGAAGAGGTGAAGCAGCATCTCTCTGTAGTCTGTTTATCTATTTCTTCCTGCCCTGTTCCCAAAAGGGAAACAACTAACACATCGACACATGCAGCACAGCAAGACCATCAGACCGCACTCGCAGCCAGAACGTCTTCAACGGTCTACGTGTGTGTATTTAGAGCCCTGGCCGACTTGGAGGGATACACATCAAAGTCACAATTCACAGAACACTAGAGTTAGAAACCTGAGCACTTTCAGAAAACGGTTCATTTCTAGCCCAGTTCCTACCTTCCCCTGGCTTCCCGGTGCTGTGCGCCCCTCCTCTTCCGCACCTGAGTTGTTTATTGAGGTCACATTGGTTTAGGACACTATATAAATTTCAGGTGCACACCCTTATATTTGGACTGCACCTGAGTTTTTTAAACAAGTATTTATGCTCGTCAAATTTCTGGTATGACTCCCATGCCATCATTGCCCCTGATGCTTTGACTGCGCTGTCTGTTGAAGGGGAAGGGCCCTCACATCTGTGGAATGTGTGTTTGGGGACGGCATTCTGGGTTCACAGCTGGGAGGGTCTTCTGCCCTCCCTGAGGGGTGCTGCTGGTTTGTGATGTCAGAGTGTGAGGCTCCCCTGGCACCTCTAAATAGCTATATGAGGGAATTTTGGGAGAAGGGCAAGAATAAAGCAGAAGTGCGTCTATTTCATAAATGTGAAGACACAGGGGCACAAATGCAAAATTCTGGAATCTTTCACAGCCTGTGAGCGCAATATAATGCCATCATTACTGCCAGCATCTGAAAAACGAAGTCCCTTCATACTGAATGCATTGTTGGATCTGTGTGTGACGTTACCCGTCAGCAATTAATGCTGTCATTGTTCAGGGGCCTTTGTGTTGAAAATGCATGATAATCATGATAATGGAAGCATGGAATTCAAATTCTCTCTCCTGACATTCAAGGCCTTCCATAACAGTGACCTAACCCAGCTTTAGAGCAGGAACTCACCCCATGCAAAGCTTTGTGTGGGGAAAACTAGTCACTCAGCATTCCCTCCCCACCGCCATGCTCTGTTTGTGCCGGTGTGCCATCCGGAATGCCCCTCTCACCAACACCGCCCGGCTGGCGCTTCCATCTGTCAATCAAGGATCATTCAAATGCCACCTCCTCCATGACCTTTCTCTTCCACAGACTCTTTTCTTTACTCTGACGAAGTTTCTTTGCAGGTGGGAGCCACATCTTACATGATATGGATGACAGAGACCTCTCGCTTGTTCCTCCTTCCCGAGGGTAAAGTCCTGGCAGGGAGTGACTACCCAGCCCAGGACTCCATGGGCGAATACCTCCTCCAGGTGTGCCCAATACCTGCTTCTTACCGGTTTAACGATAAGTGGAAGTGACAGGTGCCGCTTCTGGGCTGGGCATTTTAAGAAGTGTGCATGCCTTCTTCCCTTCCCCGTCTTGGGCAGCTTGAAGCCGAAGATTCTGATGCCCAAGAGCATGGCAGGAACTCGGAAGGAGCCGGAATCCCTGGATCACCAGGTGGAAGAAAGTTGTCCCCTGACCTATAACAGCATCACTGAGCTGTTGAGTGTGAAATTAACTTCCACGGGCTAAGCCACTGAAATCTGAAGTGTTCTCTCTTATAGAGCGAGAGCCGTTTCCCTGATTGATACAGCTCGGTATCCTTCCAGTGCTTGGCTCATTCCATTTCATACATTAGGTGCTCAGAATGCATCTGTTAACCTGAACTGAAAATTCAGAGACAAATTCAAAGAAATATAAGTTAGGTTATAACACAGCTTGAGATATCTGACGACAGCAAAATGCCCCTCCAACGCTATTTTCTTAAAAAATATCCCCACCCCCCCAGTTATTTATATTACAAGTGCAAGTATGATAAATCTTACACTTTGAGATCAGTTGTCACTTTGTTCTTGGCAAAGAGAAAATAAGATGTTTTGAGAACTTATGGCCGTTCCGGTTGAATGTAGGTGCCAAGTTTTCTTCTGGTTATGTGAGCCAGATGGCATAACTGTGAACAAACAATGGCAACATGAAAGATACTGTCTTTGATTGTCATATACTTGGGTCAGATTTTCAAACAAGACATAACAGGGGCCCTTGGCCAAGAGCACTTTGATTCACGTCCAATTAGACTTTCACTATAAAATGACGATGCTATTATTGCCGGTGTTATTTCTTAGGTTGAGCTGTTATGCAAAAGGGAGATACCTCGATTGGGTCGTCAGCCCTGCAAATCAAACTTCAGGCTAATTCAGCACAATTGGATGTTGTATTCAAAAATCAGAGCGTAAAGCTAGAAGAGTAAGAGGAAGGGGATAGGTGACAGAACTTGGCATCCAGCTGTTCCTAGAATTAACTCTTTAATCTCCTCTCAGTGCGCTTCTTTACCTCCTTCACCTGTCTTATTTCTTCTCCATCCCAACAACTGAGCATCCCCATGGAGCCCTGTTCCAGTCTCATTCAGAGACATTTTCTTATGATTTATCTTTATGCCTAGATTATTCCATTTTACTGGCTGGCCTACTGCACATTGTTTCCCATAAAAATGTTAACGATCACGTATACATTTGTTTTTGATAATTTTTTCCAAATATGTTTTGTTTTTTCCTAAAACAAAAAGCTGAACCCACACTTTCTGATAGCAAGTGGACTAACTATGATTTAGACCCACTTTTGGGGGCCCAGTAGTGGTTGATAAAAATCAATTTACTGAATCACAACCAGCATTTCCAAAAATGAAATAAAATAGAATAAATAGGGGAAAAAATCAGAGGGTGTTATATATTGTAGTGGGTAAATATTGATTCATGAAACTTCTATTTAAGTTACTTAGATTGGCATGTACAATGAGGCAAAATAAAATATTTCTCAGTGTGGGTTGAATCAAAAAGTTTGAAACTCATTTATTTAGCAGATATTTTTCTGCTTATCATTACATTAATAATTTAGCTATCTATTATTGGTATTTCTTGGGGAGGAGAGAAAAGAGGAAAGATCAAGATTTTAATGATTAGTATTGTTCCTTGAAGTAAAATGAAGAAATAGAGACAATTCCTTAATGAAGAAATAAAAGAAAAACTTTGGTGATCCTTTTACAATGAAAACTTTGAAGCCTATTTCCTAAAAATCCATAAAATTCCTAAAATTATGCTAATATATTAATTTTCTTAATTATTAACCTTAAAGATGAACTCACTTTTTAAAAATAGCTTAATTGAGATATAATTCACATAATATAAAACTTATCCAGTTAGTGTACAATTCAGTAGTTTTTAGTATGTTTGAAGATCATACTACAATCTAATTTTAGAACATTTTCATCATCTCCCAAAGAAATCCCATACCTGTTAGCCACGACTCCCCATTCCCCACCCTCCCCAGCCCTAATAAACCACTACTTTATTTTATGTCTCTATAGATTTGCCTATTCTGGACATTTCATATAAATAGGATCATACAATATGTATAGTCATACATATTTATATATACTGTCTTTTATGTCTGGCTTCTTCCACCTAGCATAATGTTTTCAAGCTTCATCCATGCTGTAACATCTATCAGTATTTCATTCCTCATTATGGCTGAATAATATTCCACTGTGTGGCCATACCACATTTTGCTTATCCATTCATCAATTGATGGACATTTGGGTTGTTTCTACCCTCTTGGCTATTATGGACAATGCTGCTATAAACATTTGTGTACAATTTTTTGTGTGGACATACATTTTCATTTCTCTTGGTTATATACCTAGGACTGGAATGACAGGTCATATAGTAGCTCTATATTTAACTTTTTGAGGAACTGTCAAACTGTTTTCTGAAGTGGCTGCACCATTTTGCATTCCCACAACAACTTACGAGGATTCCAATTCTCCACATCCGCTCTAACTCTTGTTATTGTCTGTCTTTTTTATTATAGATGTACTAGACGGGTGTGAAGCGACATCATATTGTGGTTTTGATTGGCAATTCTCTAGTGACCGATGATACTGAGCATAGTTTAGTGTGCCTATTGGCCATTTGTATATCTTTGGACAAATGTCTATTCAAATCCTTAGCCCATTTTTAATTATCTTTTTCATTGTTGAATTGTAAGTGTTCTTTATATATTCTGGATACAGTTCTCTTATTAGACAAATTATCTACAAATATTTTCTCCCATGGATTGTCTTTTCACTTCTTGATGGTGTCCTTTGAAGCACAAATATTTTAAATTTTGATAAAGTCCAATTTTCTATTTTTTCTTTTGTCACTTGTGCCTTTGGTTCTGTATCTAAAGAGGCATTGCCTAACCCAAGGTGACAAAGATTTATTCTTATGCTTTCTCCTAAAAATACTATAGCTTTAGCTCTTGCATTTTGGTCTATGATTGATTTGGAGTTAACTTTTGTGTATGGTGGGAGATAAGGATCCAACTTCATTCTGTTTCATGTGGATAGCCAGCTGTTCTGGAACCATTTGTTGAAAAGACTATTATTTCCCCCCATCAAATTGTTGTGGCACCCTTCCCAACAATCTGTTTACCATAAGTGTAAGGATTCATTTCTGGACTTTCAATTCCATTCCATTGGTCTATGTGTCTCTTTGTCAGTACCACACAGTCTTGATTACTATAGCTTTACAGTAAGTTTTGATATTGAGGATTGTGAGTCCTCTGAACTTTGTGCTGTTTCAAGATTGTTTTGGCTATTCTAGGGGTCTTCCATTTCCATCTGAATTTTAGAATCAACTTGCCAACTTCTCCAAAAAGTCCAGCTGGGGTTTTTGATAGGTATTGCATTGAATCTGTAGATCACTTTGAGGAGTATTGCCACCAACAATATTGTCTTGTGAGCCACAAACATGGGATGTCTTTCCATTATTTAGGTTTTTAATCTTTTTCAACACTATTTTGTACAAATTTTGCACTTCTGTTGTTTTATTCTTTTTGATGCTATTGTAGATAGAACAGTTAATTTCATTTTGGACTGTTCATTTCTAGTGTATAAAAAGACAATTGGCTTTGGATATTGACCTTGTATCCTGCAATCTTGCTGAACTTGTTTATTATTTCTAATAGTGTGTGTGTGTGATTTCTCAGGATTTGCTATATGCAAGATCATGTCATCTGCTAATAGAGATAATTTTACGTTTTCCTTTTGAATTTGGATGCCTTTTATTTTTCTTGTCCAGACTGGATCCTCTGGTACAATATAGAACAGAAGTGGTGGGAGCAGCCATCCTTGATCTGCTCTAAGGGAGAAGGCATTCAGTCTTTGACCGTTAAGTATGGTGTTTCCTGTGGGTTTTCTGTAGATGCCTTCTCTCAGGTGAAGAGGTTCCCTTCTATCCCAGTTTTTTGGTTTTTGGTTTTTGTTTGTTTGTTTTCTATGGCAGAAAGGTGTTGGATTTGGTCAACTGCTTTTCCTGTATATACTGAGAGGATCATGTTTTTGTCCTTTATTCTATTAATATGGTGTACTACCTTGATCTACTTTTAGATGCTAAAACCAGCCTTGCATTTTTGGGATAAATCTCACTTGGTCATAGTGTATGATTCTTCATATATGTTTCTGGAATCGTTTTTCTTTGATCTCATTGAGGATTTTTGCAACTGTATTTATAAGAGATATTAGTCTGCAGTTTTCTCTTCTTAAGATGCCTTTGGTTTTGGTATCAAAGTAATTCTGGCCTCATAGAATGAGTTAGGAAGCGTTCCCTCCTATTCTATTGTTTTTTAAAGCGTTTGTGAATGGTTGATATTAATTCTTCTTGTTTAAATGTTTCTTTAAATGACCAGTGAAGCCATCTGGACCTGGGCTTTTCTTTGTGGGAAGTTTTTAAATTACTGATTCAAAATCTTTACTTGTTATGGGTCTATTCCAGGTTTCTATTTCTTCTCAAGTCAGTTTTGGTCGTTTGTGTCTGTCTTCCTGGGAATTCAATCCACTTAATTTCTCTAGTCTGTTGGCATACAGTTGTTTGTAGCATTCCCTTACAATTCTTTTTATTTCCCTAAGGTTGGTGGTGGTGTGCCCTTTTTCATTTGCATTTTCTTTCTTTTTCTCTTGGTCAGCCTAGCTGAAGTTTTGTCAGTTTTACTGATCTTTTCAAAGAGCGATCTTCAGCTTTATTGATTTTCTCTATTGTGTTCTATTCTCTATGTTATTTTTTCTACGTTTACTCTTCATTTTTCCTACAGCTCATATCTTTTTTGTTTCTTTAGTCCTCAATTACTGCTGCTTTCATGTTAAATAGATATTTTCTAGTGTACTGTTTTTATTCCCTTCTTGTTTCTTTTCCTATGTATTTTTCAGCTATTTTCTTAGTGATGGTCCTTGAGATTGCAATTAGCATCCTAACTTGAAACAATCTAGTTTGGATTAATACCAGCTTAATTTCAATAGTATACAGAAACACTACTCCAATATAGCTTTGTTTTTTCCATCTTCTTTTGTATTATTATTGTCATATAAATGACATCTTTATATTTTATAAGCTCATAAACACAATTGTATAATTGTTGCTTTATGCGGTTGTCATGTAAACCAGATAGGAAAAGTGTTACACACACCAAAAAACCCTATTTATACTGTTATTTATATTTACCTATGCTGCATTTACTAGTGCTCTTTCTCTCTCTCTCTGTTTTTTTTTTTTACTGAGGAGGATTTTCCCTGAGCTAACATCCATGCCAATCTTCCTGTATTTTTTTAGTATGCGTGGGCCACCAGCACAGCATGGCCACGAACAGAGCAGCGTAGGTCTGTACCCAGGAAGTGAATCCGGGCCACTGAAGTGGAGATGCTGAACTTAACCACTAGGCCATGGGTGCTGGCCCTCTTTCTCTCTTTTTTAAGTGGATGAATTCCTGAGAAAATAGGGGAAGCCCAGAAGTGAGGGACCAACAGAACAGCCAACTGCGCCTCCATCCACCATGACACTGCTGGAAGGTAGGAGTGGGAAGCCTTTAGCAGAGCTGTCCCAAGCGTGTGCTATGTCTGGCCTTTTCCTCCACATTCCTGGCACTCAGCATGGTCAAGTGCGAGATCTTTATCCATCTGTGTGGATTCAGTTACTGTCTCGTGTCCTTTCATGTAGCCTGAGGGACTGTCTTTAGTATGTCTGGTGGGGCAGCTCTACCTGTGGCAAATTCTCTCAGGTTTTGTTCATATTTGGTGGACTGTTTTCTCCATTTTTGAAGGATATTTTGCTGGAGGTACAATTCTGTCTCTTGTTCCAGCTCTTTGAATGTGTCGTCCCACTGACTACTGGCCTCCATAGTTTCTGATGCGAAATCACCTGTTAACTTCAGCAAGGATCACTTGTACAGGCTATGTCATTTTTCTCCTGCTGTTTTCAAGATTCTCACATCACCTTTGGCTTTAGACACTTTGGCTGTGATGCACTTCAGTGTGGATTCTTTGAGTTGATCCCACTTGGAGTTTGTTGAGTTTCTAGGATGTGCAGCTTAATCTTTTCCATCAAATTTGGAAAGTTTTTGGCCATTATTTCTTCAAATATCCTTTCTGCTTCTTTTTCTCTCTTTTCTCCTTGTGGGACTCCCATTATGCATATGCTTTTTAATTTTCATCTCTTTATTCCAATTTTTTAATGCAGGCATAAGTACTCCTGCTAGGTTATGGTAGTGACATTAAGAATTTTGATAAATATTGCTAAGTGCCTTCTCAAAAGTTTATGATAAGGTACCCTCACACCAATGATGTATGAGCAAGCCCATTTCTCCTAGGGTCCTTTATTGATTACACTGCAGGTGCTTTTTAAATATTGGATGAGGTGCTTACTTTCGGTTGGGCTGTGGTCCCTCAGACAGGCCTGATTGCCTCTCAGAATCTCCCATCAATGCTATTGTTATCCCTATGGGTCCTGGGACCACCCTCAGAGAACACTCAAGAAGTTGGAGAAATGACAGGCGTATTTCCCAGGCTTTCTTGTTCTGCTCTGTTTTGTGTCTCCCTAAAGAGAAGTCTCATCATTCTAAGCTACCTCGGTCTCAGACGCTAGGCTGAGCTGTGAGCCTTCTCGGAGCACTCACAGCCGTGAGGAGACTTATCCTGTAGACACTGTTCTTTAAACTGCTTTTTTCCACTCAACCCCCTAGTGTGACTATTTCCTAGTGTCTTTTACAATACAATTTGTAATGGTTGCATAGTCATTCATAACTGCAAAAAGGAACACTCATTTTGCTTATTTTGTTAGTTTCTGATTTTCCTTATTATAAATAACACTGTGATGATTATTAATAAGCCCAGGAGGGCAGGAGCCCCATCTAGTTTATTCTTTGTTGTGTTGCAGCATCCAGCACAGAGTCTACCTCATAAAAGGCACCAATAAGTGTGTATAGAATGAATAAGTGGTTGAATAACAAGCCTTTATGTATTTAAAACCCTTATTTACAAATTCCATTATTTCCTTCAAAAAATACCCAGAGGAGAAACTGATGGGTAGTAGATGTGTATGTGTGTGTGTGTGTATACATACATACATACATATATATATATATATATTTTTTTTTTTGGTGAGGAAGATTGTCCCTGAGCTAACGTCTGTTGCCAATCTTCCTCTATTTTGTATGTGGGATGCCGCCACAGCATGGCTTGATGAGTAGTGTGTAGGTTCACACTCGGGATCCAAACCCACAAACCCTGGACCACAGAAGCAGAGCACGTGAACTCATTCACTACACTACCAGGCTGATCCTTGATATACGTATTTTTAAAACCGTGGGCCAATATTTTCAAACTGCCTGCTGAAAGATTTCTCCAATTTACACACCCGTGGGTGCGTATGGGAATGCCTATTTCTCCACCCTGGCCATCTACTGATGTGTTTGTGTTAACCCTGTGTGACTGGCCATTGAAGAACAGGCATTCCAGGGTGCACTTCTTGTAGGACAAGCAAGGCCGGCGTTTTAAGGTCTTTTGCCATTTTGCTCCTTTGACCAGCAGACTCATCGGTTTGGGGAGGAGGGCTGGTCCGTCTGAGTTCCGGGAGCCACAGCCTGGGGCTGTTCAGGGAATGGGAAGGCTGACCTGTGACTGTCAACACCCTCCTGCTTCTCAGACAGTCTCATGGGGCATCACCGTCACTGGTGAGAAGAAAGGCAGACAGAGGTCCGGCTGTACCTGCACCCTGACCCGGGCGATTCAGGGGTGTCTTGTGGATCTCAGGGACGTGGGGGCGGGCTCTCACCACTGCCTCCTCCACGGATGTGCACCTTCCTCTGAGCAGAGAGCCTCCAAGCTTTTTTGGTTTTGCACCCAAGTTGGCAAACAATTTTCAAGCATGTCTTTCCAATATATGTCTGTTAACTAATAAAGTCTATGCATGTACTATAACACTAATGTTTAAAATACATAGAAACCCGTCATGTGAAACTCAACATTTTAAAAGGTGAGATTACAAAGACATACACGACTGGCAGGTCCCACGTCCCTTCTTGCTCAGTGATACTGCCTTTCTGGCCCAACTCTGGCATCCAGTGCTGGAGGATGTTTGCGGGTAGTGGGCTGTCTCCTGTCTGAGCAGGCGGGTCGTTACACGTTTCTGAGGGAGCTGGGCTTCCTCCGCCACCGACCAGCGGGCTCTCTAAGCCAGCACTTCCTATGCGTGCCGCGGGAGGCCACCTTACACTGCTCTTCAGTGAACTGAACCCAGCAGCTCTGATCACACCTTACACCATGGCCAGGTCCGGGGAAGCAAGGGCCGGCTCTCCTCATTCTTGGCTGCCTCACAGTCAGCGATGAGTCCCCTTATTCAAACACCGCATACTCTGAGGAAAGTGAAGCGACAGCAGGGCCTGGTCAGGACAGACCTTGGCTGTTAGATTTTGCATCACAAAGATTCGATTGTAAAGTATTTACATGACATCACCCTGTGTAAATATGTAAGGTCTGTGTACAGAAAAAGATACACGCAAAATAATGTAACAATTTAACTGAAATATTGAAAGGAACACACACAAATAAAAATTAGGAGGGGAATTCTTTACAGTAAAATTTACTACCAAGTGCTTTCATGGAAATATCTTTCCCTAAAGAAAGAAGAAAAATGCTCCAATAGATTTTAGTTGAAAACTTAGGGGGAAAGAGAGGGTCAGGACCAGGCCTGCTGATGCCGCCCTGAGGGATCGGACTGGGTTCAAACTGGCTTTGGACCCACGTCTGCCACATCCCAGCAGTGCGACCTTCGATGTTGAGGGTTTGGGGCTATACAGAGGGGATAATCACCTCTTACCTTAGCAATAATGTGCAGCTTGAGCAGAGAAGGTGGCAGGTTGGTGTATGGCGGGCTCAGCGGCTGCTCCTCCTTGCCTTTGCAGGCCACGCGGCTCTCTCACGCCTGCTCACGCCCAGCTGCAGTCTGCTCTTTTGTCTTTCAGCATTAACGATGTGGAACACTTCTCCTAGAATTGTTTCAGCTGCCTAAAAATGTCTTAAATCTGAAGCTTCTCTTTAAAATGCCTGTGCTCTATTTGCTTGCTTCCAAGTGTGACGCAACCACTGGGCTTACTTCGAGGCGAGTCGGAGGACAGAGAGAGCCCCGGGTGCTTCTCTAACCGACTGGCGTCAGAATCATTCTTGGCATCCTAAGCTGATGTTTCTTCTCTTTTTAATTATAGGTAACTCCAGTGTTCTAGAAATTCACATGCACAGCAAAAGCACAGCCACTCGCACTGAAAACACCTGCGTCAGGAGAAAGCTTCTCCATCCGCCTCTTCGCTCAGCTTTCCTTTGGTCCTTGCTCAGTTCTGTAAACATGCTTCTATTCAGCTCCTTTTCGATTCTGCATATGTTCCTCTAAAAACATTTCCTATTTCGCCATTTTCGGTAGTCGACCTCTTGGAGAGCTCTGCAGGGGTCACGGCCGTGACCCGGGAAGAGGTGAGTTGGTCTGAATCCCGGGCTGGAGAGCGCTCGGAGAGTCCTGCCACGAAGGTCCCCCGCTTTCCTGGAAAACTCGCTGCGATGTGGAGAGGGTCAGGCCCCGTGTCCCCCTTCCCATCCTCTCTGCTCTGTGCGGGTGGGGAGTGGGCAGCCGGGTGGGTCACGCGCCCCAGGCGAGAGGTCATGGCTGTGGAGGCGAGGCCCCTGTGCTGGGCAGGCGAGGTCTCCCAGGTCCGGAAAGAGGCCTCCTCTGCCCCCAGGCCTGCAGGCTCCCTCGCTGGGGAAACCGCTTACACGCAGCGGAGGGGAGAGCAGGAGGGGGAGGGGTGTGGACCCGGTGACACGGCCCTGCACTCCCTCTGGGACTTGGTTTCCCCATCTCTCAAGGGGGAGCTGCCTGCTTCGCAGGGTCGTGAACATGCTGGCTCCGGGACAGCCTCAGAGGCTCGCGCTTGGTCTCTGCGGGTCCATCTGTGCCCGGATCTCCCTGGTTTTCCTAAAGTTAGTGTCCACCCATCAGTACATCTTGGATTCCCTTTCAGTACTTTGTCTTTTGATCTTTTGCCTTTGTTTTCAAAGCTTTTTATTCCAGTTGCTTCCCCAGTAGATGGTGGGTTCTGCTTCTTTCCTTCTAGGAACTGTCACCATGGTTGCTGACTGTTGCATTTACCTACCTTCAGCTGGAAGCCCCTTGAGGAAAACCACCACGGTGGGGGGAGGGCGTCAGGTGTCCCCTGGTGGCATGTCCAGGAAACCGTCCTGTTATTTTGTGTGTGTGTATCAAGCATTCTAAAAGAACTGAGAGGAACATTAACAATAAGTTCAGAGACACCTCCTCAATTTTCTGTTCCTTTTCGCCTCAACTCCATTCCCTCTCGAGAATCGTGGGAAAAGTCTGCAATCTGCTATCCCCAGACCTTCCATCGGTGAAGGGTCAGCCTTGGGAGGTTAGTAGTCTAACCAATTACCTTGACCCAACTGATGAAGAGTCACCACAGGTGGAATCCGTGGGGCAAAACCCTCTTCAACACAAACTCTGTAAACAGACAGCTCCCAGGCTTGGCTGACAGCTTGAGTGTTGCCCCATGCTGCTGCCATGATGGTAAGGTCAGTTTGAATAAAACCAAGTGGCCACTCCCTTCTAGTCCACATCCATGGCAGTTCAATGTCACAATAACTCCTGGATATTTATAACCCATTTTGCTTCACACAGAGGGTAGGCCATGTGTGCAGAAAGTTCGCTGCAATGGGATGCAGTGTGGAACAACCTGATATTTATCATCCCTGTCACCTTCCTGGAAGGTAGGCTGTATGGGCACAGAGGGGCCCATGTACAAAATGACAGATGAGGCCAGCCCCGGTGCACAATACTGCTGATTTAAGGCTTAATAACAGGAGGTTTATTTAAAGTATTCAAGATGTTTGAAAAATTAAGATTGTAACGGTTATATTAAAAAACAGTAAACCACGGGGCTGGCCTGGTGGCGTGGTGGTTGAGTTCGCACACTCTGCTTCAGCAGCCTGGGGTTTGCAGGTTCAGATCCCAGGTGTGGACCCATGACGCTCATCAAGCCATGCTGTGGTGCTGTCTCCCATATAAAACAGAGGAAGATGGGCCCAGGTGTCAGCTCGGCGACAATCTTCCTCATACACACACACAACATAACAGTAAACCAGAATTGATGGTCAAATACTGCTGTAGAGTTGATAACAGATGAGTCTTCTGAAGGGGTCGCAGTGCAGGCATCAATGTGGCGACTGACATGTTTTCGCTCCAGTACCACCATCACCCCCACAGTTTGATGACGTGGGCATGACTCTTATTACAAAGGCAAAGAAACTGATCTTTGCAAGATTGAAATTCAGACACTAGGACTCAGTGGCCCAGGCTCTCTGCTATCCTATACCAGTTTCTACTACAAAACTGTGAATTTTAAGCAAATTCATAGAGCTGAAAAAAAGTATTTTCACTAAAATTTTGTCCTCATTTGTTTGACCTTGCTGCTCTGGTTGCTGACTCTTGTGGGCTGAACTGTTCCCTCAAAAATTTGTTCAAGTCCTACCACCTGGTACCTGTGACCTGCTTTGGAAACAGGGCTTTTCAGATGTAACCAAGTAAAGAAGTCGTGCGGGATTCGGATGGACTCTAAAGCCAATGCCCAGTGTCCTCAGGAAGAGTGGGGGTTTGGAGACAGACACACAAGGAGAGCACGGCCCTGTGAAGACAGAGGCCGGGAGTGGGGTGACGTGGCCACAAATCAGGGAATGCCAAGGGCCCCAGAAGCTGGACGAGGCTGGAAGCATTCTTCCTCAGAACCTTCGGAGGGAGCGCGGCCCTGCTGACACGTTGATTTCAGGCCTCCGAGCTGTGAAAGCATACACTTCTGTTTTTCAAAAGCCGCCCCATTTGTAGCACTTTGCTATAGCAGCTCTAGGCACTGACATGCTGACTCCATGGGCTGGAGCCCAGCTGGACCTAAGATGCTGAGAGTGAGGCCTTGACCGCTGCTGCACCGCCGGGAACAGAGTAGGTGCCCCTGAGAGACGGCCACCAAGCCAACAGGGGACCTGGACAGACCGAGCGACTACTTTGGCATGGGTTCTAAGCCTATTCTGAAGGTCCAGTTTTGTAGCGAGATCATCGAGGATCTTAAAAAAATAACAATGAGATGCCACCTTAAATACTTTCAGGTACAAGGAGGGTACAAGGAAAAAGATCAGGTCTTTGAATTTGGTGCAGTGAACTTGTAGGTAACAGGGAGCTGCTGAGATGCGTGGCTGTAGAGACGGCAGGCAGGCAAAGGGTGGCAGAGCCATCATCTGGCGAGACAGGATGCTGAGCCTGGGGGTGGCAAGGGGGGCCGGCCTGCCGGGGAGACAGCCCTCAGGCAGCCTGCCCAGCAGTGTGGCTGTGCTTTAGAGACACCGGGGCTCACCTTAGAAGAGGAAAGATAGCTTCAGGGAGAAACAACAAGACCCTGCTACCCATTAAGATCTTAAAGTGCAGACAAATAAACCAAAGGATGGCGAAGAATGAACTTCCTTCACTGTGTCCCCAGGTCGGAGGCAGGCCCCACAGCAGGCAGCCCTGCTGCAGAGACGTCCGGAGAAGGCCGGGTAGAGAGAAGCCATGGCCTCTTCCCTGGGGTGCACACCGCCAGGGCCAGTCCTTGAAGACACTGGACACCACAGCCACCTGAGACTCTATGAGCAGTGACTGAACAGATCTGAAAATACGGGCACCGACAGGCAGGGAGGTTAGGGACCCTGTCAGTTAGAAACGTGCTGGGGAAGAGTGAGAAAGTGTCACAGCAAACGTTTAGTGAATGCTGTCTGTAAGCCAGGCGCTGCTCCGAGCCCTGAGCCCGTGGGAACCACCTTCCTCCCAACACCCAGCTGCAGGGTCATGGTAAGATGCCCACTGTGCAGATGTGGAAAATGAGGCACAGCTATGCTTGTTCATTGGCCAAGGTCATACCGCCAGGAAAGGACACAGCCAGGAGCTAAATCCGGTGCTTTGACTCCAAGCCTGTTTCCTTAATTCTTACACTATTGTATGTCACTCAATAACCCACGTCCCAGCGTTCAGTGAGGTGTTCCATCCGTCACCTGCTCTGGTGCCTGCAGCAACCCTGTGAGGGGACATCACTGTCGACCCCGTTCGCAGAGGAGGAAACCAAAGGAGTTGTAGTGACTTGCCCGGGATCACATGATTAGGGACTAGCAGAGTGGGATTTGAGGCCAAGGCTTGCAATTGCAAAATCCCAGCTCCCTCTGCGCCCCCGTGGCTGCTGAGTGGGGCGCTGGCCAGTGTGGAGGTAGGACTTTTGAATACGCTGGGCCTGAAGTCACAGCGAAGCATAAGCAGGCAGCAGCACAGGAGGAGGAGGCCAGCTCTCTGAGAAGCTGGGGCCGCCTAGGGGAGCCCAGAGCAGAGTGGAGGCAGTGGGAGCCCAGAAGCAGCTCCGAGACATCCTCCCAGTGGGCTCGGAGAGCAGGGCGCAGGTGTTGGGGGAAAACAGAACGAAAGGAAGGGGAAGACGGCTGAACCAAACCAGTCCAAACCAGTTGGGGAGAGTTCAATTGGTAACAGAACTTAGCAACCATGAAGGGACTGGTGATTTATTCACCTTTTGTTTGGTGGAAGCTGGTAACACAGCTGCAGGCAGAGGGCCAGGGGTGGGGACCCAGAGGCAGCAGGCCTGCATCGCTCTTAATATCTTGAAGTTTTAGAGAACAGGGATTGGACTTGTTTGAAGGCAAAAAGGAGAAGCTGCTGGTGGAACAAGTTGGGTGCGAGCCTTTTCAGGACCGGGGAGGGGACAGAATGCCCAGGCCCAGGCGGGGTGGCGCTGGGGGAGCAGGAAGGGCCACCTCTTCATCTTAGAAAGGAGAAGAAAGGGGCAGCCAGAGAACAGGCTTCCCTCCGGGCAGTGCTTAGCAAGGTCAGTGCCGATTCATCTGCGGACGGCGAGTGTGGGGAGACCTCTGTCTTTCAAACACACGTCCATCCGTTCGGATCACATTTGTTGTTTGGCAAATACGATAGCAAGTTAGCCATCAACGAACGAACTACATACGCCGACCTCACAGGACGTTTATGTTCTGTCCACATTACTTCCTAAACACAAACAACAGAAATCATACTGTTCATTAGGACTCTGGCTCTCAAGCAAGAAAGGGACATTTATTACCAGCTCACACTGGTGTCTCATAGGCCCTGGGCACCCTGGTGCAGCCAGGAAAGCTCAGGACAGGAGAGCCATCGGGAAGCTTGGCCACCCTGCCCCAGGCTGCTCCGCCTTCTCCATCCGCAGCATGCAGGATGGCCCCACACGGGCATGACTTTCTGTCTCCTTTCTTCAGGGGACCATCCCAGGCTGAGTGTCTCAGGACTGTTTTTCTTCTGCAGGGGACAAAAAAAGCAGCTCAAACAGGCTTAAGCTAATTAGGGAATTTAACGGCTCAAATAACTAAAAATTCCCGGCCAGCTGGATCCAGGTGGTCACAAGGCAGCAGAGGAGGCAGGCCCGCATTGGCTCCAACTCTGCTGGCTCAGCCCCCTCGGGACCAGACGACCAACAGGAACTTCAGCTTCCGTCCTTCCCCCGCACTGTGGTTCTGATTGTCCCAACAGGTCTCAGGATGGGCTGCAGGTAAGCCCGGCTTTGGGTTATGCCCACTTCTGAACCACCCATGGCCAGGCCTGGGACGTGTGCCTGGTCCTGGAGCCCAGGCCAAGGTCCACCACCACAGACACATGACAGTAAGAGCAAAGGGACGTGAAGTTCACTGTTCATTGGGCACGGTTTTAAGCACTTTAGATAACTTAACTCATTTTAATCTCAGCTTAGTAGCTTCTCTGTTCACTAATTTAGTCGGCGCATTGCCCCCTTTTGATGGATGGGGAAATTGAGGCCCCGGTGGACGCCCTCACCAAGGCCTCAGAGCTGATAAATTGCAGAACTGGGATCTGATCTCGACTTTCAGGCCCAGAAGCTGGGCTCTGGCCATTACAGGAGGGGACAGCACCAGCAAAATTGGACGCAGATGCTGGGCTGACAGAGATGACAGATGTCCCATGGCCACTCTGAGTTACCGCCCTGCAGGGAGGATTTGCCCAGCCCAGGAGGGTCACGCTGTGCAGAGGTGGCCGCCTTTACAGTGAGCTCGTACGTGGGCTAGTTCCAGAACACAGGAGGGACGAGGCAGGGTGTCCTTCCACCATTCTTCTCTGGGGAGGGTCCTGACTGGGGAAAGGCAGTTCTGGTCACGGGGATAGAAGTAAAAAGCTATTGACCAGCAGCCCCTGTGTGTGCTCACGTACACTCCCCCTAAATTCTGCTCCGCACAGGGGCTGAGTGGCTGTGAGGTGTCTGTGGTCTGAAGGCACACAGGGAACCCACTAGGTGGGAGGAGATGCCCAACACTGTCCCTTTTTGGTGTCAGGGTCCAGGAGAGGACCAGGGAAAGAAGCCCGGTCCCCCTCTAAGGAGCAGCACACACTTTACAGACTGTTATACTGCGACTGAGCTGTCCTCTGGAGTCACAGGTAACGCGGAAGGTGAGTCTGCCTTTTGCACCTCTCCAGCGAGCCTGCCGGGAGGACGCCATCCTCACTCTTGCAATCACAGTGGGATAGAGGTGGTCAGGAGCCTTGGGTGGGTGCTGACCCTGGGGGCCGCGGGCAGGGCGGGCAGGGCTCCACAAAAAGATTTGCTGAGAAGCCACACTAGGCACCTGTAGGAAAACACCTACTAATGCCTGAATTTCCATCTTTCACACCTGTGTTCTGTCAGCTTCTGCAGAGTTATACTGCAGTGACACCCCCAAATCTCAACGGTGACCTCCATGAAGGCTTGTTTCACATTTTCACAGGCGAGCTGTGGCTCTGCTCCACCTGGGACCTGGGGTTAGGTAGTGCCCCAGTGTGGACACCCAGTTCCTGGGCAGAGGGAAGAGGAGCATCGGCCAGCTGTGCAAGGCCCCTCCCACTCCTGCTCCCAGGTGGCAGGTGTCATCTCCACCCAATTCCATTATGGCCAAGCCTGACCTCTACCGGCAGGGAGACATTCCCTACTCAGGGAGGACCCCATCGAAAGGCCTGGAGCAGGTGGACTGGACATTTAAAATAATATAATCTACCACACACCCAACTTTTTTTGAGGATTAAAAATTTATTTTCAACATTCACAGGGAACCACTGGCTGTTTTGGTTGTTTTGATAAAAACAGAGCTACACTCATGTCTACGCTGCTATACAAGTTGCACATGTTCCTAAACATCCTTTTTGGTACTTCCTGAGCCAACTGTACATCTAACTGTGCCAATTAGAAAATATGGGTAACACTAAATGAGGCTCTTGTCTATTGCCATTGAGAAAAAGTAATGGCAACTTTCTAGATAAACTGTCAGTAAACACAAGGAGGCAAACGTCCTGTTAGGAGAGAGCTGGAGAGGCTGTGAAGGCCCCGTTCTGTAAAGTCCTGTATAGGATTTCAGCAGAAACACCGGTGAACAGGGAGAAGGGCCGAATCTCTGAGCCAGGCCTCACGCAGGAGGAGCCTGGGTCTAGGGAGGTTTAGGAATTACTCAACGTCATTCCAGGTAAAGTGTCAGGGGCAGAATTTAAATTTTCACACTTTCTTGGGATCCAAAGCATTTACTTTTTCTTGTGCCCAGTGCTGGCTCCCCAAAAGAAAGGGACTAAGTGAGAGAAAGAGAAGAAAAGGAGAAGAGAGATTAAAAAAAGGAAAGCAAAGTTGAGAGAAACAGCAGGGGGCAGAGGAGGTAAGAGACAAGGAGATAGGAGGGAAAAACGGAGAGGGAGAGAAGGCCAACAAAGGAAAAATAATATTGAAGGAGAACAAAGCTGGGGGACTGACACTATTCAACTTCAAAACTTACTATAAAGCTACTTGATTCACTGTAACTAAGACAGTGTGGTATTAATGAAAGAGTAGACAAACGGATCAATGGGGCAGAATAGAGAGCCCAGAAACAGACCCACAAAAACACAGCCAACTGATCTTCGACAAAGGAGGAAGCGAATACAATGGAGCAAAGAGTCTTTTGAACAAATGGTGATGGAACAACTGGACAGCCACATGCGAAAAATGAATGTAGACACAGACCTTAAACCCTTCACAAAAATTAACTCAAAATGGATCACAGACCTGAATTAAAATCCAAAACTAGAAAAGTCCTGGAAGATAACATAGGAATAAATCTAGACGGACTTAGCTCTGATGACTTTTTAGATGTGACGCCAAAGGCAGGGTGCATGAAAAAAAGAATTGATAAGCTGGACGTCATTAAAATTAAAAATTTCTGCTCTGCAAAAGACACTGTGAAGAGAATAAAAAAACAAGCCATAGACTGAGAGAAAATATTTGCAAAAGACACATCTGATAAAGGATTATTATCCAAAATATACAAAGAACTCTTAAATTCAACAATAAGAAAACAATCAAATTTAAAAATGGTCCAAACAACAGGTACATGAAAAGATGCTCAACATCACTAGTCATCAGGGAAATGCAAATCAGAACCACAATGAGATGTCACCTCACACCTGTTAAAGAATGACTATTGTCAAAAAGACAAGAGGTAACAAGTGCAGGTGAGGATGTGGAGAAAAGGGAACCCTTGTGCCCTGTTGGTGGGAATGTAAATTGGTGCGGCCACTATGGAAAACAGTATGGAGTTTCCTCAAAAAATTAAAAATAGAATTGTCATATGATCCAGCAAGCCCACTTCCGGGTATATATCTCAAGGAAATGAAATCACTATCTCAAAGAGTTATCTACACCCCAATGTTCATTGCAGCATTATTCACAATAGCCATTGTGAATTCCATTGACTGATGAATGGATGAAGAAAACGGATGAAGAACACACAAGACGCAATATTATTCAGCCATAAAAAGAAGGAAATTCTGCCCTTTGCAACCACATGGATGACCTACAGGGCATTATGCTAAGTCAGAAATAAGTCAGACAGAAAAAGACAAATATTGTCTGATCTCATATGGGGAATCTAAAAAGAAAAACAAAACTGAACTCATAGAAACCGAACAGACTGGTGATTCCCAGAGGTGGGGGGGTGGGGGTGGGGGAACGGGTGCAGGTGGTCAAAGGTGCAAGCCTCCAGTTATAAGGTAAGTTCTGGGGATGTGATTGATGTACAGCCTGGTGACTGTAGCCAACGATACTGTATTGTATATTTGAAATTTGCTAAGAGAGTAGATCTTAAAAGTTGTTATCACGAGGAAAAAAGACTGCAACTATGTGAAGTGATGGATGTTAATTTCTTGTGGGAAACATTTTGCCATAAATATATACCTATTTTGAATCATTATGTCGTATACCTTAAACTAATACAATGTTACATGTCAATTATATCTCAATAAAACTGGGGAAAAACAGATGCTCCACATCACATGTCATTAGGAGACTACAAATTGCAACAACAGCCCTACTAGGATGGCCAAAATCCAAACACAGACAACACCAAACGCTGGTGAGGATGTGGAGCAACAGGAACTCTCATCCGTTGTTGGCAGGAATGCAAATGGTACAGCCACTTTGGAAGACAGTTTGGCGGTATCTTAAAGAACTAAACACACTCTTACCATATGATCCAGCAGTTGTGCTCCTTGGTATTTACCCAAAGGATCTGAAGACTTATGTCACTCAAAAGCCTGCACAGGGGTGTGTGTAGGAGCTTTATTCATAATTGCCAAACTTGGAAGCAACCAAGATGTCCTTTAGTAGGTAAATGGATAAACCACTACAATCCACACAATGGAATATTATTCAGCACTAAAAAGAAATGAGCTATCAAGACACAAAAAGATGTGGAGGAACCTTAAACGCATATTACTAAGCGAAAGAAGCCAGTCTGAAAAGGCTACATACTTTATGACTCCAACTGTATGACATTCTGGAAAAGGGAAAACTATGGAGACAGTGAAAGCTTGCTGGTTCCTAGAGGTTATGGAGGAGGGAGGGACCAGCACATAGAGCACAGAGGATCTTCAGGGCAGTGAAACTACTCTGTATGACACTGTGATGGTGCATACTTGTCTAATATCCTTGTTCCAGCCCGGAGAACGTACAGCACCAGGAGTGAAGCCTCGGTAAGCTAGGTCTTTGGGTGGCAACGACGAGTCAGTGTAGGTTCAGTGATTGTAACAAGTGCACCATCTGGTGGGGGATGTTGAGAGGGGGTGCTGTAGTGCGTATGGGAGAGGGCGGGGGCATATGGGAACTCTCTGTACCTTTTCCCCAGTTTTACTTAAAACTGCTCTCAAAAATAAATTCTATTACATAAAAATTTAAAAATAAATAAAAATAAACTGAGCACAGCGAAAAAGACAAGATCGGTAAAAGACCTTCACTAGTGACCTTCAAAGTTCACTTCAAAGAATCTTTCGAGCGACGGGGCCTTCTGGAAGGCTGAGGAAATCTGGCAGGTGGGCACCCTCCTCGGTGGGAGGCTCGGCCTGGCGGGCCCCCGGGCGGGGCGCGAGGACCAGGGGCGGCATGGAGGAGGCGGCGCCGCCCGCGCCGAGACCCCGGCGCTGAGCGAGGCCGCGCGGAGCAGGGAGGGGCCGCCGCGAGGGCGCCTGGCGGAGGAGGAGCGGCCCGGGCGGCGCGCGCGGCCCGGCCTCGGCGTCCGCAGCTTTCCGGCCCGCGGGGTCCCGGGCAGGCGCCCAGCCCTGCGCGCGGCGGGCGACGGGCCTCGGTGGGCGGTCGGGGGCTGAGCTCGCTTTACCGGCCGCGCCCCGCGCCTGGCGGAGACGCTCTTTGTTGGGACCGCGCCGCACTCGTGGGCGCAAGGACGGGGGACCCGGCTCTGGAGCGAGCTGTCTCCACCCGAAGTGCCCTCCCTTAAGCCTACAGCCCAGCCCGCGCGCGCCGAAAAGCACCAAAGAACGCGCGCGCAGAACGCGGCCGGCGCCAGGCCGGGTCCCCGCTTCCCTGCGCCCCGCGCCCGCGGAGCCCCTGTCCCCGGCGGGAGCGCGTCCCGGGGCGGCCCCCTCCCCTCGCCCCCCGCCCCTCGCCCCTCGCCCCTGCTCCTGCTGCCCGTCTCTTCCTCTTCCTCCTCCCCCTGCTTCTCCCCTTCCCCCGCTCCTCCCCTTCCTCCTCCCTCGCTCCTCCCCTTTCTCTTCTCCCACTCCAGTCTCCCCCGCTCCTCCTCCCTCCCTCCTCCCTCCTCCCTCCCCCCTCCTCCCTCCCCCTCCCTCCCCTGCTCCTCTTCTTCTTCCCCCCCTCCGCCTCCCCTCCTCCTCCTCCTCCTCCGCCGCTCCTCCTCTTCCTCTTCCTCCTCCTCTCCCTCTTCCTCCTCCGTCCGCCCCGCCTCCCCGCTCAGGCCCTCCAGGTGGCCGGGCCCCCAGCCGCCGCCTGCCGCCCCCGGGGCTTCTCCGAGCCGTGCGCAGCGGCCGGGCCGCGCCGCCGGCCCGGCCGTGGGGAGGCGGAGGGCACCTGGGGTGGGGGCCCTGTGGACCCCCCGCATCTCTGCTGCCCGCCGTCCCCGAGCTCGTCCGCGGGCGGCACTGCGCACCGTGCGCCCTGGAGGGGCGGCGGGCAGGTCCGGGGCCCGGCTCGGCGGCGGCGGCCGCACACGTCCCGCCGGTGTCCAGAGGCGGGCGGACCGTTGACACGCGGGCAGGTTCGCGCGCACTGTTGTCCCTACCGAACGCACCGATTTAGGGGCGGAGGGAAGCCCGAAACCAGACGAGAAGCACCCTGCGGGCTGCCGCTGCGTGGACGCGCCTCCTCCGGGCTGGCTCCGGGCCTCCGGGCGGTAGCGGCGAGCGCGTCCGGCGGGCTGCTAGCGGGGTCCCGGCCCGGAGACGCCCCTCGGCGCGAGTTCAGAGCCAGATCGCCCTTCCGGAGGACTCGGCGGTCAGCCACGCGAAGGGAACCGGACAAAGGCCCCCCACCTCTTTCCTCCTTTGAACTTGTAAAACGACCTTAAAAAGGATTTGGAGCCGCTTAGCGCGTTTTCTGGCCAGAGCGTCAGGAGGGTTCTTTCGCCCACAGGTCCGAGGAGGCGGAGAGCGGGGCGCGGGCCACATGGCCCTGGTGCCCTACGAGGAGGCCGCGGCAGTGGGGCTGCAGAAGTTCCACAAGCCCGTCGCCACCTTCTCCTTCGCAGACCGCACGATCCGGATCCGGCAGGACTGGAGGCAGCTGGGCGTCGCGGCGGTGGTGTGGGACGCGGTGAGTAGCCCGGGGCCGCGGACAAGGTCTGCAATGATAGTAAGACGGGCCTTTATTTATTTATTTTTTAAATAACGGCTTTCTTGAGATATAATTCGTAGACCATACATTTCACCTATTTAACGTGTACAACTCAGTGATTTCTTTTAAAAGAATATTCAGAGTGGTACAACCGTCATCACGCTCGATTTTAAAACATTCATGTCCCCACCCCCTCCAAAAAAACTTCTACCCGTTAGAACCACCCCCCACCCCCCATTGCACTTTAAGGGTGAGTAACGGAAAGACAGGGAAGTTGAATGACTTGCCAGTAATTTACCCAGCGGTACAGTAGGACTGGGGCGGGGGTGGGGGTGGGGGGGAAGCATCAGCCCCTAACAGGTTTGGACGCTCATTAATTTTTAAGTTAATTTTTAAAAATATTGCACGAAGACTATTGTAAAGTGACAAAGCCCAAAATGAAGATCATGTATTTTCTTTGTTTCCCAATTCTGATGGTCACAGAATTATCCTATAACTGCTTTTTACATCCTCTTCCCGCCTGCCCCGTGACTTGCCCTCAGCATCCAGCACCACACTTGGGACTCAGTGGGAGCTCAGTTAATGTTGGATAAATGACTGGCATGGATCCACTTTACAGCCTTAACGTTGTGTTCGCGATGTTAGAAAAACATTTAGGAATAAAAACCCTCATACGTTCTAACCCAGTAATACCGCGTCTAGGAATCTAGTCCAAGATAACTACATGAAAAGTATTCCTGGGACGAGTAATAAAGATAGATACTAGTGAGAAATGGGTGGGCCTGCCCAGTGCTCACCAAGAGGAGGAATTGTAATTATACAAATAGCACGTGACCATGAAAACCAAATTGCAGCAAATAGTTGTTAACAATATACAATGCTTTTATAGAGTCGTATGCAGATGCTAGCTCAAACATCAAGTATCCAGAACTTTGGCCTGAACTCACCTTTTGATGCCCAATAATATACGGTGAGGGCCTTGTGTGACGTGACTGTCAGGGATGCAGCTGGGGCCCGCGGTGCTGCTCTGCATTTTCCCTCTGGGAGGTCGTGGCCTCACTGGCCTGAGCTGGGTTGGGAACTAGATGTTCCCTTAAACTCACAGAGGCTGTTCAAGTCAGCTCTGCCTCAGTAGTTTTGTAAGCCCCAAGCGTAAAAACGCTGTGACACAGTATGGGACCCATCTTGGTGGGCAGTGTCGCTGACCGCTGCCGTCCCCATCAGGGACCACCGTGGGGCCTGGGCAGCTGCACTGGGGGACGGGTTTGTGCTTGCTCCAGGGGTCACCTCCCAGCTCTCGGAGTTCCCTTGTGCTCCGGTGACCTGGAACTGAGCCTTGTGGTGGGAGGGTGTGGGGTGTCTTCCCGCCAGAGCGTAGCCTGCTGGAAGCCCTTCAGTGCCTACAGCGCTTGCTGACCTTCATCTTGCCGCTGTGTTTTGACCCAGGCTGTCGTGCTTGCCGCGTATCTGGAGATGGGAGCCGTGGAGCTCAGGGGCCGCGCTGCCGTGGAGCTGGGTGCTGGCACGGGGCTGGTGGGCATAGTGGCCGCCCTGCTGGGTGAGTGTGCGTGCCGGCTCACTCCTGGGTGAGTGGGGCTCATCGAGAGGGGCATGGGCTGTGTTCATGAGCAAACTCCGTGCTGCTTTCCCCCTCTCTGAATTGTTTTCCTTTCCCCTGCACTTATGAGGTACGGGCCAGTTGCGAGTGCTCTCAGCTCCAGGAGGGCTAATTTCTGTCTCTCTCTCATCCTGTTACTCCCACTTCCCCTGAGGCTTTGCTTTGCCTCCTTCAATTCTGTGATGCTGATAATATGATCTTAAGGCGACCTTGGGTTCAAGGAGAATTCTCTTATTCAGGCTGTCCTGTGCACACTGAGACTTTCCTGACAGGTGGGCAGAGCGGAGTCTCTCCTTCCCTGTGGAGGGAGCTGCTGCTGTTTCTCATCCCGGGAGGTCGGCCCTGGTGTGAGTTGTATTGACATCTCAGATTAAACAATTTACACTCTGAACTGGTATCAGGGTTTGTCATTTTTGTTTGGTATACAGACCTTAATTTAGGCCTAGAGCGTTTTTAAGCCTCATTTTCATTTTAATATTCGTTGTAGACTCCTTTCTACAACTTCTGACTCGTATAGTTCAAACTATCCAATGATAGGCTAGCCCAGCTTCTAAGAGAGAATATACGTAATATTCATCACTTCGGTACTGTCACCTGGGGCTCTTGTTATAGTGCAGTTTCTGCTTCTGAGGGGCTGGATTGGGCCTGGGAGCCTGCATTTCTTTTATTCATTTAATTTTTTTAGTGCAGTACCATCGGTTTATAACATATACATTTCAGGTGTACATCGTTCGATTTCTGTATAGATTACATCACGACCACCACTCAAAGACTGATTATAATCCATCACCACACACAGGTGCCTAATTACTCCTTTTGCCCTCCTCCCTCCCCCCTTTCCCCTCTGGTAACCGCCAATCCAATCTCTGTGTGTGTATGTGTTGTTGTTTTTATCTTCTACTTATGAGTGAGATCATATGGTATTTGACTTTCTCCCTCTGACTTATTTCACTTAGCATAATACCCTCAAGGACCATCCATGTTGTCACGAATGGGCGGATTCCATCATTTCTCATGGCTGAGTAGTATACCATTGTGTATATATACCACATCTTCTTTATCCATTCGTCCCTTGATGGGCACCTACGTTGCTTTCAAGTCTCGGCTGCTGTGAATAGTGGAGAGCCTGTGTTTCTGACAAGCTCCCAGGTGACGACGCTGACCCTGCTGTACTCAGGCTGCACTTGGGTGGGAGGGATCTGGGATGGCCATGTCGTGTCCAGGTGCTCAAGGACCCACTGGAGCCCCTCTTTGTCCTGTCCTTTTTCTGGTAGCTTATTTCTCTTTCTGTATTCTCTTCTCTGTTTTGACGTCGCCTTCCAGGATGTGATGGGGTGTGGGCAGGGGTGGTGGCCCGAGCATGTGAGACTGATTTGGGTGCCCACTGTCTGATGCCACAGCGCCTCAGTCGCTGAGGGGCCCTGCTGCCACAAGCTGTGTTCTCCGCGGGTTAGCCTTATATATATAGCCAGGTATGTTAGGTGTTACTTGTAATTTTCACTTTTCCAGTGAAACTGGGGTTCCAGGAGATTAAGCCGCTTTCTGAGGCCTCATCAGGAGCCCTGAGACTCACACCAGGCGTATCAGACTCCGCAGCCCAGGTTGTTTCCTCTCCCTGACACTAACTCCCTCTCTGTTGCCGTGAGAGGGGTTCGCTGAGGGAGACGCAGTCCTTCTGTTTGCTCCTGAGAACAGCGGCTTCCTGCAGGACTGGCCGCTGCAGAGCCTGTGGTGCGGCCAAGTGCGTAGGGTTAGAGTGTCACACTCTTCTACCTCCTACCAGCTGTGTGACGGGGGCAAGGTGCTCAAGAGCCAAACGTCAATTTCCCTTTAAGACGGGGATAATAGTTGTCTTCACCCCTCAGTGAGGATCAGATGAGATTGGGGTAGAAATCCGGGCTCCTTGACTGGCACACAGTAGGCGCTCACTAAGTGCTGATTGCCTCTCTCAGGCTTTCTGCTTCTGATCTAGAAATCTGGACCTGTGGGGTTGGGATCAAAGACAGCCACAGAGCGAGGGACAAGTTGATTGTTGCCACAAAAGACGAGTGGCTTTGGGAGTGGCCAGAACAGCCCATGGTGTTCCCGGCCCAGCCTCGCTGTCACCCCTGAGCCTTCCTGCCCCTTTTGTTTCCCCGCAGCCCTGTGCCTCTCACCTCTGCCCCTGTCTCACGTGTTTTGTGCTCTGTCTCCAGGCCCCTGAGGCTCTGCGGAGAGAGACCGGCTCATCCTGTGGGTGCCTGGCTCTCCTGCAGCCCCGGGTTCACGCAGACACTTGACTGGTTCTGGAGTCAGAGACAAACGAACTAGAAAATCATGGAAATTAATGTTCCTGTCATAAACGTGGTTAACTCTATTATAAATATTGCCCTAAAAGCAGGAAAGACTCCAGCAGAAAATCTGATTATTCATGACTCTGCTTATAATTACCATTAGCATTTTGGTGAATGTCCTTCCCTTCTTTTTTCTCCATCCATTTTTTATTTGAGGAAGACACATCCATATGCCCATCTTCCTCTATTTTATATGTGGGACACCTGCCACAGCATGGCAAGCAGTGCATAGGTCCACACCCAGGGTCCAAACTTGTGAACTGCAGGCCACTGAAGCGAAACGTATGAACTTAGCTGCTGCGCCACCGGGCCGGCCCCTCCATCTGCATTTTTAATCGTGGTTGTATTTGTGGTTATATACACATGTATATACTTACGTACACACACATGATGCTTCATTTAACATGAGGTCTTGTGCGCTTCTCTGCGCTACTATGCGATTTTCATACTCATTGTTTTAGTGGCGACGAAGTATTAGGCTGGACAAGTTTTGATGTTGAAACCTGAGGCTGAGAAAAAGTTCATCCTTTAGCATGGAGACAGTGAGAACTAAAATAGGCATGATTTTGAAACGTCAGAAAGAGACTAGTTGTTCCCCTTTTCAGCGTGTTTTCACTTTTGTAATCTCAGTCATTTACTCCTGAATTCTAGGGGCACCCCCACATGCCTGGCCTGGTTTTAAGTGCTGCACGCGGAGCAGTGAGGGGTCAGGCAGGTCGCTGTGCTCAGGAAGCTTCCGTTCTGATTCTACTTGGGGAGAGGGAGGGAAAGACAAATTATAGTAAAAAGCCAAAAAAAAAAAGAAAAAATGGTGAGCGCTATGCAGAATGTTAATATCTGATGGAGATTTTCCTGTTAAAAGAAAAAGCAGCTGCTAAGGCCAGAGCAGCCCCTGCATCCTGGTGCTGGGTCTTTCCAGTCTCCCGTTCCTCCAGGGGCCCCGCGTGGTGGGTCTGCTCAGGGGCTCTCTCCAGGGGTGAACTGAAGGCTGATGGAGGTGGAGGAACTTGCCCAAGGTCACAAAGCCAGTGGATTGAGGAGTTAGAATTTAGTCCAGTTCTGACTCTCAAACACTGGTCCTCAGTCTGAAGCTCCCCCCTCTCCAGGTAGCCTTTGTACTCCTTGGAAGCTGTTCTGGGAAAAAACCATCCCACCTCCAAGGTGGGGCTCTGTGAGTGGGAGTCGGGTCGGCGAGTCTGGACTTTGAAAGCTTTCCCAGCTGACATAATGCCCGACCCAGCCTGGGGACTCTCTTAGAATATAAGCCTCAGGACGACACACACTGTCTCTCCGTTCTCTATACTTCTGGTGCAAGTCTCCCCTGAACTTTCGACTTGTGTGTTTAACTGAATGCTCGATGTCTGTCCCTGGCTGTGTCTCAGCTCCTCACAGTCCGTGTTTACACTCGAACTCAGCTTCCCTTCGCAGACTCGTCCTCTTGTTTGTTCTGGGTTAGCATCACTGTCCACGTAGTCACTCAGGCCAACTCCTTGATCCCCGCTCCCCCCAACTCCCCGCCCTGAAGTCTTGCTGATTTTGCTTTTAACTGTTTCTTGATTCCATTTCTCCCGAGTCCCACTGCCTGGCTGGAGCTCTCATCATACCTGCATTTGCACCTGACCTTCGTGCCTCTGATTCTCACACCCACTTTCCCAGTAGCTGTCAGAGTGTCCCATCTAAAATGCAGAACTGATGGGGTGACCATACTTAAACATTCCTGTACCCCCCCGCCTGCAGGCTGAACCCAGGCTCCTTGGGAAGGCTCTGTAATCTCATTTTTCCCGACTCCCCAGCCTCACTCTTGTTCAGCACCATGGCACGGTTTGAAGCTCCGGGGACACACACACTGTGTCTGGCCTGTCCCTTTGCCTTGAGCGCCCTCTCTTCACCCCTTCCCTCTGGTTAATGGGGTGTCCTTTAAGTGTAAGCTCAGATTTCCCTTCCTTCAAAAGCTTTCTTTGGGCTCTGCTCCTCTCTGAGCATCTCTTCTTCATGACCCCAGAATTTCCTGGGCCAGCGTGTGTCCCCCTCGCTTCCTTCCCACGTTGCATCACAATTATGTGTATGTGTCTCTCCCTCAGGAGACTCTGAGTTCTAGAGGGCAAGGGTTGTCTTGCTCATCTCTGCATCTCTAGCACATAGTATGTGCTCACATGTTTGAATTATCCCTCCTTCCCCAGCGTAAGTCACAGGCGTCACTGATCACTGTCTTTCTCACCATCTTCACTTCCTGTCAACACCCTGCCCTTCCTGGTTTCATCTTCTTTGTTAGGCCAACCAAGGCGCAGTGCAGCTCTCCACTTGTCCCCGGCCTGCGCCCCTGCAGCTGAATGTGGCTGCAGGATCATCCTGCTGCTGGGTCTCACTAGAAATTCCTGATCAGGAGCCTCAGGGGGCTCCTAAAGCTGCGGAGCAGTCGCTCGACTTTCTCTCCTGCTCTTTCCTCTCGAGTCTGCCAGTCCTTCTTCCTCCATTCTCACTCTTAGCTGAACACATTTCTTCTTACTTCACTGAGAAAGTTGCAGCCTCTGCACGCTCCCCCCACTGCCTCTCCGCGACCTGCGTCGTGTCTGGACCGAGACTCTCTGCCTTTGCTCCCGATGCCCTAACACACAGACGACGTCGGTCCTGCCCGGCCAGCGCTCTCTCCCCTATTCGAGCACGTGGCTCCAGTGACTCTGTCCTGCACCATCGTGTTCTCCCTTTCTACCCAATCGTTCCCGTCAGCATACGGACTTGGTGTTATTTCTCTCATCTGAAAAAAAAAAAAAAAGAAAACTTCATAAGTGGCTGATTCGAGGTCTGTGGCAGGAAATGTATAAGATGACCCTGGATACCTTGTCATCCCAGATAGCAAGGAAGCTGTCAAGGATGACTGGGTTTGTGTCAAAAGTCCACTGGCAAAAGATAGGACAGTTCGAACATCAATAATGATAATGGCAATGGATTTAACATGTTTAATCCACGAGTTCATGATACAACAACAAAAGAAACCCCCTTAGTCATCTTTGTAGGATGCTTAGAAACCATCTCTTTGAAAGTCGATTTCCAAAAGCGGAGGGAGAAGCAAAGCTTATCTTGCCTTTCCAGTCAGACAGTTCCTATAGAAAATGAGTAAACGAACAGTCATTGAAAGAAACTTCCCTTTCTAGAAGTTTCTCAACAAATAAATGCAGAAGGAGTCTGATGAATGAAGGATCTGGGCATTGAGTAATTCATGGCTGCTCACATCACAGAAATATGCCTCTTGGTGAAAAACACACCACCAACCTCTGAAATCGGCTGGCTGGAAAAATTAAACTCAGATCAAACAAATTTACAGGAGATACAGAGGACAAAAGACATGCTAAATTATGCAGATGCTACTGTGGGAAACTACAGGACAAATGATCTGTTTCTTCCCTAAATTGCAGCAAAAAGAGAGGCAACTAATGATTAAAAGAAACCCAAGACATCCTCTGTACCCCTCCCCTAAAAACCAAGCCCTCAGCAAAGCTGTCTCTTCAGAGGTGACCTGTAGGACTCGGGACCTGTGAGGGAGTGATTCCCACGAGAGTCGGGAGACGGGCACTGTGGGCAAGTGGTGTGGGGAGGTGGCTGTGGCCGTGTCGCGGGGTGGTTACGGCAAGGTGCAAGCCGCCAGCCTCCTCCAGCTGCATTGGGGTGCTAGCCTCTCCATGCTAGGAATTCTGGTAAAACCCAGGTCAGAGCGCTGGCCCCAGCTCACTGGGAGAAAGCCACAGCCTTTCAGACAGGGTGGGGAGCCCCGCAGTCTGCCTCTGTCCTTCCCTTGCTTCTCTGGCCGCATCTTCGCCCCCTCTGCTCACTCCACCCCCTCCAGCCTCCTCCCACCTGCCCTTCAGGCCTTTGCACTGCTCGGCTGTCTCCAGGAATGTGCTCCCCTCGATGCACTGGGGTGTCCCCTCACTTCTTTCAGGCCTGTACCCAAGTGCCCCTTCTTGGCGAGGACTTCCCTTTCTGCCCACCTCCCTCACTCATGACATTCCACGTCTCTCTTTCCTGCTAACAGGCTGGATGTTCTATTTTTAAAACACTCTATTGCCTCTCTCCTCACTTGAGTGTCAGCTCTGTGAGGGTAGGGGTTTAGTCCCACGGCTGATGGTAGCCACTTAGATATTTGTAGAATTGATGGATGTTACAGGGGAATGGTCAACTGACGTTAAGATCCTGTTAAGACTCCTGGAACACCCAGCAGGTTAGAAGTAGCGTCAGAAACCCCTGAGACAGGCATTGGAGAGGGGCTCCATCTAAGGGCTGTTAAAATGAACACTGAGGCGACATGCTAAAGACTAGATTACTCTAGTGTTGCCAGCAGAGTGCTGTGTAGACTGTGAAGAAATCTAGAGATAAAGTTCTAAGTCAAACCGAGAAAAGGCTGTGATTTCCCTTATCAGGACAGATGAAGTGTCAGGAACTCTGCTCATCAGCAGCACGAGCAGGGAATGGTCAGTGGTCAGCGCGTGCTTGTGAAATCTAACAGCTGGAGCATTTTCACCAGCATCGAACTCAGGACTGTCAGTGGTGAGTTGAATTACACCCTGCCCCAATCCTACCAGTCAGGATAAGAAACATTAAGTATAAGCTGAAGTGGTGCTCACTCGGCTGGTCTGGAGTCCTGAGGGATCACCCATAAAGATGACACACTGAAGAGAGGTGCAAATGGAAATAATTTCATGAAAGAATGAAACATTATTTTAAAATTCAGAATTTACAGGGCCAAAACTAAACAGGATGGCATGCATTATATTGTGACTACAATGTCGATGAGGTGTTTCAGGGCTGACCTCATGTGATTGCTTCACCGTAAGGGTAACTACAGTTCAGTCTTCTCAGCCATATTGGTTTAAAAACTTGGGTCTCTTAGTTCGTGGAAACAACCCACAAAAACAGATTAATAAAATATTGCCTCGTTAGTTTTATATGCCGCACATAGAAACTTAGCACTTAGAGAACATGATCTCACGTTTTAACCTACAGTATTTTAGTACAATCTAGTAATTTCTAAGTTTACCATTTTTCAATATTTGTACTTATTACATAGATACATATAAGTTGGCTGCTTCATAACAGCATAAGGAGAGGTGGACAGGGATTTCTTGGTGGCCAATTAAATCTCTTCCTTGATTCTTTTTAAAGCTTTAATCCCGGAAAGTAGCCTTCCCTGTTCTTGGTATCCTGTCATCTTCACAGTCATTTCCTCCCAGATGTTTCACTCTTGGCTTCCTCTTCACCCTGAGGCCTATTGACCTGAAGATCGTGACCTAATGATGAGTGAAGTACAGTGGTAGACACCTGTGGGGGTGGGCCAGCCCTGCCTGCAGATGTTCAGAAGCATCAGCTAGCTTGTTGTCACTTGGGGACTCCATATTTTATAGGCACAGCTTCAGCAAACAGCAGGTGTGTCATGGACGCAAACCAAAGCCTCACTTTCACCGTCAGGTAGTACGGGAGCCACTGGTCATCGTTCTGATCTACGCTGCCGTCCGTGGAGGGCAGGATCTTTGCATATCGGGTGGACTATTTAGAGACCCCCACCCCCCTGTAACTTGACCCTACCGTGACTCATACTGATGTGCACCCTACTTTCTCTCTGCCCACTTTCCAGGTGCTCACGTGACTATCACCGATCGAAAAGTAGCGTTAGACTTTCTTAAGTCAAACGTTCAAGCCAACTTACCTCCCCATATCCAACCCAAAGCTGTTGTTAAGGAGCTGACCTGGGGACAAAATTTGGGGAGTTTTTCATCTGGAGAATTTGACCTGATACTTGGAGCTGATATCATATATTTAGAAGAAACATTCACAGATCTTCTTCAGACACTGGAACACCTCTGTAGCAACCACTCCGTGATTCTTTTAGCCTGCCGAATTCGCTATGAACGGGATAGCAACTTCTTAGCGATGCTGGAGAGGCAATTTACTGTGAGTAAGGTTCACTATGATCCTGAAAAAGATGTGTATATTTACAAAGCACAGAAGAGAAGCCAGAGGGAGGACTTATAGTTGGCTGTGGTTGATAAGAATGTTGTCATTGGGTGTGTCAGTGAAGGTCTTAAGGGGGAATCTAACTGTATTATTGAAATGGCTTGTGTGAGAAGCTTGCCCAAAGGTTCTCAAGGGACGAGCACAGGAGTGGTTTGACACAGGGCAGCACTTTGTTCCATTGCTCTGACTCTTTAGTTATATTCTACTCACTCTGACGTTCAGTTAACATGGCAGGAAAGTGCGGACTTTGGTTCCTCTTGATTCTGTACCCCATTCTGCTCCCTCCTGTGAACAGTTTCCACTGGTGGTATGATGAAGGACTGGTGTCCAGGAGTCTTCAAGTCAGTGACCTTGTCTCGGTGGGGCTAAATCACGCAAATTGTCTTAAGCATTCTGAGATACGTGTTTAGCCCAGTTTTCTAACTCTGAATATACGGTAAGGTTTAACCTCCATTCCCTGAGCCGTTAATGCTCTAGAAGTCTTCCGTCTACCCCATTTACGTCTGATACTTTTGGTTTTTTGAGATCCAGTTGTGAGTTTTCTGAGGTCTCATATTATGCTTTTTGGCTTAAGTTCTCATTTAGGTATATAAACAATAGGTAAAGATAAAGTTTTAGTTCCTTTTTGAAAGCACCTAAGGTCTCGGACCTCCAGGTCCTGTGTTTAAGTTATCTTCTTCAAATGGGAAGCTGTAGTCTTTCCCTGCAGCTTTACCCTTTCTCCAATGGTTTCTCACCAGCTCCATCCCTGGTCTGTAATTGTTGTTCAATGTCTGTGGTCCCCAGAGACTGTGGGCTTCTCCAGGGCCAGGGATGTTCCTGCCTCCTTCCTTGTTGCCTCTCCAGTAACTACCACTGTCACAACCAAACATGTGTTGAATGCAAAAGACACTTTCCACTTAGAGGGTATTGATCTTTGGGTAAGTGATTGAATGTTGTTTTATGATTATCTTTGACATAGGCTTTATGAATGAAGTCACACACTTGAACAGCCCTCCCCTTTTTTAACGATGTAAAAGCTTAAACAATAGCTTAAACAAATTTAGACAAGAATATTATAACCCAGTATGGTATTTGGTACTAGATATAGATTTTCTTTGTAAAACCTTAGAAACAAGACCTCCGCCTCCCTCTTAACCTTTTAATGAATATCTTGGATGTGAAAATAGCAATACACTGTTTTCTACATATATTTTAAATAGAGATTTTTACTTTAATAAAGGTGAATTAAAAGTTCAGAGCATCCTGTGATGTACCAGTTCAACATAATTCTGATAAATGCACATGAAATAGAAATATCCATAACTTATCAAATCCATGAAATGCCAGTACTGCGCCAACAGTGTGGAAGGTCTTTCCAAACGAATAAAATAAAAGCCCTGCAGTGCCCTCGACACCGTGATGAAAGCCCACTCCCAGGTCGCAGGTTATCAAAAATGAGCACATTAACTGGAGTCCGGCTCTTACTTTAGCATCCCTAGCTTTGGAGATGGGGATTAGATGGTTTTGGCCGGGGATGCCCGGATGTGCTGCCAAGTGAAGCAGGCAGTGACTGGGTTACTTTACATTGTCATGAAACATTAAGGATCAGATAAGGGTGAAGGTAATTTTTTTTCTCCTCCTACAAATAGATGAAAAGGCAAGAAAAACTCAGTAGGAACAGAATGGTTGTCTAAGTGAAAATCGTGATCTTTTTTGGCTCTGGGTTTAGTGTTGTCACAGGTCAGGTTCTCTGGGGAATGAGGCTCAGTGATGGAGGTGAGGTGCAGAAAGTTTAGAAAGACCAAGATCTCTGAGGAAGGAAAAGTTGCAGGGCTGGGAAAGAGGAAGAAACTGGGCTGGGATGCAGTCAGGAAAGAATTGTGCTGGGCCGGCCCTGCGGCTGGGCCATGCTGAGGCGAGGGGGTAGGACCTTCTCTGTGTAGACTAGTCATTGGATCCAAGGGGCATAACCCTGGGGTGAAGACAGGACCTGGAGAGAGACTCCGCTGAGAGCCATCAGCCACCAGCACTCCCAGAGGCTGGGGCAGTGAGTACCTCAGGGGTGTATGCTGGGAAAGAATGCATCTGGGTAGGATGCCACAGCGTCCAGCGGAAAGGTCAACAAAGATGTGACATTTCTCACTTAGTTAAAAGGATTAATGTATGCCGTGAACGTGCACCTTAAGTCCTCAAGTGAAGGACAGAAGCTAGTCCAACCTGCTTACTAAGCCTTGACCCTCACCTTGCTCCACTCCTTTGAACTGCCAGACAGTTAAGTGATGCACTGGGCATCAACTGTCCCTAATTAAAGTCAAGGACTGCCACCAAGGTGCTAGGTTAGGATACAGGTATGACTCCAGGTTCTTAGGATGACCACCACCAAGTACGCTGTGGCTTTCTAGTAGATTACCTCTTACGGGTCTATCTTGCTGCAGTTCATGATAGAAATATCCGAAGCCCGGGCACCATATTCAAATAGTTTCTAGCGGAACACTTATTGCTTCATACAAAAGGATCAGAATTTTAGTCAATCAGAATACTTTATCTAAATTAACTGAACACTAGATTGAAAACGCTTTCAAGGCACAATAACAACATCGTCTGGAATGTTTTCTCTTGCCAAATATAAATTACGCTCCTGGAAGACAAGGACTATACTTCATATTTTATATTTCAAGTGTTAACACAGTGCCTCTTCATAAAGGGAGCTCAATAAATATTTACTCATGAAAAATACAGATTTCTTTACAGATGAGTTACCTTATTAAACTGCTTACTAAATTGTCTAATTTATGCACTTTATTTCTCCTTGTCCAAGTTAAGGGACAAATAAATTCTCAGGTATATCAAAATGTAAAGCAGACTCTCAATAACAAAATTATCATGAACTTATGTGCAGGTTCACCTCCAACATAATTCCATTTAATCTCTCTGCTTTTAGTTCATAGTAGTTGAAAGAAGCATTTTCTGTCAACTTTTAAATCAAGATAACAAAAATAAAATTCTAAAGCACTTTTGGAAATCACTGTCATGTATCAGTCTTGGTGGGAGGCCCTCGATCCAGGGCCTGACATAATCGTTGGTGAAACGTGATTTATCTTAGTTTCACAGAAACAGACACAGTTCCTCTGTTCTCAGAACTCCACCTGGACAGTGTCGCGGTCCTGCAGCGAGGAGGCAGCGCTGCGTGAGCAGAGGCTGTTCTGGGAAACTGACGGGACTGCAGGAGGCCAGGGCAGTTGACAATCCTCAGCTCCTGTTTCGTCACTTTAAAAACTGAGGATTTGTTAGCTTGGAGCTTTCTTCCCACTCTTAAATCATGTTGTGCTTTTCTTTCTACAAGCAGGGAAGGGTTAAAATTTAACACAGAGAAGATGGCCTTCTGGGAATTGAGCTTCCTGGCTGAGAACGGTTTCTGAGGGGGAACGGGAAAGCAGCGCAGCAGAGCCGAGGGGAGGCCTGCCTGGTGTAAGGCTGGTTCTGCCACTTCTGATTTTTCTTCCTAAAACAACACACACATAGACTGTGAAGTTTGACATTAAAAATACTAACCGACGTGATATTTTTATTAATTTAGCAGATTCTTAATGCTGCTTAGGAAACAGTTACCTCTAAATATGAAGAAAACCATACTTAATTTCCACTTCTCGGTGTCTATCCTGGAGATACACTAGCTTGTGTGTGTCCACACTATCTTGTGTCTATCTCTAACAGTCAAAAGTTTCAAACAGCTTGAATGTCCATAAAGGGTACAGGTTAAATCAGCCGTGATGCATCCAGACGCTGGGACACGCACGCCTGTGGGAAGGACTGACGCGGGTGTACGTGGACTGAAGAACTACTGCCAACACACGTTCAGTGGAAAAAAGCACCGTTCATGTAAAAAAGGGGGAGGGAGGCGAATGTACGTTACACTTGTGTGTCTATGCACAAATTGTCGCTAAAAGGATACCTGAGAAACCGCTTCTTACTGCTCGCCCATCTATAGTTTAGTTTTTTCCAAATATACATGTTACTTAAAAAAAGTAAGTTAAAAATTAGTAAGGGTGAGAACATTATCAAGAAAGCGAAAAGAAAACAGAATGGGAGAAAATATTTGCAAATCATATTATCTGGTAAGGGTCTAGTATCCAGAATATCTAAGGAACCCAGAAAACTCAACAACAAAAAACAACTCCACTGAAAAATGAACAAAGAACTTGAACAGGCATTTCTCCAAAGAAGATATACAAACAGCCCACAAACACATGAAAAGAGGCTAGACATCATTAGCCAATAAGGAATTGCAAATCAAAACCACAATGAGATACCACTTCACACCCATTAGGATGGCTATAATTAAAAAGCAAAATCACAAGTGTCAACCAGGATATGGAGAAATTAGAGCCCTCATACATCACTGGTGGGAAGGTAAAATGCAGCAGCTGATAAGTCTGACAGTTCCTCAAGAAGTTAACATTGGATCACCATGTGACCCAGCATTCCACTCCTAGGGAGACATCCGAAAGAACGGAAAACAGGGACTGAGACAAATACTTGTACATGGATGTTCATAGCAGCACTATTCACAGCAGCCAAAAAGTGGAAATAATCCAAATGTCCATCAGTGGGTGAACAGACAAGCTGTGGCCTATGTAGTTACACTGGAATATTAGTCATAAAAAGCAATGAATTACTGACGAATGTTGCAATGTGGAAGAACCTCAAAAACATTATGCTAAGTGAAAGAAGCCAGTCACAAAAGGTCATGTCGTGAGTCTATTTAATTTTTTAAAAAATTGGCACCTGAGCTAACATCTGTTGCCAATCTTTTTTTTTCTTTTCCTCTTCTTCCCCAAAGCCCCGTAGTACGTAGTTGTATATTCTAGTTGTGAGTGCCTCTGGTTGTGCTATGTGGGACGCTGCCTCAGTATGGCCTGATGAGTGGTGCCATGTCCATGCCCAGGATCCAAACCAGCGAAACCCTAGGCTGCCAAAGCAGAGCCTGCGAATTTAACCACTCAGCCATGGGGCCGGCCCAAGTCTATTTATATGAAATATCTGGAATAGGTAAATCTGTAGAAACAGAAAGCAGACTGGTGGTTGCCAGGGGCTGGAGGGAGGGGCAATGGAGAGTCACTCTGTCATGGGTACAGGGTCTTACTTGGTAGTGATGGAAGTGTTTTGGAACTAGATAGAGGCGGTGATGGCACAACACTGTGAATGCGCTAAATGCCGCTCAGTTCATTTAAAAATGGTCAGTTTTGTTATGTGGTTGTACTTCAGCTGAAAAACAAAAAAAAATAGCATTCAAACTGGAAATTGTTTCCATTTCACTTGCTAGGCCCTCATGAGAATTCCAAGCCCCAGTCTGGTCAAGGTACTTAAGAAAGATGTGGAGATTAAGTGCACAATGGGAGAAAGGGGAACACTGACTGAGGCGGGGCCTTTCTGGGCTTTTGCCTTAAGCAGTGTCCTGGATAGTGGCCTCATCCACAAGATGGAAAACCAGCTGAAGAACAGGTTTAGAGGAGAAATGAGAAGTTGTTTTGGACCTGTGTTCCATGGTGAGTCTGGAGCTCAGGGATGAAACTGTATAAACGTGAGAATTACTGCCTTGGCTGTGTGTCAGTGCGAGGACAGGGACTTTTCAGGCCAAGAAGTGTGTCCTCAGTATCTGTGAAATGATAAGCAACAGCAAATGTGGCTGAAGAGAAGGCAGGCATGCTGTGCTTTTTGAGGTCCAAGCACCTGAACACGGCTTGCAAGTAGGGTGACTCTAGGGCCTGGTTTGCTCAGCACAGTCCTTGTTTGCGCCTACTGTCCCCATGTAATTTATGTCAGCCTTTCACTCTCAGCACTGTCTCAGTTTGTACAATAAATTACGTGGTCACTCTTTGTAGAAGAAAAGAAAGGAAATTCAAGTAACTCCTTCAATACAACGACAAGTCTAACAAGCTTAACAAACACATCATGGCAATTTTAAAGAAGTACTTTAGAATAAATGTGACTGCTTATCTTCAGCAGTTGACACAACAGTATAGGAGAGTCTCTCATTCCTATGCTTTCATTAAAGAGCAGATTAACCACATCCCCTCCCCTTTCCTTCCCTTTTATGATATGCTCATAGAACTTCAGAATTACACGGGGACCTGAAAAGTTATCTATTCTTGTTCTTCCAATGCAAATGGCATTTTATGACATCGAGACAGCCGGTCATGTCTCCCATGGGTTGTCTCAATAGGGCAGTAACATCTCCAAATCTTCAAATGGGCATTGTTCAGCCTTACTGCAGAAAGAAATCTTGTGCTAAAAATTGGGAATATAGTAAAATCAAGTAACTGAAGGTATATTCTTGTTGCTTGAATTAGTTTTCCATTGCTATGCAACACAAGCTTGTGATATAGTCTAACATAACTTTTGCTCATTTAACAAACCAAGAAAATATAGCTTAACGCTATTACCAAAAATCAAAATATAGAGATCCCATCCCCAAAAAAGAGACTTACAGAGATTTAAAAAGCATGTTTATGTGACTGCACATAAATGTTTGTGTAAAAAGGGCATTATGACAGTTGGTACCACAAAGATTACAGTAAGAAAAAGCACTTTATGACAATATTTCACAAATTCACAAGGATCACTTTAATGTACAAAGCAATTGCTACCATTGTGAACACAAAGCAGCTAATATGTACATAGTGTTAATAAAATGCATTATAACCCGGTACATTTTTTTCTCTTTACACAGATAAAGCACAAAAGATTTAGGTAAAAAAATTAAAACAGGGATGTTTCTAGAATGTAGGGAATTTCCCTCATTATAATTATTTATTTAGTATTCAACTCTAATAGCAACATCAGAGTTAAAAAATCAATACCCTGTTTGTGCTGATAGTTTTGGGGGGAGGTATTCTTTACCCCAATCCTCAAGGAAAAAACAAAACAAAAAAACCCAGCTTTCTTTCTAGAAACTTCCCTGATTATTTTGTTTCTAAAAAGTTTCAAGTGATACATCTAGGTTAGAAATAATTCCTTTTTTAGGTGAGGATGACAACTGACGTGGACAAATCAGTCGGGGACAACTTTACATGGAAAACTGCTAACTAGCACTCTTCTTTGCCATCCCTAATCTATACTCACAGAAAAATGCTGACAAATTACTTCCCACTTGTTATATAAATAATTTTATTACATACACAACTTGGAGTGGCACCTGGATAAAAATACGTCTATAAAGCATTTACCAATTCAATTTTAAAAACATAAGAAAATAAAACCTCCCAAACACAACAGCAGGCCCTCCTACTTGGCCAGCTAACAGGAGACCTCCATCCACCGGGGTGCTCTTCCTCCCTACCGGTTCTAAACCATTTCAGATTTACTCTCACATCTCTGAGAAGCTCCTCAGACAGAAGCTTGGAAATGCTGTATTTCTATAGGCAAGTATTAATGCCTGTATAAAGTAGGTAAAATTTGAATTTCCTACTGTTCGACCCTTTTCAAAGACACTTCCTGAAGGTCGTTCATTTTCCTTTTACTTGCTGGTGAGATTAATTCAAATGTATCACGTTATACCCAGCCAGGACCTGCACCCACAGAACCAGAATGCAGACAGGTCAATGTTTTCTCTCTGTGCTAAACAACTCTTCCTGTTAATAATATCGACATGCTTCACAGGCTTTTTTTTTTTTATTTTTATTTTTTTAAAAAATAAATTTCAAGCTAAAACACCTGAAATATAATCCCTCCATTCAAATGGTATCTGGTCCCTCTTAAAGTCTGTCTGCCCCCTGAGGACACATACAAAGGCTTAAGCTACATTCACTAATCACAAGAACTTATCATAAGCAGATGAGACAGATGGAACTTCAGCACCCTGTTTGATTTATTTGAAATTCTTCCATACTGACTCGGCTTCATGATATGTCCACCCCCTCAGGGATTAGTGCCTCTCCCAGCCATTGATTCTAGAGTCAAGGAAACCAGTTCCTAATACATACAGCGACTGTGCAGTCAACTCAAAAGTCAACATGTCAACTTAAAAGGATTCAAGATGTATGTGAGCCACCCGACAAAAAGCTCTAGTTGTGCTTTGTACAACTCCGTGAGCAAATTATCCCACGACTCTTCACCTACAGGCTTACTAAGCACACTTCTCTTCCCCTTCCTCACCGGGAATCAGTTAGATTTAGGCATTATTTCTTTGATGTTAACAAAGCCAATTTACAGTGAAAAGAATTTAGTCAAATGATTATATGTGGTCTCCATGATGACCAGAATTCACTGCCCTGAAAAATCTTTTACTGTTCTGGACAAATTCATGGATATCTTGGCATCCTATAGACAGTATTAATGTTGGGGTGAGGATAGTGTCTCATTTAAAATCGGAAATAAATATTTACTCACTTGAGTTGCTTTTCCTGCTCTCTTTATCCATGATGAAAAAGATAGGGTTCGAACCCATCTTTTAATCAGCTGGGCTAGTCAAATCTAATTTCCTGATATTTTTCTTTTACAGCTATTTATAAGGCTAGCCTTTAGGTGCTAAAATATTTTAATCAATGAATAGCTTCCATTAAAAAGTCACATGATTTGAAGAGAGGAGAAAGACATGAAAAGTCAGTTGACAATTAATTGATGAGGGAATTTCTCAAGTGGCTAATACCCACACTGGGTCATTTTTAAAAGTGCAAGTTACACCAAACATTTACAAAGAATATAATGTAAATATAATCCAAGTAAATATACAACTTTTGTATTAGGTCAATGGCAAACAAGATACCAACAGTTTTCAGGGCTACAAAAGAAACAAAGTCTCTTGAAAATAACTGAAAAGGTGTATAACCACTGTTTCTAAAACTCATTTTAATTCAAAATCTTAACTTTAAGATATTAGTCTTATTTAATCCTGCAAAACGAAGCAGCCTTTTTGATCGTCAAAATAAAGAGACCAATATATGCTAACAGCTGACTGTAGTTGATCACAGAATGAAAAACATTAAAAATGAAAAGAAACAATCTAGATTGAAGTCACTTCAAGTAAGTAAAAGCATCCTGGTTCAAACACACTTGTTTCTTCCTAAGCCTTTGTATGATTCCACATGTCGCCCAAACAGTCAGTGATATAGGGATTAGGCCTGAGAGACACAGATGGACTTCAGCCAGGTGGACAAACTGCCGACTGCTATGGTGCTTTCAGATACTAGCACTCCTGCTGACACCATCAAAACACATTTTCTGACAAAAATCCCTGCTCAAATGAAAACATCAAAATTCCTCCCCCAAGATGATTTTTGAAAAATCAGTGGTACCTTTTAGAAGGTATCTTCAAAATTCTCTTACCACTGTTATAGCTGCCAGAGACAAAGCATAAAAACCAAATACTTTTGGGGGGGTAGTTTTCAAGTGACTAGTAACATTTAAAAGTATCAAGCCAAAGGAAAAAAACAATGAAAAGAAATAAAATACTTGGAAGAAAATTAGAAGATAAAAATCAATCATGAGTGCTGTAGTAATGCAGTCCAAGAAACTACCAAAAGGGATGCACTAGAACACGCAAAAATGTAAAATTTCATCTGACCTCAATATACTATAATACTCAGCATTCCTGACTTAAAAGCTCTCAGAGCTTCAGATTATATACTGTATGTATATATATATATGTACACATATATTATACAAATGCCATTTCCCCCCCAAGAATATCTAAATGAACAGAGCACCTATGACAATGTTACGGTTGCCAATACGGTACTTGAGTTTGAAAAAGAATGAACTTAAAATTACATCTGGTATCAATTTTTTAATAACGTGAACACATTGGATCTAGCCCTTTCTAAACCACTTTTCAGTTAAACACTATCAAAGCTTGAAAACTTATAAGAGCAATATATCAAAAATAAACCCCTCCCACTTCGTTTTTATTAGAGTTCATCTGTCCTATAGATAAAAGTGCCACATGGCCCTATATTTGCAAAGTGAGCGATACCAAACTTGCTATTTCTAAGCAAATCAGTAGCATTATGTACAGATTCCTATGATGACATTTTCATTCCCTTTTGGCCAATAAGGAGAGAAAAAACATTTATAACATGGCCACATATGTTCTTGGCTACAAGATTTTTTAAAAAAATTGTCATTTTCTTAATAAAGGTTCTCAAAGTTGCATGCTTAAAAACAAACACCTTTCTCCAATTCTCATTAAAAAAAAAATGTCTGCACAGAAGGGGCTTAATTTCTATCTGTATAAACTGAAATCTTCAAGTCTCTCCAAGGGTCTAAAACAGTTTTAGCAAGAGAATATGCTTCTTACCTCATCATTAAGTAGCTGACTTCAAACCAGTGCAATCATCCTCAGGTACAAAAGACCTGGTCTTAGTTAACTTAAAAATCCAACCAGCTAATATGGATGTGATTGCCTTATCAGGGACTAAAGAGGACCACCAACTTCCTAATTGAATAAGAATGCCCCAACTTTTGAAGAACGTTCAACTTCAGAGGAGAGAACACAACTTACTAAATACTAGGCAATTTTCATTTATAAAGCGTATGACATTCAAAATGTTAAATTTTGACAATTTGACTCATTAAGAAAGAATTCTAATTTGTGAGCATATTTGTGATTTTGCTTGGTTTCTGTCAAACCAGTTTTGGAAAATGAGATACCTATGTTGGTATACAAATAATTTTTATGCTGTAACTTTCCCCATTAGCTCAGCAGATAACACCAAACTTTATAGTCCTTTGAAAGCCTTCTTGAGAATCTGGTGAACTGTCCACATATAAGACTACATCACCCAATTCTTAGAATGATGCTCCTTCATAAACTCTGTTCATCCTTGAAAAAAGACAATGGCTTGTTACAAACAAAAATAAACCATGTACAAATATTAATTAAACATCTTACTTTTCAAAATGAACCCAATAATTAATACCTATATTTGCATATTTTGTTAACACAATTAACAAACTTAACTTTTTCAAATAAACCATGACCAAATATAAAACATTAATTTTCTAGACTCTCTTTTAAAAGGAATAACCTTCTCAAATGAGAAATTATATCCAACATTATGTCAGTCTCTTATTTTATAAATCCACCTTAGTCTTATTTTTCTTTTAAAGGGTAACTTTTACATTTACCAGGTTTAGTGAATAAATGAGTAGTTAACATTAAAAGGAGTACTGGAAACAATGTATGATAATACGAATACAGACTGTTCTGGTTGGAAGTTCAAACAGGTAGCTTATAGAATGACAAAGGCTATATAGCGTATTGGAAAGCTAAAGCATAATTATCCTTTTTAGAAGAAAAAAAATGTTTTGCAAGAATGACAATCCAAATATTGTAGTACAGCAGTCACTCAAATATGTCTGAAGAAAATTACTTTCCTTGTGCACATCTAATACTGTACTTTTTAGAACTAGATCCTTACAATTTCTTTCATTAAAAATTCACTAGAGATATTCTGTTAAAGTACGTTAATATGGAAAAGATTTAAAATTAGTATTTTTCTACAACACATAACATTTTATAAACAATATATCACTTTGCTTTATTTAGCCTCTTGAAGGCTTTCTGTTGGTGGTATAACCTAAGTGCAAATGGGAACAGTTTAATTCAAAATATCCTTTTAAGTAAATGAGTGACAATATAATTATTTTTGAAGGCGATGACAAAAACATTTATTTAAAAACCTTGTTATGTAACTCAAGGGGTTGGTTTACTAATGAGCATCTTTTTACTAAGAATTTAGTACTAACTAAAACAAGCTTTGTAATCTTATTTACTTTGATTTAATTTAAAATTCAAATACCATGCTCTTTCATTCGTTGGTTACTTCTTTTAATGTATTCAAAAATGTTGAACCCCTACAGAACTGAATTAAGAATCAACAACTGCCCTATGGAAGAGCTCTAGTTAATACAGAATGTTTTTAAGAACCAAGGACAAGTTTTCAGTACTGAAGAAGAGAATGTACATAGAAAACACTCCAAATTCATTCTTAATTTCTTCAACACCACACTATAATTCCTTTTTAGAGGGTACGTCTCAACAATTTTCCATAATTCACAATGAAAATGTGAAAACGTGTCAATTTGGCAATCAACACCTCTTCATTGCACCTTACTTACTTTATGCCTGCGGCCCACACACTACTTCAGCTCAAGAGGCTGGGGTAATTCTGTCCCTAAGGCAATCAAGGAGCTCAGCACAAACCTTGAAATCATTTAAAAAAAGATTTTCTCTTCCTCATTTCCCCCATCAATTTACAAGTAAGCAAATTATTACTTTTTGACGAGGGTAGGGGGTGAAAAGCAGAAGTCTCTTCATGATTCCTGGTGCTGAAAATTTCTCGAGGGGAGACGTGGAGGCAGGTGTTGGAACATTCACAGTTTAATGCAAAAGCACAAACGAATGAAATTCTGTAGTTGCTTTCAGGCAGTTTTGCGCATAGAAAAAAAGAAATGTTTAGAAAATAAAATGTTTATTTTGTCTCTCTGGTTGTGGCCAAGCCAGTTCTTTTTCCACCATAACAGGCGAAATTTAAATCCCAAATTAATCTGATTTGTGGCAGTAAAGGTCCTTAAGTGCTTTTAGCTCCTCAATCAGTGTCTTGTTTTGGTTTTCCAGAACTGCCACTCTGTTTTCTAAACATTTCACATATTCTTTCTTCTTTCTACGACATTCTCGTGCTGCTTCCCTACAAGCAAAAAAAGGACAGGAAAGATTATGCAGCACTTCTCTATCATTTATTTTGGGTTAGACACAGTACATTTTTTTTAGAGAATTAGCTCAAAGCAACAAACATTTTAATATAGACTGGGCATTTGAAAAAAAATATACAGAATGACTTGGAAAGTACCTTATATAAAATTTTAATATACCATAGAAGGTTGATTTAAAAAAAACAAACATGAAAACCCCTAACCAACCAAAAGGGCTGAACAAGCACTTAAAAATTACATCTATCACTGTTTATTAAAATGTTCAGCATCATACCTATAAAACTGGAACTTCTATCAATAACAGTAACCAAGAAAATAATAAGACAATTTCAGTGTGAAAAACATCTTTTAAATAGAAAAATCTCACAAACTCATCATTTCAGGGCATTAAAAAAAAATGTAACACAACAGTCTCTTCAGTAAGTGACATTGGGAAAACTGGATATCCACACGAAAAAGAATGAAGTTGAACCCTTACCTAACAATGTAAATAAAAATTAACTCAAAATGGATTAAAGACCTGTCAAATACTATAAAACTTCTAGAAGAAAACATAGAGGAAAAGCTTCAAGACACTGAATTTGGCAGTGATTTCTTGGTTATGCCACCAAAAGCACAGGCAATAAATAAATGGTACTACATCAAACTTAAAAAGTTCTGTACATCAAAGGACACAATCAACAGAGTGAAAATCAACCCCCTACGGAAAGGGAGAAAATATTTGCAAATCATACATCTGATGAGAGTTAATATGGAGAATATACAAAGAACTCCTGCAACTCAACAAGAAAATAACCTGATTAAAAAATGGTCAAGGACTTGAAAAGACATTGCGCCAAAGAAGATGTACAAATGACTAACAAGCTTATAAAAAAGATGCTCAATATCACTAATCATTAGAGAAATGCAAACCAAAACCAAAATGAGGTATCACCTCACACCCATTAGGATGGTTACTATTAAAAAAAAAAAAAATCCCAAAATTCCAAACAGCAAATAACAAATGTTGACAAGGATGTGAAGAAATCTGAACCCTTGTGCACTGTGGTGAGAATGTAAAATGGTGCAGCCACTATAGAAAACACTATGGTGATACCTCAAAAAATTAAAAATAGAATTACCATATGATCCAGCAATCCCACTTTTGGGTATATATCCAAAAGAATTTAGAGCAGGATCTCAAAGAGATGGAGCCAGACCTGGGGGTCTGGTGGTTAAGATCTGGCGCTCTCACTGCCGAGGCCCAGGTTTATCTATCTCCCCATCAGGGAACCACACCATCTGTCTGCTGGTTGTCATACTGTGGTGGCTTCGTGTTGCTATGATGTTGAAAGCTATGCCACCAGGATTTCAGATACCAACAAGTTTCAGTGGAGCTTCCAGACTAAAAAGAAAGGACCTGGCTACTCACTGGCCAGGAAAACCCTGTGAATAGCAGAGGGGCATTGTCTGACACAGCGCTGGAAGGTGAGATGATGCAAAAAGACCGGGCAGGGTTCTGTACACAGGACTGCTAGGAGATGGAATCGACTTAATGGCACTAACAACAACTTGAAGAAAGATTTGCATACCTGTCTTCACAACCGCATTATTCACAATAGCCAAGAGGTAGAAGTAACTCAAATGCCCATCAACAGATGAATAAATAATAAAAATGTGGTATATACATACAATGGAATAATATTAGCCATAAAAAGAAGGAAATCCTGTCACACCTACAACATAGATGAACCTTGAGGATATTATGCTAAGTAAAATAAGCCCGTCACAAGAGGACAGATACTGTATGATTTCACTTACATGAAGTATCTAAATTAGTCAAACTCATAGAAACAGAAAGTAGAATGGGGATTGCCAAGGACTGGGGGGAGGAGGAAATGAGGGGCATTGTTTACTTAACAGAGTTTCAATTTTGCAAGATGAAAAAGTTCTGGAGATCTGTTGTACAACAATGTGAATATACTTAGCGCTACTGAACTGTACACTTAATAAGGTTAAGATTGGAAATTTTATGTTTTCTACCACAATTAAAAATTAAAAAACTATTTTAAAAAAATCTAACATTAAAAATAAAAAAAATCTTTTGGTGAGCTACTAAGTCTAAACTAGTAAATGTTTTTTTAGTTCTATGCGAGTAAAAGCCACATCTTTCTTTAATACCCTCTGTCACTAGCACAGGGCCTGGCACAAGGTAAGTACTTACTGTTGAATGAACATAACAGTTGAAAGCAAAAAAGTTCCAAGTCTTTCTTTAGAAAATGAAAAAAAGCACCAGTTTACAACCCCTCACTTACAACAGTGGCAGTGTAGTACAGCAGTTGAGAGCAGTATCTTCAGTGTCAGATTCTTTCGTTTAAGTGCTGCTACGCCTTACCAAGTATGTGACCACATGCAAATTACTTCACCTCAGTTTCCTGACTGTAAAACAGGATCATGTGATCTACCTCAGAAGTTTTATGAGGATTAACGGAGCTGACAGATGAAAAACACATAAAATAGTGGGTGGCATTCTGTAAATGCTATATATGTGCTAGTTATTATTATTTCTCGATAACTCAAGTGGTGGTACATTATAATTCCATTAATGTCTTCATCCCCACATAGCCCATCAGTTCAGGAAAAAAGGAGCATTTCTTGGAATTAAGAAAATGGCACCTAATGTTGTATTATCCATGATAGAGAGACATGGACAATACACGATCCACTGTATCACACTCTACCACGGGAGAAAATTTTTTGGAAATGGTTTTAAAAATGGCCCAACATTCCAATGAACAGTGAAGACAAGCCAAGAAGCTCTATGAGGCACAGAGAGATCTAAATGATGACAGTGGGGATGATTCAGAAGTCAATCTGGATATTCTGCATGTGGTGAACTCCAACACTGTAGAAAGCAGGAAGGATGTATGTACACTTACAAATCTAATTTCAGCCAGGGCCGACTAATCTGTTTCCTCTGCGTTCTCCTCGCCGTCCCTTGAGAACTTACAGTCCACAGGTTCCTGTATGAGTGCTACGTCTACACCCGAGTTTCCAAAGTTAAACTAATATGATCCCATAGGTTAGGTCTCCCAGCTTTGTTCCACCAAAATCAGTAGACTATAGTGTTGTGAAAGATTAAAATATATGCTTCTCAAAGGAAGGGGAAAAAAAAAGAAATACTAAGCTAAGAAAATTAACTTATTTCTTTAATGCAAAACCTCATGGATCCTTTCAATATGCTAAGGTGAGCTGAGACTCTCTCCAAAGAGGAATTCTTTGTAGCATGTCCCAAGTGGAATTTGACTGTACAATACTTTTTTGGGGGAATAAATTTCAAGTAACACTGTCTTGCAGAATGATGCTCAAGTTAGGCACAGTTAGTTGTGTTGCTTCCAGCAGGTCCCTTCCCATTCAAGGACTGTTTCCTCATCTGTTTAAACAAAAAAACCCAACCAAAGAAACAAAAAGGACGAATCAAAATGTCCCAAACCAACATGGTTAGCTTTGTATTAAGGTTTATGCATAACCAGGAAATAAATGTGGCACGTCATTGAAAGCACCTGTTACAAGTGACAGGGCAGAGGGGTGGCAAGCAGTTTCACAGTAAAACAGGCATTACTATATTTTGGAGTAGAAAAAAAAATCCAAATAAACTTTAAATATAAAAAATTTAAAGAAATCTTTATTTTGGAGAATGCTTCTTAAAGCTTGTCAAAAATTTGTAAGTAATTTTAAGAACAGAAGAGAATGAAAGGACCCTCCCAGAGGATTAGTCTGAGGACATGGTGTAAAGATTAAATCGACCTCTGATGTCTTCAGCACAGAAATAGGATTTTATGATTCTAAGGATTGTTGTAGACAGATGGCCTATAAATTCTGAAATCAATTTGACAGACATTTTCAGGAAAAAGTTCTTTCACATGTTTCAACATCCTCCTCCTTCATTTACTGAACTAATTCTTTGCCTCAATTTGATACTTTTATTCTGTTTCACTTCTTTCCTTCTTCAGCATCGCCAATTCTTCCTTACTACTTGTTTTCTCTTTTGCTTTCAAAGTTGTTTACCAATTGTATTGATTTTTTAACAACCAATTTTCAATTTGCTCTTCCTTTTCTAGTTTCTTAAGATGGAAGTTAGGTTGGCGAAGTTTTGTAAAGGGCCAGATTGTAAATATTTTAGGCTTGCGGACCAAATGGGCTCTGTCACAACTACTTAACTCTGGTGGTGTTGGATGAAAGCAGCCATGGGTAATACATAATGAAATGAGCATGGCTGTGTTCCAATAGAACTTTACTTATAAAAACAGGGAGTGAACGAGGTGCGGTTTGCCAACCCCTGACACTGATAACTGATTTAAGACTTTCTTTGATTGAGCCCCATCTCACAAATTTTTGCCATATTTTCATTTGCATTCAGTTCAAAAAGTTTATTTCCTTTGAGATTTCCTTTTTGACCTAGAGATTTAGAAATGCTTAATATTTATTTAATTTTCAAACAAGTGGGAATTTTCCCAGATGTTTTATGGTCCAAGAACACACTTTTCCCATTCTCTTAAATTAACAAGTGTCATATAAATGTCAAATAGGTGTAATTGGTTGATAATATCATTCAGGTCTTCTATATCTTTATTTTCTGTCCTCACTGAGAAGGGTGCCAAAGTCTTCACCTATAATTATGGCTTGGTCCTTTCTCCTTTTAGTTCCATCAGCTTTGGCCTCATGTATGAAGTTCTATTAGCAAACACATGTAGAATTACTATGTCTTCTTAGAGGTCTGACCCCTTTATCATGATACAATATCCGTCCTTAACCCTGACAATGTTCCAGCTTCCTTTTGATTACTATTTGCATGGTATATTCTTCTCCATCCTTTTCCTTGTAACCTATCTATGTCTTTATATTTGAAGTGAGATTCTTGCAGATAGCATATAGTTACGTCTTGATTTTTTATTCAGTTTTATGTCTTTTACCTGAGTTAGACCACGGGTTGGCAAACTATAGCCCGTGGATAAAATCCACATAGCCTATTTTTCACAATTGATAAATGTCTAGCCAAACTAACCAAAAAAGTGACAGGGGAACGAGAGAGAGAAGCCACAAATTATCAATATCAGGAATGAAATTCCTATTAATCCCAGACATTAATAGTTAAGTAAATACTATAAACAACTCTATGTCCATAAATTTGACAACTTAGAAGAAATGGACCAAATGCTTAAAAACACAAACTTCTAAAATTCAATGAACAAACAGATAGTCAGAGTTATCTGACATAAAGAGATTCCATTCATGGTTTTAAAAAAAACTCTCAAAAAAAGAAAACTCTAGGCCCAGATGGTGTTACTGGCAAATTCTAGTAAATAATTAAGGAATAAATAATACTAATACTATACAACCTCTTCTGGAAAATAGAACACTTCCTAACTCATTTTATGAGGCCAACAACCCTGATAACAAATCCAGACAGAAACACTACAAGAAAAGAAAAGTAAAATCCCTATCTGTCATGAACACAGACCTGAAAATCCTCAACAAAATATTGGAAAATCAAATCTAGCAATATGTTAAAAACCACAAAACATCATGACAGTGTGTGGGTCTAGCCCAGGAATGCATGCATGTCTTAACAGTGGAAAATCAGTCAATGTAATTCACCCTATTAACAGACTAAATAAGAAAAAACATGATTACTTCAAGAGTCAGAAAAGCAGTTGACAAAATTTAACAATCATTTATGATAAAAAAAACTCCCAGAAAACTAGGAATAGAAGAAAGCTTCCTTAACCTACTTCAGAGCATTTACAAAGAACCTACAGCTATCATCATATTTATGGTCTCCCAAAGATGTCCATGTCCTAATCTCTGGAATCTCTGAGCATATTACCTGACGTGGCAAACGGGAATTCAGGTTGTTAATCAGCTGACTTAGAATAGGAAAGTCATCCTGGATTCTGGGTAGCCCCAATATAAGCATATAGGTCCTTAAAAGTGGAAGAGGGAGGCAGAAGATATGACTATGGCAGGACGACACAGACAGATGTAACACTGCTGACTTTGAAGATGGAGAAAGAGGGCCACGTGTCAAGGAATGGTGGGTGGCCACTAGAAGGTGGAAAGGGCAAGGAAATAGATTCTTCCGTAGAGCCTCCAGAAAGGAAGAGAGCCCCGCTGACACCTTGATTTTAGACCAGTGAGACCCATGGTGGCCTTCGGTTCTAGAGAATTGTAAGATAATAAATTCGTGTTGTCTAAGCCATTAAGTTTGTGGTAATTAGTGAGAAGCAGCAGTAGGAAACTAAGGTACTCCCTAAGATGGGAACAAGGCAAGGATGTCCTCCCTCACCACTCCTATCTGATATCCTATCAGAAGTCTTAAACTCTGCAATAAGGCAAGAAAAAGAAAAGTCATACAGATTATAGTCATGTGCCACATAGAGATGTTTCAGTCAACGACAGACCACATATTTGACGATGGTCCCATAAGAACAGTACCATACAGCCTAGGTGTGTAATAGGCTGTACCATTTAGGTTTGTGTAGATACACTCTATGATGTTCGCACGATGATGAAATCACCCAACAATGCATTTCTCAGAAGGTATCCTCGTCATTAAGCAATGTATGACTGTAGAAAGGAAGAAATAAAACTGTCCATATTTGCAGATGACATGATTGTCTACGTAGAAAATCTCAAGTGTCTACAAAAAAGCCCCTAGAATAAATAAATATAGAATAGTTACATGATAAAAAGGTTAATACAGAAGTCAATTTTATTTCTACAGACCGGCAATGATCAAATATTTAAATTTAAAAAACATATGTACCATTTAAAACAGCCCCCACCGCTACCAAGAAAATGAAAAGCAAAAGCCCAGAGGTATTTATATATAAATCTAACAAAATATGTGCAGGAAATCTGTATGCTGAGAAATGGACAGTATGCTGTGTTCACAGAAGGGAAGACTCGCTATTGTTAAGACGTCCAGTTCTCCTAAGCTGATCTGTACACTCAGCACAATCCTCATCAAAAGCCCAACAAACTCATTTTAAAATTTATATGAAAATGAAAAGAAACTAGAATAGTCAAAACAATTCTGTAAAACAACACAATTGGAGGACTCACACTATCAAATTCAAAACTTACTGTGAAGCCAGAGTAATTGACACTGTGGTATTGGTGAAAGGATACAGAGAACAACGAAACAAGCTAGACAGCTCAGAAGCAGACCTATACAAATATGGCCAATTAATTTCTGACAAAAGAGCAATGGCAATTCAATGGAGAAAGAACGTCCAAATACCAAAAATGAAAGTTGACACATCTTATACCTTATACAAAAGTTAACTCAAAAGGGATCATAGACCTACATGTAAAACATAAAACCCTAACACTTGATACAGAAGAAGTGGAACTCTCACACATTGCTGATGGGACTGTAAAATGGTTCAAGCACTTTGGAAAACAGTTTGGCAGCTTTTTATAAAGTTAAATATATGCTTACCTGACCTCCTAGCCAGCCCACTGCTAGACATTTACTCAAGTGAACTGAAAGTTCATATAACAACCTGTATGTGTTCATAATAACTTCATTCATAATCTTCCAAAAATGGAAACAACAAAGATGGGTCAGCAGATAAATAAGCCACAGTATATCCACACAATGGAACACTGGGGACAAAACCAAGTACAGATTCATGCAACACTATCAGTGAATCTTACGTGCATTTTGCTAAGTGAAAGAAGCCAGATCCAAAAGGCTGCATACTATATGATTCCATTTATATGAGAATCTGGAAAAGGCAAAGCCATAAGGATAGGAAACAGTTCAGTGGTTTCCAGGGGCTAGGGGAGGGGATAGAGGCTGATTACCAAGAGGCATCACAAGGGATTCTTTTTAGGGTGGTAAAACTGTCCCATAAGGCACTGTGGTGGTAGATACACGATACTATACATCTGTCAAAACCCATACAACTCTGCAGCACAAAGAGTAAAGTTAACTATATGCACATTAAAAAATAAAAAACAGGATGCTGATGAATCCCAGAACTGAGCGAAGGTGGCAACAAATGTAACTGGACTACGAATGTGTGACATAACCTCATTGAAGAGAATGGGAAAAGAGGAGTAGACCTAAGTAACTGAAAACACGCTTTCCCTGGTACTTTAAGACTAAAACAGAAAGAACTAAACATAAATACTGTATTGTAATTGGTAAATTTGTTTCTCACAGGGGCACAAGTTAGCAATTCTGAAACTATTTTATATGTATACTAGACTTAACAAATATGTAAACAAACTATATTTAATGGAAGGCCAAGTTTCAGTCAGAGAAATAAGTTAAATTAAGCCAAGAGGGGAAGGCTAAAATGAACCCTGTGGTTCCAGATTAGGGTCAGAGAAGTGAGGATGAACTCATTCATTTTAGTAACATGCAGACACAGATATACAGGTGTGTGCACAGTGGGTTGGTATACATATATGTATTTCCCAGCTCTGTCCTTTGAGAGGACCTAGGAGTATGAAGCCCTAGCAGCAAAGAGCACACCTAGTGCCCAGTTCTTGATGTCTAAATTGCATTTTCCAATAAAAGGAACTAAGGCTCATTGAAGAAAGGGCTGATTCCATAGCTAAGGCAGGGAAAACACGAGATGAGAAGTTGAGCCTGGAAAATCTTGTAGTGCCAGAAAGGAAGGACATGCTTTAAAAAAAGCAACATCAAGAAGACACAGAAACCAACTTGTCAGAGCTCCCCATGGCCAAAGCTGGAACACTGTGAACAAGATAATACATAGATAATATTAGATTATAGCCCAGAGAATGAAGTAAATATTGCTAAGTTCATAAACAAACAGGGAAGAAGGGACAAATTTTCCTTATAGAAGAATTCCAGTTAATAAATATAGGAGGGATGGGGGAAACAAAATCCTCATTAGAACATCACAGTAATGATTATTATAGGAAAGACTCACTGGTGAATACTATAATCAGTGGGTAAAACTTTAAAGAGAAATATACCAATTACTAGGTGCTTTTCACCAATGACCACAAATTTTTCGATACTCTCCTCTCCAGGAGTTGGAGTTTAATTCTCCTACCTTTGAATGGGCGCTGGATTTAGTGGCTCACTTCTATATAAAAAGAGAAAAATGGTGATTTCTACAGTGGACACACCTGGACACACTTTAACCAAATGGTCTAAGTTAACATCACCAGTAATGAGTCATGCTGGCAGGTGCTCCATGATGGGATGTGATGAGAAGGGCATACCACACTTCTGTGGTATTCTTCCCCAAACCTATAACTTCAGTCTAATCACAGGAAAACATCAGGCAAACCGAAATTGAGGGATATTCTAAAACAAACGAGACCACTACTTTTCACAAGTGACAAAGCCATGAACGACAAGTAAAGAGAAACTCAGACTGGAGGGGACAGTAGAGACATGATGACTAAATGAACGTGGTGCCCTGAACTGGATTCTGGAAGAGAAAGGGAATACAGGTAAGTGGAGTTAACTGAGGAACTCTGAATAAAATGTATGTACAATGTTAACTGTTAGACATAGTATACCATAGTATGGTCTTAGTTTTGATAAATGTAGCCTGGTTATGTAATATGTCAAAATTAGAGGAAGCTGGATAAAGAGTATCTGGAACTATGTACTATTTTTACAACTGTTCTGTAACCTAAAATTATTTAAAAATAAGTTAAAAACTATGTATTAAAAATGTATTATTTATCTTTGCACATATATATCAGGGAAAAAGATTATACTCTAGAATTTTAACACTTTGAGTGGTGCAATTAATGGTGATTAAATGTCTAGCTTATGTTTTGTATTGTGCTTATAATGAGCATATTTTACATGTGTAAGAAAAATAAATAAATCAAAATAGGATAATATACATGCTCTTTGGTAACCTGCTTTTTTCCACTGTGAATATCTTCTCATCTCAATAAAAATACATCTATCTTCATTTTTTTTTTCTTGGTGAGGAAGATTGGCTCTGAGCTAACATCTGTTGTCAATCTTCCTTTTTGCCTGAGGAAGACTGTCACTGAGCTGACATCCCTGCCAATCTTCCTCTGTCTTTTGTATGTGAGATGCTGCCACAGCATCACATGATGAGCAGTGTGTAGGTCCCTACCTGGGACCCAAACCCACGAACTCCAGGCAGCCGAAGTAGAGCTTGTGAACTTAACCACTATGCCACTGGGCCGGCTCCCATCTATCTTCATTCTTAATGGTTAGTTGCATACAGTTGAATGGATGTACCTTAATTTACATCATATACACCTTGTTTGGAATTTCTGAACTTTTTATTCATTTCTAATTCATTTTCTAGGACTCTGCCCATTCACATCCTTGACTCATCAGTCTTCTGACTTTATTCTTTAAGAAGTTTCTAGTTTGTTTGCTTTGCTACTTGATCTTTTTCTTGGCTAAACAAAGGTTTTATATTTTTATATGGTCAAACCTATTTAAACTTTTCCCTATTACTTCTGCCTTTAGGAAATCTATTAATATCCACCACCTGCAAATTTAAAATTGTAAGCCAAGGGTGGTAGGTTGTATTGCTTTCCTAATTTTTCACTCTTCCTTGCCTGCAGGAAGAGCACACATTCCCACTCCACTGACATTGGGCCTGACCTTGCCTCTGCTTCAGCCAATGGTACAGGAGTGGACATGACATTCGCCACAATCAAGCAAATGCTTTAAAAAGCATCGCCCCAGTCCCTTTGCTACAAGAATGACATGCCTCAAACAGGTGCTCCTCCTTTGGCTGGGAACATGTAGAGGAGAGCCACAGCAGCTGACTTGTGACTGCCAAAGTAATGGAAGTGAGGAAGAAATTTGTTGTTTTAAGACACCGAGATTTCGTGATTTTTTTGTTACAGCAACAACACAAATTAATATAACAATCATCTACACTTTCTTTTAGAATGTTTACTACTTACCTTCATTTTTGAGTAAATGGCAATTTGGATGGTGCAGAATTTTGAGATCACAACTTCTTCTCATCAAAGTATAGTTTAAGATAGGCTGTGTTTGGGGTGGATAAAGGACATCCATCCTAGTGAATATGTTCAGGAGACTGGTTCTCTCATCTTCCACAGAAGGAGACACAGCGGTAGAGGCGACTAAACATGGGGATTCTGGGGGAATAGCCCAAGGCAACCACTGCTAGTGTGAATTCCTTTTAAATCCCTGATCTTACCTTAAAAAGGCTCATTTCTCTAAAATTTTTGAGCAAAATAAACATTCAAGGAAAGCATTCCATGTTTACCTCATGGTGTCGCGTATCTCCAACACACTGTCATGTGCTCTGGTTTGAGAGGCAGAGCAGGAAGGAGATGGTTGTACTGGAATCTGAGAAGTAGCATGTACACAGGATTTGGGCCAGATCAAGGCTCAAATCTCAGCTCTAGCAATTTCTTAAAAGGTATGACCTTTGGCAAGATATTTAACTTCTCTCTGAACCATATCTCCTCTATAAGGTAAAGATAAGCTTCTACCTCATGGTACGTAGAACTAATAATATAAGCAAAGCAATTATTTAATGTCCAGCACATCCTGAGCCCTCAGTAAACAGTACCTCAGGGGAGGAAGTCAATGCCAGAATATACAGAATTAGGAGGGACCAGCTTAGAGGTGATGCCTGGAGCATATGGATGTGGATGGAGGTCCCAAGGGAGAATTATAAAGTAGGCAGAAACTAGGAGAGTAAGCCAAAGAAAAAGAGTTTAGGGGAACAAGCAGTCAGAAGTGTCAAATACTCCATTAAAGGTAAAAGGAAATGAAAAGAGAATACTAGATTTGCCAAGTGGGAGGGAATCTGTACCTTATAACATAAGAATGGCAAGATGGTCCCAGAGGCCAGATTCTAGTGAATGGAAGTGGACAAAGGAGAAGCAGCAGTAATCTGGGAGTAAAGGGAAAAAGAAACTACAGCAGAGTCAATGGGAGTTTCCTTACAGTGAAACGAAATCCAAGCCCAGGTATTTTTTTAAAGTCAGGCAGCTTCCCTGAAGATCTCCGGCAACACTGGTTGTTAGGAGCTGCAGCTGTGTGCGCCCTGGCCCTCAACGTGGTGTGTGCGTGTTGGGGGAAACATACATCAAATGAATAGAGAAAAAAGAAAATTTGGTCTGCCAGTCAAATTAACTAGTTTTCATAAACGGGCACCTCTCTGGGTTGGCCTCTATGTGGAGCAGACAGAAGCCACAGTGCTGCCTCTCCACCCACTGCAAGCACACTGCCTCTCAGTCTTTTCCATGGAGGGGGAAATGCTTCTGTTTCACAGAGCCAAACTACAGAGACACAATCTGAAGTTCTTCTGTTGTTTTTATAACCAAGAGAATTTCGTTTCTTTAGTAAGTGCTACTGTCTTAAATTTTACAACCTAGCTGTTACTTGAGACTTCTTAATCAGACTGTGTTCTAATTTAAAAAAGGGTTAAACGTTTCCCTACAAACATTTTAAAATTGAAAACATTTTAGTTCAATTTGTATTTTAAAACACACAAGTGCGAATGCAGTTTTTATGCTTCTGTTTGTTATTATAACTTAAATACTTAAAGAAAATCACAGATTGATGGAAAACAAAAAAAATAAAAGTCAGCTCGTTTCCAACTCTTTTCCTAATAGACCAGAAAAAGCTCTGCCGTTTCTTATAGCTTAGATGTAATTTACTAACACTCTGTAAGAGCTAAGAATATTTTAGGAACGAAAGAGATTAATCTGAGTTGAAAAAAAGAAATCGCATAAAAACAAACTTCAACAGAGCACTACAGTTACGAAGTACTTTCAGAGGAATTGTCTTATTTGACTCATAGAGCAACCCTCTAGGTGGGTGGTGGGACCACGTTTTAGGGATGAGAAAACTGAGGTTTAGAAGGTTAATATGTTTTTCCAAATTCACAGGAAAAGGGGTAGAGATCCAGGACTTGAATCTGGATCTCCTAAATTCCATCTCTAGGTTTCTTTTACTTTATTGTAGTGCTTGAAGAGTCCTGGGGTGAAGAACGGGAGTATTTTCACCAATTTCAAACTTTTTATATCTTTATATACCTTTATTTTCATTTTCTTCGGGCTGTCTTAAGTCATGTCCATATTAAAATCCTAAGCTAAATAAAGAAAAATACTAAGGTAAATATAAGTAAATAAAAATGTTTTATCCTGTTTTTGATGACAAAACCATCTATAGCTATGAATTTATTTTGAGAATTACTCTGTCCACATTTCATAGATTTTTGATAGGTAGCATTTTCATTATTGAAGACTAACTATTTTAAGATGTTGTCAATAAGCAGGTTTTCTTAGAATTAATCTATTTTCAAAGAATATTTAGGTGTTAAATTGTTATTTTGTTGAGTAAAGATACTATTCATTAAAACATGGACTGGCCAGCATACATTTTATTACAAATAAATTTAATATAAATAAAACTTAACATTTAATTTTAATATACATACATTAAATTCTTGATCTTCCTGAACAATACTACTCAGGAAAAGCAACAATTTTTAAATAACCTAGCTAGTTGGTTAGAGCATAGTAAAAATATAGCACAGCTGTGCATTTAATCTCACGGAGAAATTGCATGAAAGAAAACTACTCTATGATTAAAGATTGCTCCATAAGCCTGTAGCCATCTCATTAGCACAGCTTATTAAATAAAGAAGTTTTAGCAAGATCCATCAGTTCTACCAGAAAAAAACTCAATGCAAAAGATCCTTCTGTCAGCAGATGTAAAAGACCCACGTTTGGCAGAATCTGAAGATGTATCTGACCCACAACAATCTAAGTAAACGCAGCATGTGTACCTGTTCTTCATCAGGCGAACCTCCCTCTTTCGTGCTGCCTCTTCCGCAGGCTGTGTAGGAAGTGCTGGGGAGGATGCCATCACGACTCCAGGGGCAATGGTGCTAGTGGGTGCTGTGCGAATCTGGTATGTCTGCACATCTCCAGAGGCAGCTGAAAAAAACAGTGGGCATGGTGTAAGACACTTAAGCAGTGTGTGACTTGGTAAAACTATATGTGTCCATCATCAATATAAACAGACATTTTGGATTAAAAGGGGAAAAAAGGAACAAATGATTCAGACTAAAATTTGAACGAATCAGCATTCTTTGGGTCATTATTGAGAAATAACTCCCAATTTAATGTATTTATTGGTATAGGCATTTGGGTAAAAGAGGTCTTAACCTATGTCTGCTGGGTCTTATATTTAGCGTTCATTCGAATGTAGTTCTATGCTGTTGTTAACATGCTTACCAACCTTAAGCCTAAAAGGTAATAGGGCACAGCTTGGATGATCTTCCTAGATAGAGTCCTCAATGTCTTCCTTTGATATTGGTAAGTTCATATTAAAAAATTTCAAGTAGACTCTTGCCACGACATAAAAACGACCATGATTTTTCACAAAATAGCAAAATGGAAGAGAAAATAAAGCATTATGGTCAACTATTATAAACTTCTAATTGAAACAAAACTGAAAGTATGAAAAACTGTACTACTTGATGCCAATTTTATTATTTGTAAACATTATTTTAATGTAAATGATAATGGCTAAATAAACTGAAGGTTTGTTTTTCTAACTAAATGATCCATCATTTGTGAAAAGAAACAATCACTATTTGTCAAACTGCTTTTAAAAACAGCTTAATAATATGCCCTCCTAAGAATAAAGAACCTAACATTATCTGAAAGAATTTGAAGGTCTTTATAAAATTATCCACATTTGTTATTAATATCAGTTAAAATGTGTAGTTTGAGTGGAAAAGATTTATATACTAAACATGTTACCATCTTCAAACTGACGTTCAGAATTCAAATGCACTGACATCCTGCTTTACAATTTGTGAGCACCTGCGTGTAAAGTGAAAAGGTGTTTTACTCCCATTAATAAGCAAAATACTATCTTCTTCAAATATTATTTGTTTAGTAACGGAATATATTCTGTAAATACATTAGGCCCTTTAAATAAATTATGACTCTCTCTAGCTGTTGTTTTAGGATTATTCAAAAATTATCACCTACGGGGAAGGGGCACAACTGTCATCATCTAGCAGAGGCAAACATAGTATTATCAATGAAAATATTTTTTGAAACAGACTACTTCCTCAATATGTAAATTTTCAATCTGACATAAATCATATTCTTAAAATGCTCAAATAGATGCAAAGAAAAATGGTCAACTCCCATCCATAAAGATTTCTGAAACAAATAGGAAGAAAACAAAAAAATTAAATTAAAAAAATAAAACAGAAAAAAGCTATTTCTATAATTCCTTAAGGATTTAACTACTACTTTTCCTCCAAAGACTAGTAAACTTGCATACTGATATAAGATTTTTCAGAATAGAATTCTTTTATTTGAAATAAAAAATGATCTTAGAAATGAGCATGCAAATTTCTTTTGAATAAAAAGCAGAGAAACAGAATTTTGAACCTCCAAAGATTCTTATTAGTGATTTAGTACAACTCTCATTTGACAGATGAAAAAAAATGAGGTCTAGAGAAGCTGAGTCTTACTCAAGGTCACATAGCGAATCTATGCATTTACATCTAGAATCTAGCTTTCACAACCTCCAGATTTCATTGTATTTCCCTCCAACCTACTGTTTCTCCTATCCCCAAGTGCTAAAGGTGTTAAAAACAGATGTTATATTTTTAAAACTAAAAACAGTTGTTTTTATGCCATGACATTTTGGTCCAATTGAAATAATGGAAGAGTTCATGGAAAATACTACCTATGATAAAAGAAAAATAAACTACATTTTAACAATGCTTTGCAGTATCATACTTACTTTTTCTGAGTTTATAAAATTTTAAGCTTTCAAAGAACTGACCACACCTGTGGATTCTCAATTCTCTTACCTTGAACAACAACTTGGTTGCTGGGCACTAAGATCTGCTGTCCATCAGTGGTCTGTGCGTACTGTAGAATGGTAGTGGCCGGCTGTGTGGCAGCTGCATTGGTCATGGTTAACGTTTGCAGGCCCTGCACCCCATCCGTACCATTGTTAGCCAGTTGTATTGCTCCTCCCTGTGTAATGGCAACTAAAACCCAATGGATTTTACTGTTACAAGTTTAATAAATACAAGACTTTTATAACACACTAAATTCAAAGTAGAATAATTTGCAAGACACAATGTAGGAGAAATTATTATAGCAAATAACACTGCCAAGAAGGCTTTGGTATACTCAAGTGACTTTCTGCTCAGGAAACCCACATGCAATTTCTATAATACAAATGCATTCTATGAATCACATGATAATTTATAATAATGTCTAACAATTTTAAAAACTAGATAAATGAGAAAATGTTAAATTCCTTTTGAAGTTATTTGGGTCCAAGGAGGTACCACTTTGTGATCCATACTTCCTTCATTCTAACGTTAACTACATATTTTAATTGTTTAATATTTGCTGCCCCATTAGTATATAAATTTCTTGAGGGTAGGAAATGTGATTTTTCTTCTCTACTTTCATGTACTTAGCAGAGAAATGGGCATATAATAGGCACCCAATAAACGGTTGTTTTAATGCATAATTAATAAAGCAGTTCAGTAGTGCATTCTGTCTGGTAACTCAGCAGCAACGCATAAACTATAACAAAAGTCCACTCAATGAAAGAACTGAAATGTCCTATGAAACAATTATTACAGTCTCTCAGAGTTTAAAATTAGAGCTCAAGATCATCAATTAGAAAAAAATATTTTACTGCTATTTCTAAATTACATATTCAAGCATTCTCAAATAGGATCTTTTGTTCATTATTCACTAATAAACCACACTTGTCGTTTATCTGTTACAAAGTAATCAACTCTGGCTCACACTAATAGATATTTCACTTTATAAAAAAACTGAATTCACCTTTATGCTGCAGTACACAGCAAGTGTTAATAAAAAGAAATAACTATTTTATTTAGAAGAAGCAATCCTTTAGATACCAGCACTGAGATGTGTGGTTGGATCCTTCTCTAGACACTTGCCCTGTCAGAGTTCAAGTTTTCCAGAAAAAGAAGGATTAAAAATCACAATATTACATATAAAACTACAGAATGGATTTTAACTGAATAAGTCAATAAGTCTGACTTAAGCATTTTACTTTTTGTGTTAGAAGGGAACTAGTTTGGGATCAACTGTCAGCCAGCTCTGGGTAACTAATATCCTGAGTCATCTGTATATGGAAAACTGATTATCTACTGTTCAATGAAGAAATAGTAACAGTTAATGGCTATGATTTAGCAAATAGTATCTGTGGAAATTAAGATACTGGCATACACAATCCATCCACTTTAGCCAATCCCATAAATTTTACTTATCTTAGACAAGGACAAACAAAGGAGTATATAAGAACTATTCTGTGATTAATATTGCAGGATAACTTGAAAGAATCAGAAGGTTAACAGACTCAAACCACAATTTCTCATATAGAGTTAATAAGCAACTTCTGCTGTATTTCACACACACAGCAAGTAGACTTCAGGAGATCTGGGTTCTAGTCCAAGTCCCATCACTAAACTGTTATTGGAATGTGTTACTACTTCTGTAAAAATAAAAATACGTGGTTCTAGCCACTAAGTACAATTGTTGTAAAAATCAAATAAGATCATGTATATGAAAGTACTCTGAAAACTGAATTCTGATGGTTTTTCTCTATCATATTTATTTATACACTTGATTATTCCGAAAGGATTTGAGATGGCTTTCAATAAAACTCAATCATTACGGAAAAGATAGAAGTCAAGTAACTGTTTTGTCTCTAGGTGAATATAATGATTCTACCAGAAAATCTAGAAGGAAAGAATACATTTAAACATAAACTTAGCTGAGATTCTCAGTAGCCAAAATAAAGAGGAAAACATCATCTTTTATTTAGTGAAACAAAAATTCAAGGTGAAAATGTAAGACACGTTTTTCTGCCTAAGAACAGACTCTCTCAAACAAGACTTTTATTATCAGGGACAGTGAACCAAGTAATGGGTAAAACTAGCAACAGCAGTAATAAAAAAATAACCAGTTTATGGAAGGAATACAAACTGGGGCAGCCACTAGGAAGGGTAATTGGGAAAGATATGCTTGGATTTGGATGCTCTCCTACAAGACACTACTACATATATGAGAATGTTCACGTAGCATCGTTTGAAACAGAAGAAATGTCCAAAATATTCATCAGTGTGTGTGTGTGGGAAATTTTAAAATAAATATTATATTTATACAGTGAAACATAATGTAGCAGTCAAAGAAACAATATACGTAACTATATATGTATATATTTGTCTATGGTATATAAATAATATGGATCTCACTTGTATAAAAATATATAACGTGTATGCATAAATAAAATAAAAAAGAGTGGAAAGATGTATACCAAACTCTTACTACTGGGGAGGGATGAAAAGGATTTTTACTTTTTATTGACACTATATACCTCTACCATTTGAATTTTCACAACCATATATTTGTTTTATAAGTTAAATATATAAATGTTGCTGTATATGTAAGTACTCATATGATTCTTAATGACAATCAGGAACATAATGCCAAATCAGTTCCATCAGAGCCGCATGTGTATATAAAGAAAATAAGGGATAAAGATAATGAAGAAAGCTTGAAAAATCTCAAAGGATTAACCTTTTACTTTATTTATTTATTTTTATTGAGGAAAAGATTCGCCCTGAGCTAACATCCATGCCAATCTTCCTCTATTTTTAGTATGTGGGCTGCCAGCACAGCATGGTTGCTACCAGAGTGGTGTAGGTCCACACCCGGGAAACAAACCTGGGCTGCCGAAGCAGAGCACACTCAGCTTAACCTCTAGGCCACCAGGGCTGGCCCAGTATTAACCTTTTAAAACTAGGAATTTTCAGTTGCTGGAGGAGAGCAGTGTGCCAGATTACACATCTACTTTTCTAAACTGCGTTTCCCTATTTGAGATTCTGATATGCCTCTTTCCTAAAGAGCATACTCTTTCCTTCAAGTGAGACTCACTGCAGTGGGTGAATCGATGTTACTAACAGGAGTAGGCTGTGTTACTCAGGTGTACTGAAGCAGGGGAAAAATAAAGGTCATGTATCAATGTCTTACAACACACAACGTGAATAACTCAAATTATGTGGAAATCAGGCTAAAAAACACAGACCTATACATACATAGACAGTACTTGCATATCTCTGAAACGAAGAACTTCACAAGGAAAAAGATGATTGAACTCTAGGAAGCTTACAGAGTAGAGAAGAAGCTTAGTACATAAAATGAAGGCATTTTTGACTACCAAAAGTTTCAGCTTTGGGAGAGCTAAAAAAGTCTGCTACTCAGGCATTTGTTTTAATACAGTTGGAATGCAAATTAGCATTATGCAAACCAAGTCTGAGCTGTAAGTGGAAAACTATGAACTTGAGAGTCAAACTTTTATACACATTTCTGACAGAGACTACCCCAGGACATTAGAAAACTAACGCAGCAAAGGAGTTTCAATGTGCACATTTCTATATAATGGGCAAGACTTAATGAACAAATTAAAATGAAGAGATCAATGTGTGAGGGAGGCTGGAAACAAAAGGTATTGGGAAAAGAGAAAAAAGTACCATTCACACACATGCTTTTGATCAAACCAAACCAGAACTCAAAAGTACTTTGTAACAGATTTAAGTAAAAGAGAAGAAAAGAGACCTAAGTATTAGAAAGAGACAGCACAGAAATGAAAACTTTGATAATTTTGCAAAAGAAATCTTTTCTTTCTGTGAACCAAAAAGCAGTGTGTCCTCTTAATTTCAGCAGTCTTTATGTTTACATGATAATTCACTACACTACCTTTTACATTAAAAGGAATAACCGAATGTGCTATAGACTGCAACCAAGCCTCTGTACTCCCATCACAAAACATTAAATTTGACTTTAAAATGCTTTTAGAAAGGAAGATGAATTATTAAAATAAATGAATAAGGAGACCATTTTTGGCCTTAAACATAATCAAAGAATGATTATTTTATCTGAGAAAACTCATGTTCTCTATTAACATCATATATCATAAGAGAATTGAAATCTAGTGTTTCAAGTAGTGGTTCAAAAAAGTTATTAGACTCTCCATCCATCTGCACAAAACCAAGGGCCATCTAAAGGGCTTACATACTTGAGCAATCCTAACTAAAACCCCGAAGAAAAAAAGCATTTCTGTTACAGAACTTTACATATTGAACAGTAAAGGAAATACAAGAAAGGCAGAGGACAGTGAGAAAAGAGCTGGCACTTATATGATTCCTTTAAGGAGAATGCAGCCATTAGTTTTTCATCTCACTTTCTAAACCAGAAACATCTATTACTCACTATACTGTCCACTGCTCGTTTGGTAAATTGGAGTTGGCACCGTTACAGTGGTGATGGCAGGTGCTGAAGTCTCCTCTTCAGACTTCTCTTCTTCAATCCTTGGCACTCCTGGTGCATCAGAAGATAAGTCATTCAAAATTTTCCTAGTAAAATAGAGAACTATATTAATTAAAATAAAAATAACATTAACTGGCTAAATACAAATAAATAGGAAAAGATCAGAAAACTGGCAGAAAGCTACAAGTGCTTTTAAAGTTTAAAACGTAAGAATTTACAGAAGAAACTAAAAATGGATCAGAGTTCTACATGTCAAAATGAAACCATTCAAGGACTAGAAAAAATGAATTTTTCATGAACAGATGAATTTCTCCTTGGCCTGAATGTAAAGAAAGACTATGATTTAAAATCTAGGGGCAAGTAGAGATTAATAAAATTTCCTACAGAAAAGACATCTTGTTGCATGGCAAAGAGCACCAAAAATAAAGTCAAAAGACGATCAACAAAACTAGGAGAAGATGTCTACATGTATTACAGATAAAGAGCCAACATCCCCAATATAGCAAGAACTCTTAAAAACTGAGGGGGAAAAAACCCCCAAAAACCTGACTTTTAAAACTTCTCAACTCTCAGATTGGTAAAACTAAAAAAAGCATAACAATATATTCTGTTAACAAAGTTGTGAGAAAACAGACACTCTCGCACACTGCTGCTGGCACCATCCTCAGAAGGAGACTGGTGACATCTAACAAAACTCTATCTATCGACACAGCAATCTTACTTTTCGGAATTTACCCTGAAGACAGACTTCCAACAGGATGAAAATACAGATGCATGAGGTTATTCACGGTAGCACTGTGTGGAACAGCAAAACACTGGAAGCAACCTCCATGCCCACACTCCGGAGAATGAGCCATGGTTCATCCAATAATGGATATAGCATGGCACTTTTTGTATAGGAAAGAAAATGAAGTGATATACATGTACCTGCTCATCTGTTCAAGAAAAAAATCAGAAAGGATAAACCAAACAGAGTTTAACGAGATTAGATAGCTACTGGGGATGGGTGGGAAAGAAGAAAGAAAGGACTTGAGGGAGTGAAGGGGAGCACTTCTAAGTAAGTAAGTAAGTAAGTAAGTAAGTAAGTGTGTGTGTGTGTGTGTGTGTGTGTGTGTGTGTGTGTGTGTATTTGTACAATTCTGACTTTTGGAACCATATGTCTCATATATTTTTGATTATGTTAATGTCTTGATTACGTTAATGTCTCATATATTTAAAAAAAGGAAATAATATCAACAAGGATGAGGGGGAAATGGACCACGAACAAAAACAAATGAACCTTAACATATTTCAAATGTGTAAGAATCACAGAAGAGGGGAAAAAAATCCTAACCCAAGTAATTTTTGACATCTTAAATTTCTAACAAACCAGTCTGAATTAATATTAACTTAGCTTCAACAGTCTCCCAAAACTCTGCCCATAATTTATGTTGTTATTGTCAAATTACATGTTCATACATCATGTGCTCATTAACAGATTTACAATGACTGTTTTATGCATTTATCTTTCAAATCACATAGGAAAAAAAAGAGGAGTTAGAAAGCAAAACTATAGTAACACTGACTTTTCTATTTACCTTTATATATGACCTTAATTACCTTCACTGGCATTGCAGAAAATATTCTACATTATCTTTAAATATTCCTTTCTCCCAATCTACCCTCTGGAAATTCTAGAAACGCATCCCTGGAGCACTTCCCTCTATTCTCCATGACTTTCACCTCAAACATTTCTACCATTTTTTGCTCTCCATTCCCAGTTACTTTCTTGGTTCCCTTCCAGTTTATTGATTCCCTCATCAGCTACTTGTATCTAGTTTATCCCACTTACTGTTTCTTTTTTTTAATTCCCTTGTCTCTCTCATTTCCAAGCTTACTCATTTTTTTTTTATCTGCCTGTTGTCATTTAGTAAACTGCTATTCTGACTGTAAGGATGATTTTCTCTCCTTTATGGCTTTGCAAATGAGAAACAACTATTTCAAACAGCTTGTGGACTGACAGTGGTCAGCAGATCATTCTGGAGTCACTGATCTGGAGTACTGTTTCTCAAACTTCAGCATACAAAAGAAGCACTTGGAGAGCATGTTAAAACACAGATTCCCAGGTCCCCTTCCCAGAGATTCCATCATTAGGTCTAAGATAGGCTCCCGGAAATTTGCATTTGTAATGAGACGCTGATTTACCCAACTTGTCTGTGGACCACATTGTGAGTAGTATTGGTCTCTAAAGCAATGTTTTTCAAACTGAGGTCAAAATCCATATGTGGGCCACGAAAACAATTAAGTATGTTGCAACTAACATAAAAAAAAACCCAAAAAATAGCTGAAGATCACACATAAGGGTAAATATTGCTTGGTGTAACTTTTGCTTCAGATGACCATATATGAGTGTACGTGTGATTGCATAACAGAGAACTGTAAGATATACTTCGTATTATGGACTGTGTAAAAAAAAAAAGTTTAAAAGCTATTACTCTAGACCTACAAATAAATCTACTTCTCTTTTGCATGAAGCCAGTGATCCTTCTTAGTCTTCTCTTTCCAGTTTCTCAAATTGTTGCTCTGGGCCATCTGGGGCATTCTCCTCTTGGAGACAGTTCACTTTCTTTTAAGGTATATTCCCAGTGTGGTCTGAGAAGTGAAGCTGATTCTCTCCCCTAATCTAGACACATGGTTTTTACCAATGTAGCCTTACAGTGTATTGGCTTTTTGGCAATCATATCTCACTAATGATAATTAAAGAACATAATTATCTTTTTCAGATGAATTCTTAATCCAGAATCCTGTACTTCAATAAGTGGTTTTATTTTAAACTCAAGCTCAGAAGTTTTACACTTATCACCAGCACTTCCTCCTCCTGTTCCAGTCTATTTCCCTTGGCAGCTAGGATCTTTCAGAGTACTATCTTCCCACCCATCAGGGTCCTTATCTTGTAAGGTTCTGTCATTTGCAATTTGACAAGCAAGGCTTCTATGTTTTTCAGCAAATTTCTAGTAAAAATACCAAGCCAGATGAGACTAAGTGAGAGCCCTTCAAGGACTCCCTCTGGGTATAAATCACTATAAAGCTGGGTTGTTCCATCAAAAACCCATCTCACATTATCAATCAATCCCCATTTCTCCAACCTCACAACCGTATCATAAGGACTTTGTTAAAGATCTTGTTATAATGTAGACATAGAGGCTAGCTTTCAAGAATTCATAAACTTAAAAACAAAAGGGGCACAGCTCACTGTGGAGGTTTGACTGTATGGGAAGATACATTACCTTTCATGAAAGTAGCCTTTTTTCTACATATGTGTGGTCTCAAGGTGTTCCTACTTAAATGATCTTTGCTGGGATACAGGCTATAACCAATTAAGGCGAACGAAAGATCTTTTTCAACATAAACCTCCTATTGCATAAAGTTTACAGAATTGCCTGGAATTTACATAGAGAGAAAGCCATGTGGCTTGTTTCTTAATGCCTGGTAGGATTTGCTTCAGGACTAAATGGGTTATATACTAACATGAGATACATTTCAAAGTTAAACTCTAAAACTAACTATTTTTAAAAAAGGAATTATGAGTATAAATACATAAAACACATACTTGGTAACATAACATTTCTTAAGACCTCAACATCAATTTAATTTAACTGGATCCTTAATTTAACTGTGAGGATAAAGAAAAGGGGTAGTTAGTAGCCAAGTGAGTGGAAACAAAAAATTAACCATCCCTTTGAAAAGCAGAAAGATACATAAATAGAAATAATTTAGGTTAATTATAAGGAAGAATATTATACGTCTAAAGTTTATTAAACTCTGAAGTAAACTTATGAAGATTTGTGGAACTGCTCTTCCTGGAGATATTCAATATGGAGCCAATTTCTACACATTAAAAAAAACCTTGGAGGCAAGGCATGGACTAGTCAATTTCTATAGCTGAACATAAAATGGACAGTAAGTGTCCCCGAAGTTAGGGGATATAAGCAAAGCATCACCCTGAAGCAACTATTAAATTAACAGTTACTTGCTAAGTACCACGGCTTAAGAAACAGTCTGTAAATGTGTTGCTAAGTAAACAGTATAATCTCAGAATTGACGCATAACTAGAAAATGCTATAATTTTATCAAATGCATTCCAAACTTTTTAACAGAAAAGTAGCAGCCAACATAGTATACAAAAAGCAGGAAAAAAAAAAATCAATATTTATCCAGGACTATTCTGAGTAAGAAGTGCTCTTATTCTGTATGATAAGCTTCAACTTAACTTGAGAGAAGTAACTTAAGATGAAGAGAAGTAAGCTATATGCTATTGCAGCTCACTGGTCTTCTGACCTCTCTTCATCTGCAACTACCCAAGGCTTCCTGTATATCTTTAATGCTTAATTCTTTGAACTATTACATTCCATACCTGTAGGAAGGCCTCCTTGAAAGAATTTCTCTTCGTTTTTGGGAATCAGTTACACTATCCACTGACTCCTGTGAATCTTCACTTTCTGCAATAGTTGAAATCTGAAAATAAAGAAGAACTTTATCTTGATAATCAAATTTAGTTCCCATAAAATTTTTATAAATTTTAAGAAAATGTCAAATACAAAAGAACATATATAGACCATATACATGCTTCAGTAGAAAAAAAAATTAGTTTTTATGGGGGATGACCACACTATCTCTTTGCTCTCCCCTTTACTTATCCTACAGAAGTCAGAGGACCTAAAAATTTTTTGTCATATCCAAATTCAGCTTATTTCTTTCAGGATTTCAATGGAATCAATCCTGAATGCATCAATATTACTTGTCAGTTGTTTTCTTACAGTTGTGAGAACAAAACTACCAAGTAAAATAAAGTTTCTGACACGAAGGAAAGAATAAATGACTAAATATTTGGTCATGTAAGTCTATACAGTGACTATATAAATATTTTACTGTAAGTGCTGTGTAAATTACTTGTGAATATATTTACAATAGTACAAATAAGATCAGTGACCCCCACCATGTTCAAGATGACTGTTTCTAGCAAGTCAGAAAGAAGCCCTCCGTTACATATGGACTTGTTTCAGAGTTGGCATTCTATACTTTTTATTAAGCAAAAAATCAATGTAAAGAACTGTGCATTTCTGGAAAGTATCCGCGGACAGAAAAGCAATGATGTTAAGTTGAATAAAGATTTTACATGGGATGATGATAGCAGCAACTAGTGTTTACTGAGGACTTACTAAGTGCCAGGTGCCATGCTAAAGTGCATACATAAATGACATTATTGTATACTAATAGGGTAACAAAGGTCCTAGATAAGTACGATTATTATATCCATTTTATAGATGCAAGAATTAAGGCACAAAGAGGTTAAGTAACTCACCCAAGTCACAAAGCTAGGAAGTAGTGGCCACTGTCAATACTTGGCATCTCAGTTTTAGACATCCTTACCAGCATCAAAATCCTGTTGGTTCCAATCTCAAACCAGTTTTGTCAGAAGCAGCAACCCAGAGGCATTTTTAGACCACTTTTAGACTAGAAGTTTCCTCACCAAGGCAAGCTTGTCATCAAATTTACACTGCCCAGTCTCTCTAGTTTGATGGGCGGGAGCCTCTGGCTCTTCCTGAGCTGGGTGCACATGATGCCATCAGAGGGGAGGTGGACTTAACCAAAGCAAGTGGGTCTGTGTGGGTCAGCTGCACCTCAAAGTCATGGCAGGGGCAGTAAGAAAACACATCTTCAGAGGCACCTGTGGAGGTGCCTGAGCCTAAGCGTCCTGCAGAGCAGGGATGCGCTGACAGGGCTTTGAGAGACTCGCACTTTACAACGAAATTAGGTAAATCGAGTAACGCTTCATAAAATGTATCTGCGATAAGTAATGTGCCCTATCCAAATACTTTAAAGCTTAAGAAGTATAGTCTTAAAGACCTAAAAATTAACAGGCACGTTTAAGGAATCCAGAAATGACAGATACAGAGACGGGCAAGGCTGAATTTAGTCTGTGATTCTTTGCAGATTCACAACGCTGTAGTTACTGCCAGCAGAGAACAGAGAACCGTTTCCCACTGATCCGCAGCTGCTGTAACTAGCCCACTCAGCACAGTCTCTGCACAGACTTCCTACTAGATGTGGAGCAGAGCAGAACTGAGAAAAGGCCTTGGCAGAGGGGTCAGGATTTCAAGGAATAACAAGAAGAACAAACTCCAAGTGGATGGTACTGGGGCAAGTGTTTACTAACCTTCATTAATACTTCTCAGAACCCTAGTTCCTCTATTGTTCTTTCTGCCTTCTTTGCTTGACCTTTCAACCTTAAAACCTTTTAAGGACATAAAGTGACTTAGGTGCACTCTCCCAAGTTGAAAGTCATTGAAACAACAGCTTTAAAACATGCTACACAAACCACCTGTAGGAAGTTTCAAAGTGAAATAAATTATGTTGCCTTTTTATAATATGGCCTTTGATACATTTTTTTTTTCAAACTCAGTAGAGCTACTGCTCCTAAAGGAAAAAAAGTCCCCCTTCCTCTGATCTAAAAGATACTCTCAATTCAGACAGAAGGAATTAACTTATCCCTACGTAGTGATTCCAACTTTTTAAATGTAAAGGGAATTAAGAACTATTCAAAAACCACACAACGAATGTAACATTTCCTCTTTGGGAATACTATCCACTGAGAACTCAGAATTATGAAGCTAATTCCTACGGACTACCAAAAAACAAAAACCAAAACCACAGTGGGCTCATATTTCTGAGGCTAATAAAAATCATGTCAAAAATCCTTTTTTATAAATAACGATTATTATACTCTAATACATATTCAACAAGTTAATAAAAATAACAACATGAAAAATTCTATCCTGCATGTAAGCAGCACAGAACACCATCACATTCTAATGACGGAGTCTCTTCCTTTGGTCCTCACCTCCTGTCATCTCTCTTCTTAACCCCTTCCTGAACTCCTTAAACAGCTCTTCCACCGTGGCCAATTATAAGTCAAAAAATTTTCAAAAAGTCAAAGCACCATTTGCAGATATAAAGGTTTAGATCTGTATTTCTCAGCTTCCCTTTAGTTTGTTAAAAACCCATACCTTCTGTTTATAAGGGGAAAAAAAACCCTTCTATTTTGGTGTTATTTGAAGTTTCAAAATAATATACACAGTGACTAGAACCAAATCAAAGCAATAGAAATATTAGCTGTTTTTTCAAACTATACACAGTTCCCTGGAAACTTAAGTACTTGCCCTGTGTAGAGTTCAGACTCATGGTTTAGGTACAGTTTTTTAATCACTGGATCAAGAAGCTTAACAAAAGTCTAGAGCAATCATCTTCAAACTCTTTTGATCTACAGATCTCCCTTATAAATAAGAAAATTTTACATAAACATACATACTTCCTGTTTGTAAACTTTAAGTGTTACTGTGAAACAAAGTAATAAAGAGGATAAGTATAAATATTAAAATATATTTGTAAACTTTTTTTTTTTTTAAAGATCAGCACCTGAGCTAACATGTGTTGCAAGTCTTCTTTATCTGTTTTCTTCTTCTCCCCAAAGCCCCCCAGTACGTAGTTGTATATTCTAGTTGTAGGTGCCTCTGGTTGTGCTATGTGGGATGCCACCTCAGCATGGCCTGATGAGCGGTGCCATGTCCGTGCCCAGGATCCAAACCAGTGAAACCCTGGGCCGCTGAAGCGGAGCACACAAACTTAACCACTCAGCCGGGAGGCTGGCCCCCTATAAACTTCTTAAAATCATTTAATTTTTCATAATAATGAGAATGATGTGATTTAATAAGCTTCATTAAGAAATTATTTAATATTTTATGACACATTCAAAAATCTGATTCCAAGCTTGGGCTTTTTGGAATGTCATTTAACATCTGCTATTGTTGAAAAAGAGAACTCATGATATGTAAGTACATTGTAAATGTAAGTACATTTTTGGGTGGCTTACTAAACAAAACAATCACTTTTAATTTTTATCTCCCAATTATAAAATTTTTGATGAGATTTATCTAGTATATCTTCATCTCCCTGGCTCTCAGTTACTATGCTAATACAAAGCGTTACATTTTTAACAAGTTCAACACCTACTGAAACTCTGGAAGTCTTCTTAATATTAGAAAATTCTATTTCCAGGGTTTTAAAAGTATATAGATTTGCGTTTTTAGGTGACAAATTTGCACTGTCTGCAGTCAAACAAAAAGTATGGAAACATTTCCAAACTTGCTTTCAAAATGCTACCTCCACAGCACAGGCTTCTTTCAAAATGCAGTTACCCTCTCATGCATTGTTAAAATGACATTTTCTCCCAGAAAGGATGTCAAAATGGAGTTATTTTTAAAAAAATATCTGTTAGTAATACATCCCTTGCAAGTTTTTGCTTGCCATCACTGAAAAGATTAGAAACTTTGGAGTACCTGTCTTATGTAAAAACAAACAAGCAGCGCATCCTTCTGTGAAACAACTCTGAAATAAGCTGCTGTAAGATAACCACTGAATTGTGTTGCACAAAAGATTTTTATTGTTGTTCCCATCACATCACAAAGTACTGTGAGAATTCTATCAAAGATTTCACCTCAGCCCCTCTCCCCTTGCTCATTCTATGCAAGCCCCATCTTCTTGCTACTCCTGAGAGGGAAGCATCTCTCACTTTTGAGATTTGCATCTGCTTTTATCATCTGTATGGCTCACCTCCTTCCTTGCCTTCTGGTTCCTGACCACCCTACAAAAAACAGAGCACCATCCCCCCACATCATTCTCTATCTCTTTCCCCAGTTTTAGTCATCTTCCCAGCACTTATCCTCACCTGACATATTTTATTTTTTCATTGTCTCTTCACTCAAATGTGATCTTCATGAGAATAGGCAAGTATGATTTATTCGCTGCTGTCTTTCATAACACCTAGAACAGTGACTGGCACATAGCATGCGATCAATAAAAATTCACCGAAGGAATGAATGCAATAATGTAAGGTAACATAATCCATAAATCGTCTGACACACTTAAACTGTACTATGTTAAAAAAGTGTCCAAAACTAGCAAACGACAAGTGAAGATGTCATGGTTAATGTCTATACATTTGTGTAACTCCCACTGTTTTTGTGGAGATTCTTACATAATATGTGAGATTTGACTTATATACCTAAGAATAAAGTTAGGGCACCAACGTCAAGCCATATACAAAATATTAGTACAACTTAGTTTCTAATAGTCTTAGATTAAAAAATATAAACAGAAGTCCTAATATCTTACTCTCACACGAAGAGAAATGTACTTTGTCTATTTTGGAAACGCTATTCTAGAATACTAATATTCTCTCATCTAGAAGTTTGAGGGACCATTTCTCTCCTTGTTTGATTACTTCTTTTGCTGTAAACTACTTCCCAGTTATTAATACTAACTACTGTTAACCAGGTGAAATGACCATTAAAGTCTAATACATTCTCCATGGTTTAGGCCTTTTAAAGAAAAAAAATACTGTATTTGTGTCTCTATTTTTAGAATTCAGGCTGTCAATTATAAGCATAGCTCACCGCAACAAAAAAATGTGTTCTTGAAAAGACAAATACCTATTTCTACAAAGTTAATGGCTATATAACCCCCAGGTCCAAATTATAATTATTACTGCCACAAAGTAAAGATTAAAATTAAGAATACAATCAGGGGCCGGCCCCAGGGCTGAGTGGTTAAGGTCGTGGGCTCTGCGTCGGAGGCCCAGGGTTTCGCTGGTTCAGATCCTGGGCGCGGACATGGCACCGCTCATCAGGCCATGCTGAGGTGGCGTCCCACACGGCACAGCCAGAGGTACTAACAACTAGAATATACAACTATGTACTGGGGGCTTTGGGGAGAAAAAGAGGAAAGGAAAAAAAAAGAAGACTGGCAACAATTGTTAGCTCAGGTGCCAATCTTTAAAAAAAAAAAGAATACAATCAATAATTAAATATCACATATTACAACCAAAAATTGTAATCTTAACAAATTTTGTGGCTATAACTTTGGTAACTTTTGTGTGTTCTTTATAGAAAGGCCACCTAATATAAGTGAAAAAGAAGTGAAGGTTAAGGTGAGGTCTAGGAATCCAGGGCTCCTGGCAGGTCAGGTTCTCCCTGCTCTTATCAAGAGGAAAACGTGAGTGGGGGAAGTCATAACAGCAAGTGTGGAGAATAGCAGGGTAGCATTCAACGAAACAAAAACTGAGGCAAATGATAGGAGACTTTTCTTTTTTCGAGGAAGATTAGCCCTGAGCTAACTACTGCCAATCCTCCTCTTTTTGCTGAGGAAGACTGGCCCTGAGCTAACATCCGTGCCCATCTTCCTCTACTTTATATGTGGGACGCCTACAACACCATGGCTTTGCCAAGCAGTGCCACGTCCGCACCCGGGATCCAAACTGGCAAACCCCGGGCCACCAAAGCAGAACGTGTGCACTTAACTGCTGTGCCACCGGACCAGCCCCTTGATAGGAGACTTTTGCTCAGTGTGATTCCATAGAAATATCAAATTCTTTTGGTCTTTACCTGGACAACACTGTCTCCTACTTGGCAACAAATTCCATTCCCAGTATCTTTCAGTATGTAAATTCATACAACTTGATGATTTCACATGAAAACATTCTCCCCCCACACATAACTGTCCAAGCAAACTAAAAGCACAAGGACAGAATGAAGCAGAGGTGGGTAAGAGGTTCAATGACTCAAGAGTGTAATGTGGCTGACAAAATCTAATACGTATATCCTTTGATGACGTTAACAGAATGCTTCCGGGACAAATAAGGTACTTCTTCCCAGTACAAACATCGATCAGTCTGGCTACCACACTCAAGGAAACACAACAGCTCTCACCCACAAGAAGACAACAAGGATGGTGAAGAGGAATCAAAGCCACACCACATAATAAGTGGCTGACAAAAAGAGGTGTTTGTTTAGTTTGAACATTTTTTTTTTAACGGGAAGGGTGCAGGAGATGGGGAAGAGGAAGAAAGGGAGTTAAACTTACTTAACCAGTTTCAGAGGACAGAACTGGGACCACTATCTAAGTTTTAGAAAGGTCTATTCTGGTCCACCACAGGGAAGAATATTTTAGCAATTACACCTAATTATAGATTGGTTACCTCAGGAGATAGAGCTTCCTTTGAAAGTGTTCCAGTAATGCTGGACTACCACCATTTGGAGGAGGGGAGAAAGACAATACAGGGAAATGTGGCAATAGTCTAAGGGCTAGGGAGGTAACAAGTGTGGCCTAGACGTAGAAGATCTCTAAGATTTTTATTCATATCTTGAATTTTGTGTTTACAGAGAAGGTCAAAGACATACAGAATAATTTCTCACCTTCCTTTCTAAAAATAGTTCTCTCCAAATCTAGGACCTAGGACTCACCTGAGTTCCGGAGAAAAGTCTTTTTAAGTCCTTACAGGAAGACTGTGAAGCAAAAAATATGAAATGGGAGGCTGGGGTTATGGCCTACTTGAATGAATGTTCCAGTCTTTTTTTTTTCAATAAGCTCACTACAAAGATGTATACTGCTCTAGGCTCCTACAGTCAAGTAGTCTAGTCACCTTCCGAGGTCTACGTGCCTTTATTCCCTTTGGTTCCAACCCAAAGGAACAATCTCTCCAAAGAATAAGATATCAGTTGTAGTATAATCCCTGATTTTTAAAGTGTACTTTCTGAATGAATACACCACTATCTCAAAGTCATATACTCTGACTTAGAACCCCAAACATAGCCACAGTTTTACAAATGCTTTTCGTAATCTCTAATTCAAATAATATCTTAGGTAAGGTTATTAATTAATTTTTGACAAGGGTTTATTTTTTTCCAATTGTATGTTTAGAAGATAATTACAAAGTTATTATTTTCATATTTCAATTTTCTTTAACTGAGGTACATCAGCCTTAGTCTCTCCCAAACATTTCCACTTTATCCCATGTACTTAATGATTTTCCCTAACCAATTCTTTTTCTTCTATAGCTTAAGAAAAACTTTTTCTATGTCTGTTCCTGTGTGTATGTTCCTATACATAAGGTGACTACACAGATGCTGCACATTCCTTTACTGTAAAGTAAAACTCTGAACTAGATATGTTCCTATTTTCATAACTAATGAAAGGAGAGAGATATGGCTATAAACAACAGTTATTAAAGCAGATGCACAACTTTTTAGACACATACCTGAACTGTCTGGACTTGTGGAGACTGAATAACTGATGGCTGGGCCGCCTGAATAACTCCATGGACTTGAACTGTCTGCCCATTGGGCAGCTGTACTAAAGTTACGGTGGGAGCAGATGATGTTGCGTGAGCTGCTGGCATAGATACCTACAGTGTTGAACATGGAGAAAAATTACTATCACAGATACCTCCTTGGGAGTACTCATGTTAAATACGAAGCAACTTTTTAGCAGCAGAAAGATGACGTTCCTGCTAGATAAGTATTTCACTGGTGTGAAAGAAACTAATAATTAAATTTAATATTCTTTTTTAAAAGAGACTAAAAGTGTCCCCCTACCCTCCCACTTTTCAACTCCTCCCAAATGATGAAAAACAAAAGCAACTTTACTGTAATATCACAATACACACACAGACTTCCTCAGACACTAACTGTCATTACACGCACGTGTAGTGCTCTGTTTTCCCACCTGCCTTCACACCCAAGGTCTCATTCTGCTCCTCGAAGAAATCAAGACTGAATAATAAGAACCATCTCCATTTCAGAGACAGAAGAACAAGTGCTCGAAGAGATTAAGTAACTTACCCAAGGTGAAGAGATATGTTAGCCTTGAGGAAACAGAAACGTTTTCAGAATATCACGTGTTAAATAAGCCATGTTCTAAAATATAATTGCTCTCAAACTGGGGCAAAACTTAGCTATTTAAGGCTACAACACACATACATCTTACAATATACAACATAGTTTTCTCTTTTACATTAATTATGTCTTTTATTAATGAAAATGTATTAGTAGGTATTATAACTGAAAATTTCTATGCCCCCTCCGATCACTAAACTTGTAATAGTTGATATTTTAAGGATTTATTTTCTTCTTGAAAGAATAAAAGAGCAGAGTTAAGAGAATATAAGAGAAATCAATTTTCTCCTGAGGCACAAAGGAGGTACTATTTTAATGAGTCAATATCCAGGTTAAAAGGGCTCTTAGGTCATACCTGTTTATCTGATGGTATTTATTGTTCCTGTGCTTGAACACATTTGGGGCAGGAATTTTATTTGCTCATTTGGTAAACAGTTATTGGGGACCTATGGGCTGGGAACAATGTTAGAACTGAAACTACAAAAATGAGAAAGACACAGGTTTTTGCACTTAAGGAAATTATTGGGGTACATGTGTGAAGGAATGGGGAAAAGAACACAAATAAACATAATTCAGCGAAGTAATGAAGTTTGTGAAGAGAAAAATGGACACACTGAGAAGAGCTACCCCTCCCCACCTAAGAAGAGGGAAGGCTACCAGAGAAGAATGTGAATTTGAAACAAAGAATACAAGTTAGGCAAGTTATTATGACTTGCAGGGGAAAGGCACAGAATTTCAGGCAGTAAGGGTAGCACTGGCAAAAGCAAAGAGAAACAGCATGGTCTGTACACTGCAGAGAGGGATGCCCAGTCATCAGTACCACTGGAGCACGTGTAGGAGGTGGGAGAGATGAAGTAACAGAGGCAAGCAAGGGTTAGATGGGCTAGTCATTAGATACCTTCTCCAAGTCACATTAAAGAACTTGCATTTTATCCTGAGGAGATGGGGAAAGGCACTGAAGGGCTTCTCAATTTCTGAATATCACAGTGAGGTCTGCATTTTATATAGCTCACTTTAGTGGCAGTGTGAAAGGTATTTATTTCAGAGGAAGAAAAGTGGAGCTGAGGAGGCCAACTGAGAAAGCCTATATAATAGTTAAGGTGAGATGATAAAAGCCAGAAATAGGCCCTAGTTGTGGTAGAGATGGGAATGAGAGAAGTGATTTAATGAAAATTCAGGGGGCAGACCAGAAAGGGCTTATGAATGATTGGTTGAAGAGGCGAGATGAATCAAAGATAACTCTCATATTTCACTTCTGGGCGAGAAATGGTAGACTATGCCATCAATTGGAAACAAAGAACACAAGAAGTAAGAAGAAGCTTTTGGGTGGTTGGGGTGGTGGTGGAAGATGAGGGACCTGATCTGACATGTGAATCTGCAGAGATGTTTAGCAGGCAGTTAAGTATTTGTGAAGCTTGGGGCAAAGATCCCTATTGAAGGTAGAAGTTAAAACCATGAAGTCCCATCTTTGGACAGTTAGGAAGTCCTTCCTCATTAATCACTTTCTCTTTGGCCACTATAAATCTCTTTCAGTTTTACCTGGTTCTCAAAATGTGGTCCATGGACTACCACCACTCCACTCTACCATTAGAGTCACACAGGGTACCTGCTGACAAAGTCAGAATCTCTGATGGAGCCAAGGACACTTTCTCCCACAGTGAAGTTTGAGAACTACAACCTTAAATTATTCAGAGTATTTCATCTCAATTCCATATAAAAGCTCTTCTAATATTTGAAGCAATTATGTCTTAATCTGAGTATTTTCTAGGGTAAATATAACAAGCTAACTCAGCAAATAATTCATTTTCTACCCTGATCATTCTACATAATGGCTCCTCTTATTGTAAGCTTATAAAATACAGGTACATAAAAACAGGATAAAAATCACCTGTTTCTAGCACTCAAAGCTAATCTCTGTTAATATTTTTCCTGTAGATCTAGGTACTTTTAAGGTAGAATATATACAATCAATTTTTATAACACACTGTCATGGAATCTATTTTACCTTTGAATCCATTATAAATATCTTTCCATGCCATTAAAAGTCTTCAACGGTTTTAATGGCTGCATAATAAAAATTACATAATTTGTTTAATAAATTCATTACTGGAAATTTAGGTTTTCAAATTTGCCTATTACAAGAAAGCTTATAGTCATTCTTTTACCCAACTCTTTAGCTACATCTATAAAAATTTACATTCTCATAGTCAAAACCAACATTGTTTTTTTCCACTTAAAAACGTCTCTGTAAATTCCAAAAGTAAAATAAGGTGTCTCATTATTCTTTCAGATTGATTTTCTTCCTTTACTAGTTAGGCTGCATTAGTTTTTTCCTGTTCATTGATCAAATCACAATGATCTTGGATCAAAATTTTATTTTATCTTTCTAGTATTAAAGGCTTACAGTAAAAAAAATAGGTATCAGAATTATGAGAGAAAATTATGTCAAAAATGTATGATGTATGTGTTAAGGACTTGGATGAGGAAGTGAAAAAAAAAACCCTGCAATTAGGAATAAAAAGAGCAAAAAATTAGACAAATGGGAACAGATACCAGCTTTCCTAAAAGTCAAATATCATGTCATTCCACTTTTAAAAGTCTTAAGTGTTAGAGGACTGCCTGGTAAGAATGACAAGCTGAACATGTGCATATAATTTTGCTCCTTCCTGAATCTCCAACGAAACTTCATCAAATTGATTTTGTTTTTACAGACATAATCACATAAGTATAGGAGATGGGAAAAGAGATAATAGTAAGAGATTTGGAGGCTGGAAAGCAGATGGATGAATGGTAATGTACTTGGAAGACCTCACAAGGCCAGCTCACGAAGTGGAGGCAGGGAGAGCCTGACTGCACCACAAAATTCCTGACGAGGCTCAGGATCTGAGATGCCCTGGAGGAGAGAAAGTGAGGCTGAAAATAAGGAAGCCTGGTGAAGGCTCTCTGAGAAGCAACTAGATTCCCTCCTTAACTCCCTGAAGAAGAACAGCTAATCTACCCTCCACTGACAGAAAAAGGGAGATTTATCTTCCAGACAGAGGGTCTCCTGACTACCTAACACCAGGGATTGCTGAAGGCGGGGTAGTAGACCCCAGCCTCACTTGGCCCCCAGGCCTCTACCCTATAAGCAGGGATTAATTAGTAAAGCTTTCTCTGGGGAACCTGACCAATGCCAAGGGAAAGAGGAAAGACTTAAAAGATACTGATACTGGGAATGCCACCCTCCAGTGAAGCTCACAACTCATAGATATTAGGTCCCAAACAGATCCACAGAGCTTCCAATACAGCTTTTTGGTCCTGTACGTTTAAACCTGAGCAGACAAACCACAAATTATCTAACATTTGAGGAAAGCTTCTAATATGAAAGATGGAGACCGAAACAAAATCTAATTAATATTCCCAGGGATAAGAGAAAGCATTGCCTTTGTGAAACAATAAACAGGATACTATTAAAACACAAACAGGACTATTCAGAGAACAAAAGGAACTCTTGGAAACATGAGAGCAAAATAAAAAATTCAACAGATGGGTTGGAACGTGTAGTTGAAGAAATCATCCAAAGAGCAGAGCAAAAAGACAAAGAGATAGAAAACAGGAGAGAAAAGATGAGAAAATCAGAGAAAACAATCCTATAGGTATAACACCTGGATCACAAGGATTCTAGAGAGAAAAAAAATCATCACTCAACTTAAAGAAATTGCCCGGAATTGAAGACATGAGTTTCCACTATAAAAAGGCCCATTGAATACACAGCACAATGGATGAAAACTGATCCAAACCAAGGCCCTGATAATGAAAGTGAAGCACTGTGAACAGAGAGAAGACTTTTATAGGATATCAGAGATACAAAATAAAAAATGGAATCAGTCCTTTCAAACACCCATGGTACAAGTTGACTGTGGATCACTACCTTCGAAATTTGAAAGAAAAATGATTTCTTTACCAAGTCAAACTTGCCCAAGAACCCGCAGGAAAACATGCTTAATATCAAGAACATAAACTGCACAAGAGAAAGACAGTAGGGGAAGGAATCTCCAGGATGACCTTGTCTAGCAGACTCAGAGGACAAGCAGACCGGACAGGATAGCATGACCCAAGAGACAGACATGTTGAGGGCTGTCATCGCCAAGATCCCTGCTGGCATTGTATCTTCTTTTCACACGAGGCCAAATGCCTGAATGAGCCCAGAATCTTATCTGTGCATGCTTGCCTTGACCAGGTACTGATGAAGTCCTGGCTCTTTCCCCTTTGTTCCAGCACCTGCCTTATCCATGTACATTCACTTCATCCCCAAACGTATTCTGCTTTGCCTTGCTCCTGAGGGCTAGAGGTGGGCCCTGGTGATCTCCGGAGAAAACACAAAGTAGCCCACTCCTTCTGACCATATTCCTGCTCGAGGTCCAGTATTTGGCCCACACTTTACCTCAGTGGTAACCATCTGTGATCAGCTGTTTCCCAAGACCCGTCCTTGCTCAGTGACCCCCCTAGGAAAGCTTTTACACTCTTTGGGAGGCTGAAACTCAACATCCCAGAGCCTCTGCTAGGATTATTTTCTCCTGGTAGCCATCATGTGAGAGAGGCAATGTCACACTCTTACCTAGCAGGTTTATGTTTGCTATTTGGTTTTTATATTAACCACCTTTCTCATTCATGTATACGCAAATACTTGTTAATAAAATAAAATTTTTGAGGAAAAATACATAAGAACAAAAAATAAGGATGAGAGACTATAACCTTAGAGATAGAACGTTTAAGACAAAGACAAAATGAAAGAATCATGGATTATATTTCAAATATACAGGAAACAAAAACTACTATCATCCTTGAAATTTACTTGTGTGTACATTTATTTGCTTATCCTATTTTCTAGTTTAAGCATATATAAAGAGCCTTTCAGGTTATTACCCCCACGCCCCGAAATAAATTTGCGTGATATGAGAAAGTTATCATACCAGGTTTTTTTCCTTTTTAAGAGAGACAATCTACTCATCAGTTACAATCCAATTATTTCTAATCATGCTGCAACAAACAGTGTATTACTGTTTAACAACACATTTTCTGTTATGTTACTGAATTTATACTGTCATTCCTAAAACTGGGCTAACACCAATAGGAATTCTGATATTCTTAGAAGGCCTCTGCTCATTGTATGTGTATCTCTGTAATAAAAACGAAATTCTCTTGTCTAACACGTATTCCTTTTGGAAGAGAGACAACTTGGAATCTCTCCATGTATTTTATACCTGGGCTAATGTGGCAATCTGTGGCTGGGCTTGAACTGTCATTTGCTGGTTTTCAGCTTCTGTTACGGCTGCATCTCCACTCTGCTGGTTCTCTGCTCCAGATTCCATGGTCATTTAGTCACCTACAATAATATGGGAGAATGTTACAGGCACTACAGTGCTTTGTGCTTTTGTGACTCTAAAGCAAATTTCAAGTTAGAAATAGGTATATGTGGTGGTTAGGTTAGCAAATGCACCCAGAAATCTAGTTAACATATAAGGTAGCTGAATTATTGTCAAACTTGTCCAAATTTACTGAGCTGTGCAAGTTCTAGTCCTTTCAAAAAAGAAAAAAACTTCCCCCTTGACATTTCTTCCCAATGGGATATTACTCCATCTAGAAGTAAGAAGGGATTCCTCTCTTCTCAGAATCTCCCCTACTCAAGGGGCAGAGGGTGGCAGCAAAGTTAAAAGTTTTTCAAGCTGTAACAATCAGGTGTGGAGAGAAGGCAGAGAGTAGAAGTGAGCTGATGACAGGTCTATGAGATACTGGCTTCACGGGATCTCCCAGAAGGGTATTCCCTCCTGTAATAGGGAAGAAGCAGAAAAATTATAAGCTACTTCCAGAGGAAATTACTGGTGGTAGGACAAAATCTACCCAAGTTTCAAGAGCCTAAGTTGTGGGGCATCAAGGTAGAAAGGTGGGACAAACAGCCACAGAGCCAAATTAGAGGCCCCAAAGAAAGAAAAGGCTAGTGTTCTCACTCCTCATCCTATGTATGGTATGCTACACACATGAAATAAAACACCTTAAAAAACACAATTGCAAAATTCTGGATAAGTTAATCAAGGCTGATCTTTTTTACTTTTGGACGCTGCTTTTCTAAGGGCTTAGTATACCTGTTGAGTAATCTGGCACTGGATGGCAGCAAAAGTAACTTGAGAGCAATTCCTAGCAGAAGCAGCTACATGAGATTAGAGAGATTTCAGTAACTGGGGAAGTGATCGTACCTAAAGGATTCACAATAAAAAAGAACGTATCTTACTTGCGTACTACTATCATCATTCAGTACCTAGCATATTACCTGTCAAAAATGAACTTAGTAGTGAGGACTACCTATAGTGACCCCATAAATAACACAAAAACCCCAATGTTTTTCCAGAATTTATTACATTTATTTTATAACTCTGAAATCGATAATCAAAATTGTCACTGATCCTTATGTGATTATTACATGCCATCAGAATGTATCACATATCAATACATTTTGCCATCATTCACAGGGTTCTATAAAAAGAAAGTGCTTTACAAGTGACAGTTAAAAATGGAAGCGAAAATATCTCTGTAGAAATGAATATAAATAATTTAGAAATACAGAATTCACAAAACAGATGACAAAGGAAAAGATCAACAGACTTGACTATATAATTATTTAAAACATTCATGACAAAAGCCACCAAGACAAGAGCATAGGGAGAAAATATCTGCCATATATAATCAACACAGTAACATCTAGGATACAGAGAAACTACTAGTCAATAAGAAACTCATGATTGACTAGTTCACAAAGGTATTATGTTCAAGGATATTCACTGTAGAATTTTTTTATAATAGCAAAAAACTGGAAACAAGTATCCATAATTAGGAGAACCATTAAATAAATTACAGCAATGAAAAAGAATGACGTCTGTCTATAATGTAATGACATACAAAGCTTTCCAAGACAGACTGAGTGAAATTGCAAGTCACGGAACATACTGTAAAACTGAACCCCATTTATGTTAAAAACAAGTAAAACAAATTCTTGTAAAGGTGTACACATGGAAAAAGGTGTGGGAAGTACTAAGTGGTAGCTCCAAGGAGAGGAGGATTTGGTAGAATTGCATAGGATGATGACTTTTACCTTTTACTATTTACATACTTGAGTATTTTAATATTAATTTTTTTCCTCCCAAAATTCAGGATTACTTGTACAATTAAAAAATTTTAATACCAGAAGTCATGGATAGCATTTTGAATCTATGAACCAAAAACAATATTATATTTCAATCATGATTTTGAGATACCTGTTAACAAAAAATTTTTTAAATCCCAGATACTTTTTATATGCAATTATTCTTTCTGTTAAAATTTTGCCTAAATTGTTTACCCTACATTCCCAAACAGTAAAAACAACTACTTTTAAAAATTACCAAATAACCTTAATTATTATCACTTGTGATAATTCACTGAGTTGTATACTTGCAATCTGAGCTCTTTTAAACTAAAAACTTGAAGACAGACATCCAAAGTAACAGAAAGCAACATCAACAACAAAACAGTTTACGTTATCCTAAATGTTGGCCATACTTTTGGTCTGGAAGAAAATGGCATGTGAGAGGGTAAAATCTAATCTTAATAACAGTAAGTAAATGAATCCATTTTAGGACAGTACTGAGTCAAGCTAAATAAGAGGAGAAATCCATAAACTCTTCTCCATCTTCTCCCCTAAGTCATGATTTTAATGAAAATTAAGATAAAATACAAATTTATCATCATAATCCCTCCTTTTTAGAAAGAGTATATGCAACCATTTTTAACAGACTTTACCGTAAGCCATGTTTTTTACACCTACACTGTCACCCATATGGTTTCACTCTGCCATCTGATTATGTCATCCATATGGTCTCAGCCTGCCATCTGATTAAAGCCTCCTAAGGCACAGATCTCTCTCTTTTGTTTTTGTTTACTTTACATCAGACGTACTTAATTTTTTTTGACATTTAATGTATAGGGCATCATCACAACTTTCTGTTTCAGAAAGTAAAATATTTATGACTATATTAAAATAAAGGAACAAACCCCATTAGCTAACATAAGTAATTATAGCTACAAAGACATTCAAAACAGGAAGGCAATTTGCATCCTCCTTCCCTCCCCAACTAGATAATATTCTTTCTCTTTAAAACAAAACGTGGTATTTCCAATGCACAGGATCCCCATGTAAACTGCCAGTGTTTTATTATCATTTCATTCAGGCAGACTACTAATCCTTTTTCAGAGGAAGGGACCACCTTCTTAATTTTTATAACTCTTAGTTTGAGCAGACATCAACCACTTGGGCCACAGTACAAATAGCGTCTTTCATCAGAAAATTCAGGCCCTTTTCAAAGTGCAGGTGAGAATTATTTAAGGAAGAACAATTTGTTTCAGATGAGAAACTCAATGACTCAACTAGAACAGATACTATTCTTTCGGTTTTCACTTTGAAGGCACTAAAATGAAACAGCAACCTCCCAACTAGACTAAACTAGCATTTAAAGTGGATGCATTAATTTTGGACTTTGAATTCTTTCGCTCTTCATTCATATCTTCGGGTGGGAAGAGATGCTATGGTATCACGTGTATAATCTTCAATTTTTCTAATAACTCAGGAGCAGTACAGCCAGCAGTGCAGTATCCAGACACAGGATCAATTAATAGAGCCAATATGTGGGTTTCCAAAGTTGTTTGAAGAAAGGAGATTCCTAAGTCATTACACAAATAAATGCTTTTCAAGACTGCAAGAACAATAACAAAAAACTAAATAATACTATAAAATAAGAAAAAGATCAGGTACATACGAACTCAGAAAGAATGTTGTATACATACTGGGCCTGGAACAATAGAAACAGAACAGATCTTAGAAATCACGGAAATCTAGTATTAGCTTAACAGTATTGTGATTCTTATTCTTCAACAATTCTGAATTGTAAAATTTATTTGGGATTGAAATTTAAGATTTGGGGATTTTCATGATTTATCCCTAAAAATTAACATAATCCTTTGGAAACTATGAATTTATAATAAATTTCAAAATAGTGGCATGCCTAAAAGGAACAAAACTTTTAAAGCCAATTCACAAAGATACATACCATTTTGCTTTAATGGTCTTTAGAATTCTCTCTCTTAATATGAAAAACAAAAAGCGAAGTGATTCTGTAGTATTATTCACCCAATCCTGAGACAGACAAAGGATGCTGCTGTTAAGTAGTTGGGAAAGGGAGCCTAATACTTGCTGGAAAGCGACATCTGTTACCAGGTGGTTGTGGGACAAATTAAACTTTTTGTGTTTCAGTTTCCTCAACTGTAAAAACAAGGGAGATGGATTAAAAGATCTCTTCCAACTTTAAATGCTCTATCTGAGGAACTGACACTACAAGATATACGTACGAACACATAATTATGCAGGCCACTTAATAAAATAACATATATAGTAAATGAAGGCAGACTGACTAAGTATTAACAGGTCACCTAGCCTCTTGATCTTGGTCAAATACGGAAACACTACCACTCATTTATATATAGGTATCATGAGCATGCAATACAACTTGAGATGATTCGCAGCATTTTAAAAATTATTCTCTCTCTCAAATGGTAGACAGTGTCTCTTTTACTCATTATGTTGCCCTGGTCATAACTGTTACTATAGTTATTAACTAGTTTAATCATCTCTTTTCTTAATTTTCAAAGAGGATAAAGCAGTTTTTCCTTTCCATCTTAGAAAACTTCAAGAATCTATCTGACTGGAGCTGTATCACTTTTTGTACCCTTTACACAGTAAAAATAACAGATATTTAAAAGTTTAAAATGTAGGGGCCAGCCCCGTGGCTGAGCGGTTAAGTTTATGCGCTCCGCTTCAGCAGCCCAGGGTTTTCCAGTTTGGATCCTGGATGCAGACCTACGTACCGCTCATCAAGCCACAGTGTGGTGACATCCCACATAGCAGAACTAGAGGGACTTGCCACTAGGATACACAACTATGTACTGAGCTTTGGGGAGAAAATAAATAAATAGGAGGAAGACTGGCAATAGACGTTAGCTCAGAGCCAATCTTCCTAACCAAAAACATACCTTTAAAGAAAAAAAGTTTAAAGTGTAGTTTAGATAAATGTCCCAGTAGAGTGCCAAATGAGTGCTTCCATGACATTTAAAAGAGAATATACTCTGCAACAATCAAGACAGTGGTGGACTTCCAAAGGGGCATTGAGGATGAATACAATATTGATAAATTTGAGGAAGGAGGATAACTTTTTTGATAAGAAGCAAAGGCTTAGAGTAAGCCTTTAGAGAAATGACTGAGGCAGTGGCTGGTGTCAAGAGTTTGTTTAGAAGCAAGGAGAGAAGACAAATAATACAGAACCGTCACTCCAAAGCAGTCAGTAACTACTAGCACAAAATAAGAATGAGAGAATGAGGCCTCAAAGTAATTTGGTTTAAAATTTTTATACTGCAAGGAATTTACTTCTACTTTAGAGAGTAATATATCCTGAGGGAATTCACAAGTAAGGGAATTTGCTTCACTTTTTTAAGACGAACAATATCTTCAGTTTTAACAATTTATATACATTATACTTCTATTCTATCACCATAGCTGAGCACTCATATGTCAGACACTGTTGAAGTTACTGGGGATAAAGAAATAAAATAAATTTTTAAAACTTTGCCTTTGCGGAACTTCTATTCTAGTGTGTCGGAGCAGGGGAGGGAAAGTAAACACAAAGTATAACAAATCAGATGGTGACAATTATTGTGCAAAAAATAAAGCTGAGAGGGATGCTGGAGGGATTTTCAAGACTATAAAAGCTGACCAGTGCAACCCTCATGGATAAAGCAGCACTTAAATTCACCTACTCAGCACCTAGACAGGACTCCAAATCAAGGACAAATTTCTGGCAGCACTGTTTCTGACTTATCTGCCTCTACCAAATTAACTAAAGCTCATTAAACAAGAAAGCAAGGCTTTATCATCACTTTTGCTAAAAATCATTAAGCAAAAGGAAAGAATGTTGCAGAAATTCACCTTGTTCTTTTTCCTAAAATATTTTGACCTTTAAGAAGTGCCCCAGCCCCTACGATCCTAAACATTCTAGCTCAAGTTGATGAAAAATAAACCCATCTCCCCCACAACCTGCTTTACTTTTTAATCCCTTAAATCTATGATGGATTTAATCTAGTTGAGAATGAAAGGTAAATATTCAGAGAAATAACTGTGAATCTTGACTCTGAAGAGAAACAATGTATTCATAACTAATGGAACATATGAATACATGCTGTGATTTAAAAAAAATGCAAATGACCTTTATTACAAATGAGAAAAAAACCTTGCCCACACCCTTGCAAGGGGGTGACTTCTGAACTCTCACCAATCCAAAAGTCCAGGAATTTAAGGAAATCACATAAGCAGCAGTCTAAAGTCTCCAGGGTAACCACAGCAAAAGGCTCATTTGGACACATGGTTTTAAAACTAAATGACTATTTTGTTGTCATAGTCAAATGTATTACTAAAAATATTTTGCAGAGTATACCCAGAAACATCTAGGGATAATACATAATACTTCCTACCTATTTACTTTGTACCTGTTATTTAGTTGTTATAACTGAAAGCCTTGTTAACACATTCTTAACACACTCGGGACATGGTAATTTTCTAAAGTATTATGATTAATTTACTAAAGAGGCAAAATGTTCAGGGGCTACACAACAGACTCTAGCTTTCTAGGAATCAATAACTATGTTGCCTCTTTGCCTCCACTTTTTTCCCCGTTACTAACCTTAAATACTTGTCATTTATCTTTACCTTATGTCCAATCTAGCAGAACTGAGAGGTATGCAACCCTTACTTGAAATTAAGCAATGTTCCAGGTTTCTGATGCTAATAAGTCTTTCGTATTAAATACAGTATATCTTCTCTGAAACCAGATAGGAAAATGTTATATTCAAATGTTGTCTGTGTACATATGCATGTCTGCAGATATATGTACATGTATGTATACACATGTATATATGTACACACACCCTCAACACACATCACATATCAACTTCAACTATAAAAACTTTACTAGATTAGACTGATCACACCCTAACAAAATGAGGCTATATACATTTTTAGGAAAAGTTAAAATAGGCAACGTGATAAACTAAAACAAATTGGTGTCTTTATCAAGGTAAGTAAATTCTGACATAGTATTCAGGAACACTTTTCTCTGTGCTCCTATCAAGGTCTTTCTCCTTTAATTGAAGAACAAACCCATATTTCAGCCTCTAGTCTACATATTAGAGAAAGGCAAAGAGAAGTTGTATATGAAGTTAATTCTGTGTGATTTGAATTTGACAAGATTTAATCATTTCTAAGACTAAAATAAAAGCCTGAAAATGTTTATATATTTTTATAAATTCTTTGTATTAATAGTAAATACAAGTATAACCTGACCACTACTACCAAAAAGAAGGCAGCAACAGCAAAGGGGGTTGGTCTTTCTAATGTCATTTAATAAAATCAATTCCCTGATGATTTGTTTACTGGAAAAGAGAAACTGCCTGAAAGTCAATATTTTTATTTTATGATTTATTGTAGTTTTGTGATTACCAGAGTATTTTAATGCTATTTTTAACAGGTTATTTTTAAATGTGTACCATGTGCTATGAGAAAGATACATCCTCATAGGAAGTGACTTAACAGAAGTGAATTAGAAAAATGTTACTTGATCTATAGAAACATTGCACGATTTATGATACGCATCTTAGAATATGTGACATTCTATAGTACCTTTCAATAAGAAAGCTTTACTGTTTTCTCAAAGTTTTTTTTGTTTAAGTATTGGCAAAATCTATCTGTCTTGTTTTCCTTCAGGATAAGACTACTCATGGCTCTGAAACAAGCTTTCATATATCTGGGCACCAAGAGACAGTGTTGCTTAGCAAAACAGCAACCATGACTGTGCATTATTTTAGATAATGACATTTTATCCCATCTCCTTCCATGATCCTTTCTTTCCAAACACCCACCTAATACTATGTTTACAGTTCTACACCTTAAGCCTTTCAAATAACCGATCCTACATAAACTTCTACATATGAAGTTCTACTAAATGAATTTTTAGAGCAGGATTTTTTTTTAAAGGAAAAAAGGATTATACACCTCCTACATACAGTTACTTTTAGAAAAGCAATTTTTGTGCTGACTAAAGAGTGAAACTGTCTTCAAGTGTTAGGTTCTGCTTCACAAACTAGCTCAATGCTGAAACTCTAAGGACCCATAAAAATTATGCCCTAAAGTTAAATATTCATACCCTATTATTCCATTTACTTAACAAAACCTGAGGGACTATGTGAAAATCACTACATTCTAAATGGAAAATGAATGTTCAAGTGTTTTTTAAAAATAAGTTCATAAAGTTAACATTTGGTATTTTGACAGTTCTGTTTTGAAATAAATTTTGAAATGCTATTCCTGGTGAATTATTTACAAATTAGACATGGAAGAGTGAAAATTCAGTTTTCCTGAAGTAAGACAACACATGTTATAGTAGGAGTCATAAGACAGGAATTCTGGTTTTAGCTCTGACTTCACAGATGGAGAACTAGAGATGTAAGAGATTTGTAAGGAATTTACAAGACTGTTCAGGGCTATACCACATAGCCTCCAATATTACAAAAAGTGAAGAATTCTTTGTATATTTGGCAATGGAACTGCATGGACTATTAAGCAACAACATGCTAATCATTTTAATATGTTTTGCTAAGTAGAAAAAAATCCAAGTACTCAAGGCATCAAGGATATACTGGACTATATTTAAAAATTAGCAGGGTTAATCGACAAAGCTAATAAATGACATGCAGGCAACAGCAAAGACTTTATGTACAATTTTAATAAAACAATCACTTCAAGTTTAAGTCTCTTTATCTTTAACGCTGAAAGCATCAAGTCCCATCTTTCAGGTAGCTGTACTATTTTTTACCAACCCGGTTGTGATTTCTTGTAAAATGATTTTGATTCATACAATCTCATGCTATTTCTCATGTTTCAGAGGCAGGAGTATTAGTAAAGCAGAGTTACTGAAAACATTCTTTTTAAACTATGGAAAATGAACCTAATTTCCTTGGCTTTTAAAAAATAAATCTGTAATTTCAGTAAGTTTTAACTGTCTAAAGGATATACATCAACTTCCTTTAATCTGTGCAACTCTAAAGGGGGATGGCTTTTAATCCTGCCTTTCAAATTTGTGACCCTTCAAGAGGGAATCATTTATTAAACAAATTTTCTGTGCCTATTACATAATAAGTGTTCTACTGAAAACTACGGGGAATATAGTTTAAGGCACACGAGAACCTCTGTCTCAAAGAGCTTCCAAGCTAATCAGAGATAAAGTATGTACTCTATAAAAAAGGGCTGGGCAAGTATAAACTAATATCCTTACGACCAGTCTACTTATGAACCCCCCACCCCCAACAAGTACTTAAAAACAATGATTTGAAATCATAAACTTTTTTGAAATGACAGGAATACAATGAATTATGGAAAAAAGGAAAGCATGCACTGGCCATTTATGGTAATCTTTCTACTGATGCAGACCTGATTAGTAAGATAATGAAATCAATATATTTCTTTAAGACCTTGACTAGAATATTTCCTCCAAGTGAATTTTTATAAACCCAAACCACTACTGTTTAGGAGAAAAATTCTAATAATCATTAATAAAGACAGAACCTTGAAAACTTTCTTCGCAAAGAGGTAACGCTACAAAAGAATGATGAAGACTGCTTTACTGTTATTTCTTGCCCAGGGAAAAGGCTTTACCAACAAGTAAATCATTTCAATTCTCCAGGGCTCAGTTTAGTCATCTGTAAAACATGGAGTTACTACTCCCTTCATGGTAAAAGTTTGTTAAGTGTGAATTCCCCAAATACAGTAGAGTTTATAAGTAATACACTACACCCACACAAACATAATAAATTCTCTCATAAAAAGTAATTGTCAAGGTATAGTACTTCAAATTAAAATGCTTCACTCGAAGTAGTTATTTCTTGATTTTTATCTTTGCTCCTTTTCATCAGTCACTCCAACTATGGGATCTGGACACAGAATAACGAGAAGACCAGAGAAGGCAGAGTGTAACTCTAAATACGCATTAATGGCTTTAGTTATTTCTCATTAAATAACGGTACCCTGTTTGCCTGGGCTTTCAGAGATATTTAGAAAACGTTTGCAATTAGAATAATTTATGATGTCCAAAATATGACACCAAAAGCACAAGCAACGAAAGAAAAAAGATGAACTGGAAATTATCAAAATTAAAGACTTTTATGACTCAAGGAACACTATCAAGAAAGTGAAAAGGGGGCCAGCCCATGGCCGAGTGGTTAAGTTTGCGCACTCTGCTTCGGTGGCCCAGCATTTCACTGGTTCGGATCCTGGGCACTGACATGGCACCACTCGTCAGGCCATGCTGAGGCGGTGTCCCACATGCCACAACTAGAAGGACCCACAACTAAAAAATATACAACTACTTACACTGGGGGAATTTGGAGAGAAAAAGGAAAAAAATAAAATCTTAAAAAAAAAAACAAAACAAAAAGACAAAGAACCTGGGCCGGCCCAGTGGTGTAGTGGTTAAGTTCAGTGCGCTCCACCTCAGCGGCTCAGATTTGCAGGTTCGGATCCTGGGCACGTACCTACACCAGTCATCAAGCCATGCTGTGGCAGCATTCCATGTACAAAATACAGGAAGATAGTTGGGCACAGATGTTAGCTCAGGGCCAATCTTCCTCACCAAAACAAAAACAAAACCCAAATTAAAAATGGGCAAAGGATCTGAACAGACATTTCTTCAAAGATATAAAAATGGCCAAAAAATACATGAAAAGATGCTAGACATCATTACTCATTAGGGAAATGCAAATCCAAACTACAATGAGATACCACTTTGCACCTACTAAGATGGCTATTATGAAAAATAATAACTGTTGGTGAAGATATGGAGAAATCAGAACCCTCATACACTGCTGGTGGGAATGTAAAAAGGTATAGTAGCTTTGGCAAACAGGCTGGAAGTTCCTTAAATGGTTAAACATAGTTATTATATAATCCAGCAATTTCACTCCTAGGTATATAACTAAGGGGAATGAAAACATATGCAATAAATGAATGTTCATGGGTAGTGTTATTCATAATAGCCAAAAAGCCCAAATGTCCATGAATAAAATGTTGTATATCCATAAAAATGTAATATTATTCAGCACTAAAAAGGATGAAGTGCTGACAGATACTACAACATGGATGAACCTTGAAAGTATAAGGCTAAGTAAAAGAATCTCATCACAATGGACCACATATTGTATGAGTCCATTTCCATGCAATGTCCAGAAGAGGCAAATCCACAGAGACAGAGAGATTAGTGGTTGCCTAGAACTGGCGTATGGAGAGATTGAGAGGTGATGGCTAAGGGATGCAGGGTTTCCTTTTGGGGTAATGAAAATGTCCAAAAACTGACTGTGGTACAGATGCACAACTTTGTGAACGTGCCAAAACCCAGTAAATTGTACACTTGAAATTGGTGGATTGTATGGTATGTGAATTATACTTCAATAAAGCTTTTAAAAAAACAATCTATGACGTCCACTTTTTAAACTGCAATATAATCTACTATGAAGGAGAAAGGATTAGGAGTCAGGAAATCTGCATTTTAGCCCAGTTTAGCATGTCATTACTTGGTTTTATCATCCCTCCTCTTACATGAAATTTAAAGCTTCCTGTCTCACATTCAGGGTTCCTCAGAACGTGGATTTGGTTAACCTAACACTTTCTTCACCAACTTGTGAGCATATCAGGTTCATTCTACTTCCATGTCTTCATTTTTTTTGTCCATGCCACTGCCTAGAATACACTCCCTTTAATCTCTAACTATGCAAGTTCTTCAGTAATCAATTTAAATTCTATCTTTCTCACAGAACGTCTTCTCACTAAAACCTCTTCTAAACTCTATGGCCTTTCAAGACAGTAGTGAGAATTGATACTCTGCCACGTATAAATCATTCTTTCTTACACTGTTTTCATCATCTCCACTATACCATACAGTCCTTGAGGGCAAGAGCCACATACTCACGCTTTATTATGTGTAGCAACTAGAACAATGCTTCATTTTCTATGTATAAAAATACCTAACAATAAATTTTCTTGTGATTATTTCATCAACTATATAAAAGTCAATGGTTAATAAATGTTCACTGAATAAATGACTAGACTGATACATGGCAGTAAGTAAAACCAAGATATTACTATTACTAGTCACAGCAAACAATAAAGCTGCTACTGATACTTTTAAGAAAATGATAACCCTTTAAGAGTACAAATAGTTCAGAACAAGCAATAACTTTCCCTTCGGTGATGAAAAACAAGATATTTCTGAGTGTCCTATGGCCAATCACTTATACAAACAGGCAGGACAACCCTCAAAAATAATGGTTATTCAGGTCTGGCTAAATTACCAACATTTTTAGTTACATCTATACTGCCATATAACTATAACCAGAAACTCATGCAGATAACCCACTCATTAGGAATACACTTAAAAGTGAAAAAAGAAACCTATTGTAGTCTCAGAGAAGATTCACTAATCTTTGGGAAAGGCATTTTCTATTACCGCTGGTATAAGTCAACTTTCAGACCCACCCTCCACTCCTACACCAAGGCCATTACTTAGCTATTCTAGCTTCCCACTTAATTCTCTCTTCTCTAATCAAATGTCAGTCTTTACTTCTCTCCTTCTGGGAAAAAACTCACCACCAATCCCTTAGACCTCTTGCTCTCCAAACCTTGCCCCTTGTTAGATTATTCAGAGATCCTAGATTAATCCAACAGCAGGAAGAATTTGTTCAGACAGCCCATCTCATTTATGGTAAACTCCTTTATTACTTTACCTCAAACCTGAGAAAAAGCAACTCAGGCATTTACAAGTTTATCAAGCAGTACTACTGGTTTGTTTTTATTAAGTTGAGATTCATTAACGAGCCTCAATAATTGATTAAACATACAGTTAAAGGTAATTTTTCATCACTGAAGATGGAAAATACTGTCTTCTACTTATCTGTTGGAATAAACACCAGGACATGAACGATTAATCTTTTCTTCCATTCTTCTTGGTAACCAAGAAAGACGACAGGTGAGCAAAACTCTGAGTAAAATATAACAGAACGTAACTTTACAGGGCCACTTGTGGCAAAGCTAAGAAAAGAATGCAAAACAAAACAAAAAGGACTTCAGGCAAGAGTGTTTATGTATTAACGGGAGAAAATGGATGTCCCTGGTGGTCTGTTGGTTAAGATTCGGTGCTCGATGAGGCCCTAGTTCATTTCCAGGTCAGGGGACCACACCACTCATCTGTCGGTTGTCACATTGTGGTGGCTGCGTGTTGCTGTGATGTTGAAAACTGTGCCACTGGGATTTCAAATACCAGCAGGGTCACCCATGGTGCGCAGGTTTCAGGAGAGCTTCCAGACTAAGACAGACTAGAAAGAAGGAGCTGGCCACCCACTTATGGCCATGAAAACCCTGTGAATAGCAGGAAGCACTGTGTCTCTCTATATACAGCACTGGAAGGTGAGAGGATGGTGCAAAGAGATTGGGCAGGGTTCCACTCTGCTGTACACAGGGTTACCAGGAGTCAGATCAACTCGACACCACTAAGAAAATTCTTATCAAGTTTCAAATGTCTCAAAAATCTACCTTCATAGATTTGATCATGTAAAATACATTTAAAACCATACTTTCTTCTTACAATTTCAGAACCGTGACCAGAGCTAACCTCTTCTATAATGACCAAGTTAGCATATATATTAAATTGGCCATTTTCATCAGTTTGTTGCTTTAGTTCATGATCTTTTTACCGTCACCCCAAAAGGCAATTTACTGTTTCCACAATACTGTGAGAAATCATTTAATTCTCTGGTAGCCCACAGACATGTTCCAGAAAGAAAATTTTCTGCCTTTTCAGATTTCAGTTATCTACCTGCACCCCCCAAATCTTTAAAGATAAGTGTTTTGTAAACATTTTAGTCATTGAACAGGTAAAAACAGCACATATTAATATTTTATAGAAAATACTAGTACATCCTCAAAATAAGACAATATTCTTACACTAACAACTTCAGCATACATAACTGTCAACTTCAGCACAAAAAGAATAAGATATACCACAGCAACTTCATTTAATGCTTTGTTTTCTGAAGTATAAGGGACTTATTTGTGTCCCTGTGACTGGATTATTAGTTATTTTCCTTCTAAGTTTAACCAACTTAAAAAACTAACAGCATGTATATTTAAAATGTCCTATAGTTAAATGCTGCTTCGAAGAGCCAAAAAAAGGAAAAAAAAAAGAGTGGTACTGAAACTTGTTTTGCATTCTAGCTAAAATGAATATCACTTGATTCAACTAGTTGACCAAGGACTTCCACAGTGGGAACAAAAAAAGAGAAAAGAAAATTCGTCTAAGCAGTAAAGTCTCAGTAGACAATCATATTGGTGAAACTCACTATTTAGTTATCAAATATAAAACTCACTGATAATTACACTAAGACATACTAGAAAATCATCAAAGAATAAGTTGATGAGTATGTAAAAAATAAACAAACACAGGGAGAAAGCTAAGTACACTAATCAGTTATCACTGCGTAATAATTTCCCATGAGAATAGTCTTCTTAAAAAAAGGACTGGACCACATGAGATGTTCTTTCACATTTAGAGAGAGAACCAGAGAGACTTTTTTTGTCTGAAATAATAATAGAAGGAAGTAGTCTGTTCAGGGCTATTAGAACCTCAACAGAAGAGTTAAATTCAGACTAAATTCACTTTAAGAGTTAACTCTTACATAGCTTACTTGCCTATTCACGAATATCTTGATTATTTTACAGAAAATTTTCAAAAACTGGAGCTAAAAAGATAACAGGGCAGTTCAAATAACACCTTCCCGTCACAAACTGCTATTTCTCATTCAAATGAAACGTCTTTCATTGAAAGAAATAAAGATATAGTGACAGATCCCATTAGTGTAAAAGGTCATAAAGACCTAAATATAAAATTAGCTAACTGGTTAATAAATATAGGTATATCCATATGATGAAACGTCTCATAATTAAAAAAAAGAAATGAGGAAGCTCTTTATGTACTGATGCAAATCAACTGCAAAGCCCAATTAAGTGGGGGAAAAAGCAAGATATAGGATAGTATATATAGCATACTACCATCTGTATAAAATGGGGGAAGAAGAGTACATACATATTTGCTTGTGTATGGATAGATATCTCTGAAAGGACAAATAAATTGTAGGGTCAGCTCCAGTGGACTAGTGGTTAGAGACCTACACCACTTGTCTGTCAGGGGCCATCCTGTCCCAGTAGCCCACAAACAAAAAGAGGAAGACTGGCAACAGATGTTAGCTAGGGGAGAATCTTCCTCAAGAAAAAAAAAGGAATTGTAACACTTGAGTGATTGGGGGTACACAGGACTTTTTGCTACATTTTATATGTTTTCAATTATGTACTATCTGAATTACTTATTAAAAAAATAAAATTGGAAATATAATCCTTTCTTCCGTTACTTCACCAGGTGTCATCTCTCTTTCCTTTGATTGTTTTCTTATGACATATATTCTGCCTTATTAGACACTGTGTCCCTAAAAGTTCCTGGAGGGTAGAGATAAGACTGGGTAATCTCACCTGAGGATTCACTGCAGCTTCTGCCCAGTGTATTAAACACAGTAATAATAATGATAAACAATTTAAAAAATAAGAAACATTTGTCGAGCACGTGTGAAATGCCTGGCATTAAATATGTACTAACTTACTTATATGGTTTGCAAGTATTAACTTAGTAAATCCCACATTTCTATGAGGTAGATACTGTACATTTATGGCAAAGGAAACTGAGATATGATTAAACTTGCCCAAGGTTCCAGAGCTAGGAAGTTAAAATGAAGCTAAAAAATGAATAGCTACCATTAACTGAATCCCTAAGGAGGTACTTTATAATTATCTCACAACCCTACAAAGTATGTGGTACTATTCTAATTTAACAGATAAGGAAACTAAGACTGAGAGAGATGAAGAAATTTCCTGTAGGTCACAAAATTCCTTGAGGGTAGGCATACGACAGTAGTGGCAACAGCAGGATTCAAACTCAGGTCTGTGATTCCAAACTCATTGCTCTTTCCACTAACTACATTCCGTGTCACATTAAGCGCTAACTCAATATTTGAATTACCCCAAACTGTTGTCTCAAGTGATACTGCAGTAGAGATGAGCTCACACAAGAAAAAAAAAAATCCTTGCATTTTTTCCATTCCCTAACTACTATATCCTTAAATTCAGATTTGAACTCTCACTATTCAATAAAGAAGCCATCACTGGAAGTGACACTGTCATCAAGAAAGATGCTTACAAGACTATGTCACAGGCTGGCTATAAACAAGTTTATATAACCATATCTGATAAACTATTTATGGAATAAATGAAATTATAAATTTCAGTGGTATATTCTAAGCATTAAGTTACAAGTAAACAATTTTTCCTACTGTGGAAAAAAAGAAAAAGCATTTTTTAAATGAGATGAAGTGAAGGATACATACTTGGTTTTACTATAACCATATTGTACTCCCCAAAACAAAACCTAACATCTTGGAAACCGAGAGACAAAATGAAGCTGCTTCTTGAAGAAACGAAAATTTCTATTAATCAGGTCTAATTAAAAAAAATGAATTTCAGAAAGCAGAAAAAGGAAGGTGCCATTTTATGGATCAGGTTTCTAAGTCTCCTTAGGCTCTTAGGTGAAAAAAAATCATTTAAAAGAGGTACCACTAGAGTTTTAAATTTCACAAGTGCCCTTTTAACATTTTTTGGTCAATGTGTCAAAGATTCATTCACTTTGTGAATACACGTGTTCACTAAAAAAAAAATGTTCAAGCAGATTTAACTGTAATTTTTACTGATGCCTGGGAAGGAGGAGAAGTATAATTTAATACCATGCACCACATGAATATTCAAATATTAATGAACATAAAAGTTTGAAAAGTTTCACCTAGAATTGCTAAGAAATACAGATTAAGAATTTACAAACAAAATAAAATTTAAAAAATCTTTCGGATAAGACTGAATAAAGACGCCATGAGAAAACTTTTTTTTTTAATTTCACAAAGGAAGAGTCGTTGTCATATGCTGTCTGTCAGGGAAAAAGAATTCTGGTCAAGTGATGATTGATGGCTTGCAGAAAATCTGTCAACGAAAAAGTAACCTAGAGCATCGTCAATACTATAATTTCCTCAATGTCTGGAAAAAAGACCATCTTCCCAATCCTTATGGAAAAATTCTCTTTATTGCATCTCCTTAAGTTACTCAGCAATGACAAATTACTAATGTGGTTTTTCAAGACTTTCAGTACAGTAACGCAGGTTTTGGAAAAGTGATTTGGGTACAGAACGCAGAAGACAGCGCTGCCACGAGCAATCCATGTTTATTCCTCGCAGGAAGCCTGGAAGCATCAGTCGCGCCCGCCACACCGTGGGGGCAGGTGAGTATCTCTAAGACAAGCAAGCTGGTTACCTTTACGCCCCAGCTAAGACGACCGTTTTGCTTTTACTTTTCGGCCAGGAAACGCGCCGTGAGCGTAAGAGACCCAACAGCTGGCGGCCGAAAGTACGTTTCAGGCTCGACCCCCGGACGGCAGACCGCCGCGAGCGGGGGCCGCGCGAGCCGGGGCTCCCAGGAAGGCGGCGCTCGGGCAGGCCGCGGCCAGGTCCTCCGCAGCCGTCTGGGCTCCCGACGTCCCTCTTCCCCACGGGCGAGGCAGAGCCCGCGGCTCGCGCCCCGCCGCTCCCGCCCGTGCGAGGCCACCGAGGCCCGCGGAGGGGCCGGCTGTGGGGCGCGCGGAGGCGGCGGGGCCGGGGCCGGGCGGACGGCGGGACGCGGCCGGGCTGCGGGGCCGGGCGGACGGCGGGGCGCGCCGCGAGCCGAGCGCCCGGCGGCAGGACGCAGCGTGAAAACCGAAACCGCGCTGGGCGGCCGCTGCCCTCCGCGGGCCGCCGGCGCTCCAAGCCGCCCGGCGCGTCCTCCGCCGCGCCCGGCCGGCGGCCCGCTGTCCGCGCCGCGCCCGGCGGGCAGGGCGGGAACGGCGGCCCGCGCGGCCGCACAAAGGCCGGGCCCTTCCCGCGCTCCGCCCGCCCGCCCGCCGCCCGGCGGGGACGGCGGGGCCGCGGCGGGCTCCCCCGGGGCGGCCCCGCTCCGCTCCGCCCGGCTCGGCCCGGCCCGGCCCGGCGGGAAGGCGGCCCAGCGCCCGCCGCCCCCCGCCGAGCGCCGCCGCTGGCTGCGGGCAGATCGCCGCCGGCCGCCGGCCGCCGCTGCCCGGCCGCCATTACTCTTTGTTCGGCGGCGGCGCGGCCGCCCGCGGCTCCATCTTTGCGGCGGCTGCTGCGAGCGCGGCCGAGCGGGCGGCGTGGGCCCGGCCCGGCCGGCGCTGCCTCCGCCTCCTGCTCCTCTTACCGGCGGTACGAGCGCCTCCGTCACTGCTTTCGTTCGCCGCCCGGCTCTCGCTGGAGTTTTATTCTCTCCCCCACGTAACACACCGCGTCAAACTACACCTCCGCCGCGTCACTCACCAGCACTCGGCTTCTCCCAGCCGCCGGGCCACAGGCAGCCGCCGCCGCCGCCGACTGAGGAGCCGCAGCCAGGGAGCAGCCAGCGCCGCCCAGTGCCGAGTGCGCAGCGGCCGCGCCCGGAAACAGCCGAGCGCGCCCGGAGGAGCTCGGGCGGCCCCGCCCCGCGCGCCGGAGGCGGGGCTCCCGAAGGCCTTCGGGCGTCTTCGGGCGCCTTCGGGCGCGGCGGAGGGGAGCAGGGGAGCGGAGGCGCGGTCTCAGCCTCGCCGCGGCGTTGGGCTGAGCAGCCCGACAGCGGAAGTCTGAAGGAGGGAGCGGGGCGCGGGTGCGGCCCCGGGGAATTCCCGCGGGCGTTGGCGGCTGGACGGAAAGCCCCCGCGGCGGTGAGCGGCTGGGAGCCCGTGGCGGGCTGGGCGTAGGCTGGGCGGGAGGGTCCGCTCCGTGGGGCGCCCGTCCCGAGCACTTGCGGGGACCTGGCGGTGGCCGGCGGTCCTCAGTGCGGGCGGGCGCTCGCCAGCGTCCCCCGCCCCGCCCTCTCCCTCCCTGGGTCCCGCGGCCGTGATGCCGTTTCTGTCCTCACCGCGACCCGGCTCCTCACCGGACCGCTGCCCAATGACCGCACCCCGACCCCGGAGCCCAAGGCGCCCTCACCTACCGTGCCGCCCCCTCCCCTCCCCGCGACCTCCCTCCTCACCGCGACCCATCCCCTCACCGCGCCCCCCACCTCACCATCCCCCTCCTCACCGCGCCCCCACCTCACCATCCCGCTCCTCACCGCGCCCCCCTCCTCACCATCCCCCTCCTCACCGCGCCCCCACCTCACCATCCCCCTCCTCACCGCGCCCCCACCTCACCGCACCCCCCACCTCACCATCCCCCTCCTCACCGCGCCCCCCCACCATCCCCTCACCGCGCCCCCACCTCACCATCTCCCTCCTCACCGCGCCCCCCTCCTCACCGCGCCCCCACCTCACCATCCCCCTCCTCACCGCGCCCCCCTCCTCACCATCCCCCTCCTCACCATCCCCCTCCTCACCGCGCCCCCCTCCTCACCATCCCCCTCCTCACCGCGCCCCCACCTCACCATCCCCCTCCTCACCGCGCCCCCCTCCTCACCATCCCCCTCCTCACCATCCCCCTCCTCACCGCGCCCCCCTCCTCACCATCCCCCTCCTCACCGCCCCCCTCCTCACCATCCCCCTCCTCACCGCGCCCCCCTCCTCACCATCCCCCTCCTCACCGCGCCCCCCTCCTCACCATCCCCCTCCTCACCGCGCCCCCCTCCTCACCGCGCCCCCCTCCTCACCATCCCCCTCCTCACCGCGCCCCCCTCCTCACCATCCCCCTCCTCACCATCCCCCTCCTCACCGCGCCCCCCTCCTCACCATCCCCCTCCTCACCGCGCCCCCTCCTCACCATCCCCCACCTCACCGCGCCCCCACCTCACCATCCCCCTCCTCACCGCGCCCCCTCCTCACCATCCCCCTCCTCACCGCGCCCCCCTCCTCACCATCCCCCTCCTCACCATCCCCCTCCTCACCGCGCCCCCCTCCTCACCATCCCCCTCCTCACCGCGCCCCCCTCCTCACCATCCCCCTCCTCACCGTGCCCCCCACCTCACCGCGCCCCCCACCTCAGCATCACCCCTCCTCAACCTGCCCCCCACCTCACTATCCTCCTTCCTTACCACGCCCCCCCACCGCGCCCCCCACCTCATCATTCCCCCTTGTCACCGTGCCCCGCCCCCCCAGAGCCTGCGCTCCCCCCTGTGTCCCGTGGGGCGCCAGAGTGTCCTGGGAGCGGACCCCCTCCTCCCGGGCCGCGTTCACAGGCTCCCAGGCTCACCCGCTCCCAGGCTAGGTTTCTTCTCTCCGTGAGCCCCTCTCGCCCGCGGCTCCAGCGGTCTCGTCTCGGGGCCTCTCGGCTCTGGCTTCTGCTCTGCCTCCCACTCCTGTCATCCTCGGCCCACGAGGCCTCCTGGACGCCCGGCCACACCCTCCCCCGCGTGCCCTTCTGTCCGCTGTGCCATCGGGCTTCCTCCTGCCGCTTCCCCAGCTCTTAAACATCGGGATCCGGCGAAGTGGGCCTTGTGGGTCCACCAGGGACGCTCCCCGACGGCTCCGGACACCTCTGCCCAGACCGCGCCGCCCGGAACTCAGGCCTGCGTGTTGCTCTGGAACTCCAGACTCAAATTCCAGCCGCCTTTGCTACGCCTTCGTTTCGATGACCAGTGAGGGGGCGGCCACGCTCAACCTGTGCATCATGTCCCTCCGAAAGCCCTGACGGGATCCTAGCCATCGGCTCAGTTCAAGCCCCCGACCTGAGACACCCCAGCGCGCGTCACAACGCCTAGCCCTGTCGGCCCTGAAAAAATGCGTTTGTGGCCTCTCTCCCATCCCATGGCCACTTTTTCATCGCACTGTAGTCAAGCCACGGTCGCCTCTTGCTTGAAGTCCTGCGGTCACTACCATCGAGGTGCTACAAAACTGCTCTTGGCTCATCCCAATCCAGTTGCCATACTGCAGCCAGAGTGATTTTCTTTTTCCCGCTGAGGAAGGTTGTCCCTGAGCTCACATCTGTGCCCATCTCCTCTGTTGTGTGTGTGGGTCCCTGCCACAGCATGACTGACAGTGGTGCAGGTCTGTGCCTGGGATCTGAACCAGTGGCCCCAGGCTGCTGAAGTGAAATCCCCCCAACTTAACCAGTCGGACACGGGCAGGTCCCCAGAATAATTTTTTTTTTTAATGTAAATCTGATGAAATCACTACTCTGCTTGAATTCCTTCAGTGACTTCCCTTTGCTTCCTGGACACAGTCTAAGCTCCTTATCATGGAGACCAGGCCTTCCACCGTCTGGGCTTGTCATCCTCCCCAGCCTTCCCCACTGTCCCCCTAGCTGTCTGCACTCCAGCCACATGTCTTTTTGTTTTTTCCAGGCTCTGTTCTGTTTTTTCCCTGTTACAGGCTCTCACCTCAAGGTACTTACACATGGCGTTCCCCTCCCCTGGAATTCTTTTCTCTCACCCACTCCTCCTATGTAGTTGTAACTCACCACTTTCCCTTCTGATTCATCACACTTGTAATTATTTGTTTAATATCCATGTAAGGTCTGTGCTGTTAGGGACCACATCTGTCTTGTTCACGCCCAGCCTTTCCCCTCCTATCGCTAGCACAATATCTAGAATGTAGGGGTGCTTGTTACCTATTTATTGCATTAATAATGAATATCTGTGTGGTTCCGGACAAAGTCTCTTAATATTTTGGGGTTCAAATCCTGGCTCAGCTACTTTCTAGCTATGTGACTTTGGGCAAATTGTTCACTCTTCTCCCTAAATGTTTCCATCTGTAAAATAAAGATCATAAAAGCACCTGCATCATAGTGTTATTGTGATAATTAAATGAGATCAATCCTGGCAAGTCTTCTTGGAACGGTGTTTGGGATGTACTGGGTGTTAACTAAAATGGTGCCTATTACTAGCTTTTACTTGTATATCTCACATCTAATACATTTTCAAAATTGAGTTTATCATCTTCCTGCTCTTCTTACCTTGCCCCTATACGTGATACCAAAATCTTGGAATTATCTACACATAGCATGTATTTACCCACCCACCCACCAAATATAGTAATTTTTTATTTTAAAATTTCCTCATATTCTTCCTTTCTCTTCACATTGACCTTCATTTGGGCTTTACCTCTTCACGTCTTAGTTACTTTCCTAACTTCCTGGTGCTTTCTGACTGCAGGCCCACTTCCCGTGTTCACTTGTGCCCTACTGTCAGACCAGTGGGCCTTAAACAGTTATTAAATCATGAATTCTCCTTGACTTCTGCTCTCCTGGCCTCTGTTCTCAGCTAACTTTGTTCATTCACTCATTCATTCATTCAAGTGCAAGTTATTTTACTAAACATTTTGGATATACTTCAGATTTGAAATCTAGTCTGCCAATTTCATGTATTCTGCTCTAGCATCTCCGTAAACCATAGAAATGAACTAGAAATGTCCACCTTGCAGCATCCATTTTTTGTCTCTGGGACTTGGAAGCTACCTCCATGTTTGAGGTACCCAACTTCTAAATTGGAAAATGTAGTCAATACTGGGGAGATGAAAGTAGAGAAGAGCACACGGCTATAATTTGGCATAGGATAAGACAGATAAGTGCCTTGAGATAGGTCCAGAAAAGGGGGAAGGTCTCATGGGATAATTAGAAAAGCCTTCAAGGAGAAAGTGATATCTGAGAGCTTTTCTCTAACCACGGCTTCCTTTTCCTGTTATTTTTCTCTTGCTTCCGCTGTTGAACCTAATTTTCACCCTCACTGCAAACTGAAGCTCCATGAACCCTGCCTATTCTAGTTCATCACCTCTCATGACTTAATTTGCCTTCCTCCCTAACCCCAAGGCCATGGTGACCTATTTCATTTATTCTAAAAATATCTGTCGAGCACCTACTTTGTGCCATGTACTCTTTTAGAAACTGGGGATATAGCAGGGAATAAAACAATTGTTTCTGCTCTCAAGTGGTACTAAAATCTTCATCCTCTCCTCTTTCTGACGTTTTCATTTTTCTTCACCCCTTTGTGCTTTCATCCAGTCTCATGATTGTAAATACAATAGGTATGCTGATAACTCTCAAAATTATATTTTCTCCCCAAATCACTCTCCCAAACTCCAGATTCATTTAAACAACTGCCTACTCACACCTCCTCTTGGATGTTGTTTCAGTCTTGGTTCCTAGAATCTGAGGCAAAAGCTTCTGTGCTGTTATCTCATTAGGGAGTACACTCCCAGGGAAATGAGGGTAGGCAAAAGAAGTGAGTCAGGAGAGGAGGTCAAGATTCAGTCAGTGGGATGCTAACACTGCCCTCTTCCCCAATGCACAGTTGCTTCCATTTTGTGTGGGCACCAACAGACCTGCTTGTGAGATGTGTGGCCTGCGCCTGAGGCAAAGCATTGTTGGTGGTGTGCTTGAAGTTGGTTTGCCATGGCAATAGGAACAGACTAAGTGGCCAAAGGCACCACAGGCGAGGGACCAAGAGGATCTGAGATGCTGCAGACATCTGATAGACATCTCAAACTCAGTATGTCCAAATCTGAACTGATACGCCTCCTCACATCTGCACCTGCAGCTTTTTCCATCTTAATTGCTGAGGGTAAAAATCTTGGCATGATTCTTAGTGCCTTCCTTTCTCTCACACCCCACATCTATTCCTTTAGGAAATTTTATTGACTGTACCTTCAAAATATATCCCAAAACTGACTACTTACAGCTTCCACTGAAAGTGAGCCAGGTCTACAGTATCTTTGTCTCTCGCCTGGATTACTGCAAGTGTTTCTTGAGAGGTCTCCCTACTTCTTCCCCAGCCACACACCAGCCGCACTTCTGACTTTAGGACCTTGGGGCTGTTTCAGTGTTTAAAATGCTGTTCTTCTAAATATCAAGAGAGGTAACTCACCTTCAAGTCTTTGCCGAAATGTCACTTTCTCACTGAGGCCTCGACCATACTATTTAAAATTGCAACCTGACACCCACCTCCACCACCCCCATAGACATCCCACTTTTCTGGAATCCCCTTACCTTGTTAGTATTTTTTTCTATGATCCTTATTACCTTCAAACATTCTATTTTACTACTTTTTATGTTTATTGTTGACTGGCTCCCCTGCTAAACTACAAGTTCTAAAAAGCAATATCTTTGTTTTGTTCACTGATGTATCTCAAACACTTGAAATATGATAGGTACTGACATATGATAGGTACTCAGTGTATATTTGTTGAATGAATTTCCAACTTGCCTGTCTTCAGTCTGAGGCAGTTCATACTGTTCAGATTTATTTTCTTGGTTGCTTTTGCAGTTAGAATGAGGAGGTATTTAATAGATTTCCTTCTTATTTGGTAAGATTTCCTCTAACCTTAATGTAATAGATATCAATACAGTAAATATTTCTGGATCAGGAAGCAATGGAAATCCTTAACATCCCTTTAAGAGCAGATAAAAAAAGTGAATGACCCAAATGTCTCCACTACTAGTTAACTATTTAATTCATTTTTTGTCCCTTATATATACACAGATCTCTTTTAACACTTGTTACACTGTAACTATTCATTTGCTTGTCTACATCCTTTATTGAACCATGAGCTCCCTAAAGGCAAAGTTTTGTTTTGTTGAATTTGCATCCCCAGTAACTAGCATATAGTAGGTGCTCCATAATGTTTCTTGAATGAAAGAGTGAATGATTGGTTAGGGTTTCTCCAGCACTGATCAAGGGAGAGGTACCCTGCCCAGCTGATTCAAGCAGCTGATCTACTTAGTGATTCTTTCCTGCGTATAGATGCATATAGTTGGAACTGGTGCAGGTGGAGCTGTTATCAATGCTCATGAAGTAATCTTGTGATTTTAATTGTGCTTTCCAAATAGTTTTCCAACAGAGAAGAGAAAGCGCTGATCTGTTACAACTGTTCCTGGTCTGTTTACCAGTCGCAGTTCCCCATGTAAATTAATATATTGCTTCTTAAAATTAATCTTAACCACAAAAAAACTCTTGACTTCCACTTCCTCCTCTAGCTACTGTCCTCTTTTTTTTTTTGCTTTCATTACAGTAAATATCCTTGAAAGAGTTTTATATTCACAGTCCTAATTTCTTTTCTCTCATTTTCTGTTAAATCCACTCCTACTAGCTCTTGCCCCCAGCATTCCACCATAACTGCTCTCCGTGTTACTTAATCCAATGGCTTCCTCTCAGTCTTTATCTTACTTGACCTATCAGCAGCGTTTGACACACTTGGTCACCCTCCTCCCCCTAACACTTCCTTCACTTGTTATGCTTCTTTCTTCAGTGTTACAGGACACTTCACTCTCCTGGTTTTCTTCCTACACTACTGGTCACTGTTCTCGTTTGCTCGCTGACCTCTTAATATTGGAATGTCCTAGGACTTTGTCCTTGGACCTCTTCTTTACTCTCTTTTAGTGATGTCATTCAATCTTATGGCATTAGATATGATAAACACACTCACAACTCCCTGGTCTCAGATCCAGACTTACATATTCATGGACCTCAGTACCTCTGCTTGGATGTTTAATAGACCTCTCCATTTTATTGCATCCAAAACCAAACTCCTGATCTCCCCTCCCCTCCAAAACCTTCTCTAGCTACAGCCTTCTCTGCCTCAGTAAAGGCAGCTTCATCATTCCCATCGCAGAGGCCGACTCAGCAGCTCCTTTACATCCCACGTCCAATCTGTTATCAGATCCTATTGCTGTCTCTCCAAAATGTGTGACCACTCTTTCCATCTCCACTGATGCCACCTCGGTCCAAGCCACTGTCACATTTGACTAGGATTTGGTATCAGCCACCCTTAACCTTCATTCTGTTCTTGCCACAGAAGCCAGAGTAATCCTTTTAAAACATGATTCTGTTCAAAACTGTTCAGTAGCCCTCGTCTCACTCAGAAAAGCCGTGATTCTTATCGTTAGGCCTGTAAGACCCCATTTCCTCTCTGATCTCACTTCCTGCGATTCTTCCCCTGACTTTCTCTGCTCTGGCCTGTTGTCCACCTTGCTGTTCCTCAAACACTTTGGACGTACTCTGTCCTCAGGGGCTTTGCATTTTCTATTCCCTCTGCTCAGCATGCTCCCTCCAGACATTTCCATGTCCTCCTGGCCTCCTCAGGTCTTTACTCAAAAGTCACTCTTCCTGGGAGGCCTTCTCTACCACCCTGGTGAAAATTGGTCTCTCTCCACACACCCCTCCTTTGCTATTTTTCTCCATAGCACCTGTCACTTCCTGGTATGCTATATACTTAGCTCCATAGCACCCCTCACTTTCTGATATGCTACATAATTAATTTCATAGCTCCTCTCATTTCCTGGTATGCTACATACTTAGCTCCATAGCACCCCTCACTTCCTGGTATGCTACATACTTAGCTCCATAGCAACCCTCACTTCCTGATATGCTATATACTTAACTCTATAGCACCCATCCCTTCCTGGTATACTACCTATGTAACTCCATAGCACCCCTCACTTCCTGGTATGAAGTTTATATTTAGCACCACAGTATCACTCATTTCCTGGTATATTATATACTTATTTCCATTCCTTCCTGGTATGCTACATACTTAACTCCATAGCACCCCTCATTTCCTGGTGTGCTATATGCTTAGTTCCATAGCACCCCTCCCTTCCTGGCATGCTACTTAGACCATAGCACCCCTCATTTCCTGGAGTTCTAGTTACTTACCTCCATAGCACCCCTCATTTTCTGGTGTGCTGTATACTTAGTTCCATAGCACTCCTCCCTTCCTGATATGCTATATACTTAACTCTATAGCACCTCTCACTTCCTGGTATGCTGTATACTTAACTCCATAGCAGGCCTCACTTCCTGGTATGCTATGTACTTAACTCCATAGCAGGCCTCACTTCCTGGTATGCTATATACTTAACTCCATAGCAGGCCTCACTTCCTGGTATGCTATATACTTAACTCCATAGCAGGCCTCACTTCCTGGTATGCTATATACTTAACTCCATAGCAGGCCTCACTTCCTGGTATGCTATATACTTAACTCCATAGCAGGCCTCACTTCCTGGTATGCTAAATACTTAACTCCATAGCAGCCCTCATTTCCTGGTATGCTACATAATTAACTCCATAGTACCCCTTATTTGCTGGTGTGCTATATACTTAATTCCACAGTACCCCTCATTTCCTGGTATGCTATATGCTTATTTCTATAGTACCCCTCCCTTCCTGGTGTGCTATATACTTAACTCCATAGCAACCCCCGCCTCCTGGTATGCTACACACTTAACTCCACAGTATTCCTCATTTCCCAGTGTGCTATATGCTTAATTCCACAGTACCCCTCATTTCCTGTTATGCAATATGCTTAGTTCCATAGCACCCCTCCCTTCCTGGTGTGCTATATACTTAACTCCATAGTACCCCTCCCTTCCTGGTATGCTAAGTACTTAACCCCATAGCAAGCCTCACTTCCTGGTATGCCTCATACTTAACCCCATAGCGTGCCTCACTTCTTGGTATACTACATACTTAACTCCACAGCACCAGTTATTTCTTGGTGTGCTATATACTTAACTCCATAGCATGCCTCCCTTCCTGGTATGCTACATACTTAACTCATTCATTTGGTTTGTTGTCCATCTGAACCCACCTGGGCAAGGATTTTTATCTCTTTTCACTGCTGTATCCTTAACATCTAGTGTCTTATACATAGCTGGCACTCAAATGTTTATTGAGTGAATGCAGTTGAAATTCTGGATTTAATATTAATCTCCTGACATTTGGTTAGCATGAACAGGTCTCCCTCAGCCTGACCACCTCTGGGTGCATCTATAAATCTTGAGTTTCTGTGTTGAATCATGGTGGTTCCACCAAAGTATTGTCTTCTTGTGGGGCGTGATTTCAGCATGGCCATGCTCTTTGCCTTCTCTGCCTCAGTTCCATAGAATCTGAAAGATATGAGGACCTCTGAAGCTTTCTGATCTTTCCACATCCCAGAGTCAGAACTGAAGAACTGATAAGCAAGATTCTGGTTGCTTTTAGTTTCTATTTTGGGGACCAATTGGTAAGCTACTAGTACTGCTGCATTCTCTTCTTCCTTGTGACTGAAAGCGATGTCATATAAACAAAGTCAAATGGCCTCTTATCCTCCTAGAAGTTGCAAAAAGACCAGTGGTTGGCAATTAAAATCAATGGTTCTAACAAGCAAAGATTTATTGAGTGCTTACTTTGTACTAGGCACTGTTCTGAACACTTTTGATGTATTAACTAATTTAATCCTTATAATAACCCAATGAGGAAAATATTAACATTAGGAACATGTTATAGATGAATAAGCTGAAGCCCAGAGTGGTGAAGAAATGTCTCCTATGTCTTAGAGCTAGTAATGACAGTCAGATGTGAGCCCAGACAGTCTGGCTCCAGCCTGTACTCTTAACACTGTACTCCACTATCTGGTTGTTGGATGAAAAGAAGGGAGGGACTTTGCATTGACAAGAAAGCATAGTAAGTGTAATTTAATTAGTGTAAGTCTGTCATTCTGAAAGCATCATAGTAACCCAAGCACTTTCTTCTGACATTAGCCTATCGCCATTTTCATGCCTGACACAAGAATCAGGCTAACTAGCTTCCAAGATACCCTGTCACTCTTTCTAGGCAAAGGAGTAGGCTCCTTGAAACACCGCCAAACTGTTCCCTCCATCTTTGCTTCCCTAGCTCCTACTCTAGCTGAGCTCTGAAGGGTGTGTTATAAACCCTGAGTACCCTACCTAACTCTCCCCTACAACATGCTCATCTGGTTTAGGTGCCTGAACTCTATGTTTTCGTTTTCATCAAAGCACCTATCACACTTCCTTGTCACTGTTTGTTTAGTTGTCTAGTTCCCTGCTAGACTGAACCCTCTGTGAGGACAGAGATTGCATCTGCCTTATTCGTTGCTGTATCCTTAATGCCTAGCATGGTGTTTAGCACATTGGAGGAGTTCAATAAAAATTTTTTGAATGAATAAAAGTGGTATTTCTGTAGAATATCTGCAATCATATCCATGCATTAAAGCGAATTTTCTTGTGGCCAGGCTAGTCCATCTTTTTAGAAATGGAAAAGATAATTTTCTTTTCGTCTGCCTTCTAGCTGTTGGGCATTCATGTTATCGTTGCCTATGCCATAATGCTAGATTTCAACTTGTGCCTCTTTCTGCTTCAGATTCAACTAGTGTTCAACTGCTGTATAATAGGTGTCTCCCTAGGGTCTTTCATATCTATCTGCTGATTTAAGTGGAGATAACTTCTTTGAGTTTCAGTTTCCTCAGCTATACAACCAAGATACCTAACTGACTTGTGCAAGATCAAACTGTAAGTTTGAGAACTGGGATTTGAATTTAGAACTTAAAATTTTAAATTTAGCTTCTTTTTTTCATATATGATGTTGCTTTCCTCTTCCTATCTCTTATCCTTGCCTCTACTCCATGGGTAGCACCCATATTACTGAGTGACAAGCATATTTCATAAAGTTATCATATGCACCTCCTTTAAAAGACTTTTTTTCCACTCCTTTGTTCTGTTTTCTACTTTTATTCATTTTCTTCCCATTTCTACTCCACTAGATTTTCTCCCAAATAGTGGCATTTAGGGTTTATGAAAACATTTCTGGGGCTTGTCCTAATCTCGTGTATGGAGTGAGGGCTTTAATGATATTTGGTTATTTCTGTTATTATTCCTACACAATCATTATATCTATTTCAGAAATGGATGTGAGAAGAGTCCCAGGGATTGGAAACAGGACGCATACTATTTGGGATCTTGATCAGACAAGGTGGTTGAACACATGCTTTCTGCTTTGCTCATTCCTGACACCCCACAGAAAAGGAATGAGAAAAATATAAACCCTATGGTAGACAGAATAATGCTCTCCCCACACATACTCATGTCCTAATTCCTGGAACCTATGAATATGTTATTTTCTTTGGCAAAAGACACTTTGAAGATGGGATTAAGTTAAGGATTTTGAGATGGGGAGATGATCCTGGTTTATTTGGGTGGGCCAGATATAATCACAAGGATCCTTAAAAGGAAAGAGGGAGACAGGAGAGTTAGAGTCAGAGGAAGAGAGAGAAAAATTGGAAGATGCTCCCCTGCTGGCTTTGAAGATAGAGAATGAGGCCATCAGGCAAAGAATGCAGACAGCCTCTAGGAGCTACAGGAAGCAAGGAAACAGACTCTCCCCCAGAACTTCCTGAAGGAACGCAGCTCCACCGACACCTTGGTTTTAGCCACTGAGACTGATGTTGGACTTCAGACCTCCAGAAATGTAAGGTAATACCTTTGTGTTGTTTTGAGCCATTAAGTTTGTGGTAATTTGTTACAGTGGCAATAAGATACTAATACAATCCCTCAAGGACAAAAAAACAGGGAAGGGGACAACGGCAGTTGAGAGAATTCCACACCCGTTTAGAAGATGGGATGGATGAATGAAAGGTAGCTGAATTGGCAGAGTGCAGGAAGCTGATACCTAAGTGCCTCCAAGAGGGATAGCAACGGAAAGGAAGCCAGTTTCCCCTACTAAAACACAGAGTGTTCAGGACCATCACCAACAAACTATCCAGCCAACCAACCAACCGGCAGAAAGTGATGTGTATGAATGTGTTACGATGAGATTTAAACAAGAGCTGGAGAGTTTCAAATTAGTGATCTGTGCTTAGAAAACTAAGTAAATGAAAAGAACAATACAGTTATTAGCTCCAGGGCAAACAAAAAGTTTGGTAGGAGAGGAAAATAGTCATAGTTATTATATGGCTTAAATCTAACTGGAATATAAGGTCTTAATGGTGTGAATACTCATTATTGATCTAATTAAAGTTATGACTTATGGTGAAAGGAGCATTGTGTGGTCGAGAAGGAGGAGAATAAATCCTCATTTCTGCAGTGAAAAGTCAATAACTAATGCCTAACGCTGAAATATCGTTATCACAATTAAAACACTGTGTAGAGATATGGAGGTCGATTCCAAAGAATCAGCTAAAAGAATTCACAGTGGCTGTTGCTAGGGAAGGATGACTATTCAGTGAGAGGGCTGTTGACTCTTCAAACTATGAGCATGTATAACTTTGATAAAAATAATTCTGGGGCTGGCCCCATGGCCGAGTGGTTAAGTTCGTGCGCTCCGCTGCAGGCGGCCCAGTGTTTCGTTGGCTCAAATCCTGGGCGTGGACATGGCACTGCTCATCAAACTACGCTGAGGCAGCGTCCCACATGCCACAACTAGAAGGACCCACAACGAAGAGTATACAACTATGTACTAGGGGACTTTGGGGAGAAAAAGGAAAAAAATAAAATCTTTAAAAAAAATAATAATTCTAAGAAAAAAAAGAATAAAAGATGATCTTAAGCGGGAAAAGTTATTGAAGATACTTTCCTGGATTTGAAAAATGTGAGTATTAACATTGAAAGAGATATTCAAATCTCTTGAAAAGGCTCGTGTCAAAGCGCATGACCATGACATTTTAGAACACCAGTAAGAAGAAAAGAGCTTAAAGCTTCTGGTGGGGAGGAAGGTACGCACAAAGCCCGAGGAGTGAAACGGCCCTGGGCTTCTCCACGGCAGCTTCGGAAGCTAGAAGACAATGTACCAACGCTTTCTAGTTCCGAGGGGAAAGTCTTTCAAATCCAGTGTTCTGTTATTTTCAGACATAGTAGGTCTTTGCTTGTCATGAAGGTTTCCTCAGGAAACTACTGGAAGATATCACTACCAAAATGAGGAAGTAAACCAAGAAGGAAGATCCAGGAAACAAGAGTGTATCTGTCAACTTAGTCTTTGGTGCAATAACAAACACCACCCAACTCTCCATGGTTTACAGTGTAGGTTTACGTCTTCTCACCCAACACGTCCGTCATGTAGTTCTGCTCCTGTCACCTTCATAATGGGATCCAGGCTGATGGGGCATCCTCTATCTGGGACATTGCTAGTCTTGTGACAGAAGGAAAAAAGAGAGATGATAGATTGTCTCTTAAATTTTCACTTTAGAGGGACACATGTCATTGGAATCGACCCCAATGCAGGAGCTGCAAGTATTTTGAACAATAATACAGTTATCTCAAAGGGAACCCTTGCCTAGGAGAGAGGCGAAGGGAAGGGCCACGACAGCAGCTGTGAGGAGGGAGAGAGCACTCCAGGAAGAAGGGCGGGGTGGGGGAGGGATTGGCATTGAGAGCTTTTCAGACAGCCTTGATTGTTAGATGGCTGCCTCTCTGGGCAGGCAGTAGAAGATAGGAAGAGGTGGGGCAGGAAACTGCTGTTTTAGGGTATAAAGGTAAGACTTTAGGATGAACGTATGTGAGAATTATTGTGCTAGAACAATCAGCAAATGACAAATGCTACATTTTCTGATCATCCTTCTTCCTCCACAATATATTCATAAGAGTTTTATGTAGAAAGAACAGAAGCATATTGAGGTAAGCATTCCCCACTCTTCTGTGATACAGTGTTTAGGACATTTTCCTCTCCTCCCTCTTGCCTTCCCAATAAAGCATGGAAAGAACCCGAGGAAAACAGTGGTGTTTTCCAAGAAGCCGTGGGAAGGCAACACGAGTAACTGAGAAGATGGAGACCTTTGACTTTCCAAGGATAACAAGCTTACTTTTTTGCAGTCCTTTCCAAATTCTGCATTTTTGACTGCACTATTCTTACATTAGTGGTAATAGTCAAATATCTAAGGCATTAGTAATAATAATATAAAAAGACAAGGATTCTCTTGCCTTTTTAACTGTCTTGTTAGGTTCTTACTCCTTTCCCTTCAGGCTTTATGCCCATGCTACCCAATGCTTATTAAAAGAAAACAAAAAGCTTCCATACTAAATGTCTTTCAGGGCTTGAAAACTGATGCTTTACTGCTATAATGTAAGATACAGTTTACTGTAGAATGTATTTCAGAAGTTCTAGAGCACCTTTCTTCTCCAGAAGAGTGATATTTCTTTCAATATGAGGAAAAAGGATGAAGTGGTTATTAATTTTGTCAATCTTAATGATAAGGTTCACAGGCATCTTGGTGAAACTTTTCTGGTCTCTGTGTTAGTCGTGGTTCGGTCATGTATGTTGTCTTGGTGACGCTGGACAACAACGCAGCTGGCTCACGCCCTAGCGGGAATTGTTACTCTTGACTCGTGTACAGGAGACAGTGGTTCAAACCAGCCCTGAGAAGTATCCCGTCTCTGCAGAGTGAAAGTCAGTCAGACATGTTTAGCTCAGGAAGTAGGAGTTACTGTTTCGCCTAAAACTAACTGTATCAGGGTATCTGACTTGTGTTCAGATACTTAATGAGGATACTTAATGAGTAGCTCTCAAGTTTTCTGTCCTTTTCACACAATAACATCCAGAGATGGAGTCGGGGAGGGACGCTATCTATTTTCAAAAGCTCTTCCCACCTACACTTTCATCTTCTCCTCGCCTTCCCCCCTCTACGAGGCATTTAAAAAGAGATTACTTGTTTGAGTGTGTGAGGATGATGGGGGAGGAGAGAACGAACCTTTTCATCTGTGCATGTCCCCAGGCAGCAAATGAGAATAAAAACCCTTAAAAATGTCAATATCACGATTATTGGTGTCCCTTTTCTGTGTACTCCTCTTAGCAAGGAATCTAGTCCTGTCAGCTAAATTCTTATGGTTTAGTATTTGACATACTTGTTCTTTTTCTCGAGGGACCTGTCAGAAATGACAGTGATTTAGTATGTTTCTGTGCGCTGCATTCACTACAGTGTTGCTTCTTCCAGGAAAGTCTTCTTGCCAACAGAACTCAGAGGAAGGCGCACGAGCACATGCTCCCCTGCACGAGCAGACTTTATATCATTGGGTCTTGCATTTGTAGATCGGGGAAAAACTGTCTCATCCCAACCCATTGGTTGAAGCAGATACCTTCGCAGTTCTGGGATCCTCTTAGGATAAGAGGTTCCTTAGTACATGCATTCTCAAGCTGTGATAGAGGGTTATAAACTCAGTGGAACGGAATTAAATTTGTTAGAATTTGGAATGCTCACAGCCCTGGTTCTTGACAGGGTGGCTTCTTATTTTAGGTTCACAGAGTCTCCCTAACTGGACTGGTCTTTCTCCAGGATGGACTACATCCCTTCTTTTCCCCACTCCCTACCCCCCAGTGCAATTACCTGTGTAAATTTGCATGATGAATCTGCAAATGTTAGTGTCTAATATGCTACTGTCTAACACTCTGTAAATGTTACTCTCTAATGTCTGGTCTATGGCACAGCGCTAAATAGTTTTTGTAACTGTGGTTTTGAGCCAAACTGGTAGAATGCTTTTGTAATTGTGTGTCAAGAATTTCTTGTACTTTTTCTGAGAATCTGGAACTGAATCATTTTTAGGACTTTTATATAACCCGGTCTATCAGTGTTAGTCCAAGATTAAACAAGTACCTTATGCTCTTGTGGCCTACGTGATGCAGGGTATGGAAGGGCTGTAATCCAAATGCTCCCTCAGGGGCTTGCTGCAACCCAGGGATGTTTGCTGGGATTACCTGGAATATAGCACGAAGCCAAAGGAGTGAAAACACCCTCCTTTCTTTCCGCTAGGGCTTGCCCTGAGTTGTCACCTCACTGTCAGTGCTTGCTGCACACACAGGCAGAGCACCTGTCACATGTTATGAAGCACTTTGCTCACTCATAGGTTTGTCTAAACCATTAGACTATAAGTGCCTCAAGGCCAGGGACAAAGTTTTACCTCCTCCCTTTAATGCCGCACCTCCTTCTCTGCCTTTTTATGGACCTGAACAGAGGGAACCAAACTCAACACCTAAAACACAGGACACAGAAGAGTGAACACATTAGAGGTGTATGTGGAGCAGAGGGAGCAGCCATGCATGGGGGAATGTATGGAGCAGGCATGGAAGGCCCATGATTTGTTCTTAAAATTCTTAAAGGTTAGGAATTATTAAATAAGAAGATGATTTTTTCCAATAAAAAATAGCCAAGTACAAAGATTGTATGGGACACACAGAAGACAATCAAGTTTTCCTCACTGTTTTGAGCTTTTTCTAAAAAGGGAGGAAATGGTAACTGCCTCATAGGATTGTTGAGAGGATGAAATGAAAGATCCATATATATCACTCAGCACTGTCTCCAGCTCATTCTAAGTGATTAGTAAGTGTTAGATATTTTTATCATCATATTTCATTGCATCCAAGTAAAAGAAACATTTTGTGTCATTAAGAAAAAAATTGCCCATTAAATTATTATATGATGGTTTATCACCAGAATTATTTTCTATTTATTGAAAAAATTTTAGACATATTTAGACAGATTTTTTTTTTTTTTTGAGGAAGATTAGCCCTGAGCTAACATCTGCTGCCAATCCTCCTCTTTTTGCTGAGGAAGACTGGCCCTGAGCTAACATCCGTGCCCATCTTCCTCTGCGTTATATGTGGGACACCTACCACAGCATGGCTTGACAAGCAGTGCCACGTCTGCACCCATGATCCCGGCTGGCGAACCCCAGGCCGCCAAAGAGGAACGTGCGAACTTAACCACTGCACCACCAGGCCGGCCCCTAGACAGATTTTTTAAATAGTCTCTCATTCTCAGGCCATATGTAAAAAGGCAAATGTAAACAAATCATTTAAGGTATTTCTAGAATGTTCAGAGTCTGATTCTTCCGAATCACTTCTTGACTCAGAGACATTGATTTTTGTGTTTTTTCTCACAATTTTGTCTGTGATACCTAGTGTTGGAAATTAGAAATGCCACACTTCTAAAATGTGCCCCTCTGCTGAATCCCAGATTTTCTTTCAAACCACGGACACCCACTCTGCTTGTGCTAGTTCCATCTTACCAGAAGGTGTCAACAGAACATTTTCAGACAAGAACGAAATTCATATTCTTTCCAGAATTCCTGCTCTCACACCTAACCTGCTTCTTCCGTGGACTTCTTGCGTTAGCTTGTGATAATTCTGCTGTGGTAGTTTCTCAGGACAGAGCCCCTGGAGTCATCTTTGGCTTTCCTCTGTCTGTTACACCCCACAGCCCATCCACCACGATTCTGAATCCAGAACCTGGCTCCCACCTGCCCTCTGCTGCTCCACCAGCCTGAGGCGTCATCATCTCACCTGGAATCACTTCCTAATGGGTTCTTCTGCTTCTCTCTTGGCCCCACTACAATCCTATTCTCAACAGTGTCCTGAGCTTGCAGAACTAGGTCAGATCATGTCTCTCCTCTACTCAAACCCCAGCAGGAGCACCCTGTTTCACTCAGAGTGAAAACCAAAGTGTTTGTAATGGCCCCAGGCCCTACATAATTCTTGCTCCCTGCTTCACCTCTCTCCCCTCCTACTCCCTGCTGGGGCGTTTTACTCCAGACTCTCCGGCCTCCCAGCTCTGTCTGAGCCTTGCTAGGCTAGCCTCTGCCTGAGGGTCTTTGTGCTAGCTCTTCCCTCCGCCCGGAAGCCTCCTTCTTCAGGAGATACGGAGTTATCCCTCTCACCTCCTTCAAGCCTTTGCTCAAATATCCTGTTCTCACTGAAGCCTACCTTGGCCACCCAAATTAATACTGCAGCCTGGGCCTCCCCGTGTGCCCCGGGCCACCCATCCCCCAACCACTCCACATTTTCTTTTTCCATAGCACTTATCAGTATAATTTATGATGAAATTTACTTATTTGTTATAGTTTATTGTCTGTTTATCTGTTTTTTCCTCAAAGGGCAGGCATCTTTGATTTGCTCACTGGTGATTTCCAAGCGCCCAGGGCAGTGCCTCATCGGCATTCATTCAATACTTGTTGAATTGTACTGAACTGTGATAGATCCTATGACCAAGGTCAGCACAGGGTGCCATGGGAGTGTACGGAAATGGCCCACACCGAGCAGGGTAAGAAGGACTTTGCGAAGGAGCTAATTCCTCAGCTGAACTTGGAAGGATAAGCAGAGCGATGCAGCCATCAGAGGAACCAGGAGAAGCAATGAAATCACAGGTGCAAAGTCCTCTGTTGGGTGTTGTTTCAGGTGGATATTTGGATTGGACACTACCTGTTGATTACAGTTCAGAGCGTGGAACCCCACAGATAATACACTTTGCAAAAAGTTTTCGACAAAGCTTATTTCTGTCTGAGTGTATGACGTTATCGGAGCGAGCCCTGATAACGTTTCACGGTCAAACTCTGTGGGCCAGATCTTTTTTTTGGTCAACAGAGTAGTCAGTAATGAAAATGCTAAGATTCTGCTCACCAACATAAGACTTAAGGAAGTTTACAGTGACATCTTTAGGGAACATAGAGATCTTTCTCATCGGAGGTGTTCTTTCAGTGTAGACCAGGGAGTGTGCTCAGAGACAGAACCTTGGCTCTTTTGGTGCCTAGGATAAAACACAAATCCACTCTCAGATCAGCTCTATAACTTATGATGTTTGATTGATATGTTCTTAACAATATGTGCCATCTGGTGGCTTCACATTTAAATAATTATTTTTGATAATTAGATGTCAAGCTCCGTTGTTTCTACCTGCTGGAGGAGTATGTGTGCTGTCAACATATAAATAAATATAACACATTTTAGAATTGTACACTCTCTAAAATGTTTGCTTGTGCTGTTTAAATTTCAGTAGGCAAATACAAAGCCCTTTCTGCCTTCCCAGTTTTGACTCTTTTCATAGAATCACCTAAACTCAGTCCCTGGCCAGTGCATAGTAATCAATACACATTATTTAAATAACTGATCAAATAAATTTTGATTTGAAAGAAACATATTGTCTAAGCCTCAAGGTCTTGTGGAAACCACACTTTGTGCATTCTTTCGTGTCTGTAAAACACGGCTCATCATGGTACCCATCTCAGTCTTCATGAGGATTAATATGCGTAATAGGAGTTAATACATGTAAGTCTTTGACGTATTTCTTTTATTACTTGGCTTTGTTTATTAGAACAGTTTTAGATTTCTAGAAAAAGTGAGCAGAGAGTATGCAGAACATACACCTGTGTACCTCCCTCACCCAGTTTCTCCTCTTGTTAACATCTTACATTAGTTTGGTGCATTTATTACAATTAATGACCCAAAACTGATACATTATTGTTAACTAAAGTCTGTAGTTTATCAGATTTCCTTAGTTTTTGCCTAACATCCTTTTCCGTTCCAGGATCCCATCCAGGATACTGTGTTACATTTAGTAGCCCTGTCTTCTTAGGCCCCTTGGCTGTGACAGTTTCTTAGACTTTCCTGCTTTTGGATGTCCCCGACGGTTCTGAGGAGCACAGTCAGATATACCGTAGGATGCCCTCTATTGGAATTTGCCCTTGGCACCTTTGAAGCCTTATAAAAGTGTTGGTTATTATTATTATTATTGCTTTATATTCCGATTAAAATGTGCAACAGAGGCAGGATGTGGGGGGGATAGTTTTGCTGGAGGTTCAATTTAAAAGATTTATTTTGAGGCTTGGTCAGCTTATCAGTGCTGAAAAACTGGACAAAATTTCGTTTGCCTACATCCACCTTTCCATAGGTCATTTGATTCAGTAAATATTCACCAAGTCTCTATTTGGAAGGGCAGAATGTGTTGGATGCTGGGATTCAATGATAAAGTAAGACTGCCTGCATAGAGCTTCCAGTCAAATAGGGAGATCGCTGATAAGCAACTGAAGAGGTAAACAATCTAAAAGATAGCTTGTGACAAGCAAAGCAAAGCAAATATTCTTATAATAAAGACTATCTCAGTAGGTGAGGGAAGGGGGACTACTTTATTAGGATGGTGTATGAGTTAAGATTAGATTTACCTGTGAGCCACAGAACTTTTAAAAAACAGGGGCTTAAACAAGAAAGAAATTTCTCTCTCATGTTCAGGACGTCAACCAGGGTCCTGGGCTCCTTCTGTCTTGTTACTCTGCTGTGCATGGGTTCATTTCCCAGGATCATCTTATTATCTGAGACAGTGCTGGGGCTCCAGCCATCACCTGAGTTCCAGCCAGCATGAAGGTGAAAGGGACAGAGAAGGGAACACCCCCTTCCCATTTTTGCTTACTTCTTGCTGGCAGAACTCAACTATGGCCTTATCTAGCCATCCTACCTAGTCTTTATCCAGGTGGCCGGTAGACCGCTTAAACTTCAGAAGTTTTGTTACTACAAAATAGTGGTTCTCAAACTTCAGCATGTGTCAGAATCACCTGTGAGACTTGTTGAACTATAGATGCTGGGCCCCACCCTAAGTCTCTTATTCAGTAGGAGGCCAAGAATTTGCATTTCTAACAAGTTCCTGTGTGTTGATACTGCTGGTCCAGGACCACAGTTTGAGAACCACTGCCACGGAAGGAGGGGAGCATGGATATGGGGGGAGCACTCTGATTCGGAGTATAACTTGGACTTTGATCATTCATATTTTTGTACTAAAACAAATTATGCTTTCTGAGTTCAAGTACCTCATCTTTGATGTGTCAAATCTGGATAGCTATACACAATTTAGTCATTTTTGTGTAAGGTCAGTGTTTTGGTTATTTACTGCTATGTAACAAATTACCCCAAAACACAGTAGGTTAAAACAGCAATTTGCTTGTGATTTCTGTACATTTGCAGTTTGATTAGGACTCAGTGGAGAAGGCCTGCCTCTCCATGTGTTGGCTGGTCATGACTAGGGCTGGGGGATGAGGTGTGGCCTCGCTAACGTCTGGGGCTGGCTGTCAGCTGGGGCACCTCACTGCTCCTCCAACAGCCAAGAAGCACAGCCCGGACTTCCTGATGTGGAGGCTCGGGGTCCAAGTGGGCGAAAGGGAAGCTCTAAGCTTTCTTAAGGCCTAAGCCTGGAAATCACACTGAGTCCCTTCTGCCAGATCCTTTTGGTCAAAGTGAGTCACACAGCCAGCCCAGATTCAAGGGGAGAGGAAGTAGACTCCATCATTGATGGAAGGAGTGGCAGAGCTGCGTTGGAAAAGGGCAAGCAGTGGAGAGCGATTATTGTAGCTCTCTCTAGCAATAGTCTACCCCAGTCAGGAATGAGAATGCAATGCTAGGGTAGGAATCCTTATAATTGTAAATATGGACATAGATCTGTCATTCATTGTGTTTTATCCTACCAGGACCAGAGGATGATTTGGATAAAACTCTTCCAAAATGTTTGGGTGCGCTGGTAGAAGGGAAGTGTGGCAAGGTCGAACCGGACTTTAGGAAGGTTTGCTGGTTCTTGACAAAGCTTTCCCATACCTTTGTTGATATGAAAGTTCAAATGTGAGCAGGAGAACACAAGTTGGAAATAAGTTCATAAATATTTTTCTGCCGGCCTTCTTTAGACACATGGCTATTTTGATTGAAAGTTGCAATCTCAACTTCTGAAAGTCCGCGTTCTAAAAATAGTGTTCTCACACCCACGCAATGTGAATTAATGCTCTAAAAGAGGTCAAGTTTAAGGCATACTTGTACACGTGGTACCACTTAGGGTGTGGGTACGACACTCCCCCTGAGATTTTACGGGAGTGATTCGCCGTTTGTTTGAAGCGTTGCTCATTTTCACTGGGTTCCTACATAGCAAATGCTTCTGGCACGGGAAGGACAGGAAGTCAGCGGCGCTGCGTCTGCGTAATTTGGGGGAGACCGCTTCTCAGAGGACTCTGTGCCCCGCGCCTGGGGAGCACGCGGTGCTGCGGCGGCAGCGGGGGAGGCGGCGGGAGGAGGCCGGGCGGGGGCTCCAGGCACCGCGGCCGCGTTTCTTTACCGCTGCTCGGGGGCCTGCTTTCGGCTTAGGTGATGTTCAAACCGCAAGTTCCGCACGGGCTTTTATCTGGGAGGGAATGTTTTGTTCCTATAATATGATGTTCATGCACTCTCTGTGCTTTTTTCCTAGACACTTCTCCACAAAGGGTATTTCTTCACCCTTAAAATAGCTCCAGCCGCCTGCTTTGAGGTCCTTTCTTATCATAAGCTTTAGCTCGTCGTGATTTTCCTTTGGAACGAAGCATCTCTTGCAGCCCTGCCGTCTCGCCCTGTTTTCCGCGGTCTCCCAAGCAGCCCCGGCTCTCCTGGACTCACCTGCCGGCGCAGGTGTTGCGTGGACTGTGGAGGGGAGCCGCCCACCCAGTAGCAAGCTTACTTACTTCTTTGACTTTTTTAAGGGTGCTGCATCTCTCCTTTGAAGGTCGCCTTCAATCCAGCTCAGAGGCCCTGAAGACTTGCGTTCTCGGAGCTGCTTTTGCTCGAGCAGCTAACGTGGTGAGAACTGTGGTTTGACTGTTCCCAGAGAAAGCAAGAGCCTGCTCTGGGTTTCAGACGAAAAGCTGTGACTAACGGGAGTCTTCCTTGTACGGGGTTACATTTCTCCCATTAGCTGCCAGGGCGTTTCTCGAAGGTTCCCCGGCTGCAGTGATTTATCGCACAGCGAGGGAAGGAGAGGGGCATCTGACACCGGCTCCCGCAGTCAGCCGTTGCCTAGGGGTGTGAGCCGAGGAGGGAAACGTGACTCAGCTACCGCAGTTCTGGAGAAGTCCCCGGATGCAGGCCCAGCCAGTGGTGCGGGCTGCCTGCTGGTTCTCCCTCCTAACGCCAGACGCCCTTGGAAGACAAGACTTAATTTTGCAGCCAAACTAGAGATGGAGGTCCTTCTGCGGTAGTCCTGGGGATCTACTCACTGCGGATTTTACAGTGAGCCCGAGCCTGCTGGAGCCTGGAGCTAGAGCTGACCTTGCATTTGGCCTCTTAAGCCTCTGCGAAGACTTCCTTCCCACCCCCCTAGATGATTGGCAGGATCCTGGGGGACACCCACAGGCTGTGGAAGGCCCCTCGGTGTTGGGGTGTCCGTCTTGCCCTCCTTAATCACTTCTTCCTTCCTAGCCACTTCATATGGACAAGCACGCTTTTTGAAAATATTTATCAGTTGGACACATCCAGTTAGTAGCCTGGTGTCAAGACAGTAGCTGAAGAAGCAGGTGATGAAAGCATCCTTGGTCCTGGCCGCTGGCAGAGGCCCACCTGAGATACGGGTGAGCGCGGGCAGCGATGAGTTAGAGGAGAGTGCTAATTTGCTAACAAGGACCAACAAAGTGTCAACAAGTGGAGAACAAATGTGAACACCATCTCTGGTATCCTCTTGGAGAAGCATCTGCTGATGAGTCCTCCGCCTTCAGGTCTCTCCGCGTGGGCTCCATCTGATGCCCAGGACCGCCCCAGTCCTGACAAGCAGGGGGTATATGGTGCACTCTAAAAGTGTAAACTGGAAAAGAGTATGTGAAACAGAGGGAATTTAATGCAGGTAACTGTCCGGACAGAAGGTGGAAGAGCTGAGAAGCCAAAACAGTGGATGGTGAGATAACCCAAAGCACAGCAAGAGCAGGAAGCCACTGCTGCTTTCCAACCTGGAGGTCAACAGGAGGAGGTGCTTTCTACCAAAGTGGGAAACCGCTGTGGGACGGCGTGGTGGGACCTGGAGCCACAGAGGAGGTGCCAGAGACACTGCCTCAGGCAGAGAGGGAGGGGAGGAATACTCTGGGAACGTGCTCCCAAAGGTCGGTCTCTGGGACCCGGAGTAGAGCAGCAGAGCGTGAGTGCTGGCGTGGGTGGGGAGCCCTGTGTGGGTGCACAAGGAGGGCTCAGAAGCAAGTCTTGCTGCCAGTGGCCCTGGTGTCTGCAGTGCCAAGGATGACTCCTGGCTGCCACAGAATCCATCGAGGGCAGCCCTCCTGTGGTCACTTAGTCTGTAGAGTGTCGTGGTGAGGATACTGGGTAGCTCTTGCTAGGAATGTGGGTCACATGGTTGTAGGCATTTGTTCAAAACTTACTGAACTAAAATACTTAAATTATACCTCAACAAAATGTGAAAACACATACACAAGAATAGCATTAGGTGGGGATGTGATGCACAGCTTGGTGCCTGTAGTTAATAATACCAGGTTGCATATTTGGAATTTGCTAAGAGAGTAGATCTTAAAAGTTCCCTTCGCAAGAAGAAAATTTTGTAACTATGTGTCATGGTGGATGTTAACTAGACTTATTGTGGTGATCATTTGGCAATATATACAAATATCAAGTCATTATGTAGTATACTTGAAACTAATATGATGTTGTATGTCAATTATACCTCAATTAAAAAAAAAAGAGAGTCTTAGGCTCTGGAGTCACACTGTGTGTGTTTGCTACTAAGTAGCTCTTAAGTGCTGAGTTGTGTGCCCTCCCCCCAAACTCGTATGTTGAAGCCCTAATTCCCAATGTGACTGTGTTTGGAGACAGGGCCTTTAAGAAGATAATTAAGGTCAAATGAGGTCATAAGGGTGGGGCCCTAATCCAGAAGGACTGTTGTCCTTATAAGAAGAGGGAGAGAAACCAGAGATCTCTCTCTCTGCATGTGCACACAAGAAAGGCTGTGTGAGGACACAGCGAGAAGACAGCTGTCACAGCCAGGAAGAGGCCTCACCGGAAACCAACCCCTCTGACGCCTTGATCTTGGACTTGGAGCTTCCAGGACTCGGAGAAAATAAATTTCTGTTGCTTAAATCACCCAGTCTGTGGCATTCTGTTACGGCAGACTGAGCTGACTAATATGCTAGTTGTGTGACGTTGAGCAAATCACATATCTTCTGTCTACCTTAGATTCTTCGTCTGAAAAATGCAGATGATGAAAGTTCCCTCCTCAAAAGGTTTTTGGGAGAATTAAGTGAAATTTGAGTTTAAAGCACTTGGCATGTGGTAAGTAAGCACATGTAGCTCTTACTAGACATACCCTTGAACTTCTGCCTCAATATTCCCACCTGAAATTCCAGGTCTCATCTATCATCGGATGCTGCCTTCCAACCCCCCAGCTGCACACAAGATCTTGCTGGTCCTCAGTCTGTGTTCTGCTCCTGCCATCCTCGGGCCACCACTTGGGGTCCTGCTGACATCACTCTGGACTGTCACCTGCTTTTCTTTTAGCTGCCTGTGCTCCACTTGCCAACACCATCTACACCTTGAGAATGTCACGTCCCCATAATTGTGCACTTTGACCCACCTGCTGCGCAGCTCATGGCTGAGCCAGCTGTATCTGTTTCCTGTGACCCCACCCTCTCTGGTCCTGGCTCCACCCATCAGCTGTGTACTTAGCTTGGCCCCACATCCTTTACACTCACTCACGGAGCTCTGCCAGCTGTGGGTTTTCTGTCTAGAGCATCTTGGACTGGGAGGGGGTGAGTGGAGGAGCTTGCCTTGAAGCTGCTTTTGTATGGCAAGCATGGTATTTATGGTTTGTTTGTTTTTAAATTTAGACTGTGGGTTTATTTGGGTTGGATTTTGGGGGAAATAATGGAAATTATTTGTGTGTGTGGGGTAGGAGGCCATGGTCACAGACCAATTGGATACGACTTCCCAGCATCAGTCCCTCCCTTGGCACGTTGTTACTGGTTTTGTGAGGGCGTTGGGACTTGAGGTCATCTGTCTGAGGTTTGCTGGGTGGTCTGTAAGAGCGGTTTTCAGGTTTGTAATGACTCCTTGAGTGTATTGGTTTTCACTTGCTGTATACCTCAAACTTAACAGCATAAACCAACACACACGTTATCTCAGAGTTTCTGCAGTTTTTAGTTTTTTAAAATTATAAAAATGATACAAGCTGGTTATAGCAAGTTTAAACAAGAAGTCTGTAAAGGAAAAGTGGTACATGTGTCCTGCTCACTTGTCTTCCACTTCTCCTGGAGAAATCACTACTGGTGGCTGTTTAGAACGTCCATACAGCTGTTCATGCTTTTTCCATGCTTAGATGAACATATACTCACACATGTACACCCACATTTTTTTGTAAAACAAGAAAGAGCTCACACTTAAATTAGGCGGGACCTTTTTTTGCGAGTGATAGAAACTCTTCCTCAACTATTTTAGGCAAAAAGAGGGATTCACTGGCAGAAGAATCTACCACAGGACTTGTTTTCTGTCTTTTGTCTCTCCTGCTCCCAGGCCAGCACTCTCCACAGCTGGGACTCTGTCATCAGAAGCTGCTGGCCCCCACCCTGAGGCTTCCCACACTGGGGGCTTATCCCTCTGCCTTCAGCTCTAGATGAAGAGGACCAAGGAGGACTTCAACTGGCCTTGTGTATCATATAGAGTACTTTTGGCTGCAAATAACAGAAAACCCACCTGCAAGCAACTTAATAAGGGGCTATTCTTTTCATGGAAGAAGATGTCTAGAGGTGGGTGGTGGATCGGTAGCCCAACGGTGCCACGGATCTGGGTCAGTTTCTTTGCAGTTCTCTTGGTCTTGCCCTCACGGTAGCAAGATGGGTGCTGCAGCAGCTCCAGACACCATTTTCTCACTTGACAATGTCTTTCTTTACCTGGCTTCTCTCAGAAGCAAAGCGTGAGACAAAGGCTTGTACTGTGGCTTGGGGAGGTGATCATGGGAGCAGAAGTAGGCACCAGGGAGAGAAGCAGGGGGAGAGGGGTGGTAATATAAGGAGGCATGATTAGTGGGACAGTGCTCTGAGGACGGTGCTGGATCCTGCGGGCACCTGCTTATTAGGAAATAAGGTCTCTTAGGGGACCAAAGATGGGAGCATTTTTCTATCGGTGTACCTCCCCCCACAACTAAACAACATGACAATGAGCATATTTTCCAGTGGTGTACATACACGTAGCCTATGCAGTTCATGGCTGTGGAGGATTCCATTGTACAGATGAGCTACACTTTGCCGATTCTCCTTTTAATGGACATTTAGGTCACAGCCCTAGTTTTATATTTAAGTTGCCATATACTTTGAAAGGGGCATGGCTTTTTTTTTTCTCACCCTAGGAGTGAGGAATTTTTATCCCATTTCAAGACTTTGGCGCAGTGAAAAATATAGCAATATTCCATCTTGCCAAAACACAACTAACCTATTCAGAACAAAAATAGAAAAGAAGTAAAAATAGCTTCTAAGTAGCCAAATAGATGTCAAACAGTCACAAATTCCAGATGGAATGGGCTGACCTGTGTGCAATGTTACTCTGGTTCTGTCTTAAATCTCATACACTTCACTTGTAAGAGGAGCTTTATTAGGAGCCTCTTTAACCTCGTTTTTCTCACAATTCTAACTAGCATGGTATCCTAGTTACTATTTCCACAGCAAATGAGGAGGGGAAGGATACAGCTAAAGGAAGCCACACAGACAAACTCAAAATCAAAAAGTGACCCCTGACAGCGACAGAGGAGGGAAAAAACCAAAACCACAACAACAGTAACAAACTACCTTTTAGAAAATGTCGTAAACATGCAGAAGAATGCTGGTGTTCTATCTGCTCTATGAGCAGTAAACGAACTGAGGCTCACAGGCAGGAGGAATCGCTGACGTCGCGTCCTAAGTCGTCTTTACAGGGCAGGAGACGGACAATTTATTTCATGCTGTTATATCCTTTCATGCGGGATTGACTCTGTATGATTATTCTTTTTGTGTAGTACATTTTAGAAAGATTTCCCAATAAGTAGGTTTAAAATGGTGAAAAATGTTGATTCTAAAAGCTCTGGGGAACTTCACTCTCCAAACAACTGTTTTCCGTGGAGTTTTAGCCAAGAAGTGTCCTCCAGCAAACTGGTTGGGTTGCCACAGGGAGTGGGTTCTCTATGTCTCCGCACAAGGGGGCGATGTCCGCCAGCCTTCTCTGAGCCAGGCCAGCGGGGCTCAGGTCTGCGAGCCTGCCTGGGCAGTCACTAGCCCTCCTGACACCACGACAGCTTAGGTGGGGTAGACAAATGTTGACATTTTTATCCATCCTTCTAGAAGTTTTCCAGAAATTTTAGAAGTCAGCTAGAACGGAAGGGGCAAGAAAATAATCCTTTTTCAGGAAGAAAAGAATTTGGGAACTTTTTCTACAAAAGTTCTATAAATAACAAAACACGTAATTCATTTCTTGTCTAGTTTGTCTAATTAGCAAACAATTATATCCTAGCTGTGGCATCGGCTAACCAGGATATTACTGTGCGTGTGCGCGCATGCGGGAGCACATGCCCGCTTGGAATTAGCTAATCGCGTTGAGTAGAGAATGTTTTTGCTTTGTTCCAGAATCTTGTAATCTAATGCACCTGTCCTTACAGATCTCAAATCCTATTACTGTTATTAATGTTACCACTCCATTTTGTCCATTCCTTGTCATTTCTTCCTCTATTCTTTTGTTTTTTTTGGTATTACACCTTGTGGTGGACAGAATAACGGCCCCCAAGAGATATGCACGTCCTAATGCCCAGAACCTGTGAATATGTTATGTTACATGGCTAGGGGAATTAAGGCTGCTAATCAACTGGTCTCAAAATAAGAAGATTATCCTGGATTATCTGGTGGGCAAATATAATCACAAGGGTCCTTAAACGGCCAAGGCAGAGGTAAAAAAGTGAGAAACAGAGAAATGGCACTGCGGGAAAAACTTGTGTGGCTGGCTTTCATGATGGAAGGGAGGCACAGGCTTAAGAACGCAGCAGCCTCTCCAAGTTGGAAAAGGCAAGAAGATGGCTTCTCTCCTAGAGCCTGCAGAAAGGAACCAGCCGACACTCGACTGGTCCAGGGAGACCCACTTCGAACTTCTGATTCCAGAACTCTGAGATAACGAATTTCTGTTGTTTTAAGCCACTGAGTTTGTGGCAATTTGTCCCAGCAGCAATAAGAAACTAATACGAATGCTCACAAATCACATTTACGATGTATTTATGAAGTGTTTACTATATGCTCAACATTGTGCATGTGGAGAAGATACAACAAAAGCAGTCTAAGTGTTGTCACACCTCTTAAGCCACTGACATGTCAGAAGATGAAATAGGGTTTTATTTCTATTATACAGACCTCTAGTATCATTATGTGATGCTCAGAGTTCCATAGGTAACTTATTTTTTTGTGAGGAAAATTGGCCCTGATCTGACATCTGATGCCAACCTTCCTCTTTTTGCTTGAGGAAAATTGTCACTGAGCTAACATCTGTGCCAATCTTCCTCTGTTTTGTATGTGGGATGCTGCCCCAGCATCACGCAATGAGTAGTGCATAGGTCTGCACCCAGGATCCAAAGCTGTGAACCCCAGGCCGCTGAAGCAGAGCGTATGAACTTAGCCACTGGACCTCCAGGCCCGTCCCACACAGGTAACTTCATTCACCCAGTCATCCACATTGTTAGTGCGTTCTCCCTGCCAGCCCCGTGCACACGAAGATAAGCGAGACACAAGAATAAACAAGACGCAGTTATAAATTAACAACTGAAGAGAACCCCTTGAAATCTATACATTTGGAAATTAACAAAGCATATTCCTAAATAATTTTGGATAAACAGGGAATCAGTAAAACTGCAAAATATTCAGAGTGAAACCACAATGAAAGCAGTATGTACCAAAACCATAGAAAGCAGCCAACATGGCATTCAGAGGGAAATTTATAGATAAAGAAACAAGAAAGATATGGAAATAAGATTGAGTGTAAAGTACCCAGCTCCAGAAGACACAAAACGGACAACAAAAATAAGTCCCAGAGAGTAGATGAATTTACAGCCGATTAAAGATAAAAACAAAATTAATGAAGCAAAATAAACTTAGTGAAATTGATTAACAAAACCAAAAGTTTGTTCCTTGAAAAATGATGAATAGAACAAACTTCGGTCATGATAAATATGTAGTATTATTACTATCAATAGTAGCAGCAGCAGCAAGAGTAGTAGTAGCAGTAATAGTAGCAGTAGTAATAGCAATAGTAGTAACAGTAGTAATAGTAGTAGTAGCAGCAATAGCAGCAGCAGTAGTAATAGTAATAGTAGTAACAGTAGTAATAGTAGTAGTAGCAGCAATAGCAGCAGTAGTAGTAATAGTAATAGTAGTAACAGTAGTAATAGTAGTAGCAGCAGCAATAGCAGCAGTAGTAGTAATAGTAATAGTAGTAACAGTAGTAATAGTAGTAGCAGCAGCAATAGCAGCAGTAGTAGTAATAGTAATAGTAGTAACAGTAGTAATAGTAGTAGCAGCAGCAATAGCAGCAGTAGTAGTAATAGTAATAGTAGTAACAGTAGTAATAGTAGTAGTAGCAGCAATAGCAGCAGTAGTAATAGTAATAGTAGTAACAGTAGTAATAGTAGTAGCAGCAGCAATAGCAGCAGCAGTAGTAATAGTAATAGTAGTAACAGTAGTAATAGTAGTAGTAGCAGCAATAGCAGCAGTAGTAATAGTAATAGTAGTAACAGTAGTAATAGTAGTAGCAGCAGCAATAGCAGCAGTAGTAGTAATAGTAATAGTAGTAACAGTAGTAATAGTAGTAGCAGCAGCAATAGCAGCAGTAGTAGTAATAGTAATAGTAGTAACAGTAGTAGTAATAGCAGCAGCAGCAGCCAGAGTAGTAGTAGTACGTGTAGTAATAGTAAAAGTAGTGGCGGTAGTAGTAAGAAACCATGTAGGTCATGTTCTCTGTCAGACGTTTATTACCCACCAGAGACAGGTGTGCTTCCCTCCGTTTCCAGGCCCCTCGCTCAAGTGTCTGATGCTGGCCACTGAACCATAAGCAGAGCGACATGTGCCGTTTCTGAACCAAAGCATTTAAGAGCCTGCGTGTGATCCTTCAGCCCCCTCTCTCCCCTCCTTCCTCTGCTGCTGTGAGCTTACAGCAAGGGCTTTATGCTGAGATGGTGAAGCCGTTCCATGGGAACAGCCTGGATCACTGAGTCCCCACGTGGAGGACAGACGCTCTGGAGAGTTGCCCAAGTGACTGGCACTCTGTGTGAGCTAGAAATTAATCTTTGTTAAGTCACTGGCTCGTGTTTTAATGTAGCATAGCCTATTGTATCCTGACGAATTCATGCTTTACAAAATTTATTTCTTTCTGGAGTACCTTGCAATTGTTACATAAATACCTATAATATAACCAATTCATTGTGAAAGTTAAAGGGCAGGAAGAAAGTGGAAAAGGAGAGAGAAGCTGAACTCTTCAAAGTTCATTATTCCTCCTGTTTGTTGGCAGACACATATACCTAAAATCTCAGTCGGTTACCAAAACGCAACAGCCAGGTTCTGTGCCTTCACAAGTACACACACGCCTCGAAGCCTGAAGAAGGGTAGGGTTTCCAGGCACCACCTTTACTGTTTCCTTTCACTTGTTAATTCACTGTTGCTTTAGAAAGGTGATAAGACTAAGCCTAGGCTCTTTTTTTATTTCTAATGCCAATAGACTGTTAGTTAATGTGATTTATCACAGTTAATTCATTACGGCATATTTCTATCAAAATGAGAAAATGAAAATAAAACACAGCCAACAGGTCTCTGCATTAAATTGCCTGTAACTGAATTTGACCTGATTTTGAGGCCAATTCTCATGTTCAAAGTACAAGAGAGCAAGGCATTTATTAACATTTATTGAAATACTAGTTCTGTATTATTTGTACAGGAGTGTTAAAGTGTCCGTCATATTTCTGAAGTGTATGGAATATTGAAGCATGCAATGATTCAATATATGGAGTCGGCTTGTCTGATTTCGTATCCCACCTCTACCACCTTACCAGCTAGATGACCTTGGACATTATTTAACCTCTTTGAGCCTCAGTTTCCCCTTCTGTAAAACAGGAGTAACAATAATTACCATCTCAAGGGGTTGTGGTGGGGATTAAAAATGGCACTCTCTGCAAACTGCTCGGTGAGTGTTGGTGGTGTTCAGGATGATGCTTCAGACTGAACAGGTTTGAGGGTCATCTAGTCATGTGGGGCTGGCAGTGACGGGTAGCTCTGTGTGTTTTTGAGCAACGTCCCCTCTCTCATGTTCAGTTTTCTCACGTACAAATGAGGGCTAAGTATAGTTATCTGGTAGACTTGCTGGGAAGATTAAATCTGATAGAGTATTACACATAGAGTTTAGTGCAGAGTTGGATACACTAGGCACTCAACAAATAATAGCTATTATTATGAAAACCAAAAACTAGAAAACCACTTCTTAGTTTATCCATATAGCACAAATATCATCCAAAATAATATTCTCTGTCGACCACTCTTCCACTACTTCCTGTGGCCTTAAACATTACTACTATTATTTTCTGAACTACAGGTCAAGTTCTGATACCAAGAATTCCCATATACTATCTAGTATTTTTTGTTTTTTTATTTTTAATATCTAGATTTCATGAGGTTTCATTTCTGGAAACTTCAGAATCTTTTTATTGTTGTTACACTGATTTTCCTTGCCCATGTTGGATTTAACTTAGAGCCCCCACTTTTGCTTTTCCTTTTTTCTCTTTTCTTCCTTATCCCCGAGTCTTTCCTTATGATCGTCCTTCCTCCTGACTTCTCTGTAATTAGACATAGCTCCAAGCTGTATTCCAGGAAACTGCCGCACGGAGCAGTAGATCTGTTTTGTGGAAGAACAACTCTGACAATGCAGCATCAAAGCTAGCCGTGACCTTTCTTTGGCTTCCATGTGCCCACTTAATGATTCTCTTCTCTTCCACATAGAGGCTGCCATTGCTTCTATTATTGCTTTCACTCTCATCTCTGCCTAAACTTTACGTTCTCCAAATGCAATGAGTATTAACTTCAGGTTGCAAATCTTTGATGATTTTAACCCATGTTTCTTTCTACAATTCTACTATAAACTTATCAGCTCCAGATTCTCTATTGCTTACTAATTTTAAGTTCTTGAAAAAGATGCCAAACAAACAAAATCCCATCTAGTGTTGCAAAACACCTCAATAATATAAAACGGTATTGCCTTTGTGTCAAGTCCTGGCTGTGCAGGGAAACTGTTCCAGTCAAAGCCAACAATTTCTTCCTTGGATTCAAAAACTGGATCCATTTGTTTGTTAGGCACCAAGCTGCAAGGGAAATTGAGTATCTAGATTGTCTCCAGTCAAGAGGGTTCTCACTTTCTGAAAATGTTAAAAGCACGGACTCTTTTAGGACTAGTGTATTTTATTAATATTTTATTTCTAGAGAAGAAGAAGCACCCGTGAATATGGACATCTATGGCGTGGGGCGTGGTGTCTGCTCTGAGGAGGGGAGGTCACTGTGTGGGAGAATCCCTTCTTCCGGCCTGTTTGAGGAGGCTCTGGGGAGAACAGGTTGGGGAGGGAGTGCCACGAGCTTGTAGCAGGGGCGGATTTGTGATCAGCACCCTTGGCTCTTCTGGGGAGTGGGGCACGGTTGTGCTTCTCCATTTTCAGGGGCAAGATGGCATAGTGCTAAGAGCATAGGCTCTGGAGCAGACTCAGCTGGTTTCAAGAGCCAGCACTGTCATTTGCTGGTTTCATGCCCTTGTGTAAACTGCTTCACTTCCCTAAGACTCGGTTTCTTCATCTGTTCAAGGGCGACAGTGGTCGTCCATCTCTTTAGGGCTCTTGTGAGGACTGAGAGAGAGAACGCGTGGGAAGCGTTTAGCTCGGTGCCAGGCACACGGGAAACATGTTTAGTACTGTCGTGGTGGTATTAGTATTACCACTATCATGAAATTCTATAATTTAATAGTTTAGTTGAGGAATGAGAGTTTTCCCCTCCTCCTCCAATCATGTGATCCTTGAGTTCAACCTCTGGCTTCAAAATGGGAAGCTGTTGTTTCTTCTCATGGTTTTTACATTTGTTTGACCAGCAGGAGGATAGACCAACCTCTTCTCTTCCTCCTGACTCCTTTTCTCGTCCATTCAGATCCAGGAAAGCTCCTGCCTGATGCGGGTGTCACTCCAAGCCGAGCCGACATCAGGGGACAGCGGCGCTTGCCCCTGCGGTTTGGAGCCGGGTCTGGGCCGGGGGAGGCGGAGGCCTGCTGAGCCGGGCGGGGCTTGGAGCTCTCGGCGGCTGACTGCTTCGGCTTGAGGACTTGCTGCTCCGTCTCACAGGGGGGTTTCGTGTCTGCAGCCCGGGGAGTCAGGGGCTGTTTCTGTCCGGTGTCCGGGAACTTCCCGGACACCCGCATGGCGTGACCTTCCTGGAGGCCTCTTCCTGCCTGGTTGATCGCAGCCGGAGGTGAGAGGAGCGTCCTCGCAGACCGGCCCCCCTTCTAGCTGCGTGGGAGCTGGGAGGAGTGAAGGTCAGCCTCCAGCCGGAGCAAGAAGTGACAGGGCAGCCGGACAGCAGACCTGGGCGAGGCCGGCGTGAGGCTGCAGGTCTGAGGTCAGACGGTGCGCCAGGGTCGTTTCAGCTTAAATTATTTGGGTTGTTCATCACTTCAATCTATTTTTGTAAATGTGCTTTTTACTTACCGAGTTTGTGCACACTGCACAGAAAACGTCAGTCTTTTCCTCCCTCTGTTTTTCCTTTACCCTCACATGACTGTCAGTTACAACACCTCTGGCGCTTCTGGTCACCACATATGTGGGGTTTTCCCCCTCCAAGCAATTCTCTGACACCAGCGGGGTGTCCGACAATTTAACTCCATTCTGCCACTCTCTACCTGGAGAGAGTGTCAGATCCCACATGTTAAGGGCTCAGTCCCACGACACTGCCCCCCAGTTCAGCTGCAAGAAGGATGTTCCTAGGTTACCCACAACTTCTGTCCAAGTTGGCTACAAATCAGGGGTTCCCAGGACCCCCTCCTCAGGTTTAATTGCTAGAGTGGCTCACACAACTCAGGGAAACACTTACTTACATTTACCAGTTCATTAAAAGACATGATACAGGATGCAGATGAACAGCCAGATGAGGAGACACACACGGCAAGGTCTGGGAGGGTCCCGAGCGTGGGAGCTCCTGTCCCTGTGGAGTTGGGGTGCATGACCCTCCCACTACCTGGATGCCTTCACCAACCTGGAAGCTCTCCGAACCCCATACTACTGGGATTTTTAGAGGCTTCATCATGTAGTCCTGATCAATTATTAACTCCATTTCCAGCCCTTATCCCTTCTCAAGAGAATGGGGGGCAGGCTGAAAATCCAAGCTTCTAATCATGGCTCGGTCTTTCCAGTGACCAGCCCTCATCCAGGAGCCCACTGAAAGTCACCTCATAAGAACAAAAAGCTCTCTCACCACCCAGAAAATTCCAAGGGTTTCAGGAGCTCTGTGCCTGTAAGTGGGGGAGAACAATGTATATTTTCCGTCATCTCACATACATGGGCCAACTGGCATGACCCTCACTGCAGCCTTCAAGGCAGGCAGGGAGATCTCCTCTCCATTTCACACAGAGGAAAATGGAAGCTTTTCCCAGTAAGTCTGCCTAATAAGTGGCAATGTGGTTCCTGGCTCCTTGTCCCACTGTTTAGCGTGTTTTTGGCTGGGCTGAACTTACTCCTAGGTAAAGAATGTGGTATGTCTTGAGGCCACTGGGCTAATCTCCAGTCATCAAATTACTCCTGCTTTCCTGCATGACTTTCTGAAATTCTTCATTTTGAATCAATCACACATGGATTTAGCCAGTATCTGTCCAAGCCCTCTCTTACGAAAGGCAAAGAATCCCTAACAGGGAGGGTAAATCATAAATGGTAAATCAGTTTGTCGGATTAATCTGTCTCTTGACAGCCAGCTGAGATCAGGGCAGTTAGGGATGGAAATGTTGCTGGCAGGTGGAGAGGGTACCGCTAGAATTGGAAGCAGTATCTGAGAGGGGTGGGCCCAGGAGGGTGTACTGATTTTCTATTACTGTGTAACAAATTACACGACCCTAGCGGCTTAAAACTGTGCACATTTACTGTCTAACAGTTTCTGTAGGTCGGTAATCTGGGCTTGGCTTGGTTGGGTCCTCTGCTCAGAGGCTCACAAAACTGCAATCAAAACGCCAGTGGGGCTGCACTCCTTTCTGGAACTTAGGATCTTCTTCCCAGCTCATGTGGTTGTTGGCAGAATTCAGTTCCCTGTCGTTGTAGGACTGAGGCCCTCAGCTTTGAGGCCACCTGCAAGGCTGCATCCCGTGTGGCCCTCTCGAAGGCCGTTCATGTCGTAGCAGACGGCTTCTTCAAGGCCAGCCGCAGATTTTCTCTCTCGAGTCTCAACCATGGAGTGTTACATTGTATAATATAATCAGGGGAGTGACATTTTGAGATTTCACCCGAAAATCTGGATCTTCCAGCAAAGCTGGGCCCCATTCTCATCGGGAGACAGCTAGTAGTTACTGAGAAGCAGCCGCGTCCTGGGACATGGAGGGACTCTCGCCTTCCAGAGTCCTGGCCTTCCATGGACAGTGCCTTTGCACTGCCACCCCGCCCACTTTGGGCAGCTACTGTGCCCTTCTGTCTGTCGGAACACAGGATTACATTCTGGAAGAGACTGAGGGCATATATGACTCTGGAAATGGAACAAGGAGGCAGCGATTAAAGAAAGGGGGCGAAGCTGAAGCAAATACAGCCCCATCCCCTCTCATATGTCTAATTACAACATGAAGGAAGGTGAGACTGAAAATCTGGGTCTACTTCTGGCTCTGCGTTCACGTGTATGATTTGAGCCTGTAATTTCTTCTCTCTGAGCCTGTTTCCTCGTCTGAAGCCTCTTTTCCCCAGGAGTTTCTGATTCAAAGAGATTGGAGTTGGGTCCCGGAATATGTCATTTTGACAAGTGCCTGAGAGGACGCTTAATGGTCAGGCAAGTTTGATTGACGAGTCCATTCACACTGCACATTAGCCCATAGCTATGGGCTCAGGAAATAAGAGCCTGGTCTTGGGAAAGGCACGGACAGTTGGGGCTCATCTAAACAGGTTAGAATTCAGGGAGACATTTCCATTCCAGAAAGATGTGGTCAGGGAGAAAATATTGAGAGGGTAAGAATCTGGGAATCTGAGTCAGAAACCAGACCACGTGGACCGGCCATCCTGGCGGAGTAGGGAAGGGAGCGTGTATGTGGTACACCGCCCCCACCCCGCCCCCAGCCGCCCGCAGCTGGCTCCCTACAGTGCATGGATGCGGCTGTGCGCTGGCTCTCCCAGGGGCTGACAATTTGTGTCTTATGTCTCGAATCTGTTTGTAAGCTGCTGATGGGACGGGACTGCCCAGCCTGGTAAGAAGCAGGGGCTCAGGAAAGGTTGGCTGAAGAAGTGAGTCAATCAAAAGCAAGCATTTGCAGGGGCCTGGCGCTTGGTGCCACTCTGAACCTCTGTGTGAGTCCACCTCTGAGAATGGAGCTGAGCACAGAGGTAGAGAGATGATAGCTAATGAGGGGCATACTTTAGAGAAAATCTTGTATTTCTAGCCAAATGCAAATCAAGTGCCTACAACATGCTGGTTTAAAATGCAAAGCTATCATTTTTCATTGAAGAAGAAATCATTTTGGTTTCTGAATTTCAAATTCTGGAACACGTCTTCCCAAGCGAGGGGAATTCCTAGTAACTTACAGGTGTGGAATGCCTCACTGTAGGCTGACTTGGATTTTCTCGTTACACAATTGTGTTTGAAACTATAAGAGAATGAAACTGTAAGAGAACCTTCAGTAGTCTAATACAAATGCTGGTTGTTATAAAGCTTCGTGATTAAGAGAACAGGAGATTTACCAAACTGCACCCTTTAATGTTGTGAAGTCTATTGTTTGTTAATCACAGCTCAGTAAAGCTCTGGAAACAAAAGGACTTGAAGCGCAGAAGGACACAGGCACTTTGTGAAGTCCTGCTCGGGGTGAGACTTTGCTTCCCCTAAAACATATTTTGGTCAATTAATTCATATATTTTGGTCCCATCTTTTTTTAACACACAACATTGGTTTTGTTTAATAACCCAAGAGAGTCTTTAAATATTTCATAGCTGGTAGTCCTGATGAAAACTTAACTAATACCAAAGTTATTTTTTATTTATGGGCTTCTGGAGCCTCCACAGGGCTCCACAAAGCTTGGGAAAGACAAGTTTGTGCCCTGGGCCTTCTGTGAGTGCTGAGCATTTGGACAGCAGTGACAGGTGGAGCGGGAGTGGCTTTGTGAGTTATGTGGCATGAGGGCCTCCTGGTAGGAATGACATGCAGTCCTGCTTGGGGGAGAATGATTATACAGGGTCTGGTCACCAGTCCCTGCATTTGGAGTCATCTTTCTAGAAGTGGTGATGAGCGTGTAAGGGACAGAAGGAGTGGGGAGGGTAGACGGGGAAAACACAGGACCTTAAGTAGTTTCATTTCCACTGAAATGAGGGGACAGCAGGACCAAGGCACGTGCTCATGTGCTGTGTTCATGGGACGCATGCGGGGAATGGGGTTCCATGAGGCTGGGAGGGAGGTGGGCCCCATCATGTAGGAGCTGGAGAGGCAGGCCTTGTAACTCTGCAGATGGAAATAGAAGGTTTTCTACTGAAGTTTTCTGATGGGAGGAATGTCAAGAGAGGGTCTGATGTTTTTGGAGGGATTACCATAAACAGGTAATAAGAGCTCTCATATACGTTGACTCCCAGCATCCCTGTGATGCAAACTCTATTTCCAGTAGCACCCTGTTTTTTGGATGAGGAAACTGGGCACAGTAGAGTGGCTGAGGTAGGACTTGAACCCAGGCCGTTCAGCTCTGGAGCCAAGGCACTTAATCAGCAGGCTGCCTAGTTCTCCTCAACATGACAAGTGGTATTTAAGGAAGGTTAATCTGGTGGTGATGCTCACGGCTGATTGGAAGGAAATCCAGGGAGGAGGCCATGGGGTAACTCAAGGCCCCCTAGAAACCATTCGCATCTTTGCTTCTCGCCTCTCGGTCACTGAGCTCATCCGTTCCTACTAGTCGTGAGCTGATCCCAGGCCCCCTGTTTCCTGCTCGCGCTTCCTCGGAAATCCATTCTCCACTCTGCAGCCAGAGGATCTTCATAAAGAGCAAATCTGAGGCTGCCACTCCCTTGATTGAACCTTCCAGGTAAAACCCAAACTCTTGGGTTACAAGGTCCTTCAAGGGCTGGCTCTCGTCATCCTCTCCAGGCCCCATTTCTAGTCACCTGCGTCCTTTCACACCAATAAATGTTGTCTGTTACTATTATCCTTCACAGCCCACTTACCACGCCGTTGTATTTGCTGAGTGGAGATCAGTGAGTGGGAATAACGTTAAGAGATGGAATGATTAACAGGCAGATGCCCGATTTTGACACTTCCTCCCCACCTATGGGCCTGAGACAGAGAAATCCAGAGGGAAAGGATCTCCCCTTCTCTTCCGGGACCTCGGCAACCTTTCCTTCCAGAGCCTGTCTGGCAAATATTTTCCCTCTCAGTGCTGCCCTTTTGGAGGGTCTGTTTCCAGGTCTCCATCCTGTGCATCTCCTTGGGCTCCCGGCTCTGCTGACTGGAAGCCGGGGGTGGGGGGGAGGGGCGGGGGAGGGGAGCATGGCCACGCCTACTGCTGCTCCACCTCCAGGAAGCCAGCCTCAGAGCCCTCGCCCCTCTGCTGCCTTGGGATGGGAATTCAGATCATTTCAAGTGAAGAGGAGACAGTGAGTCAAAGATGAGTTGATAGTTTCCAGGTGGCTGACTCAGAGAATGACTAAGAGAAGAAAGCTGGGGGCGTAGGGAGGGAGGACAGTGGCTGTGATGGTGAAGGCAGAGGGGCCTCTGGCGGCGGCGAGGCTGGGACTTCAGTCCTGCTGCTTGACCTCAGGCGCACTGCCCAGCTGCCCCCAGCCTCAACTCACTCGCCCTAGAGGAGGCCAGTCCCAGCCCCTGCTTTCCAGGAGGATCCTGGGGGCTAAAGGAGAAGCAGCCCTCAGGCACTCAGGGTGCAGGCCTGTGGCAGGAAGGACCGACTTACGTCAGCTGTCCTTGACTTCAGAGGGAAGTGACAACAAAAGGGTGTGCCCTATGCCAGCAACGTTCAAACTTTTTGGTCTCAGGAGGGCCCCTATACAGTCTTAAATATTGTTGAGGACCCTGAAGAGCTTTTGTTTATATGTATGTTACATCTAGTGATGTTTGCCACATTGGAAGTTAAAACTGAAATAGATGAAAATATTTATTAATTCATATAAGAACAATAAAAACCCATAATGTGCTAACACATTTTTTTGAATGATAAATAATCACATTTTCCAAGACAAAAGTAACTAGAAGAGTGGCATTGTTTCAGGTTTTTGCAGATCTCCTTACCGCCCGGCTTACTGGATGCTCACGCAGCCTATTATGGTGTCACGTGTGGGGCGCCTCTGGATTACGCCGCTGTGCATTTGCGAGGGCGTGAGAGTGAAAGGGCGGATGATGTCTTGGTGCTATTATGAAACAGCTGTGACCTCAGTGATGCCTGAAGGTGTCTCAGGGGTCTTCAAGGGGTCCCCAGACCACACTTTGACAAACACTGACCTATAAGATCATTTTGGAAAAAAAACCCTTTTTCAATCTGTGAATAAAGATCTTGCCCCAAATGAGGTTGCATATCATCTCCATAACATGGGCAGAAACTGAAGAATCTGATGATATCAAGTGTTTCTGAGGGTGAGAGACAGCAGCTCTCAACCTCGGCTGGCAGGGGTATAAATGGGTTCAACCGTTTCATTAGACATTACCAAACTTCTCTTTAAAGTTAAAAGTGTTCGTACTCTACCACCCAGCTATCCCACTCCTCAGGAGAATTAAGAAACAAATCATGATATCTTTATATAATAGAATGCTACAATTAAATACTACAAGGAATAGTAACAGTAATAGAATGCTATGATAATAGTAATGTGACATGTACACATAATAGAATGCTACAACTAAAAGTGAACTCTCTGGAGCCGTGTTAATATGAATAAACCTCAAAAGCAATGTTGAGCAAAAACTGAGTAAAAGAGATACAAGTCCAGTGTACCATTTACGTAAAGTTTGAAAATATGCCAAACAAGTGTATGTTGCTGATGGACACAGCCATACGTAGCTAGAGTGTACAACCATGCAGCGAATGAGAAACACCAAATTCAGGACAGCGGTCCCCCTGAAGAATGAGGATGGGTAACGAGATCAGCAAGGAGTTTTGGAAGGCTTTAACTGTATCTGTAATGTTTAATTTATCTGTTTTTAAAATCTGAATTGAAAAAAAACTAGTTAAGTTCTATTTAAGCATTTTTTTGCTGAGAAGGAGAATATAGCAAGAAAACAAGGCCCTAACAGTAAAAAGTTAAAACTCTCTCCAAAAAGCCTGTGGGCGCTCACCCTCATCTCCTTCACTCGTGTTGGCTGTGTAGATGGGGTCCAGGGAGGAGCAGTCAGCTTCCTAAGGCTCCTTTGTAATCGGTTCTTTGGCGTTGACTTGGGTTTTCCCGTAGAAACAGTGAAGCACGTTGCCTACAGGCCTGGACTAGGCTCTGCCCAGCCCGTAGAAGCCATTCACTTCACAACCTGCCTGACCAACAGCAGGAGGTCAGCAGGCTGGAGAAGTAGTTCCCTGGGAGAGTTTGTTCTGACCTGCAGAGTGGAACAGATCCTCTCTCTGGCAGCTTGGCCTGGCCCTGCCTCTGCTCCCTGTCCAGCCAGGTTTTGGGAGAGGGGATTCTCACATTTCTGAGCCAGTCAGGGTTGGTGGGGTAGGATCCCCATCTGGCAGGACAGCCTTGGGTCTGTGTTTCTGTGGCCGGTGGTCTGGGAGTTGGGGGCCGGGAGTCATGGAGGTCCCAACCTGCCAGCCCAGACTCTGAGTTGGAACAACTCCTGATCCTGGATCAGCTTGAGAGCCATCCCTCCCTGATTCTCTCCCCAGACCTCTTTTACTTCCTCCTTATTGCCGCACTGGTTGTCTCCGACCTGAGTTTCTCTCTGCTGCAAGCTTTTAACAATAATAATAATGTAAAAAAGACACTGCTCATCATTCCTACCCAAGCGTCCTCATTTGTGGGCATTCTTTTTCAGTCCCTGTTACAGTGAGATGCTTGTGTGGCTGTAGATTATCGGGGCCTGTGCTTTCTATCTTTCTTTTCTCACTAGTTGTGTACACATTTCCTATGCTCCCACCTAGTCTTCACACTTCATGCTTTTCTTCTTTTAGAAGCAGCTCTGTTTTTCTAGTCTTATTGAGATAAAATTGACATACAGCATTGTATTAGTTTCACGTATACAACGTAATGATTCAGTGTTTGTATATATTGATCACTACGATGAGTCTAGTTAACATCCATCACCTCCCATAGTTAGAATTTTTTCTTGTGATCAGAACTTTTAAGATCTATTCTCTTAGCAACTTTCAAATATACAATACAGTATTATCAACTATAGTCACCACACTGTACATCACATTCCCAGAACTTATTAAAGTTTGTCCCTTTTGACCCCCTGCATCCATTTTGCCTCGCATCTCTGGCAACCACCTCTCTGTTCCCTGTATCTATGAGTTTGGATTTTTTAGATTCCACATATACACACTAGCTTTTTTTAATGCCTGGTAATATTCTGTTGAGTGGATATTAATGCATTAGAGAAAGTGTTCCGCATTCTGACTCAGGGAGAACATCAAGACCTCAGAGAGCTGATTCAAGAATTCAAGTTTACAATAAATGTAGTGTATTTACAAGAGTGTCTGGACAGAATAAAGGCTGACTGAATGCTGGCTGTTATTATGCAGAGCTGTATCTTTGCCTTTTTTCTTTTAAAAAGCCCCACCCATTTAATGAAAGTCTGGGTCTCTCTGGTGACACCCTGCCACCTCCTTCTAAATGGAGAAATTTAGAGGCGTGGGGACACCTAGTTGATAACTCTGGGTCTCAGGCTGGCAAAACGACCCTAAGTAGTTTCATTTCCATTTCAGCAAAGCAGCTCAGTTAACTTCATCTTCCTTCTTCACCATGGAAGACTAACTTTCGGCAGGGGACATGGGGTGGCAGCCAGGGCGGGGGCTCTGGGATGCAGCACTTGGAAAACGCCCGAGCTGTTCATTCGTGCTACAAGTACTTTTTGAGCACCACTGGTGTTTTTGAACCCGTTCCTGAGCAAGGCGGCCAGGCCCTGAAAATACAGAGGAAAGACGTTTTCTGCTCTCCAGTTGCTCACGGCGCGTGGAAAGGAAGGTGTTGAGTGTGGAATGTGCGTGGGAGGAGCGCAGAGTGGGAGCCGGGAGGAGCCTGGCCCTCGCTGGGCTGATGCTCACGCTGTGCTGGGCAGGGCCCCTCCCAGGACCAGCCAACGCTTTAGGCAATGACCTTAGACAAGATCCTCAGGAGCCAGCTCATGAGGGGCCTTGTGTGTTGTGACAGGAGGGTCCCCTCAGCCTGCCACCCCCAAGCAGGCGACGTAAGAAGTTATAAGGGATGGAAGAAAGGGGTGACAAAGCTTCACTTTTTTCCTCCCTCCCCGTGTCCTTTGTTGCCTCCTCTCCTGCCCCTGGGGATTTGCCCTGCAGTCACAAGGGTTGTAGTTGGAGAGGAGAAGTGGGGGGAGAGACAGAAGGAGAAAGGAATCCCCAATAATGACCCTGGAGAGGAGACGGCAGGTTTTGGAGCCACCTGGCTGGTGCAGTCATTTGTATTTATGAGACGCACGTAATCGAGGCACCTGAGAGGCAGAGACTGTCCTAGAAAATGAATTTCCCGTGCTCCACGGCAATTCATCAGCCCCTAACTTCATCCCCTAGTTATTTATGAGTTTCTGTAACTTGAATAAATGCCAGGCAAGTTTTTCTCAGTTTGGTTCTTCATTTAGTAAGTTTATTTTGGAATATTTTTTCCTATGACCAACTTAAAAGTTGGATCCACACACTAAAAAGTAAATAGTCTTGATGTTTGGGGTAAATTAAGTAGTGGTTCTGATAACTCTTAATCCCTAACCAACTTTTCTATCAATGATGAGGTAATTAAACAAAGTGAGGTGGTGTTTTCACTTGAGGTGTATGAGTAACTGTGAATGCAGGTTTTAGCAGATGATATATTGACATATCAAAACAAACCTAACAACCAAAAGCTTTGTAAGGTTCTTTTTAAAGAACCTTCTTTAACATTCTAAACTCTTAACTTCTGTGAAGTTAAAAAAAATAAAGTTTTTAAGAACGTTGAGCTTGGCTTACCTATTTTTCTTCTGTTATGAGTCTAAGGCTACGTGATGACAAGGGTACTATCTGAATATCTGAAAGAACGTGATGATTTCTTTAGCATTACTTTGTGAGCAGTCATTTTAATGAATGCCTTAAAGTTATTTGAAGACTTTTTAGTGGGACAGTTATGATTCAGTAGTGATAAAGATTCCAACTCTAAGAATAAACGACGTAATGTTTTTAATGCGCTATGGTTTGGGAGATCCTAGATGTCATGATTGAGTTTTGTTTTGGAGCAAGAAATACTAGTTAAAATCGACTGGAAAAGTCTAGTAGGAGATCACTGAATAGCTACATATTAAAGAAACTAAGAGGAAAATAATACGAATAGTGATTTCATCAAAATGAGGTGTAAAAAATAAACAGATGGGGGGACATTGTAGGAAAAAAGTATTATAACAGATCTACTGCTTTCCTTCCAAATAACTTCCAAAAATAATCAAACTTGTAAAGTTACATAATGTGCAATTAGTAATGCTTTATTGTTTCTTTTTCAGTTTTTCTTTCCCTTTTTCTCCTATCTCTGCCTGTGGCCATATAGGCAGAATAGAAGACATGTGCTCCTCAAAACCAGGAAGGGGAGAGAAAGGCCAGGCCCAGCAGGCAGGCAGCATCAGTCAGGACCACGCTCAGCTGCGTGGAGGAGAGAGCTGGCTTCTTTGGCTTAGACAAGGGTGGCAATGTTTTCCTCACTAATGAGGAATCTGGGCGGGGCAGTCCAGAGTAGGTGCTGGTGCCCGAGGAACTCGTGAGGACCTGGCTCCTTCTCGCTGCTCCTCAGTCACCTTGGCGTCGCGTTTATGCTCCAGTCAAGGTAAAGGGGGAGGAACAGCCTTGGAGATGGTGCCACGGAAGCTCCACCCTGTGAGTTTTGCCTCCATTTGCAGTCAGCCAGCACTGATTTCCATGGCCTCTTCTGATCAGAAGGGAATCCGGGAGAGCAGAGGAGTTGTAACTGGCTGCTTTGCCACCCCAAATAGAATCGAGTTCTCTTGGTAAGGAAGAAGGGGAGAATGCTTTTATTCTTGATCTGAAAAGTATGTATTTAGTCGATCCCATTTGCATTAAGTGGAAGAGAGGATTAATCTATTTCTCTTTTTATCTTTCACCTCCTGCTGCCCCAGTGGTAGACATTCAACAAGTGTGGTTGATTGATAGGTAGATTGATTGACTCATCCTACTAGCAATTTTCGAGTATACTTCATGTCAACGCACTAGGATATTTACAAATGAAATGTATTCTCCTGCTCTTGAGGGGCTTATAGTTGTAATTTCAGACATCCATGTACAGAAAATAATTAGAGAACACCCCAACTGACATAAATGGTATATTATCTTCATTTGTTTTGTTTTTTATTGATTCATAATATTAATGTACCTGTTGAACTAGACTTGGTTCCAAAGGTGTTTTCATCAAACTATCTGGTTAAATGTGACAAGAGGTGCGGAAAAACATGAAAGAGTCATTGGCATGCGGATTCTCCTTGCATCATGGTTTGTGGGATGGTCACACAGCCTTTTTGCTTCTCATTGTCTCTACAAAATGCAGGATGTGGCAGTAGCCATCCCACAGAGGTGTGGGGTAGGTGAGAGGCTGTGTAAGGCAGTGGGGAGCATGCATGGGCTCGGAAGTCAGACCACCTGGTTCCTCCCCCTGGTCTGCCATTTACTAGCTGTGTAACCAGGGGTAGGTACCTTGGATTCCTTATCTGTAAAGAGGGTGATGGTGGTACAAACTAAAGAGGGCGGATGTGGAGATCAAGTGAGTTAATATATACATGGTATTTAGAAAGAGCTTGGCACATAGTAAAAACTCAGTCAAAGTTAGCTACTATTATATAGTATTCTCAATTGTTTATTTAGAAGTAAAATGGGACCAGTGTGGAAGTCCCGGCTTCTTTTTCTCCCGGGCACGTTTTCACGCGAGCTACCATCGTCATCCCCCACTCCCCCTCATATGTTTTGCCGGTGTTTGCTTTGACATCTTTGACTGGGCCAGAGGGGACAAAGGGAGCAGCTAAGAGGGCTTCAGAGGCTGGGAGAAGCAGCCGTGTGTGCTGGAGGACATGAGCCAGGGTGATGGGCTCTTGAGCTGGGTGCCGATCAAAGTAAAGCAATGGGACCTGCCAGGAGAGGTGTTGATTTCAGCTGTCACACATATCCCTTTTTGGACTCTCCCCAGGACTCTCGACCCTGCACTGCAGTGGTTTGAAATGGATTTTATTAGGCTTTGATTAATCCTTGAATCTGTTTTTTTCTATTAGTAGCTGATATCTAAGTTATACGAAAGCCAGTACTGCACACTTGGCCAACGTCTGCCTAGACCTCTCCTGAACGTCCAGCTCCCTTTCTCTCTTGCACCAAGTCCGAAGAGTGGGGTCAGGGGTTCGGAGGCCCAGCTCCCCTTGTTAATCAATGGAGCAATGAGGCTGTTTTGTGTTCTGTCCCGTCTTCAATTTCCTCCTGAACAAAAATCATAGATAAGATGCTCTGTGACCTATGGGTTAGAAAAGGGATAAGGCAAATGAATTTTGATTACAATGACTGTCATGAACATAACATATTAATAATGAATATCAAGGATTTGGCTCAAAGACAATGAAGGCAAAGGCTCCATGAGTCTTCCCTCTCCCCTTTTTCAGTTTATTTCATAATTTATCTCTAGATAGAGTCGTGACAGGATTTTTTTAAAGTGAGTAAAAATTTTCACCCAAAAAAAAACTTGCAAATTTTTATCCTGAATAACTCTTGACGGATGAAGCCCTGTTTCATCTTATACTGTTTGCAAACACAAAAGGAACAATAATCTATACTAACAAACAAACCCGAGAATCCGTTTAAAACCCCTTTATTTGCTTAATTAGAGAAATTTCTGGAAAGTGATTTTCAAAGAAAAACAGTTGCAGCATTTGTGTCTAAATCTATCTTCTTGCTTTTGTCCTGCTTCAACCTGAGTGTTCACAGCTTCTTGTGAACAGTTGTTTTTCCTTTGTTAACGACACTGTTTTTAAGAGTAAGTGTTTTTTAAATTCCTTTTTATTTATGCAACCCTGAGCTTCTACATTTCTTGTTGAGAGTATTTTTCTCTCTGAATTTCGAGGGAGTGATGTCTTGTCAGCATATTTGATGTCGTGGGTGTACGTTTCATTTTAATCCAGTACAGCGTTTAGCTCATTCTCTCTCATCTTCCCGGTGGAGAGAAGTGTAAACAGAGACAAACAGCTCTTCACAACTCTTTCCCTGATTTTTCGTCCATGGTGTCACTTTCCATATAGGAAATACAAATACAAGGGATTATAAGAAGAAATAATCTCACTCAAAGTAAGCAATTGCTGTTATGAAAACGATGAGTAAAAGTTTTGTGAAATACCAAATTATCAGGTAATTTAAATTTGCCAGATGTGCCTCTCCTATTTTGAGTATTAGGCACAAAGTTGGTAACCCCCATCTCTGTGACTCCAGAGAGACCCTCATGACACTTACGCATGAACTCGGAGCATCCTCATTTAAGCAAGACTTCTCAAGCCCAGCACGGCTGATGCTTTGCTGTGGGCCGTCCTGCGCACAGACGTTAGCAGCATCGCTGGTCTCTGCCTCCTGGATGCTGGTGGCTTCCCTCTTCTAGCATGACAACCAAAAATGTGTGCAGACATGGCCAGAGTCCCCTGGGAAGCAACATCACCCTCAGTTAAGAACCACTGGTTTACAGTGATCTTTAATCTGGGAGTACAGTGACCATTTCTCTAGAAAGGGCAAAATGACTAGAGGATGTTAAGAATTAGAACCCCAAGCTGCTGATGTGGAGACAGGTGGAGACGTTTGCACACGCCTTGTCTGGAGTCGAAAGCGGAGTCAGAGCCCCACCGCCCGCAGCGTTTGCGTCCGCCTGCCTGCCTGATTCGGATGAAGCGCGGGAAGGAGATGGCAGAAAACGAGAGTAGCCTCCGCTTTGACCGGTCCACCGTGCTTGCCGGCCAGCGGTATATTCGAGGATATTTCCCAGAAGTTTTCTAAAGTTTAGGTTCCTAATGTAAGGCATATATTAACTACAAACAGAAATTTTAGGAGTGGTTGCAGTAGAATCAGTGATTATTCAAGTCCATTAAAATTGAAAATGCAAAGAGTTCTGTTTTTCTCCCAACCTGTCTTTATTATGGTTTGTTACATTTTTTATTGCACAGCTAACACGTGTACCTTATAGAGAAAGTAGAAAATAGGTAAAAGCCAAAGGGGGAAAAATCATCCCAAATTCCCTTCCCCAGATATAACTACTGCTAAATTTTGATGTATCTTCTCCAAAGACAGGATGATGTAGCAACAGCTTCCTTTTTGGTGAAGTCCACTTTGACTAACCCTTTAGCATCCACTTCACAGCTGATGCTGCCGCGTGCTCAGGCCGACCTGGTCTGTACAGGACACACTGCTGCAGACTCAGGTGTCCCCTGATTTACGGTTACTGCTACAATATCCCGGTGAGGGAGTAGGAACAAGTATCATTGTCCCTTATTTATGCAGTATTAAAAGGTAAAGAGGGTTTAAGTGGATTACTTAATGCCGCAGAGTTTATCAGGGGAAAAGGTTTGAATAATATCCCAGGTTTTCTGCTTCCTAATTCAATGTGCTTTCCATTAGTCTGTTTTAATTATTTTAAATATAGATTTATATAAAAACTTTCTTTACCCAAGTGTAGATGCTTTAGAGATAACTTCTAACTGAAATAATACTTCAACCCCTTACGGGAAGTTGTAACAATGAAGGGAGACAATGGAGGAAAAGGGTAGGCAAAATGAAAAGAGATAAATCAGAATTAGTGCCCATAAACTGTGCCCTCCCCTCCCTCAAGTTGGAGCGCTATTTAAATTTGCTGAGCTCTGTGGCTGCTAAAAAATAAATGTGTGCATCTCTCTTCTCTGAGCTAGAGCAAAACGGCATGTAACTGAAAGGCCTACAAGCACAGGCAAGTACTGTACATTAGAGAAATGGGCTGGGTGTGTGTTAGGGAGTAGTGTGGACTGTGGTAAACCACAGTGGGCATGCTCTATCTAAGGGGGCAGCCACTTCTCAGCTCTAGTGGAAAAACGGGCCTGGTGCTGCCAGATCTTCTGGTTTTACTTAAAAACCAAAAATTGGATTTTTATGTAAAATATTTTGATTAAAAAAACATAGTTCAGCCACACTGATATATTAGCAAGCACAGTGTGCCTTGCAGGCCTCGGTCTACTCTTGGCACACTTGGCTTCCCAGCATTTTTGCATTTGGAGTTCCACCAAGAATAACAATGGATCTGGTCAGTGAAAATTTTTCTTTGACTTGCAAATATTCTTCAGGAGGGAACCTGACAGCGGCAGGCTTTCTCCCTCTTTACAGGTTGCTCCCCAACCTTGTTTCGGCGAAAGGCAGCTCCTCTCCTTAGGGCCACTGTCTACCCGCCGTCCACATCCTGGCTCCACGTGGGACAGGGACCCACGCAGGCTCGGAGGCAGCGGCCTTCTTGTTAGTGGTTCTCGGAGCTGCCCGTCAGTCTAGGAAAGTGGCCTTACCCAGTCTACCCTAGTGCAGTAACTGACCTGACAGTCTGCTCCTGGTCTGCGATCCTTCTGTAATTGCAGGTGAGCTGGCCCTGCAGGAAGGCAGGAGAGGATTCTGTATTCACAAGCACAAGTGGTTGTTTTTACCTAAAAAAGTATATTTATACTGATCCGTTGTTTCTTTCAAATATGACAAACCTTTCTCCCCAGAAGAGGAGGGGAGAGCCATTTCTGTCAGACTGTGCTCAGATGACAGACACTCACACGTTTTCTGTTCTGCAGCTCTTCTGAGTTTTGTGTCATGAGAAAAACATTTCTTCCCCGCGGAAATGAATTCTGAAGGCTCAGGAGCCCAGTAGCACCACGGTTTGTCTCCCGTTCGTTTCCTCCAAGGCTCTGGAAAGCGCATGTAAAAACGTACAAGCCCAGTCCCAGGTTAGATGGAAAACGTGCAGCGGGTGTTGTGCTGTGGAAATAATTCCGTCTACGCTACAGGATGCAGAATTCTTTGGAGGACTTTGGGAACATAAGGAACATAACGATCTTTCAATTTTAAACACAGAATCATGTTCTTAAGAAGCCGGCCATGAGAGGGCAGCATTGCCCACATAAATCACAGAACGGCGACTGCATTTGAACCTCACGGATGCTCTTGTGGGGTTCCTCCACCGTTTGGTTTCAAACAGGAAGAGTAATAACAGAAGCAGCGTTATTCATGCTTGAAAATTTGTAATTTTTTCAATAAAACGTCTTTATCTCTTGGTCTAGGCCGCTGTCAGGACGAGGGTGTTAGGGTCTCACAGTGGCATCTATCTTTTTTGTCTTGTATTTCTTTCTCTTTTCTTTTCCAGCATGTCTCTTTCCCACCGTACTCTCAGCTTCTGTAGTTTGATGATTTATTTTTGGAAAATCTCGCTGCTGTTTTATGATCCTGGTCACATTTGTTAACCCCAGCGAGCCTCAGTTTCTCTATCTATAAAACCCCCAGGCGGTTTAGTGTCGTGGATGAAACGTGGCCTCAGCTGTGGGCCGGGGTTGGATCTGCCACTGAGAGGCTCGCATTTTCCCATCCGTGAATCGAAGGTAAGAGCAGCATGGTTTTATAAAATAGAAAGTGCTCAATAAACATCAGAGGAACAGTGGTGGATTTCTTAATCAAACGAGTTGCTAACATTTGAAAATCTGGAGAGATCACGTAAAGCTTCTCGCTGAGCCAGTTTTGTTCACGCGTTACTTGCCTGCCTCTGTGGGCGCTCAGGCTGATGTCCCTCCTGAGTCCTTCCGTCTCCCACGTCTGTTCCTCATCTTCAGATGATGATGAGGATGGTGCACCCTGACAGCAAGAACGGCTGGAGGAAGGAGAACTTCGTGTGTTTCCCCAGGTCGCAGAAGATGCTTGTGCTCAGTCCTAACAACACCGCACACCCTTTTGTCTGAGCAACCCAAAGCCCTTGGTGCTCAATTTAATCTAATTTGTTTCTTTTGTCAGATTTCATTTCGCGGCGGAAACCTTTGAGCGACTAGGAAAGGGCATTTCCTGTGGGAAATTTGGTTTCATTCATTCCCAGGTGGCAGGCTGGGGGTCTGGATTGTCAGACTGGGGAGGGCGTCTGGGGCCTGATGGTGGAACAAAAAGTCACGAGGGACAAACTGAGGACAGCAGCTACCTGTGACATCCTTTCCCCTTTTCCCCTTGCTTTCCTTGGCTCTCCCACCCCTAAGTGTGAGAGTTTTCTTGTTTTTAGTTTTAATCTTGAAAAAAAAGAATTTGTGGTTTATACAATAAGGTTAACAGGGTTCTGTGCTCACAGCAGGAGGCCGGGGAGAAAGCTCTGCCCTCCTCAGGAGCCCAGGGACTTCAGCCACCCTCTCCTTGACTTTAGGATGGCGCTCTCAGCAGAGGAGACCTCGGCCGGCCCGCTGTCTGCCCTTCTGCAGCCAAACGCTGAGACGAAGGCACTGTTGGAAGCACTCTCCGGGCGGCAGCAGATGCTCAGAATGGAGTTTCAATTGAACTCACTGCATTTCAGCTCACTGAAAAACGCAGCACACGGAAGGGCGCCACGAGAACACGCTGAAGGCCCAGAATCGGGACTGCAGGGGAGGCTTCATTAAATCAGCCCTGAGGTTACAGGAAGGAAAAGCAAACCTCTCCTCCCAGAGTTGACCCGGCTCAAGTCCTGCGGCCGCTAGAGAACTTGGAGATGTTAGCAGGATGAATGTAGACATCCCGGAGTCGGGCACTTCCCTGCCAGCTGCACAAGCAAGAAGTCGGTGTAGAGACAGACACTGCTCTGACTGTCCACCTGGATTCTGTGTGCAAGGAACACACATGGCCAGAGAGGCTGAATTACTGTTTCAGATTATGATGCAAAGGACAGACTTTCTTGAAGGAGCTTACTTCTACCGACTCCTGTTATTTGCCACTCAGGACCTGGGAGCCTCGAGCCGGCCCTGCATGGAGAGTGCATTTGGGAGGGTAAAGCAGGAACTAAACCTACTGGTTCCTGGACAGGGAGCTGTGGGGTCTGGAGTCCGAGCTGCGGGTTGTGCCACACGGGAAACACGTCTACAAGGGAAAGTGACAGGCTGTTAGGAGGGGGACCCAGTGTGTCACCAACTTAGCACGCACCCCAGGAAGGCCCCGTACAACCCCGCTGCCCCTCCTTTCTCACGGGACTCTCTCGAGGTGCACGGGCTTAAACGTGCTCACTGTTCACGCACCGCCTCTCAACAGCCCCTCTGTCCATGCCTCCCAGAATTTGAAGACAGGACACACGACTGAAAGAAAGGGCAGGACTCACCTGAAACCACAGCCTTCAGTCTAACCACAGGACAGGAGGCGGAGAATTAACTTTAGTTCAGTCAGTCCATCCGCGCTGGGTGCCAGAACCCTGGTCACAATGGTACGGCCCGGCCGAGGGCACTGGAGGGCGTGGGTTCTGGGACGAATGTCCCGTAGCAGAGAAAACAGTTTTCCTTGACCCTCTTGGTGTCCCTGGCTGGGTCTGAAAATTAAACTGACAAAGACAGATTAATAGGAGAAAAGCTGACAAATTCATTTAATATAAGCTCCATGTGTCATGGGAGCCTATGTTCGTAAGGAAATGAAGACCCAAAAAAAGGGTTAAAACTGAGCGTTTTCAGGCTGTGCTGGATGAAGAGTGGAGAGGCGTCGGAAAATGACATAGGACAAAGGGTGTGAGCTGAGGCGATTGACCGGGGGGGGGGGGACGAGGCAAGGCCTGTGGCCCGAGAGGACACCTCAGTGTCCCTCCATCCTGCGATAAGGATGCTCCTGTCCTCGGGTACCAGGAGGGCACCTCTCACATGAGCTCTTAGGACCTGCCTCAGGGGAGGCCAGAGAGCCCTGCCTGCATCTGCCGTTCCTCCGACTCCATCAGCTTAAGACCCTCGACATGCAGGATGAGGTGCGACATTTTGGGGCAGTACGTCCTGAACCCCGTCAGTCACGATGTGAAACAAAGGAGTCAGTGCCTTGGAACCACCACCGTCTGTCCCATCTGCAGTCCTGTGTTGGTCACACTTGGTTGTCATTCCTAATTTTCCATGGCTCGTTGTTTCCCATGATACATCTGTGTCAACCGCCTTAGCCCCTCGGGGTCTGTTTTTGGCTGGGTCAGTTCTCGTTAGGGCTGTAGGTTAAGGTAATAGTCTGGGGGAGGGAAGGAGGGCTCTGGGGGCATTTGTCCACATCACCTGTGTCTGAGCAGATCGACACAAACCATCCCTCACCTCTTTACCTTGTTCCTTCCTCTCTGGCACTGTCTTGTTTTCCTCCCACTCCTCCTGTCTTCCTCTCCCTTACAAATTACAAAGAGGGTCTGAACAAAGGTCAGGGCTGTGATAGAGGTCAAGTGTTCGCTCATTCCAAGTGGCTGCCCCTTGTCCCCATGCCCTCTTTAATGAGATGCAAGGAAATGAACAGATGAGGAATCACAGGCAGAGATACAGGACAGCCGAGCTGGACAGTGTGGGAGGCCTGTAGAGCCGTGGCCGAAGGCGGGGCCTTCACCCGGTTCCTGAGGTGACGAGAGGTTTGACTTGGGCAGTCACTCACCTCTCGGGGCCTCAGCTGTACAACCAGGGGCCAGACCAGACATGCTCTAGGCTGCCTCTGAGGCTCCACGAGCTGAGGAGCTAGGAAGCAGCAGTTTGCAATTTGAAAATCCTGTAGCACAGTTTTAAAGTTAATTTATGAAAAAGAAAACTTCCTGTGATCTGTATATTTATACCCGTTACCAATGCAGTTATATCTAAATAACTTATTGGAACCAATCAAAAAAAGGGAAAAAAAGGCACTAAAAGGCAGAATGATGAAGAAGTGGTGATACGCCCAGGCTCATTCTGGGGAGTGAGTAATCTGTTTATTCCCTCTGTACTCGGGGTTGCCACTAAATCTGGACTGGAGAAACCGGTAAATATTTTTAACGTGACAATTGCACATGGTTATTACTATGAGTTTTACTTCTTTTTTAGTTATTAGTCATAACCTTTTGGGCCTGATCTGGTACAAGAGGCCCGTGCAATCTCCAGAAGAGCGGGGGCCGGCTGGAGCCATCTCCGAGTGCCAGGCAGTCTGCTGGTAATAACAACCACGGCCAGGGCCAGGGCCCTTCTGACATGGTGCACAGAGCTGATTTGGGACATGACTCAAGAATATTTGTTTTTATATTGGTGTCACCATATATGCCTAAGGCTAATCGTGGAAAGGGGCTCAAACCTCTTTAGATCCACACACATTTTCCACCCAGCTGATACCGTTTGCATTGCGCATCTTGACCACACGCTAGCAAGTTTATTCTCTTCTCTCCAGTGCATTAAGGAAACATACACACACAAAACCATCTGCCCATCCTTGTGAAAACCTAATAAAAATAATAGCAAAAAGAGTCAGGGTTTATTCAATTTGGTTTAGACCTGGGCAACATTAATTTCCTTGTCTCCAGACAGCCCCTGTCTTGGAGGGGTTCCATAAAACTCAGCAAGGGCAGAAGCAGAGCTGGGGAGGTTTGCCTGGTGACTCCTTCTACCTGGCGCAGAGAGAGTTAAACTTAGAAAAAGAACTGAAATGCAATCCTGGCTCGTGTTACCCATTAGCTGGATGTATTGATCAAACTTATAGTCAGATAATGCAAACAATAACAAAGTTATTGATTGAGGAGATGTCAGGCAAATAGGTGCTTATCATGATGCAGCTGATAAGCGTGGGGTCCCTTCACGTGGCAGCGTCAGAGGCCCGTTGCTTCTGCAGAGGGTCCTCTGTGGCTTCCAGCCCATGCGGCTGCGGCCTTCAGGCTGTTTCCATGTGCAGGAGCTGGACTTCCCTGGCAGAGCAGCAGAGTGCTGAAGCCACCTAGAAGAACGCCACTGAACCGTGGCTGTGGGGAAAGGGACAGTGGACTCCATCCACCCCAGAAAGAGGAGCCTGTGAGCAAAGCCTGGCGGAGCCACTGGGTCACGGAATGCTTGGGGCTGCCTCCTCCTTAGGGGGCTTCTTTCCCAGTGGCTGGAGGTACACGCAAGAGCAGGTCCTGAAGCAGCTGGCGGTAGTGCTGAGCTCCGAGCTGACCAGTAGGGGTGCCAAAGACAGATGAGACCCACAGACCCTCCCCACCGAAAGCCGAATGTGTCACCTCCACAGCACATCTGCTCCCCGACCTGGGCCTTCCAGTTGGCAGTGAGCTCTGGCCAGACGTATCATCATCGCTTCTCCCAGCATGTGATCAGCCCGAGGCATTCATGGTTGATTGTCTGAATTTTAGATGCAAACCAGCAAAATGCCATCTCTCTTAGCACTTTTAGTATTAGCCATGGAGGAGATGTAATAATACTCATTATTTTTTGGATGGCCTTGCAAGAGAAGGATGCTCGATGTCTGCCAAACAGAACTGGTGATTGTTTTGACACTTGCGTGTGTGAGGGAGAGAGGGAAGCTGGCGGGTAGTGTGATGGGGAGGGTGTGAGGAGTAGGGGTTAATTGTTTTCTTAGTGCCCCATAGATAATTCTGTAGATGGTTTACTGGCCTTATATGTGAGGGAACAAAAGACTTTGTGTTCATCACTGGCCATCCTTCCTCATGCAAAATGACACCAAAGGGTGTGGGACCCTCACACAGAGGTTGTGCTCCAGGAAGAAAGGGGAACTCTGTAGTTCATGCATCCCCTCCTTCATTCAGCAGATCTCCTCGAGGGTCTGCCATGTGCCCGGCCTGGTGCAGCGAGCTGGGTGGAGCAGCTGGCAGAGGCAGCCAGTTGGTTTCCACCCGATGAAGGATGGGGTGCAGCGGAGGGAGGCAGTACACAAACGTGTTTATTTACTCGGTGCCCTATTTTTGGAGATTTAGGTTGTTTCCAACTTTCCTGCTCCTGTGAATAAGCAGTGGGCCTCTTCCGGAGGCCTGGGATTATTCTGTGGGAAAACCATTCCTGGTTTTAAAGGCACTGCTTTCTGAATTGGGATGTCCAGCATTACAGATGTTGTCTTTGAGGCTTCTCTCTGGAGTTATCTTTCAAAGCTGATTTTTAATATCCTCGGTTCTTTGAGGGTGAATCTAATCTGACTTTTAGAAACAGTCCGGCGTCATCTGGCCTTACATCTGGTGAACATGACGAGGATGAATCATGGCCATCTCCTTTTGTTGTTGTTAAAAATGTGTGACTACAAAGTCACAGGACTGATTTTGGGGAGGGGGGAAGGCTCCTGAAGCAGCAGAAGGGGCTCCCAGAGTTTTGAATGATGCAGCATCTTTGTTGCGGGGAGCAGGACGGAGGAGAGCACGCGGCTCTGGCGGCAGAGAGTTCTGTCTCGCCCGGCTCCTGCCCTTCCTCCCCGTGGACATGGAGCCAGGTGCCTGGCCCCGCTAAGCCTCCCGTTGATCATTTAAAATGGAGCTAATTTTACCCACCACACAGAGTTATTATGAGGATTAAACAACATAAGTAACTAACAGTAAAGCATCTGGTCCAGTGCCTGACATATGGCAGTTGTTTTTATCAATAATACATGAAGCGCTTCCCACAAGGGATAAATTGAAGGAACTACTTTTTTTTCTTAAAACTATAACTTCAACCTGTTTGTATCAGATATCAACTCCACGTTTGAGATAGCTGGACACGGTGCTAAATATTGTCTGTTGCTGCCCCAGGCCCACTCTCCACCCTTCTCCCGCCTGCTCTGTGCCCTGTGTGGACTGGATTGGGAGGACCCTGGCTCCCTCGCTTCTGGGTGGAATGGGACAAAGGTTGCCCTGACAGGTGATCAGAAGGTGGGAGAAGGGCGGGGTGGGGGTGCTTATTTGCCCAGCTTGCTTTCCCAGGGGGTGTGGTCCTCTCCTGGAGGCCTCGGCTCTCAGGATCCCACCCTCTCTGCAACTCCTGCTCCCTCCCTTACTCCTCTCCCCCAGGGCTGGGGACAGCTCTGCTGTTGCTGGCCCCAGGGTGCTTCACCATCCTTGCTGGTTTCTTTTAACCCTACTGATACCCGCAATTAAACTCATTAAAGTCTCCTCACTTACCCCAGCTGGATGGGTGGCTAACCCAGCTCCCATATAGTCTTTGGTATTGATCTAGCACCCTAAGGTTGAGACGAAATGACTTGATTGTGTTGATTGCATCCGGAAAGAGAACAAGATCTTACAAATTCTGAGCTACGCAAACAGCAGAATTTAACAGACACTGAGGGCAGTCTCAGAAATGCATATGATTGATGCTCAGAGTTACTTTCCAGGCAGACTGTGGGATTTCGCCCTTTCCTGCGTCCTCCTGTAATGTCACACATGTCTTCATGTTCAGTGCCTGCATTGTCAGAGGAGCACTCAGAATAAGTAATGCTGCTCAGTGAGTCACAGATGGAATCCATGTCAGCCGGTGTCGTGAAATGGATCTATAACTGGCTTTTTGTCTCTCAATTTGAGATGATCTAATTCAATTTCTATGATTTATGGTTTGAGAGAAGACACTTTCTGTCCCCTTCTCGAACTTTCATTCTGTTTCTCTCTTACTCCCCAGATTTCCTGGGATCTGAAGGAAGTTCATTTCTGAAGGCAAACTGGAGGCCCATGCCACAACCCAGTGCCGATCCACGTCCCCTTATTTTGGTGTTGCTGCTAGCACAGGAGATGCGCAGTGTCTCAGAAACCGATCTGCATCTTGGCGATTGAGATGAGATTTGTTTGGTAGAAAAACCAAATGGTTTTCTAGATGTTGGCTGTACAAATCATGAGGACTGCGCGAAAGTAATGGGCTGAGCTGACTGCCAACAGGAACTGCTATTTAAAGATGGGTGTGGTGCTCAAGGAGCTACTGGAGTGGACACCGCCCAGCCTGGACCCCTCTGGCAGGCCACTTCCCCAGCTTCCAGGAGTGTCGGCTGCGAATATCGCACAGCTTCCCTTTCTCCAGAGAATTGCCCTGGGCCAACAGAAGCCTCTTTGCAGGAGGCCACTGTCCTCTCCACCCAGCCTGTAGTAAATGATGGACGGGACAGGAGGGGTACAAAAGCCAAGGTGCCTTGCTGGAGGGTCTCCCCCTCTTCCCCAGCCTGCTTCCCTCAGCTCCTGCAGCTTCTTCCTTTCAAGGACCCTCTCAGTGGATCCCGGACCCCTGAATTCTGTCTCAGGCTCTGCCTCAGGGAGCCCAGCCCTTCCCTATCTTACTGTTGAAGACACGTGGGTGTGAGAGGTGGAGACATAGGGGCGCCCTTGCTCTTCTGTGCCTGCAGTCGATTTGGCAGGTTGCTTCTCGTGTGCTCTCTGCAGAAACAGATGCCCTTGCGATGACTGCATCCGGGACCTCTGCGGACTTGAGCAGTTATTTGAGTTCCAACTTTCACCAGTTGTGAGAAGACTTTAAATATTCTGACCCTAAACCGTCTTGGGATGGCTGATGTCATGAAAATTCTTGAGTCATAGAAGCCATTTGGTGTTTATTCTGCTGAGAGTGTTTTGCAGAATCTTTCATCCTTGAGCCTTCTGTTGTAGTCTCAGGTCTGTGGCGTTTTTAATGACTTGGAAACACGGGCCTGGACTATCCAGAAGCCTCTGCTATTCCTTTATGGGGAATGCTCTCTCCCTTCCCCTCTGCCGAATCAAGTCCCTCAGCATACAGAAACCACGCTCCTGGAACATTCTCTGAGGACCCTGCCCCTGTCTGCTCACTCGGGTCACTCCTCCATCCCTCTGACATTGCTCATTAGAATTCCACAGAGGTGTGCTCAGTCAAAGTGAAGACACATGCAGGCTTTCTTCATTTAAAATTAAAAAAAAAATTCATGGAGGGGCCAGCACAGTGGTGTAGTGGTTAAGTTCGTGCGCTTGGCTTTCGCGGCCCAGAGTTCAAGGGTTTGGATCTGGGGTGCAGACCTACACACTGCTCATCAAGCCATTCTGTGGTGGCGTCCCGCATAAAATAGAGGAAGATTGGCACAGTTGTTAGCTCAGCAGCAATCTTCCTCAAGCAAAAAGAGGAAAAACATTGGCAACACATGTTAGCTCAGGGCCAATCTTCTTCACCAAAAAAAAAAAAAAATGTGGAATAACATACATAAAGGGCACACATCTTAAGGGTGCAGGTTGATGAATTTTTACAAACGTATTTCCAGGAAAGCACCACCTGTGTCGAGATCTAGGATGTTTCCTTCTCAGTCCATTATCATCCACCCACCAGGAACAGGTAACCACTCTTCTGTCTTCTGATAACAGAAGAGCTGTGCTTCTTGAGCTTCATGTAAATAGAATCATACAGTCTGTATTCCTTTGTATCTGGCCTCACTTGCTCGCCGTTACATCTTGAGATTCCCCCACCTTGTTTGTGCTTTTGTTTAGAGCATCTCCTGTCGTATGTTTTCACGTCTTATTTCTCTGTATGTTTTGCCCTATCTTCCGCTTTACCCTCCATACTTAAAGTACAGGCTGTGTCTTTTCTGTATTTCGTATCTTAGCATATGGTGGACATTTGCAAATATTACATGGCGGATGCTGCCTAGATTCCAGTTCACATGGCTACTCAGTGACAGCGAGCTTTTATCTTCTCTCCCCATGTGCATTGCTCGTCCAGTCGAAATAGTTGTGTCGAGGGCTGAAGCATGTTTCACTGTAATAATAACAACAGTAATAAATATTTATAAGACCTTTATCCAAGGGATTCAGAGTGACTTGCAGTTTCTAGTTCACCTTTTCATTTTCTTTTGGAGCTATGCAGGAAAGCCACAGAACCCTTTTGCTGATGGGTGAGCTGAGATGGTCTGAGGCTAAGCGGCTGCCCCAAGTCCTGGAGAACATCGGGGCGAAGTGAAGCTGTAATCTCGTTGTCGCTGCCTCTCTCTCTGGGATTCAGTCCTCGGCTTCCCTGAGCCCTGGGAGTGCTTAGGACTGTGCCATGGAAGGAGACGCTCACACAGATGGCACTGGGGGCCTCACGGTTTCGGAACCGTCCTCTTTTCAGTTCTTGTCGTGCTGTTGTTTCAGTGTGTGTGTGAGGGTTCGTGGCCTGTCCTTAACCTCTACCCTCTGTGACACTTTTTATTGTGTTACTTTTAAGAAACCGGATGTAGAAAGTTACAGGTTTAGGACACGATGAGGGGAGCCGTTAGTCAGCGCTCTTCCACAGTGGACGTGCATGGCGTTTCCAGTTTCTGGGGAGCTCGGTGCTCTGAGGACCACAGTTCAGGAGAGGCCGCTGTGCTGACCCCCTGTCCACCGTATCTTTCCTTTTTGCCATAAGCTCTCTTTTTTGTTTCCTGTGGAATCACGTTTCCTATTTATAGTAGAAATGAATGGGAAACAGGATTCATTTGATAAAAAGAAGTGATGCCCAACTTCGCCAGATAATGTTTGATGCCTTTGTAACATAGAGATACTCTCTATTTGATTCACAAACATGTGCAATTGGAACTACTCCATGTAAACAACATGCAGGAGGCACTTTTCACATGAAGAGTTTGAAGACAGAGGGGCTAGGGGACAAATTTGGACAAATTTTGAGAGAATTTGTAAAATAATTTAAAGTCACCTCTATCTTCTCTTAAGTTTGGAGTTTGTTTGTCTTCACATTGTTTATCTTGATGGGTTGTGCAGGGGAAGAAAAATATCTTTTCCTTCTACCCTTCTAGGTGTCTGGCTGGGGCCCTTCTAACAAAACACAGATGAATAAGAGAAAAGCATAGAAATTTATTTAACATAAGGTGTATATGACATGGGAGACTTCGTGAGAAAACGAGGACCTGAAGAAGCGATTGAACCTGAGTGTTTTTATACTAGGTTTGATGAAGAGCGGAAAGTCATGGAAAATGCGATAGGGCAAAGAGTATGAGCTGAGGGGAGTGAACTGGGGAAACACAGCAAGGCCTCTTGGTCCAGATCCTTCTCAGCATCCCTCCTTCCTCGGAGGTAAGGATGCTCCTCTCCTCGGGCACCAGGAGGGCCTCTCTCATGAGGGTTTAGTGACCTGCTTCAGGGAGGGTCAGAGGGTCCTTCCTGCACCTGCTGTTTCTCAAATTTCAGCTTAAACTATTCAATATGCCAAGGTGCCATATTTTGGGCTGTCGTGTCCTGAGCCCTGTCGTGGGGTATATTGAAAGCTTTCAACATCACTAGCATTTCATTGCTTCTTTATAAATGGACTGAAATGGGAATTTCTCCCAATTCCTATCTTTCTGTTTTTCTTAACTCAAATTCATGACTGAGATAATTGTAATTTTCTTCTTGACTTCTAGTGTGATTTAACAGGATGCTCTATGACCAATAGCATATACGTTAGTGGCAGTTGACCCCTCAATTTTGAGATATGTTTAACTGTTTTTGATTCCTCAAGCTCAAATCATGAATGTACCCAAATAAAGAATAAAATACTCTTCTTGAAAACACACACGCAGTAAAATAGTAAATATGAACAAAGGATCTGGTGCTGGCACATGTTAAAATTCAGGTAATGATGCTCTTTCTCTGTTTTGAAAAAAGTTAAAATGCCACATAGGTGCTCAGTCCAGGAAGGAAAGTCTTCACAATCTACTTTGTTCATGAGATGCTTTAACAATAAACAGCATGGCTATTCTGGAAGCACCTGTTAAACCAATTATATGGCAAATTTTCAAGTTCTAGAATGAGCAGATTTGTAATTGGTGAAAAATTTGATAACCAAGAGAAGACAGGCTCTCGAGGAGACAGCAGGCGGTGAACAGGGAGTGTGTGAGCGGGATCTTGCTGGTGTCTGTGTCTTACTGCAACCTGGAAATTAGACACTTTTACATGCAATATTTTTTTTTCACATAACAGTTCCCAAATAAACAGTTAAAGCAGTTTCCGGTGATTAAGGCAATATAGGGGATTAGTTTTGTTATGTATAATCACCTTTGCTTCTCCTTTATTGATGAAAAGAGTTTTTCTCAGCGGGTTGTGTTATCTATTTTAGATGTTGCCTGATCTTGTTTTTTAAATGTAAATCAGCTTTTTAATCTTTTTTTATGTAAATTTGATAGCCCGTACCAGCAATTATTCTGCTTTGTTGCAGCTCCCTCTTTAGAACTGTCTCTGTTTTATGTTTAATTGTCCTAATTGTCCAAATTTGAATAAACCTGGAGAACAGCAATGGAGATCATTACTTGTTTTTAAATTTACAAAAAGGTTTAAGCCCTGCTTCCTGAACTTCCCTTTAAGTCTTTACGTTGGTAATGGTGATCTGCGAGATTGGAAAACCTTGTTATTGTCCCCAGAGCTGCCACTCCAAATTATAGGTTTGTTTATTCTTGTTTTACTACTTTATATCAGACTTCTCCTTCTTATGAACATGATAAAAAGCTCATCAGAGAAAATTTACATTCACTTTTTAATCAGCGCAGGAGTTTAGCAAGGCGGTATCTATATGAAGAGGTACATTTGATCTTCTTAGAGGTTTTAGCCAGTAACTATAGTCCAGGAAAGGGAATTCATCCATTTCATCTATGCATCTACCGTCCATCCATCCATCCGTCCTCCCACCCATCTATCCGTCCATCTAGCCATCAATATTTAGAGGTCTTGAACTGGGTGACACATCAATTCAATGAGATTATGTTCTGATTTAATAATTTTTAGAAAATGAGTGGATTAGATTCTAGGTCAAAACTGATTCTGCGATTAGATTCTAGGTCAAATCTGACTGAGTTTTAAAGTTGATTTAGTGCATAATTTAATTGGAGAAAACAAAAACAAAAGAAGAAAACCAAGGGGAGTCGCATCTCTGTTTATTGAGGTTCACTGCAGCTTGGGGTTTTGTGCTTTGGTTCGGATCAAGGCCTTAGTCGGGAGACAGGACACTCGGCCCCAGGCTCAGCTGTGTCTGGTACATCCATGTTCCATACAGTGTCTCTGGCCAGGACACTTCTTTTCTGCCCCCATGCTAAGAAGTAGCCATCTTCACAGGTTCGCTCAGCAGCTAGCGACACTTGGAATGAACAAGGAGGTTTGTTAATTTCCAGTCAATCTGATATGGTGGCTGCATGGGCTCATGAATGAGAGAAATCCTTCACGTAATATAGGCAGTCACATATATATGCATAGATAACTTACTTGGCTGGTTTTTGTGGCCAGATCTGTTCAGGATTGCCTGAAGAGGCAGCCTGCTGGCATAGCCTGGACAAGTCACTGAAACCCTTTAAGGTTAATTTTCTCCCCTCTGAGGCCAGAGGTAGGAATAATTCTCAGGGGTGCGATATAAGGAGAACAGACAAGCGTCAGTGTTGTAAAGAAGCTCCATTATCATATACAAGGTCAGATCAAAGGAAAGTAAAATGTCCTCTTGTAGCATCTCCGAGTTTCAGCAAGTGAATTCCAGTCATGCTTTGTGTTCCCAGACAGGAAATGTCTGTTCAGAAGGAATGAAGAATAGATAACTACTTTCTTGGCTTTACACCTAGTTATAATTCCATAACTAACATAATATTGAATGAGTTCCCTTCCTCCTAGTGATGTTTCATATTCGAGTTACACATTGTAACCTCAAACTCAACAGCGTGAAAAATCAAACAGCTGGGGAAAATGTTTCTTTAATTTTCCCTCCAATTTACCACCCTCTGCCCTCTTGCTCTGGATTATCTGCCCAGTTCTCATGGATGTGTTATGTTCTGAGGCCCTCTACTCTCATAAAGGTGATGGGCCCTAGCCAATTTTAGCTCCAGTGTTTCAGATCCAGTTTTTATTTGCTGGGTTTTAAAGCCAAGGTTTACTCTCACAGTGGTATGCTAAATACTCCCTTACTGATTCATACCTCAAATAAATTTAACAAAATTGTTTTTGAAATTGCGTGTAGTGCTCATTTTTAGTGTTATATAGTTCATGAGTAGTAATTTATGTTTAGTAAGAAATAATAATATAAGCTTTGCAGTCTATTTTGTTATATATGGTGTATACATGGTAAGAAGAAAGAGAATCATGATCAAAGAATGACACAATTTGACCAGGAAGAATTATAGGCATAATTTTATTAGCTGTTCATTGAAAAAGTGAGGGGACATGGTTCTGGGAGGTGAAGGGACTTGTTCAAAGTCACACAGCTGACCAGCTCCAGAGTTGGCACTAAACCTAACAGTTTTTGGCATCTGGTCCAGCACACTTTCCATCACAACATGCAGCCTCTTAGTTTGTTGATTTTGGATTAGAAATATAATTAGCACAGGGCAGGAAGCCTAGATTATGAAAAAGTTGGAGGAGAATCTAATGAAAATCAAGCTTTTATGGAAGTCCTAGGCAGTTGACCTGTCCTGTGATGTATCATGGTGTCCAGCTGCAATGGGAGTTTGGCAAGCAGCTCCTCTTTCCCCTTTGACCTCCTGGTTCTCTTCCTAAACTGGTGATTTAGGAGTCTACAGAGAGTGCACAAATTCTAGCGGAGTGATGAAAATAATACAGTAATAACAGTGAACAGAAAAAGTAAAAAAAATACAGAATAAAGTAGTATAGTAATAAAAGTAGTACAATCCAAGAGTTCTGACATGAAGTGGTGAAGTAGGCTGAGGAGCACCCCCTCCAGAAATTTAGCTATGATCTGTAAGGAAAAGTGGTATTTGGTGTTGAGGGGCAGAAGGTGCCACCCCAGAATGTGCACTTTGGCATGTGGATTGTTTTGAGCTGAAGGCAATCAAGATCCAGCAAACTCAGGAAGTTTTTACCTCTCCCTTAACTGCCTAAAAGAGTTCAGATAGGGGCCTGACCCAGAAAGAGAGCTATCAGAAAGAAAGAGAGATAACTTTTTACCTGAAAAACTTACTTACCCAGCAGGGCCAACATCTGACTATCCAGCACTGCTCTTGCTGTCTTCCTGTGAACTGCCTTCCTCCCCTTTGAAGCCCCAGGCCCCTACCCCCTTCTCCTTGGCTCAGGATGGCATCCAAGCCTCAACGGCCTGACTGCCTTTGAGTCTCATGCCTTTGGGGCTCCTGTATGTATGAAATTAAATTTGTTTTTCTCTTGTTAATCTGTCTTATGTCAATTTAATTATTAGACCAGCCAAATAACTTGGAAGACAAGAAGGGAAAATTTTCTGCCCCAACAGTGTCAAACGATAATATGAAAGAGTGGCTTCTTGAAAACGAAGATGGTACGGATACAAAAGTGGCAGGGTTTAGGACTCTGATTCAGATGCGTTGGCCACACAGATGGCATGGGATGCAGCAGAGCCCTAAGGAATTGTAAATCAGCACCAATCCTACCCTGAATCCTGTTTAAATACACACACAGTGTAACGTGTGTACATGCGTAGCATATGCATACCGGGCGGGCTCCCAGTCAGCAGTGTGCGGGCCTTCAGTCCTGCACCTTGAGATGCCAAATGGGTCTCATTACCAATTACAGTCAAGATGCTGGCAGAGGCAGGCTAGGTAAGGAGCACATCTTACAGAGCGGCTCGTTCCTCCCTGGCTGTATTATCCGTTACCCGTCTCTTCATCCCTGCCTACTAATGACCAGTGTCTTCTCACAAGGTCATGAGCTACTCACTCTTCTGTCTTGATAGACACTCTTGGAGAAGCTCCATGCTTATGTTATATCAATTAACATATATATATAAATTATTTTCCAACAAATCTCTTCAGTGGTGATTTTGTGGGAAAAGGGTCCATGATGAGGCTGCTGTATGGCTCTGGAGTGAGGACACTAGATGTTTTAAGTACTCCTAGATATGATCATTCTTTCGGCTATTGACTCATATCCCCCATTCCAGTTGACATTAGAATGCCATCATTTTAATTTATATTTAATTTATCTTAATATATATTTATAATTTGCATTCATACATTAATTTATACTTATATTTAATATATATTTTAATTTACATTGACTTAATTATTTGCATTTTCTATCCTGAGAAGTCCCTGCCTGACATCAGGTGGCCTGTGAATATGTTTCCTTACGTGGTAAAAACCACTTTGCAGATGTGCTGAATATAATGGACATGGATTTTCCAGGTGGGCCCCTCTAATTACACAAGCCCTTCAGAGCAGAAAATTTTCTCTGGAGTCAGAGACCTGCAGTGGAATAGGAGGCAGCAGAGGGAATCAGAGAGGTTCCAAGTGTGGGAAGGACTTGAAGTGCTGTTGCTTATTGTGAGTAGGGAGCCACCTGCAAGGCCTGAGGAGAGATCTTTAGGAGCTAAGGGCAGCCCTGGGTGACAGCCTGCAAAGAACCTCAATCCTACAACCACAAGGAATGAAATTCTGACAACAACCTGGTAAGCTTGGAAGCAGATTCTCCCCAGAACCTCAGAAAGGAACGCGGCTCTGCCCACACCTTGATTCAGTCTTGTGAGACATGCTCTGCCCAGACTTCTGACCCACGGAAATTGTGAAATAATAAATGAGTGTTGTTTCAAGCCTTTAGATTTGTGGTAACTTGTTGCTGTGGCAATAGAAAACCAAAACACTCTATTAGTATGTTCAAGTTCAATCTAAGAAAATAAACTCGGAAAAATAACACAGTTGTATGGGAACACACACACCAAAACAGAATTCAAAGGACAAGGACAGTGAAACACCAGGTAGTCCATTCAAACACCAACTGCTATCTATAAGATAACAAAAAGTAAACATCTGGTTCTTTGTATAATTTTCATCAAAGGAACATAATATGTTTTGCACACATGTGGGGGAAAGCCGACTGCATTAGAATTTTCATCAGGGAAGAACTAGTGTCAAACCGGAGTCTAGGACACTGAACAACTCCCTATGTTGTGACGACAAGGAGCTGGATGCACAAGTCTGATTTGGGTGAGTAAGTGAGCAGTCATGGAGTGCCCAGAAGAAGGCACAGGCCACCTCAATCGACAAACTGGGTGGAAACTGTGAAGTCCAAAGAAAGAGGTAGAGAGAGGACTTTCCTCTGGGCCCACTTGTAATGCTCATCACTGCTCTTCAGTTGACACACTTTGCTGTCCCCTCCTCTTGGCTCCAGGGTTGGGCATAGGATCCAGGGCTGGTCCATACATATAGTTTTTTCTCTGTTGCCATAGGGACTGATTCAAGATGTGGCCAAAAAGCAGTGCAAAGAGCGTTAGGACTTCGTCTGGGACTGTGTGAAGGTGGTGCTCTCTTTCCTCAGGCGTTGCTGAGCTGCTGGAATGGATGCTCAGATGGTTAGTGGTCCTCACACCATCGTGTGGGAAGGGCATATATGGGGATGAAGTCAGCACAGACAAAGTAGAACTGAGAAGACAGGGCAAGACACATAACTGACGCAATTTTTTGAGGATCTCCACCCAGCTGAGCCTCTGGATTTTACTCTGGAATCTTTCAGTTGCTTTGTTTGAAGTAATTTGAGGTGGATTTTTGTCACTTGATGTAGAGTCTTAACAAAACTGCTTCAGTTACTATGTCAGTGAAGATCACTCGCAAATCTCATTTCCTTTCTTTTAACCCATTCCCCCTGCCTTTAGAATGTCTACACTGGGAACAACTTCTGCTCGAAGACGCGAATGAGTTTAACATTGAGCTCATCATGATCTTTACTCCTTCCCCCTCATTCTTTATGCCCCCACCCCACCCCTCTACTGTGCCCCTTCTTCTTGTAGGGTTGGAGACGCCACTGTTTCGACTAGTAAGCATTTCTTCACTCCTTCTTCTGTTAGTGCCCCTCCCCTTACTTGGGTTCTGGCTTCCCCACTCTTCACGTGGATTTGGCGGATCTTCCACTCAGAGTCACTACACCACCCTCTGGAAACTGTAATTGGTCTGGGGATGGGTACGTGACCTGAGCTGGTTTCTGTCACTTGCAACCTAAACAGTCCTGACAAAGTTTCTGCCCTCTCCTCCTCTGCCTACCTCCAACCAGCCTGCTCCACTCTCGGGTCCTGTGGTTTGAGGAGTTATTTTCCATTTCTCCTGGTTCTTTACATCTAAATTCACAATGTTTCTCCCTAATTATATAAGAAATAAATGTTCAATGTCGGGATATAGAAAATATAAACACGTATATGACAGAAAATACAATTTACTGATTCTCAGGGTTCATGTGATTAGAGGGGGCCCACCTGGAAAATCCACGTCCATTACCTTCAGCACATCTGCAAAGTCCTTTTTACCATGTAAAGAAACATATTCACAGGCTCCAGGCATCAGGGCTTGGACACCTTCGGGGGGCCATTCTGCCTACCACACATAGCTTGTCAATTCGTTCCTCATCAGTCTCTCCACTCCAGTGGAACCCACACTTTTGATGGTAAGAGACTAAATTTGGGGATTCCTTTAGCTGGTCCTCAGAGAAGTGTATTTGGTTATGAAGCAGGGATATTTCACTGGGCTCTTCTAGGGTTTACATAAAACATCCTCCCAGGGAAATTTTTACTCTACGCTCCCCAATCAGCATTCTGATTAAAATTCACCTCCCAGGTCACCTGATGTCAGGCAGGGACTTCCTAGGATAGGAAATGCAAATAATTGGGTCAGTAGAAATTAATATATATGTTAAAGATAAGTGTAAAATAATGAAGAAGTTAAGGTATAAATATAAAATATAAGTATAAATCTATTATCTATAACTATGATTATATAATGTATAATTGTAATCTATAATTAGGCTGTTGACCTAATATGCTGACATTCTGGTTTATTTCCCTTAAGTTAGTTTGCTTATGTATTCATTTATTTATTCAATTTTATTTTGGTTTATTCTTATTTGATGCTCAGACCTGGTGGTTAGTTATTTCATTAAAATATTCAGTTAACTTGATGTGATGCAAAGTAACTGAGCAACAGGGTGTCAGAATCTTTGCCTATGACATGAGATTAAGGATACTGCCCGGCAGGGTTGCCACCCAAATCGGTGATAGTGTGAGGAGAGAGGTATTACTGTGTCTGGCAAACAGTAGGTGCTCAATCAATGGTGACAACAAGTATCCAAAAAGACCTCAAAGTAGAAATGCCAAAAAGATGATAAATGCATCACACACACGTATGGCATGTGCGTTGCAGCCTCTCCTCTGTCTTTGACGTAGGGCTGAGGCCTTTTCCTCGAGCATGGATCTGCTGTGTGAAATCTTCATGGTCCTTCTTTCATTAAACACATCCAGTGTAGGCTGCAGCTTCCAGTTTTAGTCTGTTCGAAGTGGAGGGAGAACTGAGAGCAACTCGCAAAGCAATCTGAGTCAAGAATTCTGGAATTTATTTATTTTCCCCTCTTTTTTCCTGCTTTTGTTTTCCACATCTAATTGAGAGCATTTTCCCCAATACTTATTGAATCTTTCCAATGTTTCATCCGAGTTTTTATAAAAAATAACTCTCTTTGCATACACAACTTCATTGGGTTCCATAATTGATTAAATTACAGGATTACAATAACAAAAACAAATGACACGAACAGGTTTGAGAAAGTAACTGACTTTAGATGAGAATAAAGGGATTCAGGGGGGTGGCCCCGTGGCTGAGTGGTCAAGTTCGTGTGCTCTGCTGCGGCTGCCCAGGGTTTCACCGGTTCAGATCCTGGGCACGGACATGGCACTGCCCATCAAGCCAAGCTGAGGCGGCGTCCCACATGCCTCGACTAGAAGGACCCACAACTAAAAATATACAACTATGTACTGGGGGGCTTTGGGGAGAAAAAGCAAAAACAAAATCTTTAAAAGAAAAAAGAAGAAAGGGATTCAATTTATAGTGGAAGCCCAGTCTCTTGGACGGGTGCCCCCTCACACAGGTCCACGCATTCATTCATTCAGTATTTATTTAGTGACTACTCTATGCCAAGCACCTGGCTATATAGAAACGAGCAAAACTGACAAACACCTCTGCCCTCTGGAGCTGCCACCCAGGGCCGGCACTCAGTGTGAGGGAACCTCAGGCAGCATATCGTAAAGGGGCATAATACTTTCAGCTAATGAAATGAGTTGGTTGGTTAAAAGCACTCCGACTATATTTTACCCTTTTAAAAAATCCTCCTGCTTAACTTGAAGTGATTTCAAACCCTCTTTCTCCTTTATGCCTTATATCTTTTCTATTGTCAACTTCTCCCAGATTTTCCTCTGCAACATCTCTTGGCAAATTTCAGTAGAGTCACCTTGTGGCTTTCTCTTCCTCAAATATTTACCTTTTCCAATGCATCTCATGAGTAGATGGTAGAGTCATATCTTGAGAGGCATTTTCACCATCATACTCTGAAACACAGGGCTGGTTTCATGGGCATGTGACATGTGTATTTACACAGCTCCGGGCTCAGAAGAGCCCACACTTGGTTTAATGCTCTTCTGTCACTGTCTTGAAATTGTTAGTAATTTTTGAACAAGGGGCCTCACATTTTTGTTTTGCTCTAGGCCCTGAAAATTATGTGGCCAGCCTGCCTAAAGCACTTACATCAGGTCCAGATTTTCCGACTCTGTTGAATGGAGACTTCTCTGCCTAGCACGAAGGCGAATGCCCGCCTTCCCATCTCGACAGCCTCTTAGTGTAACCTCTCCTTGATGGCGTCTTTGTTTGAGGTTCCCTAGACCTGCTGCCCTTGCGTGAAATTGACCCACCTCCGCGACTGTGTTGTGGCTTAAGCAGTTCTCTCTGCTGGGAATGGGCCTCAGGCTTTTCCGCTCTAACCTGACTCCAAACTTTTATAATCAGACTCAGAACTCACTCCCCTCCAACCTGAGTTTGTTCCCGCTCAGGATTTATGTAATTATGAATTCAAGCTTCCTAATACAATAATAGGAATAACTACTTGTTTAGTGTTCGCTGTGGGCCTCCTTGGCATGGAACTAAGTGCTTTGCATTTGTGATCTCATCTTTACATAGAGTTCTGAGTTTTCTCTTCAGTTTTGGGTAGGCCTCTGCAGTATGGTCTGACTCTGCCTGTAGACTTCACGTTTTCTGAGCCCATTGGCCATGTCGTCTTCATTCATTGTACCCTCCTGGCACTGTACACAAGGTGTTTGGTGTCCTGCCAGGGCTCTGTGCCTGTTGCTAACTGACTGACAAAATGGTAATAAAAGCTGAAAGTATAAAGTATTGCACTTCTTTCATCTGGTGATTTTTTGCAGCTAGCTGCATCCTAGGAAGACTTTACTGGCCTGAGGACTTTTAAAACTGGTCTGCACCATAACTTGAAGTAATTGTTCTTGTGATTGAAACTAACAACTATATAATGCCTGCTAGGCATAATGCCAAGACGTGATTTGATTTCAGGTTAAATTTGCAGCTAAGTTGATTTTGCAAAATGTACCCACATGCGCTCAGGCAGTATGAATGCTCTCTCTACCTCCATTCACCCTCAAAAGTGCACTTGTCCATAGAGTTGGATATCCTTCACTTGGGGAAGATTTGACCCTGGGCATTCAAGTCTGAGGCTTCCAAGACTAATTAGAAAAAATTGTTGTTGATCAGCGTCTGCCAAATGTAAAATGCCATATTCAGATGCCTTTAGGATGTCCATAAAAACAGCCAGAAATGGGGCCATGGTATTTATCAAGTCAAGAGAGACTCGTGCCTAATAACAGTGAGTTGTTTTGTGCTGTTAAGAAATGAGCAGACGTGTCAGGAGAATGTTCAAAGTAAGCTAATATCAGACTTGCTGGAATAACTCACTCACTGCAGGGGTCCCATCTGTGAAGTCACTGGGGAGGTGGCTGCCTCCATGTGACTCTTCAGATTTGTCAGTTAAATTAGATGCCCAAGGGCAAAGCCAACTGACAGGGGCATTATGGGACACTCCTGGAGGATTCAGAATCCAGAGTCCCCTGAGTGGGTCCCATTCAGTTTTGTTCATGCTGATCCTAGGGGTCATGTCAATTTTATAAGAAAGCAAAGGATAAGAAAGAAAGCTGGCAGGTCAGCCTTCTTAAGACTGTCAGTGGCAATATGCCTAATGCAGGTTTTGTGTGATTGGAGAGAAAGGAATGGATTTATTTTGTTTTTCAGTAGGAAAGTCTCAGAATATTGTCTTGAAAGAAGACTTCACAGATTTTTAGGAATTGGCTGCCTTGGCTGCCTTGGCTACACCAAGGCCAGTTACTATCAGGGAAGTTATAGTTATACGATGCTGACAGAAGTTTTACTAATGTTTCCCCATGACACACCAATCTGAGGGTAAAAATAGGATACAATAACAAAAAACGCAAGTTTCGGTTCCAACCTCCTTCAGCAGCTGTAAGGAAAGCGACACTTCGTTCATTCTAGTTTCCTTTACTCCCTGTCTTTCATTGCCCTCCCTCCCCTCGCCCCCACTGTGCTCCACTAAATGCCTTCAGAAGGTCATGGGTGTGGACTAAGGGCACCCCAGAGAGAATGTCGAAGGTACAGTCTCACCACTCAAGACTGTCCCAGCCGCTTCCTCTCCTCTCACCAATACTCATCTGTGTGTCTTTGGACTCGGTTGGCAGGTCTCAACGCTCTCTTCTTTTTGAGTGAGTTATTTCCCTGGAAGTTCCTTGAACCTTAATGAAAACTGGCTCCTGGTGAATCTAGCTCATTAGTCCCCAGATCCTACCAACTGTATCCAGATTGTAGGGTGAACACAGAGTTGACTGAGAATGCTCCGCCCCCACCACACCAGGACACCTGTCTCAGTGACCTTAATTACCATGATGGGACACCTGTCTCAGTGACCTCAGATGGTGAAAGTCAAAGACTGACTGGACCATAGTAAGTTTTTTTCTTTAGGTTCCTCAGAAGCAGACGCTGTGACAAGAAATCAAGCGGATGTGATATTTTTGGGAGAAGACCCCAGGAAACACTTGTCGTGGAGTGAGGAAGGGAGACTGGGAAGGAAAGAGGCCAATAAAGTGTATGTTATCAGGCCAGTCATCACTTTAGGCAACTGGAGCTCATTCTGCCCAGGAACTCTGGAGGAGAGTGTAGAGCATATTTCAGGTTATTCTAGCTGAGAGACGAGGAAGCTGGGAGGTTTATCCACCAAATACCCTCTGTCAGTGGTTGATTCCAGGGGCATCAACACCCCAGCACTTTCGATTCGCTGTCTAGGAGTGCTGACCCTTCTCTGGAAGCCAGAGAACATAAGCAGAGAATTGTAGGTCTTCACAGTTAGCATCCTTTGATGTGTGGCGATGAGTGGATATGAATGGGGTGCTGACTGAGGCTGTTATAGCAACAGCAGAAGGCAGAGTAATTAATAATCAAGATCGGCAGAAAAGCCATCTTTTAGTGGTTTTCCTATTAGTGTATCAACAAAGTTCATCTCAGACGAAAGAAAACCAGGAGACTGGCAAGTGAAAACTTTAAAATACTTATGGTTTATACAATTTCTGTTTGGTAACTAGCACCCTTTTGCTGTTGGGTAGGATGTGCAAGAAGTTTAAGCAAAAGAAGAGAAATTTGGTCGACAGATAGGCTCAAAGAAATCTGATTGTAGAATACACTTTGAAATCATTCATTGTGGACTTAATCTCTTTGCACAAACTCGAGTCCTCTAGCTAATTCCTTTCCCAGTGAAGGAGCCAATCAATGTTCTTTCAGGGGAGAAAATTACTAGAGAGCTTGGTATGTGTTTTGATGCCCTTATGAGACACTGAATTACCCAACCCAAACCAATTAAGTCCTAGCCTGGATAGAGGGCTACAGAGGAGATGAGGACACAGGATGCATTTAGGGCAGAATTAACTGCTCCCATAGCCTGGAAACACGCCTGGGGGAAAGCCAAACCTTGTGGACTCTCCGCTGTCAGCAAAGCTGGCAGTCAAAACATGATCCAGCCCGGTGCTAGTGTTTGATGTTTTTGCTTCTTTGGCCTTAAATTTTAAAAACGTCTGTAAAACATGAAATATGTTTTGAACATTACATACAGCTATTAAGAGAGGGTAATCATGAAAACATGGTATGTCAGAGACAATAAAGTGAGTGAAATGAACTGCCGCTGACGAGCTGCTTGACCTTGGGCCAGTTGCTCAGTCCTTTCTTGTCAATCAAATCGGAAGTTATAGCCCAATAATATGGTTTTGGATTGCAGCTCAATAAGCAAGCTCTAATCTCTCGGTTACGCCTTACTGTACCATGGGAAACCAAGCACTTATTTTCATTTTAATTTGATCTCTTCCAGTGGACTGTGACTTCTAAAGCACCCAGCACAATGCCCAGCTTGGCTGAGGAACTCGGGAGCTGTGTGTTGAATAAATGTGAAATGAATAGTGGAAGAAGTTATTTCAAATATCATGGTGCACCTGGAAATATGTGAATAAACACACCATTAATGTAAATAGCTGTTTTAAAGAGAATGACAAACACTGAATTTTTGTGCAGCCCAAGTCCGTTAGTGGGATAGAGGAAGCATAGCAGCAGGATTGCCATCAGTGAAAAGCTGTGTTGTGTGGTGACCAAGACACAGCCGCGGGGGTCAGGCAGCCCTGGCCTGGAATCCTGGTTCTGCTACTTGCTAGTTGTGTGTCCTGTGCAAGTTACCTAACTTCTCCAGGCTTTAGTGTCTTCTTCTGGACCTTGTAGGTTGCAGTAAGGATCTTGTAATTCTGCAACATCTAGAAGGGCTTGAAAAACAGTTTATTACTTAAAAAAACTCGGGCTAAGCTGATCACAAATACACACAAAGTCTAAAATATGGTGCTAAACTTCCTCCGTTGGGTTGCTTTTCAGGCCCACTGAACCTTCTTTGATGGGTGTCAAAACAGACTTTTTTCCCCTGATCTTTTTCTTTTTTCTGCCTCTACCATCCCCGAGTCCCACACCACCCCCAGGTGTCTTAGCTCCATTTTCTCAGTACTAGGATTGGCCAAGCCTAGTGAAACTTTTGTAATGATGGTGACTCATCGCCATAGATGGTGGGTCCTCAAGGTCCTCCACAGTATAGGTGTAGGTGTTCCCCCTGCCATCATTCTTCAGAGTAGAACATCTTTTTGCTCGTATTGACCACTTCTTGTAATATCACTCAGAGTAACTATGCTGAAGTCACCTCCTGGGCTGAAGGTCGGAAGAGCAAAGGGCGTGGAGAGGACAGAGAACCATGTTGGCCACAGCAGAATAAGACACTACATACCTCCTTCCAGTGCCTGCCTCACGGTGGACACACTGCCGTGTTCAGTCCTCATGGTGTTAGCTGTGATCAGCGGACACTCCTTTTGTCTACTTGTTCCACTTCTTTAAACCTGTGTTTTGAGCAAACAAACGCAGAGTTGTGACCAGGACTCCAAATCTGGCTAGGAGAGCAAGGAGGGTGGTGAGGATCACAGTATTTGGGGTAGCAGCAACCCTTGGGCAAAGATGCCTGAGCAAGGGATGGATCTCCCTCCATCACTCTCCAAGTGAGGTTCGGGGTCTTGTCTGCCCTTCAGAGCTGGAGGCCTGTGAGGGGGCCATTGGTGTGCGAGCGCCTTCCTCTGGGGGAAGTCCTTCTTTTATTCCCCACCATGACCGAGAAAATGATCAACAGCTTGTCCCAGAAACCCTGGGAACCTTTCTGCTTAGGCCACTTTAAATAAAGGCTACCTTTGGGAAAGCTTTTGAAAAAATATATTTTATCTTTTATCATGAAATGATTAACTGCTCAGTTTGCTCTTCGCTTATGTATTTCAAGAATTCAAGCAGCAGAAGAATCTTAAAACAAATCTGGTCCAACTCCCTTCACTTTAAAAGAGAGAAAATGTAAACTTTGGTTTGCTACAAATGCTATCTCTTTTCTCCTTTCAATATTTCTGGATGCCAAGAGCTTTGTCTAGGGGGAAAAATTGAAAAATCATACGCCTGTAGACTATTTTGTACAGACTGATGTTCTTAAAAATTCTTTAAAATAAAACAAAATTCACAGTTGAAGTTATGTAGCTGCTTGGTGAGGTGGTGACATGGCATAATGCTTAATATAGCTTATTGTTATTTATTTTTTTACACCTGTGTAATAGCAAAAAGACACAATGACATGGAGAGCCATAAAGCCAAACAACTCTCCCATTTCATTTTATAGCACGAGGAGGGGAAAGGCGCAATTTGGTATCCTGACCATTTTTATAGGGGTTCGGAGACAGGTTGGACATGTCTGAAATATGTCCTTCAATTCTTAGAACTCTTTTAGGCATGCCTGCTGAAGGATGTTCCTTGGAGAAACACTCCTATAAATACAGGATGTTTTCATTACTGCTTGTGGTTGATTCAGCCTGTTGGCTACACGACAGTGAGAAGAAGTGCCTGAGAAACGACTTCATATAGACCGCGTTCAAACAGTCCCTGGAGCGCCCCGGATTAGAATGACTCCAGAGGGAGTGCTTGGAAATGAATGTTCATACATCACTGGGGTCTTTAAAAAAAAGGTTTAAGGTTCTGTAGGCTGTCTCCCTTGGTGCAGCGAAATGATGGAATGGCGGCATGCATGGAGACGAATTTCCACCTATGAAAATTTTCACTTCTCCTCTTTGAGGAAAGCTATGAAGTCAATAACTCAGATAGAGAAACAACAAAAACAAACCACAACAAACAAAATCAAAAAACAAAAAAACCCCACAGAGAAGATAGTAGGAAGATTTATTTGGGGGCAAATAGTAAACACAGGGGCGTATATTGTAGATTCAATTTGGGTGTTTAATTCAGGAACATGCCACGTGCCAACGGAGTGGAAGCTGGGCCTTTAAAAAGTTATATGTTATTTTAAATAATAATAATATTCCATGTTTGTGTAGTTCTTTATAATTTTCAAATATTTTTATTTCTTTCATTTGAGCCCCAAAATAACCTTAGAAGATGGGTGATATTTTTATAGATGATGAACCCTAAGCTTAGAAGGATAAAAGGACTTGCCCAAGATTGCACAGCTAATAGGTCTCCAGCTCCTCTGACTCTCAGTCTGGTGCTTTTTCTACTATCCCACACTGACAAATACAATATTGCTTCTCTGTTCCTGTAATATTTCCAGTGTTGTAAAAACATTACAGCCCCCACTTCCCTGATCAAAAATTAACTACTCTTTATTGAATAGAGATTTTATGGCATGAAAGACTGAGAAACATAGCACTCTCAATGCAGGGTGGGGAAGGAACTGACTTAGGGATGCATCATTTTCAGAGAGATGTTGAGTTGGTAGTGAAACATGCAATTTTGTAGTAGCTTATTGCAAAAATATAGAAAATAATGGGCAGGCTGGAGAAAAGCAGAATTGTGAATTGAGAAAATTATTTGCTATAATTAGATTGGTCTGTGGGAGGGATAAAATTTAAGAAGAAGGGTAACCTTCGCCTGCCAAGACAAGAATAATACAATCTCATGGGCAGAATACAGCTAATCGCCATCAGCAAGGACTTTTTCTCTCTCTCTCTGCTTGTTGGTGCCCTGGGTATTATAAAAATTTCTATCTATCCATTTATCTTTTTTTTTTTTCTCACAACCCCCTAAACAATTGAGGAACCATTGTCAGAAGTTTAAGGAGACACAAACACAAACAAGGCCATAGAAGAAGTGGATTCTAACTTGACATAGAAAGCTCATCATTTATGAGCATGTCTTTCCTGTCAAAGAGAATGTATTTAAGACTGTGAATTGAAGGGTGATTTCTGGGTATTTAACAGATATAAAAACCAACCAACCATAAAAAACCCCACTGATCCACAAAGGAAAAACATACTAACTCACTATGATGTGTAGTTGAAAGAGGAGCCCAGTGCTGCCCTCACCGCTCCAGATCCTCCTCCACAGCTTCCACCGACTTCTTTTCTATATGCTGGACTTCTCGTCGTTGGCTTTCCTGCCTACTGCCAGGTCATCCTAACTTTCGTGTCCAAAACAACTTCTCACTTGACACCCCTCAAGGCAGTTTCCTAATGTTTCGTCCTCCTTTTTTAATTTTGAAAGTTGAAAAACGTGCAGGAAACACAAAAGACATTCTGACAAACACCTGTGTAGCTTCCGCCCCAAACAAGTGCTAACGTTAGTTCCCCCGCAAATATAATGAGTAGTTTATTTACAGTTACTCTCAACCCATCGGCTTTCTTGGAATGTGATGGCCTATCCAGGGGTTAATTTATGGGGGCTGAGGAGTCTGGATCTAAGAATGTGCATATTTAAAACCAAAACTGAAAACACAAATACGGGTTTAGTAGAGTGAAGCTTCACTAGTCAGATTAATTTCTGGAAAGGGCTGAATTGGTGAAAAATCTAAATTAAACCACATTTTATAAAGAAGTGTGAAAGTAAAGTTTACTAACTTACAGAAACGTATAACTAGAAGAAAGTTAGCAAAAAATTTCCTAATAAAGTTGTTTTTAAAAAGCAAAACAGGGGCCGGCCCGGTGGCTGAGTGGTTAAGTTTGTGGGCTCCGCTTCAGCAGCCCAGGGTTTTGCCGGTTTGGATCCCGGGTGCAGACATGGCACCACTCACCAAGCCATGCTGAGGCGGTGTCCCACATGCCACAACTAGAAGGACCCGCAACTAAAAATATACAACTATGTACTGGGGGGCTTTGGGGAGAAAAAGGAAAAATAAAATCTTAAAAAAAAAAAGCAAATCAAAAAGAATGATTTCTGATGTGCACATGAGTTGCTTTCAGGTAAATGGATTTAGAAGTCTCCAGAGTACGGTACTTCGGCAAATATTTGTTGAATGAATGCATACTGTTTGCCAAGACACTCTCTAGGCACCGGAAATATGAAAATAAGGGAGCTCTGAGCTCTTTAAGATAGGACTTTTCTCTGGGAAAAGAAACTCATGGACAGGAAGTTACTGTGCAACCCGTGAGTAAAACTATCGGGGTAGACAAAAAAGTTGCATTTCAAAAAGGGATAACGAGTTTTCTTAAAGACTTTTGTAAAATTTTATGTTCACACTATTCGTTTACATAATAAATCGTTTGTGTCAGATAATGTCCTGCTAAATTTATTATAACTGTCAAATGAATAGAGTGTGACTTAAAGATGGTTTACCGTAGAACAAGAAGAAAGAATGTTTGTGTTCCCATATTTCAAGTGTACAGTTCAATGGTTTTTAGTATCCTAGTGCCATTTTTAAAAAGACCACATATTCTTTTCACATTGAATGGTCTTGGCACCCTTGTTGAAATCAGTTGACCAAAATATGTGGGTTTATTTCTAGACTCTAAAATTTATTCCTTGATCTAGCCTTTTGCCAATACCACACTGTCTTATTTACTGTAGCTTTGTAGCAAGCTTGGAAATGAGGAAGTGTGAGTCCTCTTACTTTGTTTTTCTTTATCAAGATTGTTTTGGCTATTCTGGTCACTTGAATTTCCATATGAATGTTAGGATCAGCTTATCAATGTCTGTAAAGAAGTCAACTGGAATTTTGAGAAAATAAACTTTTAAAATTTAATTTAAAAATGTGTTATTTTATTATTTATAAAAATAAAAACTCTAAATGTCAAAGGAAACATTTAGAAATACCGTGTGGTTTTACAGCACTAAAAAACCCCGTTCATTCATTAGGGAACTTTGGTGACATGGACTCGAGGCTGAGCGGAAGCACCTCCCTCTGATTAGGTACATCCTGGAAAAGTCGTTAGGCTTCTCTGAACCTATTTATTAATGTTTTAAAAGGTGAGATAAATTGGACTACATTAAAGTATGAACCAGGCACTGTTGGAAGAGTGGAAAGGCAGGCCACAGAGTGAGGGAAGAATCTGCAATACATCTATCTGATGAAGGATTTGTACTCAGAATAACAAAGAAGTCAATAAGAAAAAGGCAAACCACCCAATAGAAAAGTGGACAAAGGAGCAGGCACTTTACGAAAGAGGACATACAAATTAAAATGTGCCCCCCTGCAGGCTGAAAAAACGGCCCCACAAAGATACATTCACTTCCTAATCCCCAGAGCCTGTGAATAGTGCCTTAGACGGTAAGAGATATCTGGATGAGCCCTATGTGCAATTACACGTGTCCTTATAAGAGAGAGGCAGAGGGAGTTTGACACAGATACACAGCAAAGGGGCACACAGACAGAGGCAGAGGTTGGAGTGATGTATGCACAAGCCGACACCTGCCGACCCCTTGATTTCAGACTTCTGGCCTGCAGACCGTGAGTGAACACACTCACGTTGTTTGAAACCGTCAGGTGTGTCGTAATTTGTTACAACGGCCATAGCAAACTAATACACTGCCTTTATAATTGTCAAGGATAAGCAAACTCAAAGCATAACGTGACACCTCCAGCCACCCTCCGACGGCTATAAAGACAGTCGTAAGTGTTGATGAGGGTGTGGAATTGCTGGAGCACCGGATGCTGCTGGTGGAGTGAACGTTACAGCCACGTGCTAAACCGGGAGCACCTTGTGAAGCCGAATAGATCCTTATCCTGTGATCCAGCCATTCCTCTTATAGACAGTGGACCCAAGAGAAACGCATACTTTCACCCCAGATCGTGAACATGAATATTCACGATAACACTGTTTATAATAGCTCCAACTTGGAAACAACTCGAATGTCTGTCAGTGGTAGGATGGATAACCACGAGGTGGGGGGTTCATGCGCTGGAACACTATGCAGCAGGGAGAATGAATAATGCAGCTTCACCCAGCAACACGGATTCGTCTCACAAACATGATGGTCACAAAAGAAGCCAGACACAAAGGAGTCTATGCCGTATGATTCTGTTTATACAAAATTTCAGAAATAGGCAAAACTAACACATAGTGTTAGAAGTCAGGATAGTAGTTACCCTTTAAGAGGAGTGGTGACTGGGAGGGGGCATAGGGCCTTAAACTTTAATAAAAGGAGATGAAGTTAATAAACCTGTCCTGATTCATGGGGTGTGTCTCACCCATTTATTCGTTTATTTAACAAATATGTATATTTCTTGATTTGCCAGGAGCTGTTCTAACCCTAGGGTTATAGCAGCAACAGGATGGTTTCTGCCCTCACAGAGTTGACATTCCAGCAGTTTCCCCTCTTGATGCTGGACGACACTGTGACATTGCGGCCCCTGATGAGTTGCCCCACACAGCATCCACATTGTGGGTGTCCTGTGCCCACTGGTTCTGGATTTGGCTGTGTGACCTGCTTCAGCCAATGAGATGTTAGCAGGATGTGAGCAGAAGCTCTGAGGAGACCTTGCACACTGGGGCTTTACGCCTCTGAATGTCCTCATCTGGAAGCCAGCGCTACGCTGTGGAGAAGCTCTGGCTCCACGCCTGGATGTTGAAAGGCCACGTGGAGGAAGTGCCTGGAAGGTGAGAGTCCGTTCTGGATGTTTCAATCCTAACCAAGCTCCCAGCTCAACAGAACCACACATGTGACCTCAGCTACATCACATTGGGCAGAAAAACCACCCAACTGAGCCCAGTACTCCACAGACTTTCGAGAAATAATAAATTGTTTTTTTAAACCACTAAGTTTTGAGGTTGCTCGTTACACAGCATTTGATAGCTGAAACTGTTAATAAATGGGTGAATAAATAAATACGGAATATAATTTCAGAGTGTGATTTGGGCTATAAAAATTAAACAGGGTAATGGTATAAGAATGACAGGGAAAATTCGGAGAGGCTGGTTGAGCACATTTTGAAGACTTTAAAGTCTCATGTACTTGGAAGGTATTACTCGGGTCGTCTATCCAGAAACTGAGGAGTTAACTCTTCTTGTTGAGAGTATCAGGTATTCTCGGGGATCCACAATAGAGGAAAATCACTGGAATTTAGAAGAGTAGACTGGAGTTAAGACTCTGCTTTTGACCTTGGGCAAAGCACTGGTTCTCGGGGAGCCTCAGTTTCCTCATCTCTAATAGGAGGGTAATCCTGCTCATCTTGCCTACCCTCCAGGATTGCCAGGGAGCTAACACTTGGTAATGTTGGTGAAAGTGCTCCAATGTTAAGTGAAAGCGTTTCTATGAAAACAGAAATTTTGACACCCGTTTGCTTTCTGAAGTTTCTGGTTTGCCCACAAGGTGATCAATTCAAAGTCAGCAAGATAAACTTTATCGCCATAACCACACTCTGTCTGTCCCCTCTCCTGGCACAGTCTATGCTACACATTAGCCTTTTTTATTTATTTAACATCCATTGGGACCATGCTTCTGCAGTTTTGAATAATCCACGACGCTGTCACTGAAAGCTGATATTCTCCATGTTGATAATGAAGAAAAACACCAATGAGCAGCCTTATTAGTGTAAAAAGTCACACCATCCAAAGCTTCCATCCCATTAGGAAACAACTCAATGTACGTCATGCCACTTTAATAAATACTACGTGTGCAAAGTGTACCTTATATTAACAGTAAATTCCCCCATGGAAAATTGATTTGCTTTTAAATTTTAACTACTTTTTTCTTCCGTGAATACATTAGGGCTTTTTCCTTCCCATTTCTTCTACAAAGAAATGTAAGTTTGTATGAGAAATGCATCATTCTCTAAACCAAACAGCAAAAATGGAAACAAACAAACAAAAAAAAGTAAGGAGAAATAAAAGGGAAAAAATAACAAATTGGTCATTAAAAGGAAAAAGATGCACAAGATAAAGAGAGGGAGGCAAGAGGCGCATCTCCTGTGCAGGGCTCTGGTGCAGATGTAAGTATAAAATGCTCCACAAGTCCTGTAATTGAGAAAATCGATCAAATGTCCTGACAGCTGCTCAGGCATTTCCAGAAGCGATAAAACGTGAATTTATGTCACTCCTAGAAAAGGGGCAGTATCACCTTCTGGCGGCTTTAATGAAATGCCATAAAATTCGAGGAAAAACTGTGTTGTAAAGTCATAAAATGGTAGTCGGAAGTGGGTTGTTGGAAATGCTGCGCGAGGGGCTGCCATGGCCGAGGGGTGATCTGAGCGGGTCAGAGGCCTCCTGGGTGGTCAGGTTTAAGGTCCGTCCCTGACCCTTGCAGGCGGCTCCGGGGACCGGGAGAGTGAGATGAGATGGGGAGCCACTCTGTGGGTGCCCCTCGTGCTTAACGGCTCTCAGAACTTGGCCAGCACCTTCCTGGTCCCCTGACTCTTCACCTGCAACACTAGGACTAATAAACCCTTTTCTAGACTCCCCTGCGCCATATGTATTTTGTAGAGGTCGCCTGCGTTTCTTCAGGTAGAAATAATATAGTCAATTGTAATGGATGGACCCCACCGAAGGTCACCTTTCCTGGCTGCAGGCCCGGATAGGAGGCGCCAAGACCTCCCGGTGGCTGGGGCAGAATCTAGGGCGAACACCACCGACACTCGCTTCTGCTTCGGAATCTGATTATCCAGGGCCCCTCTGGCCTCGGTTCCACTGTCTGATGTTATGTTTACAAGTCTGCTTTTTCCCGTACGGGGAGCAAGTAGGAGGGCAGGGAGTGTCTCGAGGACCCTTTTCCACCCCTTTGGTGCCTTGCCTCACACTTTGCACATGGTAGGAGCTCATTAGATGTTTCCAAGGGGGATATAATTTCTTGGGAGCCTCAGATTGTCAGATAATATCTTCTATTATCCAGCTACTTCTTTGGTTCAATAACTACCCTTGATATCATCTATAGAAGCACCAGCTAAATTCATTTATTTAAGATTATTGTATAGGAAGCATAGTATTTTACTTTGTATTTTCAAAGTTTGATATTTTAATAAAGTCACATTAGAGCCATATAAAAATTATATTTCAAAGGTAAATAAGCAGAGGCCCTGAGTCTTACAGTTAATTTCTTTGGCCCATCAAGTTTTGTGCAAAGATTATGAAGTTAAATTGTAAACACTGAGAACGAGGGTCCTAAAATGAGGGGTTTATATGTGAAGAAGATAAAGACATGCCTAAGAGATAAGGTTATCCAAAAAGAGATGGTGAGGAGAAAGGTACTCTAACTGACAGCAGCTCTAAGACAAGAGCTCAGCAGAGATCTCTCGAGATTGCCCTAAGCAAAACTCTACAAAAGCCACCAACTTACCAAATAAATAAATTTCTAAAAATGATCTCGGGACAGTGCAAGGAAGTGAGAAGATCAATAAGGTTAATGAGACAAAGAAAATAAAAATGGATTGTGAAGTTTGAAAGTGGAGAAGGGTGTTTTTTCCCTTGGTGAACTGGTGCCCTTGAGCCCGTGGCATAAAGGGGAAATTTCCACAGCGTAGGTTTGACCAAAACCGTAGGCTAAAGGACAATCAGTAGGAATGTCAATCTTTGGAAAATCTTGTGCGCACTATTGTCAAGTCATGCCTGTCACCTGAGCAGTGTCTTCAGTGGACTAGGATATCAACATCCCCAAGGCAAGAGCGAGGGCTTGGAAGCCAACAGAGCTCAGTGATCACCTTTCATTTTTCTGTGCTCGAGTCCTTCATCAGCTTCAGGACTAGGAAGTCAGCTATTAAATTAGCGATGAAACAATGCCAGACTCCAGATGTGGCTGCCTCACACTCCTGACTTTAGCCAGATGTGCCCAAACCATCGCATTTATCACGAGCAGAGTGAAGTCAGTGGGAGCACCACACAGCACACCCACAGGAATCCTGAGTCCCGGCTTGTTCACACAGGGACAGGCCCTCCTAGGTGGAGAGTCACTGCTCAAGGGTCAGGGAGTAATGAAGCCTCTTCAAAAGTCCTGTAAAAGGAAGTGTGAATTTTATTTTTATGGATAACTGATCCCAGCGCTACGTTCCGGTGATCTCCATTAAGTCACTCAAAAGGCTCTTTGCACAGCCTTGTTCAAGCAGCCCCCCGGGGCCTGCAGCTATTCTCCCTCCTTGGTGCAGAATCTGTCCTTGCTTAAGTGCTTTCTGTTTTGGGGTAAAGCCTTCCACTTTCCTCTCATCTCCCTTCACCCACTGTTGATTGGTGGAAAGCTGGAATGGGTATCGATTGGCGTGGGAACTACGGTGAGGGCAACATGGAAGGACCTTGGGTCTCAGCTAGTTTTTAAAGGACGTTCAGGGGTTAAATGAAGCTCTTGGTGCGTGGTGGGGAGGGGCTGGGAGGGCTGACCGAAGTCTGCCTGTGGGTAGAAGGACGCTGGCACAGTTACCCTGGTTTAGGCATGAGCTGGTCTCAGGGTGACCCTAAGAGGTCACAGGTGATCACTGTCCCTCCCACTAGAATCTATAAGTCATCCATCTTTCACAAGCGGGGAGGAGACTGGGGTGATGAATGTGTGTGAGCCCGGAAGCTGCGGCTGGGACCTGTGTGAGGATGAGTGTGTGCTTCTGGCCGTTTCCTTCGCAGCCTGCAGTCCACATACCTGTGACGCGTTCCGTCAGGTGTGAGTTGAGCCACTGTCGAAACGTGATGGGGAAGGAGTGAGCTGTGTCCTTTACGTAGTTTAAGGAGGATATTTATCAGGAATTTTTACTTAGAGCCGTAAACTATCTTCTGAGAATTCTTTGCTCAAAGAGCTACTTTTTTGTTGAATGAAATAATGCCTACCTGGATCGAATGGTCCCTTCTCACGTTAACTAAAAGAAAATGGACATTGACAACAGAAAGGGTCACATGCAGGTCCTAGGTATTTTACGCTGACCAAGCATGATAGGTCACTTCCAAAAATCCCCAGATAACATGGTGCTTTTTATTTGGGTAAGGATATTAGGATTATTTGAACAGAAGCTTTTGAATATTCTAACATTTCTGACTGGCATCCCACTACAGACAAAAACCACTCATTATTTTCTGAAATGTTTTCCAGCAATACTCTTTACCTTGACAGGGTGGAAAAACTTCAGTCTCCTCTCACTCCTTCTAAAGGCAGAGAGAGAAGGAGAGAGAGAGAAAGGCAGCGAGAATCACGAACAACTTCATTTCATCTGGAAGTTGAGGAGACTTACTTTTCACGTCTCCTCTGGAATCTAGATTCCTATACCAGATGCTCTGGCTCCCAAGCTTCTTCCACCTGTAATTCACTTTCCTTCTAGATGTGATGCTGACATCTGCTGCGATGCAGATACTGCTCAAGTACCTGCAGTTCCCCGTCAAGCTCAGCGTCACGTTAAAGAGCCGTGGGCTTTGCAGGGTTGGGGAGCCGACGCTGGGATCCGCAGGCTGCAGGCAGGGAGACATTTAATGTCTCTTTCACGGTTCTGATGCCTCAGCATCTTTTCCTCTGACACTGAGGCTGCTGTTAAAGGTTTTCAAGGGAACATAAAGTGTTTATTTAATAGTGCAATTAATTGTTTTAGCTTCACTTCTGCAGCCACCTCAAATCAGCACACGCTACGATTTAGCAGGCAGGCAGAGATGGCGTCTTCAGATTCTCCCTGACAGGGTGGGTTAGAGAAATGACCGCACAATTCTCTAAAGCACTTTAAGATCAGAGAGAAAGCCCTCGTGCTGCATTTAAACAGGCTGATCCCTGTTCTCTTTCTTTCTGTCCCCTCCCCCAGCACTACTCTAAGGCAAGACCATTCCAGGCACGGGCTGAGTTCAATCTTGCTGTCGTTAGTTAGTTCATTAAAAAAACACTTGTTGAGTCTCTGTTCTGTGACTGGGATTATGCCAGGTGCTGGGGAGAGAAAGGTTGATATGACGTGGGATCCATCTTCAGGGAATTTCAGTAATATTTTGTTTTAGAAAAAATGCTGAGCCTTACCTAGGCTCCAAGGGGTGCATGAAGACGGGGTTTTAGGCCAAAGGAAAATTTATAAACTCTGATAAGAATATAAACCTATTATTGGGTAAAATATGCTTCCTTTAGCAGGAACATGTTTTTGAGTTTCGTAAGAGAGTAGGAATCTTTGCTATATACCAAGTAATTTGGAGCCGGTGGGGACGGGAGAATGGAGCGTTCCTTCCCACGCTTCTCAATGAGGACAGTCAGCTGACATCTGAAACAGGACACCTGACTACTCATGTCCTGTCTTTTGGTGGCTTTTCTGGGCCTCTGTTAGAATCATGACATCATCCAGGCCTTTCAAAAGGTTTGTCATAACATTTAACCTGCACACCTTCTCTACCAATGACAGTATTTCGGCTTTGTCCAACACCATCAAAGGGCCCAGTGGGCTGTGTGCACGCGTGGTTGGTGTCCTTCTGTGCTGACTCAGATGGGTCTTGCTGGGAGAGCCAGCCCCGCTGTGACTGGCAATAGGAAGAGACAGAGGCTGGGACTGCAGGCCGTGGTCACAAAGCTGCTCGAAGGTGGGTCTGGTGTAAATGACGGATAAGGAGAGTCTGAGCTACTCATCATGGTTACTCAGGAATTTCCTTTAACTAAGGTATTGCAAACTGTTGGTCCTGGGCTGAACCCAGCCCACAGGTATATTATCCTGGGCCGGCCTTGTATTAAAATTATTTAATGGGTTGCTAGCATATAAAAGCTGGGAGAGTTCCCATTAAAAATCTGTCTTCAGTCTAAAAATGGAAACATCTAGCAACACAAAGCCTACGTTGCCATCTGGCAAGAGTGAGCTGGAGCTGAGTTCCAGCTGCCTCCTTAGAGGGGACATGCATTTTTCATATAACCTCAGTCCCCACTCTTCCATATTGTCTTGCACCTGGCTTGCTCCATTATTTAGTTACCTGCCTGATGCCCTGTTCTATGTGAATTAATTAAACAAAAAGTATTTTTAGGGACCTCGCACAGTGGCTCAGCGGTTAAGTTCTTACGTTCTGCTTCGGCGGCCCTGGGCTCACTGGTTTGGATCCTGGGTGTGGACCTATGCACTGCTCATCAAGGCACGCTGTGGCAGGCGTCCCACATAGAAAGTGGAGGAAGACTGGCACAGATGTTAGCTCAGGGCCAGTCTTCCTCAGTGAAAAAGAGGAGGATTGGTGGCAGGTGTTAGCTCAGGGCTAATCTTCCTCAAAAAAAAAAAGTATTTTCAGTCAATCAAAAAGTTTTTATTGTGTCACTTCTCTACTTTTATGAATTTTTTAGATACTGCGAGAGAGGCAAATGATATTCCTGCCCCAATGAGGCAGAAGAGAGAGACCGATGCAACAGTTAGAGACACGGCTCGGAAGAGACCACAAGTCAGCACAAGAATTCAGAGAGGAACGTCAGTGATATTCTTAGTCATCAGGCTTCCTTATTCTATGACTTCTATTTTCCAGAAAAAGAGAAAAAACATTTCTCTTTTCTGAAAAGGAAGAAAGTTCTTAGGAAGTTTAGGATATAGTTATTTAACACATCTAAGTGCATGAAGCATTTGTATTCTTATCACATTTTCAAGAAAAATCTCTTTGCTGTGGAGAATGAGAATGCAATCGTGGGCAACAAGTATTACTTGCACATGAAAGAACATAAAAAGAAATGACCCTGAATAGACTACAGGGGTTTGGAAGAAGGTTAACAGGACCAGCTCTATGCCGCACCTCTTTGGGAGCCCGTACAGAAAACCTAATGCTTACAAAGGATTGTAATTGCCGGGAAAGACCTGGGCCAGGTTTTAAAATTCTAGGTTTAATTTAATATCGACTCTCTGGCTAGACTTGTGGTCTGGGTTTGCTTTAGGAGAGGAAGGCTGACACAGAAAGAAGGAAAGGTCAAGGCCTTGTTGGCATTCAGTAGGGAGCAGTTGGCCACTTTCCCTAGGAGCAAACTCATAGTCCATTACACCAACACGTTGCCTTCTTCTGAAAACAAGAGCTAGTCAGGACAGCTGGAGGATTTAAAGCCACTGCTGACGGCTGGGAGGTCTAGGCTCTCGCATGATTTGGCGCATACGTGCGTACGCAGGAGACGCTGAGCTTCCAGGAGCGACTGCTGATCAGTAGAAGCGTCAGTGAGGTCCTTGTGAGCCTTGATAAAGGCTAACGTCTACTGACCACAAACTGTGCCTCAGACACTGTGCTAAGTGCTTTGTATGTTTTCTTTTACTCTCACAACAACCTTATGAAGTAAGCTCAAATAGTACTCCCTTTTACAGGTAAGAAATGGAGGCGTAGAGAGGTTAAGTAGCTTATCCAACATCACCAGCTAGTAAGAGGCACCCCTGGGAGCTGGACCCAGGCTCCATGCCAGCGTCTACTCCACTGACCACCAGGCTGCACTTCAGGTCTGTGGTGCCTTGGTCTTTCACTGTATGGATTATTAGCCTTCAAACTTTTCTCTTTTAAAAGAAAGTGGGTAATTTTAACACTTTGGGGCATTCGTGTGTTTGCAAGGAGTCCAACACTGAGGAAAGGACCTCAGCCATTTTCTTTAAGTCTACTGTACTTCCAGCCGTTGCTGGAGAAAACCACGAACTCGGGGCAACCGGTTTCATTATAACGATGACACAGGCTCAGACGGGTCCCCACTGCTGAGCACCGCGTGCCTTCCCCTGCAGGGAGTCCAGCCCCACGTGGAGCTGTTCCAGACAGGCCAGGTCTCCAGCTGCAGCTGCAACCCCAGTGCTCTAGGACTGGAGACCCTGGTGGACGAGTTCTGCTCTAACTGGATGAGAAGAGGAGGAAGGGGTGACATGAGCTGGCCTCTTCCTTGCTGGAATGCCCTGTGAGCTCACTCCACCTCCACTCTTTCCGTCTAATCTCAGAGGAAGGAAATTGCAGATCTTCTTTGTAAGTCTAGCACCAACTCCTCTGCCTCCCGGCCCTCCCCCTGCTGCTTCCCAGCCCTGCTCTCCCAGACTCTTCCCGTGCCTCTGGCTTCTGGAGTCCCTCTCATCCGCTGACCCTTCCAGGAGGCATGGCGGCAATGGCCCAGGGACCAGGAGCTCAGCCTCTGGATCGGGCTGCCCAACCACGCGCCCATTTATTAGGCACCACCACTTACCTGTGCGTGACCTTGGGCAACTTACTTAATTTCCCGAAGCCTGAACTTCTTCATCTTTAAAATGGAGATGATGGTGAAGCCAGCACGGCTGTGAGGATTCAGTGACGTAATTTGCGTAGAGGGACACCCTTGACCTTGATCTCTGCTTCCTTTGGCTCCAGCTTTCTTCACTTCCTCCCTCTACCCGCTGACACTCATGATCACCACCTCGTCCACTTTCCAGTCCTGCCCAGCGCTCTTCGGTTTGAACCACCTGTCCTTCCCACACCTCGAGTGGGCTGCTGGACCCACTGGTGAACACTCGGCCTCTCCTCTCACGGAATCGTCCTGCTGCCCTCCTTCCTTCCTGTGTTTCCGGAAGAGCCGGTGGCTTCTGCTCCTGCTTCCGAGGTTGTCGTCTTCCATGGCCCTTAGGTTTTACATGTTTTTTGGTCATTTTCTTACAAGTTCTTTTTATGGTCCAAGTTTTCTTTAAGAGGCAGAAGCCTCAGTAATATCAAAGGGTCTGGGCAGAACGGCAGAGTGGTGACGGTGGGCTCTGGATCACGATGCCTGGGTGCAAATCCCGGGGCAGCCTCTTATTCTCTGTGTGCCCTTGGGCGAGTTCCTTGACCTCTCTCTATCTCAATGTCTCACCTCCCCGTTGGGTTGTTGGGAAGTTTAGAACGAGTTACTATGAGGAAAGTGCTTAGAGGTGCACCTGTTACGTTTAAGCTTCCAGGGGAATGTTACTCATTATCTCAAGAACCTGCGCTGGGAGAACTCTGTCTTGTCCCGTGTCAGCAGACCAGGCAAGTGCACAGAACCACAGACCTTAACATCACCTTCAGAGGCCCAGCAAGCAGAGGGTACCCTAGGAGGCTGTTCAATGGACAGGAAGTGAGCGCTGTAGTAGTGCTGGATTCAGAATAATAGGGGCTGGAATGGGGCCTCATCCCAGCAGCGATGGCCTGGGATCTGGGTCAAGTCCAGGATTCTTCCCAGTTTGGTTCATAGTCCTCCTGTCGCACAGACTCAATGGTCCTGACATGGCCCTGCTTGGGGCTGGCTGTCTCTCACAGGAAGTTGGGGGCACCCAGAGTGGGCTGAGGCTGGAGGGTCCTTTGGGACCCCACTCTACTTTCCAGTGTCTGCAGGTGGGAGAGCCGCTGCGACGCTCACGGGCGGCCCCCTGATTCACAAGACGCGCGGTTCCAGGCCCTGGGAGCCCCTCTTCCTGATGGTGAGGAGTGGGCTGAGGGAGCCCTGTGCTGTGTGTCGACTCATTCTGTGCATTCCTGTGTGGTTCTGCGTCTCCCAGCTGAGTTACTGACTCCGCTTAGCCCTGCTCAGCTGCAAGCCCTTGCAGGGGGTCGGAGCAGAGATGCAGCTGCTGCAGGTTGTCACCCACGACTAAGGAGCTGGAGGAGTGATTTATATGGAAAGATTGAAATCCCGAGGCTTGGAGGGCTGGTGCCGCCCTGACCGAGCGTGGCTTCGGGTGTCGCAGGCCACCCGCGAAGGCTGCAGGTTCGGGGCGGAATGACTGCTTCAAGGACCTGAAGGGCGATGGGGTGGCAGAGATGCGATGATATGAGAACAGGGCACTGCTTCCTGAGGAAGCCGAAAGACCAGACTCAGGCAGGACATCCTCCTGCGGCTTTAATCTTGTCAGGCCACTGGCTGTCTCTGGAGCTTTCTACGTGTAGCACTTGAAGCTCTGTGCCATCAGACAGCTCCCGGTGGCTCCTGCCCCTTCCTCTGCAGTGTCCCCGTTCCGGGGGGCCCCTTCCTTCCTCCCACTGTCCCTCCACTGAAGCCCCCAAGCTTCTCTTCTGCTAGCCTGCTGCTCCCACCGCCCCAGAGACTTTCAACACTTGGTGTGTGTGTGTATGTGTGTATTGTGTTGTGTGTGTATTGTGTGTGTATTGTGTGTGTGTGTGTGCGTTGTGTATACGTGTGTGTGTGTGTCTGAGTGTACAAAGAGTGGAGGGAAGGCAAGGGTGCTGTTCAGCAGCCTCACAGGATCCTGGGCGGCCCACAGCCCACTGCCAACATGGCTCAACACAGACGTGTGGTCGTTGGCTAAGCGGAGTGGTCAAGGAGGACTGCTTGAGGAGGTGACGCTGCAGTCAAGGACTGGAGGATGAGTCTGAGTCAGCAAGGTGGGGGTCGGAGGGCGGCGGGTGTTTCCTCAGTTCTGAGGGGCGTCTTGTTTCCAATCGTCTACCACGTGTCGCGGTTCGTCATCGTGGTCACTAGACTATTAACTGTCATAGATTAAACATGAAACTGGTGTCCTAGCCACTGAGCCTCTTCTTCTAAAGAGCAGGTCAAGGGTAGTCCACCAGTGCTTCCTCCGCTCCAGGGGCCTGCTCTGGCCTTTCAGCCCTCGGAGGCCTCTCCCGACTCTTCTCTCGGGCCTTGTGCTCTAGCTCTGCAGCTCCTTGGTCACATTGCTTTCTTTTGCGGCCCTTCTTTCTCTCTGTCCCCTTCAACTGTCTTTTATTCTGTCCCTGGGTTATCAGCCCACTGTTTGGATTGGTCTGCCAAGCTCTTGACTTTTCTGCTAACAGCTACCTTAAAAGTCACCTCCTCTAGGAAGCCCTCCATGATCGAATGGGGGGGGGTCTTCCTCTCTAGCATTACAGTGCCTTTCACTTGTCTCTGCTTGGCACATATGTCAATATCATACTTATTTGAGTGTAAGTTGTCCCTTCTGGCCTGTCGGTCCATCCTGTTTTTTTCTCAGGCCCTCAGTGCTTAGCACAGTGTTGGGCATCGCATAGGTGCTTGGTCAGTGTTGGTCGAATGAATGAATGAACGGTGGCAAGCCCAGGCATATTCCGTAATGGGAGTGTGTGTGTAAACGCTCATGTTTCAGCAATAAACAGGAGCTCAGACGGTGGAGCACTTTGAACTTTCTGTTTTGTTGAGTGATTGAAAAACTGTGCATACATTTCATTACTCAGCCCAAGCAGTATAACTCCATTTTTTATGGGCAAATTGCCGGTGTCTCTCTTTAAAAATAATTTCCTTAAATGTGATAAGATTTATTTTTTGGCTCGTTTCTGTTAGGTTATTATGATGTTTTTAAATCTGGCTTAGATCACTTGAAATTCTTAAATTATACTTTAAGCAGCTATTAGCATTCTGATATTATCTATTAATAGAGGTTCCTATGGAGTAAAGGTACCTGCAGTGTAGGTGGAATCAGAAAACGTGGTGTGATCGGCAGCATCTCAACACACCAGCGATCGTCTCCTCGAACACTTCTTGGCCACAGTGACAGCCATCGCCACTCATTCGCGCTGGGAACGTGGGATGAGGAGCAGTGCTAGGGCTGAAGGAGTGGCCGTGCGGGTCTCTTGGAGAATGCACGCTAGTAGATTACAAAACGAGCTGTTCATTTTGGCCAGGAGAACCGTGTGAACTTTCTGGTCTCAAAATACAGGTAAACGATAGGTTCCAGGGGGCCAGCCTTGTGGCTGGGTGGTTGGGTTTGTGGGCTCCGCTTCAGCAGCCCAGGTTTCACCAGTTCGAATCCTGGGCGTGGACATGGCACCTCTCATCAGGCCACGCTGAGGCAGCGTCCCACGTAGAACAACCAGAAGGACTCACAACTAGAATATACAACTATGTACTGGGGGGCTTGGGGAGAAGAAGAAGAAGGAAAAATAATAATAAAAAAATAAAATGAGTATAGTCAAAGAACAATGCAAACATAAAAAGTCTAAATATAGCAAAACCAGAGACACTCACAACTAGAATGTGCAACTACATTTTGGGGGGCTTTGGGGATAAGAAGAAGCGAGAAAAAAAGAAGGAGATTGGCAACAGATGTTAGCTCATGGCCAATCTTTAAAAAAAAACGCAGTAACACTTAAAAAAATGATAGATTCTGTACGTCTTTCAATTACCAAGAATTGCACTGAAGATGAATGAGAGACAGTGATTTTCTAAGAGAAAACATGAAACGCCAAGTTGGTATTTGAAGAACATGTCGCGTCCGCTCCACCCCGCGGTGCTTCACTCCAGAGCTGCTGTTTGAAGGAAGGGAAGGAGTTGGCCTCTTGGCTCCATCCACTTCTCTCCATCTTCACTGTCCAGTCCGCGGTCCAGGCTGCCGTCAGCTTGCGCTGGACCGCTCGGCCACCTTCTCGCTGCTCTCCCTGCTGCTCGCTGCCCTTGTCTCTCCGGCAGCCACGGTGCTGTTTCTCCACAGCCTGACTGACCGTGCCCCCGCCCTGCGAGCGGCTCTTCTCTGACTCCCCAGATCTTCATCCTGCCTTGTGAGGCCTTCTGTTCTCTGATCCATACTGCTCGCCACACCCCTGCAGAATCCTCCACGCCTCTAGCCGCAGGGAACCACCAGGGACTCAGGCCTGTGGCTTCACTCTCCTGTCCCTTCTCAGCTGACTCCTGATCACCTTCCGGGGTGATCCCTTGCTCTCCGAGGGCCTCCTCCACTCCCTCCTCCTTCAGCACTTATCACAGACTCCTGAAGTTGTTCTCGACTTTGTTTCTGCCGCCGTTCTGTCAGTTCGCTGAGAGCAGAGACTGGATCTGTCTGGTTCGTCTTGTTTCCTGAGCACGAAACATGGAGAGATGATGGCAGACGTGGCTAAGAGAGGGGGCCATTCTGTCTCCCAGTTTCAGCTGCTGCCGCCTTTGATTCGAGCCAACGGCAAAGTGTTCACGGAGCCTCAGTGCCTATTTCTAGGCATTGCTCCACACTTTCCCTGCACAACTGGATTTTCCTTTTGGAAGATGGTTCCAAGAACAGAATGGAAAGAGAGACTGTGGTTCTAATCGGATTGTTCTGAGTTCAGAAAATGTAAACATATTTAGTCTGTTTCTCCCAGACCCAGCAGGAAGGACTAGAGGCTGATAGAATTGCCATGTGTGTGCGTGTGTGTGCATGCGTGCCCATATGCCTGTGTGGGGTGTCTGGGTGTGTTGTGTTGCCAAGCATGAGGATGAGTTAGTTCTGTTAGAAATTAATGCCTGTGAGTTCTTCGGCTAAAGCAGTTGTCGACCTCTGCGTTTTTTGCCAGAGAATGACCTATGTGTATCCAAATGGTATGTTTCGGGAGAGAATTTCCCAGTCCTGGAAGGTTATGCTGAGATGTCTGTCTAACCACTACTGTAGCCCAGGGTTTTTTTTGGTGAGGAAGATTGTCCCTGAGCTAACATCTGTGCCAGGCTTCCTCTATTTTGTATGTGGGACGCTGCCACAGCATGGCTTGATGAGCAGTGTGTAGGTCTGCGCCTGGGATCCGAACCCTTGAACTCCAAGCCGCTGAAGCGGAGCGTGCAAACTTCACCACCACACCACCAGGCCAGCCTCCAGATTTTATGACTATAAAATATTTTTTAGCCTCTTTAAATGTGGCGGTGTATGTGTATAGATGTGCTTGGCATTGGACCAAACCAACTTAGAAGAATGTAGTTTATGCCAAGAAGATGAGGCTTCAGAATATGAAAAAGGCAACCCAGGATGTTCAGTTACAGGTAGGTTGTAGAGATCTTGGTTTGACTTTTTTGCCTTTGTTAAAATTATTCTGCATATTACATCTTTTTTTCAAAACTTTTTTCCCGAAGTCTCCCCGCAGCTCCTACAGAGACTTCTTTGGAGGTGTGCTGTACCAACTTTGCTGGCTCCCTCCCTCTGTCACGGGCTAACAGATAACTGTGGAAATGTTCCCCACGTTGCCTAGCCCAGTGCAACGCCACAGGCCCTTCGAGCCACATGGCTTCCTTGTCCAACAACTCGTCCAAATTGGGTAGTGCATTCGAACAATTCTGGCGGGCTCCTGCCAGGATGCAGACAGAGTCAGAAGTGGAAGAGGTCTCCAGGAGGCCTGTTCCACCTCCTCCTGCCCTTCCCAATGCGGAGTCACAGTCCACAGCAGAGGCTTGCGCAGTCCAAGCCAGGCGGCTTGCTGAGAAATCACACAGCAAAGAGGTGCATCGTTTGCATTTTTTCTTGAAAAACAATCAGGTGGTGAGAGGCTGCCATGGGTCGTTCAGCAAGGACCTTGGTGATGACCCAGTTTCCCAAACCATTGCTCCTTCCCCAGTTTTCTGGTTGAGCCTTTAAGTTATATCTTGTTCCTTTAAGCAAAACAGCTGACTCGACTTGTCTCTGACTTCTGGCAATCCCTGAACTCTTCCGGCAGCGGCCGCGTAACCTGAGAGCCCCAGACGAAGATCTCCCTCTGGACACCCACGCCCGCCCGCACCAGACGCGTGGGCTCGTCCACAGGGCCCCCTGCGGTTTGCAGAGAGAGGCTTGGGGGATATTCATGTATTATTTGCTTTTTAATTTTCCAACCCATTTTAGGGGTCAAATCTATAAATCTCAACAGGAGGCGTGGGAAGGCGAACCTTTGTGTGATCAGGCAGTATGTGGATTTTTAAAAGTTGAGAAATACTGTGACGGAAGTGGGGGCGGTTAGGGGTCTATCAGCCTTTGCTTTTATGGAAAAACTGTGCCTTGGTAGAGACAGAAGTCAGAAAGGGGAAGAAGCTATCTTAACTGAATGCCGCATTCCTGTCAGCACACTTTGAGTTAATTAGCATACTTAATCCTGAAAGCCAAGCTGCTACTCGCCTATTTTACAGATGAGGAAGGTGAGGATTTGAGCGATTTAGCACCTTGCTCAAGGACGCCCGTCTGGTAAGAGACAGAATTAGGACTTGAACCCAGATTTCTCTGATGCCAGATACCACTCCACTTACATCCCTGTCCATCACTGGGGACCCCACCACCTGCACGAGTGTGGACCGTGGCACTGCTGCCCTGTCTGGCCACAGTACTGCCTTCTCCTGCCCCTTGCCCACCTCTCCCCACTCCCTCAGAAAGCCTCGCCACTGTTGGGAAGGCCCCGACGCCCGAGCATGCAGGCTTCCTTCCCTTGGAGCCGTATGCACACCAGTAGGCATCCTTTACACAGAATTAGGAAGGAGCACTGTTTTCTTTTTAAAAAGGCTATTTTTTTAGAGCAGTTTTACGAAAATTGAGAGGACGGTACAGAGATTTCCCATAAACCCCTGCCCCCCATACCCACGATCAGCACCCCCCCACAGTGGTACATATCTTACCGTTGACGAACCTACATTGACACGTCATTATCACCCAGAGTCCAGAGTTCCCATGAGGCTTCACTCTTGGTGTACATTCCATGGGCTGGAACAAATGTGTGACAGCAAGTACCCCCCCATTATAGTATCATAGAGAGTAGTTTCACTGCCCTAAAACCCCCCTGTGCTCCTCCTGCTCATAATTCCTCCCTTGCCCCCAATCTCTGGAAACCACTGGTCCCTTGGCCGTCTCTGTGGCTCAGAGCACTGTTTCTTACAAGTGGAAGTGTAAGGATGTGGGCCGATTTCTCGAGCTCATTACGTTTCCATCCATTCAGAATTGGCTGCGATATGTACACTCAACACGCATTTACGAAGACCTCTCCACGTGCAAACCACCGTGGTTACCTGCTTGGGGCACCGGAGACTCTCGAGAAGTAGATTCATGAGCTGCTGGACAATCCGGTTAGGCAGATAGACGAGTGTGCTTCTCTCTCTCCGTCTCTTTAGATCTCTCTATCTGTAGCTGTATCTATGCCGTTGACTACAGAATTAGAGCAGTGATAACATTTTTCAGGGCTTCAAGCACCTGATAACTGAGGAAGTGAGTAAATATAACCAGAAGATTTTGAGAAAATTTGAAATTGAACATATTCTTTTAGGAAGCTGATCATGCCTGCTTATTGGCCTTTCAGAAGGACAAACAGGGGTTATTCTTTTAAAAAAAACCCCTCTTTTGTACAACAGTAGCCTGAATAGTCAGGAGTTGGCAAGGCCTTTTCTGATGTTTATGGGAACAGCTGTGGAAATAATTTTGTACCTTGGATTCTGTGATTTATTTCCATTATGAATTGATTTGGGATTTATTTTAATGCTTTCAAAAACTGGGAGTGCTGTGGTCTCAGAATTATTTTTTATTAAACATTGTCTCCCTGGCTGCATTTCAGGTGCTGGCTGAATTCTGCACAGTGGGCTGTGTTAGCATTAGAAATGCCATTGAATGATAATAATTATAATAATTATATATATGAAAAGGATGGAATTGGGTTCCAATTCTATTCAGCTGAACTTGATATTTGACTTTTCTGACTCAGTTTTGGCAACTTTAAAATGAAGATATCTGATAAGCACTCTGTCATCTCTGAAGGCTGGGCACAAGCACGCTTGGGAAGAGATTTGAACCCTTGAATAAAGGTGCTTTAAATGCAAATCGTTATTTATTTCAATCACTATGTTTTACAGGTTGACATCTTGGACAGGAAGGAAATCTTCCCTGTACGCAGTTCAAGGCTGACTTCCAAGTGAGAGCTAAATAAACAAGGTGGACAAGGAGGCCGGGATGACCTGACTCTCCAGGGCAGGACTGACCCTTCTGCCACCACGAACTAGAATTGCCATCTTTTTCTCACAGAATCTTATTCTTGAAAGACAGGCTGCACTTTTTGCTCCCAGTATGAAGCCATTTATCCCACCCACTTTCTTGCCCCCTTCTCACTCTCCTTCCCTCAAGAGAAATGGACTCTCCATTTCAGTGGGAGCCTCCAAGAGAAATGGAGTGCGTCATTCAGCAACATCGGCCACCTAGAATCCTCCACATCGACTTGGAATCCATTTTAACACGGTTTAAGCCGTGGCTAGACAGTAAACAAGAGGCAGAGACTGAGGGGAGAGAAAAGTGGCTCACCTTGTGAGGCCATGAAGACCAACCAGAATCCAGTGAGGGCACACTGAGCTCCGGGCCGGGTCCTGAGGAAAGCATAAAAACTTAAAACTAGATTTTGGCCTCCAGGAGTGTAGCATCTAGCTGGGGAAAGAAGGCATGGTAACAGTTTATGAGACATGATGAGACAGTTTATGACTGTCACCAGAGCATCACTTCCCTTTCATCTCCAGAATGAGGAACCCTCTTTCCTGACTCCCAAGAGGACCTGGAAATCCATGTGCAGTCTCTCTTACTGTCCAGGAGAGCATGCCAGGAGCAGGAGAACACCTGGCCAAGGTGACGAGAGTCAGGATCGGGGCCATCTATGGATGCTGCCTCAGGCCTCATGACCTGTTGAGGCGGACTCTCCCTGGTCGATTCACAGCCACTTCTAGCACCACAAATGGGTCCCCCATGCTTGGACATGATGGGTTCAGATTCTTGGTCTCAGAGTCCTGACCCCTCTTCCTTCACTGCTCCCCCAGCAACTTCCTCCCAAGAGTCTGGAAATGTCCTTTCACAGATCTTTAAAACACAGAATTTATGACATCTGTGTTCTCAGAAAAATGGAACCATCTGCCTATTCTCCTAAGGGTGGCTACTTTGATGATGATTAGTATCTTAAGGACCACCAAGGTGACCTTCTGTCACATCTTTGGTTAAAAGGAAGAAAAACAGAGAAAGAGAGAAAGTGAAAACACGAGAACGGTCATTATCAGGCAAGCGAAGAAATATGTGCGGAGCAGCAACAAAATGACAAACATTTTCAAATACTTTATTCTGTTTAATTTCCATGATAAAGCCCACAGAGTACTGGTTATTCTTCCCATTTTATTGAACAGAAAGCTGAGGCTCACAGGAGTTGACCAACTTGCTCAAAGTTATGCATTTAATTGAGCCAATATTATATATATTTTCTGTCGCCCAGGACCTTCTACCCACAGCTGCTCCTGGCCAGACGAGGAAGCACTTCCCCTGGGGGCGGTTTTGTGAGGAGGAGACATCTGAACTGGCTCTTGACTGAATTACAGGCTTTGGCCAGACCGTGGAAGAAGGCAAGGCTATTCCGGGACCGGGAGTGTTAGCATCCCGAAACCACAGGTGAGGAAGGTGGAAGGTGTCCTGGGAAGATGGTGTGTAGACTGTTTTGGCTGCAGAGGAGGGTTCGTTCATGTAATGAAACGGTACCCAGCCGGAGCGAGGAGAACAATGAAGACTGCTTCTGCCATTGTCGTCTTTCGGGAGCTTCAGGCACCTCTGAGAAAGGAGGATCAACAGGGCTGACCTTCCCTCGCAGGCAGTCTGGGGTCCTGAATCATCAGTGGCTGGCAAGTGGCATGCTCCATTGTCTGAGGCATGATATTATATCCACCAGCTATTTTGTGCAGTTGCATTTTTGTTCCCTTGAAATGATTCTCTCAGTGTGAGCTCAAAAGCAACCGGCACGATGGTGGTTTTTCTGTGCTGCCAGAAACTAGGTCTGAATTTCTTCCAGCGCCTCCTGCTCTGAAGCACCTCTTATGATTAATTAACCTTTCGTGGAGTAACCAGGACATCTGTGTGGGATGAGATGTGCTTTGGTCAGACTTCAGTTTTCAGTTGTTCAGCAAGAGGATAATTAATTATAAGAGCTGAATCTGAACAGAAGATGTTGGAGGAAATCCACATGAAGCGAAACATCTAATTATCAATGAACGGGGAGTTTTTTTTATTGTTGTTGTTGTGGGAGTGAATAGAATACTTAATGCAATATAAGTAAGAGGCAGTAACAACTTAAGATGCCTGCTTTGAGGGTACACATAATGCAACAAATTTGAGATATTTGGTGTTTTGGAGACAAAATGCAGTGAATTCACCAAGCTAGGCAAATGGGAAACAGAGACCAAGTGAGTGTCTAAAATAAATATGCACATTTTCCTTTGAGGTCAGTGTTGGGCTGACTTTAACAAGGTCATATCTATAGTCATCTGGCTGTTATCACCACTGACAAATAACAACAAACACCTCTTGTCTAGAGAAGCGGGTTGGATTAAGACACAAAGTGAGAGAAAAAATGCAGGAAGTTAAAACCAGTGCCATATCAGTCGAGACTGTTCCCCAGGGCCCAGCTTTCTGAGGTCAATCACCTCTGGTGTTTCGCTCACATCTACATGGCACCATCTCCCACAAAACCCCTCAGCCTGACACCACCAGAGAGTCTAGCTTGACTGACTCAACTGAGTTGAGGGCACCTTAGTGGACAATGTGAGAAGTTTCTACTCTCCAACAAAAAGATGCTCAAGGTTGCCCACGTTCACTGATAACTCCTGTGCAAACACCTCATGATTCCATTGCCCTGAGGGAACATGACTCCAGCTCATGTTTATAAACACGACCAGGATCCCGCTGGCACAAAGATGCTGTGTCCTTTCTTACTTATTGCTCCTGCTGCTATGAAGTAGTTTTCATTCCTGTTTTCTTTCTCTCGACCTTGGGGCTCCTTCTGCTTCATGTTGGTACTTGCTGCCCACTCTGTGCGTCTCTCTTGGTTTCTGCAACTTTCCCTTGACTGTTGTTGTTGGGGGACAATTGTTCATGGGTCTCTTGCGTTTCTGTACATCTTGCAAGCAGAGGCATTGACAGCTTTTGATCTGGACTACCTTTTCATGGATGTTTGTGTGGCGAGCAGACCTGGGAGGTGGTGACAGTGTCTCCCTCTGGAACAGACAGCGGCTTTATTTGCTGTTCGGTATAATAATGTCTCTCTGAGGGGCAAAGGGAGGGCAGGTTTACTAGTAAGCCATTATAAAAGATGTAGGTTTCCTAAGTTTCAGATTTTTCAACTTAATGCAAACCCCCTGCATCACGTGGCTGCCCTGTGTCACCCCTTTGGGACATAAAGGGGTGAGGGACTCGGGGATAAGGGGCGCCACGCACCCCCGCTGTGTGCTGTGCTGTGAGTAGTGAGTCCTTTGTCTCTGACCCAGGAGTCTGTGTCTTCTGCCAGCATCCATGGAAGCGTGGCAGGCTAAATAGTTAGCTTGCGAGGAAGGTGACATTTCTTCATACTTCTTCACAGGTGTGTCTTACATTCAAACTCCGAGAGGCTCTGTAGTGCTGAGCTCTTATGCCAGACTGTCCTGTAGGCCAGTCGATAGTTTCCTGCCTCTGGATCAGGTACTCCTGCTTGGACCTGTTAGTCTGTGGCCAACTTTCCCAGGTCACTTTGTTCACATATTGGGGACTGTGAGTGAGGGCCAGGAACTCATGAAGAGGGGCCATGAGCTTGGCAGATCCTCTGCAGTTCTCAGAAGCAGACATTGTAACTTGCACCTTTCACACACTGTCCAGGGAAATGTTATTGAGAACCAGTGAATTCACCTCAACCCTGCGGCACGTGCTGAGACATTTGTGAACAAAGGTGAGCGCACATCTTCTTCTGCAACGTACAGTTCTCTGCTCAGAGAGGAAGCCTTTGGTGAACCCTGGGTTCCTAATACTGCGTGTTGGGGGCTAATGCTCAGGTTCAGTGTGGGGGTTTTCTCTTAGGATTTATTCCACCATTGGAAGAGCAGCTGTGAGGTTGGCTAGGACGACCTCCACTTTCAGGGCCAGGCGAGGACCCTGACTGGCCTGAATCAATCGGCCTTTTGTCTCCTGTGACCGATGCAGAGGAGGGCCTGTGACTTAGGGCATTGATTGGGAAGCTCTCTCTCTTTTTCTAGATGACCTGATGTGGGAATGCGAACCCTCAGCTATAGCTTCCATTTTGTCACCGCGTTAAGTCAGAGTTCTCTAGAGTAACGTAATCAATAGGAAACATATAGATCCACAGATCATGTGTGTCTCTCTATCTATACAGACACAGAGAGAGACAGAAAGATACTGATTGGGAGGAAATGGCTGGTGAGATTTTGGAGACTGAGAAGTCCCACAAGCCTACAAGCTGGAGCCCCAGGGAAGCTGGTGCTGTAGTTCAGTCTGAGTCCGAAGGCCAGAGAACCAGGGGAGCCGAGGATGCGAATCCGTCTGAGGGCAGAAGAGATGAGAGGAGTCAGCCTGAGCACTGAGGCAGGAGAGAGACAAATTCCTCCTTCTTCCTCCTTCTGTTCTTTTGACCCTCAACTGATTGGATGAGGCCCACCAGCACTGGGGAGGACAGCCTCCTTTACTGAGTCCACTCATTCAAATGCTCATGCCACCCAAAGACACCCTCATGGACACACCCAGGAATGACGTTTAATGTGGGCACCCTGCAGCCAGCCGAACTGACGCATCGAATTAACTGTTGAATTAAGCCAGGTAGTTAGCTTGAAAATAAAGCTGACACTGAGGAAGGAAAAGCCAAGAGAACGGCAAAAATTGGAGCCAGAACCTAATCAAGCTGTCCTCAAAGTCTATATAATTTCTGGGCTTTTCAGTTACGTGAGACAATAAATTAACTTTATTGTTAATGCCAGTTTGACCTGGATTTTCTATTGCTTATCACAAAAACATCCTAGGCGATTCATTTACTAGTTTCCATAACATCTGAGGTCGCTCAGGGTTAATGTTCTGAGATTATACAGGTGATACAGACATCTTTCTGACACTGGGCCAGCACACCTTAGGCCTGGAGACATCAGACACAGCAGTCTCATAGGTGTAATTCTCTGCTTTTCTTCCAGTGGCTGGCACATGGTTATGTACCCATAAATATCTGTGGAACGCATCCATGAATACCACCTATTGTTCCCCAGAAGCTACCTATTATTTCCTGACTCTGGTCACACCTCCATGATCATCTTGATTGGGCTCTTGCTGCAGAATTTGGAGGACAAGTTTAGTTATTAAAGAGTTAAATGAAAAGACAAAAAAAATCATGCTGTTTCCACAAACAATGATGACCCATGTCATCTTGGGCTCCACATTCTTCGGGATGAGTTTCCACATTGGTGACTCAGCAGGTCAGGCCACGCTACTTAATCAGAAGTTATAATTTTGGTTTGAACTGTTCAGTGGTCCATTATAATCTACAGCTTACATCTTGGCGAATGGACAGACTGACTGGTTTTGCTGGGGTACAATGTTATTTTCTTCAGAAAATAATCAGACCTGGAGCTGTGTTTTAGACCTCAGCACCACCCCTTTCCATGCAAAAGAATATCGTCTTTCCAGCTGGAAACTGCCAGATAAAAGAGTCAAGACAGCGATGGCCTCACCTTGGTTACAGGCATCACTTCCATCTGTTGTTCCAACACAGATCACACCCAAAGTGAGAGAATAGTAGAGCCGTGCTAACTATGACTAACCCACATTGAAATGATGGAGAATCCTGAAGAAACCGCAGGTTAACACTCCCAGCTCGCAGGCCGCATGCTTGCTGAGATCAGGATTTTTTCGTGGATGTGGAAAGCGGTTGAAATCAGAATATCTGGGTCAGCATAACTTAATGTGCACCGACTGACAAAATCTCACCTGAACAGCCCCCGCAGTGTTCAGAGGTCTCTTCCTCTCTTTCCACTGCTTTGTTACTCCCAGAGAATGGGAGAACTTCTGGGAATGTGGCCTGACAGTGGACAGCAAATCCAAATTGCAAGGTAGCAGGGTAATTATGCAACGACTGCCCTGTCTGGGAATAAGGCAGAAAGGCTTCTCCCCAAAAAGCTGTGTCGTTCACACCACTAAACCCACCCACACACCGTAAAAGGTCTTCCTGGAATCTCAAAGGTGGCTCACAAGGAAACCCACACCGACTAATGGTCCTATGGGGGGACCTAGGCAGGTGTCATTGTGGAGAGCAAAGAGCCCGCTGGAGTTTCAGACAGACAGGGCGCGCCTCGTACTGCTCACACTGGAATTCAAAGAAATCCTTTTCCAATTAAATTTTCATAGTTTCTCCGATTGGGTTGCATTTCAGTTTCATTATTTCATCAGTGTAGCTTTGGGCACACTCATTTCCTTAAGTCCAGGCTGCCTCTATTTATCTCTCTTAGTGATTAGAAGTCCAAAATACCATCACACCATCGCCACTTTCCCTGAAGCATCTTGACAGATTCAGATTGCCAAGTGACTTTTCTGACCAGTAAAAAGAAAAAAATCCCACTTAACCATTTCCCTATGGTACTCTTCCTACCAGTAAAATTCTCAGCAAGGCTCCTTCACGATTTCCTACCTGCTCATGCTTTTCCGTAATGAGACTGCCAACAGATGCCCGTGGAACGAAGTCTCCATTGACTCCAGGGACCTGAGTTTTGTACCTGAGCTTTAAATCTGCATCAGGAAAGCATTTTCAACCTGCTCGGTCTTCCCGGAGGGTCTGCTTCTCCTCCTGTTGTTATGTGGCTCCTCCCCACCGCCCTGCACCCTGGCGCGTACAGGTCCGTGCAGGAGTGCAACCTCCGCCCCTCGCAGCAGCGCGCTTGGTTAGGCCTGCTTTGTTCTATTGTTCTCTTCTGCAGTGTTTGTTGTTTTTATTTTAAGCATGGATTTATCTCATTCAGCTGATCCCAAGAAGAGAAGCCACATCCTCTAATTCTTCTCATGCCTCTAAATACCACTTAGATGGCGATACAGCACTGAAGATGGCTAAGAAACATGCTTCCCTGCTGACATCATTTTCCTGGTCTTAGCTTCATCTGCATTAGTTAGCTCTCCCTTAAAAACATCCCTCAAATTTATTTTTATAATTAATATTTAAATTGCTTATAAGCCATTCTCAGTCGTCTCATAAGCTCATTTTACCTGGCTGCAGATACGTCGAAACTGGATTTGACGGGAAAGGAATCTTAGATGTGAGGCCTGTGACCGGGTCCTCATATTCCTTATATTTAACTCAGCATCTCGTTTGTGGTTTTTAGTTATTACTACTCTAACTGGTTTATTAAATGAGCTAAACTTGGTACAGTTTAACCAAGAAACAACATTTATTTTTCTTCCACAACTGCTCTTAATTATACTTGGTCAGAATTCCCCTCTCCACCTCCTTGGGCAGAAGTCATAGCTTTTCAGTCAATTTTAAAATATTAACAAATAGGCTCACTTTCAAGTACTAAATAGCACAGCCCAACCCAATATAAAAACTCCCATCTCTCACCTAAGCGAAGTCCCTTCCCCAAACCCCCCAAACCCTCAGAGGGAACACGACCTCTCAGTGCCCCCCAACTCTCAGAGAGGACACGACCCCTCAGGGCCCCCCAACTCTCAGAGAGGACACGACCCCTCAGTGTCCTCACAACCTCAGAGAAGACACGACCTCTCAGTGCCCCCCAACCCTCAGAGAGGACACGACCCCTCAGTGTCCCCACTGTCACTCCAAGTCTCTGCTCAGAAGGCTTCTGCTGCCAGACTCTTCCAGAGCTGGGAGGGGAGGAAGATGGCGACAGTTTCCGCCTTGGCTGGCACTGGTATGGTTCTGAGGCAGACGCCCCAGCGTAGGGTTTCCCTGGGGACCGTTTTGTGGATCTGTGTCCAGGCGGGCACTGTGCCCTCTGGCTGAGCTCTGACCCCTGCCCTCTCAGGGCTTTGATCTGGCCGTGCTCTCCTGAGCTTCCTTTGGCTGGCTCCAGTGCCCTGCCTTTCAAGATGGTGCCGGCCTGGCTGCCCTGGGGTGTCCCGTGGTCCAGGCGTCCCCATCCTGCTGTGGCTGCTAGACGCGCGGCTCGCTCGCCCTGTCGTCCTCTGGGTTTGCCTGTTCTCCAGGGATGGCTGCCACCTCGGAGGACGGTTTAGGTCCTCCCTAAAACTCTTTTTGCCCCATTCTCTGAGATCGTCAGTCGTGAGCTAAGATGCCTGTCTTTCTGTGAGCAGGGGCTGTGTGGAAGCCCCCCCACTTGGCGGGGTGTTTTGCAAGGGGGCAGGGAGGCAGAGCACCCCCAATTCCTCCATGAATTTCTCTACGAAGTTTTCTCTCTTTGGTGCCGGCAGGCTGTGGATATGGGCTTCTGTCCCCGGGACATTCCGGCCCCTTCTCAGCTGGTCCCGCAGGGAGGGTCTTTGGAACAGGCAGGTGTAGCTCTTTGTCCTCAGCTCTGTTCATCAGACGATGTCCCACTTAACACAACGTCATGACACAAACAATAGTGGCCCTAAAGGTCTTATGTTTCTCTAGTGGAAAATAAAGTCTGAGGGGCCGGCCCCATGGCCTGGTGGTTAAGTTCGGCATGTTCCACTTCGGTGGCCCCCGTTTGGTTCCCAAGTGCAGACCTACACTGCTCACTGGTGGCCATGCTGTGTATCCCACATACAACATAGAGGAAGATTGGCACAGATGTTAGGTCAGGGCCAAACTTCCTCAGCAAAAAAAATTAGAAAAATAAAGTATCAGTGCACATTCTTCAGTGTTTATTCCAGATTCTTCTATATGGTTCTTATAAATGAGACAAGGAACTTTGAAAGCCCAGACATTTGTTTTCTTGGTCTAATATCACATCTATTGTTACCAAATTCAGAGCATATGACTAAGGAAATAGGAATTAGATAAAAATGAGAGTGTAAGTTTGTGGAATGATATTTGAGTTCAATATTTTTCATGTCGACTCCCCTTTCAGTTGAACAGTTATTTTCATTGAAATATTATTTGGTTTAGAAAACCTATTATAATGTGAAACACATTGTCTGTGATCCTTGGCCTTCACGAGTCTCATTTCTAACGTGGCTTGAAGATGTGTTCACGCTGAGATTGGGTTTCAGGTCAGGGAAACTGCTTGGCTTCATCACCTGGGACAGACAAGGCATTTTTATGGGGCTAGGTTGTTTGTTTTTCTTTTCTTTTTGGTGAGGAAGGCTGGCCCTGTGCTAACATCCGTTGCCAATCTTCCTCTTTTTGCTTGAGGAAGATTGTCACTGAGCTAATATCTGTGACAATGTTCCTCTATTTTGTATGTGGGACGCCACCACAGCATGGCTTGATGAGTGGTGTGTAGGTCCCTGCCCAGGATCTGAACCTGCGACCTCCAGGCTGCCCAAGCTGAGTGCACAAACTTAATTGCTATGCCACTGGGCCAGCCCCTAAGTTGTACTACTTTTAAATAGAGAAGATTTCACTGGGTAATTTTTAAAGTCCTTCAGACATCTAATAGTTTGCAGCATTTGGATAATATACATTCATGTTGGTGTGAATTGAAAAAGACCAGCTTAAAAATGGTAACTGCTTTTTAAAAAATCCAATTCAACATTTGCACCAACAATAGTGTTGTTAGACGGAGTTTCATCATTCACCATATAATTCATATAGCCTTTAATTTTATTATTTAATTTTGCTAGACTTCTAATAATGGAAAGTTTAATGATCTGTGACTTTCATTAAACACTTAATCTAGTACTAGGATTTTCCCTTCACTCGCTGTAAAACAAGTCACTAAGGGTTTCCTTTAGATTATATACTGTGAATAAATACGTAATCTGTTTATTAATTTTGTACATCTACTGAACATGAGATTTAGTTTTCTTGTCTGGACACTGGGTATAACAACACAGCCAAAACAAAGGCTAGCCCGTCTCCCGCACACGTGCTCCTCAGGCCACACGAACAGGAGGACGTGGTGCCAGGTCACAGCCGGGAGTCCCCTAGTCTCTTTTTCCTCACCCTTGACATCCCATCGGCTAGAGAGCCCTTGGCTCTGTCTCCCAAGTGGATCTCAATTTGTCCGTTCTTCTCCGTCTCTGCCGTGACCACCGCTTCTGTTAATTCTTGCCTGGATTAAGTGGACACCTGAGTCTTTTCTCAGCTTCTCTCGCCCGTGGGCTTCGCACAGCAGCCACAGTGGTCTTTAAACACATAAACCAGGTCTTTCTCATCCACTCTCTAAAACCTTCCAGTCGCATTTGTTTGCAGTAAGAATAAAACCCGAGCTCCTTATCACGGTATATTAGTTAAGGTGATTCCAGCTGTGGTGATAAATCAAACTCAGAATTTCAGTGGCTTAACACACTAACATTTACCCTTGGCTTGTGAAACAGTCAGTGCAGGGGATCCCTGTTTTGAGCTATTTTCCGCCACGTGATGATTCAGGTTTTTCCTGTTGTGGTCCGCTCATTTGATAGCTCCCTCAGCGTCTTCTGCACCCAGCTGGCAGATGGAGGAGAGTGGTGGAGAAGGCGCACCCACACCTTAAGGCCGTGACCCTGAGAGGACCACTTTCCATTGGTGAGACTGGATCGTTTGGTCCCACCTAGAGCTGGGAGGCTGGGAGATGATGTTTCTGGCGGGGAGACATGCCCAGGCACAACTTTTCACTCTGCGAAGGGCAGCATGGAGCCCTCGGGGACAGCAGACCGCCCTGCCGCACGCACTCTTGAAAGCCCCCGGGGAGCTGCCTGCAGTCGGCTCTCCCGCCTCCTCCCACATGCTTTCCCCGGCTGGGCCTCAGGCACCCTGGCCTGCCTCCTCTCATCTCGAGCTCACCCGCGCCTCCGGGCCTTGTGTTCTCCTCCTGCTGCCTGGAAGTTTGCCCGCAGGCCTTGTCCTGGACAGTTCTCCTCACGTCTCGGTTCAAACACCAGCCCACGGGGCCCTGCCTGCCTCTGGATGCCGTCCTCTTCCAGGTCAAGGGTTTTAGTTGTCTTCACAGCACGAATCAACCATCTGGGGTTATCCGCGCTTGTTTACCTAGTTACTGTCCGTGTTTCTCCCCACTCTCCATCTGTGTCATGTGAACCCCACGCCTGACTCTCTGCTGCCCGCTGCGTGTTCCCACACACAGAACATGCTCTGTGCATACAAGTCACTCGGTACAGATTTATTGAACGAATGGATAGAAGCTTTTAGTCCTAGAGTACAAAACCCATACGGAAGAGTTGATCCGGGAAGGCGGGCACCACGCCACACTTCCAGTCACCGGGATTTAGTGCTAATCAGTCCCTTGGCTAGGGAGATGGACCACACCTGGTGCATCAAATCCTCATGCACCATCGGGAAGAACCTGATGCGACACCTTAATCCAACAAACGACAAATCTATATCCTGTTAGAAATCCATTTTTGCAAGTTTTAAAAAATGTACTTATGTCTCTTGGAATTTTTTAAATAGTTCTTTTCTTACTAAATGTGAACAGGCATCACGGGTGGTACATTTCGTTTGTAGTAATTCTTACTGCTCCCATTAGCTCTCCCGGGGACTATGAACGGACCAGCACAAACCGTGTGGGCTCAAAGCTGCCAGTGGAACCTGAGGCCTTCGGGTTTTGAGTGCACTCAGAATTTCAGGACTATTTAATTCGTTCCTCCGTTATATCCAGGGTGGAAGTTCAAAGCCCTTTTGAATTCTCTCTGATGAAATTACTCACACGAATGTAGAGTTTTATGAAGGTGTATTTTATTCTGAGAGGCAACTTTACAGGGTGGAAAAAATATTTCTTTCAAAGCCAAAAACCTTGAGTTTGGATTTTTGGGGTCTGCCATTTACCAGCTGTGTGGCCTTGCACAGGTCATTAATTTTTTCTGTGTGTCAGTTTCTCAATCCATAAAAAGAATAATAACCTTTGCCTCACAGGGCGTTTGTGAGGACTACACGAATGTTCAGCCTCAAGCCACCGCTTAGTAGGCGCTCAAAGAGTGTTATTTTTCTTCCTTTGTGGTATGTAGCTATTTCTTTACGCAGTTTAGCCCAAAGTTCTTCAGAAGACAAACCCTGGTGGGTCAATTGTTCAAAAAAAAGGGAAAAATTTCACACAAAGTTTCTCACACACACTCAGGGGCAGGTTAGAAATGTCGGAGTCACCTCTTTCTCTCTTGATCACATATGTGATAAGTTATACGCCATTCTGGATTCTCCCTGGAGGCCATCCGCTCCTCCCTGGGTACCTCATCTCTGACTTCCTCACGAGGATAGCTCCCAGCTGGCCTCTTCAGTTCCTGTCTCTTTCACATCTGTCCTCTACATTGTGTCAGCGTCACTTTTCTAAAATATAGGTATAATCATATCACTTTCCTGCGACGGTTAATTTTATGTGTCAACATGACTGGGTCACGCGATGCCCAGATAAACATTATTTCTGAGTGTTTCAAGACCAGATTAGCATTTGAATTGGTGGGCTGAGTAAAGCAGATGGCCCTCCCCAATGTGGGTGGGTCTCATCCAATCCACTGAGACCCTGAGTAGAACAAGGTGGAGGAAGGGAGAATTCTCGCCCTCTGCCCGAGTGTCCAGCTGGGACGTCGGTCTTCTCTTGCCCTTGGACTGGGGCTTATACCTTAGGCGTGCCAGCTCTCAGATTTTAGACTTGGACTGGAGCTACATGCTGGCTTTCTTGAGTCTCCAGCTTGCAGATGGCAGGTTGTGGGACTTCTCAGCGTCCATAATCACATGAGCCAATTCCTCTTATAAGACATAATATAATATATATATAGATTCCTCACAGTATATGTATATCTCCTATTGGTTCCATTACTCTGGAGAACCCAGCCTCTGAGCTTCCAGTTGCCCATAGGTTAAAATTTGTCCATGCAAATACTTAGCATGATTTAGCTCTGAACAACCTATCTAGCTAATGTTTCTTCATTCTCACCGTCACACACCACACATTCTTGTTACAGTGACATTTTCATCGTTGCCCAAACTCTGTCTTCTGTAAGCCCTTCTGCCTTGACAAGTAGTTTTCCCTATCTAGGATATCCTGCCCTCTCTTCTCTGCCTGGTGAACTCCGACTCGTCCTTCATTACTCAAGCCACACGTCACTTCTTCAGATATACTGAGTGTGTGGCCTTGGTGAGAGCCCAGTGTTGTGTCCACTGCTGGAGTATAGGCTCATCTAGTGGACCCTAAGGACTGGGGTGCGGGCGGCTGATCCCTTCTGCTGACAGCCCAATGATGACACAGTCATTCCAAAAAATTCAAAATATTATTAAATTCATTTTACATTATGTTACTTAATAAAGCAGTTTATAGGTTTACAATCTGAAAATAGAGTTCAAACCAAAGTATATAGCACTAAGAGATGCTATAAGAAACCACATTTAGCAATAAGAGGTCTACAAATTCAGTTAAGGAAAAATAACATAAACCAACTTCAAAAGCAACTTACTCAACAATAAAATCTGCTCACAGGTACAACATTAAAATCAGATACTGCTGTGTGTGTTAATTACAAAGCAGATGAAATTCTAGCTGGCAATGAAAACTTCTAGTGAAAGAGAAGTAAATGAATAACGCTTAAATTGATGTTACTGCATTTCCTACTAAGAAAACTATAGCATCTTTTACAAATGTGGTCTGCAAACTTTAAATAAATTAGTTATTAATTGGTCTGCATGCAGAGAATGTCGCTCCTCACTGCTTTAGTCAATCCACCAAAAATCAGTCAAGACACATTTTCAGAGCGTCCTCTGTGCTCTGGACACTGTGCCAGGCTTTGTGGAGACTATAAAGGAATATAAAGAGGGGGCTCCTGTCCTCAAAGGGCTTTCAGTCTCTTCTCTTGCTCAGCTTTGCTTCGTCTCTGATTCCCGCTCCTAACCTTGCCTGAAGACTTTGATCAGTGAATGTTGTCTGTATCCACCCTTCTGCCTGCAACATCCGCACGAGTTTTGTCCCCTTTCACAGCCACCCATCGAGTCTCACACTCGAGTGGGGACCACCCTGGTCTGCATCTGTCCGTCTTCCAAAAGGGGCAGTTTGATGGGTCACTGTAACCCCCTTCCTGCCCAGAGGTCTCACCACTGTTTGTAAGAGTTAAGACCCCTCATTTACATTTAATGGCATTCCCTTCTGTCACTCTGACTTTCCCTACTCACTCATATTTCTGGAAAGAATAAATCTTAATCCCATCTTTGGTTCTTTATATCTAGAAAGGTTTTTGTTTTCTTCCTTTTTATTCCAGAAGACTCACGAAGTCCAAAGTGAGCCAGGGGATCTTGTGTTACAACTCAAACTCTTTGGCTTGAGTTTTTATCAAGGTCTAAGAGGAGGGAGGAGGAGAGAAACCGAGAGCAGGTGGATGGGGTGATTTGGAGAACCTGGGGTGGGGTGAGGGCTCCTGACGGGAGGAAAGAGAAGCTCCCAGGAGAGGTGGGAGAGGCTAACGATGCGCTGACTGTCCGCAGTTTCCTCTGAAGTCTGGTCCTGACTGATTAAAATGGCTCCCTTACTCAGGGTCTAGTCTATGAACTCTGCCGCTGGACGTTTTCTTCTAGAGAATATTTACTATCTCAACTGTAATCCTTCATTTAACATAATATAAAAATTGTAGAAAAAGAGGGTAATTAGTAATAAATCATCATCTCATCCATTAGCAGTAAATAATGCCAATTTGTCAAAGTCATAATCACCAAGCAGTCAGCTAGAGGTGATTATGTGTGCTATCCAACTGGAGTCAGTCCAAAACCAAACCACAGCTCCCGTTTATTATCCTAATTATGCCTTAATATGATGCCGTCTTTTTCTCCCATAAACTTGATAACAATAAAAGAGTAACAATGAAAATTGACAGGGTAAATGAGCAAGAAAGGTAGCCTGAGAAACCTTCCAGCCCTGCCACCCGCCAGCCTCTCTCATTTCTGATGCTGGAAGGTGGTAAGACTTGAGGAGGGGGCTGAGCAGAATCGGGCGACTCCTGAGACGTTAGATGCTTGACTATATGGAATAACCTTTTGTCCATTTGTCCATTGATCAAATCGGCGTACGGGGAGTCCTCACTTTGCCTTACACTATGTTAACTGAATTGTGTGCACGTCAGAACCATGTCATCACTTTACATAGTTAGTGTAACTGAGATTGTTACCATGGAATTGTACAAAGGTGAGGACACGGTTCTGAAGTGCACACAATGGAATTAATGTGGTACCATGCAAAGTGAGAACTACCTGTAGTCTGTTCTAAAATAACCCCTTTCCCCAAATCTTTGTTTACTTGGAATTTATCAGACTACTTGAGAGCAGTGGAATTGACGGAAAAATAAATGTAAACAATTTAAAGGAGACTTTCCTTGACATCCTAACCTATTATTTAGGATGAAAGATACACATCATCTGGGTCGGGTGGATCCATGATAGGAGGATGACACTTCTGTGCCAGAGAAGGCGATTGAAGGGCATAATGGGAGCTCAAAGACCTAGTTTAAAGGTTAGAGTTAGGTAGAGAAAACAGGTTGAAGGCTAGAGAAGGAATGTTGGTTATGGTGATTGACATGGGAGGTCCAGCTCAGGGGAATTAGGACATTCCTCAGAACCCGTCAAGGCGGTGAGGATCTGTGAGGGCACAGGCTGAGGATTCTCTCTGAATTCTCTGTGCAGGTGACTGTGATGTTGGGATTTTTGGCCTGCTGCAGACACCACCTTAGAGGTTTGCCCAGCTCAAATGAATCCCTCACCTGGCCCGACTGGCCACAGTGGCTGGCCCCATGGTTCATTTTTAGCAAGGTGACCTTGTTCTCTGGTCACTTGGATTGCTCCAAGAGTATGCCCCTAAGCTGGACCCGAGTCCCTTCCCTGGGGATTTGGAACTGAGAATGACAGGGAAACAGTCAGATTTTTCTTGGGGAGCTCGACCATTGAAAGCTTCCTTGTTGCGTGGTTGGCGCTTCTTCCCTGCCACATGCACCCAAGAGGCAGGGTATGCCTGTTAGCTTCATTTTGGGGTTTACAATATGCAGATGGAAGCAGAGATGAGAGATGGGGAGATTCTTCTGGATGTTTCTTTTGTTCCTGGATCTACTCTCTTTTGAGGCCAAGATGCATTTCTCCCTTGAATGTCTATAAGCTATTCCTATATCTTTATGACAAACTCAACTTTTCGGTTTAAACTAGTCTGAATAGGTTTCTGTTACTTGGGAATTAAACAATCCTAGTATATGATAAGAATCTAAAGGGTATAGGATAGATACAATGAGAAGTAATGACTTCCTGTTAGGAGGGAAAAAGTAGGTTAGGTGAACAAGAAAATCACAGTGACCCTCATTCCAAGGGCTGAGTCTGGGGCAGTGGCTTTTGGCCAGAAGTATCACAAAAACTTTCAGTGATTAGAAATAGTCTTTAGTGCTCCAAGTTTATATTCTGTTGAGTGATATGAGATTTACTTGTGATGGGTCTCAACTGTATATAGTTGGTGCCAGGCAATTCAAAAATCTCACCAAACAAAGCCTACCATCTTCTGGTCCTCATTCTTAAGACTCACTTCTGGCCCTTTGCTGCCTCACATCCTATGTACCAGTCAACCTCCAGCTGAGTCTCTTTCAGTTCCTTTAATGGACTGTGTGGTTCACAGCCCCTGCGCTTCCGACATAATCTTCCTGTTGTCTGGAAATCCCTGCTTCTTCTCACCTTCTCCACATGGTGGTCTCCTGGGTGTCCTTCCAGGCATCTCCTTTTTATAAGCCTTCCCTAAACCCTATTAGCAGAGTAGGTCTCTTCCTCCTTTACACCACATACTGTCCTCACCTACTTGTTTTTATGTCTTCCTAACAGACTCACAGTTCCTTCAAGATAGAGAGAAGATCTTATCATCTTTATTTCCTCAGTGTGAACACAATTCCTGAACCAAATTATATGCTCAATAAATATTTATTGATCCAACTTAATGAAACCCTCAAGCTAGACTACAGATGGAGATTGTGCACGAATTGGGTAAGTGTGCTGACGTCAGCTTGCCAAGGAAGGTGTATCTCAGTGAACAGCGGATGAAAACCCAGTGGTAACTGAAGAGACAGGGTTGTTTCGAAGGTGATTATCTATGCTTTCCCTGATTTTTTACCTATTCCAGGTTATGGAAGTAGAAAGTCACAGGTGAAAGTGAGAAGAGACTAGGCTGAAGGAACCTCTGTTGTTAGGGGGTGCTCTGGAGAGGAGCCGTGCAATCACACAGACACTTGGTATAGGATCAGAAGGGAATTGCTGATGCCCAGCACACTGCAGTGTCCAAATCTGAATGTCTAGTCAACTTCTGAGTGTCATTACTGCATCCTCAGCCACCTGATGGCCTTGCTGACTTGGAGGTTTCCATAACTTCAAACTTAATGAGTGTAAAACTAACTCATCAAAATGCCTCCCACCCCAGCTCCTTCTCCAGCCTCAATAAGGTCTCATCATTTTCTCATTCACCCTGTCTCACATGTTGAAATTTTTTCCCCATAGCAATTGATTAACCTGAATCTTCTCCACTCTTCCCTTGCCGTGTCTTTTTAATCCATTCTCCCTTTCCAATTTCACTGTCACCATCTTCCTTTAGCCCTGGATTATTATAATAATCCTGAAGTCTGGCCATAAGGCATTTCACTCTACGTCTACCCTATATGCTATCTGAATTAATTTTCCCTTCTCATCATGCTAGTCTCCTGACAAAACATTAGAAGCACCTAGCACAGTGCCAAACTAAAGTCTGTAAGTTAGTTAAAACTACAAACTTTATTGCAAGTGGGAATTATGACCATAAGATTGAGTGTATGAAGTACTGCAATACCTACATTATTATACACGGAAAAATTATTTTATAGATTGCTTGATGCTTTGCATTGTTCAAAATTTTTTCCTTTACTATTTTACTTGATGTGGTAGAAGCCATATAAAGAGAAAAATAGTCATCATTCCCATATTCAATGGAGCAAGTGAGAGAATTAAAATGCAGTCTGTTCATGTGTCTATTCCACACATATTTACTGAGTATTTACCACGTGCATGGTATTAGGCTCTTGGGTGTGTCAGAGGGAGAAGAATTTAGTGAGGGGAGATAAAACAGAATGTGGTCCTATTATGGATTGAATGTTTGTGTCCTCCCCAAATTCATATGTTGAAATCCTAACCCTCAATGTAATGGTCTTAGGAGGTGGAGCCTTTGGTAGGTAAGTAGGTCACAAGGGTGGAGCACCCGTGAATGAGATTAGTGCTCTCATAACATGAGACACCAAAGAGCTTGCTCTGTCTGCTCTTTCCATGGGAAGACCTAGTGAGAAGACAGCCACTTACAAGCCAGGAAGTGGGCGTCCATCAGACCTCAGGTAGGTAGATATATATATGTATATGCATATGTGTATAATGTACACCCACAGGCACACGTGTACACACGTAATCTCCATATATCCGATTGGTTCCGTGTCTTTGGTAGAACCCTGACTGATACACTCCACCCTTGTGATTAGGAGCTCTTCAGTAGAAATATTTGGAGGGTACTAAGGAATACTTTTCCTTCTTGTTTGAGGAGAGGAGACACAGATCCGTCTCTAGGTTTGGTCTGCCCAGCGTGCTTTTTTTTTCTCCCTGTTTCTGGTAACAGGCCTTCCTCTGTCTTACGGGGAATCTCGGCCCTGTACTTTGAATGGGACTGGCCTCCTTTCACTCCAGGGGTTGGCATTTGACCCAGGCTATCCAATCAGAATAATGCATCTCACTGGCCACAGTGATTGGTTTAGGGAGGAGCATGTGACTCAACTTGAGCCAATAAGGTTCCCCTTGAGACTTGTGCTTCAACTCTCAGGAATGTGACAGTTTATTATGGCATTTGCCAGCTGAAAGTGCAATGTAAGGTTAGAGCTGTGGATGGGGTCATCTCCTCTTCTTGTAGAGCCCAACGGAGAATAAAATCAATGAAGAGGAAGAAAGGCAGATTCCTGATGCCGTCATGTCAACCCCGGATCTCACTGTGTGCCCTGAACTGCTCAGTTATGTGCACTAGGAAAATCAACCCGACTCTTTCTTAGTTTGTCTGTTTAAGATGGTTTGACCTGTGTTTTCTGACACTTGCAACTGAATTTTGACTAATGGGGGAAATGAACAGGAAACCAGTGAAGAGGCAGAAAAGGTTACAATTACAGCGGGGCTGAAACAAAGCCAAATTATTGTGACTAGAGACGTAAGGAAGACCATACACGTGAAACGTACAACACTGAGAGAATTCCTTGGTAGGGTGGTGTTTTTGCTACTGGTTGAGGTGGTCAGATTATAAGACAGCAGCTAAAGGCAGCTTTTCAGAGCTTCAATTGTCACTTAAAGAATGCACGTAGGAAAATTAAAATAACTTTTTAATTTTAAAAGTAAAATAACTTTTACATATAAATAATTTAATTGAATAGGGTGAATTATTCTTAGGCCTGCATCATGTAATAAATCTCCTAGTTCATTAAAAAATTCTGTGATTGAGGATATTGGTAAACACAACATCAATTCTCAGTCAGGTTGGCCTTCCTCATTTTAGATACCTACCAGGCAATCCCAATGGCCATTCCTTTAACACTTAGACTTGGGTTGGTAAAAGTTTATGCTTTTACTGACAAGTGGAAGAAGAAGCTCTGAGCGAGTGTGGCAGACAGGTAAGTGGATTAACATTTGCTGCACGGCAGTGTGATAAGTACTATTTTAGAAGTAATTTCAAGATCACTGAGAGCAAAGAACAGGGAACTCAGATAAGGGTGGGGCTTTCGAAGGATTCCTGGGGGATAAGACTTGACCTGCTGTTGGGGCAGGAGTAAGGGTTAGCTAGATGATGGAGGGGCTGAGGGCATCCCAGGCATCACAAACGCAGAAGCATGGGAGACACCAGCAGCTCAGGGGGGTGGAATTACAACATGACGGGGGACAGGTGGGCGAGGACGGTTGAAAGGCAGGCAGGAGCCAAGTACTAGGGACTTGGTGTGTTAAGCTTCAGAATTTGAACTCCGGCTGAAATTTATGGGGTACTGTTGAAGGACTCTTAAACAGAATGGTGACCATTTATTTAAATCTTTCAAGACGTATTTTTTAAAAGCAATGACCTCTCTTGGGGCTAGTCATAATTGCATGGCAAATAAGGAAATGAGCAATTACTCCGATCTGGAGGGTGTTATAGGGAAAGCCTTGACTATCTATGTGGCTCTGATCAACAGGGCTTCCAAGGAGTGACTGGGTCGTGTTCTCATGGGGCTTAACCAAAGGCCTTGAACAGAAAGACAGCACTTTGAGAGAAGGAGGCTTTGTACCAGAGGGCGGTTACTGATTCAAATTCCTGTGTGTTGAGTCCCAGCTGGGGCCTTGACATTGATCTTCTGTACTCCTGGATCTAAAATAAAATCAGAAATACAGTCCTTTGGAATGAAAGCAAAAATAAGGGTGGAAAGAAAGGGGAAATACAGAAAAGAATTAACCTTACTTTAGTGAGAAATTCCCAGCAGGGTGTTCGTTTAAGTAGCATGCATTCTGTTCTATTCCATTAATTTTAATGGGAGGACCACTAGGAATGACTTATCTGAGTAACCCAAAAGATTCAGATCAGCTAGTCGACTAATGGGACCCAGGTCACCTTTTATATGAATGATGCATGAGTAGATGATAGATACAAAGAGCTTTGCTAGGTCTGCTGATGTTTAGTGTCTAAGAAATTGAGGGGTTTCGGTCAAATGAATAAAGACTCTTCCAGCGTAGTGATTTCCTGTGCTTTGGAAGATTAACCAGTGTATGCTTTTGCCAGCGGTTTATTTTTCTGCTTTGACAAAGAGAAAAATTAAAGAGAAAGAAAAGGTGGTACGTTGTGTATTCGAAAGACGGCGGTTTATAGAGCTGCACTGTTTCACTGTTTCTGAACGACCCTTTTTTAATGGAAAAGAGACCTGTGACCTTATTTGCATTTCAAATATTCCTGGAGTGAGATAGTGAAGATCAATGAATTGATTGTCAGAGAAACAGCACGAGTGACAAATTTCTTAGTGAAGAAAAAAGAAATACAAAGGAGGGAGGATAGTAAGGTCTTCCCAATTCAGAAGTAATGGGACAAAAAGGTCTTGTTTCTGTTCATGATCTCGTTTTTAAAAAACTCAAATAATCTGTGAGGATAAGAGGAAAAATGCTGAGCAGAAAAGTGTGGTTAAATATTTTCTCAGTGCATGATTATATGACAATTGAATATGGCGCAACATGTATTTTGGGGCTGGACAGCATTCCTCTTGTCTGGGGGATAGTTTGAGGGGCAAGCCGAGGTAATAGAAAATGGGTTGTGTGTGGAAGTTGAAGACCACCTTTCTGGAAACCCAGGCCTCAAACATTCAAGGCCGGAGGATGGGCTTCTTTTCAGAATGGTTAATACTAGAAACATCTGCTACATTCAGAATAAGTCCTGCTCCACAGAGGGGGGTGTAATTTAGTCCTATGTCTACAGCAAATAATCACTTCAGCGTGTAATTGTCCCCAAACCGAACAGTTTACAACTATTAACCTCTAACAGCCACTGACAGGGTTAGGGCATCCGGAACAGCATCACATGTGGGAAATCAGGAGTCTCGCCCAGCACTCGGGGTGCTGCAGCAGGGTGAGCGCAGCTCCCTCCATGGCCCTCTCCATGTCCAGGACAAGGGCTGGGCTGTCCACCTTCCCTGCAGCTCACCACGTCTCAGTGCCCACTGGCCTGGGTGGAGAGGGCCTGAGATAGGGAGCTACTCTGATTTATGGGCAAGTCTAAGGGTTTGCAGGCTGGGCAGGGACTTGGCAGGAAGAAGAATGGGGGATTGTTGACTTAGAGGTTTGGGGAGGGAATGGGAATATAGTTAGAAATCTCAGACTGAGCCCAGAGCCCACACGATTAGTGCGTCCTCTGTGGATGCTCATTGTATTGTGTTTTCCCAAAAGATACATCCAAGTCCTAACTCCCAGTATCTGTGAATATGAACTTACTTAGAAAGAGGGTCTTTGTGGATGTAATTAAGTTAAGGATCTCAAGATGAGATCATCATGGATTTAGGGGTGGACCATGACTGGTGTCCTTATAAGAGAATATTTGAGACGCAGAGACGCACAAGAGACAAGGCCATGTGAAGACGGAGGTAGAGATTGGAGTGATGCTGCCATAAACCAAACAACACGTGGAGCCCCCAGATGCTGGATGAGCCAAGGAACCCTGGTTTCAGACTTCTCAGAAAAGGCCTCCACAGTCTCTGGAACTGTGAGAGAATAAATTTCTGTTGTTGTAAGCCAGGAAATTTGTGATAATTTGTCACAGCAGCCCCAGAAACCTAATATACCCATGAGAACACCCCAATTTGGAGACTCCATTACACCCTCATGCCACTAGATGAAAAGGCCAAAGACGGGGCTGTGGTGTTGCTGCGTTGAGACCCTGACTCTACAAAGGAAATGGGCTTGCTGCCTCAGAGGAAGATGAGGAGGAGGATGGACTCCCAGTGGTAAAGGTTAAAGGAAGACTCCATCATCTTGTACAAATAGGATCACCAAAAACTCAGACCCCTCAGGACTGAAGCTCTGAGTCACTCCATGAGGTGAAGAATCCCTAATTGAGGGGCCGGCCCTGTGGCAGAGTGGTTAAGTTCATGCGCTCTGCTTCGGTGGCCCAGGGTTTTGCTGGTTCAGATCCTGGGCACAGACCTAGCACTCTCATCAAGCCGTGCGGAGGCGGCGTCCCACATAGCAGAATCAGAGGGACCTACATCTAGAATATATATATATATATGTACAACTATGTCCTGGGGGGCTTTGGGGATAAGAAGAAAGAAAAAAGAAGATTGGCTACAGATGTCAGCTCAGGGCCGATCTTAAAAAAAAACACCATTAAAAAAAAAATCCCTAATAGAGGTTCTGGCTGAAGGCAAAGGGACCTTAGAATGGGTGAGGAGATCGTAAATGCCACCTTTGACTCATGACCAGCTAGAGGATTTTTGATTGGGTTAAACACGTATTTTTATACTTTAATTTTCTTCCTCTTTTCCTCTTCCTTCTGTTCTGTTTCCTCCATCACTTTTACAGGGTGAATCCTTTGTCAGTTAGCTTAGTGCTCTGGTTTAGAGGCTACAGAAAGAGCATGAGTAGATCTTGGTGGAACCACCACAAGAACGGACTCTCAGGGATCTTGCACTTGGAGCTGGTGCAGGACCTGGTGACAACTGATGAGACCTTAGGCGTTTGGGTGCCCCCACCCCCATTTGGGGCATAAGGTGGACACTTTATAGATTATACGAGGAATAGTTACATTACATTAAACAGCAGTATTTTTAAAAAGCCGATGCATGGGAAGAGGATATACGCTGATTTAGAACAGGTGAAGAAGTGAGACGTTTGTCATGGGTCTGACACCCAGCATCTGAAGTCTCTGTCTCTGTCTGGGAGATTCACTCCCTTATGAATCTTGGAGGCAGACCCGCTTCCTACAGCAGAAGCTGAGCACCTTCCCAGGCTCCCTTGCAGGTAGGACACAGGCACATGACCTGGGCTCCACCAATCAGATTCATCTGCCTGGAGTTGGAAAGTAGAGCCAGAAGGTGCAAAGAAGCAGGAGCCATGAGGGCATCCAGTGGCAGCAGCTGTCCCCTACCCAGTTTTGAGAGGCAGCATGGCGAGTTTCTCCGGTTCTCCTCAGCGCCCCGCGTTGATGGCTTTGCAGACGTAAGCTCTAGTGTCTGTGTTCAGTGGTGTCTTCCCAGGGCTGGCTCTGCTGCCTGAGTTCTCGGCTGACCCCCAGCCTGGCTGCCTGGTCCTTCTGGTTATTCTGTGAGCCACTCAGTATCTTATGAATAGGATCATTTTCTTTTTAAGGAAGCCAAAGTTGGTTTCCATGCCTGGAGGAATCTGACTGATACAGTACTCCAAATAAGGTTCTTGTTATCTTTAAAAATACATATTTTTACTTGATACATACCAAAGAATGTGTGTAACGTATATGTGAGTTGTAAAGTATAATGGTCATCCAAGGTAAGACCCACAATATTACCCTTTTCCCCAGGAGATAACCACCATCCTGAATTTCGTGTTTATTGCTCCCTCGCTTCTTAAAAGGATAGTTTTATCACAGATCCAGGTATGTCTAAATAATAGAATCCTGAGTTTTGCTTATTTTTGAGCTTTATCAAACTAGTAACAGTTTTGTATATAGTGTTCTGGGACTGCTGATTTTTTTTTTCAATTCAACATTAGTTCATACATGTAGGTAGTAAGAGAATGAAATTAGTGATATATTTACTTTCTGACTTTCAAAATATTTATTCCATAGGGAGGTAGAGAATTTTATTTATTACAAATTCTCCACTAGAGTTGCTTGTAAGGAACCTGACGGACTTGGAGAAGAACTGCGCGTTCTGGGGAGCGCCGCCTGCCTGTTTCCATGAGCAGCAAGCGCAGAACCACGGGGTCATGCAGGCTTCTACGGGGCTGTGACGGGCTGGCTGGAGCAGAAGTCTGGTGACACTTTCAGGGAGGGCCTGGTGGTGGGGAATGGTGACAGTGGAGACAGCATTGTATCAGCAAGGCAGGACGAGAGACAAAAAGCCGGGGTTCCTGAGAGTCCGGCAGCACATGGGCGCACGCGCCCATATGTGTGTGTAGAGGTCTGAGAAAGAGACTCTGGAGGAATTTTAGGTTGTCTAGCATCTGGAGAGAAGAGGAAAAGGGATTTTAAAAAAAGTGCTTTCGTGAGTCATAAATTTAATTTCCTCTCATACTCTTCGAGATGAAAGCAAAGTTTGGACTGCCTTTTTCACATTTCAGTGAACTTAATTTTTTTAGAACACTTTTAGATTTACAGAAAAATTGAGACAACAGTACAAAGCGTCCCCATTACCCCACGCCCAGTTTCCCCTGTTGTTAACATTCTTACATTAGTGTGGTACCTTTGTGACAGTTAATGAGCCAATAGTGGTACCTTATTATTAACTAAAGGCCATAGTTTATTCAGAATTCCTTAGTGTTTCCTGTGCCCTGTGCTGTTCCAGGACCCCATCCAGGGTACCACACGACATTTAGTTGTCACGTCTCCTTGGGCTCCTCTAGGCTGTGGCAGTTTCTCAGGTTTCCCTGTTTTGGGCGGCCTTGTCAGTTTTGAGGACTACTGGACAGGTATTTTGTAGAATGTTCTCAACTGGAATTTGTCTGATGTTTTTGTTGTGATTTGACTGGGTTATAGGTTTTTGGGAGAAAGACCACAGGGGTAAAGTGCCCTTTTCATCCTATCATATCAAGGGGGTGTACTATCCGTGGATTGCCTTCTAAAGTCATGTTGTTTCTTGGACATTTTTTTCAATGCGGCTTCTTGGAGCTGAGGGACCACAGGATTTTCTTCTGGTTGCACTTGAACATAGAAGAAATACCTGCTTATTAAAAAAAAAACCACAATAATGAAACATCATGGGGATATTATGTATGGCATCTAATGAAGACTGTCATTGTACAGAACTGGCCGTCTGGCATTTTCATTACATTCTTTGGGCCCAGCTCCATCTCCTTTCCTGGCCCAGCTCTCTCTCTATACCTGTGCCCCCTCTCTCCTTCCCTGGGTCCAGCACCATCTCCTTCCTTGGTCCAGCTCCATCTCCTTCCCTGGGTCCAGCTCCATCTCCTTCCCTGGGTCCAGCTCCATCTCCTTCCCTGGGTCCAGCTCCCTCTCCTTCCCTGGGTCCAGCTCCATCTCCTTCCTTGGTCCAGCTCCATCTCCTTCCCTGGCTCTAGCTCCCTCTCCTTCCTTGGTCCAGCTGTATCTCCTTCCTTGGTCCAGCTGCATCTCCTTCCTTGGTCCAGCTCCATCTCCTTCCTTGGTCCAGCTCTCTCTCCTTCCTGGCCCCTGCGCTCCTGTGGAAAGGCAGACCTTGGGCCGCTGGTCTTGGTTGGTGCCCATCTGGAGTGTCATTTCCTTGCTTGGCTGTCTCTTTCACCCATGCTGTTGTATTGGGAAGATGTGACCTAGGGCTGGCCTCTCCTTTTTGCCTCCAAAGACTCCCATTCCCTACTCAAATCCATCCTTCCCGCCTACAAGGCTAGGGGAGGGGGAGTTTTGTGTTTGTTTGTTGATTTTCTGAGCACATTTTGAGCTCTCTTATGGGATCCTGGAGACCCTAATTTGCACATACCTAAGGGGTGGAAGGGACCACCACACGAATCCCATGTTGGATGCCGTAATGTCATGTATAGCCTGCATACTGCTGTGTTAGAGTCTGGAAAGTGCTTTTCCACAGATAAGGTGTTGATCCCACAGTAGATTTTGTGGGGGAGGTAAACCATGTATCCTCATCTTGGTTTTATAGGAAAGAGAGGGGCAGATAGAGGTGCTTAAGTAACTGGCCCAGCATGACACAACGGGGGAGTGAAGAAGCCAGAGCTCAGGAAGGCCGGCTGACTGCGGGCTATCCCGCAGCGTGCCCGTTTGTTGGGGCTGCTGTAACAGCACCACAAACTAAGTGGCCTAAATAACAGAAATGTATCATCTCATAGGTCTGGAGGCCAGAAGTCCAAGACCAAGACGTTAGCAGGGCCATGCTCCCTCTGACAGGGCCAAGGAGGGTCTGTTGCAGGCCCTTCTCCCAGTTTCTGTAGTTGCCTGGCTTGTGGCAGCATGGCTCAGCCCTCCCGTGGCGTCCTCCCTGTGTGTGCGTCTCTCTGTGTCCTGACCTTAACTGTGATGCCACACTGCCTCTCTCATGTCCCTCATTTCTTTTATCAGCCCCTCGCTGTTTGGTTCTGACTGGACGTCTAGTGTAGTTTGGAGGCGTCTCAGGGTCTCCAGATCGGCCCCTATGAGCGGGGAGAGGTGCTTCTCTGCACCCAGGGCCCTGTGGAGGCGCAGGTGCTCCCGACGGCCCTGCTGACCAGCTTCCTTGTAAAATGCCAGAACCATTAAGCACAGGAAATTTGTTCTTCTAGAGCAGGGCGGGTCGCAGTCAGCGGGAGTAAAAGCCATACCACTTACTGTTCTAAAAGGGTGTTTAGCAGCTACAAAGAACCCCTGGATTAATGGAATCAACAGTCTTTAGGCCTCCAGATGTAAAGGGGCCATTTATTTGACATCCATTCATTCATCCAACAAGCCGTGGTGCCGGTTCGGGTCGAGCTAATTCTGAATCGAGGCTGCTGGCCTTCCTCTGAGGGCTTTCTTCCATAACTACTCTGTTATTGACACATCACTGACCCGGGCATGACTAATGGTTTAGTATTACCGAGAGGGGCAGCTAAAGGTCACTTGGGTGGGGGCGGGGAGGCGAGCTGACCTTCCTGGGTGCAGGGGTGGAGCACAGGGAGATCGGAAGGAGTGGACCCCACTCCATCTTTACGGGAGACTTGAGTCCCTCACTGTGCTGCGAAATCAAATGTCGTCCCTTTCTGAGATCTTTGCTCCACGTATTAATTGGGTGAAGTGACACAGGAGGACCAGCGTGCGGTCGGGGCCCACCAGGTGTGACAGAGGCAGAGCTGATTGCAGTCTGTGCAAATGGCAGCGGGTTACTTTCTGGGCAATGAGACAGACCCAGGAGTGTCTCTGTAAGAGTTGAAAGAGGAATTTTCAGATAAAGGAGGAAAAAATGTTTTTAATGAAATTTAGACAATGGGGTCAGAGTGTCATTTGTGGACGAATCTTGCCTTCTGGAGTTTGCAAACAGAGAGAAGAGAGGGAGGAGAAGGACTTCAAGGCTCCAGGGAATTTCTCTTTGGCTCCATCTCTCCTCTTCGTGTCCAGCTGCAGCCCCCGTCAATGGATTGCCTGCATTTCTAGGAAGGTTTGCTATCATTTCCCTGCGATGCCTTTTTCTTTTAAATACTGGAGGGCTTGCCTGTGAGAGACTCTGGCTGACTGCTTTTCTCCATTGTCAGTTTTTCTGTGTGTAAAATGGGCAGATGAGTCCTTAATACAGTGCTGCCTCCCAGAGAATTCGAGGGAGGCAGTGAGTGTAGACTACCCTGTATTCTGAGCCTGGAGACGCGCTGGAAACATTCGTCAGTCATCATAGATCAGTGCCCTGCCATCAAAATGATGCAACGACTGTTTTCTTTTCTTTCTTTTTTTTGTAAGGAAGATTGTCACTAATCTAACATCTGTGCCAATCTTCTGTTTTATGTGGGATGCTGCCACAGCATGGCTTGATGAATGGTGCTGGGTCCACGATTGGGATCCAGATCAGCAAACCCCAGGCCAGCGGAGCACAGAGCGTAAACTTAACCACTATGCCACTGGGCTGGCCCTGCAACTGCTGTCTGAGCACAGAAATGGACCTGAGAGGCCTTTCTATTTGCTCCTGTGTGCCGTGGAAGAGTGCTGATCACATCCTCTTCCAGGACTGAGGGCGTCAACCTGGCTGCTGGGTGCTGCGGGCACGGCCATCAGCCCCTTCTGGGTTGTTTCAGTTGAGAAGAGCAGTCTTGAACAAGGCCACCTCTTCCTGGGAGCTGCACCCAATGACTGACCACAAGGCAGAGGCCTAGCTCCTCCTCCAGCTGGGACAGTGTTGAGGGGTCCCGTCCGCCTTCAGAACTCCCTGTGGGCTTGGGCCAGCTGTCTTCGGAAACTGCGTCGCAGTGCGACTTCTCCCTCGACCGGGTTTTGCTCCGTTTCCTTCCCTTCTGAGGTGTGGGGTCCCTGGAGCGTGCCCTGCAAATGTCCTGCACACTCGGCTCTGTCTCAGAGTCGGCTTCCTGGAGAATCCAACCTGTAGCTTTCTTGAAATCTCGTAGGGGTCATGGGCTGTGCCCCCAATGCAAAGAGATTTAGGGGCTGACTGGATAGGGTGAAAAAGACGTGTGCTCCTCCTTGATTGACCAGAGAGGTCTTGTTTGTGATTAGAATTTTTAGGGAGAATTTGCAGGCTGCCACACAGCAAACCCCGCCAGCAGCTGCGCCCCACCCCAGCCCCACTTTAATGTGGCAGTCAGCAGGCTCGGTGCCTTTGGAGCCAAACTCTTTTTGATTCTCTCCCCTCTAAGGCTGGAGTGTGCCGGGCCTGGTTTACTGGAAATGTGGCCATTAGACAGCGGACGTGAATGAAGAGCAGCCGCGTGAGGTTGGTGGGCCCTGCCGATTGGCCTGCTGGCTCTGAAGAGAGAGTGCAGCTTGAAACTGTGTGCAGGAAGCAGGGCTGTGACTCATGGCGCATCGCGGTGCACCTTGTTAAAGGGCGTCTGTTCTCTCACAAGCTGGGGGACCGTTCTGACAGGGCCTTCTGTGTAGCTTCTCCCTTGCTCTCCAGGCGGACGACAGGATGCAGACCTCCTGTGCATCCTGGGTCCACATTTATCCGCTCCTGCCCTTGCTTGGCTCTGTTGTTAAGAGAATGTGAGAGAAGAAAAATTATGCTCCTTAGAGGCTTTTCTAATTAACTGTTTGAAAGAGACTTTTAAAAAATGCCTAAGTGTGAGGTTATTTGTATGCCTAATTTCGTTTTTATGTTACACTTACTTTTAAGTGTAATTTACCAAGGCTTAACACTTGTGTTCTTTCAGGGGCCTTACAAAGAGCATGGCACATTTATTACATCCCCTTAAATGGCTGTGTTTTTTTCCATATGCTTTTAAATGGTTCTTGAGTGGATTTGGTGCTCTTCCTGTAGTTAAAGTGCGTTTTTTTATTGTGCATAAATGGTGAATAATTGATACCTGCCATATGCTTCTCTCTCTTCCTGAGCTCTCCTTCCCTTCCCTCTTCATTCTCTTCCCTCCTCTGTTCTGATTGGTTTCTGCCTTATCTTGTTCTTTATCTCTCCTCTCCTCTCTCTGCAGCTCTCCACTGCTTTCAACACCATTTTCCTTGCCTCTCAGTGTGCTAAATTGAGAGGTTTTTACATGGATTCTTGAGACCTTTGCTTTACCCCGTGGGGTGATGGATGAGTGTAAGGGCATACAGCTTTTTAGTAAGCTATGCCCAGATCAAGAATTTTAAACAAGAGAGTGGTTTCAGAGATGTTTCTTGACATGTTTTTTTTCTTCAGATTGCTGAAGAGACACTGGGCTAATTCTTGTTCATTGTCTCTGCTTCTCTGACTAACCAGTGACAACCTCCAGAAGCTTGGAATTAAGGAAGATGTGGCCAAGTGTCTGAGACTTTTCCTAGCAAAGCTTCTCAAGCTGAACAATTTTAAAGCCTCTCCCATTATGGAAAAGAGAGGATGAATAGTACAAGAGGAAATGTAAAGAATGTTCGGTTAGATGAACCTGATTTGGAGAAATTCCTACTGTACTGAAGCCACAGAACTATAGAAATTTTATATTTCTTTGCTTTTAAATCCCTGGAAGGCAAAAATCAAAACTTGTTTATAGACGTTACAGCCTACCAACACTAGAACACTTTTCCCTTTTGAAATTTTAAAAAGGAGTTGAAAATTCATATGGAAATGCAAGGGATGCAGAATAATCTAGACAATCTTTAAAAAGAAGAACAAAGTTGGAGGATTCACACTTCTCAATTTCAAAACTTACTAAAAACCTGCAGTCATCAAGGCAGTGTGGTGTTGGGATAAGGACAGACATATGGGTCAATGGCACAAAAATGAGAGTCCAGAAGTAAACCTACATATCTACTGTTCACTGATTTTTGATGAAAGTGCCAAGATCATTCAACAGAGAAAGAATAGACTTTTCAACAAATGGTGCTGGTACAACTGGAGTTCCTCAGGCAGAAGGATGCAGTGGGACCTCTACCTTACACCATATGCTAAAATTAACTCAAAATGGATCAAAGCCCTAAATGTAGAAACTAAAACTGTAATACTCTTAGAAGAAAACATAGGGTAAATCTTGTAACCTTGGATTTGGTGATGGAGTCTCAGATATGACAACAAAAGCACAAGCAACAAAAGGGAAAAAAATAGACAAGTTGGACTTCTCTAACATGAAAAGCTTTTATTCTTCAAAGTTTCCTATCCAGAAAGTGAAAAGACAGCCCGCAGAATGGGAGAAAATATTTCCAAGTCACACATCTGATAAGGGACTTGTATTTAGAATATATGAATAATTCTTACATCTCAATAATTGACAACTAGATTTAAAAATGGGGAAAGGATCTGAGTAGACATCTTTCCAAAGAAGATAATCAAAACCAATGAGAATGAGAAAAGATGCCAAACATCAGTAGTCATCAGGGAAACGCAAATCAAAACCACAGTGAGATACCGCTTCATGCCCACTATGACAAAAAGACAGACAATAACAAGAGTTGTCAGGATGTGGAGAATCTGGGCTCCTTGTACGTTGCTGGTGGGAATGTATAATGGTGCAGTCATTTTGGAAGACAGTCTAATGGTTCCTCAAAAGATTAAATGTAGAGATACCATATGGAGGAGAACCCATCAATTCCACTCTCAGGTATATGGTCAAGAGAAATGAAAACGTGTCCACCCAAAAACTTGTATGTGAAATGTTCGTAGCAGCATTACCTATAGCCACTGAAAGGTAGAAGCAAACCAAGTGTCTGTCAATGGGTGAATGGGTGAGTAAAATGTGTTGTATCCACACAATGGAATATTATTCAGCCATAAAAAGGAATGAACTACTGACACCTGCTACAGTGTGCATGAACTTTGAAAACGTTATACTAAGTGAAAGAAGCCAGACACAAAAGTCCAAATCCTGTATGATTTCATTTATATAAAATATCCAGGATAAGCAGAAAGTAGTGGTGGCCTAGTGCTCGGGGAAGATGGGTGGTGGGACTGGGGAGATAGCCAAGGGATATGGGTTTCTTTTTGAGGTGGTAAAATGTTCTCAAATTGATTGTGGTGATGATTACACAACTCTATGAGTATACTGGAAACCTTTGAGTTGTATCCTTTAAATGTATGAATTGTGTGGCATGTGAATTATATCTCAGTAAAGCTGCCACCCACAAAAACTGTCATCTCCAAGGATTAAAAAAAGAAGCCGGAGCGTTTTCAAGTTGAAGGTGACCCTTCCCCAGAAGCAAAGCTGCAACTTCTTTGAATAATGGCTTCTAAAACTCAGGAGACCCTTGGCGTGAGTAAGCAATCGTTTCTGCTCTACAGTGCAACCGTCGAGACCCAGGGTCTACACGACTTGCCCAGAGTCATGCAGACTCTGGGTGACGGTGGTGGGAACCGCATCTCTTCATAGCCTCTTGGCGCCGGGCTCCGCCTTACACCAGCTCTTCTCAGAGTCCTATGGAGGCAGGGGAAATGTGAGACAAGGCTGCCTTTGCTTCCTCTCTTCTATTGTTGTTGTGAACTGACCAAAGCCCGGTTTTTTGTTTTTGTTTTTTGGTGAGGAAGAGTGTCCCTGAGCTAACATCTGTGCCAATCTTTCCTCTATTTTGTATGTAGGATGCTGCCACATCATGGCTTGATGAGTGGTGTGTAGGTCTGAGCCTGGGATCCGGAACTGCAAACCCTGGGCCACAGAAGCAGAGCTTGTGAACTTAACCACTATGCAACAAGGGCAGCCCTACAAGCCAGTTTTTAAAGCACAACTCTTAAGTCCTTCTTGGTAGATAACAGGAGGCTTGAAGAAGTTTGAGGTGAGTGAGTGAGTTGTTGCCTCACAACCTTGCTACCAGGTTACAATGAAAGCAGATCTCAGGATAAATCCTGCCCCACATGTGATCATTCAACAGCCATATGAGCAGGTGGGCACAAAATAGCTCCTGCAATCTGCTCTATAAAGGTGATGTCATGGCCCCTGTCCTTTTGGTTGTGTCCCTTCCAGCTTGCAGAAAGGCCCACTTGAGGCAGACATGGCGATGCTCCAGAGGCAGGATTTTCTTCCGCTCCTGTCAGGCAGCCAGAAATCCTCCAGGCTAGTGGCTGGACCCGGACCTTCAAAGATGGGCCCTGGGCATCACTGCCAAGAGGTCAGCGGCAGGTCCAGCTGGACTCTGACAGCCTGGGTAAGTGAGGCTGCGAGAGTTTCTTAAACATTCCAGCCAGTCTCTGCATCCCAAGCACATTTAATTCACCAATATAGCCCATTTCTAACCTTTTGGAACCTCAGATTCCACATCTGTAAAATGAGGTATTTGAGGAGGAGTGTTGTAAATATGTGGAAACCTTTGTGATATACTAACTAAAAAGCCATTAATTTATTTAATAAGTAGCCACTTTAAATATATTTAAAATTCACTATGCTATCTAGGAAACCTTGGGTGCTGTTTGAGCTACCGTACACAGGAGCATTTGCGTAGCTGCTTCTCGAGGGGTCCTTTCAAACGTGATGCCAACTGAGTACCCCAGGAGGATGGATTTTCCATTAAGGCAGCTGACTGCCCCTAGAGTGGAAGCTTGGACTAACTGGCACATGCAGAATATCTCACAGCCCTGGCTGAAATCCTTCAAATTAAATTATAATTAATAAATAAATTAATAAATATGCAACACAACTCCAAGCAAAACACCAGGGTTGTCACTTCTTTCCATATTTTAATTACATATTGTGATGCTTATATCCTCAGGCTTGTTACCAAATGATACAATTTTTCAAATCAAATAAAGAGAAAATAGGTAGAAGAGGAAGAAATAGAGAATAGACAGAAAGGAAAAAAAGAAACAGAGACAGAAACAGAAACTGAGGAAGAAACAGTAGTACATTTAAGATTCAGAGACGCAGAGAGACAGAGAACGGGAGAGCGAGGGCCAAGATGGTTAGGTGTCCTGGGGTTGCTCATTTTCTAATTTGCAGGTGGTCCCTTCAAAAATCTCCCTTCCACTGGCCAAGGGTAGCAGCCTGGCTAGAGGGATAAACAGAGGTCAACAGAGATGTCTTCTGAGAACCCCCATGTTCACTGCTGTGTTATTTACAACAGCCAAGATGCAGAAACAACCTAAGTGTCCATCGATGGGTGAATGGATAAAGAAAATTAAATATGAATATATAATTCAGTCATAAAAAAGAAGGAAATTCTGTCATTGTGACAACATGGATGGACGTTGAGGGCATTATGCTAAGTGCAATAGGTCAGACAGAGAAATACAAATACTGTATGATCTCACTTATATGTAGAATCTAAAAAAAAATTGATTCATTAGAAACACAGAGTAGATTGGTGGTTCTCAGAGGTGGAGGGTGGGGGCTGGGGCAAATGGGAAAGGCATCAAAAAGTACAAACATCCACTTATAAGATCAATAAGTCCAGAGGCCCACCCCATGGCCGAGTGGTTAAGTTCACGTGCTCTGCTTTGGCTGCCCAGGGTTTCGCCAGTTCAAATCCTGGGCGTGGACATGGCACCACTCATCAAGCCACGCTGAGGTGGCAACCCACATGCCACAACTAGAAGGACCCACAACCAAAAATACGCAACTATGTACCGGGGAGCTTTGGGAGAAAAAGGAGAAATAAAAAATCTTTAAAAAAAGAAGATCAATAAGTCCTGGGGATGTAACATACAGCATGGTGATTAGAGTTGGCAATAGCATATCGTATGGTTGAAAGTTGCTAAGCGAGTAGATCTTAAAAGCTCTCATCACACAAAAAAAATTGCAACCAAGTGAGGTGATGAATGTTAATTAAACTCATAGTGATAATCATTTTGCAATCTATACATATATCAGATCATCATGTTGTCCACCTAAAACTGATACAATGTTGTATGTCCATTACATCTCAATAAACCCGGGAAAAAGAGCGAGATCTCCTGGCTCACCCCCATGCTGAGTCTGGCAGGGTGCTGCTATGCTGTCAGGGACTCAGAAAGGATCCTGCCCGGGGGAGGGAGCAGGCTGCAGTGGCGCGCCGGCTGGGGGAATCTGGAAGCTCTCTCACGCAGGTGGGGTGACAGTTGACTGTCAATGACAGGGGGTCTTCCAAAAAGGCTCTCCTCATCTCGCTATTTCTACTCGTTGCCGTCTTGGCCTTGCCCTTCAGAGCTCCGTGACTCTGGGCAAATCGCTCAGCCTTTGCTTCCCCCTTAACATGAAATGCATTGAGGGGTTATGCCATAAGTATACAAAAATTCCTGTAAATACTTCTTTCTTTTTTTCCTTTTTCCTTAATTTATTCTTTTTGTTTTATAACAGATTTTTTTCCATTGAGTATTTTTTTAAAATGCCAGTGGCTCTGAGAGAAATACACTGAGACAGTTTTTCTCAAATACCCATCAAAGTGCCCCTGCCGCAGGAGGACAGTAGACATTTAGAAACTCTGAGTTCTGGGGAAGGAGCTGGAAGCTCTTGCCTCGAGCTCAGAATTTATTCGCAGTTTTAAGGTTTACTTTAAAACTCCATGAATTTTGTGTTTTATTCCAGGTTTGTATTCTATTCTACTTGCTTAAGCTCTAAGATAACGTCATTCTCCCCGTTATTGGTGCTCCCAGACCCTGTCCACGTGTATCCCGTGGCTCCTTCTTCTCCTGGCATGTCTCCATCTACTCCTGAGTCTGCAACCCCGGTTTGAGCAGGTCCCTGATGTGTTGGCTAACATGCTGGGGAGACAGGACACCCAGAGGTGACGCCATATCTGTCTTGAGAGCCCTGGGCCTGGTATTCATCGCCAGGCTGCTCTAAATCTCTAGTTGGAAGCCATGCCAATTTTATTCTCAGACTGAGGCAGGAAGATGATAAGCGGAGTAGTGGCTTAGAGAACTACTTTAGGGGTTTTCTGATGTTCTCAGCCTCCTGAGAACTTGGCTTTAGATCTGGGGTCTTCTTGGCCATGTAAAGAATGCCGAGGGATGCTACTCCTGTCAAAGAGGATCTTTGTCAAACAATCATCCTGGCCCATCAGAGAGGGTGAGAACTTGAAGTGGCACTTGAACCTGAAACACCCTTTTGGGTGATATTTACTGTCTTTAGGCCCCTGAAGTTCTCAAGTTCCTCTTGGTTCCGAGGTGCAAGCGCTACTTTAAGATGGCCGTGCTGGTGAGAAGGCATCATCGAGTCTTCTGCAGCCATTAAATTGAAGATCTCGCTGCCCTGAAAGGGTACTAAGGGTTAAACGTTCCTTGGGAGAGGATCTTTTCAGAGTCATCTCTCAACAAGTTGTCTTACGCTGCACAGATTGCCTCAATCATTGCTAACAGATGCGTCTGCAGCAGAAGACAATTTTGCAAGCCCAGGCAGAAAAGAACTCGTGCTTTCCTGAAATCGTTCCCTTGGCTCACATTAAAACTAGCCAGGAGAAGAGACATAGCAAAGTTTATTAGGGACAGTTCCCTGAGGGTAAAATAATGGGGATAATGAGGCAAATATTCTTACGGCATCCTGGAGCTTCTGAAGTAAACAGACTCTGGTCCACTGAAATACCTGCTGGGGAAATGGCTTTGTTACACGTAGTTTTATAAAATGTATTCTGTTGTTATATTCCAAATGCATTTGAAGTTTCCTGAAGGGGCTCTAGTCACTTTTAAAAGCATCATCACCAGCAGTGGCCAACAGAATGGCAGTCAAGATTGCCTTGCTGCTGTAAATGGGGTAATGCCACCGCTTCCTCTGTGGGTAAAATTCATCTGAGCTTCAGAAATGGCCAGGCTGAGCAATGTGCATGTTTGGAACCAGAGCAGGCTTCAGGGGTGGGAATATGGGGAGGGACGAAGCGGGCTGCCTTTTCCTCTCTGAGCTTGGTTCTCTTTAAGAAGTAAGAATGCAGGCTTGGGGAGAAGGTGTGGGGTCAGCTCTCCTGTCGTGGAAGTTTGGCAACCACACCTAGTGAGTCTGATTTTAATCAAGAAGGAAGCAGACAGAGTGTGTGCATGTTGGGGGAGGAGAGAGAGAGAGGGAGGGAGAGAGGGGGCGAAAGAGAGAGTTTCTGGTTAAGGTGAGATAAGCCATCCATTTAATGGTCTAAAAGCCGTTGGAACAGGCTCGGTAGCTCCAGGTACATGTTACCAAAGGCTCCTCAAGTCACTATAAGGTCCAGATATGAAGAAAGGAGCTTCCGTCTCTTCCAAACCACGTGGCAGAGGCTTGCTGAGTGCACCGCTCCTGTGGCACCGAAGACAGCCAAGACCCCAGGTACATAAGGGAAGGGTGCAGGAGGGGGTTCTGAGTACCAGCCAGCGGGCTCCTCCAGGCCTTACTCCCGAATGTGTTGAATATCTTCCCATAGGCCTGGCCTTGGCACTGAGGATAAGACTCTGGACACAAGTTGCCTGTGAGGAGCTGCTGGTCTCTTGTAACAGATTCACGTGGGGGCATTATATAGAGGTCATCGGCACACACAGAGGCATTGCAGTGTCGTGATTACACTCACAGGCTTCTGAAGTCAGACTGCCTGGGTTCAGATCCTACTGTCTCCACAGTGGCCCAAGCTCACTAAATCTCCATTTCATCATTTGTAAGATGAGAATAGTGGTAGGTCCTGCTACAGGATTATTTTGACTGTAAGTGAGCTGATATATGTAAAGTGCCTGATTCATAATAGGCATTCAATAAATGGAGTGATTACTATTATCAGGTGTATAAATACTACCATAGATCATTGACATTTATGGAGAAAATATATGTCAGGAGAACTTTGGTAATCCCCAAATGTGGGAATAATGCCATAACATAGCTTTGGAAGCGAAACTTCCTTATTTCCTGCAACTTACTACTTTTGGGAGGAAGGGCAATTAAGCCCCAGTGAGGTATCCTAGTTTCAAAAACCAGCTCTTCCACCCCAGAAAGTGCAACACTCAAATTAGTGCTCAGCAAATGGCAATCACCTCTTGCCGTGGGCTTTTGGAATTAGACAGGAATAGTCAAAACTAGGACATCAAATTTCTGAGAATGCTGTAGGTCCATGAGTCAGCAAAGGCATCTCCAGGACTCGCCTTTGCTTGGGGAGAAGGGGTGGGGCACACCCAGGCAACCCTGTCGTGTGACGACTATGGAAGCAGGCCCTGCCCAGCCCCCTGGACGAGATGGGAGGAGGCAGGGCTTCAGGAGCTGAGCTGGGGCTGGGGTTGTTGGCTGGAACCTGAGACTCAGTGAGGCCACGACTGCCTGTGTTCTGAGAAGCTCTGCGGATGCTTCCCCCTTTTCTGGAATACTGTTTATTTTCTGTCTGAATTTGAATGAATATAACTGGACGCTGTCACACATCATGAATTGAAGGGAAGAGCAAGTTCAAGGCAGAGCAGAGATGCAGACCAGCTGACCTGAGTTCTGCCTCCTTTTCCTGCATAGTTTTCTCCCCTCTGCCGAGGGCTCCCTTCCTCTCAAAGGGCTCTGCACCCTTTCCTATACGCCTGTCCTCCTCTTCATCAATTTCTGCTTCAGCAAAAGATTTGACATCAGTCATTTATATTTCATGGTGAATTTAAGCTGACATGTTACTTCCCTCAGAAGTAATTTCCCGTTAGCTTCGAATATGCGTGGCCACTGAACTCGTCTGCTGCCAGCTTTGACTTCGCCCCCATGTTCGTTGCAGCATGAAAACCCCTACGTTCAGGCCTCCGTTGTAGATTTCAGCGTGATACAACGTGGAAGAAGCTTTGGGCCTGGAAGGAGTTTTAATTCGCTGATTTTTCTTTGATCAAAGAAGATGTTATCTGTACCAGGAAAAGGAACAATGTTTGTAGGCAAATCAGGAAAGACCCTCTATTGGAAACCGAATTTAAGAGCAAAGAGAGGAGAAGGAGGAGAAGGAGAAAGAACAGTGAAAGCGTCACTACCTCCTCCTGCACCAGGGATAACACGGGAACAAGGGCCCGCGAGGCTGGAGCCGGCTGGTGTGAACAGGCTGGTGTGAACAGGCTGGTGTGAACACGTGCCCGGGACCGTTGCTTTCCCAGCTCCTCCTCCTTTTCATTGCTTTGCAAATCTTTGCCTGATGAAAGGACTTCAAAAGCACCTTACCACTTTTCTCATTTACTACATTTTTACTCAAAATTTGCTTGCTTGAAACACACATACACAAAAGAACAACACTCAAATACACACACGCTCCATTTTAGGACTTTTCTATGACTTCCTATCCTTGTTTGATTTTTTCCCATTCTACTCGTTACCTAGTCCTTTCTCTTGCTAATTGATTTATTTGAAGATTTTAAAGGTCAAAGTTTATTATTGCCTTTAAAAATGTGCACTAAAAAATAGAACAAAGACTATACTGAGGAATTAGCTAGATGCTGTGCAAAACCCAGAAGTCTTTCCAGTTTCTACTTACAGGATTTAAAATTGTGCTTTTGAAAAGAGATGAAACTAAGGGGAGAAAAGAAGAAAAGAGCATCATCAGAGCAAAGAAAAAGAAGTCTGAAGTGTCCAAAGATGTTATGTTAGCTTTTCTTTTCAACAGATTAAAATAATCCAAAAGACTCTGAAACACAGCAACTTTCTACGTAGGGTGTGTTGGAAATGATGTGTCAGCTTAAAGATGTTTTTCTTAAAAAGTAGCTCTTTTCATCCTTATAATGTCAGACTGAGGATATTGTAGAAGAGGGGGATGTGTAGCTTGAGGAAACTTGGTGCCTGAGTTACAGGTTAAAGTAAAAGTGTTATGAAATAGTGGCTTGCACACAGCCTGATGTGGGGTCGGCTGTGATGGCAAAGATCCCCGCAACACACGTTCCGTGTTCTAGTCGAGCTGTGCACTTTTCTGCTGTGTGCCATTACTTTAAGGGGAGAAAGAGTGAGGGTTTCTCCTAGAAAAATGTTGGTTCCCAGGCCTACGTGTGTCTGCCACTCTCAGACTGCGTGAGGGGCCGCCTTCCCCTCTCCAGTGCTAGATGCCAGGCCAGGTTTCTGAGATGCAGGGCTGTCTCAGAGCACGGGGATGATGACGGCATGACAGCGGTGCCTTTGCTGCATGTTTTGTCTGAGCCAAGCACAGGCCTGTGCCATTTATTCATCTCCATCATCCCTCTACCTCACCAGTCAGCTAAACCGCATCTTTAGCCGCGCTGCTGGCCTGTGGAGGAGGAAGCTTCTTTCCTGTTGGGCTCCCTGTGAGCGGGCCTTCCATGCTTTGGCGGAGGCATGCAGCATGGTCAAGCTGACAGCGGTAGGTAGGTGGGGACGCAGGATGCCAGCTCGTTGAGCCAGGGTCAGATGCTGCAAAGCCAGTGGGAGGCTGGGCGGGGTCACATGACTAACTCCCCAAATAATGCAATCCACCCTCGATGGTATTGCGCCGTTTCTGTCCCATATTTGAGTTTTCTGTCTGGAACACAAATGGAGAATGTGGAAGTTATACCTCCTCCTTTTGCTCTTTGTCATGTTGTTTGTGGCTTGCGCACAAGTGTCTTGACTCACTTTCCTGTCCTGGGCTGCTGGTTGCCACTTGTATGTAGAACTTGGAGGTGGTGGCTGGAATGATCGTGGGTGTGGGGTCTGAGGTTGACGTCTGGATTTGAACCTCAGCTTGATCACGTATCAAACATGGGACCCTCAGCGGATCACTCAACTTCTCTGAGTCTCAGGAGCTTCCTCTGCAAAACAAGACACATAAGCTATGCAGAGCCCTCCCTGTGGTGCCCGGCACTTGGTGAGCTTCCAGGAAGTTTCTCACAGCTATCATCCTGCTCATCAGCCCGAGAGCTGCATGTATCACGCGCTGCCTGGACCCCATGCTTCTGAGTGCTGGTCATCAGCTTTGCCCAGCATGTTGGGAAGGCAGGGCAATGCTGCGTGCTCTCCGTCTGTCCGTCCACAGCACAACCGTCTTACCTCTGTGTTTCTTTTCTTTTGTATCCTTTGTAACGTTCTCTTAAGATATGGGCTATTAGACAATTTTGTAGAAGAGTAAATAAATACATATAAACATGTAAAATATATAATACTGTGTAAATAAATATATATAACTGCCTAGAACATGCATTAGAAGATGAAATTTTATTAAGTATGTCTATAATTTTTATTGATCCCAGCAAATACACCTCTTTACAGAAATCTTAAGTTGATGAGTATCTTTAGGCACAAAAGTGGTAAACGATGTGGTAAAGAAAGCTGGTAATCTGTATTTAGCAGCAGGCTACGCCCCATGCCCAGTACATGTGTGTGCATATGTATGCATGTAAATATATATAATGGGTCACCTTAAACCAAGAAATCTAAAATACAACCTACTCTAACATTTCTTAGACAAAAATAAATTGATTATCCTCTTTGGTGTCATTCACATTGCAGAAAACCTATTTACCACTAATGCAGTTCATAAAATTATTCCTGAGCGCCTCCCATATGTGGAGAGGGGGCTTCCCGCTGAAAACCTGCCGCCTTGTGCTCCCCCTGCTCTGGCTCGGTTGACTGTGAGGACTCTTCGCGTCTCCATGAGGGAGTTTGGACAGGACTTGTCATCATGGTTGGAAGAACTTTCTCTGAATTCTCTTCGTGAGGAAGTTGATGTCTTGGACACAGTATTATTTTCCTTTGAGGGACTGTTTCCTGTTAAAAGGAATTTAGTTTTTCATAAAGAACCTCCACATTTGCTAAAAATTGGTTTAATAATCTGTTTTATTTCCTGTGTCAAGTATCAATGCGAGAAAAATTTTTGAATATCGTGGTTAATCCATGGACTGCTGAACACAACAGACTGAGCATCATGTCAGAGGTGCACCTTGTGATTTGTGAAAAATGTTGAACCTACAGAAAAATTGAAAAAGTAATATAATCCTGGTAATGTTTACTAGACTCGGTGAATGTCTTCACAATTTGCACTTTTGTGCACGAACACACGCAAACATCCCTGCCCCTCCATCAGGAGTCGTCTGAGTCTGTCGCTCACGGTAAGATTCAGGCTTCGTCCTTGGAAAGACTGTAAAACAGCAGAGGCCGCAGTGCTTCTGGATGAGATCGGGAGGTGACAGGCATCCCCTCTGACATAAGTGAAGAACGTGGTGGTCCTCCCTCAGCTCAGGTGACATGGGTGACCACTGCACATCTGGGGAGGGGCTCGAAGAGTCAGTCACTCAGGGCTTCAGTGGGTGAGAAGGGTGGCAGAACGCCGGCGGCTCTGCCTAGCGGTGCATTTAATTATTTCCGTTTTCTTGAGTCTAATTCACATACATTGTTGGTTCGTGGAGCTGTTCCCTCCTTCTCCATTTCCAAGGCAAAAATCTCTGATGTCGTCCCTGTCCTATCCACACACAACTTCCAGGCTGACCTTCCAGAAGTTTGCTTTTTCCCTTCAAGGATATTTTTGATAGTCATTTATATGAAGTTTGACTTAAATAGAGAGACCTGTGGATGGGCTAAGGGCAGGGCGGGGAACCACAGATCTGCCCCAGGCCCGGTGCTTCCTAGGGGCACTCAAAACTCTGTCTTAGTCTTCATTTTAAACCCATGTCACTCTCGGGGCAGGGGGCAGGGGGCAGAGGGCAGAGGGCAGGGGAATACTTAGCAGAAGAGTTGAGAAGTGTTCATTAAGTGGACGTCTAAGAAATCGTGACTGAAATCCTGCAAGAGGAAGAGAAACAAACAGGAGAATGGGGCCAAACGCCTCAAGTCCTAGAGTCTCCAGGAGGGGCCGTGAGTGATAGCCTGTGCTCCTGAAAACAAAAGTAAATAACAGAAAAATAAATGGTAAACTTCAGAACACTTTCCAGAATTATCTAGGTTTTTTTTTTTTCTTCTAAACATTTATGTCGTAGGGCACATTACCTCTGAGGCAAAGATCTCAGAAAACTGATAAAAAATGTTGACCTGGCGCTGTAAACAATAACGGGGGGCAGCGATTGCACCAGCACAGGATGGAGGCCCGGGGCCCGCTCTCAAGCTCCGTCTCGACACTGAGCCGGATCACGGGACACAGTGGTAGCCACTAGGATGCTTTCCACCAGGTGGTTCTATGGAGGCCACGGGTGAGATTGAGATGGTGAGGATCCCGCCATCTCCAGCTGTGTTCCAGGCCCCGGAACCTCCTCGCTCCTGGCAGACAGCCAACGTGATAGGGAATTCACTGGAAAGATGGTCTACTTCTTTCTGTGGTCATCAATGGCTTCTCGAAGGTCACAGCTGAGTTCTCAAAAAAAGTGGCACATTGGCTGTGAATTGATGACTGATACAATTCCCATCCCCGTCTTCTTCAGCCTCCACTGGCAGGTGGCTCACATGTAAGTCCTGAAAAAGTTCAGCCTCAGGACGCCCGGAGGGTTGGCCTGATGTGAAATGAGCTATGCACCTGAATCCCATCCTTATCTAGCAGTGATAAAGCAGCATCTCCCCCACAAAAAGTCAAGGCCAAAGGTCATCCGGCATTCTGGGGAACTCTCCACAGCAGGGAGCCTTCTAATTGGCTGGTATTGATCGGTAAATTGTGTCCCTGCTGTGATTAATTCTAGCTCCCCAAACTCCTGCAAGCAGGAACGTGATAGGTCAAGGTTTGGAGCCTCTAAGCATCCTTTACAAATGGGGCTCAGGTCCTGAAAGGTACCAGTGGAAGATCGCAGCTTGTTAACTCTCTCAGGCTGCTAGTGCTAACCTGGGAAGCCGGTTTCATTCAGTCTCCTCGCTCTCACTAATAGGGGCTTAATGGAATGCTAATGTGAGGAGCAGAAGTCCTCAGACAGCTCCTGCGATTATGATGGATGTGTGACCGCTCTGAGTTCCCTTGGTGTTCACTGCATCCTCTCCCCACCCACCCCTGTTATTGGCCTTAGCAAATGGTTTCATAATTAATTAATTTTTTTCCTGAAGGGGGTTAAATTATTTTTGCCCTGCTGCTTTCCCTCCATATTTAATTCCCAACAGATGAGTCTTCTCTGTGTGCCCACCAAAGATGGAGCAGACTAGCTAACAGCTTTTCTCGCCACGGTCTCTGCTCCTCCCCACCTTTCCTGGCAGACAGTGCCTACTCATGTTTCTAGAATAGTGCTTCTCAAACTCGGCTCTGCACTGGACTTCCCTGGGAGAGCTTTTAAAATGCTTATGCCTGGGTCCTGCTCTGGGATTCTGACTTAGTTGGTCTGGGGGTACCTGGGTACCAGAGTTTGCAACCCTCCCCATGTGATTCCCATGTGCAGTCAAGGCTGAGAATCACTGGAGTTGAGTCAGAATTCATCTTGACTGTCACCTCCCCACAATGCTTCTTCCACGTCTCCCAGTGGACACTTGGAATCCATATGACACTTCGTATAATTCCTTGGAGCCCGTATGGTGCTTTGTGCATTTCTGTTGGCGGCTCCCTGACAGTTTACTGATTTGTGAACTTGTCTTGTTGCCATGTGAGACCACAAGCTCCTTGGGGTGGGGACAGTGCCTGAGCTCCCTCTGAGACTCTGCAGTGCCTGCACTAGCGGGTACGCGGGGAGGCTCGTCCACCTGAGCGGTACCAGTGACCACACTTTCTGGAAGGATGCCCCAGCCCCCATGCTCACATTTGTCTAGGGCGATGAGAGTGGACTCTCCTTTGTGGCCTTTAAAGTGGACTTTGCCTGTTAGTGTGTCCCTGCTCACAAGGTGACCATGTGTCCTGGCTTGCTGGAGACAGTCACTATCTTGCCTTCTGTCCTGGCGTCATCGTGAAGAGCGCCTCCTCTCACGCTCAGAGGTGTCCCAGTTCAGGTGACAGTACGCCCCGCCCTCTGCACTCATGCTCCTCCTCCAGCTCTTCTGTCACGTCGGCCTAGAACAAACAGACCTGTATGCGTGCGGCTTAAGGGAGCTTCAGAAAAGCCTCTGCTAACACCATATAATTCCACGTGGTCAACAGCATTAGAACCAGGATAGAGGTTTTCTCTGGGGCTTTCCAGTGCCTGGAGTGGGGCGCAGGGCACCCCTGTGGTGCTGGAGACACTGTGTCTTCATCTGAGCATTCGTTACACAGATTGTTCATTTTGTGAAAATTCACTACACTGGAACGTTTATCCCGTCTCTGTTTGCATGTTATACCTCCACAAAAAAATTTTGTTTTTGGAGGAAGTTTAGCCCTCAGCTAATATCTGCACCAATCTTCCTCTTTTTGCTGAGGAAGACTGGCCCTGAGCAAACATCCATGCCCATCTTCCTCTACTTTATATGTGGGACGCCTACCATATCATGGCTTGACAAGCGGTGCCATGTCCGCACCTGGGATCTGAACCGGCAAACCCCAGGCTGCCAAAGTGGAATGTGTGCACTTAACGGCTGCACCACTGGGCCAGCGCCCCACAAAAAGTTTTTTAAAAGGGAGGGCTAAATTATCATCAGCACGCAGCTGCAATAGTCAACACTCACCCTTGTTAATTGATACGATACCCCTGATTGACGGGTTCCTGTCAAGCACCTCAAAGTGCTGCCACAGACTGAGCACCCAGCAAATCCAGTGTTCACCTTCTTGGACGCGTGTGCTGTTGTTTCATTAAGTAAACATATGTTGTCAATCACCAAATAGAGTTCAGTCTTGTTTATTATGTAATTCTTGCAATGACTCTGACCATGTGGGTGTTTTCTTGTATTACAGGAGAGAAGCTGACACGGAGCTGGGGAAAGTGGGCTGAGCTCACGCTCAGGCTGAACTTACTCAAAGTGGACTGAAAAATCATGGGCTTTTCCGCCTTCTTGATGACAGAAGCAGATTAAATGTGTGGCCAATTGTATTGATTGGGCAGAAACAGGTAAGCTTAAAACAAAACTAAATTAAACTACAACTTGAAAATAAACAATTTCGTGGCTTTAAGTAGAAAAGACCAGAGAGTCAGTAGCTGAATTGAGATCAGAACCGATCGTTTCTGAATTTCCAGAAAGCATCAAAAAATTCCAGGCACCGTGAAGGTCTCAGTCCCAAACTGGGAGAATTTGCTGAGGGCCGCCCCTGTGGGGCCCCGTCCCCAGCCCAGAGCGGAGGTTTGCAGGCGGAGCCATCCCAGAGAATCCTTAAGGACTGCCTCCCGCTCCTTCCCATTCCTCCCCAGAAGCATGACCAGGAGAGAAATGTCTTCCTCTCTTAGACGGAGCTAACACGGGCAAAGGAAGTCAATTAGTTCCCATTATTACAGATAACACATACATCTCGTGTGAAAGAAATAACATAATGTGTAATAACGGACTAAAAAACATGGCTCAAAACACACCAAGAGGGTAAAACCAGAAACTATCAAAAGTAGAGAAAATCAGAGAGCTAGCTATTCACACAAAAATGAAGCGGGAAAACCCTGGGGGCCGTGCATACTGTGCTGAAGTGAGTTTTAGCTACTCATGCTGTGTTAACTGGTGATGAAATGTCATTGAGCTTAAAATAAAGTAAGTTTGTAGTCCCAGATAACACTCGACAAGATCAAATAATGTTGGCCACTATTCCCAGTTATATGAAGAAATAACTCATGGCAATGCACCAATATGTCAAGATTTTTCACAGGAGGCCATACGAGAACTAGTTGGCTGGCGTCAGGCTTGTTTAAAAGCTCATTCGCCCCCCTTAGTCGCTGTCCTTTCACCTTTATGTGTCATATATCCTGGTCTCCTGTCGATGTGGTTGTCAGAGCACAGTTTAATCGTGCTGGCCCCTCAACAGAGCCGTGTTAAATGTAAAGACGGCAGAGTTCCTGCCGAAAGGGAAGTGCAGAGGACTGGAGCCAGCTGAAGTCATGCGCTGTCAGGTGACAATAAGACTGTGTCATTTTATGACACATATCCCTGAGGTTCCTATGAACTTTGCACAGAGTTTTTTTCTGTTTTATTATCCTGACATCCTGAAAAAAAAAAAAACAAAAAAGGATGAGGAAAGACATTTCCATTTTACACAAAGGGAAGCTTGGGCTCAAAGAAGTTAAATGAGTTGCTCCGGATCACCTTAGTTTGGGGGATTTCCTGGTTTGTGTAAACAGCCACCAATCTGCCTGCACCTCGCACACACAAGCACACACCGCTGTCCGCCGCTCCCCTGCGGTCTCTGTGTTCGGAGCAGCAAATGGAAAGTCTGGGTTGGGAGAGGGGGCATGGGTGAGCAAGAAGGCCCACAGCTTCCTGCCTCCTGAATTGACCCCAACACGAACCATCCACGTAACCCCCCCCCCCCCCCCAGTTCAGGGCAGCAGGTGTTTGTTTCACGAAACTGAACCTCTTTGGGGTCCTCCTCCACCTCCTGAGATCTCACAGTTAACGCCCCCAGGTCCTCGGAGGCCGTCCAATGGGAAGACTGCGCACCATCCAGCTTTTGAGTCACAGACCTGAGTTCTGCTTTTAGCTCTGCCCACTTACCAAAGAGAATACCTGGTCTGTCCTGATCCGTCAAGTGGTCAAGCTGAGGAAGATCTTTCAGTTTCTGATTTCTCATCTGAAGGGTATTTAGGCTGATGTAATGGGCTAACTAATTTTAAATGGTTTAGCACAGGGGTTCTCAAAGTCAGGTCTGCCCACTGCCGATTCGTGGAAGGAAAGTTTCACCGGAACGCAGTCCTGCCCACTCCTCGAGGCTGTTGTGCGTCTACTGTCTGCACCTGCTTTTTCACCACAACGTCAGAGTTGATTAGGTGCCACACACAATAAGCATGGGTTGTATATTAGTTGCTTAAAGGTTTTTTGTGTTGGTTCTGACTCTCAAATATGTGTTCCTAATTGGTCACGCTCTGGGCATCCTATCCCTCCCCAGAAATGGATTGACTACACTTTCTTTCAACAGCGGTTTTCCGGAGAGCTTCAGCTTCACTGTGGGGACTTTTACGTTGTAGTAAGACACTGGGGATTCAGCTGGAGGGGCTGGGGGTGGTGTGTAGGGGCCGAGGAGGGAATGGGGCAGCCCCTGCCCGTGAGTGGGCTCGGTGAGGAGCCATCACACACACCAGTTCTGTCTCATGTCTCTAGTAACATATGTGGTTCTCTGCCAAGGTTTCTCTAATTTGATTTTTAGTATTGAAATCTTTAAACAACTGCACATTTTTGTGTCTTTACTTTTAGCAGGGGTGTATGGTGTAAGAGGCAAGTCTAAATATTTTTTTTTCCGTATTTCAACATCACTAAAAAGATAAGTCGATTCTCCTTTGCTTTGTGAGAACAACACAGTGAAAAGAGGCCTGGTCTGGGAGGTCAGAACATCTGGGTTCATTTAAGTTTTATTATGTTGGGCAAGTCACTCAACTTCTGAGTATCAGTTGCTTCATTAAAAAAATAGGGATAATAATAACATTTGTTTCATAGGATGGTTTTAAAGCAGAAAAGATAATGCAGGTGGAAAGTTTCGTAAACCATAAAGCCGTCTATAAATGTGACGCTTGTAACAGGGTCTGTTCCAGGGTGTTTGGTTACTTTCTTTTGGTTTATATTTTTACATTTATATCAAACTCACAGTTTTAATTATTAACGTTTTATAATAGGTTCTGATATCTGACAAGATCGATCCCTCAGAATATTTCTTGCCAGATTTTCCTGTTTAGAGTTTTGAGCCCTGGTTATAAGAGAAGCACCAAACTTAGCAATTAGTCGATGCTAATTCTAATGACTTCCAAGAAAAGTCCTGTTGCGTTTTTGGGTAGAATATTTTAATAAATTTGAGAAGCGTTGACATTTTTATGTTGAATTATTCCATCTAATACAAAGGTAGCTCTTCTTATTCATTGTTAAAATTATCTCTCAATAGAGGTTTTAAAAGTTTTAATACATTTCGCACTGAGTTTGTAGGTGCTTTATATTTCTTGCTATTTAAATAGCTTTTCTTTCCCAATCTATTGTCTATCTGGTTATTGCCGTATATAGGAATACTATTGCTTGTTAGGTATTTATCTTATTCCAGGTTCTTTATGACTCTTTATTAATTAAGAACGCTTTAGCTAATTCATTTGGTTTTTCCAGATATATACTGGTGTGATTTTCAAGTACTTTAGTATCTTAGTTTACAAATTGATTTCTTCCGTTTCACAACTTACTGCCTTAGCCAGAGAATCTAAAGTGATGGTGATACTAAGGGAACATTCCTTGTGTTTGTTTCCAATTTTGAATATTTCCAATATTTGTCTATTAAATATAATCTTTATTTATTTTAAGCCAAGGCACCTTTATCACATTGAAGGGGTATCCTATTTCTATTTAAATGTTTACTTTATGATTAGGAAAAGGTATTGATTTTTATTAAATGCGGTATCTATGAAATTATCACATTGGTTAATGACTGTTGAATCAGTGCATACTCAGTGGGTTATTTTTCCCTTGGAGATCAATCTCTGTGGTCAGCTGACTAACTCTGCCAACAATGACAAATGTGTAGACAGTGGCTTTGTGAGTTTGAATATTTCAGGGTCAAACTCAATACACAAGAAAGTGAGTCCATGAGAAGCAGAGTTGTGGGAAGGATGCCCTGAGTTTCTCTCCTTGGTCACATTCTCCAAAGTTGGCAGCTTTGAACAATTCTCTAAGGTAATAACAGTCGACATCTCAGTTGTTAACACTACGGAGAAAAGATATAAGAGGAGGTGGCAAGGAATATGGTGAGAGTTCAGGACATGCCACCCGAAATATGCTGCTTTGGCATGTTGATCCTTTGAGTGAAAGGTGCTTGAGAAACAGCTGATACAAGAAGAGCAATCTGACGTTCCTTTTTTTTCTCCCCAAAAGCAGGAGATAACATTTCTACGTGAAAGGTGCCCTCCCTGTTCCAGGAGAAAGAAACCTTCTTATCACCAGAGATGCAGTCGAGGCTGTGAGAAATCTGTACTGATAGAGCTTGTTAAACATCTGGCCTTCCTTTAGTCTCTCTCATGTTTCGGTTACGTTTCCACAGTTGTTACTCTTTGTTCAACCTAGTATATAAGCACTTAGGCCTCTTCTTTGGGTCTTTGGGTCTTCATTTTTCTTGTGAGGGCTCCCATTTACATGTAAATAAAGTGCAGACACGTTTCTCCTGTTACGCTGTCCTGCGTCAGTCCAGCTGGAGAACGAAGGAGGGTGGAGGACACTTTACTTCCCCTACAATGGGAATGAAAATCAGAGGCTTGATCATGACAGACGAAGTTAGAAAATCGTCAAAGGTGGTGTAGGTGCCCCTTTCCCTCCAACTGAGGGTACAGGCCCTGCTCCCTCCGTCCGCCAGCCCCAACCGCCATCACTGCATCCCCCACCCCATGGCTCACCCTCGGAGCCTCCTTATGCCTCCCACTTGAGACTAGCAGTGGAATTTCAATGCTGTGGGTCTTGCATTTTAAATGCCAAGCCCCAAAATAGCCTCTAAGGTGTCGATAAGTGAACTGCCCACAGCAGGGTCTATCCCAGGTTCTTGCTGGCTCTCTGGCCGCTTGTGTGACCTTTCAACGCAGCTTTTAAAAGACTGAGCGGTGTTTCCTCTTCCCCTGGTGGCTCAGAATAGCTCCGTTTCCTCTCCCATAAACAAGTCATATCTCTGGGAATTTCTAAAGCCGGTGTTGTCTGCTCAGAAGCCGTGACTCACTCTCTTTCCTGGCAGTCCTCACAAATTCAGGAATGCCTCTTGAGGAAAGAATCCCAGACGATGAGAGCGGTCACAGAGCCTCAGATCCCTTCATTTCAAACTCAGGAAGCTGAGGGACAAAGGAAACCACCAGAGACGCCCCGGCCACGGCATCCCCTCTTCCTGGCGGAGCTCATGGCTGTCAGGGCAGGAAGGGGAAACCTGCCCAGACCCTGGTCCCTGCCCGTCCTTAGCTCCTTGCCCACCGGGCCCCTCTGTTGGGGAATTTACCAAGCTCAGCGTCCTCTTGATCCTGGAGCAAAGGTTCTCTGGGGGAACTCCCCAGGGAAATCACCAAGAGGTCACACACCCTGGAGGTGGGGCTTCCTGCTGAACTCTGTGGCCAAAAGAATCTCCCTTCTGCACATTCCTTTCCCAATACTTCTCCCTCCTCCACCCCCCGGCCTGCCTCTCCAGGTCTTCAGTCCCTCTTTAGTGAGCGCCACACCGTTTTCCGCAGACTTCCTAAATTGTCGAGAAACAAAGGAAAAAATGTTTATTTGGCTTCTCCCATCTCAACAGTATAAAAACCTCTGTGCATGTGTTTTTATGTGGGGTGTGTGTGTGTGTCTCTTTATATGGCGTGTCTGTGTGTTTATATGGTGTGTGTGTATGTGTGTGTGTCTCTGTGTTTGTGTGTGTTTATATGATGTGTCCATGTGTGTGTCTCTGTGCATGTGTGATGTGTATGAAAGCAATAATGCAAGGACCTTGGTTAAGAGGCTGGATAAGGAAAACTGAAAAAGCTCTGGACAGACAGAACATTGCTCCAGCTCTGCCCATTTCTTGGCTTTGCACTAATGGAGGGACAAAGGACTGACCTGCTTCTGGCCCAGCAAATGCCCTGTGGTAGAAGGTTTGCTCCCCACTGGCACTCAGTGACCTGAAGTCAGTCTCACCAGAACCAGCACACTGAAAGTCTGAAGTATCTAACGTGTGATCTGTGAGATGACGATGCTTAACACATATGGAGTGTGACATATGTCACAGGCGTTTTCTCAATTGTCACAAACTTCCGGCATTTCACAAATAAGGAAACAGTGCTGGAGAAGTTTAATTAGTTGTTCAAGATTTTTAAAAGGTCATGGCAAAGCTGGAACTTAGACTCCTATCTACTTGGAAGCTAGAGTCTGGGTCTTAGTGAATGTGCCATGGAGCCACCCTAAGAGAGTAAGATGGGACGGAAGGAGGAGAGAGAGTAGGGCAGCACGTGTGTGAGGCTGGTGTTGTGATTTCTCATAAGAAGTTTGCACTTGGTCTTCATTCCGTTTCTGGCACAGACCTCCTAAAACCCTGAGAATTTCCCAAGTGATGAGAACGACAAAGGTGTCTTCTGTTGTGTTAATGAGGTGACTTTGAGGACTGGCTGGCAGTGGAGCCAAGCAGGTGATGAGAGGGCTGCAGCTTCACTCCCACCCCTGACCTCCAGGGAGTGGGGAGGGGGATGGAGATTGAGCTCGATCGCCAATGGCCAACGACTTAATCAATCTTGCCTGTGTAATGAATTCTCCATAAAAACTCAACAGGACGGGGAGGGTGGGCTGGAGAGCTTTTGAGCTGGTGAACCCATGGAGATGCATGGAGAGTGGGGTGCCCCAAGAAGGCATGGAAGCTCCACGCCCTTTCCCCACGCCCTGCCCTATGCATCTCGCCTGTCTGGCTGTTCCTGAGTTATATCCTTTTGTAATAAAGCGGGGATCTAGTAAGTAACATGTTTCCCTGAGTTCTGTGAGCCGTTCTAGCAAACTAATCAAACCCGAGGGCGTCGCGGGAACCGTCCTCTATAGCTGGTGGGTCAGAAGCGCAGGTGACACCTGGACTTAGGATCGGGTCTGAAGTAGGCGGCAGACTTGTAGGACTGAGCCCTTAGCCTGTGGGATCTGATGCTATCTCCCTGCGTAGTATCAGATCTGAGTTGAACCGTATGACACCCAGCTGGTGTCGGAGAATTGCTTCTTGGTAGGGGAAACCTCCATGCCTTGGAACTGGTGGTCAGAATTATAGTGAATGTAACACTCATGATTTACTGATTTCATTGCTTCCTCGGCTCTTCAGAGTGACCACCTTCTTCAGGTTTGCCTGCAGCCTTTCGGTGTAAGCACGGAAAGTCCGGCATCCCAGGAAACTCTCAGTCTTGGGCAAACCTGGACAGTTGGTCTTTTCATTGGTTCCACCGGGAAAATTTCTGCTACAGATCACATGGATCGTTAGAAGACAAAGGCAGCCCATGTATGACCTGAAAGAACCTGGGTTGTTGGGGATGCGGCTGAAACGCATGTCGCAAGGGTTGCTGAGCACTGTACACAGCCTGGCTCTGTACCTCTCACGGCGACTGTATGATTTGGGGTGTGTAGAAGGCATGGGATCGTTGTTGGCTTGATGTACAAAGAGTAAGGTAGTTTATGTGTCAATGTTTGCGGGACAAGCACAATGGCAAATGGTACGATGTTAGGTAAAACCGAATCCATAAACAGTGAAGTTTTTTATATAGAGTCATTGTTTTCTATATAAATGCGCAATTTCTTTGAACAACACTAAATTATATCTTGGCTATGTTTTTTATGCCTGAGCCTAGTATTCACTTCTTATCGTCTCTGTGCTCCTGAAGATCCTATGCAGACACAGATCTTTGTGAATCTCACTTTCGGGGCATCAGGGAGCTTGTTTACAGAGCCAGTGGAGCCCCTCATCTGGCTGGTTTTGCAAATGTTGATTTTAGACTTGCCATTACCAAGCTGAGTGAAAGTGGATAACACTCACGCCAGAACACGCGGGACAATACACGCTGGAGCAGTGAACTGGCGGGCTTGGGGCTGCCCTGATACGGCTTTAATCTTCAACAAAGCAACTTCCCGTTTTCTCTGGAAATAAAAAGAACTGACTTCCTTTTCTCCTATAGCTGGCTCTCACCCCAATCTAAAACCCGTATCCAGGGGGCTGGCTGGTGGCACAGTGGTTAAGTTTGCACATTGTGCTTTGGCGGCCCGGGTTCATCCATCTGGATCCAGGGTGCAGACCTACACACTGCTTGGCAAGCCATGGTGTGGCAGGCATCCCATACATAAAGCAGAGGAAGATGGGCACAGATGTTAGCTCAGGGCCAATCTTCCTCAGCAAAAACAAAAAAAGGAGGAGGATTGGCAGCAGATGTTAGCTCAGGGCTAATCTTCCTCAAAAAAAAAAAAAAAGACAGAAAAAACACAACCCTATATTCAGATACCTGAAGAGTGTCTAACTAGACACTTACAAAGTTTTTTCAGCACTCATCTTTCTGATGGGACATGTCTGGCTTTTGTTTTTGTTTACAGCTTTCAAAGGACACGAGGAGGAGGCTGCAGAGCACAGTATTCTTGGTGTGGTCACGAGGTTTCTCCTGCAGCCATGGTCTGGGGGTGACCCACCCACAGCTCAGCCCTGCTCAGCTCTCTCTGGTTACTCGATAGGCCCTTGTTCGTCCACCTAAGAGAGTCACAAGACCTTAGACACCCTCCACAGCTGACGAGACTTGGTTTCCAGTGGCATCAATTAAAAGGAAAAATCTGGGACAACCCCCTCCTCCTCCCACTTTCTCAAAAGCAAAACCACTATCTTGGGACACGTGTGTGTTCTGTAACCTCTGCCCTGTGTGAGTGTCTGCCGGGCTCCCTCCCCAAAATGTTCTTCTAGTTGTTTTAAAGTCCTAAATTCAGCTTGACCCAGGCTGGGAAATGTTATCTTTCTTTTTCACCTCTCCTTCAGGTGAAAAACGAGGTTGACATACTTACGGATTTTTGTTGCTTCTTTAATAAATGACTCCCTGGGAAATGACTCCAGGAAAAAGACACCTTAAGGAATAATGTCTTAGAAGGTGGTGACTAGGTGGAACTGGCCTGTGGCGAGAGACCCTCCACATCAGGCACCCAGAAGCCTGGAGTGGTCAGAAAGTCTCCTCCTGCTTCTGTCCGCAGCAGTGCGGCTGGCCATGTGGCTAAGAGCCTTTCACTCATGGGCGGAGGAGCAAGGAGAAAGGCTCTTCCTCTCCACTGTCAGGGCTGCTTTGTCGTTTCAAATGGAAGTTGTGTGGAAACATGCGGGGGACCTTGTTAAAGTTCTTTGAGAATCCGAAACAGGTTTTTGAAGAGTGAGTCCCTCCACTTCTTTTTATGAGACTCTATTTCTCTCGAGGGGACAGGAAACAGACCACCAGCGTTTCATAGGGTGTTGGAAGCGGAAAGAGGCTTCCTGACATGGTTGTGTAATTTCCTCATTTTGAGAGGTGAGGAAACTGAGGCCAGAGGGGGAAAGGAAGTGGTGGTCCATCTCAGAGAGCTGGCATGCATGACTCAGGCCAAAGCTCAGTTTCCCTTTCTGGCGCCCTAGGCTGACCCGAGCGTCATCTCACAACGGCGGGTTCCAAACTCTGGAAGCCAGCGCGTCAGCCCCTGCCTTTCCTTTGCCCTTGCTCTCCTGTGCTTTGTTCCCGAATGGCCCTGATCCAGCCGGTGTGCCGGGCGGCCCCTGGGCTTCTCAGAGAGCGTCAGTCATGGGCTCTTGCCTCAAGGGCCCGATTCATTTCTACCGTGATTGCATCTGTGTGCAGGTGTGTCGCTGTGTGAGACATGTGGCTATTTCTCCAGTCACATGTGTGGAGTGTGCCAGAGCTACCCCTCCCCCATTGCCCCCGTCAGCCCCGCACGCACACCCCATCAGCTGTGGCTAAAGAATAAAGCAAAGGAGACATCCACTGGGGATTTCTTACAGACTAGGGGTCCGGTCCTCTTAAAGATAATAAATGCTGCCGTAGGAAACATTAGGAACTAGAATCATGATTATATTGGGCATTTGCTTACTAGCATTTTGAGTCAGTGAGTAAGGCGAGGGTGGCATTGCAACTGGCCCCGTGCAAAAGTGGTTGGGCAGGGTGCTCCTGCTTGTTGGCAAAGTGCATCAAGATCTTGAGATAAAAGATTTTAGATGACGGAAAGCTTATTGCTATTATTTTGAACTTTCAGAGTGATTTCCTTTTTGCATATTTATGATATTAATATAATCTTAATGGAAGGCTTCATGTTCAAGTTGCTAAACGTCTTGCCCAATGGAAAAAAATAAATTCTACACCTACTGCAACGATAAGGCGGTTTTCAACTACATTTAATTATCTCTGTTTTGAGTAGAAAGACTTGACAAAATCTTAAAAGCATGCTGGAAAATTTCAAGAATGAAATAGTTTAATTTTAAGATTTGTGGTTTATGTAAAGACCGAATAATCTTCTCTCCGTTTAAAAAAATAAAATAAAGTGAGATTCAAAATTTCGTGATTGTGTGATATCTGTTACTATCAGGGAAACTGGATGTTGAAATGGACAAGACTGAAAACCAAAGCAGATATATTCCTAAAAACTGTGAAAGAGGCAGGGGACGTGGGGGTCTTCAGTGGAATAAATCTGACATTGACCGAAACCAATTTTAGCTCTAGGCTTTGTTGTAGACTATGCATAACGTGAATGGAAAAATTGGGGCACCATTTTTTCTTAAATAGTTGAAACTGTGGTTTTGACATTGAAGACCGTGTTTTATCAATTCTTAAGGGACGGGATGAGGTCCACTGTGTTCAAGGACGGAAATGTGACAGCATAAACTGTTTACTGCTCTGTGAGTCTGTTTCATACAACCTTGTGGCTTGGTTCAGCTATGTGTTTGCGATCTCCAGCTTTTGCTGGGCCATCATTGCGGCCCCTAATCTTATGCCACATTTCCCCAAGAGAACATTCTAAATTGTCACTGTTCTCACTCTGAACAACCTTACACCCAGCTTATATTACCTTCTAACTCACAGAGAATGCATAACTCAGCAGGCAAGAGCTCACTCAACTTCTTGATCCTCTCTCTTAGAAACAGTGATGGCCACACCCCTCCCTCCCTCCAGACTCCTCCTCGTTCAGGCCTGGCTCCCCTACATGTGCCCTGGGGGGGCAGTCACACCCACTTCATCTCTTCGGCTCAACTAGTCCCCCCTCCCTCTACTAGGTGCTTTTAATCACTCCTTTCTGTTGGTTTCCTCTCCTCACACGTGAACGCACAATTCTTTCCCATCTTAATATGTACAACTTTCCCCTGACCAGGGAGTCCTGGACACCATAGGTCTCCTTTACATATACAGTCACAAGGGGAGTTTATATTCATTACTTCTGCTTCCTTATGTTTCATTTATTACTTAACTTAGCTCAACCTTACTTCCCTCCCCACCACTCCCCAGGAAATGCTCTCACCAAGATCATCTGCCATCTTCTAGACTCCAAAAACCAGTGGCCTTTTTGTTAGACCTCCAATTACTCGGCATTCGGGTGTGGTTGCTTAGGGTAAAATCTTCTGTGTCATCCTTGACTCCTCTCTTTCTCTCACATTCCACATCTGGTCCGACAGCAGATTCTATCAGCTCTACTTTCAAAATCTATCCAGAATCCAACTACGTCTTATCATCCCACTGCCACCTGGTCCAAGTTCCTATCACTTCTTGCCTGGATTATTGCAATGGTTTCTTAACTGGCCTCCCAGCTCCTGCCCTCTCCCTCCTATACTCTGCTATCAGCCTGTCCTTGCACCTCTCTGTCCTCATCTACTACTTCTCCACCTCCTCAGAGCCAGGACCAGCACGAGGCAAGAGAAGAGCCTGGGGTGCACAATTTAAGAAGGTTCTCCCTTTCAGGGTCATGGGACACTGTTGACAACTTCTGAAAACTCTCTTCTTAATGCTCTCGTTTTCTTTCTTAAGCGGCCTAATTTTCCTTCAACATCTTTGACTTCCTCCTTAATTCTGCCCCCATCTAAGCATGGTGGGATAGTTCTGGGATGGTCGGATTTTTGCTGTGCAGATGTGGTGTTAGATTGCTTGAGTTCCCTGCTTCTAGAACATGTGGTCATACACAAGTTATCTAAACTTTCTAAGGCGCAATTTCTCCATTTGTAAAATTTTAATAATAAGCCTTCCCCAAAGTGTTGTTGTGAGATTTAAATGTCATGCAAGCATTTAGCATACTGCCTGGCAGATAGCAAGGGCCCAATAAATACTAGTTATTATAGAAATAATAATTATTATTACTCCTGTGTGCACCCCCTTGAAGCCCACTGTCCTCTCCGGTAAACCAAGTGAGTTTTTCTAGAACAACTGCAAAATAATTCCTGATACAAAAGCGAGTAATTTTGTCTCTAAAGGTAGGGAAGAGAATGACACATTTCACGTTTTTTTCTTGTAGGAAGAACGTTATAGGTCACACTTTCGACAAGAAGATTGAAGAACAAAGTTAATTAAAACATTGTTCCTGGAAAGAAAGAGGAATGAGACATTAGCAAATTCCCACATCAGGTCACCTGTCGAAGTCCCATGATATCAGTGACAGACAAGATGGAGGAGAAGTTGCAACCGCGTGTGCGAGGACCAGCAGCGACCTTGACTGGGCACGTCAGTGGGCTGAATCTTGGCGTATGAGTGCTATGTACACTTAAAGGTGAGTGCGCGATGGCTTTACATTGTGTTTTTCTAAAACTCCGAGGGAGAGAGAATTTTGTTGAGTTAATGATTTTGTGAGTCATCCTGTGAGATGCAGCGTTGAGAAGGATCTGATGGAGCTCTACCTATGGGCTCAGCACGGAGCCCGGCGTTCCTTCTGCCTGGAACCATCTCCTCAGCCTATACCCTGACCGCCTCTGTCTTGTCACTCAGATGCCAGCTCCCTAACGTTCCAGTGTTAGAACTCCCCACGTTGCTCTCCATCTCACTACCCTGTTTTCTTATTTTCGCAGCTATTTCCCAGAAATTATTTTGTTTACTTTTTGTTTCCTTAACATCCATCCTCTTTCTCTACAACATAAGTTCTGTGAGAACACGGGTCTTGTTTGTCCCTAGGAACTGTAATTGTGCCTCATCTTTGAGAATATACAGTCAGCGTTTGCTGAATAAAAGAGGGTACCCCTGGGTGCCAAGCCACACGTAACGTCATTCCCAGAGAATAGCTGGTGACCAACAATATGCTGTGTGGAAGGAAATAGTAACAATTGGTAGATAAGATAAAATGATGGCCATGGTGGGATTTCAGGATGCTGTAGAAAGAATCGAAGATTAGTTTTCCCTATGCGGGTCCGCTGGCTATCAAACACGAGGCACCGACACAAATGAAATATGGGCGGAAATGTATTTTTTTAAAAAACATTGATGAAATAATACAAATAAGCGGACAGAGAGAACAACGTGATGGATATCCCTGGATCCACCACTCAGCCTTATCGAGGCTTCCTCTGCCACAGTAGCCTCAGATTTTTCAAAAGTGCTGAAATATTTGGGAATTGAAGTCCCCTACGAATTCCTCCTAGAGCCCTGCCCTCCCCTCCTGTTTCAGAGCTTTCCACCGTAGCAGAGAGTTAGAGCTCAGTAATATCTGTCAATCTGGGCTCAAGTCAAGTTCTGGCCGGTGGCCTATGAGTGGAAATCCCTTCTGGATTAAGGCAGAAAGAGCAAGGGTGCATCTTCTCCCCTCCTCTTGGTGGTCCGTCTTGGAGGCTCGTGTTCCCAGCCTCAAGGTGTAAGAGGACCACCTGACCCACGTGAGACTTCAGAGGGGCAAGAAATATGTCTTTATAAGCCACTGAGGTTTCGGAATATGATTTTTGCCACATTGCAGCCTATTCCATCCTAGTAGACAAATCACATGCTCACCCGGCGTTTGTTGCTGCTGTAACTGTGCGACAATATCACTGCGTCTGTGTAACTGATAGACAGCATCCAGGTCCGTGGTGTGTTTTTAACCGTGGTGTAAATCGTGTCATACCCTAATACAGTTGTGCAACTTTTCCCCTCCACCTGAGGTTTTGGGATTGATCCATGTTGATACATGTAGGTTTACTTTGTTCATTTATTTATAATATGGTTTATTTGTCCGTTTTCCTGTTGATGGACATTTACGCTGTTTACGCTTTTTTTTCTGTTATAAACAACACTGACGTGAGTCTGGTTCGTGTCCCGGCACACGGGGGGAGTTCCTGCAGAGTTCACGTCTAGAAGAGGAGCCGCTGCATTCAGGGATAAGCGCGCCTTCACCTGTACCAGGTCCTCTGAAATTCCTTCCCAAAGTTGCACCAAAAAAACCCTCGACATTTTTCTTTGATGTTAACACTTCCAGGAAACACCATTTCTATGACAGCCAGTGGCTTGTTTAGATGGTGTATCTCAGTAATGTATTCATTATCTTGAATAGACCGAACCTATTAGATCAGGGTCTAAAGGAAAAAAACTACATGTTGTTTTCATGCTAAAAATAAGATCTTGAATTCTTTGTCGGACTAAACTGTGGTGCATCTGGTTTAATTAATGAGATTTTTACTCTTTCCCGACAGTAGATTGTTTTGCGTGTTGGAAAAATAAATTAATGATATATCATTGCACATATTTCAAAACCACATGCAAAAGACTAGAAGAGAACAACAGCAAACGCAATCAGGAGATCAAAGCCACCAAAAAGGGAGCTGGGAACCCATGTGTCTTCACCTCCTTGTCATCACTTGAAACGTTCAAAGTTTCCATCTTTGGGCATGATGTTCTTATCAGTTCAGCATCCGATAGAACATGGACGGTACGTCTCAGCAAGAAAGCTCTCCAAAACCTTTGGACTCGGCGTTGTTCTGACTACCCAGAACTATCTGGGGGAGCCATGGAGCATCTGCTGCTATTCCTAACGACCTCTAGCTGTGGTTAGAGTTTCTTAATTGAACTAAAAGGTAAGATGTGAACTAGACCTTAAGCTGAAGATATCTTGACCAACGGTGGGAACAATATCGTCCTTCTAATTGATGTGAAACAATTATTTTCTAAAGCAATTTTTAAGTTTTTATTACTTGTAGCTGAAAAGCAAATACACATAGGAACATATACATTTTCTTTGAGATAGTCACTTTAAGCACATTGTCTGGAGTTTAGAGTTTTTTTTCTTTTCCCACTACTACCTAAGTAACTTGAGATGAGAGCCAATACTTTTGATTTTCTCATCCAGTGAAGGGGGCACTCAGGAGCCCAACAGAAGATTCACATCATATTATCTTCAAGAGTGTGCAGATAATCATCCATCTTAGTGAAAAAATTACTGTTGTTGATGTTAATTTAAGATAATCTGTTTAATTTTAGTATTTAAAATATTGTGGTAATTTTTTTTAAAGGTATGCTTTTTGGTGAGGAAGATTGGCCCTGAGCTAACATCTGTTGCCAATCTTCCTCTTTGTTTTTTCTCCCCAAAGCCCCAGTACATAGTTGTATATCCTAGCTGTAGGTCATTCTAGTTGTTCTATGTGGGATGCCACCACAGTATGGCTTGATGAGCAACGTGTAGGTCTGTGCCCAGGATCTGAACCAGCAAACCCTGGGCTGCAGAACTGGAGCACATGAACTTAACCACTCGGCCATGGGGCTGGCCCCTGTGATAAAATGTTAAGCCTAAATGGGTTGTCTGCATGTGTGATGAATACATCATAAGTTGCCTGTGGATGCTAGGAGTTTGAGAAATTCAACCCAAATGGATGGATCTCTCATGGGAATCGTCAATATCTGTGGCTTCAACTATTCACGCCACCTAAATCACTATCTCCGGGTACCTCCAGACCAGATCTGACTGCTGATCCCAACACCACGCTTGACAGCTTTATCCAACTTTATCCAGACTCTTCCAACTCAGCAAGCCCAAAACTGATCTCATCATCTTTCACATCTTTTCACAGGATTTTCCTTCTTCAAGCGACGCTTCAGTTAATGGTACCACCATCTATCTGGTCACTCAGCTCAGAAACTTCAGGTCACCTTTCTCCTCACAGGTCACTTCCCTTTGAAGCTGTCCTCCTCACTCCATCTACTACCATTGCCACTGCCACTGCCCCAGCCCTGGCTCAGCCCTCGTCGTCTCTTGCCTGGAATGTTGTAGCAGTCTCTTATGTAGTCTCCCCATCTCCATTCTGGCCCCTTCACTCATTCATACTGCTTCCAGAAGGAAGTGTTCAAAAATGCAAGCCCCATTTGCCAACACTGCTTAAAATCCATTCATGGCTCCTTATTTCCTTCCAAGTAAAGTGAAGTCATTTTTTTTTTTTACCAGGTCCTGCACAGTCTGATACTTGCCTACATCTCATTTCTTGTATTTTGGCAAGTTAGCAACGCAGGATGCATGTGGAATGTTTTGCGATTCCCTGAAGCTGTCGTACTTTCTCGGCTCTCCTGCCTTTGCACGTGCTCTTCCTTCTGTCTGGAAGGGGGTCTGTTCTTCAAGGTTGTGCATAGATGTCATCTTCCTGGTACCCCCTTAGTGCTCTGTGAACACCTCAACATCAGACACTCTATCCACTGGCCTGGGAGAGCTCCTGGAGCGCGGGAATGGAGTTGCATTAGCGTCTGCTTTCTTTAGAGCCCTGGTCTAAAGACCTGGTGTGTGACCCTGGGTCAGGCAGCTTGTGGTGGCAACTCAGGCCTGACACACATGGACAGCCAGGGGTCAGAGAAGGGGGTGGCTACCTGTCTGCATCCTTTTCCTCTTACTCCCCCATGTTTCTAATCTTGCTTTCCGACCCCTTAAATGTTGTAGCTCAAGGCAGGACTTAGTAAATGTTTACTGCCTCCCCTTTCTCTTCTGGACATTTCCATGGCCTCTTTGGAGAATTTCTACTGGGACGGTGCATGGGATCCCTCAACCTGTCCCCATTGCCACAACAAAAAACACCCAAGCCCATCTCTTTTTCCGGCTCTCTTAACTCATTTTCAGACAAGTTTGGGAAGCCTGCCTTTCTGCCCTCAGAAAACCTCGCTGTATAAGTAACAAAACTTTTCACACCCCGTTGGTGTAGGCACGGTGTCATTAGTGTTGACATCTGAACCAAATTTTGGGCCCCTGCAAGAGGGCAATAGGGGAGACCCTCCAATGGCTGGCCAGTGAGTTAGAATCAAGTCCAGTCTCCTAACCAAGACCTACTTTTCATGTCACTCTGTGTCACTCTCCATGCTCCAGTCACTTGGGCTTTCTCTCTGTCCTTCCAATCCACCAGGCTCGTGCCTGCCCTGGAACCTTTCCATTAGCTGGTTCCTCTGCCACATGGCTGACTCTGATCAATGGCCTCAATTCCAAGGTCACCTCCTCAGAGAGGGCTTCCTGGACCACAATATCTAAGGTAGGTCCGGCTCACTCCATCTTCCTTGTTCCCTATTCATTACTAACCTTCTTCCATTCCCCCACTAGCATAACTTCCAAGAGGTGAGAATCTTGATTTTCTTATGTTATCTACTCTCTTTTAAGTACCTAGAACAGTGCTTGTCATCCAGTGGGAATTTAATAAATCCAAGAATAAAAGAAAGAAGGAAAACATGGATGGAATCAATGTCACCTCCCTTGGTGAGGTGTCTCAGATGGAATGAAAGTCACCTCCTTAGCGAGGTATCTCAGAAGCAGGGCCCAGATGAGACTAGTATGTTGAGCTCTCCCAACGCAGAGGCTCCTTCTTCTAATCGAGCGGTGCTTTATTGAAAGTTGCAGACTAAAGTGTTTTCAGGGGAGTCAATCCTCCAGACAAGAACAATTCAAGACATATTCGGTGTTCAGGGCCTGGTTTCTAGTTCCACTTTGACCCCTGACTGAAGAATTTCATGTACACTTATTCCCTATTTTAGCTAAAATGCCCAGGGACAGACCCAGAGAGTGGTGGCACCACTGTTGACCTCGCACGCTGTGATTGTAGTAAGAGCTTTGAATGTGAGACTCAGAGAAGACACAGGAGCCCCAGATAGTGCTGGCTTTCCAGTTTAAACAAATCCTGGCTTCTCTCTATTTCATCCATCAAATGGTTGTCCCTTCCCCTATCACAATGATTAAACTATGTATTTGGTTCCAAGATGTGTTTTCTATATGAATTATTGTGCTGAGAAATTCTTTCATCTTAGATTTAGAAACTAACTTATGAGAAACGTGGGAAGATGAGCCCAGTTTTAATAGGTCTAGGACTTTGAAATCTGCATTGCAGAAGGGTAAGGAAACGTGATATTCGATCACGGAGGTGAGGGAGGATTACATAGGCTCCGTCTAATAAATAATGAAACAGATACACTTCATACATGAAATATTGTGTACCTGATCTGTTTACTCATCAAACTCTTAGCAAAGTCTACAGGCAAAGAATAATGATCACCTATTTCCTTTGAAATGGTGACTTGAAGTACAGAGACATTACATGGTGCACTGAATAGGACGTAGGAGCCAGATTTTAAGATAGGCCCTTCCTCCCCCTACCATGTCCCAGTTCCTGAAGTAGAAACGTTGAGTTCTCAAGTGCCCAAATTGTTAATAACTTCAGAAGTTCATGCAGGAAAATCCACATTTCAAAAGTTCTTTTATCATGACAATTTTCAAACATGCTAAATTGTTGAAAGGATGGTACAATTATCTACCCATATGGTACCAACCACCTAGAATCAATAATTGTTAATATTTCACTGATCATTTGGATGTAATACTTCAAAGGTAAATACTTCAGTATTTATCTCTTAAAAAAAAGAACATTCTTCAGTATAATCATATTTAGGTCATTAACAGTAATTCTCTAATATTATCTAATAGTTAAATTCAAATTTCCCCAATGATCCCTGAAATATGTTTTATATCTGTTATTTTTTAAACCAGGATTCAATCAAAGTCATGCATTGTGTTTGGTGTTTCGGTCTCTTAATCTGGAACAGATCCCCCCCTCCATTTTTTTCCATGACATCACACTTTTTAAGAGACTAAGCCGGTTATCTTGTAGAATTTCCCACATTCTGGATCTTTCTTATTCTGCTGTGGTTTTATTTAACTTTTCCCTCTCTTCCCTACACTTATAAACTGGAAGTTAAGTCAAAAGCTTGGCTCAATTTAGGTTAAACATTGTGTCAAGAGTTCTTCAAAAGTGATGCTGTGTGCTCCATGCTGCGTCCCCGTAGGACGACGGAATGCGTGAATGTTCTACCATTAATGACGCTAATTTTAAAGTTCTTAACTTCAGTGGTTCCACAAGAAAACAGTTTATATTTTGGATAGTAGGGAGCTATTTTGTACTAAAATTAAGGTGCTTTGCAGCTTGCAATATAGTTACAGGCAACAGTTTACAGGAAGTGTCTACAATGATGACTCATTATCCATTATTCCATTGTGGATCAGGGAGACACAACTGGCTGTCAAAGAGACTTGAGAAATAGTGGAGCTAGATGACTTCTCCCGGGAGGATGAGCACAGTCCCACATGGCCCAGATCTCGGCTGGACCTTCATTCAGGGAGTGGACGTGGGGCCTGGGTGACACCAGGTAAAGGGCTTGGGGTGTTAGCCACCAACCCCACTGCTCATCCCCTAAGCTTTAGGAAAACCTCCAGGCCATTAGGCAAATAATTAAACAGCCCAAATGGAAATTCTGGCCCTACCGCTTGTGCTGCTGTTATTTCAAGTGCAATGACTTTACATTTATCTATTTGATTTAAAAAATTGGTCGCTGCTTTAAAAAGCCTTGGGGCGCAGGAACAGTAAAATGTCCAATAAAATACTTAAATTAATTGGCAGCATCTCGTTTAAAAACACAGAGTATCACAAAGTGACATACATGGTGTGCCCAGTATGAGATTCCCTTTGGCTACACAAATTTTTTAAGGCAGGTTTTACAATGGATTTTAAACATGTGTAAACCTGGCCCTGGTTGAAACAGTGAAGGCAGGTGGCGTGAGGGAAAAGCACGTCCTCCCCTGATTTCCACGGGCGAGGTGGGAGCTGGCAGCGCACTCAAAATCTCCATCAAAGCGAAGCTGAGTGTCCTGGTGCTGGTGCTGGGCACTGGGCTAGACTTACGCTGCATGCCTCATCTAATCGTCGAGACAGACCCATGGGGGTATCACATTTTTACAGGTGAGAGAGTCCAGGCACAGACTGAGGCGCAAGGAGGTCACACACTGCCCCACATCACACCATCTGTTGTGTGACAAGGCTGGGACTGGAGCCCAGACCCACTCATTCTGGGGCCCGTGCCTTAATTTTAAATCTCTGCTCTAAACTGACAACGCCCATTCCTTCTGTCACTTATTTACTGAGTTATGTACCTGTGTGTGTCCTACTGTGTGCCAGGAGTTTTATTGTACCGGGCTCTCGAATGCAATCAAAACCCAAAACACATGGGCTCCTCAGTTCAGGCTGACCCCAGCTTGGGCTGACTCTAAATAGCATGGGTCTTGGATTCATAGATAAAACCTGATGAGGGGCCACATGTCAACAAGTTATGAAATTGCTGATGGAGGCGTCTCAGGTGAGGAAATCTCTGTGTTTTGACCATTACATGATGACTCTGTGCTATTAACATCTACTGGCACACTGGAGGTCTGTTAAAGTTGATCTCCGTGTAGACAATACACAGCCTAAGAACAGGCTCAAGGAAGCTGGTGTTATAGAAGAGGAGTAATGTAAGCAGACTCAAGAGGCAGGGGCTTTCCTGAATGAAAAGTATCTCCCATGTGGATTGCTCATATTTGCTGTTTTCTCTCAATAATACAAACTAAACACAGCAAAAAAAAAAAAAAGCCACTTTAACAAAGCACATTTATGCTTCTATTTTGGATGGAAGGATTTTTATAGGAGACGAAGTGGCTTATTTCAGAGAGGAGCTGTTTCTACAATAACCGTGGAAACAGGGGAGATGCTTTTCATTTGCATGATCTAGCCGGCTTATCAAACTCACACAAGTGCAGAAACTACGAACTGGAAACACACTTGAAATTTAAAAAAAGACCACTAAAACAACATCGGTTTTCATTGTTTTGGCTTTACAGTTTTCAAATCACTTTCAGATACTTTATCAAAAATATCTCATGTAGGGGCCAGCCCAGTAGTGCAGCGGGTAAGTTCACACGTTCTGCTTCGGTGGCCTGGAGTTCACTGGTTCAGATCCTGAGTACGGACCTACACACCGCTTGTCAAGCCATGCTGTGGCAGGCGTCCCACACATAAAGTAGAGGAAGATGGGCACAGATGTTAGCTCAGGGTCAGTCTTCCTCAGAAAAAAAGAGGAGGATTGGCAGCAGTTAGCTCAGGGCTAATCTTCCTCAAAAGAAAAAAAAAAATCTCATGTGTATTCTCTTATCCTCGTTGGAGTTTCCCATCCTCACTCGCCCCCTGGCCTGGACACCCAGCTGCTGGTTCTGGAGCAGGGTCCCCTCTGGAACTGTGGGGCTGCAGGGCTTCACCTGGAGGCCGACCTGCCACAGCCCTGGGACTCTGGCTCTCCCAGAGATGAAATGTCGCGCTGAAGGACACAGGAGTAGACTTCCTGGGTGCTTTCCTGGGGCGTCAGGATGAGGCCTTCTGGAAGGATGGGGCAGTAGATGCTCCAGTGCGTGAGCATCAGCGCATGTCCATCCTTCCTTCATGGATTGCTTCAAGGTGTAGTTTCTCTGTACAACAGGTCCCGTGTGGTCCTGTGGATGCTCCTGCCACGTGGCTGGTTGTGCCTCTTCATGACTTCACGTGGAGCAGTGGTCAATGTGGTGACGCGTCGTCTTCGTTTCTTCCCATTCTTCTTGTCTCTTTCCCTTTTGCCTTCACTCTTGAAGCCCAGGACTGCACCTTCCAAACAGAGCGGCAGGACTTGCTCCCCGCCTCACGCTCTGTGTTGGGAAACCAGGTCTCATGCACATATCTTACTCTCGCCAACACTTTGAAGCAGGCGAGGACGTTAGCTTTAGTCATGCTTTAAAGACGAGGAAACTGAGGCTCGGAGGGTTAAGCGATTAGCTTGAGATCACATTCATTCGTCTGTTCATTAACTCACTCGTTCCTCTAGCCGACATTTCTCAAGCGTCGTCTGTGTGCTGATGGTGACCAAGACAGACAAGGCCCTGCCTTCCTGGAGCTCAAATTGTGGTTAGGGGAGACAGATGGTGCAAGAGGGCCATAGGTACCCGCTAAATGGATGAATTAGCGAACTAATGAAAGATTCTTATATTTCCCATGATGACTGCTTGGGTTTAAGAAAATATATCAAATTTCAAACTGGTACCCCCGAAAAACTTTCCTTTAGGGGTGCCATTGCTTTATTGCTGTCCTGCACTCACACTTCATCCACCCAGTGAGCAGCCCAGTGTTTGCTGAGGGCCAAGGAATGACAGACCCCAGGCACTTGAGGACATTATAGGTGGAGGGACAATGAGGTACAAATAAGCCTGCGTGACTTCAGGGACGGAGGGAGGCTGACGTGGCTGGGGAGGAGGGGAGAGACGGGGAGAGGGGTGAAATGGGCAAAACCAGGCCATCCAGGGTCCTGAGTATTGTGGTAAGGGGTTATGATTCTATTACAAGGACAATAGGGAGACACAGAGGATTTTCAGTGATGTAGTTAACGTGATTGCTGAGTGACAATTCTAAGTCTGGAAGTCAGACCTGAGTGCTTCTTCTGGATGCAGCAGGTGTCCGAGTTGAGACTGGATGCTAAGCCCTGCGGCTCCCACTCCTGGGGTGGAGCGAAACACTCACAGCATAGGCCCTGGGCTGATGCAACGTCTCCAGCATCGCCCCTTCCCCTACAACAGATAATCAGACCGACTCGTGGAGTCACCTCCACTCAAGCGGGCCTCTGCTGTTCCTTCTATAGATTGGGAATGACGCAACCCGTCATCTAGTAGGGAGGTGGAGGGGCAGAGACCCAGGGGTCATCAGGAGCAGGGAGCATGTGACCTCAGGCTGCTGAGAGTCACCAGTGGTCAGCCAGTCTGAGTCCTCCAGCCCTCAGATCGGCAGTGTCTGTTCTGTGCATTTAGTAAGTGAAAACGGTGATCTTGCTTGGTCTGGGTCAGAGGCCTGGGTGGTTATAGGCAGTGCCAGGGGAGAGGTCGGAGGGTTTCACATCATTTGAACATCATCCAGAAAAGGGACAGGGCAAGATGGGTAAATGCAAGCAGATCAGTAAAGGTTTGGGTTTTTTCTTTATTGTTTTTGCATGAGAAGGATGATGGATCTTCCCACTTGGGATGGCTTTGCAAAGGATCCTATGATCCTCAGTAAATGGGCATGTTAAGTGCAAAGGTTGGGGGTCACTGTTCTGAAAAGGATTCAGGACTTGTCCATAGGCCTGAAACTTCACTTCCCCTCTCCCTCCAACTTCCATCTTCTCAGAAGAGGACTCCAGCCTGGGGAGACTGCCCCCTTCTCCTGGGATGCTTCCCGCCAGGGAGTGTGGTGAGCCGTCCTCGAGCCTTGGATAGCTCGTGCACCTTGTGCCTTTGCACCGCGAGTGAGTGAATCCCAGCGCGGACATCCCCTTAATCCTCCAGCCTGTTCTTTCTCCTGGCTCTGCAGATCCCAATTCAATAGTTTGCCTTGAGGACAGCAGGGAGACTGTCCCTCTCCAGTCGACCACTAAGTGACATTTTGATGTTATTAATGTGTATTCGTCTGCTCTCTTCCTTCTCCCAAAAGGAGTGGGGGAGAGAAACATTACAGAATAGAGATGGGGGGACTGAGCTGGTGATGGATCACGTGGGCAGGGAAGGGAGAGAGGAAGTTTAAACGGTGGGGAGCTTGATGGAATGGAGGAAGCAGAGAAGTCTCAAAGGGAAGCCGGTAAACAACAGTGTTTGTGCATCACAGACTGGCACCTTCTCCGAGTCCACTGTTTCACCAGCCTCCCCCAGCAGCCCAGCGCCTCTTAGCAATTCCCCAGCCGTCAGCTCCCTACCTGCCTGGCTCTGGCTGCTTGGCTCAGAGCTGCTCCCCTGGGCCTCTCGCTGGCTTGTCAGTGGGCTGCGTCAGCATCACGCCACACGGTCTCCTGTTGGCCCGGCGATCAACGCCTGACGGCCCGGCCCTCTCTCCCCTCTCAGCTGGGGCCAATTGGAGTCAGGGGAAGGTTTGGGTTACAAATGAAAATAAAATAAATAAGTCAGACTCCTGCACTCAGGAGTCTGGGAGAAACATCTTCATGGCCTCGTAAATCTTTCCTTTTAAATTCGTCCTTCTCCTTCTGGGTGCCCCTCCCCACTCCGCCTACACTTGGCTGCCCCTGGCAGTGCGGGGAATGCAAAACGAGAGGCTTGGCTTGGACTGGACATTGGTAACTGCCCCCCAACCCCCCCCCCAAGGCATTTGTGCTGTGTGTGTGCGCGCGCGCGTGTGTGTGTGTGTGTGTGTGTGAGAGAGAGAGAGAGAGAGAGAGAGAGGAGTCAGCAAGATAGAATTCATGACAGCGACATCTTGTCCCCACCTCTACTCTTCTGACAAGTTACCCAGCCCCTCTCAGGTCCCCCCTCACTCTTGGCTAGCTGCCCCCAACACTCTTGGTTTCTTGATTTCTTCCCATTACAGTGGGTTGTGAGGATTAAATGCAATGCCCTATTTTAAGATGCCTAGAAGTTTTTCTTAAATATATATTAGACATTTTATTAAAGCTCATTGACTTCAAACTTTTTGCTTAAGAGTTTTTCATCTGTTTAAAGACACATGCCTTAAGGCGGGGTGGGGGCGGGTGATGAGATGGGGGAGGGCCAAGGGCCGTAACTGAGTAAGTCTTAGACTATTTGCCATTTGCCTAGGGTGGCCTGGGTCCTTCCACAGGGAGGACTCATCCCATTCATCACAGAGGATGTCCTCTGAGCAGGTGGGCTTGTGGCAGGAGGAAAGCATGGGCATGGGAGCCAAAAGATGAGAAGGGAAGAGAGTGAGAGGCGGCCACGTGGGAAATCAACACGCAGTGCAGGGACCCCTCGGAGGTCAGCTTTGTCTTAAAGAGCCTTTTCGCAGTAGACCCGCTGAACAGTGCTCCTAGGTCAACGCTGCCCCACACTCCTTTCCCTCCCTTGCTTCACTGCATAATGCATGAGGAGAATGGAGGTGCGCCCGCCATCGCCTGTGGCTAGAGGGGTCACCTCGCCAGAGTTTTGGGCTGTGGAGGAGTCAAGGAGGGGTCAATCTGATCTTAGGGGTTAAGAAGGAGGAAGAGACTGTGAAAAACTTAGGTTTAAGGAAAATTGCCCAATTTCTGCCACATGGGAACACTGGAGGCACCACACGGCAGTGGGGCTGCCCTCTGAGGGAGCCAGGGTGGAGCCGTGTGGTCCAGGAGGGCAGACGGGCAGGACGGTTGCTGTCACTCAGGCATTCTCCACAACGATTTCACCGTGTTCAGAGGCGCGTGCTTTTCCATCTCTTTGAGCTTCTTTATCTGCCTGCCCTGGATGGTTGTCGTGCTGAGATGGTGGTAAGGTGTCATAGACTGTACTTTTGGTGGGTGGAGTAGCTTCCAGATTGGCTTGAAGGCCAAGTTAAAACAGCTTTTGTCACAGAAACTCTGGGTGCCATGGAGGTAGATTTGCCACACAGCTAGTGAAGTTTAAGCATTAGGATCCCTCATTTGCATGGGTTCTGCCCACTTTTGAAAATTAGCTGAGTTTTATTTTTTCATTCTAAATTAATATTCCTTTCTTTTTGTACCTATTTGTATATTTGTAGTTTAGCATTGCTTTTCTCAGAGGGGATTCCAAGTTTTAGAAACTTCAGGCCCCACAAAACCTGTCGCAGCCCCTGATATCCAAATTTTTTCTGAGTTGCTGTAGTCAGTGTCCTTCAGGGCTGTAAGCTGGGAAACAGGAAATGATTGTAACCACTTCCTGTCCTCAATGGACTGGGCCATGCAGACATCCAAGTTTAAAATGTTTATGAGACTTGAGATGTTTACCAAACTTGCAAAGTCATATGACCTTGAGCAAACCACTGGACATCTTGGATTTGGGATTCCTCGTCTGCAGAGTGAGAGGGTCAGACAGATGTTTGCTGGTTGGCTCACCAGCACTAATGTCCCACGCTTTTCTCACTGAAAACTGAACTCAGCATTAACAACCGGAGGTGGAGCCCCAGATCAGCTGAGCACTGGCAGCAGCAGCCATTGTGCAGAGCAGTAACAAGGTCCCCAGAGAATGCCCTCTCGAAAGAGCCTTCAGTCCCACAACCTGTCCCCATAGCCCGCCTCGTAAAGGCACGGGCTCACAATTTACACAGTGTGCCTCTGCAAAGTCATATTTTTCTGATCCAGCGCACACAAAAGGAGGACTTGCAGAAAGAAAATCCATCATGAAGTTCTCGTTAGCAAGTGTGAGCAAATGTGACTTTGTACAGGATTCTTCAGTTGAATTCTATCTGTGCAAAGATGTTCACACCTCATGTATAATTTCTTAAAATTCATATATTCACATTTATGTTATGTGAAGCCACATTAGCAATGGGCAAAAGTGACAAATCGGAGAGTCCGTTTTGATCTTAGAATGGGGACAATGGGGTAAGATGGAGAGATGTGAGGTCCGGAAGTTGAGTATGTGGGTTGAAAAGGGCCCTGTGACCCCCAAATGTCTGCATGATACCAAACTGGACCACAGCTCTCGGGATGAGCCCCAGGTGCCACACCCACTCCTGCTTTGACTGCAGTACCTTCCGGCACAGAAATACGGCCAAGATAATTCCATGCATGACTATAAATGGGCCTGTTTCTGCATGCTGTATATAATGTGTTGAGAACCCATAAGTGTTCATGTATGTCCCTCGCCCAGAAGATCCGTGCAGTGATGCAGCTAAAAGGCTTCTGCCCGAAGGAGCTGCCGTCTCCCAGCTTCTAACAAACAAAGTGCTCTGACTCTGCATGCCATCGTTCAACATACGTTGCCCTTCTTGGACTGTCCCCGGGAAGTTGTTTCTGTGCACTATCCCCGACCTTAAAATGCACACTAGCTGGGTGCATGCGTTGTTCTGAGGCAATAATGGCTCTGAGTACACATTTCTTCATTCATTCTGCTGTGTCACTGCCTCACTGGATCGATATTTGGCACAGGAAGCGCTAACTCGGAGCTGAGGCTGCTCCCTCCTTGCTCTCGCAGAAGAGGAGGGTCTCCCTGGAGTGTGGCTATGCTTGTGCATTTACCATTTCTCTTTTCCTCCTGTTTCCATTCTCTTCATCAGCTGAGTCTGACCCCGTTTTTAGGGATGGATTTAAGGATGGAAGACTTTAGATCTAATTTTTTTTCTTTCATCCTGTGCAAAGTTTCCTTTTAAAATGAGGACATAATCTGTTTGTCTGAGCTTTCATCCCTTTGCCCAGTCACTGTTGCATAGAGTTTAAACATGCTGATCTGGAGAATGACTCCCTAAGTTCCACTATTTCCCATCTCTGTGTCCTAGCAAGCTATTTAACCTCTGTAAGCTGTAATTTCACAATCTGGAAAATGGGTATTAAAAATACAGCTCCCTGGAGAGTTGTGCGCTGGGTGACATAACACACGTCAAGTTCTTGGTGTGGCTCTGACAGGGCACAGTGATGCTCCATGAGTGTTGGCCAGGGTTATCGCTCCCCGTGTCTCCTCCACACTGTGCAACCTTGCCTGGGGTTTTTTTTTTGGCCTGAGCTTCTGCAGGAGCAGAAAGAGATCGGCTTAGCTTTATGTTATTTGCCCTTTGGCTTTGTATTGTGTGTTTTTCTTTTTCTTTCTTTCTAAGTTCTCTCTTCCACACCACTGCCTTCCTCCCCTCCCTGCCTCACAAGCACATGCACTGGTTTGTGAGTTTCTCAGTGGTTGGCAGAGAGTGCATCTATGTCTTACCCCCAGCTCCTGACTTAGGAGATGAGTTATAGTAAATGTCCAATAAATGTCTTTTAAGTGATTTCCTTTCTATGTTCTCATCATATTCTTGTCTTGCTATGTTTATTAGAGTCCTACATCCTGAACACTTGCCTATTTTGGCAAAGGAGTCCATGTTTGTAAGATATTCCTGTAAGACTGTCCTAAAATATTTCCCAAAGTACGTTGGACCTGCAGGACACCAGCCCAGCAGGAGGTACCAGGAGGAAAGATGTCACGGCCCTCTGCATGCCCTCTCGTGCTTGTGAGAAGTGGACACTTGTCAAGAACTGTCTGGTGGAGAGAAAAATGACAGTCTGAGATGTGGAGAGGACCGTTGCTGGTCTCCTGCTTTCCTTGTCCCTTCAGCCTTTCCTGCATGGACAACTCCAGGGACCCTCCTACCCAACACCCCTGCCTGGTCCCCTCTGCCGTCAGCCATCCCCCTCTCCCTTCTCAAGTCACTCTCCTCTAACCTCCTGAATGTTTGTAGGCAAAGCTCTGCTTTGTCTGGCCACCAGGATTAGCTGCCAACTTCTGCCACACTTTCTTCTACTTCTTTTCTCCTTTTTCCATGATGTCCAACAGTGTGATGCCTCCTCCCCTGCTCTTTCCAGCAGGTTTCTCTCCAAAAAACACAATTTTTCACTGACCTCTCCACAAAGGAGAGCCACAGCAAATTCAATCATCTTCGGCGAATTCCTAGAACGAAGAGAAGTTGGGAAGCACTGGTCTAGGGTAGTGATTCTTTTTGAAAAAATTTAAATAAATGTTTTATTTAGAAATATTTTTAGGTTTAGAGAAAAGTTGGAAAGACAGCACAGAGAGCTTGTATGTCCCCTCGTGCAGTTTCACCTGCTAACATCTCACATGTTGTGCTGGTCCCAGGTAAGGAAGCAGCGTTGTGCATTGCTGGTAATTACACGGCACGCTGTGCAGGGTTCCTCAGTTTCCCTACTGCGTCCCTCCTGCTCCGGAGTCCCATCCAGGGCACCACACTACATTTAGTCCTCATGTCTCCCTAGCCTGTCCTGGTTTGCGACAGTTTCTCGGACTGTCTTGTATTTGATGACCTTGACAGTTTTCAGGAGTACTGCTCAGATATTTTGTAGAATGTTACTCAATTATTTTTCTTTCAAATAACAGCTTTATTGAGATATAGTTTACCATAGAATTCACTCAGTAAAGTGTACTTTTTTTTAGTATATTCACAAATTTGTGCAACCATCACCACAATCTGGAATACTTTCATCACCTCAAAAAGAAATCCCATATCTTTTAGCTGTTGCCTCTCCACCCGCTATGTCTGCATTTTCACCAGCCCTAAGCAGCCACTAGTCTACTTTCTTTTGTTGTAGATTAGCCTATTCTGAACATTTCATATAAATGGAATCATATAATATATGGCCTTCTGTGACTGGCTTGTTCCTTTAGGATAATGTTTCCAAGGTTCATCCATGTCATAGAATGTATCAGTACTTTTTTCTATTTAATGGCCAAATACTTTTTCCGTTGTCTGACTATACTGCATTTTGTTTACTACTCATCAGCTGATAGACATTTGGGTTGTTTCTCCCTTTTGCTGTTGTGATTAATGCTGCTCTGAACACGCACGTACAAGTTTTCTGTGTGGACGTATGTTTCAGTTCTCTTAGGTGTAGGCCTAGGAGTGGAATTGCCTGGTCATATGGTCACTCCATGCTTAACCATTTGCGGAAGTGTGGACTATTTTCCAAAGTGGCCGCACCATTTTAAATTCCCACTAGCAGTATATGAGGTTCCAATTTATCCATATCCTCACTAACACTTGTTGTTATCTAACTTTTTGATTCTAACCATCCTACTGAGTGTGAAATGGTATCTCACTGCGGTTTTAATTTACATTTCTCTGATGACTAATGGTATCGAGTATCTTTTCATGTGCCTATTGACCATTTGTATAGCTTCTTTGGAGAAATGTCTATACAAACCTTTGCCTTTGCCTTTAAAATTGGGTTGTCTTTTTACTAAGGAATTAAGGGAGTTCTTTATGTATTGTGGATACAAGTTCCTTATTAAATATATGATTTGCAAATATTTTATTCTATTCTGGGGGTTGTCTTTTCACTTTCTGGATAGTGTCCTTTGAAGAATAGGTGTTTTAAATTTTGGTGAAGTCCAATTTGCCTATTTTTTCTTTTGTGGTTCACGCTTTTGGGGTCGTATCTTAGAATTTGTTGCCAAATCCAAAATCATGCAGATTTACTTCTATATTTTCTTCTAAAATTTTATTATTTTAGTTTGTACATTTGGGTCTTTGATCCTTTTTGTGTTAGTTTTGTATATGGTGTAAGGGAATGTATTATTTCATTGTTTTGCAGGTGGCTACTTAGTTGTCCCAGCACCATTTGTTAAAAAGACTATTCTTTCCCCGTCGGATGGTCTTGGCACCCTTGTCAAAAGTCAGTTGACTGGAGATACATGGGTTTATTTCTGGACTCTCGATTCTTTTCCATTGATCTCTATGTCTATCCATAACATACGTCAGTGTCACACTGTTTTAATTACTGTTGCTTTGTAGTAAGTTTTGAAATTGGAGAGTATGAGTCCTTCAACCTTATTATTTTTTGAGATTGATTTGGCTATTCTGGTGCCTTCCAATTCCACGTAAATCTTAGGATCAGCCAACCAGTTTCTACAAGAAAGGCAGATGAAATTCTGAAAGGGTATAAACTGCACTGAAACTGTAGATCAATTTGGGGAGTATCGCCGTCTTAACAATATCAAGTCCTCCGATTCACCACCATGGGATGCTTTCCGCTTACTTAGATCTTTAACCTCTTACAATGATGTTTTGTAATTTCCAGGATATAAGTTTTTCACTTTTTGTTGTATTTATCCTTACATATTTTATTATTTTCTTTTAAAGAAGCTAAGGGAAGAAAGAAAAGCAAGCATATTTGTATAACCTTTGTTCGATTAATCTTCTTATTTACTGTTTTTGCTTCTCTGCATTTGTTCCTGTGTATTTGAGTTACCGTCTGGAACCCTGTCCTTAGCCCCAAGCAGCTTTACTCCCACCTACCTCCTTTGTGCTGTTATTGGCAAATAAAATACTTTTTGATATGTTTATAGGCCCAATGCACTATACGCATATTGTTTTATGCAATTGAATTTAAAATCAGCTAAGAGAAGAAAGGACAAGAAATGTGAATTTACGTTGTCTTTTGTAATTGCATAATTACTTTTACCAATGCTCTTTTTTTCTGGTGTGGATTTGAATTACTGTCTGGGATCACTTGCTTTCAGCCTAAAGAATTTTCTTTAGTATTTCTTATAAGGCAACTCTGCTAGCAACAAATCCTCTGTTTTTGTCTTTTTGGAAATGTCTTTATTTTGCCTTAATTTTTGAAAGGTAGCTTTGCTGGATATAGGATTCTTGGTTGGGAGATTTTTGTTTTATTTTATTTTTTTAAAAGATTGACCCAGAGCTAACATCTGTTGCCAATCTTCTTTTTTTTTCTCTTTCTTCTTGTCCCCAAAGCCCCCCAGTACATAGCTGTATATTCTAGCTGTGGTCCTTCTGGTTCAGCTCTGTGGGATGTCACTTCAGCATGGCTTGATGAGTGGTGCTAGGTCCATGCTCAGGATCTGAGCCAGTGAAATCCTGGGCCGCTGAAGCGGAGCATGAAGACTTAACCACTTGGCCACAGGGCTGGCCCCCTGTTGGGAGATTTTTATTTGAACACTTTGAATTTGTTGTCTCACTGCCTTCTGGTCTCTATTATTTCTGCTGAGAACTCAGCTATTAATCTCATTGGAATTTCCTCATAAATGGTGTGTCACTTTTCTCTTGCTGCTTTCAAGATTTTCTCTTTGTCTTTAGCTGTCAGCAGTTTTACTATCTGTTTGTGGGTCTCTTTGTGTTTATCCTCGGAGCTCGTTGTGCTTTCTGGATGTGTGGATCAGTGTTTTTCAGCTATTATTTCTTCAAATATTTTTTCTGCTTCTTTTTCTCTCCTCCCCTTCTGGTACTCCCATTATGTGTGTATTGGTGCAGTTAATGGTATCCCACACTTCTCATGCTCTGTTCACTTTTCTTATTCTTTTTTTTTTTTTCTATTTGCTTCAGGTTGTGTAGACTTTATCAATCCATCTTTAAGTTTGCTAATTCGTTCTTCTGCTATTTTGAATCTGTTGAGACCCTCTAGTGAATTTTACACTTCAGTTACTTATCAACTCCAAAATTCCCATTTGGTTCTTTAAAAAGAAACAATTTCTGTCTCTTTATTGATATTCTCCATTTGGTGCAACACTGTCATCATACCGACTTCTGCTGCTTTAATCGTGGTTTTCACTAGTTTTTTGGGCATATTTGTAATGGCTACTTGAAGTCTTTGTCTGCTAAATCCAGCATCTGGTTGCTCTCAGAGTCCATTTCTGTTGCCTGTTTTGCATAAAGCAGTGAACATCCTTCTTTCTTGTTTCTTTGCCTGTATCACACTCTTCTGCTGAGAGTGGGCATTTGAGATAACGTGTTGTAGCTCCTCTGAGTGCCAGGCTCTCCAGGGGTTGTTATTTCACCTGCTTCTCTACTTGTCAGTAACTGGCAGAGCATTTCAGTGAAGGCTCTCTCCTTGCCATCTCACCCTCCCACATGGTGAGGTCTCTGATCAGCTCCCTGGGTGCAGTGCTCACCCTGGGGTGACTGTGGTTTCAGCTGGCTCTCTTTCCATGACCACACCCAGCTGTTAAATTCAGTTAATTGCTGGCTGATCACTCTGCTGTTTTCAACAATGTCCTGGGGCATAAATTTCTTCACAGACCAATCCAATCACATTTAGGCGTCTTTGAAGGGAACATGCTGAGGTCAGGCTTTTGCAATTTGTTCTTACCCCAGGAGGATAAGATGTCTCTTTTGCTTGTTTGTCTACAACAAGCTAGCTGTCCTGCAGTTTCGTCTGCATCTCCAATGACTGTCAATCTTCTCCCAACTGCCTTTTACCATAATGTCACTGTTTTGAGAGAACCCTTAGACTTGAATTTCTCCACAGTCTGTTGCAAATAATGTCTGTTTCTTTGGGGAAGGATTTGGGGCTCTCTGTTCTGTGGCCTATTACTGCCCCCAGGCAAAATCTGTGAGTTCTGATGCTGGAGGCAGGACGATGGTGTGCTTCTCTCTGAGTGATATCCCACTTTAGAAGCTGAGTGCTTGGTGTAAAGGGAGGGCAACAGGCCCAGGTCTCCTCGGCTTGCCTCTCTTGGTGCAGAACCTGAGCTGCACAAGCATGACTGGGGACACAGCCTTCTCAGCAGCACTGTGCCCATGGTAGAGCCTCTGCCCCGTGAGCTGGGCTGGAAGAAGAAGGGAGCCCCACCTATTGGCTGCACTCACATGGCACTTAGCTTCAGCAACAGGTAGCTGGAGGGAAGATGAGAAATGCAAGGCCCTGCCCCTCCTGGGAAAGTCGCCTCTGACTGGTAGCTGGAAGGAAAGGGGCCCTGTGTTCACAGCTGCAGTAGTTTGGAGAAGTGTCTCCACTTCACCAAGTTCGTTCAGGTGTCACTAACTCTTGTAGTTCTTGTTGGGTTTCAGCAGATGTTCATGAATAAGTTTTTCTTCATTTGCTGTATACCAGTAGAAATATTTCCACAGAGTTTAAATCATTGTTTTAAAGATAATTTTAGCCAATTTTTCTGAATGGGTCTGCAGAGCTCTTCATGCCACCATGCCCAAAGTGGAGTTTCTCAATTCTGGGTAAGGGTTCTTAGTAGCGGGGTGAGCAGAATCTCTGCCCAGCCACAGGAGAGTGATTATGTCTGAGCCCTGGGTATCAGTGGGGGTGCGACGCTCCCCTGGGCGTGTTGGGGTGGAAAGAAGGCTGAAAGTGACCGGGTTCTTTCCTGCAATTAGGAGGTACTTACACAGAGACATGGATGTGCTCCCCGTGCAGTGAGCGCCCACTGATCCCAAGTAGACGAAGAATATAGTTTTACAGTTGATTGGAAGGAATGGAGGGAATGAAGAGCACGCCTCCATAGTCACACTACCTGGGTTTGCTTCCTGGCTTTACCTTTTATTTGCCGTCTGACTTTGGTAAGTTACTTACCCTTTCCGTACCTCGTAAAATGGGAGTAAGATCATAGTTTTCACCTTCATAAATGTCAGCCATCAGGCAGGTCATACACACAGTAGGCCTTTGAGTTTTGTTAGATAGATAAATGGAATCATCTAATGACAAACCAGAATATCAGTTTTCAAAGAAAGAATCAACAATGCATTCAATTATGATCGGTGTAGTTCAGTGCTTCTGGGGTGATTCAGAAAGCAGTTACGCATTTTACAGGAACCCAGCATCACGCCTCTGAGAGGAAGAGGAGAGGGAAGTGGATGGAGCCCAACCTGGCCCAGTGACGTCCCCTGGAAGTCAGTTTTGTGATGAGCCCTGAAAATCTGCTTAGCTTACTTACCTTTTTTCTTTTTCCTAAAGCAAGAGTGCCAAATGTGTGAATCAAAAACCTCTATTGTCTAGGTGCTTTGTATATGGAGTTTTGTTGTGTCACACACACAACAGGTATCACAGCATGTCCTGAGGGATTGGGTTAGAGGAGTCACAAGGTCTCTTGTCATCCTTAGAGTGTGTGGTCCTCCGTGTCGGCATCGTCAATGCTCCTCCTACCCAGCCTCACTCAGTGTCCTGTCAGGAATCCGCCAGCAGGGCCCCTTCAGGGAAGTGAGCTGGCCCTCGCTCCTCCTGCGACCGTTACGAAGTCATCCTTTCCAGCCGCCCCTGAACTCATCTACCTTTCTTCTTCGTGCTTCACAAATTGTGTAGCTTGAGGTGGAAAGGGGATAACTTTAGCAGGGAAGCTCTTGCCAAAACACGAAATGAAAGAACCACTTTTCTTTGTTTCAAATCTGCTATCTCAGAGGATTTCTATTATTTATTTATTTTTCCTGTTAAATTACATCTCCTAATTGGGTCAAGCCACCAGAGGTGAGCTACCCTTCAGGAGCCAACAGACAACAAGAAAGAGGAAGGGAAATGGTGGGAGAGAAAAAAGCTTCAAAATGGCCTCAAAGGCTGCTTTTCTCAAGGGATTTGCCTGTGGCAGTTTCCATAAACTTGATCCTTAAATGAGAGGTGTACTTGTGGAGTCAATGCAATATTCTGAAAGCTTTTCTAATGGGATACATTGTGATCATTTATTCACTCAGCATTCACACATGCTTACTGAGCACACTGTGCGTGTATATATATACACACACACATGTGATATATACCTACAACTGATGTTTATATATAAAATTAGGGGACATGGTTGAGGGATACAGAGAAGCACAAGAAACAATACCTGCCCTCAAGGAGTTTGCAGTTCTACTTGAGAATTAAAGATCCTCCCAGGGAGAGAGAAGAAATATGTGCTTGTGTCTGGTAAGGAGCCCTGGTGGTCTAGTGGCTCAGATCCATTGCTCTCACAGCCGTGGCCTGAGCTCATTTCCCCATCAGGGAACCACACCACCTGTCTGTTGGTTGTCACACTGTGGCAGCTGCATATTGCTGTGATGCTGAAATCTGTGTCACCAGGATTTCAGATACCGGAATGGTGGACAGGTTTCAGTGGAGCTTCCAGACTAAGACAATCTAGGAGGAAGGACCTGGCCACCCACTTCCGAAAAAACCGTGTGGCCGTGAAAACCCTGTGAATAGCAGTGAGCATTGTCTGATACAGCACCAGAAAGTGAGAAAGGACGGCTCAAAAAGACCGGACAGGGTTCCACTCTGCTGTCCTTAGGAGTGCTGGCAGTCGGAACCACTGGCTGCCACTAACAATAGCACATACAATGATAAGGATTGTGCTATGTACCTGTTGTTGCTGAAAAATTTACCCCATCCCCTAGTGTCCTAAAACAATAGCTATTTATTGTCTCATATAGTTTCCTGTGGGTTTGGAAGACAGGAGTGGATTAGCTAGGCGGTTCTTGTTCAAGGTCTTACAGGTTGCAGTCAAGATCTCAGCCATCTGAAGCTTTGACTAGGGTTGGAGGATGTGTTTCCAAGAGGGCTCGCTCTCATAAATGCTGAGTTTGTGATAGCTGTTACCACATATATTTTTCCATAGGCTTCCTGAGTGTTCTAAGGACACGGCACTGGCTTTTCCCGGATAGAACAGTCAAAGAGAGCGAAGCAGATGCTGCAGGTTCTTCTACTGCCTGACCTCAGAAGCCACACATCATCTCTTGATATGCTATCAGTGTGGGAGGGGCCACACAGGAGCATCAGTACCATGAGGTGGGCATCGCTGTGGGCCATGTACGAGGCCGGCTGCCTCAGGGACCAAGTGACATGTTTAGAATGTAGGAGATATGGGGATTGAGAAGTAAAAAGGAATGCCCATGGGTAGGAGTGGCTTATCAGTGTCCTAGGGCTGCCATAACAAGTTACCACAAACTGGGAGGTTTGAAAGAGCAGGAATTTATTCTTTCTCTGTTCTGGAGCCTGGAAGCCATAAGTCAAGGTGTTGCAGAGTCCCCTCTGAAGGCTGTAGGGGAGAATACTTGCTTATCTCTTACCCAGTTTCTGATGGACGTGTCATTCCAATCTTTGTGTCCATCTTCTCATGGCATTCTTCTCTGTGTCACTATATCCTCACAGGGCCTTCTAACAGGGACACCAGTCACTGGGTTTAGTGCCCACCCTCATCCAGTATCACCTCATCGTCACTAATTACATCTGCAAAGACCCTTGTTTTCAAGTAAGGTCATTCACAGGTTCCAGGGGTTAGGACTTCAGCATGTCTTCTTGGAGAACACAATTCAACCCACGACAAGTGGTCAGAAGAAGGAGTCATGAGGGAACAGTTGGACTTTCATGTGTGGTTAAGATTTGGATGGAAAAAGAATAACATTCCAGGTGGGTGAGGAGTGATTGCAAAAGAAGAAAGAGGAGAAAGAAGGGGAAGATAAGAAACCACGAGTTCTATTGGGTGAAGTCACATGCAAGCAGGTCAGTCTGACTGGAGGAAAGTTTTCACGTAAGGGAAGTGGCGGGAATATTCATTTGAAAAATTAGGTCATGGCTATATTGTGGAAGAGCTTAAAGGACATGCTAAGAAGTTTTGACTTTACGCTGCAGGCAATGATAATCACTCAAGGTTTTTCCTTCTTTCCTTCCTGCCTTCCTTCCTTCTCTCTCTGTCTTTCAGAAGACTGTGACTGTATTTATTTATTTTTATTACATGAGTTGAGGAATAATTTACATACATTAAAGTGGACAAACCTCAATAAGTTTTTACTTAACACACGTACGCACACACACATGTAGATGCTTCCTGGATTAAACTGTGGAACAATTCCAGCATTCCGGAAGGTGCCCTTCGTGCCTCCACCCAAGCAGTGCTCTCCCGCAGAAGTAGCCACTACTGTCAGGCCTGCCCCCACAGAGTAGTCTCCTCTTAGATTTCACAGACGGACTTGCACTGTATGTGCTCTTTTTGTCCAGCTCCTTTGCTCGTCACGGCCTGTGAGATGTACCCATGCTGTTGTGTGTGGCAGTAGTCGGTCCTGCTGGACAGTAACCCATTGTATGACTAAATTATGTTTTATTTATACTTTCTACTATTGATGAACACACTGAAGACTTTTAAATATATGGAATGGCTCAATGAAAAGAATTGTTCCTGGCATGTGTTGTTGTATAAACAAATGAGTAAACTGCAGGTGGGTTGCATTGGTAGAGGAAGGTTTCTAGAACTTTGGGTACACAAGTCTCACATGGGGGAAGCTGGTCAAAAATTCAGACACCCGAGAGCCAACCACAGATGTTCAAGACAGAAGTCTGGGGCCTGGGGATTCTGCCTTTTTAACAAACTCCTTTGGTGATTTTCTTGGAGGTGATCTTTGGGATATCCTTTGAGAAATATGAAGGAAAAGTTTGGAATTTAGGAGACAAGAATTGAACAGTCAACTTAATTTTCTTGCTGGTCTATCTTAACGGTCACCTGAACTAGGATGTTGGCCCTGGGGTGAAAAGGAGGGGCCAGTTATAAGATGAGAAAGACAGAAGGAAGACTCAATAGGTATTGGTGACAGACTTCCCTGAGGAGTGAGGGAAACAGATGAGTCTAAAATGACTCTGAGGTGTCGTGCCAGGATGACTGAACAAAAGGCGACATCATTTACAGAAATGGGAAAGTCATGCTAAAGAACTTACTTTATGGAGCTGATGGGTTCAGGACAGCCCTGTTATTGGAGAAAATGATGTAGAGCTGTGACAGCATTTGGTTGGTTACTGAGGAAGCTGCATTGAGGGTCACTGTTATTGTTTGATCAGACAGTGGCCATCTTGTTAAGCTTAATGGTAGTCAGGGTCTGAAAACTACAATTCTGAGAGGTACCCCTCAAAGTCCTTCTGGTCTTCTCTGCTGCTAACCAAACCAATCCAGAAAGGAAGCGAGGTATAACATTGCTCCAAAGTTTCCAGGCAGACTCAAGACCTCTTGATATTTGATAGAGATGGTTCTGAGTAGCCCTCTAGCTTAAGAACTCAAAGATTGAAAAGTCTTGTTCAAATGTAAGGGAAGTGTGTCTGGTTGTTCCTTAATGACCTTGCTTTTGCCTTCAGGTAATTCCAACCACTGGTTGCACATAACCCTTCACGCATGGGATTGAGAGCCTCGCTCTATCAGTTTCGTCGTCTTCTTGAGGAAATATGAAGTCAGTTCCATTAGTCTTTCTGTATAGATCCAATTTCCCAAACCTTTAATCATTTTTTGTGCCTCTCATCTGGAAATACATGATTACTTGCTGACTAAGAGAAGCATTCATTTTCTCAATGCTGCGTTGGCCTTGCTGGAAAAGCTGGAGCAACGTGGTCTACAGGTGTGGCTCACTCTCACCACGGACGTGTTCCCTAAAAAATGGGGATACAAAATCACCCTTTGGGCTGAAAATGAATTGTACTTTCCCCTTTGCTCAATGTGACATCTCAGCAATGCCCCCACTTTATTTCTCGCTGACCTCATCTGAGCTCCAATTTCTAACACTTCAGTTGTGAAACATGCTCCTCTTCCCAAATTGTTGGTGACCTCAACTATCCTTTCTCTCCTGCAAAAACATGATAAAAAAATACATGTTAAAATTTCTCTTTATCAAGATTTAGCAATTATCACTTCCTCAAAAACTGGATTTATCTAATTGGGAATTTTTAAAGTCTCTTTAAGTCAAGGAAAGGGAAAATTCTAGAAGGTCAAAAACTCTGGGAGGAGGCTGGGTGGCAGCTAGAGGACACTGATTCACAGCGAAAGGATGTTGCGAGTGACCTTACTTCTCCTTAAGTCCCGAGGTTTACACGCCGCGCTCCCCTCTTGTGGAAGGCAGAGCCCAGTCATCTGGTGGAGCTAGGCGGGGCTTATGCCTGGGGACGGGAAGGGAGGGCAGCAGGCGAGGCTGGCCCTCACATGAACAGAATCAGTGAAGCTCATGGATGCTGAACACAGTGTACAGACGTCCTTCATTCTGCTCCTCCAAGTGTTCAAAGAATGACAAGGGCAATTTCAGTCTGCAAAGTATTTACAGCCCCAGAAGTTAAATGATTCGCTGAAGACGACATCACAAGTAAGTGATAGGGTTAGAAGAAGAAGCAAACATTACAGATCTAGTGTATTCTGGCGAGAAACCAGAGGGTCATGATGATGGTGAATGATGTCAGGCTCGATAAAGATGTTTCTCATCGGGGCAGCATGGATGCGTGCTCAGAGAGGCAGGAGAGCCCTGTCCCTCACAACCAGGAGGCTCTCTTGCCTCCATTTGGAGAAAACACAACACATCCATTTCCCAGGAAAGTAAGATAATTTAGGTAGGCTATAAAGAGACAGCAGAGCCAGTTGGGAATGGCTTTCGGGTCCCCTGTCTGTCCTGCTGGCTGACGGGGTATTTATCTCTTGCCTCTGCTTGTCCAGGTTTACACTGCCACATGCCCCCCAACCCCAAGTTCAGCAGTGGGCTTTGTTTCCATACAGTGAGCTTCCCTTCTTGTTTACCGAGGGGGTTCTGGACTCCAAGCAGAGCAACGGTCTGGGTGAGGACGGCAGAGCTCCACATCCGCCAAGTGGAATCACATCAGATGCATTAGTGTTGGTGCATTTCTTGAAGAAAGCTCAGACCGAATGAAAAGGCACCATTTCTTTTTAGTTTTTTTTTTTCCTCAAAGATTGGCACTTGGGCAAACATCTGTTGCTGATCTTTTTCCTTCTTCTTCGTCTTCTCCCCAAACCCTCCAGTACATAGCTGTATATTCTAGTTGTGGGTCCTTCTGGTTGTTCTATGTGGGACGCCGCCTCAGCATGGCCTGATGAGCAGTGCCGAATCTGTGCCCAGGTTTCAAACCGGTGAAACCCCGGGCTGCCAAAGCAGAGCGCATGAACTCAACCATTCGGCCACAGGGCGGCCCCCCCCCCGTTTCTTAATTCTGGCAACATCGTCTCAAACCTGTGTGACGCTCAGGGGCAGTTTGCAGAATGGAGTCTTTCCCAACCGGTTTGTTTCATCAAAAGCCACATGGTCTCTTCTAGCGAGTGAGGCTGTCCATCCATTTGGCAAATCCGTTCATCTAACTGGAACCAGGACACCCCTCCCAGGAGTCCCCAGCTCTGTGTGGCCGGGTTACCGCCAAGCTGAGCAAACACACGCTGGGAGCTGGTCGGCTCAGAGAGGCCGGGGCTTTCCCTTCTTCGAGTGGCAGTGCCTTGTCTGCCGCACCAGCATGAGAAGATGAGGGCTCTTCTTAGGACGGTGAGTGCCCGTTCCCTGGAATCTCTGACAAACGAGGCTCTGCTCCCTGGCGGAGGGTGTGGAGAGCGAACCCTGTGGACACTTGGGTCAGCGATGTTTGGAAGGGAGCTGTCTTGGCTGCCTTCTTATTTTTATTTTTTAAGTAAGCTTTTTATTGAAGTAGAACTTGCATGAAGAAAAGTGCATAAATGCCAAGCGTTTAGCTAGATGAATTTTCACAAAGTGAAACCAAACTGTGTAAGAGCCTATAGGTGAAGAAAGAGAAGATCTCAGGACTCCAGAAGATCCCTCTCCACCCCTCTCTTTCACTGTCCCTCTCTCCCAAGGGTGACCACTGGACTCGCCTCTAATGCCGTAGATTATTTTTGCTTTTTTTAAACCCTTACAGAGATGAAACAACATACTGTCCTGGGCACATCTGGCTTCCTTTGCCCAACATTGTGGGTGTGACCTTCACCGTGTTGTGAGGGTCATAATAGTTCACACACTGTAATTTCTGCTTAGCATTCCATCGTACATATATAGCACAATTTATCTATCTATTTCACTGTTGACAGACATTTGGGTGGTTTTACCCTCGGGTTTTAGCTCCTTTTGGATTTGCCTCTTCCTGTGCACACAGGGTGTGGAAGGGGTGTCACATAAATGTGTGTGCACACGCATGACTTCATTCTCTGCAGAGATAGCAGCCGATGGTGTCTCAGGCTGGATTTCAAACATACCCACTGTTCCACGAGCTTTCCCGAGTTTATCAAATCAGTTATGCCAAGTTATACAAAGCATATAAATTTACTTCTTACAAAAATCTGCTCCTTATACATGGATATTCTGATGCTTTATAATTTTCAGTTGTGCATTAAGTATGTGTATTTAGAAAAAGCTTAAACTGCACAGAGAACCAATTTGAGTTACATAGAGTTTGAGCACAGTTCACTTTCACGTGGCTGTTAGAGGAAACAGTTTTACCCAAATTATACTTCTTACCCACCTTAGTCGAGGGTCATCTTGCTAATATTATATTCTGTCCGTTACTTACTATTTATTTTACAAGAATAAGCATTTTTTACAAAAGTGAAGTGAAATGTGTTTGGAAAGAGCACAACTAGGTATAACATATGTGACTTCTGTTGTATGTTTATCTAACAGGAGATTTTAACTTTCATATTTTCAGCCATTAGAGATGAAAAAATAGTTCACTTTTCTTCTTAGTCTCTATACAAACCCAACTATTGAAGTTGTTTTTACTAGATTAATAACCCCTCCTCCCTGACCCTCCTTAGTGTCTGAGAAGTCCTCCATTCTGTTAGCCAGGACCACAGAAGCAGCTGTGATAAATCACCCCACACACCAACCGGGAGAGGAACACGCTCTTCCCAGGATAAAATGAGCACGCAGCCAAATTACCAAGAATGCTGTTCCCCTAAAATTACAAGTACTTTTTAATGGTTCAAAATATGTGAACAAACATTTGGAGAATAGCTGTGTGTATTTGTTTTGAGTAAAAGCGTGTTTATAAGAGTCACCAATGAACTACTAATGTAGTAATTAATTTACTATGCAGTTCCAGTTAGGAAAATGACTTGAAATTGTAAAAATGTCTTATAAAGAATGATTTAATCTAACGATTTAGCATTGAGTATTATCCCATTTAAACTGAAATTTATGGAAAACACTTCTGTGTCGTCACCACGTGCCCAGCGTGGTAATTTAGTGTGAAAAGGAGCAGCGTGAGAGGAGAGGCAGGCCCTCTCCTCCGGGAGGGGAACGCGCAGGGCAATGGCCCTGCTCCATCGCTGCCCTCCTGCTTGTCTTCTCCGGGCTCCCATCAACCTGTTCTCCCCACCTCTCATGGAGGGACTGAAAACGTGCCAGAGGAGTGCAGACCCATGTGCACATAGCTTCCTTCTACCTGCGCCCAGATGGAGGGTAAAGGCCACATACAAGAGTGTGTTTTCATTTGTGTCAATGACCAGCTCTTATGCTGAAAATTCAAGCAGAAAAAAATCCAGATGACTTCCACCTTCTTGGATTAGTCAAATAATTGGCCATGTGCAGACTGAGTTTGCTCCAACACTGACCTTGACCTTGGACAAGTCACTTAGCCGGCAAGAATCTGGACATGGGGATGACACAACTCCCTTCACTGCCTTGTGAAGCTCAAACAAAATCATATCATTGGGAAGCTCTTTATAAGAGTAAAGCATTATGGTTTTTATTATACTTGAGTGAAAAGCAGATTGTTTTTCTAGCCTGAATTGTGCTAACCCTTCTGGCTCACTCATTTCAGGTCCTTTATTCAGTTTGTGGAGTGTGGATTTAGCCTACTTGTATTCTGGTATTTTGCCTGTTTTTGAAACGGGGAAGATTGTGGTTTGCTATGGCTTATAAGCCGGCCCTGGTGGTGTAGTGGTTAAGATCTGGCGCTCCCACTGCTGAGGCCCAGGTTTGTTTCCCGGTCAGGGAACCACACCACCCGTTAAACTGTGGCGGCTGAGTGATGCTCAAAGATGTGCCACCAGGATTTCAAGTACCAGCAGGGTGACTCATGGTGGACAGGTTTCGGTGGAGCTTCCAGACTAAGACAGACTAGAAAGAAGGAGCTGGCCACCCACTTATGAAAAATTGGCCATGAAAACCCTGTGAGTAGCAGCAGAGCATTGACTGATAACAGTGCTGGCAGAGGAGCGGGTGGGGAGAAAGCCTGGGCAGGGTTCCACTCTGCTGTGTGCTTGGTCACCAGGAGTGGGAATTGACACCACGAACAACAACAACGGATTCTACAGAGTTCTCACTCAGGCACGGCGGGAAAGACCCCTGTAATTTCAGGTAAACAGTAACAAAACAAAATCACTATTTTAATCAGCCAATGCATGGCCTTTATGTGCCTACTATGGACTCAGCATTGTAAGATTTCTTTTTCTTTTTTGGAAGCAAAAATGATATAAGAGAAAAGCTTCATGGTTTTGCTCCTATAAAATGTGATAGGAATTTCACCTGGCTGCCAACCAGACGATGTAGTGAGGTGCAAATTAAGAGGAAAATAGCTAGTCCATGTCTGATCCCATTCAGGTTCTTCCCTCTGGCTTCAAAAAGTGTGTGTGGCGTTCAAGGAGAAGGACTTGGTGGCACTTGTCAATGTCTTTTCCCTAAGGTGCTTGTGTGCTCCCTGTGTTCCCATATGACTCCAGCTGATTCTGCCTGGAGGAGCTGCCCAGCAATGCTTTAAGGATTCCCACAAGGCTGGAAGGATGTATCTACAGCTGGAAGCACATGCTTTCAGCTTGGGTGGCATGACTGATGCCAGGGTGCGACTGTGGCTTGCTGATCACCCTCACGTCCAGCAGGAGCAGGGAGCCTCATGGTGCCTGTGTGGGGCTTCTTCCCAGCACAGGGGTGTGGGCCAACTGCTTGCCTGTTTGGTTTGCTCATTTCAAAAACGGACCTGTAATGTTAACTGCCTTGAGGGTTGTTCTGAGCATTCAGTGGTAAACTTACAAAGCGATGACTACAGTGTCTGCCTGAGGTTAGCTTTTTAAGTTATTGCACGTCTCCCGTTTTCACCTGGATGAAGAGCTGTAACTTGAAGTTTTGGTGCCCTCCTCAAGCAACAACAGCCTCTCTCCTGAAGCTGCAGAGGACTGATCTCTTTGGGGAGCTGTGGGAGAGAGATAAAGCATCCCCCGAAGTTTGCAAGATTCTAATCTTTGTCTTATTTCTGCTCCTCCAGACCCATCTTCCATCTTTATTAGCAAATTCACTTTTCCCAAAGGCATGTGCATAATCTCCTGTAGAAGCCAGCAGCACCATGCTTTGAAGGGATGACTGGGAGCACAGTCTAAAGAGAAACAGCAGCAATTACAGTTGCTACATCCATACACACTGGTTGGCCTGGATTAGGTTCTTCCCTGTACGTACGACAAGGGAAAGAGGGTGGGGACCTGGGACCCTTTCCCAGGTGATGGACGATGCTGCTTGATCCTGACTGAGACATACAGTGACAGCAGCCTGCCCTCAAATTCACAAACGTCAGAGGGAGTTGACAGCTGGTGTTTTAAGGGGAGCTGATTTAGTGGCTAATTTTATTTCTCTTGCTTCCTTTGCCAAGATCAGCTGCTTCTGTGCCCTGTGCCATTAGTCCCAGGGGGTCCACAGGCAGCAATTTATAAATCTATTGCTTTCCCGAGGCTAAGGTTCTCTCTACTGACATGGATTTTTCATAGAGAAAATAGAGTCTAGAAGCCACACAACGAGACCATCTTTAATGTTTCATCAAAGCCACCCTATATGAGTATTTATTTACATCTAGCCTGTAGTGAAAGACCTCAGGAGGCTGCAGCCTGAGCAGATTTGGTTCAGTATCTGCAAAGGAATTTAAATAAGCTTACCAATGAAGAAATCTTCCTACATGAAGACAAAAAGTGGAGCTTGATTCTGGTTGACCTTGGGACAAAGACAACCTGGAGACCCTTCAGCAGTCGATAACAGCCAAGCAGCACGTACACAAGTCTTTGTGAGTGTGGCTATGTGTAAACCGGGCCAGAGGGAGAAAAGGAAGCAACACCCTCACCAGTCGCCACGGTTGCCTTAGATGGAAAGGAGGAGGAACTGATGTTTCGTTATAAGGGTAGATTTAAAAAATCAGCATTCCAAAAATTTTTCACAATCTGGTTTAAATAAAGTAATAAGATGCATATGAAAATTATATTGCTAGAGATTAACAGTTGTATAATGGATATCCGCTGCACAACATTTATAAATAATGCATCATCATCTATCATCTTTAAATCTATCCAGGATTAACAGCTTTGCAGATTATTTAGCATCTAAGATTTAAGGGATAAAATCAATACATATATGCTTTGATAATCAATGATAATCAATTCATTAAAAACAAACATCTAGCCAACTTCAGTTAAACACTCAGAGGCGCCCTTATTTTCTCATTGTGCTGGTTTATTTCCCAAACTGGAGCTACCATGCTGGCAGTTTAGGATGCTGTCTTCATAATCCATGTCAATGTGGAAAAAAAGGGAAAGAAAGAGCCTTCAGATCTAAGCAGGAAAAAATTACAAAATCTCCAGGAGTTTCAACCTAGAGGAAGAGAGCTTTCTATTGTCCTTGGGGTTTTGTAGCTGCGTCTCTTGGCACTGTGGGGTGGACAATGATTGGTTTCCTTTGATAAAAATTTCTACGGGAAGAGAATGCTGAGTCAGAGCAGGCCAGCAGGTGTGTGGCCCAGCAGGGCGGGCTTGGGCAGCCGCAGAAGCACAGACAAAGAGAAGCCACTGCCTCTGCTCCCTCTGTGCCGGGGGACACCGCTGGCCTGGAAGGGTGGCGACCCGCTCCTCTCACATTTGGAGGATCAGTTTTCCCCTTTTCAGTGTGAACGACTGTGTAGAAAGGGGTTTGGCTGAGCTTCGTGGCCATTGTGGGAGTCAGGGGGGATCACCCACCCCCAGATCCTGCTCTATGCCTCCTTAACCTTGAGTTCGTCTTCTCAAGGTGACACTAGCCCCCATGTCAGACAGTTGTTATGTCTTCCCTCTCCCTCCACCCTGCCCTCCCTGTCTCTCTCTGTAATGCTGAGCTTTTGGCAAATATAACAGACAGACAATCCATTTGCAGCCAAAACGCAGGGTTTATGTGCATGTTGATTGTTTCTGATGAATGGATTGAAGCCTCGCTTCTCAGTGCCCTTGGGCGAGAAGAGCTGAACAAGTGGTGTGTTTCCACATTACACATTGTCACAATAGCTAATTCCTAAGTTGCAGGATATTGTCATAATATTGGACTCTGGGGTCCCAGCTCAGTTTAGTCTCCTTCGAAACCATGGCACACACTGTTCTGACCGTGTCACAGCTTTTTGTTTAGACCGAAAGCTGGTTTCACAGGGGTTGGAAGCTTGTGTTTGAGAAATGTGTTTTGCATCGATTAAAATTTCTTAAAGGACACACTGCAATTGAATGACAGGCTATTTTTAAATTATTTACAAGCTCGACATTTTACTCAAAGCAAATTGTCAACTAAATCTAGTTATCGTTTTACCTCCTGGACCCATTCCCCTTGAGCATACCAACCACGAAAAAGATTATCCTTTAAATTTATTGCTTTAGCAATCCAGTAGACATCTTCTTGGCACACCCCCTCCTAGTACTAAATGGTGATAGAAAGGATTGGTGGGAGTTTGGGGGCATTTGTTTCCGGAATTTCCTGAAACATAATTTTTCCATTGCATTTTTGAGGAAGGCCATGACGTGAGGGCTTTTTCTGGATTTAATTTCTGCCATAATCACTCTACCATGGGAAACTGGAGGTTACTTCTGCATGTGCCTTCTGCCCACATTGTTGGTAATTAAAGTGGAAACACGTCGTTGGTGCTCTTCTGTGACACACATATTGCTTTCAGAAAATCATGAAGGCAGTGCCAAGCTCTTCTCCATTGCACTGCTTTTGCATTTCAAGTCCCATACCTGGGACATTCTTCCCCCCGATTTGTGCTTGGCTCTGTCCTTACTATCATTCAGACCTTAGCTCAAGGATCGGCTCCTCTGGCGGTCTTCACAGGCCACTAATCTCATGGGCATGCTTTCTACAACACTATTCCGGTGGCTCTCAATTACCATATTACCTACTTTATGTCACTTATCACTATCCAAAATACTCCTGTTTATTAACCTACGTGATTATGGTTTGCTTCTCTCAGCAGAAGGTAAGCTCCCCAAAAGCGAGGACCTTATTTTCATCTTTGTTTCTGTTTCCCAGTGCCTATAACAGCGCCTCAGATGTAGCAGGCACTCCATCAATGTTTGTCTCACAAATGAATAAGCGCATGACTGCCATCAGGAGACCTAGTACATTTCTGTCTGTGCTTCTGGCTTTCTGCATGACCCTGGACCAACCGCCTTCCCTTTGGACCAACTGACTTTCTGCGAACCCATAAAACTCTGGATTGTAGGACCAAAGATATCTTAAAGATAATGAGTCACTGTCTCGGCAAGGAACTAGAAGCCCAGAGAGTCTGAATCACCCAGCTACTGAGGGATAGACGCGGGGCTTCATTCCAGGTCTCCGATTTCCTTAGAGCAATGGTTTTCAACGGGGGCAGCTTAGCCCCCAGCAGGCGTCCAGCAAAGTCTGGAGACATTTTTGGATGGCATAACTTGGGGGTGGGAGGGAATGGGGTGTGTTACTGGCATTTAGTAGATGGAGGCCAGGAACACTGCTAAACATCTTACACTGCACATGACAATCTCCCACAACGAGGAATTATCCAGCCCAAAATGTCAGTAGTGCCGAGGTCCAGAAATCCTGCTACATACAGAAATAATGAGACTTCTCCCTTCTGTCTGAGGATGAATGAGATAAGGTCCATAAAAGTTGGGTTTCAGGATTTCCTAGCACAGATTATCAGCTGGCATTTTTTTGCCAAATAAATTTCAAAATTTTCCAAATAAAAGTAGCTTTACTATTTTTTGATTATAGAAACAATGATGTTTTTTGTAAAAGAATTTAGGTAAAACACAAAGGTATTAAAAAGAAAGAGGAGCCAGCCCTGTGGCACAGCAGTTAAGTTCCCACATTCCTCTTCTGAGGCCTGGGGTTCGCTGGTTCAGATCCCGAGTGTGGACCTACGCACTGCTTGTCAAGCCACGCTGTGGTAGGCGTCCCACATATAAAGCAGAGGAAGATGGGCACAGATGTTAGCTCAGGGCCAGTCTTCCTCAGCAAAAAGAAGAGGATTGGTGGTAGATGTTAGCTCAGGGCTAATCTTCCTCAAAAAAAAAAGAAAACAATCCATAATCTTACCACTTGGAGATAAACATATGAGCGTGTTGGTATGTATTTTTCAAGACTTTTTTTCTATGAATACATATTACAGATTCGCTTGTTTTTGACAAAAATGGAAAGTATTTAATACATGCTATTTTGTAATTTGCTTTATTCACTTAACAATATTTTGTGAGCAACTTATAAATCTATACATACAGAGCTATATTGTAATTTCTAAAGATTTCATAATATTTTGTTGTACAGATGACCCCAAATGTGTTCCACCAATATCCTGTTGATGAGTATTGAAGTGGTTTCCGAGGTTTTAACGTAATAAACAACCTTTCAGTGAAAGTCCTTGTTCGTTCGCTGTTTGCTCGTGCTCAGTTGTTTCCTCGGGGTTGCTGAGTGGCGTGGGGTTGCAGGAGCAGAGGGAAGGTGATGTGTGCTGCCACGTTGCCCACCTGAAGGTTTGCCCAGTTACTAATTGGAACCCAGGCATTGGAAATCTCAGGGTGCTGGCATCCTCTGTGTCAGCTCACTTTCAGATGAGAGAGGCAGTTCACAAGGCAAAAAAATCACTTTAGGCCTAATTTTTTTTCTTTTATGCCCAGTATCAGAAAACATTCATTCTCATCTCCTACCCTCATTTAAATTTTATTCAGGAAAAAATTATTTTGGAGAAAGGAAAGGAACACTTACTGAGTCCGCTATGTGCCACGCACTATGTATTAGGAACTTCTCTTCCAACAACCTCCATGTTAGGCAATCTCCTCCTGCTTGCAGATGGGAACTCGGAGAATCAGAGACTCTCGGTCGAGATCTTATGTACTCAAACCTTCACCTGATGGAATCAGAATTTGAATGTGGTCCTTGCCTTTAGGAAGTTTATAGTCTACTATAAGGCAAAATGTGCCAGGGACACTTTCTCTATCAAAGTCATATATGATGAGATTAATGTTCAAATTATGATCTTGAGGATGCTAAGATTTTATACCTATAAAGAAATAATCAGCTATATTCAGGATATTGTGCTTATTGAAGTAGGAAAGTAGATTAATATAGATTTAGAAAATACTTTCAATAAATAATGTTGAAAATACAGAGATGTCTGATCTCTCTTTTAACCAAAAAAACTTAATCAGTTAATTGATGTTTACACTTGATAAAGTCCTTATTTCAAAAGATGCCAGGATACTTGCCTATCATCAATGTGCAAGATATACTGCTCAAGTCAATAATTATGCCATAAATATAACTTCTTTTAGAGAGCTGAGAAGTTGAGGAGAAAATCTGTGAGAAAGCATCAGCGAGGTCTGTTGTCTAAACATTTTCTTATGTCCTTTTATTCCCCTCATCAGAATCCTTAAGTCTTCTCCTCAAGCCTGTGCTCTCTAGTTAAGCCATGCCAGGGTCTTCAAAAGGAGGAAAAATTGGGCAGGGCCCAGGCAAAGAGAGTGCAGGCAATTAGTTTCAAAGAGAGATTTGTAGGATGGGAGGTAACCCATCTGGGAAGAAAATGTCTTTCCATTGGCCCCCGTGGCTTGAAACTCTCTGCCTTATCCCATGATTCTTCAATCCACTTTTGGGCAATTCACTAGGAAAACACTCGAAGATGTACAAACATATTCATTATTGCACTGTTTCAGGTAGTAAACAATTAGAAACAGAGTCAATGGTCATCCCTAGGGCATGAACATGAACTGCGATAGGCAATACTGTGAAATAGTATGCAGCAGTTAGAAGAATTTGTTCTAGGCATGAGTCTTCCATTAAATATACGTCTTATAAATATCTTCTGTGGCTTGTCTTTTCACTCTCTTCATGGCGACTTTTGGTGAACAGAAATCTAAAGAACTACAATTTATCACTTGTTTCAGTGCACTTAGTGCTTTTTGTATCCTGTTTGTGAAATCTTTCCCTTCCCCATGGTCATTAAGATATTATCCTTTGTGTTCTTCAAAAAACTCTACTGTTTTACTTTTCACACTGAAATCTGCAGTCCATCGAGAACTTATTTTTGAGTATGTGGTGAGGTAGAGGTTAACATATGTATTTTTTCCATATGAATATCCTTTTGACCGAGCATGATTTCCTGTGAAGACATTTTCCCCCACTGTTCATCTCTTTCAGCTTTATTGTAAATCAAGTGATCATAGACGTGTGGAATTTCTATTCTTTTCCATTGATCTATTGTCTATCCTTATGCCAATACTGCGTTGTCTTAATTTACTGAAGCTTTACAGAGTCTTTTGAACAGAGTCAGAAGAGGATATCCAAATGTCCAATAAACTGGTTAAAAAGTGCTCAATCTTACTAATAGTCAGGAAAAATATATATTAAAACCATAGTGAAACACTACTATTTGTCTACAAGAACAAAAAAGAAAAAAGACTGACAACAAAATACCAAGTATTGGCAAGGATATGGAGCAACTGATACTCTCATACTCTCTGAATACAAAGTGAGGCCATCATTTTGGGAAGATGTTTGGCAGTATCCTCTAAACTGAATGTATGTGTATCTCATCACCTGGCAATTCCATCCCTAGACACTCACTCCACAGAAACGCTGACATAAGTATCCTAAAGCAAATATGCAAGAGTGTGCAGAGCAGATGTGTTTCTAATAGCCCCCTCGCTAAATGTCCATCAGTAGTAGAATGGGCGAATAATTTGTGTTATATTCAATCAATGAAAATGAACAAACTGTTGATACATACAAAACATAGATGAATCTCATAAGGATAACGTTGAAAGAAAGAAAGTAGACGCAAAAGAACACACACTGTACTTCCTTTGACACAAACAGGCAAAACTAATATATAATGACAGAGGCGAGGTTAGGGACTGGGGACTGAGACAGGGAGGGGCGGAGGGGTTCCCTGGTGCTGGTTACTGGGGCAGTGCTCACCTGGAGACAACTCTCTGAGCTGTATGATTTGTGCTCTTCTCTTAAAGTATATTCTTCTTCAATAAAGCATTGTTTCAAAAACAAATCAGATAGTTATATATGATTGAGTACAAATTACTGAAATATATATGCACACATATACGCACACCCACACACACACAGTATCCACAAAATAATGCCACGTCTTCTTTAGGAACATACACACAACTGCATCTCTATCTCTGGGGAAGACATTTGGTGTCAGCGTATGTCGGCCTTCTAGAATCAAAGCCGTTTAACTTTCTTATCACAATTCTTCTGGTGTTAGTGTTGAAATCAAGCTGGAGGTGAGGTCGCTGGATAGAGCCAAGTTTCCTGAGAGATGGACTCTCAGCAGAAGGGTGATCAAGCAGCTCCTATTTCCTGGCACTGAATGGAGCTGGGATTGTAAGTTGACAGGGAACTGCAGGGTCCTTGAGTGTAGTCGACCACAAATAGTCTCACACTCTATGCTGCTACTTTAACGCTGGCTGTCAGCTTTAACAAAAAACATTCAAAGTCAAGTGTTTGAAGGGCAGCTACAAAGAGAGCCAGCCAATTCTAAAAAATGGGTGCTGTCTTACAAATAACTAGAGAAAATTTAATCATATTAATTTTCAGGTAGTTTGGGGATAGACAGAATAAATATGGGGGCCGGCGTGTGTATTTGAGAACTGCCAAAATCCTGGTTATTTACTCTATTGATGAGATAAAGAAAATGAAAATGTCCTCTAAAATAGGTGAAAGTCGGGAGAACCAATTATTAAGGGCTCACTGTGCCTCTGGAGAGTGAAATGTGGCCTTTTAGGTGGGGGTTTGGATATTAGCAGAGCCAGGAGTCCTGCTGAAGCCTCCTGTGGGGTTGGCCCCCAGGGCCCAGGTGAGGCCAGCATGATCTCCCCACGGTTGGGTGGGTCTCCCCAGGGTTGGGTGGGTCTCCCCAGGGTTGGGTGGGTCTCTCCATGGTTAGGTGGGTCTCCCCACGGTTAGATGGCCTCTTCTCTTTTTGGGAGCTTGGGGCTTGTGAGTCGTAGGAGGTTTGAGAGCAGAGGAGAAATGGGACCCAGGGACATAGGAGAAGCCCTTCAATGCTGGGGTGGAGGGAGGTCAGAGGGGGCTTTAGCTCGTCTGTAATGCCATTTGTTTGAGTTTTGAAAGAGAATATAGCCAGTGGCAATTAAAAAATAAATCTCTCCATTGGTGTGAAGGCCTGAGTTGGTGCTCCCTTTGGTGCATCCAAGGGGATGATGGAGGCCCTGTTTCAAATGTTTATATTGGAGAAAGGGCCGTCTTGTGTTATGGAACCAGAGACCTGCAGAGGGGGAGGTGCCTTAGAGCTCAGGAGTTCTCAGCTGAGGTGTCTGTTAGATTCGCCTGAAGGACTTCTACAATGTTGAAATCGAATCTCAGGGGTGAGGGCCAGACATCTGTAGTTTTTTAAATGGCCCCGGTGGACTCTGATGCCTGATGTGGGTTGAGAACCGCTGATCTATTCAGTCCATAGATTTTTCGTCTCTCTAGGACTCTGTGAGCTGCCCTGGCAGTTTCAACTGGGCTGCTCCACTTTTTCTGCTTTATGATTTCACAAAAGGTCTTATTTGGAGAAAGACTTCTTCTTCTAAAGGCTAAAATATTGAGGACTACAAATGTTGTCAAATGAGCTTCCAGACATTCCTCTTTCCTCGACTGAATTTGTCAGGCTGACCGTTTTGCCATAATCTCATGAAGAGATTGAAATACTTAACAGCTGCCCCATGCTGAACTTTCTGGAAACAGATGTGAACTGGAGTTTCCGGAGCAGTGTGCTCATTGGACTCAGCGCCTGTGAAGGGAAGGCACTGGAAGAAGCCTGTGCAAGGGAAGGAGCTGCGCTGCGCTGCCCAGAGTGCCGGGTGAACATGGTCGTGCGAGGATGCCCCAGCGGGCGTCTCTCAGTCAAGGGCTGTGGGCTGCTGGGGGAGAGCGTGACCCCGGTTGAGGAGGGTCTTTGCAGCTGAGGCAGACCCCGAAATAGCTGACGGCGGAGGAAGACTGCTGCTGGCACCCCCATCAAACCCATCTGAGGGTCCACAGGACAGGTATGTAACTTCGGGCTGTGGAATGCCTGTGGACTGTTATCTCTGATTCAAGAGGAGGGAAGAGTTCATGGGGCAGCGCTAGCATCCTAAGCCAGGCTCCTGGCAGTGGGACCTGGGAACGGCCCCTGAAGGAGCAGAGAGAGGCGAGTGAGTTGAGAGGCAACACTGAGCCTCTCCTCTTCTTGGGACGTCTCAGGCGGCTGGCTTCCTTTCACAGCTTCCTCTTGAGGACAAAAAGGGAATTTTAGCCGTGGGGTGCCCTTAGAAAACATTCCAGAGGATACTTTGTGTCTTGACCTTTGTTCCTTCTGTCTCTAGCAATAGATTAACTGTAGGATAAGAGAGCTTCAATTGTTGCAAATCAGATTCAGGGGAGCACTTATGGATCACCAGGAGTATGCCACCTTCTGTGCTAGCTATTTTTACGCACAGTCCCACATGCCCATATTCTCATCTTAATCAGTTTGTCATGAAAATTACCCTTTGAGTGATTTTCTTTTCATTTTTCAACTTACCTACTTATCTATTTAAGAACTAAATGTTGAGGGTCTTGTTTTCTGAGCTGAAAACAGTGGAATCCCTAGGATCTTGTTACTAATGCGGCAAGTCATGTTCTCATTGTGTTTAAAAGACACGTTGTTATTGCCGCTTTAATTATACTTGTAAAATAAATCTTTACTGGCAGAAACGCCTTTAGCTATGTTCTTAATGTTAAGAGATACAGCACAAGCCTTTTGTAGTGGTTGAGTAGATTAGATCTGGAGCAGTGTACTAATACTGAGTTAATTATCACAGGATTGGTGCTTTCTATCCACTTCCTATGACAAACAGAGATGAAAGCAAGTAAACACACGCTGTGTTCTACTAGAAACCACAACGTTCAAGGATACATTTCTACAACAAACTTCAACATATGTCGTTTCCTATAATGAGAACATTTATAGTCTCAAGGCTGTACGATGATAGTTCTTAGAAATATTAAAACAAACTTTTTAATACTGTAAGAAATCTCTTTGCACTAAGAAAGAATCTTAGACAGAAACTCCGTTTTAAGATAAGGTATAGACAATGGATTGATGGAACTTAAATTATGGTGACTGGTGTGTAAATATTCAATAAAAATTTTCTTAACTATTTATCAAGATGTAATTTCTAACTGAATGGTTTGTCTACTCGAGCTACCTTGTTGATTGCTCCCCAACGTTCAAGGTTCCTCATTAATCTGCTCGCTGAAGCTTGTAACTTGTCTTCAGAGGGATGTTAAAGACTATGGAGCCTATTATTTTCTGTTGCCACACTAACTAGACTTCAGGTTTTGAATGACTTATCTGTTCCACAATTCTCCTTTTGGCACAAACACAGCCCTGCAGCAGTGGTGTTAGGCAGGGGCAGATCCAGAAAAGGGGTGCGAGTGGGTGACGGGCAACCCCAGAGCTGACAGGCACGCCCAAAGCCAAGCACCCCCCTATGTTTCTGATCAGCCAATATACAGTGAGTGTCAGCAACAGAGATGGACAGATGGTGGCAAAGACGACAGAGGGAAGGACTTGCCCAGAGCTATGCCACTGGGCCGGCTGACTCCTATGGCCTCCAAGCTGTTATAGTATCCAGCAGGAAAGGGAGGGCTGTCTCCAGGGATGCTGTCTTTTGTTCACAAATGAAGGCCAGAGCAGGGAGGCACTGGAGACAGGGCCACGTTATGGCTTTTGCGGGCCCCGCCCCTGCTCCTGCTGGTGGATACGGGCTATGCGTGGAGATGCTGTCCAGAGGCAGTCTCAGAGTTCTGAGTTCCACGTCTCAGTTCCCCAAAGTCAAAGTAACAGGAGCAGTGCCAGCCACTCTAGTGGACAGTGAATCTGGCCACTTCAGCCTCTGGAAGAAAAACAGGTGAGAGGTACTGGTCAGGGACACCGGGAAGAGTGCGTCTGGTGGAAGAGGCCATCATCGCAGCAGCTCTTGGAAAAGATTATTTCGAGAATTAAGGCGGGGGAAGCGGTGGCTTCTAGGGAGCCAGTGTTCTGCTGAACCTGACACTTTAGGCACCTGGAAGACCTCAGAAGGAGACACAAGAAGAAGTCAGGAAGGGGCTGAAGTTGACGCTCACCCACCATGTCACTGTACTACCAAAATCTCTTGTGGGCAAGGCTTTCAAGTCCCCGCCCCTGGTTCGCATCTTATCCAGAAAACAGCGTCCTTCCGAGGCTGCCCTTGAACGTCTGTAGTGACGCTGCCACCGAGGACACAGAAACAGCCCGAGAAGCCTGCTTTGGACCTTGAGGAATCTATTTAACTTGTGATGGTTTGCATTTTGTTTGTGAGAGGAATGAAAACACAACCAGCCCTAGAAAATAACTGCTTCACCGCATCTTACAATTTATTCCACCCGGATGTTGGCAGTAAGCCTGCAAACTGCCCTAGCCCAACCTTGGAGGATTCGGAGGTTCAGACCAGGAAAACCGAAGTCAGGGGAAAGTTTCCACACGTGAGAATTGTAGTATTGGATCTTTTAAAGCAAGAACATGTGCACACACAGCCCCCAGCGCTTCTGAAGGCCTGGAAATACTGATCAGGAATCCGAAAATCAGGAAGTCAGGGTCTGTGTCACCAGTTGTGTTCCCAGGTGTTCGTGCGGTGCGTGTCTGATACCGAAAGTGGTTTGGTTAGACTGGGCCTGCTCAGCCTGGCCCTTGAGAGGGTTTCTTCCTAACTGTTGCTTTAACAAAGTCCTGCTTTAAATCACAAGCTAGTATACAGGGAGTCGAGGGCTAGGGTTATTTTTAAAAGCTAGGTAAATAGATGTGTAGAATGTGGTAAGAACCCTTTGCTGTTTTTTGTAAAATAGCCAATGGGAAAGAACCAATCTTCCTGTCTTTTTTTCTTCCTTCTTCCTTTCTTTGTTGCTTACACAATCATGACCAAGATAACAGCTTGCGGGAGCCGCTGTCTTTAGATATCTTATTTATTGTTGCTCTCAGATGACAGCTGTATACATCTCACTTTGACCTAAAATGTCTTGAAATCTAGAAACAGGTGTTGGGTAGAAAACTAGAAAGGTGCTAACTTTCAGCTCTGGTGTTGCTGCTCTGATCATCCTGGTGCCACAAGACATTGTCCAGCGTCTTCCCGTAATAGTTGTCCTGGCTGCGAATCGCCCTCTGCACTTGGACCCGTTGTCATCTGGGTAAAACCTTCTCTTCCTTCAAAACCCATAGTTTGCATTCTTGTGGGAACCTAAGTGTGGGTGGGGAGAGGTAGAAGAGGGTTATAGGATAGACCCTGGGTTGGGCTTGGCGAAAAGGGGAAAGAGTCAGTGGAGGGCATAGGGATGGAGTGACCATCAATCCAACTCACAATTCTGTGGGGTGGGGGAGAGACTGGTGGTGCTGGAAGGATCCCAGTTCAGACTGGGCCAGCCAACCAGCTGATTGAGGTCCCTTAGCAGAAGAGGCCAGGCAGCAATGCCAGTGTTGGTACCAGGGGTGCCTGGTCACAAAATGGGAGTCTCCTCATTGAAACCCTACATCCAAACTGTCAGCAAATCCTATTGGCTTTATTTCCCAAAGATATTTAAAATCTGATATTCTCACCACCTCTGCCACCAACATCTGGCTGGAGCAGCCATTCTCTCTTACTTGGGTTATCAAAATACCTCCTAACTGGCGTCACTGCTTCTGCCTTTGCCTCTCCCGCTCCCCATCGTCTCAACCCCATGACCAGGTTAGTCCTGCTAAAACCTAATTCAGGTTGTATTTCCCTGCAATAGCTCAAAGTAAAAGCCAAAATCCTTACATCCAACTAAAAAGCTTCTGCACAGCAAAGGAAACCGTAGGCAAAATGAGTAGGCAACCTACGGGATGGAAGAAAATATTTGCAAATCATATGTCTTATAAGGGGTTAATATCCAAAATATATAAAGAATTTATACAGCTCAATAACAAAAAATAAATAATCCAATTACAAAATGAGCAGAGAATCTGAACAGACATTTTTCCAGAGAAGACATACAGATGGCCAACAGGCACATGAAAAGATGCTCACCATCACTGATCATCAGGAAAATGCAAAGCACAACCACAATGAGATATCACCTTACACCTGTTAGAAAGGCTATTATCAAAAAGAAATAACAAGCGTTGGTGAGGATGTGGAGAAAATTGAAACCCTTGTGCACTGTTGGTGGGAATGTAAGTTGGTGCAGCCACTGTGGAAAACAATATGAAGATTCCTCTAAAAATAGAACTATATGATCCAGCAATTCCACTGCTGGGTATTTATTTGAAGAAAACAAAAACTCTAACTTAAAAAGACATTTGTACCCCTACGTTCATCGAAGCCTTATTTTCAATAACAAAGACATGGGAGCAATTCAAGTGTCCAATGAATGAATGGATAAAGAAGATGTCCTGTGTATGTCGAATACTACTCAGCAGTCAAAAGATGAAATCTTGCCATTTGTGACAACTTGGATGGAACTTGAGAGTATTATGTTAAGTGGAATAAGTCAGACAGCCAAAGACAAATACTGTATGATTTCTCTTACAGTGTAATCTAAAAAACAAAACAAATGAACAAATGCAACAAAACAAAACTCATAGACACAGAGAACAGAGAGGTGGTTGTCAGAGGAGGTGGGGCGGGGAGTGAAATGGATGAAGGAGCTCAAAAGGTACAAACTTCCAGCTATAAAATGAGTCTTGGGGACGCGATGTGCAGTGTGGTGACTGGATGCAATACACTGTGCCGCATACTTGAGAGTTGCGAAGAGAGTAGATCTTAAAAGTTCTCATCTCAAGAAAAAAAATTTTGTAGGTTTGTAAGTGGCAGATGTTAACTAGACTTATTGTGGTAATCGTTTCACAATATATACAATTATCAAATCATTAAGCTGTATACCTGAAACCAATATAATGTTCTATGTCCATTATACCTCAATTGAAAAAAAAAAAGCCAAATCCTTAAGGGGCCCACAGGGGCCACGCGGGTCTCCCTGCCTTCTCTCTGGGTTACAGTCTCCTTCTGGCCACCCTCTCCCCCCGCCCCGACCCTGTCCTGATGCAGTGGTCTGTCTGCTCACTCATTCCAGGCGTCTCCATCTCGGAGCTCACTCTTCGCTCTGGGTGGAGCACCTTCTCCTCAAGAGCTGTCTGGCCTCCAACTCCTTCAGTCTCTGCCTGTGGGTCACCCTCCTGGTGAGGCTTCCCTGAGCACATCTTTGGACACGGCATCCTCACCCTTGCTGGCTCTGGCCCTCCTTCCCGCCCCACTCTTTTCCATAGCACTACTAAGCATGTTTGCTTTCTAATGCATCCTCAGACCTTAGAACAGTGCATAGCATATTTTGTAGTGGTTAGTGCTGTGGAGTAGATCCTGACTCCTGGAGACCCTGTGCAGAACAGAGTGGAACCCCCGCCCCCTGGTCTTCTTGTGCCATCCTCTCACCTTCCAGTGCTGCATCAGACAATTATCCCTGCTATTCATACAGTTTTCATGGCCAATTTTTTGGAAGTAGGTGGCCAGGTCCTTCTTCCTAGTCTGTCTTAGCCTGGAAGCTCTGCCCACCACAGGTGACCCTGCTGGTATTTGAAATCCTAGTGGCATAGCTTTCAGCATCACAGCAACATACGACCACCACAGTATGACAACAAACAGATGGTTGGTGTGGTTCCCTGACCGGGACACGAACCTGGGCCGTGAGGTAAGAGTGCCAGATCTTAACCACTAGACCACCAGGCATAGCATACAACAAACACTTAATAAATATTTGTTGAATGAATAAATGAATGAGGTTATTAAACAGGCCCCCAGTAATGACAGAGGGACAGAGACAGTTCATACAATGTTGGCAAGAGTCAGTGGGATTGTCTGGGTCCCAGTTCAGGAGGCCAAGGTTAGGCTTTTGGGAAAATGAAAGCAAGACATTGTCCATGTTTCTCAGGTGCTCGTAGCAGAGGAGTCACATATAGGATGTTATCAGTTTGTCAGAGAACCATCAATGCCTATGGTCAAAGAAGTTGAATACAGCCAGAGGCCGGCACTTCAGGACTCTAACTCTCCTGTGAACCTCTGTAACAATCACTGTCTCCTCCATCCATCTGTCCATCCATCCATCCATCCAGTCTTAAGACAATTATGTATCCAATGTCTCTTCAAAACCAGCTTTGCATGCTCATAGTTTCCGTGCATCTCTCCTACAGGGCTATACACCTTTCTGTGCAGAGCAGGAACCCCCACAGCATCAAAGCTCAAACACTCCCTTTCCCTAAGATGGAGTCTTGAGTCAATGGACCTTGGACGGGAGGCCATGCCTTGTTCTTTTCTTTATAACCCAAGCAGAGGGTAATGAGAATGGACCTCCGAGTCTCAGAATCGTTAAGTCAGAATTTGGATCTTTCTAACCAGCACTGAGCGCTCTCACAGTTTTCTCACTGGATGTGTGCCCTCCAGGGGAGAGGCCTGCTCTCTCACGGTCAAGGCCTTGTGTTTGAGAACTTGGTAAACCCGAGGCTGGTGCTGTCACTGGAAAAGAGGCTTCGTTCCTGGTTATTTATTCCATTAGTTGCTAGGTTGTTTTTGTCCATCTCACTGACTTCATTTTTCTTTCCTGCTCTGTATTCTACTCAATATTAAACAACTGTAGCCTTTTCACACAGTGAGGCTTTTAAAATCAGTGTATTCGTGTTCCTCCAAGTGGATTTTAGTTCCTCACTGTCTGTCTTAGTCTGCTCAGGCTGCCATAATAGTACACCATAGACTGGGTGGTTTGAACAACAGAAATCTATTTTCTCACAGTTCTGTAGGCTGGGAGCCTGGGACCCAGATGCCAGCATGGGTGGACTCTGGTGAGGGCTCTCTGCCTGGCTTGCTGATGGCTGCTGTGTGCTCAAATGGCTTTTCCTCAGCGCATGACGGTGGGGAGAGAGCTTCTTCTCTTTCTCTTCTTATATGGCCACCAGTCCTGTTAGATTAGGACCCCAGCCTCATTTAACCTTAATTACCTCCCTATAGCTCCTACCTTCTAATGCACTCACATCGGGGGTTAGGGCTACAGGGTGGGAATTTGGGGGGACACAGTCCACAACACTGCCCTACTTTGAGACACACGGTGTCAGGTATCGGTGGGGTTCATTTTGTTGTAACTTTAGTTTGATTGTAACTCCAAGCTGTGTTTATGCCCAGTCTTCATATTTTCTTCCTCGTGTAGCGTGCATTTCAGCTCACCGCTTAAATCAGCTTCAAGGAATGCGATTTATAGATTAGTCTTGCTTTGCCCCAATTGTCAAGTTTCTGCCGTACTCTAAATCTGGTTTCTTTTGTTTTTGTTAGAAAACAGGTCAGTGTGGAATCCTCTGTGCCCGTTAACATTTTGTAGGCACTGTCCCGTGCGGTCCTCGTCTCCTCTGTCTCACCTCTAGTTGCGCAGATATAAACACTTGCACGCTCTTCACAGGGCTGCGTTCTTCTGATCATTGGGGTTTCTGTGAAACGTTTCAGAGGGCCTTGCCCAGTCACCATCTCTGCCAGGTCAGGCACACCACATCACCTGTGCTTCTCTCTTCCTGACACCAACGGCTGTTCTCCAGGTGGGGACACAGGCCGGAGGATGTGAGGGATGTGTCTGCAGTTGTTCAGCTTCTGAGCAGCAGAGAGAAGGCCCGGGGGGCGGAGGTGGCTCAGAGGGGTCTGCAGGTGAACTTAACCTGTCGTGCAACGCGTCCTGGAGCGGCCCAGCCCCGCCCTCAGGAAAAGCGGGACAGTGGTCCTCTGGCTCTTACAGCTTCAAGGTCTTCTCAAGGTGGCCTCACCCGCTTTTCTCCGTCCTATCGCCTTGAGGACACCTGTCTGGCAGAGGGAGAGGACCGGGGTGAGAGGGCTGGAGACCATGGCCAGGTGCAGGGTTGCCAGATTTAGCAAATAAAAATGCAGAAACACAGCTAACTCAGAATTTTAGACAAATATTTTTTAAGAATAAGTATGTCCCGTGCAATATTGGGGACATACTTATGCTGACACTTAATTTGCGTTTCCTCTGAAATTCAACTTTAGTCCTGTATCTTCTCTCTCAGCCCCGCCAGATGGCTCCTCTACCACCGCGCGTGTCCTACGAGGGGCGGTGATAAGCCGCTCTTGCGCGTGCTTGCAAAAGAACACAAACGATGACATCGCTTTGAGCTGTGGTTTTATTTACTTCGGAGACACTTTGGTGTTCTTTGACAATAAGAACAACAACACAAATATTCCCAAATACGTATTTAATTTTGGAGACTTTGGCTTGCATTTATCTTGATGAGCACAGTTCCTTTGATTTTCTGTAAATTCATAGCACTTAATATCCAGCACCAAAGGAACTAGAAAACTGGGTTCCTCATGCCGAAAACAAGTTTGGATGAAATTGGACGAGGTATTTAACCTCTCTTGTTGCCTCAGTTTCTTCATTTGCAAAATGGAGATAACAATCGCACCGATCTGATGAGGTTTCTGTGAGGACCTGAGGAAATGCATGTGAAAGTGGCTGGTCCAGCACTTGCCATGTAGTAGACACTCAATAAATGTGAGCTTCCTTCTTTGTCCTCACTGCTTCACTTGTGAGAATGGGCAGTATCACTTCCCAGGCCACCACAGAATACCAGGCAAAAGAAGTAACACAGATATGTCCCAAAGATACTTTTTTCTTTTTTTTCTTTTTTGAGGAAGATTAGCCCTGTGCTAACTATTGCCAGTCCTCCTCTTTTTGCTGAGGAAGACTGGCCCTGAGCTAACATCCGTGCCCACCTTCCTCTACTTTATATGTAGGATGCCTACCACAGCATGGCATGCCAAGCGGTGTCATGTCCACACCTGGGATCCGAACCGGCGAACCCCGGGCCACCGAGAAGTGGAACACGTGCACTTAACCACTGCACCACCAGGCCGGCCCCCAAAGACATTTTGATTCTTGCTCTTTACTAGAACACAGGCACCAGCAGAGCCATACTGCTTGCTTAACCCCTAGTGACAACTAATTGAGTGACTGACTTGTTCATTCCAGCATTCACTTCGCAAGCACGTACTGAGCTCCCAGCACGTGCCAGGCACAGTGTTCTAGGAGCCGGGGACACGTGGTGACAGAGCAGAGCTGCTACTGTCCCATGAGAATTGCTTATATGTTGGGGAGGGGGGCGGATAGTGAACAGAGAAGCAAGAAAATTATTGTATTAATTATATTATATCATATTTTATGTGGAGCAACCAATTAAGGCAAATGTTGTGAAATGATTATTGAACTCGGTTGTGTGGAGATCGTCGGTGACCTTGATAACAACTTTTTGTTCCCCGAAGATTGTTCAAGAGAATGGGAGGAGGAGGAGGCTGAGAAAGGAACTTTGCTAAAAAGCAGAGCAGAAAATCAGGCCTAACTACAAAGGGGATACGGAGTTAAGAGGGTTTCTGGTTTCCAAGGGAGCTATTGCAGTGTAGTCATGAGCTGAAAGGCCTGATCCAGTGGAGAGCAAGTCACGGGGCAGGGGGCAGAGGCCACGTCCAGAAGTGAGTGCTGGACAAGGCGCTAGGAGAGGACACCCAGTGGACAAGAGGAGGTGTGGCCTTGTGTGGCACCAAATGGGAGAACATGGAAATTCTCTTCTACCCTCTCAGTGAAATGAGACATAAAATGTTGTCTTTCATTTCTCTTATCGTAATCATTGGTAAGCTGAAATTAATTATTGATAAGAAATGACAGCTTCCTCATTTGTATTGGGCTCTTGCCAAGCACCCCCAAATGCTCTTGGCTGTGTGCCGCTGTCGCCACACTCCTGCATGCACAGGGCATGACTCTGACTTAGTTTAGTTTATTCGCAGACAACTCTTTTTGGCTCCGCATGCTGTTCCCAGGCCGGAGTGCCGGGGCTTTGCTGTTTTCACCCATCGCGTGTTTCTCTCCATTGAGATAAACTTCTTCCTGAAGGAGAAGCCCATCTTGACAAGCCTGTTTCTCGTCTGTGCTCCACTGCACAGCCAGACCTGAAAGTGACGGGAACTGACAGACGCTCTGAACTCGTCCCATCGGATTTGTCTAATGGGCCTTTGCCTGACACAGACGAGAGAGTCATTGACAGAACAGACCATTTACTGTGAACCTGAGCGGAGGCATAAGCAGTGACAGATGAAATAGGTCTCGAAAGAGAGACGGGAAAGTCAGGCTGCGTCTGAGGGGCCCAAGGAGATGTCTGCTTTCTGACGATGGAATGGACAGTGCTGGGTCTGCAGCCCCAAGTTGTCTGGCTGGTTGGTAAGAAAGCTGGGCCCTGCTCCCCTCCACTACACCAGAGAGAAGCCAAGTGGTGACTCGGGGTCAGGGTGGCTGTCAACAGGACACCACAGGTCCCAGGGGCTGAGTTCTCTTTCCAAGGGCAGTGAGACCAAAAAGCCTTATTTAAAATTTTGCAGCCATCTAGAAATTCTAGTCTGTTAGCAGAACTCATGTTGAAGAAAGCTTTCCAAACAGAGAATCACATCTTAGGAGTGCTATTTTTAGCTTCTATAATCAACACCTAACGTGAACATCATACAAACTTAGTACCACCCTTGAAAAGCCCTTACATCACCCATAAAACACACAACCCTGTACTCTGCTTTCTGCCCACACTGAACTCTGAAAAGCATGGCGCTCAATTAAAGGAGAAAACAGACAGACCGGGTGTGTGAGGGTGCCCGGTCTTCAGACCCTCCCGCCTCGAAGGCGGCTCTCAGATCCTGGCTCTGAGTGAGTATTGGGTGGAAAATGCCACGGTGTTTACTTTATTCCCTTCTAAGATGAAGCCTCAACAGCCTTTGTAGAGGGGAAAGGATGTGTGGTTATTGGGAGGGTTCAGTGGAAGAATGGCAGAGCATCAAACCCAGCTCAGGGCTTGGGTCTGAGCGTGGCTAACGCTGGAATAGTACCACCTCGCCCGACTTCCTTCAAGAAAAATCTTAGATAATCTTGCTCTATGTGCAGATATGTCTAGGTCTCTTCTAAAAGCCATGCGTTGGCTCAATGAAGGGTTAAAATTGCTTTATTAGTGCAATTTAAGTTATTAATATATTAAGGCAATTAATTTCCTAAAAACTTAAAAAGGTGAAAAATGTAACCCAGGGAAAGAGGGTTGATTGGTTGGTTTTCAAAAGGGAATAGAAGGATGTCCCGGGCGCCACCCAGCGCTGGCGCCTGGAAGCCAGAACTCTGAGGAGAGAGATGGTTGGACAGAAACGGCCCCGAGGAGGAAGTGAGCCTGAGCGATGCGGTCCACGGCCCAGGAGAGGGACCAGCGAGGGGCTGTCCCTGGTGCGGCAGTGCTGATGGCCTCGGGGGATATCACGCTTGACTTTCAGTTCACTTTCGGGCTTTTCGAACTCCCTTATGATCCTCTCAACACCTCAGTAGTGCCAGCGACCTGCACCAGCCCTAACGGGGTGGGGAACTCTGCAGTGGTCTGTGCCCATTGGGGTGGGAACGGAGAGAGCTGCCTCACCTTCCCCAAGGTGGGACCACCATCCCCGCGGGGGACACAGCGCCGTACTAGAGACAGATGGTTGTGGCAGGTCGAGGAGGTGATCAACGGCAGAACCGTAGGGAAGTCCAGGGTGGAGCAGGGAGACGACGTGACACAGCGTCAGGACCCAGAGCAGGAGTGGACTGAGCTGAGGCCCTGTCTCTCGAATATGCCTGAGCTGGGATTGCAACTCACATGCCCTCGGTGCCAGCTGGGAGCATAAACAACTAAGGGACTTCCATCCTTGGGCTCCTTCTACTGCGATTATTCATGTCTGCTGGTGAAACATGGTGGGGATGTGTCAAACAGTGAGCAAGGCCCTCTCCTGGGCCTCGTGCTGCATCAGGTGTCCGGCTTCCCGGCTGCGCTGGCCCTGGGGAGGGACCCCCACAGGGCACTGTGGCTCTGCCAGGACGTGGACAGGCCTTGGGGAGGCCTGAGAGCTCGCCCTGCCTATTCGCCCTCTTGAGAGGGGATTTAGGACAAGGACATGTGGATCATATCCAAAGTGACGTCTCTGCCTGCACCACGTGGCACGCTCAGCCTCAGTCATTACAGAGACGAGCGGAACCTGCTCACTCTCTGATGGGCTGGCGGCTTTGAGGGCAGTGTGCACACGTGCTTCTGCCAGCACTGCTCCGCACCGCCCTAGACGCTCCTCTGTCGTGCTCTGTGTTCTCCTGAAAGCTGGGTCTCAGGACAGGACTGGGCACAGATTGTAAGTTGGGATCCGATCCCAGGAAACAGGAGTGAGGGAGTGGGGAGACTGAGGCAGGGAAGGAGGAAGAGCCAACTTCTGGTGTATGAGTGAGGTCTCTGATGTGGATGCACAGAAGTTTGGGGCCCTGGTCCAGCGGGTCCCGGGTCTCAGGAGCGGAAGGTGGGGAGAAGAAGGGACCCCTGTGTTGTCTGAGTTTTCCTTGGGAAGCCCCACAGCTCCAGGAAAGGCCCTGAGGCAGAAACGCAGAGAGAGGCTGCTGTGGGAGCAAGCGTGAGGGGGCGTTGTGCTGTGAGTCTGAGTTTAGGTGAGGGGGTGTGATGCTGGGTGTCCAGGGTGTCTGCTGTGGTCTGTGACGCCAGAGGTCAGGACCCATCATTCTAGGGGTGCATTAGGGTCCGGCGCCATGGACCTGACCTGGTGTGGCCTCATGATGGCTCTGAGTCCATTCCCTGCCGCTCTGTTCCTCAAGGTCGCCTTGCCGGTGGGCACTTTTCCTCCTGGGCTTTCCTGACTCTCACCGTTGATCTATGTGACAAGCAGGCCTGGCAGCAGCTCAGGGAAGGCAGTCTTTCTCTGTTCCCTCCATGACCTTCACTGACCTTCCTTTTCTTCATAAAACATGGTCGTCGGTCAGGGTTGAGTCCTTCAGACTCTCCCTTCTTCCCCCTAACCGGGCAGTCACTGGTCCTCTCTGTCCGACCGCCGTCAGAGCATCTCCAGGGGGCCTCTCCAGCTCCGGCCCTGCTAATCCTCTCCACCTCAGAATCACCTGGCTGTTTGCACACCAGGGTTTGGAGCCCTTGCCTCCAGTGTGGAGTCTCCAACAGCTGGGCGAACGTTCCTTTTTGGTGTCTCCTGCTCACCCCAGTTCAACAGGTCTAAAGGGACCTCGCTTCCCGCTGTCGCTGCATGCCTTCCTCCCTTCTCCTGTGTCCCCCCCACCAGGAAAGGAAGCAGTGGCTCTGTTTCTGTTCACACCACTGTCACTCACGGCTACATGTGTTCAAGCTCTGCAAGCACATTTAATTCCTGGGTCACTTTGGAAGGGGCAGTGCCCCTGGTGTTCAGAGGCCACAGTGTAGGGTCAGGCAGAGGTCGCGGCCAGATTGTCTGGGAGGACAGACGGGGGGCGAATAGTCAAGTTCGCTGGGGTTTCAGCCGCAGAGGGGACTGCAGAGCCAGAATGTCAAAGCTGGAAGGATCTCGAGAGGCTGGCTGGCACAACTCCTCGTGGTACCAGTGGAGAAATCGAGGCCAGAAGGACGGACAGCGTAAACAAAGGTCCTCGGCCAGGTCACACAAGAGGGTCCAGTGCTCTGCCTTCTTTCCCGGACACGATGATGCAATGACACCGTTAAGCGAGGAGCCAGTGTCGGGGCTTTTTAAGAGCAGGGAGCAGAGTACAGAGCTCAAACGATAACTTCCCTAAAAGTCTGAGGTGTCTGCTCCAGGGGACCTTTGAATCAGGAGCTGCAGGATGTCAACCAGGACCGGCGAATGGAGTGCCCTGGTGAGCTTAACCCAGACCTCGTGACCCCGGATCATACGTGGGACTCAAATAGAAATAAGGGTGGGTGGAACGTGGGAAGGAAGGTTCTGGAAGCTTAACAGAGCCAGCCAAAAGTCACTACGAAATCCACACGGGGACAGAGGTATGTGACCTCCAGTCTGAACGAGTGGCGGTTGTGGCCGGACGATGTCCGTCTCAGTCCAGTCAGGGGGGGAGTCTGGCTTGGGGGTTGAGGCTGAAAGGATTACAAAAGCTGGAGGGAGCTCTGCGGCTTTTGTTTGGAAAGCTGCCTCACGTCATGAGTCCCTGTGCCCTGCACACTTCTCCTGTCTGTTCAAAGCGCAGGGCGACCCGGGGCTCCCACTGGAGAGCCTGGTGTGCTGGCGATTCTGCTGTTTCTAGGGTGTGGGGGAGGGGAGGGAGGTGACCGAGCTGCCCAGCCAGACCTAGGCCTTCCCTCTGGACTGCTGTCCGTTTCTGGGGGCTGGTCAGTGATCAGAACCCTGTCCCTGTCCCCACCATCAGTGAGATGCAGTTCTGCGTGTTTCTTCTTCACAGCGCTGGGAGCATCTCTCGTCTTTGTCTTCCCACTGCCGACCCTCAGCTCAGGCGTGAGGTGTCTGGTGCTGGGGCAACCGCCAGTCTGCCCCTGGTCTCCCAGCCCTGCTTCTCACCTGCCGTGGCTCATCCTGCTCCCCGTGCCAGGGCACTCACCTCCAACGCTGGTTTTCTTATGATGTTCTCCTGCTCAAAAGCCTTCAGGGGGCCTACGCTACCTATAGCACCAGGTCCAAGCCCCTCTCTCAGGCTCAGACATCACCTCCTCTGAGACCCCTTCACTGTGGCTATTGTCCTGCCTCCGAAACCCAATAGCACTGATGTCTGTCCCACTGGGTGGACCGATCAGCTGTTCTTGCTCTCTGTCATTAACCGTGGCTGATGTGTCTGCATCTCCTAACTGATTCCATGATCCTGGAGCACAGAGAGGTACATATCTGACTGCCGCCCGTGTACAGCTCTGTGCCCTGCACATAGTGGGTAAACAGATGGATTAATTCACTGGGATCAGACTCCTTGGCTTGGAATCTTGGTCAATTAAGACTTCCTTATTGTAATATTTTAAAATCTCTAGAATTGTAGGTTGGAATTATGAGACAGGAAGAAGGTAAATGGGAGAGATGTTCTCACCCTTTCTTATGGTTAACTTTCCTGGTCTGATTGAGTTAAATCAACATCAATATCCACCTCTGACTCAACTTACCAGAAGATGCTCTTAAAACCTACCAATGTGCATTCCTAGAATTCACGTAGGCATATGGACTGAAATGCCGAATTTGTCGTGTCTCCAGCATGCAGGCTCCGAAGAGGATTTCAAAAAACAACATGCACACACAAAACATGTGTATAAGGCTGGGACAATCTTAAATGGGAGTTCTTGAAGCATTAAAATATGCCCCAGAGTGCTTTGTCGACTCCTAGACATTTGTTCTGGAGTTGTGAGGCCGGAGTCCCTGCCTGAGAGGTCTCAGCATCCCCATCCTGGAAACGGGCTGGCGGCTGGTTGGGCCTTCCCAGCAGGGCTAAGTGTGGAGTGGGACAGGTGTATGCTTTGGGAATTAGGAAAGGGGCTCCTTAAAGTGGCTCGACTGGGGCAATGGCGATAAGGCCACCTGATGGGATCTGCGGGGACATGAGCAGAGGAAATACACCAAAAGGAGAGAGTCAGCTATAAACCTGCCACCTGGGGCTTTCTAGCAACTTAGGTTGGTCAAATGCCGAATCCTAGTTTCTGTTCAAAACACATGGAAGCTCATCCTGTGACCAAAGTAGACTGCTCAGATGCAGCGTTGATAAGACGCAGGCAGGCAGAAGCAGCCTTCATGAGGAATCCACTGGCAGGAACAGAGAAATGAAGGGAGAGGAGTCCATAGGCCCCCGAAGGAGTCATTCTTGCCCCTCCCCCCTTCACCAGTGGAATAGTGACTGAAAAATTAATACTTTAAAAAATACCTTCTTTGCTGTTACTACTGCCTGAAACGCTGTGGAATTATTTAGTCCCTCCCGGGTGGGTGGGGAGCGGTGGTATCTGTGGGGGCACAGACACAGCAGGGCGGGTCCAGAGTCCTCCTGTGTGAGGGGCCAGGTCTGTGTTTACCAAAGGTTTGTGTAGACTGAGACTAACATATTTGGTCCTGCCGCACCAAAAGTCATAATTGCCGTTATGGGCCGAACTGTGTCATCCTCAGATTCATCTGTTGAGGTCCTCACCCCTCAGAACTCAGAATGTGGCTGCATTTGGAAGTGGGGCCGTTGAAAAGGTGATTAAGGTAAAATGGGGTCCTATGGGTGGGCCCTAATCCACTGTGACTGGTGTCCTTGTAAGACAAGGAGATAAGGGTGCTTGCCTGGTGGTGCAGTGGTTAAGTTCATGCACTCCTCTTCAGTGGCCCAGGGTTCATGGGTTTGGATCCCGGGCGTGGACCTAGATACTGCTCATCAAGCCATGCTATGGCAGCGTCCTATATACAAAAAGATTGGCACAGCCATTAGCTCAGGGACAATCTTTCTCAAGCAAAAAGAGGAAGATTGGCAACAGATGTTAGCTTAGGGCCACTCTTCCTCACCAAAAAAAAAAAAAGAAGAAGAAGAAGAAAAAGAGAGAAGTACAGAGGTACACACAGAGGGAAGACCATGTGAAGACAGGGGGAAGGTAGCCATCTATAAGCTGGAGAGAGGCCTTAAAAGACATCAATCCAGTCGACTCCTTGATCCTGGACTTCCAGCCCCCAGAACTGTGAGAAATTAAGTTTCTGTTGTTCAAGCCGCGAGTCCGCGGTGTGGCAGCCCAGCAGGCTAACATAATTGTTAAGAAGGAGCAGAGAGAGTCAGACTTAAAACGGAGACGCACAACTTCCAGGCGTCCTGAGTTTTTGTGAATGAATAAAAGAAGGAATTCATTCACTCATTCAGCAGATAATTCCATTTCAGCCCCTCGCAGGGTGACCCACAGCAGCTGAAGGAAGCCCTTCCTTATCACCCCTAGCAGAGAGAAGGAAGCATACCACGCAGGTTCATAACCTCTGGCCACCAGCCGCTGGCGCCCGCTCTGGGGCGAGGATGAATCTGGGGATCTGCTGATGAGCCAACACCCAACAATGACGGCTGGAATTAGACGACCATCATCTGTTCACATTTCCACTGGGCGTAACCTTGCAGAGCCGACGTTATCCTTGAGCCTGAAGTTCTCAGCTTGTGTACAGTCCTGATTCGAATTGTAAATGTTCAAAGAAGATAAAATATTTAATGGTCCTGACTGGCCTCGTGCATGGCGTGTGGACAAGCGGGTCACTCGGCTATTCTTACCAGCCGCTTCGCAGTTGCTCTGGCAGGCGGGGCCGTGAGGGAGGGAGGTCAGCAGTGACTCCAGTAAAGTACGTCTCCCAGGCTTGAGGAACCGAAGCGCCCCAGCCGCCTTTTCCCTCCTGACCCCTGTCTGCTGCCTCCTTGGAGTTGCTGTGAGGACGGACATTTAGCCAAGGAGCCATACCAGGCCTCCGCTTATTTACTATGCCCGGGCGTTTACAGCCAGGCACTGAGGCCGCATTCCGCCCGAGACTTCTGGTCAAATAAGGACAAAGCCAACCACGCCTTCCATTCTTGGCAGTGGAGCGAGCTCTGGATGGCTGTGTGCTGGGCACAGGGACCTCCTCCACGCGGCCCGTTCTCTCCTGGCTCCCCAGTGACCCCAGAGTCGCAGAGCCGGGAATGAGAGGGGAGAAGTCAGAGCACCGTGCAGGGACCAAGGGGAGCTGGAGGAGAGCAGGCTCCTCGTTCGTTCCCTCTCTGGGTTTCCTGCAGGAAGCTGATCGTGTGTGTCCTGCTCGTCAGCAGGGCGCCTTCTAGAAGAAGCCTGCAAAGAGGGGCACAGAACAGTGCCGTTGGTCTAAGATACGCGTGGTTGCGAGCACACACACCCTGCAAAGAACCCAAAGGGACGGAGACACAGCTGCTGTTCTGGAGGAGTGACCACAGAAGAAGCTGATGGTGGCTGGGGACTTGAAGATAGCAGTTCTCGCCTGGAGAGACTTAAGGTGTGCTCGGAACCAACCAGAAAATTTGACTTTGCTCTCTATAAGGCCCCTTCGTAGCCTTGTGGGGGATGCAGAAACTCCCCAGACCATGTCCCTGGCCAGGAGGAGTTTGTGATCCAGTGAGGGGTGTGTACGATTAAACATAAAACATCTCCTGACAACTCAAGACCGAAGAATGGCAGGGGCAGTCAGCACCGTGGGCAGGGCGGTGGCAGACGAGGCAGACCCTGTGGAAGTTCTGCTGTTCCATTTGCTTGATATGTGATAAGCCTAATGTCTAGGCAGGTAGACCTACTGTGTGCAAACCCCCAGGACAGGGAGTCTGGAGGAAGTAGCATCGGCTATAATGTGCCATCTGCTGGCCTGCCTGCGGAAGGCGCCTAGCGCTACAGCGGCGTGCTTCCAGCACTAGCAGGAGGAGAAGGCACGACCCAGCAGGCGTGACGCTGCCCAGCGCTCTAAGTGCTTTGCAGGCATTTGAAGACGAGAGGGTCCACGACCTTCTGTTTCCTCCCTGTACATTAGTGCTCAGCAAGGATTTGGAGGAGTCTGATCGGAGGGTTTTCGAAGAATCCCTCTGGGATGGGGATGGAGATGCTCTTTATAAGATAAATATTTATGGCTAAAATAAAAGAGCAAAGGGGAAAGGAAATAGACCCCAGGCCTTCCGTAAATATTTCCTAGCTCTTGGTCCTTTCTTTCCGTCGCATCCTCTCCACCCTCAGCCCTCCACCTGCTGCTCTTGCCTTGTCTCAGGGAAGTCCCTCCCCTCCACCCTGCATTCGCAGCTGTCCCGGGGCGCAGGAGTCCCCAGTCCTGCCGGCTGGGTGAGGTGGGAGCGCCTGCTCATGGGAGCTGCTCCTCCATCCTGCAGTCAGCTTCCATCCCAGCACTATGGGGTTTTCCAAGCGCCTTCCTGACACACATGCTTTCGCAGCTTGGATAACAAGTTCTTTCTGCCTCACTCTGCTTCCCACACTTCCGGGTCCCCCCTTCCCTCCCCTAGCCATGTGGCTTTATCTCGAGAGCAGCCTTCAAGAGCACAGGGGATGTCCCATAGTCAGGGACGGCTGGGAGGCCTCGCAACTTGCATGCAGCACAGACTCTTGCTGGCCATGTGGCTGCGATGTGAATTGCTGGCTGGTCCATATGTTTGTGAAGAATCCTTTTTTGGGGGAGGGGGTAGGAATAGGAGGAAACAAAGGAGAACAAAAGAAGAAAGGTGGACAGCTCAGGACCACGATTCTTTATTGTTCGTTTCCTAGTGAGATGGCAAAGCTCTAAGTCCACAGGGGCTGTGGCTGACATGAGTCAGCAACCAGCACAATTTACTGCCAGTTGATTAAATTAGCATTTGTTATAAGCCAGAAGGGAAGGGGGGGAGGTTGTGCGGGGTGGGGGGGGGGTGGGTGATAGTTGGAGAACGAAAAAAATCTTCTTCATGCCTTTTGAATTATTTATGGCCTGGAACTTTACATGCTAAAACCTAACCAGACTTGATAGGGAGAGCCTGCAAGGATTCTCTCTTCCCTTAAAGCCACAGAGCACATGCTTTCGGTCTCCTTGGAGGACAGGGAGACTGCTAACAAGGACAGGCTGCAGTGGAGAAAGTGGAACTCTTAATTTTACTGTGACCTTGAAAACAGAAGTGCTGCGTTGAAATCCTGCTTCCGCTAGGTACAGGAGGACTTGAATTTCCCCGTAACCTTTGGGGCGATGGACATGAGTGTGTGAATGCATTCCACTTTGATTTTGCTGAGAGGGGATGTCAGATGACTGTCAGATCAGTGGACAAAGGATAGGTCTCTTCGATCTTCGCCTCTGGCTTCCAGCCAGATGGGAGAGAAACAAAGACTCAGAGCCTCTGCCTTCCTTCCCCTCCTCCCCTCCTCCCTCCTTTTCCCTCCTCCTGCCTTAATCGCTTCAAGACCGTCATTTGGACAGAGGCTGCTGACTGCTCTCACATTTTGGAAATCATGTCTAATTGTTCAGGGTGTAAAAATGAGGGGATTTGATCTCAGAAAGGGGCCCTCCTTTGGGGAGATGTGTGCACGCAGCAGAGTGAACTCCGGGCTGGGTGTGTGCAGGGAGCCAGGCAGGGAGGAGGGAGTGCACACAGGGGAGCAGCGCATGGAAGACACCCAGGGCATTCGGCTGGGTACCAGGCTGGCCTGGCGAGCATCTTTTGTTCTTGGCTCTTCTGACTGCCGGGAGCAGCAGGACAGGCCACACGCCAGCCCAGAGGAGCTGCCTGTGTTCATCGTCAAGATCTGAAGCTTTGTCTGTGAGCCCCAGGAAAGAGGCAGACTGTTGGGGTTTCCTGCAGCCCCCAAGGCAGCTTCAGGATTGGTGGTGTTCCTTTCCCCTGAACGTTGCTGTGGACCACACTCTAGTCCCAGGGTTTCACAAGGCTAAAGCATCCAGGGACTGTGACCCTCTCCTCAGAGACAGAGGAAGAAAGGAGAAGGGAGGAGTGGCTGAAGGAGGGAGAGAGAAAGCAGCCTGGCAAGTGACGGGGACTAGTCAGACAAAGAACTGGGACACGTGCTTTGGCAAAAAGCAAGGAACGCGGTCATTTCCTTGTTGCCCAGCTGCTCAACTTACCCACCCGGCCCAAGGCTGACCCTTTAGAGGGAATGGAGCGGTTTCTTCCAGTGATTGGAGTGAGTCCTACGTCTTCACCTGTGTACAGATGAGGCAACGCAGGTGTGTCTGTGGCAGTCCCAGGAGATGCAAAATGAGTAAACGATGCACACCCACAAATTTATGATGGGAAACAGAAAGGGCCACAGCGTTGAACTCAGCATGGAGTGCCCCCACCCCAATCCCAGCACCAAAGAGGGTCAGATCCCCCGGCCACAGGAAGGGCTCCGTTCCCAGAGCCCAGCTACCCTGCATTGCTCACTTCTCCCTTAGCTACACCAAGAAGTAAATTGAGGTCATTTTCGTAATTTAGGCAAAACCTCCCTTTCCACTTGAATTACTGAGATATTTCAGGCAAACGCAGATTTCAGAAAAAAATTAAATGGCAGCATTTGAGTTTGGGAACTCATTAAAAACCAGCGAGACTTCCTGTGTTGCATCAATTATAAACAATTTGGAGGAAAGAGAGGTTGCTTTTTTTCGTTTAAGGAAATTATCTGGAAAATTACCAGGGTCTTTGCTTCCTCTTTTCAGATGAGATCTGGACAGGCCATGTTAAGTGCAATAACCTCATTAGGATAGGTTTAGATGAGAAAACCAGGGAAGAAACCAGGAAGCCCAAACCCTGCCCTCAGGCTCGCCTCCACGAGCCCAGCCTCTGACAAGTCAGCTCATCTCTCCAGGCACTAAGATCTTTTTCTCTCCCCACTGAAATGGAGCCAACCCCCTCGCCACTTGTCTACTTCATACGAATGCCCTAGAAATTAATATTCACTGTGCCACCAAGAGAGGCTCAGAGGAACCATCCTATCTCAAGACGAAGCATTATCAGTTTTGTTTTGCCTGCCACTCTGAGTTGGCATCGATTCATTGTTAAGAATCTTTCTAAAAATCTCTTTTTCTGACCTCTGTGACCAATAATGATGGGAAACAGTGTACTGGAATAAATCCAAAGAGGAAATATCTGCCTGTCCATCAGCTCGGCCAACAGCATTTCAAGTGACTGTGATCATTTTAGGCGGTTCTGGGACAGCGGAAGCTGTGTACTAGTGGAGGAGCTGGTGTCACCGTCAATCTCCTCCGTTGCCCAGGTTTCTTTTGGTGGTCAAGTTGGTGTGGAGAGGAGGATGGAGGCTGGAGTCTGAGGGATTTGGGGAGGTGAGCCTCGCTGAGGATGTGTAATACTCCTCATTCAATGCTTCTGGAATCTCTCCTCGCCCTCCCCATGACTGACGGCAGCTCTGATCCAGGCTCTTGTTGTTTCTTTCCTGGATGTCTGAAGCAGCCTTGGAACTGGTCCTCTTGACTCCAAGGTTGACTGCTAAGCAATTCTCCACACTGCTGCTAAGAGTCCTTCCAGAAAGCAGCCTTTCCACGTCGGCCTCCATTGTCCAGAAGACACAGTCCAGGCTCCTCCAGGGGAGGGACCTCCACGCTCTGTTAACACCTCGGCTGGCTGTGTCTCCAGCTTCGGCTCCCGCCATCCCCCGCCTTACAGGTTCTGATTCAGCAACAGCAAACTGCTCGTGCTTTCCCGACATGGACGGTGCTGCTGTTCACCTTTGGGCCTTTGCTCTTGCTGACCCCTGCCAGGAGTATCCCAGGCCAGCAGACAAAAACAACAAGCAAACAAAGAGCACACACAGCTCCTCAGTCACCCTCAGGGCTCCGATCACGGAGCACACCCTGCCCCTCTCTCTCTCCTTGCTTCTCCTCCAGAGCACGCATGTCTCCTGAGTTCTGCCCCTCCCCTACACCCTGGGCAAGCCTGGAGCATGCAACTAATGTGAAGGTTATATGGGTCTTGATACATGCTTGTCTACCTGCTGAACAGTGAGCTCTCTGAGGAGAGGGACCTGTCTTTCTCATCTCCGTATCTTAAGCAATACCGGGTGCAAGAAGGGATCCAGTAAATAGCTAAATACACGCTTCTTAAGTAGCTTCTGTGTGTAAGGGACTGTGCTAGGTGTTTAGAGAAAATTTCTGATACAAGGCTGTTCAAGGATAAGGATATCGATGTGTACTTAAGTGAATTCTTTATTTTCTTTTGAATGAACTATCCAGAGTTATGCAAATAATTAGCAGTTGGGGGGACCCTGTGTCGACAGTGGGCCATCTGGCAGTGTGAAGTCATGGCAGGTTGCCTCTCTCGGCTGCCACCACCCTGGGGCCTGGGGCTTTCTTGTGGCTCTGGCCTTGGGACCTCCCCCTTCTCTGGAGTTCGCTGCCTTGTATTCTGTTGCTATGGCAACAACCCACTTTCATTCTGGACTTCCTGCTTGGGGGAGGGAACCCGTGACTACAGTGGCATGAACGACGAGGGTTATTTCAAAAATAAGTTGACAAGGTTAATCACAAACCTCTTAGACCAGGTCCCCAAATTCTGATTTCATGGTCGGAGAGTTTGCGGGTGTTTCTGGCAGCACTGGGTGTGAGATTTGGTGTGTCCTTTGTTTAAATATCTGTCCACGTGCCTGTTGTGATTCTGCTTTTAATGCAAAAAATATTTTTGTTCTCTAAGTGTATGGAAAACCTGTTTTCAGTCAATCCAGTGTGTCAAAGAAGAGAGCAAGATTTCTAGAGGGAAGGCTGCGTGGTCTTGTAAGGTGTGGAAGGTGGGGATGAACCAAGCTTCCAGCACCTGTCCAGCACTGTGACAGATCTGTTCAAATCTGTTATAAGACAATGTGGAAACGGTAAGGCATCATTGAAGTACATTTTTGGAATAGAGTCAGCTTAAAAAAAGAAGAAATTGCAAGCAGACTTGCTTTTTAAACACCTGTACATATTCAGGTGAGCAGGGGCACGTATGTATTGCCGAGCCTGCTTCATGGTTCAGCGGCCGCAGAAGCTGAGAGAGTTTCAGGGCGCTCTGAGCAAGGGGTCTGGTCTGGCTCGGTGAGCCCAGCTTCCTGTAGCTCAGCCTCTCCTCCCTTTTCCCCCAGAGAACTTGAAATTCTCTCTCATTCTAGTCTGAGCTTGCTCCTGGCCTAGGTGGAGTCCTTTTCTCTCTTGACTCAGGCAGCTTCTCTTTTCTGGTTTCCAACACAGATGGAGGCCCCTGGTCTATTGAGGAGGCGGGCTCTGCCAAGGCTGGCACGGAGTGCCGTGGTTCTCTGGTCTTTCCTCCTCCTGATGGCTGCGTTCCCCTTCCATCAGATACGCCCTGCAGCTGGGAGGACCAGGAAAGACTCTCATGCATTCACTTGCAGTTGGCTATCCCCATCACTCAGAGACACACAATGTGCACGAGTGTTATTACTCCAGGGGCATCGTACTCTCAGGCACAGGCCAGGGCAGGGCAGGGGCTTGACTGGCAGGCTTATCTGTGACAGACTTGATCGGTGGACAGTTTTTCCTGCAGAAACAAAGGTGATGCTCTGCTTACCAGGTGTCCTCCTTGGTGGCTGCTGTAGTTCTTTGTGACTCAATACACAGCCACAGCCAACCGGATTGCACGGCACCTAGTGGATGGATCCAGTTGGATTTTGTCCTTTGGGATTCTGGACTAAGAAATCCCAGTGAGACAGTGAACGATGGGTGGTTGGCGCCCTGTGATGCGCCATGGCCCAGGTTGAAGGTGTCATGGAGCAGAAACGAGGAGTGAGTAGAAGGCGTTGAGTGGAGAGAGGCAACAGAGAACACTCAGGAAGAAGAAGCTGGTTAGCGGCCAAGGAGGACACAGCAGACACACGAGAGGAGGAACAGAGACATCGAGAGAGACAGAGAGAGGTGGAGGGAGAGAGAGAGAGGAGGAAAGGGGGAGAAAGGCAGGAGGAAGGAGAAGACGGCGCATCCCCAGTCTGCCCAGTTCCATTCAGGTCCCCGAGGAGCCGCACAGACTAGTCTGTAGGGGCACATTCCTAGGAGCCAGCCCATCTTGGTTCAAATCCTGGTTCCTCACTTACCAGCTTTGTAATTTCGGGCAACACACCTAATCTCTCTACCTTAGCTTCCTCGTCCATAAGACGGGCGTTAAGTACAGCACCTCCCCTGGAGGGGCACTGTGAGGAACGAAGGAGTCAACACGTGGGGAGCACTTCTCAGGGTGCTGGCACAATATGAAGTGGGACCTATTTTTATTACCAAAGTTCTTGATTTCAACTGAACGTCTCTCCCTACCTCACATGGATCCTGACAACAGCCAGTGTCTTGCATCTGAGTTGAACACATTTGTGGATATCTGCTCCTTATGATCAAAGACAGCTTAACTCGAACACCTTATGGGTACGTTCCACATTTTTGAACACAAAAAATGCCACATTTTCTTTTGAATTTTGTAAATTTAGTATCAAAAGAGAAACAGTGTTGCCATTTCTCGTGGGAACAGAAATAGGCAGAGAGAGAGGACGCCTTCGAAGTGTGTGTGCACGGTCCACACAAGTTGTCTCTAACTGGACAAACGGTGGAGGCCCTGCGCCCTCCCTTTGGGGCCGCCACGTGGCCACCATGCTCTCCTTCAGTCTTCTTACTCCTTCTGTGTGCAACAAACGCTCAGCTTTGCTTCCCTCCGCCGTTTTGGCTCTCGTGTTCCCCACAGCTTGCAGCCTTCTCTCCTCTACCTCCTGACAAAAGTGGGCTCCCTGTGGCATCAAGCCACACCCAACAGCACTCGTCCTGTGTGATTTTGTTCCGAGTGTTTTTGCTAGTGCTGGCAGCAAAGTTCCATTTTCATACACTGAGAACAAGCCCATGGAGGTGTCCCACGGTGCTAACACTGTCTCAGAACCTACTTTGTCTTTTGCACACGGGGAAGGGAGACCCCAGCGTGAGAGTGCTGAGGCCTGTGGCTGCCCTTCTGGCCTACTGGCCGTGTTGGTTTCTTAAGACTGCCTAGCAAAGTACCACACACTGGGGAGCTTCACCCAAGTTTATTGTGTCAAGTTCTGGAGACTAGAAGTCTGGTTCAAGATGTGGGTTCCTTCTTCGGCCTGTGAGGGCTGGAAGGAGAACCCGTGCCGGGCCTCTCTCCCGGCTTCCGAGCCTGCTGGAATCTGTGGCCTTCCTTGGCTTCTGCTCCATCTCCTGATCTCTGTCTTCATTTTCACATGGCGTCTCCCTGTGTGTGTGTGTCTGTGTCCTCTTCTTATAAGGCCACCAGTAATACTGGATTAGAACCCACCTTAAAGGTCTAGTTTTAACTCGATTGCCTCTGTGAAGATCCCATATCCAAATTAGGTCACGTTCTGAGGAACTGAGGGTTAAGACTCCAACATACCTTATTTTGTTGACACAATTCACCCCGTACGCTGATATACTTGAGAAGTGAACACTGACTTGGCTCTTGGGGTCGACAGGTTGGTGATTGGCCTTAATGCTGGTTTGCTGTTAATGGGGTGTTTGTGAAGCAAGCCTGGTGGCTATAAAAACTGTGACTCAGACCCTTGCGCTTGACGCCCTCTTTGCTCTTGCAGCTTCACCCTCTCCTGGTGTTTCTGCTCGGGCGCCTCCTCCTCAGAACCCTCCACTGGGCCTCCGAGTGCTGGCTTGTCCTGCGACCTGCACCTTGACTCCTTTTCCCCTCCATCCACACCCGGTCTTTTGGGAATCTCACCCAGTTCTGTGGCTCTAAGTACCCTCATTAGCCTAAAACACATCTCTGTATCCTCAGCCCTGACCCTCCCCTGACACCCACCTTGTGCGCCCAGGCCTATGCTGCCACCTGCTCGTATCCACGTGGATGTTTAATAGGCATCTCCAACTTGCAGTGTCCAGAACTGAAATCTGGATTTTCTCCCATAAGCGTGCTCCTTCCCTGGTGTTTTCTCAGTAAATGGCGCCTCCGTGGCTCACGTCAAATCCTGGGAATCCTCCTTGATCTCTGGCTCTTCCTCACCCCCCTCCTCAGTTCAATCCAGCTGCAGGTCCTGCTGACTCGTTCTCTAAGATCTCGTGGCACCTGTGCGCCTCTGACCGTCCCATGGCTCCCATGGCGGTCCGGGCCACCAGCATCCGTCGCCCGCATGGCCACGTTAGCCTCCTGTGTGGTCTTCCTCCCTCTACTCTTGTTGCCCCAAAACTACCCTTCCTGGCGGTGGGCAGGCACGTAGGCCAGTTCTTGTTCCTGCCTTTGCTTTAAATTCTCCACAGGCTCCTCGTTGCACTGAGGAGAAAATACAAGCTCTTCACTCCAACCAAAGAGGCCCCGAGTGCTCAGGGCTCTGCCCACCGCTGTCCTGTGCCTTGTGTGAAGCCGTGCAAGTCCACTCGTGCCAGGAGCAGGGCTCTCCCCAGCTCTGCCTTCTGTCTAGAAAGCTCTTCTTTCAGGTGTTCAGTGGGCTTAACTCCTTGTCATTTAGGTCTCAGCTCAAGTGTACTTCCCAGAGAGACCTGCCTTCCGCTCAGCATAAAGCAGACCCCCCCCTCCTTTCTTTCCTACCGTTGGCATCCTGGTTCATTCACACTGAGCACCCACCACCGACCGCTGTCTCTTCATTCGTTTGCCATCTGTCTCTCCCACGAGACCAGAAGCCGTGTAAGACCAGGTGCACTGTCCTGCTCGTTCAGTCTGGGGCCTCAGGGCCCGAAGCCCTGCCTTGCACAACTTAAGCAGTGTGTGTTTGTTGAATGAATGAAAGAAGAGTTCCCAAGCAAGAAAAGTGGACGGAGGCTCCAGTCAGAGTGTGCATGCTGTGTCAGGCAGGGAGCATCCTTCAGCACAGGATTCACTCTGATCCCCATAAAATCCTTGAAGTTAGCTGTTGTCCCATTTGACAGATGAGGAAACTGAGGCTTTGACAGACTAAACAAGGGGATCAACACAGTAGTGCATGAATTGCGGGGCTGACGTTCTGGGTGGTTTCCACAGACTTCTACTGTGACACGAGCTGGAGGTACAATAGTCACCTTACTTCCAACGTTGTGGAAACCAGAGTGTAAGCAAGTTGTTGAAAAGTCTTAGGAACGTTGTTTGGTTCTGGCTCAACCAGAGAAGACAGTCTTTTGACCTAATCTTGCTACAGCAGGAAAAGTTAATTGAAGGATTAGAGATTTCTACAGCAGAGGCCATGCTCATGGCAGATGATCTGAAATAGAAGAAATTCCGAATTTTAATGAAAGAAGGAAAGTTATCAAAAGGAAAAAAAGCAGTGGAACATTTTATTCTTCTGGTTTCGGATTCATGACCAAGAGGCGCATCGTCACTCATGAATGGGGGTGGGAACAGAGGGGACGTGAATGGTTTTCTGAGATGTTCTGTGCCTTGTATAGCACTGCTGGGCATAGCGCCATGCAGGGTCCTCAAGGATGTTTGTTGAATGAATGAATGAATGAATGAGGAGAATTAAAGTATGCAGGTCTATGTAGATACTCTTTCCCTCCTCCATGTGCCCTTTACTGTGTGCAGAGGTGGGGACAAGAGACTTCATGTGGCTGGGTGGCTGGACACCAGTCCAGAGACTTCACCAGGGCATAGGCAAGCCCCAGCACTCAAGTGTGTGACCATCCGCTGCTCCCTGCTGCCCTCCCCACCCTCTCCCTGCACATCTGTCCTTTCCTGACCGCAGGGGAGCGAGGAGTGGCTGGGTTACCCTGAAAAGATGGCTGACTCTCTCCTATTGCACTCTGGTGACCCAGCGCCTGCCTTTTCTTGGTTGTAGTTATGTTTTGGGAGAGCATGATTTAATCCATGATGTATTGCATTCCTGGTGATAATGAGCTATAAAAAAATGGGTGCTATTGTAATTTATTTCAATAAATTTCAAATTACTATATAGAAATACTAGGAATAATCTCATGAATAAAAGAAATAAAAAAGGAATTTATGAGATCTTTACATTCCCTAAGGAAATTATTCAAGTACCAGAAGAAGAAACTAAATTTAGATAAAGGAAAATCGAGGAGTTTAAGGAAGAGCTGTTGATTTCCAAGATCTGAAATTACCTCCTGGAATGCCATGCAAAGTGGGAAGGGTGCAGCTGACAGAGAACCAGTATCTGAACCAATACACCCATTTTCAGATAAGATTCTCCAGGTCAAAAGAAACCACTGACTCAATTTACGAAAGACATAAAAGATAATGGGAAAAGATCCCTGATCATCCAGCAGAAAGCTCTGGGGATATTCCACCTCTCGCTTAGATGTGGAGGTGCCAGGACAGATGACCCAAAGACGCACTTTAATGGAGAGTTGTGCTAATGTTGGAGTCACAGACCAGCTTCCCCAGGCAACACGCAGTGCGGTGGAGATGTGCACGCAGGTGATTTGCGGGAGTGAGGGAAGCAGGATGGGGCAGAGGAGAAACCCACCCGTGATGGACAGAGGCCTCAGGCCTGGAGCTCTGGAGCTCAGATGGCCCTTCAGAGATGTCCCAGGTGGAGGCCAGGGGGTGGGGCCCTTGCATCCCTCTATTGACCAATTAATTAGATGGGGCTGCTGCCAGGGAGGGGCATGTTCTAGAGCACTTCCTGGGGAGAGACCCAGCTGTGAGCCACCCACAGCTAATATTTTGGCTGCTGGGGGATTGGTGGCTCAGTCCTGAAGGTGGAGAGGTCTCCCAGAGCACGGCAGTCCCTGATCTACTGGAACCAGCACTGGAGGTTAGAAAAGAAAGAAGATGGTGCAATGTGTGTGAGCATGTGTATGTGTGCATGCGTGTGAGAGTGTGCATGTATGTGTGTATATGTGTGTGCATGTGTGTGTGTATGTGTGAGTATGTGTGTGAGTGTGTGCATGCGTGTGAGAGTGTGCATGTATGTGTGTATATGTGTGTGCATGTGTGTGTGTATGTGTGTGTGCGTGTGTGTGTGTGTATGTATGCATGCGTGTGAGAGTGTGCATGTATGTGTGTGTATGTGTGTGCGTGTGTGTGTATGTGTGTGAGTGTGTATGTGTGTGTGTATGTGTGTGCGTGTGTGTGAGTGTGTATGTGTGTGTGTGCATGCGTGTGAGAGTGTGCATGTGTGTGTATATGTGTGTGCGTGTGTGTGTGCGTGTGTGTGCGTGTGTGTGTGTGCGTGTGTGTGTATGTGTGTGAGTGTGTATGTGTGTGTGTGCATGCGTGTGAGAGTGTGCATGTGTGTGTATATGTGTGTGCGTGTGTGTGAGTGTATGTGTGTGAGTGTGTGTATGTGTGCATGCGTGTGACAGTGTGCATGTGTGTGTATGTATGTGTGTGAGCATGTGTATGTGTGCATGCGTGTGACAGTGTGCATGTATGTGTGTATATGTGTGTGCGTGTGTGTGAGTGTATGTGTGTGAGTGTGTATGTGTGTGTGTGTATGTATGCATGCGAGTGAGAGTGTGCGCGCGTGTGTGTATATGTGTGTGCATGTGTGTATAAGTGTATGTGTGCATGTGTGTGAGTGTGTGTGTATGTGTGTGCGTGTGCGTGAGTGTGTATGTGAGTGTGTGTGAGTGTGTGTGTATATGTGTGTGCATGTGTGTATGAGTGTATGTATGCATGTGTGTGAGTGTGTGTGTATGTGTGTGCGTGTGCGTGAGTGCGTGAGTGTGTGTGAGTGTGTGTGTGTATATGTGTGTGCATGTGTGTATGAGTGTATGTATGCATGTGGTGTGTGTGTGTGTATGCATGTGTGTGAGTGTGTGTGTGTATATGTGTGCGTGTGTGTGTGCATGTGTGTGCGTGTGTGTGAGTGTGTATGTGAGTGTGTGTGAGTGTGTGTGTATATGTGTGTGCATGTGTGTATGAGTGTATGTGTGCATGTGGTGTGTGTGTGTGTGTGCATGTGTGTGCGTGTGTGTGAGTGTGTGTATGTGAGTGTGTGTGTGAGTGTGTGTGTGTACATGCGTGTGACAGTGTGCATGTATGTGTGTATATGTGTGTGCATGTGTGTGTGTATGTGTGTGAGTGTGTATGTGTGTGTGTGAGTGTGTGTGTGTATGAGTGTATGTGTGCATGTGGTGTGTGTGTGTATGTGTGTGAGTGTGTATGAGTGTGTGTGAGTGTGTGAGTGTGTGTGTGTATGTGTGTGCATGTGTGTATGAGTGTATGTATGCATGTGTGTGCGTGTGTGTGAGTGTGTGTATGTGTGTGTGTGCGTGTGTGTATAAGTGTATGTGTGCATGTGGTGTGTGTATGTGTGCATGTGTGTGCGTGTGTGTATAAGTGTATGTGTGCATGTGGTGTGTGTATGTGTGCATGTGTGTGCGTGTGTGTGAGTGTGTATGTGTGTGCGTGTGCGTGAGTGTGTGTGAGTGTGTGTATGCATGTGGTGAGTGTGTGTGTGTATGTGTGTGCATGTGTGTATGAGTGTATGTATGCATGTGGTGTGTGTGAGTGTATGTATGCATGTGTGTGCGTGTGTGTGAGTGTGTATGTATGTACGTGTGTGTGCAGTCAATGAAATGCCCAGAGACCAGCAAAAGACAAACACGTCGCCTACCCTGGGAACTGTAGATGTGACTGCTGACCCTGGAAATGTGGACACAGGAATGCAAAATATTGAACAATCAATTTGCAAACACCTGGAGGATCACAGGCTTCTAGAAGGTAGCCAGCAGTTTCGCGAAGAGGAGGTATTGTCAGAACAATTTACTTTCCTTTTAAGACAGAGGGGCCTTCATCGGAAGCATTTGTTCCGCGTCTGCGCGGCAGGGAGCCCGTTGGAGGTGGGGACGCGTATTCAGCGTCAGGCTTGATCTCAGCCTCAGGCTCCATCTGCGCCTTGACTTCAGCTAGAGTCTGGTTCTGCTCCTGTGATCCTTTCCTTTCACAGGTCAAGCAAACGTGAGCTCCACACGGCAGGAGGGGGTAGCGCAAGACTGGAGCTAAGCTCAGAATAATCACTAAAGCCTTTTGAAGTTGGGAAAAAATGATTGAATGTGAAATTATTTTAAAGGTGGAAAAGGGTAACCTTTAGCTCAGGTCAAATGAGGTGAACTTTCCGTGCTCTGCACCCTCACGCCTGGCTGTCCCGGCACACGGAACTGCAGTGGGATCAGCAGGTGCGCTGGCCCAGGCCGTCTGGAACGGCCACCGAACGCCCTCCTTTGAGAGGGGCTCCAGGTGAGCTGCTGGAAGTGCACACTCAGATACTGAGTCGCACGCAAGCATCCAGGTCAGACGCACAGGCTAAAAGTAATGCCCTTTTAGGGTCAAAGAGTCACATGGACGTTCCCAGATATCGGTGCCGGGTATTATAACCTTGACTTTTAGACACAGACAACATTTCAGGTCAAGCTGACACAAACTCATCCTAGCATCCAGGCATCCAGACCTTGCACACGTGTGGACCGAACACAAAGCAGCTGAAAAATTCCACAACGATAAACACTCACACAGTCTTCAAGGCAAGGTCCTGGGAGATGAGACCCTTAAGCATAGTTAAGGGGATGTCCCAGCTCTGCGGGTGGGCAGGACACCAGGAAAGCCCTGCCAGCCAATCAGAAGTCCACATCAGAGAAGTCAGCAGCTGTACTGGGGACCTGGCCTCAGCAAGACAGAACCCCAACCCCGAGAAACCTCAGTTTGGGGGACATTGAAAAGATGCCTCATATCGGTACACAGGGGGATAAGGTGGTGGCAGCCTGGGTACCAGGAGAAGCCACATGCAGCGCCAACGGCGGGAGTTCAGATGGGGAATCTAACATCCCTTCTCGTCCTCGGTGTTTGAACTTCTCTGTGGCTGGGCGCTGTGCTGGGCACTGGGACACAGTGCAGGCAAGACGGACGCCATCTTTGTCCCCGTGGAGCAGACAGTTTCCAGAGAATCCCTGCTGACTACGCTGATGGGTCATTGGAATTCTGGGCCCCTGGATTGTGGTGGAGTTTGGGGAATGACTGAACCTATGAGGGCAGGCGTGTGTAGGACGGGTGCCGGCAGTTGGTAGCGAGTCAGTCCAGCACCCAGGGACAGGAGCCGGAAGAGAACTTCACAATCCAGCTGATGTCCTGGGATGTGTTGTCGGCCTGAAGAGGGCAAAAGGCATTCGAATGTTTGCCAGATTCACCGGCTGCAGGAAGGTCCCTGTCCTCCATAGCAGTCAGGAGCACCCGACACAGTTGCCCACGTCCTCTTCTTGCCCGTTCTGCCCTCCTGGTTTCAGTGTCACCGTATGGGCCTCCTCCTTTGTGCCTGCCTTAACTGGTTCTTCCTTCTCAGGCTCCTTGCTGGCTCCTTCTCAGCTGCTCAATCCATAAATGTAGGTGTGCCCAGGTCTCTGTCCTGGGCTCCCAACTCTTCTAATCACTGTCCTTGGGTGGCCACATTCTGTCCAACGCTTATATCATCTTCATGCCAGTGACCCCCAAACTACTCCTCCAGTGCTGACCCCTCCCCAGGCCCCCAGGCCCATGTGGCAAGGAATAGGATATATTGGAGAATATGAGGAAGCCATTTGGTATAAACCTAATTTGGCCTGACCTTGTCTTTCCAAAAGGGCCTGACCGTGGCTGTTGAGCATGCATTGTGTATCTGCTTTAGAGATTCCCTATGGCAAGAACAAAGGCCCTTGAGATAAAGGTGCAACTTCCCTCCCCCTCCCAACGTTGGCATCTCCTTAAGGATTAAGGATCTTTCCTTAGGCTAGGAACTGATTGCTGCGCTCACCTGTGACCACCCAGCTCCAGACAACAGACTTGCCTCCTGCTGTGTCCATCAAGCGCTGTGCTGACAGGGCAATCTTGTGACCATGGTGGGAGGGACATTTCAATCATATGTGAAACACCCTGTTTGGGGGTATATAATCACTCTGTGCACCCCACTTCTTCGGTGCCCTTTCTTCCTTTGGGAAGAAAGGCCCTGGGCCATGGTCCTCAGATTTCAGCTCAGAATAAACTCACCCAAATTTTCATTTATAGATTGGTTATGGATTATTTTCGTGGACACCCTCCACGCCCTTGGCCTCTCCCTGTCCTAACAGACATCGCAGACTCCCGCTGCCCTGCCCTCAGGCCTGCCCCTCCTCTTGTCTCTTCCGTTTTGGTCCATCCATTTACTGAACAAATGTCTCGGTGTCACCCTAGATTCCTCTGTATCTCCCACAGCCAGGTCATCCCAAGTCCTGTCATATCTTCCCCTAAGACATAGTCCTCTTCACCTCCATTGCTATAACCCTCGGTCCGGCTACGTCACTGCAGGGCCTTCTTAGCTGATGCCCTTCTTCCACATGTGCCCTTAATAACCTCTCTATGCCCGTCAGCCAGGGGGAGTCATCTAAGCATTAATCAGATTATGTTATTCTCTGTTGTTTTAAAAAATGATGATAGCTTGCTTAGTGCATTTAGCATATAATCTAAGTTCTCCCGGTTTAACAGCCCTCCACGCTCTCTCCTTCGCCCTCCTCTCCTTCCCCAGGGGCTCCAGACCCCGTCTTCTTTCTGTCTGAGACGCCCACATCCCAGCCTCGGGGCTCTCGCACTGCTCTTCCCTCCGTCCTCACATGGGTCCTCTATGCCGACGTCCAGACCTCGGTCTGCATGTGTCTTCCACGAGGCTTCCCTGGCCGTCAGCCTAAAGGGACCCCACGGGGAATGTCTGTCATAGGCCATTCTAAATGGTCTGGGTATGGCTTACTGCTAGCTGATATCTTTATTATTTATTTACTGATTTATTTCTTTGTGGTTTGTCTTCACCCATTGGAATGCGAATGCCGAGAGAGTGGGGACAGTGCATCCTCTGAGCCTGAAACAAGGCCTGTTATAAGGTAGGCATTCAACCAATATCTGAGGGGTGAATGAGCCTGTGAATGCCGGAGGGCAGTGTGACACTGCCTGTCAGGTGTGCGCCCGCGTCCTTAAGTGAGGGAGTCTATCAGTTGGCTGTTGCTGTGTAAGGAGTCACTCCAACACTTAGTTACTTAAAACAACAAGCACTTCTTATTGCTCACAAGTCTATGGGTCAGCTGGGCAGTTCTGCTGACTTGGGCCAGCTCTGGTTGATCTTGGTTTGGCTCACTCATGCATCTGTGTTCAGCTGGCAGGTTGGCCGAAGGCCACTTAGTCTAGGAAGGCCTCCCTCCGAAGTCCGACAGCTGTTTTGCTGTCAGCAAGGGTGATGGGGGATTGGGCCACGTCTCTTCCGTCTAAGTGTGCAGCTTGGTCTTGGTCAGTTGGTAATCACAGCATCCGAGAGAAAGAGCGGAAGAGCTCGAAGCCTCCTGAGCCTGAGGCTTAGAACTGGCAGCCATCACTCACATCGTATTCTCTCACCAGAGTGAGTCACAAGCCCAACCCAGATTTAAAGGGCAGGGCGGGGAAATTAACTCCACTTATTGATGGGAGGAGATGCAAAGTCACGTTGCAAAGGTGTGTCTGCAGGGAAAGTGAAGGCCTGGGGGCAGTTTGCAATCCCGCTACGAAAGGGGAATTGCTCATTGCCACAGTCCCTTTCCAGGTGAGGGCATAAAGAGCGTGTGCAAGGCCTAGAAGTGCCTTTCCCTCAGTCCACAGCCCTCGAGTTGGTCGTAAGATCCAGCACATCCTTGGACACACAGCTGCGGTGACTGGGGAGTGGCAGGAATGGGCCCCTGGGAACACTGCTGTCCACAGAGCTGAGCAGACTTGTCTGTGGCCAGAGGGAGCCGCAGGACCCCCAGTGCCTCCTGATCCCCGCATGCCCCCAAGCACCCCCCGACTCCACCTCACATGCCGGGCTGAGCCCAAAGGCAGCAGCATCGGCTCCCAACCTGCTGGCATCTGGTGAAAACCATGTTAAATCGAAGGGCTCTCTTTTTTTTTTGGAACAGAACTCAAATGATTCAGAATGAAGAGCTTGCGCTGCGGGTGTCTTAGAGAACTCCTTAAAAAGTGAGGAATGCTGGGCGCCGGGCCTCGTGCGTGCCTGGGAGCAGCGCAGCGCTTCTGCATCCCGAGAAATTCAAGGCTACAGCGAAAGGAGAAAGTGTTCGTTCCAACAGAGAAGTTCTTCTACTTTTCAAAAGATGCACAGGTCGTCCTGGATATGTAAAGTCATTCACGACATCCAGATGATGGGGAACTTTCTGTGGAAACACAGAATTCAGAGGCTACCGCGGGGCTTAACAGCCTGTCCCGGGGCCTCACGGAGTGGGATGGAGCGCCCTACCCGGCCCGGGTCCTGCCCCACTGCCGTCCCGGCCAAGTCCTTCCTCCACACTTGGCTGCAGACAATGGCCTGTGGCTGCAGTGTATCCACTTCCGGCAGCCGAGAGTGGACGGAGCCATTTGGCCTCACAAATGCTTAGGTCAGTAAAGTGTCCTTTGGAGTCATTTGAACTGAGTATTTCTTTTCTCCAACCATTTCCCTCAGCAGCTGCCCTCCACAGCATAAAATATCCAAATTCCTTCTAAATTTCATCTATTAGAAAAATACTCTGAGGCCCCAGCTATACGAGGACTCACTGGGAGCCCCATTCCTGTCCCTACACCGAGCAGCTCGGGTCCAAAACACATGGCAGTGACTCAGCAGTGTGGCGCTCTGTGGCTACTCACTCGTGCGGTTGGCCAGCCTCGGGTCCGCCTGCAACCCGGCATAGAAAGAAAGATCCGACGACTCCATTCCACCATGTTTGAAACTTTCCCTGCTTCCCACAGACGCGTTCCTGAGGGCACCAGTCATGGACGCAGAGCTCGGCGGGGTCCGCGTCGGGTCCCACCAGGCGGAGGGTCCTGTGGGGGAAGCAGCAGAGACTGGGCGTCCTCGGGCCTCCACTCGGGATTCCTGGCTCTCCACCCCCAGCAGTGGGACGTGCCCGACTTCGCCACAGAAGGAAACAGATTGTGAGCTGGGAGGGCCAGAGAGGAAACCGGACGCGTGTCTGGGATGATCAGAAACAGGAAAAGGTCACGTGGTCAGGGCCCCTCGTCTTCCTCTCTGGCTGGAGGCGCGTAGAGCGCAGCAGAGACAACCTGTGTCTGTGTCAGATGACAAGGCTCAGGGTGGATGCACGTGGAGGGTGAAGGCTCCTGGCGTCCTTGCTAGAGCAAGGAGGGGCTTTCACGAGGAGGTCCAGGGGCCAGTGTGGACAGGGGATTACAACTGCTTCCTATTTCTCTGCACAGGGAGAGCCTACTTCTCTGCCACGATGGAGGCTCAGGGGCTGATCACTGGACAGAAGGACGCCGGCCCTGGAGATCGGGAGTCTCCTGACACCACTGAAAAGGGACAAGAGTATTTGGTACTCTGATGTAATTAAAAGATGCCCCGGCTTCCCGGCAGGGGAGCAAGAATAAGGTCTCATTTTGTTGGGTGCCTGCATCTCCACCAGCTCCATCAAAGCTTGCCTGCTTTCCCTTCATGCCCTGCACCCTTTCACCAAAGCAGGTGCCCACGTCCCCAAGGGGTATCACACCCGGCCCCCACAGCCCAGTGCTCGGGCCTCCGGGGCTCCGAGCTGAGCCACCACTCTCCCTGGCTCCACGGCCCGGCTGGCCGCTGCCCCAGCACCACCGCCCCTCAGTTGCACAGGCCTTCACAGCCAGCCAGGCTTTGGCCAAAAGAAGAGAAGCCCCTCTCCCGCTGCATCACGTCCACCCGGGGTCCCACAGCACGGTGCCTGAGCCCCGGGGACCACAGGCTTTACCTAGACAGCCCTTCATTTCACACTTTGTACCCTTTCTCTCTCTGCACAGATGGCAGCTGAGGTGGAGAGGTCAAATATCTGCTACCAGCTTGAGTCAGAACCAGGGTTTCCCTGAGATTTGGGGGCCTGTTGCTATGTTGGGTTCACATTCCAGGTCTGTCCCTCACAGAGTGGCCTTGTCAGGGGCCCTCCCTCCCTCCCGGAAGACACATTTGGGGTGCCTCCCTTCTCCCTTTCCTCCTCCTCCATCAATGTGTCCCTATGAGTGAACCCCAACGGTATGCAGAAATCCTGTATTTCCTAAAGGCCCCTCAGCCCCCTGGGGAAATCAGTTGAAGGAAATGACAGCAGGGACGGGGTTTGCCTAGTGTCACCTGCAGCCACATCCAGACCTCGCTCCAGGCCAGGGGAAATGGTGGTAAGTCTGCTGTTTCTGTTTGCTGGTGTGTAAGTGGCTTCCCGGTGTCCAGTCACTGCAGCACAGGGCCACCAGGGCAGGCTCAGGCAGGATGCCGGCCACACGGCATGTCCTGCGGGAGGCAACACAGGGCTGGGAAGAGGAGGGGCAGCTGAAGGCGAGCACTGGCGAGATCTCACCCAGACAGGAGTCTAAGAGCACGGCCTGAAAAGGCTGCAGATCCAGGGGTCCAGGAATGGCGCCGAGATCAGAGCACACCGGAGCGTACTGCGATCAAGTGAATGGTGTTTGAGGGTGAACGTGCCAGACGCCTACAGTTGTTCATGACATACCTGCCCGGGCCAGATCGTGTTCACCCTGCCGATGGGCCAGGCTGGCGTACGGCGTACGGGGCCAGGCAGCGTGAGGTGCCCCAGACAGGCGCTAGCCAGTCATTAGCCCTCCCAGTGCTTACAGGACTATTTATACACATAAAGAGACTCAATGGCTGTAATTTAACATCCCAACTAAAGCACGCTGCCTGGATTGGGAATCGAGAGTTTTCCATGGAGATTGGTTCTTTTGAATCTCGGCAGCACACACAGAGGACCCCTCCCTCCCATTGGTGGAGGTAGATGGCAATCTGGGCACTTTCCTGTTGAAGTAAAGACAATAGTTTCTCAGTTTTCTCAAATCTCATTCTCCTTCCCACAGGGAGAGTTCCTTGATTTCTGCTTGTCTCTGTCTGTTGTTGTCCACTGAGGCCTCTAATACCTCATTAATGTCACCCTCAGCTCCCATCCTGTCCCTTCCCGTGTCGTGTGTGACGATGTGGTTGCTTAGAGGAAACGTGGTGGTGGCAGCTCCTGTACTTATGGGGTGAGGTTGACGTGGGCGGCCTGCAGATCATGAGCTGAAGGTTGTTATCTCTATTTCTAGCTCCACAGCTGAGCGGCAGCATCACAGCCAACCAGCTGATCAACTGTCCGCTTAGCCATTGGACTGGCACCTCCTGTGTGCCATCAGGTCCCTTGGCCTTGCGGACCGTTAGACACATAGCTCGTGTGCCCGCTGGAGATCCAGAAGGCACACCCGTGACGCAGTCAGCAATCCCGTAAGTGCTCACAGCTCAGCAACTCTGAACAGAGGAGGAGAGGGGACGAGAGTGTCCCAGCAGTTCTGCCTCTCCCTGCAGGCAGGGTGAATGGAAGACGGCATCGCACGTGTCCAGGGCCGTGCTGGGGACCAGTGGCACCGATGTGGCTCCTCAGGGGCCCTGGGCGCCAGCGCTGGGATTAGGAAGAGCGCTCACATGGCTTTGAGAGTGAGTACCTCCCAGATGGAGTGCTCTTGGTGTCTCCGTTCTCTGCCTGGTCCCAGCACCTGTTGTCCCATTATCCCGACACACAAGCTCTCTGTTCCGTCTCCAGCTCTATCTTCTCTCTTTCTTTTTTACTAGTAGTATTTTACTCCCTCCTGGCCATTTCTCCGTTCTTTCCCTTTTGTTCTTTTCCTTTCCCTTTTTGCCCGTCTGTCTCTAACTCCCTTTGGTGCCGCTCAGTGATGGGTGCAGGCGATGCTAGATCCTAATGCAGGCTGGTGTCCAGAGGTCAAGCGGTGGGTGCGAGCAATGACAGTGACCTGCTTTGGCACTGGTGGTTTTAACACTGTGATAACAGTAATACTGATGCGCAGCAGAGCCCATACGTCTGGATCTGGCTTCTAAGAAGGCCAAGTTCTTTTTACGTAAGAACTTTTGTGAAGAGGAGTAAGATGACTGAAGTTATGTGGAAAAATTAACTTCAATGAAGGAGGTGGATAAGTTTGACATTCTTGGCCAGTTAACGGTTCCAAACATCTTCCCTTTGGGGCAAAAGTGCCTCTTTTTTCTCCGTCCTGGTCTCTACTGACCGTTCTCCACTTTATCTCCAGCACGTAGAACAGGGCTGGGGAAACACAAATTTGTGAAATAAATGAATGGAGAGTTTTAGGAGTTAAGAGATGTATGAAAATGAGGAAGAGGCTGAGGCACAAATAATCTCAGAATGAGGCAAAATTATTAACAAATCGGAGGTGAAGTTCAGAATGGAAGCTATGAGGGGCTGGCCCGGTGGCACAGCGGTTAAGTTTGTGCATCCTGCTTCGGAGGCCCAGGGTTTGCCAGTTCAGATCCCAGTCATGGACCTATACACACTGCTTATCAAGCCAGGCTGTGGCAGGCGTCCCACATACAAAGTAGAGAAAGATGGGCATGGATGTTAGCTCAGGGCCAATCTTCCTCAAAGAAAAAAGAAAGGATGCTATGATATTCTCAACATCCTCGACCTCTGAAGTCATAATTGGCACATAAACTTGGTCTCATCGTGGACCCATGGTTGGCCTCAGTCCCTTTGTAAAATGAATGAGAAACAATTTAGAAGATCTTTCTGCTTAAATCTGCCATTTCCTTCCCAGTGTGAGGTTTGGGTGGTCCCGTTGGAAATGGCTCCATTAGGCTTTGATTTTGAGTTGGTTGCTTTTCTTCCCACTTCTGTCTCCACCTGGTGCCTGGATGGCCCTTGGCCCCGGCCTCAGGGAACAGGCAGTGTGGGCATCAGTCAGACAAAGGCTTGCCGGGAGCTTTGGGAGCAGCAGTGAATTTCTCATCCACGTTCTCACAGTTGAAACCTGTGTTTTCTCAGTTTTGTTCTGTATTACTATTGGCTCCAAACATTTAATGTGTGGATCGTCCCTTTGGTGACTGCTTCCCCGCTTTCATAGGCATAGTGACTTATGAAAGAATGAAAATCGGCTGAGCAGCTATAGATTAAGTGGCCTGAGAGTGAGAATCTGCGCGGCCTGAAAGGAAGAACATAAGAGTACAGTCTCATCCCCACCCCGCTTTCCGCTGGCCCTGTGGGCACAGAATTTGCCTGGTACCGTCCAGGTGCTCAGGAGATGACCACGCTCTCCTTTTCTTCCAGAAGGAGGAAGCTGTCTTCAGGTGCTGAGGTCTGATTTCCTACAAGGAGCTGAGGGTTACCTTGGAACCATCTGGGAGATCTTCACCTGCGTTTTCTGCTTAATGTTATTCAACATTTTTCCTTTTCCACCCGCACACTTTCTTCCCCTCCCTCTTGGCAGTTACACGGACTGAGTTTTCTGAGCTGGAAGTGGTGATAGGGTAGTGGCAGCAAAGACACAGAGAGGGGTATGTGACGTGGAATAAAACATAACCTATCTTGAGGCCTCTGATCCAATTGCCGCGGGAGTAACGGCAGCAGCAGGCAATTGCTGGAGGTAATCTGGGCGGATCTTCATCTGTCAGAACGGGGGGCTGCAAACTGGCAGGCTGGGAGTCAAATTTAGTCACAAACACAATAGGTACCCCAGCAAAATGCTTGAAAGTGATTTTTCTAGGTGGAGCCTGGGAGAGGTTCTCACCACTCCCCATCGTCTCGTCCTGGACATGGAACACACGATCCGTACTCTGATGTCAGTTGAAACTCCTTCATGAAGGTTCTCCCACCAAAAGAAGGCCCGTGCCATCTCATCCTGGGCCCCCTTGTTCTTCATCTTGGCATGGCCCAGAGCAGCTGAGGCCATTGTCATAAGTCTGATGACCACGTCTGCAGACATAAGTAAAAGATTAGCATCCTGACTGACTAGTAGAAATTGGCTGACTCCATGTTTCAGAGCCTCTCCTTCTACTTTCCTTACCATGTTAGATATGTGACAAGCCAAACTCTCTCTGTGTCAGGCGTCATTGCCGTGCTTTGCTGGAACCCTCCGGGCGCTCAGTGTGCAAAGGAGATAAGCCAGGGACGTGACGCTCATTAACGTTCGCTCCTCAGTGTCCTTGTATTCTTAGCTCCTTTTTTCTTGCCCATTTCCTTGGCCTTTTATCGTAAATTCCCTGTGTTGTTTCTACACTACTCCTGGCATGATGGCCCACTGCATTCGTTCCTTTATTAGCTCAACTTCGTAAGGAAAATGATGCCTGAGTACCATTCAGTGGTTCTTCTCTGCCAGCTTTTGGACACTCAACTTACTGCCCCATCACATTTCAATACCTTTACCCATCATCCTTTTGCCCTTTCCAAGTAGCTCTTCTCTTTTCTGGCCCCTAGTTCATCACTGTACAGAGTTCAGTGGCTAGTCTGGTGTCAGAGATTTGCCCTCCCCAGTGTAGCACCACCTCCTCTTAACTCCTGCCTGAGAATGTGGAACCCAGCGCTGGGAAGGCTCAGGAAGGGCACTAGATTCTCTCTGAAGGACATCACAGAGCAGTTTCCACAGTGGCTGGGTGGGAGCTTGGGTTTCAAGACCACTTTAGTGTACTTCAGCTTTTTTTTTTTAATTTTAACGAAATAAGTTTATGGGGAGTGCTCTCGGGATCAACACTGTTGAGGGACTAGATAAAACAGGATTGAGCAGAGTGAGACGCTGAACGGCAACGCAGTCACAGCATTTTCCTACCGCTTTTTACAGGGCCACCCTGGAGCTGGAATGGATTTTCAGAGATACCTCGAATCAGGGCACAAGGGCTGAGTCTTTATACACCACGTGGACCAGTATTACTAATTGATGTAGGATGGCCCCACAAGGGAGGCATCACCTGGTCATATTCCAGCCTTTAGATTCTGAAAACATGTTAAAGGATGTGTTTGGCCATTTGTAGTACAAATGGGTTTGCATACAGGTGCAAAGGGGCAAACCCAGAGCCCTCAGGGTCTGATGCCCCAAGAAGGTTTCTTATGATTATTGCCTTGAAGACGTTGTCTGTGGATGACACTAGTACCCGCACTTCCTAGTAACAGGGCATTTGTCTCAGCCAGAAGTGAGGGGACCAAGGGAAACACAGCATGCCGGCAGGTAAGACGGAACCCCAGAGAGGATGCCAGGGCTGGCGGTGGGGTGTGGAGGACACCGCACCCGCAATGCCCTCTCGGGATGGAACCTACTCCATTTGTAGTTTTCTGCCCTGGGCCTGAAGTGAGCCTCGTTTGATCTCCAGCTTCTGCTGAGGGTCTGCGTCTCCTCTCAGCTCACCATGCGTATCTCTCAAGCTGTTTGCTTGCTCGGGGGCCTTGCTGCTGGTTTTAACCTTTTATCTTTCTTTGTGATGGTTGTTTTGAGTTTACAACTAATCAAATATTCCATGGGCACCCTGGGGTTTGACCGGTCAGTGAGGAGCCAGACACAATTGAAAGCCGATTTCCCACTTTCTAGACTCACAGAGGGATTTGAAGGATGGGGGGAGCTCCTCACACATGGAGTGTGAACTGTGAGCAAGAGCAACTTGAAACCCAGGCAGCCTTCAGCTCGGGGATTCTGTTAATCAGCCGGGTTCGGGCACAGCGATCGATGAGCAGGTGGAAGCAACCAGGAGGGCATTGCTGATGCCACGAGGGTGGGGCAGGCAGCAGGAGCCAGCCAAGCAGGGGTGAAGCAAGGAAGGAGAGGTTATTGTAGCCCTTCCCTCCTTACAGTGGCGACTTTTTGGCTGATCAAAGTACTTTGCGTGGTTCCTGGAGGGAAGTGTCGTTTGTATCACACACTAGATCGTCAGCTCGCGTTACTGAGCCCGGGCTGTTCAAATGCCATTGATTCTCCCCCAGGCCTCCCAGGGGAGGCTATAGGCAGAAATTTCAAGGAGCCTTTGCCAATTATTTCCTTTCTATCTCCATATTGATGGCTGACCCACAGTGATTGTGGGAGTCAGGTGCTATGAACATAGTTTCCTTTATTTCACTCATGCTTGTTAAGACAGATAGGGTTTTTGTTAAGATTCTTTTTCTTTGGCCTCTGCAGCTGCCATTTGTGTTTTTGACCTGAGAATGATGTGACAGACCAGAGAGAGGGTGACCGAGGTTTCTTTGCATTTATTTGAGCCTTTTTCACTCTGATTACTGGGGTTAGCTAGGATGTATAACATACACATATTCCAAGGCCTCAGTGGTGAAAGCAGGTGTAGGACTCTGAGCTTCATTGTTTAAAAAGTGTATAATTTAGGGTCCTTTTATTGCAAGGTACAGATATTAACCTGGAAACTCACAAGGGAAAAATGCAATTAAGTGAAGGATATGTAGTAGTCATTTAGTAAAAGCCAAAGCTGAAGACCAAGTATAGGAGAGTGCTGGAACCCGAGAACTTAAGTTGCAGGAAGTAATGGACAGTCTCTTTAGGGAAGTACTAGTGTTTTCTCTTCAATTTATGTCCCTGTTCTGTTCAGGATTAAAATTCCCTTGAAAATCTGGTGGACCCAGCTTGGGCCCTATACCCAGCTCTTGGCTGGGTGAGGGTGAGAAGCCTTAACTGATAGTCCTTCTAAAACTGTCCACAGCAAGGGAAGAGAGCAAAGTGCAGCAGCAGCAGAGTGACGAGGTCGGGACAGGCTAAATCAGCAGCTGCTCATCACAGCTGAAAGGGCCCGGGCTCCCTAGAAAGAGATGTCCGGCGCCCCAGTCTTACACTGGTTCTTGTCATTATTACAAAGTGGCAGGGGAGCCTGCTATGGACTGAATGTTTGTGGCCCCCCCATTCTTATGTTGAAGTCCTAAGCCCAACACGATGGTTTTTGGAGGTGAGGCCTTTGGGAGGTAATTAGGGTTAGATGAGGCCATGGGGGTGGGACCTCACAAGGGGATGAATGCCCTTATAAAACAAAGATTGGAAATGAGATCTTTCTCTCCCCCTACGTGTACACATCGACGAAAGGCCACGTGAGGACATAAGGAGAAGATGGCCATCTGAAACCGGGAAGAGAGGTCTCAAAGACTCCGAATCCACCAGCACCATGATCTTGGACTTCCCAGCCTCCTTGGAAGGGTCCCTGGACTCTCCCAGAACTGTGATAAGTAAATGTTTGTTGTTTAAACCTCTCAGTCTGTGGCATTTCATTAGAGCAGCCTTAACCGACTGTGACAGAGCCTCTCTCTCCTTTCCCCAAAGCAGCCAGATGGACTCCATGTTGCCTCCTTTGGAACGAAGACGAACCCCAGTTATCCTTCTGCACAGCAAACTGATCACTGAGAACAATCAGGTTTGCAGATTCCACCCCGGCTGAGAGGAGAGCCTACGTGGGGTACAGGGTTGGCAAAGACTCTAGCTTCCCAGGCTTTGAAGATTTTTCTTGAGTGGCTAGAAACACCAGAGGAGAAGGTGATGCCTCTCCCACACCCCTGTTTCTCAGCCCCTCTGATAAAATCACTCCCTTCAGCTGCAGACAGGCTCTATCAAGTCTTAGCAGGCCTCGTGTGTATTATTTATTTGATTAAAAAAATTGTGTCATTTGGTTTTAAGGAGCCTCTGGGAATGAGCATAATTAAGCATAGATTAAAATGTCTGAAAGACTGAAAACCACCATAATGATATAGTGAAATGAACACAAGAAGCTTAAAAACATTCTCACATTGTCATTCCACCAAAGCATCCCAATTTACAATGAAACCCTAAAAACTGAGGCTCACTGGGGATGATCAGACTGGGATTTCAGCTGTGGAACACAGGCAGCGACACCAACAATTGGGGAGGAGGAATTTGGAAAAGGGCTCCTCCGTGCCATCAACTGAGGCATAAAGTGCTTCAGTCAGATTCGAAGGAAGAAGACTGGAAGAGGAGGTAAAAAAGAAAAAGGAGGAGGAGGAAGAAGATAAGGAGGAGAAGAAGGAAGAAAAGAAGGGGCGGAGGAGGAAGACGGGGAGGAGGACCCCCTGAGACACTGTAACAAACACGGCAGGAGAGCGCACACCAATGTCTGGACTCTTGCTGTGAGCCAGGCTACCTTCTGGGTGGGCGAGTAAGACAAACTGTTGAGTGTGGAGGTATTTTAAAGAAGCGATTGAGATACTTACGTAGAGTAAGACATTCTGTGAAGGAAACGCACCGTGTACGGGACAGAGAGTTACAGGGTGGCCCTCAGCTTGCGTGGTCGGGTGACTTCTCTCTGTCATGGTGACTTTGAGGTGGGTGAAGAGATGAAAGCAGCCTTGTGAAGATGGCTGGGAGAGGCTCCCCCGCAGATGGAGTAGCGATGGTGAAGGCTGGGAAGTGGGGCAGGATGACGGCTGGTTATCTTTCCTGGAGCTCTGGGGAGAGAAGCAGGGACGTGCGAGCCAGGGGGTCGGCGAGCGCTCTTCTAGACGGCTGCTGAGGCCCCCCCATCAGTCAGGTGCTTTTGGCTGCAAGTAACAGAAAACCTATGTAATGGCTGGTTGACAACGTAAGTTAAGGAGTTTTTATCAAAAGGTAAATCTGAAAGTCAGCAGTTCCATGGCTGGCGCAGCAGGTCAGTGACGAGGCCAAGTTCCGGTGCTTTTCTTTCCACGTTTTTATCCTTAGTGTGTCAGCGGCGAATTCCCTCATGGTTGCAAGAGAGATGCAACCGCTCCCAGCTGCGTGCTCACATAGCCGCAGACGAGGAGGAAGGAGGGTGCAACCCAAACATTTTCTTTGTGGATGGCTCTCCTTCTAACTGAGAGGAAACTTGGCCGGAATCCACCAGCAGATTCCCTCTCACCACCCTCGAACAGGACAGACAGGATGGCCACCCGGACTAGGAGAGACGGCGGGACTGGAGGGCGTCGCTCAGCGTGGCCCTCGTGGGCCCGGCACAGTGGCTGTCCAGGAGGTGGCATTTGGGACACGCTTGCCCAGATGTTCTTACAAGAAGAAACTCAAGGGATCACTGAAGTAGGGAGGATGTTGCTTCAGGCTCATGTGGAGGAAGGGGGCCAGAGTGGTCTTGGTCGGGGTTTGGGGGAGCAGGAGGTGAGGGCTGCCAGAGCACCGGCAAGGACACACAGGCTGAGCGTCCTTAGTGCTTGAGATGGAGATGGGGAGAGCGAGCGTGTCGGGAGGAGGTGCACATGGCCGCGGGCTCTGGGCAGATGCGCGGGTGCACATCCCAGCCGACCCAGTGGCCGGGCGCGACCCTGGACCTCCTCATCTATGACATGGCAGGTGACAGTACCTGTCTCGTAGGTCTCAGGACCAATGAGCACTTGGCGTGTGTGTCGCACACAGAAGAGTGCTGCCACACAGCCGGGCGAGGCTGGAGGAGGGCTAAGAGCTGGTCGCTCTGCACCACTCACCTCTTCTGTGTCGGGTTAGCCTACGTTTATTTGCAGATCTGACATCAGCTCCACGGGTCACAAAGGGTCTCCATGTGCGCTGCTCACTGGTTCCTTGTGACCCTGTCACCCTGTGGCCATGAGCCCGAGAAACCCGTGGTGGTGCCAGACCCACGGACGGTCCCTGGGCTGGCTGGGCAGCAGCAGCAGCCTCTTTGATGCTCCTGCGGTCAGGGGTGTTCTGGCGCTGCCTCGGTCGCTTCTCACTTCTCACAGTTCCTGGGGGGTCGGGGTGGGGGGTGAGGAGAGAGATGGGAATGGACGAGAGCGGCCTTTTGGTTTCTTTCCTTACCTACAGGAGCGTTTACTCCCGCTGCAATCTGGGCTTCTGGGGGAGAGCTGAACTCTGTTTTACGAGAGGATTTTTTTTTCTTTCTCTTTTTTTCTTTTCCCATCAACACTTGTCAGGGATTCAAGGCAAAGAGGCTGGCAAAGGCCTGGGCTTCTGCACCAGCTCAGGCAAAGGATGGGTCTAAACAGGGAACAGAGCGAGGCTTTGTTCCAACACCGCCGAGTGGGAAAGTAGGTCAGGAAGAAAACGCAGGTTTGACAGAACTGGGGATTGAACTTGTCACCTCGGAGCCCATTGGCGTAGAAAGTGAACAGCCAGCAAGGGACCGGGAGTCACTGAAGTCGGCCGCCCGGGCAGGGCAGACCCACGCTGTGAAAGCCGCCTGCGCCTGTCCCTGCCTCCTTCCAGGCCCAGCGCCGCCGCCCCCTCCCCCACTGGCAGCCCCGACCCTGGGAAAGCAAAGCCGGGGAGGAGTGGAGGCGGCGGGAGCAGCTGAGACTCTCTCTGGAGAGAATGCCAGGCGGCAGCTTCCCAGCCACCAGCTGCATTTGCAGGACTGGGAATTGAGACAAACCCTCTTAGAGACGAGGCTCTAATTACAACCAACGCCACCTTCTAGGAAACTCCTTGGTGAACGGCTACCAGCAGAGAAAAGCTTTCTCCTCACCACCCTCCTGGTTAGTGCTGTGGCCAGCGGTTCCAGCTGTAGCCTGGGAAGAGAAAAACACCTCTCTCAACGCTCCCCAACCCTGGTAATTCTCCCACTTTCCCCCAGAGTCAAGCACTGAGTTATTTCGGATGAAGGGTGCTTTCTCCCCGACTCTTAGGACGTTTCGTTTTGGAAGTGTTCCAGATTTCTTGCTCTGGACACTGTTGTTGCCTAACATACCCCTCGGACATTTCAATCGCAGTAAGAGCGACCTCAGACCTGTCGTTTCAGACCTGCCTGTCGCACCACCGGATGCTCCTTCGTCGAGTTCTTCCGGCGTGTGCCTGGATCTGAAAGAAGCTTGCAGCTGAAGACCTCACACTGCATGCCTCCCACTCACTCCTGGACTTTCTTCCGTAATTAATGACTTTTTCCCCCTCTGTGAAGGGGGATAGCACTGGGAATAACACGACTTATTTATAATGGAAACACTCCTGGACTGGATCCACAGACTTGGGTTCCACTCCCACCAGCTGTTCATCTTGTGACTTTAGGCGATTTACCAAATTCCTCGCCTTTGGATTCCTCAGCTGTAAAGTGGGGATAACGTCATTAGAGCAGAGCTGTAGTGTTCCAGCCACACGTCCCTGAGGTTCACCCGTGGAAGCACCTTTCCCAGCCATGGCGCCTGGAGGGGGCTTCATCCCTTGTCTGCTTCCTTCCTCCCTCATCGTCGATGAAACAGAAAGACTTTCTGGAGGAAGAGTTCAGCGTTAGATATACATAAGACTGGTCAAAAAAGAAAATGGAGCAGGCAATAGGCTGTCTTGACATCCAGCCTTGCAGCATCCAGTACAGGAGCCATTAGCCACACGTGGCTGTTTAAATTCAAATCAGCTGAAGTTAACGCACTTCCTCAGTCATGCCAGTCACGACTCCAGCATTCAGGGGCCACATGTGGCTAGTGGCTATCATGTGGACAATGCAGATACAGAACATTTCCATCAATACAGAAAGTTCTACTGGACAACGTTGAGAGAATTTTTGTAGAAATTACTTGACCATAGTGACAAGAACAAGTTTCTTAAGGCAAAACTGAGATTTTCTTTAGCTTTGGAGTGTACCATTTTCTTTCATGATGTTGCCTTTAAGACACACAGTACTTATTTTAAACCACAACCAAGAAACACACTCTACATAGGCGTGCTCACATCTTCCTTTCCGCTTGCCCTGAACCTGTGCACGTGTTTCCCTGAGCAGGAACACAATGCGTCCCATCGGGCTCGTGAGGGAGAAAGGCCCGCAGTGCAACTCAGGTGTGAACCGGCTCCCGGGACCTGTGTGGCTCTGTGCCTGGGATGCGAGGAGGAGCTCACACAACTGTCTGTGATGTCCTGTGAGATGGGAGAGGAGGCGACCCTTAAGCAGGTAGGGGCGCTTGCTTCTGCCTGCCTTCCAAGAGCCGAGTTAGAAAGATGATTTTCATTTTTTTGATGGAGTGAAGGAGGTTGACGTTACTGCTGGTGGTGGTGTGAGTAAAGCAGTTGGAAAGAAGGAGCCTCATTAAGAAAAATGAGTGTTGTGAAACTAGAAAGAGGGACATTTTCTTTCTTGGGATTTCTTTTAAATCCCAAGGTGCTCGGTGTCTGGCTTTTGATATTAGCGGAAGGACACTTGGTGGTCATTTCCATGGTGTGGCTGGCGCCCCAAGGGCGCCTATCGGCTTCCATGACACCCCTTCCAGGGCGGTGAGCATAAGCTTATCCAATTGCCCCGACTGTCTGCGATCCAAATAGAGCAGAAGAAGTTTCCCAGAGGGATTAAAATGCACACCTGAGTGACTCCAGCCAACTCCAGCCTGCAGAGAAGCAAGTGTCAGGGGCCTGGGGTGGAGGAGCATGAAGTAAGTCAGGGTTAATTCCGCATGTCAACGACGTCTGAATTAGTCATTTGCGCATCCTGTGCCAGGTACTTTTGACTGCAGATTGTTACAGGCTCTTCTGGGGTACTGTCGTCACCCAGTTCCTCAGCCATCTTTTAAAAGCATGCCTTGTCCTCTAGTTTCAAGCACAGGGATTGCTGACACAGGGCTCTGTGTCAAGAGCAGGCTGGAAGATGCCTTTTAGGAGCACCAAAGTGTGGCCCGGCTGAGGGAGCGTGGAGCAGCCACTTAGCACTTCATTCCCATTTGGGCTGAGTAATCGGAAGGAGAAGAAGAGAGATTAAAAGCAAGGAGTGCGAAAAGCATCCAAGGGTTTGGAGGAGGGTGGCAAGGAGGAGGAGGTGTTGTAGAAGACCCAGGATTTGGTTTCCCTAAGTCATTGGAGCCCTTTCTTTTGTCTTTAAATGATATTTCCAATGGGAGGCATATGTGAAAAAAAGAAAAAGGGGAAAAAAATCTCAAAAAAGCTCTATTGACTTGAGCAAGCGGGGAACGTCGCAGAAGGAGGCTGGCACCTATTCAGAGAAGTCAGAACGTGGACCTCGCTAGGCGGGTCTCCTATGTTAGGGGCTGTTTCTCACATCTCGGTCTAGTGTGAAGTGAGTGTCACAAAATATGCCAAGCAGTTTCTGGATCTCAAGGCTGCTTGGCTGGCATTTTATTTAGCTTGTGACATTTTTGACTGTCCTTATTCTGGTGAGCATCGGTACTGCCCAGATCCACAGTTGCCACTGAATTTAAACTCGTGTTCAGATCCCCCTTTGTTCTAATTGCCACTTCACAGCCACCAAGCCTGACCAGGTTGAAATAGCTGAGTGTGTGTTCCAGACACGTCTCTGCATCTCTGAAGGTAGAGCCTCACAAAGAGTTGTGGGCATGTTTATTCTAGGCTCCCACGCAAGGCTAGAGGCAAACATTTCAGGAGCAGGAATTGAGAAGTAGCCACATGCCAACTGTGCTTAGGAGCTCTAGAATTTAACCTTTTACTTCTGGTTGAACCTAACTTGGAAGTCATTTAAAGTAGAGGTCACAAACTCAAATGCCTACAGGAACCCAGGTAGATGCAAATGAGTGAAGTGGGTTGGGAGTAAGGCAGTAGGGAGTGGTGAGGACTGTGGCAAACTGGAGAGAACATGACCGGTGTAAGAGAAAAGCTGGTACTCAGCTTCAGCAGATTGGCGTCATGCAGGAACGCCAATGCAGCGTCTTCAGACTTGCCAGTTTTTGTGAAGTCTCTTGATTTTTAATATTGGCTCAAAGTGAATGGTCTGGCCAAGCAAAAAGCATCCATGGGCCAGATTCAGCCAGTGGGACACCAGTTTGCAAACCATGATTTGAAATCATCTGTGGCAAGGCTGGTTGTGTACACTGATTTGCAAAAGTAATTATTTTCATAGATCCCATGATCCGGAAATCACCCCTAAATGGCACTAGTCTCAAATAAAGTCAACAGGGGTGAACTCCACGCTCCTTCCGTGTGCAGCCATTTTGCTAAGTGGCTCTTACCAGCCCTAGGCTGTTGGGCTCCTCACCTGTCCAGGCGTGGTCTCGTCCTTCTTGGGGCCTGGGAATCGTGCTCTCACTCTTCTCCCAGCTAATTGCTTTAATGCATCCTGAATGTATGGAGACCGCCACCCCGACCACTAGGTCATCATTTATTCACAGGCCTGCAGTCCCTTAAGCGGCCTCCTGCTGGCCCTCACGCTGCAGGGGATTAATGCAGTCTGGTTGGTGAGTCGAAAAGAAAGATGACATCATTTCATGTCAGGAATGAGGATGTGTGTTTGTGTAGGCAGGGGTCGTGGAGTGCAAAGAGAGGAAGACCGAGGCCACTTCTCTTATGAGGTGGCACGGCGGCCCCCACCCTCCTTGTCTTCTGCTTTCAATCCAATCTGGCTTCTCCCAAGCGAGTTATTAATATGGGACACAGCCTGGCTTCCTCCCTTCTGTCTCCTCATATAAATCCAACTAATTAATTTACTTTAACAAGAGGAATCTTTTTCTATCTCTTTTAATCTTTGTCCTTCCAGCTTAGATTCTCTTAATTCAAACCCCAAACGCACAGGCACTTTAATAATCGCACGTAGAAACTTATCTGTGTGGCTCGGGCTATAGAGATCTATTTTGCATCGTGGGATCACCGTCATAAACTGGGGGAAAGGGCTATCCCGCGAGAAGAAAGGTTAGAGAGCAGGGAAGGGCCGGAACTCACATTGTGTCTGGTCCAGTCAAGGAAAGGAACGGGGAGAGAGCCCCGTGCGGGCGGGAGAGCTGACCGTCGGAAGAGATTTGTAAATGTTGTTTACAAGGCCCACTACCTAGAGTTCATTCATGACCACGGAATGGCGTCATAAGGTCTAATCTTGAACGAATTCTTAGTTAAATCTCATGTCTCCTTTTAGTGTGTGAATGGAAAACCCCAGCGAAATATGACATTGGTTGCCAGTTTGGAAAATCCCCTGGCTCCCCGTAAAAATGCTGAAGCAACCAGGCTGCGTTGGTGTCGGTGTGGCCCTGTTTTCTGTAACTCTGTCAGCCCCACAAGCCCCATGAGGTGGATCTCACAGGAGAGCATCGGGTCAGAAGGCAGAGCGAGGTTTGGGCACGCCGAGGGCAGACTGGGGGCAGCCTCTCTCCTCACGGGCTGCAGGCAGGTGTGGGATGGATGCCCGGTGAACGAGATCTACGTCCGGCATCGTCTGTAGGGCTCTTTAGAGTCTTCCCTTAGTGCTGGAAGCGGTTTTCTTTCTCTTTGGAAAGTGTCAGTGCTTGTCTTTCAAAAGCCAGAAAGAAGTAAAAAAGAGGATTTGCAAAAACAAGTGCCAAGCTGCCCGTGTGCAGAGTCGTGCAAAGAGAGGAGTCAGGAACTGCTAATGAAGGGACCAGCTGCGTATGGAAAACCAGCCAAGCCCCCGCTCTGGGCTTAGGCTTCTCTGCTGAGATCCTCCTTCCAGAGGGCCTGTGGGAAAGATGCTAAGCCTTCAACGCAGCACACAAAGAGCAAGGACACACAGTGAGGCTATCCTGGAATATTCCAGAAAACGAACCTATCTTGGGGCAAAGCAGCTATAATCCCATTATTACTTTCTGACTTGGTCTAGTAAGATCTTCAAAAACAGGAACACCCCTCCCCATTAGGACCTCAGACCTTCTTTTAAACTCCACTTTCCAGGATTCGAGGACTAGAAAGTTTGGCTACTTTTTTAAGGTGTGTTTCCTGTTTCTCAGTCCTCATGGCCCTCCCTCCCTCTTTTTTCTCTCCAGCTTTATTGAGTATAATTGACAAATAAAATTGCGGTCTAAGTAAAGAGTACAGTGTGATGATTTGATAGACGTACACGTCGTGAAGGGATTCCCACCGTCGAGTTGGTTAACACATCCATCACCTCACATATTTACCTTTTTTTTTTTGTTTGATGAGAACCGTTAAGTTCTATTTTCTTAGCAAATTTCAATTCTACAATGCAGCATGATCGACTATAGTCACCGTGTCGCACATTAGATCCTCAGCCCTTGTTCATCTTCTAACTGAAAGTTTGTGCCCTTTTACCCACCCCTCCCTACTTCTCCCGACGCCCAGCCCCTGGAAACCACCATTCCACTCTGTTTCTATGAATTCAGCTTGCTTTTTTTTCAGATTTCACATATAAGTCAGACCGTGTGGCATTTGTTTCTTTGTCTGACTTATTTCACCTAGCATAATGCCCTCCAATTTTATGTATATCACATATGACTGGCTTTCCTTCTTTTTTTAAGGCTGAATAATATTCCATTGTATACATATACCACATATTTTTTTATCCACTCATGTGTCAGTTGACACCTGGGTTGTTTCCACACCTTGGCTATTGGGAATAATGCCGCAATTAACAGGGGAGTACAGACATTTCTTTGAGAGAGTGATTCTGTTTCCTTTGGATAAATATCCAGAAATGGAATTGCTGGATCATATGGTAGTTCTATTTTTAATTTTTTGAGGAACCTTCATACTGCTTTCCACAATGGCCGCACCAATTTATATTCCCTCGACAGTGCACAAGGGTTCCCTTTTCTCCATACCCTTGTCAGCATTTGCTATCTCTCATCTTTTTGATAATAGACATCCTAACAGTGGTGAGGTGATGTCTCTTGTGGTTTTGATTTGCATTTCCCTGATTATTAGTGATATTGAACATCTTTTCATGTACCTGTTGGCCATATGTATGTCTTCATTGGTAAGAGGTCTATTGAGGTCCTTCGCTCATTTTTTAATTGAACCCAATTTGTGGGGGTTATTTTGCTATTGAGTTGTATGAGTTCCTTGTATATTTTGGATATTAACCCCTTATTGGATACGTGATTTTCAATATTTTCTCCCAGTTAGTAGATTGCCTTTTCATTTTGTTGATGGTTTCCTTTGCTGTGCAAAAGCTTTCTAGTTTGACGTAGTCCCACTTGTTTATTTTTGCTTTTGTTGCCTTCATTTTTGGTTTCAAATCCAAAAAATCATCACCAAGACCAATGTCATGGAGCTTACCACCTGTTTTCTTCTAGGAGTTTTATGATTTTAGGTCTCACAGTCAAGTCTTTCATCCACTTTGAGTTGAGTTTTGTGTGTGGTGGAAGATAGGGGTCCAGTCTCATTCCTTGCTCCTTTTTTTCTTTTTTGCTAAGGAAAGTAGGCCTTGAGCTAACATCTGCTGCCAATCTTCCTCTTTTTGCTCTTTTTGCATGTGAGCTGCCACCAAAGCATGGCTACTGACAGATGAGTGGTGTACGTCAATGCCCAGGAACTGAACCTGGGCTGCCAAAGTGGAGTGTGGTGAGCTTAACCACTAGGAAACCTGGACTGGCCCCTTCTTCCTTCTTAATACTGTAAACAACCTGGCTACTTTATGACTGAAATAGATCACAATCCACTGTGTATGAACTTTGGGATGACCCCAATCCTGAGTGTGTCCACATTTGTGTTCACATGTGACATTACAAACCTGGCTCAACTTTGTGCTGTCCTTCTTCCATTCGCTTCTGTAGTGATAGCAACTGTTTATTGAGCACATAGTGAGCACAGAGCACCACACTAAGAGCTTGGCATCTATTTCCTCACTTAGTGCAATTACTACAACTGAGAAGCGGAACGTCTCCTTTCTACATTTCAACAATTCTCTGTTAATGGATTCCTTCACAGATAGGATTATGCCACTATACCCAGCCTAGCCCACAGGATGTTGCCAAGAATAAATACTATTCTTATTCTAGAGGAAAGAGGGAAAACATATTTTTCAAAACAGTGAGTCTGTGCCCGTTTTTGGGAAGTTTGCTCACAAGGGACTGATGTCCCAAAGATAATTAAGTTATTTGCTCCCAAAGCCTGGCCTTGGGCAAGGCACTCAGCCTCTTGTGCTCTGACTTCTTCATCTATAAAATGAGATTTAATGGGTATAAGTAAGGGGCTTGGAACAGTGTATGGCAAACGGTAAACATTCAGTGAGTGTTAGCTATCGTCATCACCATTATTAAATCATCACAACAACAGAAAAGGTATTTTTATCCCTATTTTACAGATGGGGAAACTGAGGTAAGAGGATTTGACAGCATGCCTGAGTTGATGCAGCCAGTCAGTGATGGAGGCGTTGCTTCTTCCCCGGTCACTAGCCTGGCAGGGCTTCCACTGAAAGGCCGGCCTTGCCGCTCAGTACAGGAGGCACTGTCTGGTCGTGGCTGTGGAGAACACGATTTCTTTCTCTAACAGGAAAGCTGAGTGGTGAGGCAAACAGAAAATGTCCTGCAGACTGGACATGCACCACGTGAGAAGCATTTTCGATCCCTCTGGTAGAAAGCAAGTGCTTAATTACTACGTGCCACTGCTGTTAACCTCTGCAAATAAGTCTAATTATCACAGATTAATGAACAGAGCTTAGGCACATCTGAAGGGGCTTTGCCGAGGGGTTTTCACTTCTGCATTTCATTATCTCCACAAACGCTGTTGCTCCCCACGCACCCGGTTAAGGGACATTTATCATTTTTTTAGCTGCCCTCTGTGAAATACCAACAACAGCGCCTGTGAAACAGCTCAGGTCAGGGATCTCTTTCCAGGAAATCTTTAGGAAGCCTGTAAGTTGGGTGGTTGCTCCTTCGCTGCGTGCGGATGAATCACGCCACATTGGTTTATAAGGGATGCAGCTTAGATGGTTGCCAAGGAAACAGGCTGAGATTTTGGAAATATCTGAAACCATGGTGAAATTTCCAGGAAAAATCGATGTCTTAGTCAAGAGTCAGGGTAAGCCTTCTCTGCATCAGGGTGAGCAGCCACAAGGCACGCACGGCTTGAAGGGTTCCTTCCTGCTGCACCATGATTTAACACCACACACACTGTGTGGGGATTCTCAGAGGGTGCTTTCCGTGGACAGAAGTAACTGTGTTTGCTAGACTCATCCTGGAGAGTGGCCGTCACGCTGGTCCTTAGTGCAGGGCTGTGCCTGGCAGTCTTGTTTGAGTATGCCTGTGAGCTTAGAGAGAAAGTCCCTGGTGAGGACCTTGGAAATCCCAATGTCATACTGTGGCAAGAGAGCAAGCCGGCAGCCAGCAAAGGCCTTCAGCCACGCATAGACTGGGACCTAAGGAAGGTCTTGGGCGCAATCCACCAGACACGTTTCATTAATAAATGATTAGATTTGCAAATCTTGTCAGTAGAGATTGCTATCACAGAATTAATGAAATAAATAATGGAGCATTTCCAGTGTCCCTGGCTGGCTTTCAGAGCAGAGTGATCTCTGCCTTTGTTGCAATTCATGGCTGTCTCTTCGATCAGCTCCTGAGGAGTTCAAGGAGCGACTCTCTTGCTTCCAAGGCCTGCCTTCAGCTTTTAGGTTTGCCTTTTTTTTTTAACTTGACTTTTCACATCATTTTGTGCTTCAAACACAAAGGTTCCCCAGGATAATTTCAGATAAAGAAATCCGACAGGGTGAATAATCTGCAGTGCAGAAAATCTGAGTTGTGCTTTGAGAAACAACCCATTGACAGGGGGCGAGGATGGGGTGGGGGAGGCATTCTGCTTACAAATGAACACGAGAAACGTTCACAGTTGTACTCGAATGTCTCCATTCTGCACAGCCTAAAGCAGAGCATTTCCTGATCCAGAAGCAAACCGAGATGCCACCCAGTGTGGATCACCCAGCAGGCAGACAAAGCATATGCTCAGGACATTAGCGATGCAGGGGCAGCTCACGTTTCTTTTGTTAAAAAAGAAAAACTCAGATTTTTCATATCTCAAAAAAAATCAGGATAATCACGGAGAAATCAGAACGTTGTTGGGTTTCTTTACACTTATTTTCTGACTTAGCATTATTTTAATTTGAATTCCTATCGGGAGTGGGAGGGACGGAAGCCCACATCTATTCACGTGTAGGACCTCCAAAGGGCTTCACGTGCCCCAGCGACGTGTGAAGTTTCTTCCTTGATCCAGTCCAGTCGTAAGGTGGTGTAGCCGTTATCTATAAGCCTGACCTTTTGGGTAATCATTCAGAGGAAAGCATAATGTTGACACTACAAATGGATTTTTGGTTCTCTCCCTGCATCCCCACACAGCACATGAATGGACATGCACACAGACATGTGCTCACCGTTCCTGGGAAATCACGGTGAGTCCAAAGGTCAGCATCCTGATGAATCGCCTGCTGCTGGAGCCGCCATCGTGCAGATTGTTAGTTTTTGTCATTGGAAAGTCACAACGGAACGAAGTTCAGATCCATCCAATTTTTAAAAATCTAATTAAAAATGTACCTTTGAGTGTCTTTATCTTTTCTAGTTTCATCCCATGACACAGCAATTCCACAGGCAAAACACATTTGACATTTCCTGTCCACATGATTTAGATTATTTCTTCTGTGACCAGATTTGAAAAAGTAGGAAATTGTTGAGGAAACAAAATTAATGCTAAAATGATAAGGATCAGAACAAAACAAACAATAAAAACTCCCCTTTAGGTTTATAGAGGTGGTATAAGGGCTTGTCTACAGGGGTAACTGTTCTCGTGCTGTCATTTTATGATACATCTTTTCACTTATCTCCCACAACTGGCTGGGTCATTAATAGGAGCATAAGTATATAGTTCGTTCTACCCTGCAGGATGAAAATTAGATTTTATTGTTATCAAATTATTAGGGTTTTTCATTGATTCTAAGACGCAGAGTTTTTTCACATTTTGTCAATTCTGAAATCAGGAGGCATATCAAAATCACCATGAGCTGGACAGCAGTTGTGGTGTGGCTATCAATACTGTACATGGGTATCGAAACTTTCAGAATGAGGGCCAGCTACCGCGAAGGAAACCCCGGAGGCAGTAAGAAGCCCTGTGTCACCAGCGCTGTTAGGGGCACAAGGCATGACGTTGGGCGGAAATACGTGGACATTGATACCAATGGGTCAGAAATAAAACGGAAGCCACAGCTTGCAAAGCTGTAGTGTGATTGGCAAAGCAAACTATTCGAACCATGACACAGAGAGCAAGCTAAGTGTAAAGCATTTTAGCACCAGCTTGTTCAGACCCATTGGTTCCGAGAGAAGACCACTAACCTCCAGCAATTCATGTCATTACAAATTTTGACCCCTGCCCAGCCCTCATCCACTATGTTCTGCCCCAAACCACCCTGTGACCACCTCGCAGACTTCCCTTCCACTACCCTTCTCTGCTTCCTTTTTTTTTTTAAAGAGAGTGCCACAATTAATCCATTCCTTTAACAAATGGTTATCTATTACTTTTAAGGATTGGCCCTGAGCTACTGCCTGTTGCCAATCTGTTTTCTTCTTCTTCTTCTCCCCAAAGCCCCCAGTACACAGCTGCACATTCTAGTTGTAGGTCCTCCTGGTTCTGCCGTGTGGGACGCCACCTCTGCATGGCCTGATGAGCGGCGCAGGGTCTGTGCCCAAGATCCCAGCCAGTGAAACCCTCGGCGGTGGAAGCAGAGTGGGTGAACGCAACCACTGGGCCATGGGGCCGGCCCCTCTGCTCCCTTTGGAAACCCTGCTGAGGCTCTGTCAGGGGGGTGCTTTCTCCCGCTCAGAACCAAGTTCTGTGAGATCAACAGTGGACTTCACATACAGCTTCAATAATACAAAAAGTCAGTAGAATCAGATTCTACTGCTAGAAAGTTTTAGGATACAGTAAATTATTTATTTAACTTACATTTCCCTTTAAATGTACGCACAAGAGTGCTATACAATAAAATATAAATCAAATAGGTTTTAATGCTTTTGCAAAAGTATAAAATGAAAAACTGTAAGAATGCATTGTGTTATGTTTATTGGCATCACTTTTTCTTCCTTAGTGGCATGTAAAGTAATGATGTATCATGCAATGGATGGCATTTTGCATTTGATAAAATACGGTCATAGTAGCCAGCTGACCCTTACTGGACATCGGTCATGAGCTGTGCTCTCTGCTGAGTGCCTCTGCACTGACGCATTGAGTCCTCAGGCCTGGCCAGGAGGTGGGTCCTGGGCTACCCTCGTTTTGTGTATGTGCAGGGTGGGGTGTGGAGAGGGTCCACACTTGCCTTCAATTAGAGAGCTCGTAGCTGATGGAGGAGTTCGGGCTCAGATCCCGAGAGCTCTGCTAAGCTAGACCAGGAGGGAGAAACGGCACTTGCAGCACTATTTTCTTAAAACTGGCAGAAAGCATTAATTAGAATGATAGTACTTGCACGAGGCATGCACTAAATTTGGGGATGTGGGCTTTTAAGGGTAATATATTTACCAGTTCTTTGGTGCTCCTGGAAGTGAAATTGTTTCCCCTGGGTTTTTAAGAAAAGGTGCATTCTGAACCTAAAATATTTGCCAGCTTATTTCTTCTGAAAAAGAGAGTCCCTCAGTGTTCAAAGCCGTGTATCAGGGTTAAAAAACAAGCAACCAAATAAAAACAAACCCAGCCCTCGGGTCATCCATTTAAGTCACTGCCTGACAGCTGTTATGGGAATGGCTGTTGCCACGGGTTACTGCAGGGCAGTCAGCCTCTCCGCCTTGCCCATCACCCCGGGCTGAGCTCCTGTCTCTCCCGAGAGACGACCTTTCCTTCCTTTCCCCACCCCACCCCACCCCCACCCTGAGGGTTCATATTAAAGATTTTTCCTTCCTTTGAAAGAGAAATGAAATAATAATATGCTGAAAACACCCTGGATGTCGCCTAGGGTCCTCTCTGCCTTTGATGCTTTTGTTGCCCTTGGTTTCCCCTGTAGATCACAGCTTCAGCACCACTTTGTCTATAAACCTCCACACAGGGTTCCGACTGCCGCCTTCTGCAGGTGGGGCCACATACGGGCATTGTCCACCAAGGAAGTACCATTTAGACATCAAGCAATTTATGCTTTCTTAATTGGAGTCTTCAGATGGTTGGCCATGACAGTGTATTTTCAGGACTTTCGTTGTCTTTGTTCTTGTTTTCCTTTCTTTCTCTTTTAAACCCTCCCCTCTTGCCTTGTCAATGTGTTCGTATATTCCTTTTGACCAAGAGACACTGATTTTCCTTCAACCATCTACTTCCCACCCTTCACATACTGAAGGGTTCAGAAATCCACTAAAGTGCCGAGTCAGCCCCCACTCTTACCTTTAATGAAAGAGGAGTTAAGGCAGAACATCTTACTTAGGACCCAATAGGGAGTGCTACTTATTGGAAACATATATGCAAAACACCAGCATTCCATGTAATCTGCTGACTGTGTTTAATGTTTATGATTCCTAAAGCCTTTGAAATAGTGGCACAAGTCTGTTATCTATTACTCTTACCAAAAAAGATCATTTGTGGGAAGCACTTTGAGACTCTTGTGAGAAATTTAGCATACCGTCATTCCTTTGTTTCAGGTATTGGATAATGTTTAACAACCAAAGGTCCCACCGATGCTCAGAGTCAGAGAGAGTCTTGTAAAACGTGCTGCTGGTTCCTCTGACATTTTATAAAAGGAATTTTCTACTCATGACACTTCTCCCTCCTTAGCTCTGTTGTCCCACCGCCTGCTCCCCAACCATTACTTTCCAGCCCGCACACCCCTTTTCTATGCTTTGCTCATAGATTATTAAGAAAAAGATATAAACTCACAGGGAGGATTAAGGTAAACACAGCTGGTGTCAACAAAAACAGTACAAGATGAAAGAATCTTGAGCACGTCTGGATGGACAGCCCTGGGGCTTTCTTGTGACTTTCCTTGACCTTTACCCCCCCAAACATGCCCAAGGCAAGGAAACAGCTTTTCAAAGCAGACTACCTTCTGGGACTCTTCATACATTTTCATTTTAACGTCTTTGCAAAGTGGTCAAAAATAAATGTCCCTATGAAGAGAGTTACTACTGACAAAAGTTGAATTTGAAATGACATAGAACCACTCTGTTGCCTACCACACAGAGAGTCCCAAACTGCTTCTTGGTTTGTTCCAAATAGAAAGGAAAGGAAACAGTCTTCAATGAACATTTTAAACATCTCTGCACCATTCAAAGGGGTTACATGGGCCTTTGAAAATATTGCCTAGGGGTGTTATGGGTGATTTAATTTTTTCTTTGAATTTTGCAGATTATCTATAATGAGCATGCATTACTTCTATAATCCACAAAAAGACTTTCAATGAAAATGGAATTACAGTACAAATTTTTAAAACATGAAACTACCACCTAGTGACTTTTTTTAATAAATGACTGGGATATAGAAAGTTGAACAATAATGTAGATAAACGGTCATATGCCTAAGAAATATGTTGTGATATAAAAAATGAGTTAAAGATGGACTGAAATGTTTTTTTGATCAAAGGTAAATAGTATATCCAAAGCCAAACAACGCTCTCTCTGTGCATCACTCAGCCCAAAGAGAAAAAGAGAATTCTTCCACCTTTGCCTGTGGTTTGCAGGTTTTAGTAATTTTTGTAATTAGATATACACTCAGCTGTGTGAAAAGAAACACGGGACCCAAATCATTTAACCTATGAAATCTCAGCGCTTGATAACTAACAGGGCAGTGGGGATACACCAGAATGACGTGTGGACACAGATCTGCAACCATCCGTCAATCTCCATGATGTTCTTTTGTCTGACGGTACCGCTTTCTTTGTTTGAGGTCCCAGTGTGTTAAATATGGAAAATATGGACAAAGAAGTTAACCAGCTCTCAGGGTCAATTCAGATAGACAGAAAAACAGTCCTGTTTCCTTGTCACGTGAAAATGACTTCCAACGACCATTTTATGCAGTGAGGTACATATTGGAAGAGGAAACCTGCCCAAACGAAGCAATAAAACTTACTTCAGTTCAAGCAGACTTTTGAGAAATCTAGTAGAGAAATGTGCTCCAAGCGCGAGTTACACTAAATCCTAAACATCCAGCTTTTTACGGACTTGCAAATCAAATTGCTTTATGGTTAGAGGAGCATTTAATACAGTGTGACCAGTTTAAAGTTAACATTTTGTGTTCAGGATGATTAATGACACCATATTGTATCTCAATTACTACCAGATACTTCTCTGTAATAGACGATGGCAATAATATTCACATTAAGTCAATAAAAAGCATCTTCAAAGTGTGATGGATAAGTGCCATTATTACAGTATAAGTTGATCACATTGCACAGTGAATTATCAACAGTGTAACAGGAACTCTCTAGATCAAAGCACATATTTTCATCTCAGTGCACAGGGATTTTGGCAGGTCACCCTCATTAGTATTAATAGTAGTCAAATGAAAATCTTCACACGCATTAGCAAGAGGACTGCTCCTCCTTTCCCAGCCTGGGTACACGCCACTCTCTCCTAACTGCACTTTCACATGTTCAAAGTGTGAGAAGCCAGCTTATTTCTTAGAGCATTCAAGTCCAAAGGGAAGTAGATGTGACAAGCGACTTAACCATTTATGTTTTGGAAAACAAGTCCCAAATAATAGGTAATTATTTTCCAGAAGGGGCTGTCCCACTGAGGGAGGGAGTTTGGGCACCATGAAACTTGGGAGAAGCTCCGGGATGGTAAATCCCTAGGGAGTCATGGCTGTTTAAACTGTTCTGAGTGCCGCCTGGTTACAGAAGTGAGGTCATGAGTGGGAAGGCCCAGGAGCTCATGAAAGTAGGCAAAGGGGAGAGCGTAGGGAAGGAGGGTGGTTTCTGCCCCTCTGTCTGTCCCTGTCTCTCCCCAGTCAGGTTTCCCCTCAGTCGGTCATCATGAAAGAATGACTGAAGGAGAAGCATCCTTAGAGTTGGGGTGGGAGCCAAGGCCACTGACCTAACAACCCCATAGAACTTCTAGTTTGGAGCTGCACGCTGCCTAGCGGGGGCTGCAGGAGAGAGTGAGTGTCAGACGAAACAGCAAGGACCCAATGTGCGTCTTCTGCATGCTTGGGGAGGCATGTGAGTGTCTTGCACTTCCATAATGGTTCTGTACAAATATGGTCTGCAGACTATAGGGAGGACAACACGATCGCCTTTCCTTCTTGTGTCATTTTTAAAATTAAAAATTTTATTTTGCAGACCTCATGATACCAAGTAATTGCTGGTGATATTGTAGAATCAAGTGACTTTTTAAATAACCTTAGATATATCTCCTAAAATTGGTCATTAGAAGAAAATGGAGTCACTGGTATGAATGATCAGCATCAGAACAAGAGGCCCTGTTTGCTCCAATACAACCCGAAGTCATCAAGAAAGAATTCCACAATACAACCAAGGTCATCAAGGGAGAATTCCAAAATACAACCCAAGGTCGTCAAGGGAGAATCCCAAAATACAACCCGTGGTCATCTTTTGGAGAATTCCTAAATAGCAAGACACATTTGAGAGCACGGCAATGCTGGTAAGCGGCAATATGAGATGAACACAGACTCTCCAATATTGTTAAATTAGACCTACATCAAATCAAAATTTCCTTAGAAATCTGGGCTCACTGCACATGAATGGCTTTATGAGACTCTGTATAGAGAAGACAAGTGGGATCCCTGTATCCCAATCCTGTCCTTGCCTGGAGCTGAGATTTCAAGTTGTAAGCGAGTTATGAGATGACTGTGAGAAAGTCATCAACCTCCTAGGGCCTCAGTTTCCTCATTTGGCAGTAGAGGTGATGCCCGTCATCCAAGATTCAATCCCCCAGGCATGTGGAGGTCCTCTCACACTTCCTAACTTCACACTTGGTGAGTGTTCTCTTAATCCACAGATATTGTCTTGGTCCACAGTCTCATTTGTATTTCTGAAACCCCCTAAATTCTAAAAAGCAAAAGTTATTTTGTTTGTTTGTAAGTTGGTGTCAAAACTCATTTGGTGGCAAAGCCTGACTTGAACTGACTTGAGGCTATTTACCGGCTCTGTTTAATCCCACTTAGTGTGATTTGCCGCAGAAACGTTAATACATTCAAACTAATTTAATTAATGTATCTAAAATCCAAAAATTCTGAATTCCAAAGTACTTCTAGAGCTAAGGGCTTCAGGAAGGGGACTGTGATGATATCCAGATGATGACGATGGTGATAGTCCTAGCGCTTTGCCTCTCAGTCGCTTGCTTCTTTCTCCTGGTTGTGATACTTTGTTCTTGACTTTTGGCATCTTTATCTCCCAGCGACCTCCCATATTGTTTCTTTGCTGCCCCTGTGACGCAGTTTCTGAGAAGAACCTACACTTTCTCCCAGCTCCTGGCACTGCTCTGCACATTCCTGGTTTGACTTGGCTCACCCTCTGCTGCTCTGGGTCCAACCAGCAGTGGCCTCTGGGAATGAGGAGCTTGGCTTTATACTTGTCAAATGGATCAGGACAAAGACTCTGTCGTTCAATTTGGCTGGAAAAACAGACGGCCTGCTTGGTAAGGGTGGGAGGACACGGAGGGCAAGGACAAGTCATCTCCTTATAAAATAGAATCCATTCACACACTGGTACCTTATTTATTTCTTATTCATTATGACTCATTGTTTACAAAAAGGCTCCATTCAAACAACATGTTTTGTGGTATGAATTCCATTAACAGAAACAAGAATGGGAGGCCCATGGATGTCATCTAGAATGGGGTTCCCTTCTTTGGGTCCCTCAACATGTGAGGTGGGCTATGGCTCCTTGGTCTCTGGCCCATTCGATGAGGATTCTATCTCTATCCATTGACATATGGCCATAGCCAAAGGAACACTTTCCCTGTTCCCAGGGACCTACCTCAGCCGTCTGGGGGAAGAACCCTCCCCCGCCTTGAGGAAGGGCCTTGTCCTGAAAGATTCACGGTTGGCTTCACCTCAGCTGCTACCAAGGTAGCATTGAGGACACTGAAACCTCTAAGTCCTTTCTGGGACCAAGTTCACATTGTTTAAAGGCATTTTCCTCCAAAATTTATCAATCTAGCTGTCAAGTGAGATGCATGCATTTTGGACTGCACCCAAAAGAAATTAATTACTGAATAATCAAAAGGCTTTGTTCTAAGACAATTTCACCTGTAAGGCGGTCCCTTGGCTTGGAACCAAAGGACAAGCTCATTTAATTACAAAAATAAGACATAAATACATGAAAGAAGGAGTTCAAGCTTGGCAATATGTACTTTGCAACAGAAATGACATGAGAAATAGGTGTCAACTACAGGGTTTGGCAGAAAAGGAGACTAGTTTGGATTGAAGTATCAAGAAAGCATTTGTGAAGGGTGGTGGATTTGAAATAGATCTTAAAATCTGTGTACCTTTGGATGATGGAAATGGGATGGAGTTGAAGGGGGAAAATAGCATGAACTGTAAACGGTAATGAAATGGAGTTGGATGGGAAGGTAACTTAGGGTCTGATTGTGAAGGCCTTGAATGAGAGACCAAGGTGTTTGGTATTTGTCTGATACGCTGGGGATCCAGTTTAGGTCTTGTAACAGAAGTTGTCCTTGTTGTTGCTTTATTTTAGTAAGAGAAACTTGAAGTAGGTGTAGAGAGAGAAATAAAGAGGGAAGAAATTGTGCAAAATAGTTAAAAAGTAATGTAAGCACTTCACCCGCATTATCTTGATTATTTGAACAACTCTAGAGGTGGTTACTTATTGTCATCTCTATTTTCAGATGATACTTGGAAACATTGATTAAAAATTTTCCAAGGTCACACAGCTAGCAAGTGGCTTGTCCAGAATTTGAACCCAGATTTGTTCGCATCCAGAGATGAATTCTTACCTACGTTACAACCAACCAAGGATTGCAATAATTCAGTTGTTAGGTGACAATGACCTCTATTAAAGTGATTGCGGTGGGAATGGAAATGAAGGTTGGAGGTGAAAGATATAGCAAAGGAAGTATCCACAGACCTAGTGACTGAGTGTGAGCGCCAAATGAGGACAAGGCACAGATTTGGCTTCATTGCTTCAAGCCTGGATGCTTAGGAGAATCGTGGTAACATCAGTTGTGAAAGAAAGTTAGGAGAGACGGATTATGAATTATCGATGAAGCCACAATCAACGCTGGCTTCCAGTTCTTGCTTCTTCTGCCTTTCTCCTCCATCGTCTATCTGCCTCTCCTCAATGTCTCTGCCCTTTATTACCAGCATCTATGGGACTCTGTAGGATGCTTGTTTTAGTGCTCTGCCAAGTCCTGTAAGACAAGGCTTATATGATGTGCAAGAGGGTGGGGCGAGGGGAGAGGGGAGAAGAGGGATTTAGCATTTAATGAGGATCCTCAGCTGAATTTATTCTCAGTCCTCAGGATTTACTGTAAGTAGATTTCACTGTAAAAATACTGTTACACTTACTTTGCACCATTCTCTCAGTAACGGCATTGGGCCATGGTACAGTTACAGAACCAAGTCACAGCAGGCGTTTAAAATTCATGGTCTTGCTGCTGCATGGCGGAACAATACAAATTGAAAGGCACAGCCTGGATACCATCTTGTGGTCTTTATAAGGGGAAAATTAGTGGCACTTTGATTCATGAAAGGCTTATGACAGGCCTGGGCCTGTGGTGGCACTAATATAGCCATCACTGGAATGCCAAGAGGTGGCCTGCTGTGTTAACAGCTGTCATTTTGTGCCAAATTCACATAACTGAAAGGTTATGGGCCAATAAAAAAAAGACACTCCTCTTCTCCTTTGGTTATGAGATGTAAGAGCAAGCACTTTGGAAAGCAAGCTACCTTGTTTCCTGCTGAAATATGCCTGTCCAAGTGGCTAGTTTCTATGGTGAAAGGCATTTTATAAACACATCCATGTCAGCATTTCTGTGTCTAGTTGGCAAGTCTTGTCCTGAGAGCTGGATCCTGGGCCAACAGGGGAAACTGACTTTGGATGGAGTTATGCTTGCATTTCAGTCAGGATCATGGTTTGTATGAGGGCCAAGGTGACTCTGAGAGGCAGAACGCAGTAGAACAAAACTGGGGTGCTGGGGTCAGAAAGGGCTGGTTCTGCCACCGAGCAGCTATGTAATGCAGTGAAGTCACGTGGCTGGTCTGAACCTGCATTGCAGTATCTGTACAATGGAGCTAACACCATCTATTTTGAAGGGTTGTTTAAAAGGTTAGAAATAATGTATGCAAGGTGCTTTGAAATAGTAATAAAAACAAATTTGAGTTCTTATTATCTGCCAGGCTACATGCTAAGCCATTTACATGAATTATATCATTTGATTCTCATGATTGCTTAAGGAGGTATGTAGCATATTTATTCCCTATTTGACAGATAAGAATACTGAGTCTTGGAGAAGTCATTTGCCGAAGTGATTGTCCCAACTAGTAAAAGTGGGAAAATAAGCATTTAAACCCTCATCTGTTGTCTCTGGATGTTGTATTACTAACGACTAAGTTATAAGGTTAGGCAAGTGGCAATCACATTTGCGATTTAGATTCTGCCTGGCATTGTCTAATTCTAGTATGAGGAGTTTTGAGTATATCTCATCTTTTACCTGTGTCCATGTAGGTTTAGTTGAATTTTTGCCAAACTCTGAAGTTGCAGCTCCATGAGCCTGCATATTTATTTATTTATAAAGGCACAGTTATTGGGAAGAGAAAGTGGATTAGCATTTTGAGAAACAGGGCTGAGTCTTATGATTCCTCTTTGCTTTTATTTCTCAGTGCCATAAACTTACTGTGTGTCTCATTCCAGCCATTAGAAGCTCTACTTTTGAACTAGCCATCAGGAAAATGCAAATAATGGCGTCATCTAGGAAATGCTTCAAGGAATCAACTAAAGTGCAAAATAGTCCATTAATCTCCCTTATGGGGCTGTTCTGGTGCCAAGACAATGATCTTGAGGCGTTGAAGGTCATTATACAACCAATGGTACACAAAATGCAACACATCGCTATGATTGAACATGCCCCAATCAGAGAGGAAACTTAACCTCCTTTCAGTGCGAACAGTTCTAGAATGTTCCATGACTTTGCATATTTCCAGCCTTGTTCCTGGTGATTATAGTGTTTATAGGATGTGTGGGTAACCTCTAAGACAAATAGAAGTTGTCTTCCATGACAACACATGCTGATGTTTAAATGCCTACAGTCCTGAATTAGCACATCTTAGATTCTAGGGGTCTCTTCACAGTAGGTGAGCAGATGGCTGAAGTCAAGATGGGTATCGATAAATACTTTCCAACATCCAAAGTGCTAGTGCACGTTCTTAAAGTATTTTGAGTACTTATTCTGACTCCCATTGTGGCACTCAACATTGTCCTGTACTTTAAGACAGCCCTATGGGGTAGACACTATTTTATCCCCATGTTATAGATGAGGAAACTGAGGTCCAGAGAAATTAAGGTCACCAATTTGATGGGCATGCATCAAACTGGAATTCAAACACAGTCTTGGAATTCCAAAGCACAAGCCACAGAATCCTATAGCCTCTCTTTCAAGCTCTCATTTCAGCCTTGGCCGTGTTCTGGTTCTCCTCACAGGCAGTGGGGTACTTCCTGGGGAAAAGGCTGCAATGACTATTGAGCAAAGCATTGAGGTTGAGTTGGGGCTCTGGGTACTGACTGCGTGGGTTTAAATCCTGATTCTGCCACATAGCTGTGTAATCTTGGGCAAGTTACTTACTCTCATTGTGCCTCATTCTTATGAAGAGATACCTCATAGGGTTGGCATAAAGATTAAATGAGTTAATCCTTAAATCACACATAAGAACACAGGACATGCTCAGAAAAAGTTACTATCACTACCCTACTAGAAGATAAGGCCAGTGTCTGGCTCCTTGTTCTATCTACAGCATCTAGAGAAGCGTCTGTCACATAGTAGATTATAAATATTTATTCTATGAATGACTAAGTTAATGAATGCATAAGGGAATTATAAGAGATTATATCCAGTCCTGGGGGCCAACTAAGATTTAGATTTTGTTAGCTCAGTCCTCTAATCAGCATGATTTGGTGACAAAAATACAAAAAATAAGAGCACCATGGTGTTTAGGAGCTAGGAGAGATCTATAATATCTACTCTACCTCATTGTGATGAGGAGAGTGATGTTCCAAGAAGTTAGGTGATGTTGTATGAGGTAACTCAGTGAGTTAACAAGGCTGGTATGAAAATTTAGGTTATTTCACTTCTCAAGGACTTCATCAGCCTGAGTGGAACTATCCCAGAGGTGATTTGAACTCAGTCGTTTTTTTTTAGGAAACTACCTTTCCATAGTTTTTCATAGAAGGAGGGAAACACAGTGGAAAAAGAAGGACCATCTCCTTTTTGAAGGTACGAGCTAATATGGAATGGAATCTCCATAATGTTTGTGATATAAATCTGCTTTTCAGGGGCTGGTCCAGAGGTGTAGTGGTTAAGTTTGTGCACTCTGCTGTGGCAGCCCGGGGTTCATGGGTTTGGATCCTGGGCGTGGACCTACACACCACTCATCAAGCCATGCTGTGGCAGTGACCCATATACAAAACAGAGGAAGATTGGCACAGATCTTAGCTCAGGGACGTTCTTCCTCAAGTAAAAAGAGGAAGACTGGCAACAGATGTTAGCTTAGGGACAATCTTCCTCACCATCAATCAATCAATTAATCAATCAAGTAATCAATCAATCAATCTGCATTTCACCTCTTGTTTCTGGTTTTGGATTCGGGCACAGGTTGGGATCACAATTCTGTGATTTGTAAGCTCTGTGACCTTGGACAAGTCACTCAACCTCCCTAAGCCTCAGCATATCTCATCCATGAGGTTGGTTATCATACAGACTCAGAGGGTTGTCCTGAGGAGGAGTAGATGGGAGCACGTAACTAGAGCCCTGGGCCCAGGGCCTGCTCAGAGTGAGCTCCAAGGAAGCAGGACTCATTCTTGTGGACCATGCCGATTCTTTCCACAGAATGCCTCACTTAACTGTCCCTTCTCATTTGTAAGGTTACCACCCCAGTGTGGGCTCTGGGTCTACTATTGGTCTAACATCTCATTTTCTTTCCTCTTTAAGCCCTACTTCAGATGGGCGCCAGCTTTGTTAAATGCTCTCCCAGATGGTCCATTGGTCTTGATTTCCTATTTCTAAACCAAGTCTGGACCTTCTGGTGGGTTTTACAAAACCCTCATCATAAAGCCTCATGTTGCGTCTTCTGACTCCTTTTCTCAGGACTCCTCTCGGAGTGTATTTTCCATGAGGGCCATCTCTGCTCTGTCCGTGGTACTGACTTCTCAGGTTCACATCCTTGGCTCCTCCCTCTTTTAAGCTATCCAAATCCTCCTCATGTTTCAAGGCAATGCTGAAGTTCCAGCTCTTCCAAGAAGCTTTTTCTGATTATTCCAGTCCTCACTGTTACTGTTCTGAGTTCTGACAGTGCTTGTGAAACCTGTTAGCATAGTGCCTGCTTTTCATTGCAATAGGTGGCTATCAACCGTGACTGAAAGTAAATTGCTATAAAACTACAAATGAAATGCTATATTTGGTGGTTGTATCTGACCAAGAACTGCACCAAATATTTTATTCTAATACCAATTTATCATATTGGTGCAATAACATGTTATTAAATTATACAGAGTAATAGTAAATATATGCATGAATTTCTATAAAATAGTTACAGATGAATAACTGACATTAATGTGCTAAAAAGGAGACCAAGTTATTTCAAAGGGTACATTTTTCCTACTAAAATATTGATATATGTGTGCAAAAATGCACAAAGATGTTTAGGCAGCATTGTTTCAGATATCAAAACATTGAAAACGCTGTAAATATATGTCAATAAGGCTTGAAGTTAAGATACATTCATACACAGAATACCACACACTTATTGAAAAGAACAAAATGGATCTCTGTGTATTGACGAGGAAAGACATCCTTGGTACATTATATATAAAAAGCAAGCTGCAGAGTAGTACATATGACTAGATTTTTGTAAAACAAACACACATTTCAAATGTATTTTATGTTCCTCTGTGGGTAGAAAAAACCTAGATACACACTAAACTGTTAAAGGTGTTTATCTCTGAGGACTTAGATATTAGAAATGGATTGGAGTAGCTGGAAAAATAGTTATTATGTGTTTTAAGTATCTATACAACAAATAAAAGTCTAAGTCTTCTGTGCCATAAGTTTAGACCAAAGCACAAACCAATTATAAAACGTATTTAGAATTTTACATAAAAACCTGCACTTGTTTTAGCACAATATTTTAAGGTTTAAAAAATATATATAATGAGCTTGACTATAAGAATTGAATTTTTTCTCAGTGTAAATTTTCTCCCAGAAATGAGTGTCACTCATATTGCCTTCCTGTAACCTTAGAGCTGCCATTAGATTTGATATTATTCCTCTCAAAAACCAACAGTCAATGTCCTTAAATTTTAGGGACCCATTAAAGATATTATGGGTTATGATATTAAAAAATAAGTCACATTCTGAATGGCTTTTGCACTAGCCAGTCAGGATGGCTGCTGGCTGGTGTGCCAGGCTGGGGCATCCTGGCAGAACACCAGCTCTGGCCTCAGCTTTGTGAATCGGCAGAAGGGAGTCTCTTGAATCTGTCCTTCACTTTTGTTTTCTTGTGCTTGGTCTCTCCCTTTTCCCGCCCAACCCAGAACCAGGGGCTGTTTTGAAGAAAACTATGCACATGCTGGGTGGGAGGGACAGTGGTTAGACACACGCTTTGGTCAAGATGATAGAAGGTGTGGTAGGGAGTTAGAGTGGGTTGACCCTAGAGGAAAGAAAGAGTATGGGCTTTGGAGCATATGGATCCAGGTTTGAATCCTGGCTCAGTCATTTCCTGGTTGTGTGATCTGGGCAAGACAGGTAACCTCTCTGAGCTGTTGTTTCTTCATGTGTAAGATGATGCTGCTAACCTCTACCTCTACCTTTGTTAAAGGAAAATGAGGCAATCCGTGAAGTGTCTGGGGCATGACTGGTATTCATAAATGTTTGTAACTCCCTGTCTCTTCCCTTCTCCCCAGTCCTCCTTCCCACATGCCCTTGATTTACTCTAAGAATGTAAGGTTTGGGTCTTTTCTGCATCTGCTGGTGAGTCCACTCTTTCCCCTGCCGTGTGCTACCTACCTGAATAATTGCTCAGTGGCAGGTCATATGCCTATTGTGTCACTGTGTTAAAGCAATGACAAGTGAAGTACAGGTGTTTACTAGGCAGCTTTGAATGCATCATCATCAAACAGTCCAGAGCGCAGAATACACGAACCCATCAACTTAGCCATAATTACACATGGGGTCACGCGGGTCAGTTTCACCTTTTCTAACTCAATCAGAAGCTCCTCGAGGGCAGAAGCTGATTATTCTCCCACGTCTACATCTACAACTATGAGCACAATTATCAAACATTCGTTGACTGATTGGCCAACTGACCCAAGGGCAGCAGGGCCTCTTTAGCTGTGGACAAGGCAGCTTTCAGACTGGTGAACAGGGCTTGATAAGAAATCAAGCTCAGATCTGACTGTCGGAGCTTAATTACACTTTATAAGCAAAGACGTCTACACCTACGTCATAGCAAATGGGAGGAAATCCTCCATCTGCAGCTATTCTTCATTTTCTCATTGGCTTTGCAGCAGCTCATTAGTGGAATGGAGATGCCTTGAGGCAAGCTTAGATAGCCTTAGAGCACAGGCAGACATCCATGAGCTCAGAAAGCACCTGCACAGGCCCTGAAAGCATGAGGGAAAGCTCAGGAGAAGGCAATTGAGAAACCTCCTGGCGAGACATTGTCTGCGGATCACTGGCCCGATATCACATAAAGGCCCCATCTGAGCCATTACAGCCTATTGTGTCAATGTGTTTTCTGGGAGGCTGTCGTCCATATATCACAGTCGGCAGTGAAGGCACTGCCTCCGTGGGCACCGTTACCGTTTCCCATCAGTGAATTCTATTAGAGGTCCGGGGGTTACTGCCACTGGAGTTCATATTAACTCGGTCAAAGGGGTGGTGATTGATTCTGTGGAATTTCATGAATACACACAAAATACATTTCATACTGTCACCTGGGTTGTGCATTGCGCTTCCATGCTACCTGCCACGTGGTCAATCCAGTGTCATTCACTCAAATTGCTACCAAGAAAAACACAAAATTTCCCACGCCCTTTGAGAGCTGAAATGCCTGTCCGTTTCCTTTCTTCTCTAGTCGCAGAAGATTTAGACCTAACTATAAACCATTCGCTTCTCTTCTGACTTAATAAGTTCATCTAATGGGAAGGGCATTTATGGAATGGCCACTTTGCACCAAGAAATAGTGGGAACTATAGGATGATACCAAAAACTTAGTACAGTAGGTTTGTGCCCCCAGGGAATTTACCACAATTAGACAGAAGCACTCATGAAAAGATTAAAGAATATAATTACAAAACAAATAACAGGAAGTGCCAAATTAATACACACTTGTGTCATGCATAGTGCAATAACTATAGTCTTGGAAAGACAGATGGGTCCTGAAGCTTGTGAAGCGCTGAAAGAAAATAGCTATTTATAGGAGTCCTTTATGGTAAATAGTGATTTCTATTATAGTCTAATTTATTGGTGTTAAAATTTCTAAAGTTTGTGAATCTTTCTGCTCCTTGAAGTACAGTGTATACTTTGGGTGCCTGGGCCAGGAAAAACATCAAGTTTAGGAGTAACCACAGAAAGTTTCCTAGATGAATTGAATTCTGGATGAGATGCTGGAAGTGAAGGACATGAATTGGGAGTGATTTTAGTGAGGACCAACCTTCCTACGTGCTCAGAGCAGAAAAAAATATCATCAGGTCTTCATTTCCTTCCTGAGTGGCTAGTGCTCAACACAGGCAGAGCCAGTGCTGAGACACTCAAGTGATTTGCAGTGGAGTTTTGCCATGTGTGAGCCCTTTAACATGCCTTCCTGAACTGCATTCTGACACGTTCTGCATTTAGCACGTCCACAGTGGGACACCGAGTGTGTACATAGAGACACTCGGTGGCCCTCAAACCCTGCGTCTGGACTACTGGAGGAGAAGCAGGTGCTCTCAGGGCATCCCCATCACTGTGGTCAATGGTACACCGAGAGGGAGGCCCAAGGGTCTCGTTCATTATGGAGATGGCTGTGTTCCCATGACTTCTCTCAGATGGTCTTTAAAAATGGCAAGAATGCTGGGAAGTTCGTTAGATGGAGGTCTCCATTATGCAGATGGAGTGATGAGCTGGATGGACAAAGTTCCTCCTAATTCCTCCCTCAGAACTTTTACAATGTCCCTTGAGTTTGTACCTACCTTTAATTCTCAAACTCCCCTAGTTGTTTGGGTTCTCTGAGATAGATAGATAGGTAGGTGATAGGTAGATAGATAAATAGAAGACAAGTAGGTGACAGGTAGATAGACAAATAGATAGGTAGGTGGTAGGTAGATAGGTTAGGTGATAGATAGATAGATAGATAGATAGATAGATAGATAGATAGATAGGATAGATGGATAGATAGATGGATGGATAGATGGATGGATGGATAGATAGATGGATAGATAGATAGATGGATGGATGGATGGATGGATAGATAGATGGATGGATGGATAGATGGATAGATGGATGGATGGATGGATGGATGGATGGATGGATGGATGGATAGATGGATGGATGGATGGATGGATGGATGGATGGATGGATAGATGATAGTTAACAACAGCCTCTTGGATGGTTATTCTAATTTTCCTCTCTCTTCAGTCTAATCCTTATAAATCCACCAGGTAACGCAATTGTCCTCAAGTATGGAGACATGATGTCACTCCTCAACCGAGAACTCCCTCCTGCTTGCATGGACAGGTCCAAATTCTGCGCTCTAACTCTAAGGCCCCTCACAAACTCCCTCTGACTGCAGCTAGACCCCCTCTCCACCCTCCTTAATCACCAGCATGTCTCCTTCCTCTGTACTCTCTACTCTCTCCTAAGTAAAACCTGTTCTTCCCTCTTCTGTGGTTTTCTGTGAGCTACCCCACTGCTCAAGAGCCCCATTCGCTTCTCCCTTCCAGGCTGCACCCTTCAAAGCATTGGTTTTTTAGATTATGAGTTGAATGTGGTTTAAACAACTAGTTCGGCACATAGACACCTTGTTTCCCTGGACAGTGGTTTCTATGCGTGGCTAGGAGGGCTAATGGAGGACTGGGGATGCTGGTGCAGGCGTCCCAGACTTGGTAGGAGTGGAGCCTAATATCCAACACCCCCTTTGCAGGGAGCCAGTGATGGCCAAAGGCAGACATCCATTCTGTAGAGCTGAGGAGGAATAGGGGATCCTGCCTCAGGCAAGACCGAAAGCCGAGAACCGTGAGCAGAGGAGAAATTCAACGTAGAAAGTTACAGGGAATGCTGAGGTTCCAGCCCCAGGAGGACCAAATCTCAACAAGAAATTCTGAGGTCAGAGGGCAAGGGTCACATAGCTGAGAGTTCAGAGTGAGGCGTGAGTAAGTCAGCAGCAAAGAGCCCTGGGAGCTTGTGGCTTCTTTCTGCAGTGGCAGTGGAGCCAGTGGGCAGGTGATGGAGACAAGACCAAAATACAAAAAGACTGGGGAAACCATGTAAACAATCACTGTTCTGAGACAGACCAGGTGAACGGGACAGTACCATGCCCCCAGGTGACTTGTCGTCTTGAGCTAGGCCGATGGACTTCATATCCAGCTGCCATCACTGGTGACACAACACGGTAATGTGCTGGCAGAGAACTCTGTGAACCGATGTTCTAGTAAGATGGTTCCCTTATTTACCAACCACAGATGAGCTATTTTACCCTCTGGAAGCATGTTTGAAGGCAGCACAGACTAGAGTTACACATTTTGAGTAAAGACGGCCTGGAGAATTATTCCTCTTGAATATCATGAGTTTTACATTGAAGAAGCTTCATGATGGCTCATGGAAGTCTTGTGAGGCCCATGCAGTATTTTAAACAGTTTCCAATAGGTGTGTCCAACACTTAAACATTCAGAGATTTTGTATAAAATTGTGGATTACTGCTCCCTATTCCCACGCGGCAATAATTCGGTGGCCTGGATAGGGGCTGCCTCCATTTAGAGAGTGGCTCCCTTGGTTTATGTTACCTGTATGGCCCTGTAGGTGCTGGCATTGGCAAGACTGGCTGTGCTTTCCTTCTCCAGGGCTCTGCTCACGTGTATGTGAATTCAGAAGGTGGATATTTGTAACTTAGGGAATGCCTGCATTTTATTTATATCCACAGTCCTTTTGTGGACTTCTCATTACCCCAAAATGCATGCTCTTTAATTTAAAAGTGACCCATATCCATACTAAACAGGTCACAGGTAAGTGAGATAAATGAATCCCAGAAATAGAAAAAGAAATAATGAGTTTTATGGGCAAATCAAACCTTACCCTCCTAATTATCACAGTTAGACGCTTACGGAAGATCTGTTGATCACCTTTGAGTGGTGAGTACTTCAGTGCATTCTTTTAAATTTAATTTGATTTGATTGCTGTGGTTCTGTGGAAAGACAAGTGAACATAATGTCAATGCAATTTTATTAGCTGCCTCCCACATCATTGCTTTAAAATAAGCTCATTCTTCATTGCTACACCTTGAGGTTCTGTTATTATTATTATAAACATAAACAGAACATAAAACCTTTAATTTTTGTGTGACAACTCTCTAATTATTCTTTCTACTGTTGTTCTTATTACTGGGGTGAAATCAATACACACTTCCACATTAGGTTTTTATTTTTCACAGAAGATGATGAACACTTCTGTATATTAATCTAGAAAATAAAACTGCTACGAGGCTACAACTCAATATAATTCTTAAGTCTAAAAAGTTTTGCTTTGGGGGCTGGCCCCGTGGCCGAGTGGTTAAGTTCACGCGCTCCACTGCAGGCAGCCCAGTGTTTCCTTGGTTCAAATCCTGGGCACGGACATGGCACCGCTCATCAAACCACGCTGAGGCAGCGTGCCACATGCCACAACTAGAAGGACCCACAACGAAGAATATACAACTATGTACCGGGGGGCTTTGGGGAGAAAAAGGAAAAAAAATAAAATCTTAAAAAAAAAAAGTTTTGCTTTGGAATTTGGCATTTCTGTACATCTGATTGCCATGGTGTGTGATCACCTCTCCGACCCTCAGTAGAATGAATGATGGAGGGTCCTGTTTCTGCGTCTGATCCCAGAAGTGTTCGTACGATGTTTAAGCCTCACTTGAGACAGTTTCTAGTCCTCGACTTGAATTTAATCGATGTATGTTCACTGCATCAAATTCGCCCTGTCCTATTCCAACAACCATTGACAGCCTTGACCTAAGACTGGTAAGTTAAAGGCGGATTGTTCAAAGGAGATGAGCAGTCTATAGAAGGTGTACAATCCACAACCTTAGTTATAGCTTTTCAATAGAGAGATCATAAAAGTATAAAATATTCACATAATAGGTTATTTTCTCCTTATGATTTTACTTGGTTAAGAGATCATCGACACCAGTCATGAGCAGTCACCTGGCATGAGATAATTGAGAGAATTATAACTGAACTTTCACAAGTCATTGTCAACTGAATATCCTACCAGGTCGGGAAGCTCAACTTACTGTTCCTTTGGATCTTACTGCTAATTAGTTGTGTTTTCAGGGTAAGAAATATTCAATACATTTTTTTCCCAATCCTTCGACCACTCAAGTGTTATGTATCAAAATATTTTTATGAATTTTAGTTGTTGATTCTCTAGTCAGTCAAAGGCTTGTGATTTCCACCTCCCTGTCTTTCTGACGTCCCGGTGTGCTTCCATGGAAAGCAAAGTGTTGTCAGAAACAGCAGATCAAGTGCATTTCCCAGGAAAGGCATCTCTCACCTTCTAAGCTCCATCACCCACGCCCACTGCAGCGTTGTCTCCAACTACGTTTACAGTATTTCCACACAGCCTTTATCTCTGAGTTCTGAAGGGTACAAAACTACTTTACACAAATTTCTCTTCCCCCACATAGATGCTTACTTTACATTTTTCAAAGCTCCAAATCGTCATGGTGTCTAACAAACTCTCCTGTTTGGTAATCTTACTCGTGATTATTAAATGTTATTGAATAGAAACTTGAATTGTCTCTATTTTTACCTGAAAAAACATTTAAAACCATCATTTTCAAGGAATTTCCAGTGAGGAAGGAAGTCTGTAAGTGTGCACAGGGTGCCACTCACTCCTGCAAGTCTTCATGGCCCCAGGGACACACAGACACTGTCAGCGACCGTGAAGTAGCCAGCCGTGAGCCAGGCTTCTGACCTTTTTGGAGAAAGCACCAGATCAGTGGCTCAGACAGCTGTCCTGACCTGCACAATATAAACGTTGAGTCCCCCCACAACCACAAATGGTTTGAGACTACTTACAACAACATCGCAATGATAACAAAGCAATCCATGGAAGTAATAAGCCAGGACAGACAAAATGAGAACCAAGAAATGTGCCAAGCCTCGAGTTACAGAGTGGCTGCTGTGGAGCTTGAGGTCAGAAGGACAGGGTGACAGTCCAGGGTCCATCCCTGACATACCGGTGACCTTGAACAAAATGCTGCCTCTCTCTGGGCTGTGACTTCCTCAGCTGGATAGTGCAGGGGTGCATTATTAGATGGTTTCTGAAATATCGTCCAGCTTTAAAATTCGAGTTTCTAAGATTTTGGGCTTTCATGAATCATTCAGCTGAATATAAAGAAAAAAACTGGTTTTAGGGCTGAGGGAGTATCTTGCAATCTAGCCAGTTATCTTGCAGGTGGGGGTACTGTTGATCATGATGTAGACAGTGCAAGAGAATGCAGAGATGTGCAGCCTGTCTCCACTGGCGTGTCGGGGTGGGCCTCCAGCTGACCCTGCCTGCGTTTCCAAGAATGTGCGGGTCATCCCGAGAGAACAGTACCTTCTGCTCTGCTCTCACCCACAGAGTCTCCCTTCAACTGTGGACACAATTTACTTCTCGGATTCGTTTATTCATTCACTTAGACATGAATTCAGACATTTCTTTCAAAGGAACATTACTTTATAGTTTTTTTACAATATATATTTTTATATTACAAAGATATTTTAAGCAATACGGAAGAGTAAAGGCAGAAAGTAGATACGAAACAAAACACATAGCAAAGAAACCCACACCAACGCCCCCCCCCCCCCCCGCAAGAAGTCAGAAGCCTCCACTGCTCAGGGAAGCTGCTTTAAGGGAGGGCAGGTGGATGGCGATGTTTTCATAACACTGGGTCATGTTTTACTTACAGTTTAAACAGTAGGAACTGATTTTAATTTAACTCAATTTTAATAGAAATAAAAATGAACTGAAGTGAAACAAAAGGAATTAGTGAGCTTCAAATCAATGCTTGCTCCTAAACACCTGCGGTGGGAGGAGATGGGGCCCCAGTTTATCCCACACGCTTATGGTCACTTACAAGGAGGAGTAGAGACCAAAGAATTCAGTGCTGAACTCATTCTCATCACAATTATCTGCTTCTACTGTGATGTTTAAGCTCAACATCTGTCCATAGCTCACAGTGCAATTCCAGTGAAACGTGAGTGTTTGGACCCATGGTCCCACGGGTGTTGGCACTGCCTAGCCAAAAGAAAAGAAAAATAGTTCATATGTTTGTGCTTACTGTGCGATCCTTGGGGAGTTTCTGGAGCAATGATATTGTGGCCTGAGTATAAGCAGTGCATGGGATGTGCTCCTTTGCATACAAAAAATTACTTACTTTTTAAAACTGGAGAGAGGCAGGATGATCAAATAGACGTGTTGAGGGAGCCCAGGATCTGCCCTCCGCTCCCACGTCGCACTCAATGATTCGGTGGTTTCCAAAGCAGAGAGAATGCAGATAATCCAAGAGAAGAAAATGAATTTTAAACTCTTCCTTACAAATTCTCTATCTTTGGTGTATGCTTTATAATGTAGGTAATGTATTAGTGCAGTAGTACAAGGACGTCATTTACGAATAAATGAATAAAAAGATAGACTTCGAGGGTGCAGGCTTAGAACTCTCCTAGAGGGAGGAGTGCCCCTTCGAGAAGTAGAGACCCTGCATTCAATTCAATGGTGTGTGCAGCCAGGCTTTCTAGGGCTCTTTGTCTCTCCATTTTTAAGTGGAAGCTCCTCTCCCCCTCCTTCCGCCCGCTCCCTTGCAGAGAAGCTGGGAGGTCCAGAGAGAACACTGTTGCCCGAAAGAGCAAAAATTCCATAAACATTCTGCATTAACTGGGGTAATTTAATTCAGATTAAAAAATTGTTTTCTTGCACTTATTTTAGTTCATATGTTAATGGTCTCCATTTCCTGTGTTTAATTCATATTTGTGGGCATTCTCCCAAATATGTATTCTGAATTAAATTAAGAAGCAAAAAAAACATCTAGGAGCGGCTTTCCACTGTACCTGACAGATTCACATTAAACCCCTGAGTCTTAATACATGACTGAAGGGGAGTAACATAAATGGACTCTGAATTTCTCCCATGTAGCTCATTTACAAGAGTGCCTCAGCTTGCTAAGAATTTGCCTCTTGTTGGCCATTAGACCACTTACTGGAATATTTATTAGTTATTAACACAGACAGTGTGCTTGCGTGTGTGTGCACAGGCTGAAAGAAAGAGCTCTGGCCGACTTATGTTGGGGCTGGTTTAGATCGTCATATGTTATACGTGAATTAAAAAATAACTAAACCCAGGAATGAATTGAAGTGAGACCCCGGAGTAGGGGGCTGATGGGCTGGTGAGGGCACAAGAGGAGAGGACCACCTGCCTAACGTACCTCATGTTTCTGTGACTCAGACGTGCCGTTACCCAGTGGACCCCGGCTGCACAGTTCTCTATGCCTGGTGCTGTGGCTGGATGAGTTTGCTACGGCCGCTGTACAAAGGACCACAGAGCTAGGGGCTTAAACAACAGAAATTAATTTTCTCACACTTCTGGTGCTGGAGGCCTGAGATCAAGGGGTCAGTAGGGTTTCTTTCTTCTGAGGCCTCTCTCCTTGGCTCATACATGGTTACCTTCTCCCTGTGTCTTCACAGAGTCTTCCCTCTGTGTGTGTCTGTCCTACTCTCCTTTTCTTATAAGAACATATTATAGTATAAGGACACACTAGTCATATGGGATTAGGGTCCACCCTAGTGACTTCATTTTAACTCGTTTTACCTATTTAAAGACCCTATCTCCACATGCAGTCATTCTGAGATACTGGGAGTTAGGACTCAACATATGAATTTGGGGAGGGGAGGATGGGACACAATTCAACCCATAAATACTGGAATTCCCCAAGCTGATGGCTGCACAGTCATGCCAACAGAAGACCAGATAAGCTACAGCTAGATTCACACTGGATAGTAGCTTTCTTTGGCCCGGACTACCTTTACACACGATTATGAAATGCTTTGTTGTGTAGCTGTTAATAAAGTTTGTTGCTTTCCATGCTGGAGGTGGCTATATTCCGGAAATGAATGAAATGTTTCCTGTGTCTTTTCTGTAATGAGAGAAGGAGAGAAAACAAAACCGGGGCATTAATACTAATTACTGTTATGAGGTATTTGGGAGTACAAGTTTTAATCCTATTTGTAGGGTTCATTTTCATGGAAAGAATTTGATTTATATATTAGCATAAATTTGGTTTATTTTCCTCCTGATTCAATGCCACTTGAAGGGACTTGAACTTGAGCTGTTCAGAATATAGAGAAGAGGGTCAAAATACAGTTGGTGTGCTAAGCTGTGACACAAGATTCTCCTGCTAACATTTGCAGCATTTTCCTTGGTTGACCAGGCACTTTTCTCCCTGGAAAGTAAGCGGCAAACAGCTATCTACGAAATGGGTCAGAGCAAATATATTTGGTCAGGTGCAGAATAAATCGTTCATAGATTGACTAAAATAGTCCTAAGCAAAATAAAACCAATCTCTAAGCCACACAGATCCAACCCAAAGGGTTTCAAAATCAAACATCTAACGCATTCATGGCTAGTTCGTATTTCTATTGAAGGCGTGTTTCCTAAAGCTTTATTCCCACAACTGTGGACCAAACGCCCTGAGCCTGACACAATTCCTACAAACTGCAATATCCGTGATGTCATAGACCACAGAGGTGGTCCAGAGATTCCGGACCCTCAAAATCAGAGAGAACGTAATGTAATGATTGCCGCCTGAAGAAACTGGAGGAGAATCCAAGAGGTTGACTACCAAGTCTGACATTCCAGACTATGAATGCTCTTTTAATAACCAGGAAAGAGTTTGAGGAAACATATGAACAGAACGTGGAGAAAAAGAAAATACTCAACTTGTAAAGCAAAACGAAGAAAATCCGTCACCTCTAGCACAAATGAAACAAAATAATTCTTTATTTTGTGTTTGCAGAGACAATGAGAGATTAACTAATCCGTTAGACATCAACTTCCAAAGACCTCTGGATATTTCCTGTTCTATTTCAAGTGCATCAGTCCCTCAGCAAACCCCCAGACCATTACAAGTGTCAACTGCTATTGCAGCATTTTAGAGTTCCCAACCTTGAAATTGCCTTGGTTTCAATGACATCACTCTATCTTGGTTTCCTTCCACCTCTCTAGTTGATTTTCTTGGTCTTCTGTGCAGCCCCTGCTTTCTCTGTCCATCCTCAGATATTGGCGGTTCAGTCCCTCACGTTCTTCTCACTCTTTCTGGGTGATCTTATTCACTCCCATGTCTTTAGCAGCCATCTCTGTGCTGATAACTCCCAGGGCACATCTCTTTTTTGAACCACAACCCATAAGTCCAGTTCTCTGCTGTCCATCCCCACCTTGATACTACATAAGTACTTTATACTCAAAGTTGAACATCTCAGATTGATGTTTCCATTGTCCCAACTTTGGTAGCCAGCTCCCAGAGTGAGTCCCTGTGGTCTCTTGTTCTTGGTTTTTATGGCGTTGTGTACCCCTTCCTACATTATATAGGGCTGAGCTGTGTAGCCAAAAGAACACTGTGGAAATGATGAAGCATGCCTTCTGAGGCTTGGTCATAAAAGACATCATGACCTCTTTCTTGTTCTCTCTTGGATCATTTGCTCTAGGGGAAGCCTGTTCTTATGTCATGAGGACACTCAACGGCCATATGGAGAGGACTATGTGGCATGGAAGACACCTCCCATCAACAGCCAGCACTAACTTGCCAGGTATGTGAGTGGGCCAAACTGGAAGCAGATCTCCAGCCCCAGTCAAGCCGTCAGATGACTGCAGCCCCAGCCGACATCTTGGCTGTAGCCTCACAAGAGACCCTGAATCAGAACCATCTAGCTAAGCCACTCTCGAACCTTGCACCACAGAAACTGTGTGAAACGTTTATTGTTGTTTGGGGCCACTAAGTTTGGGGGTCATGCAGCAAATACATGAGCAACATTCCAAGAAAACCTAAAGCCCCTCCAGTGTTTCCTTCCTCAGATGTGTACAACACAATCTAATTTCAATGATTCATGCAAGAAATGGTGAGGACCTTGCTGAAGGGAGTGGCAATAGATGTGGCAAGGAATGCATGGACTAAGTAGACATTAGCAAGCGTTTGACGGAACTTGGTGACAGGAGGTGGGGCTTAGCGAGTGGCAGGAGTTCAGGATGAAGGGCTTGTTCCCTTGGTTTTATGTTTTATGGAGCTCAGTTCCAAAAGGAATGAAAGAAAAATCCAGCCAAATAAAGTTTCACGAGCTAGGTCCTTCATAAATCACAGTTTGCGCAATTTCTTCACAGGAATCAGGTTTTAAATATCGTGATTCAAGAGAGAAAGTATCAAGTTACATTTACAGTAGAATAATGACGACAATTTTTCACATTTCTGTTTATACTCTTGAAATTTCCCTTATACGCATTATTTTATTTGCTGTTCATGACAATACTGTGTATCAGCTCAGCCAGTTTTTACGCAAATTTCAGCAGTGAGAAAAAAAATGAGATAGTGTACCAGTTAGTAAATTTTTTTCATTGAAATTGTGACAGAGGATCCAAGTCAAACTGGTTTAAGCTAAAAAGGAATTTTATTACTAGAAGTGTAGGCGTAGGAAGAGCTTCAGGTCAGCATCATTCAGTTCTGAACAAGGCTGCCGGGATCCATTTCTTGGTTCTGCTTCATTGTGTCCTCTGGGCTGGCTCCCTCTCAGGCTCCATGTGGTGTGGCTCAGCGGCTTTAGGCTCCTAAAATGACAGCACCCAACACTCAGATGGACAGAGCTAGAGCAAGTCTCTTCCGGTGGCTTCCAGGAAAGTCCTGAGATTCACCCCGATTGGCTGCCTAGCCCTGAATCATCCACACCATCCAGGGAAACATGAAACGCTGATGGGCCAGGCTTAGTTCGCGTGCTTCATCCCTGGAGCTGAGAAGGGACCGACTCCATCCTGAAGCTCACGGACCGTGACTGCAGGAGAGGCAGTTATCAGAGAAAACTCCGAGCAATGTTACCAAAGTGTTCAATTCAGGATGCTAGATGACCAGAAATCAATACATGTCAGATAGAAATATTATGTATAAAGCAGGTGCCTGATGCAGAGTCATCCCCAAGAAAAAAGGTGTTAGGACTAAATGTGGAAACTGAGGCAGGGAGAGTGCCTAAGCCAGAGTGAGAACCCAGCTAGCTGAGCATTAGACTGATTCATGCCACTTCTACGCCACTGCCGCAGCGGGAGGTCAGCTGTCTCCCAGGTTGCAGATGGTGCTTGGCTCTGCTCCCGTCTCCACCCCCATCTTCCTTCTCATTTCATGGCTGTGCTGCACCGTCCTGTATTCTAAACGCTGACAGCGGAGGTCATGGTCATGCCCATATGCACTGATGTCTCTGAGCCTCCTGTGAGGCAAAGATCCCTGAGGCTTGCAGAACAGAACAGAGATGCAGGTGGGGAGGGTGTTGGTGGCAGCGTGGGGAGAGGGGCCACCTGTCCCCAAGGCAGTGGGCTAGAACGGAGGTCTGAGCAACAGACGTGTTGTGCATTCTTCCTTAGGGCTGAGACCACGTCTAGCCTGGAGCTCTTCCTTCCCAGCCCACAGCAGGGAGCACTGGGTCAGGTGGGGACGCAGCAGCAGAGCCTCCACCGAGACTCCGAAGCACTGTGAGAAAGTCTGTTTCCAAGCAAGGGCCAAAGACATTCTTCACCAGCAAAGTGCTGGGAAAATGTGAGTAAGAGGTGGGCGAAGCAGGGAAGGCATGATCACTTAGTCATGGTGTTCTAAGAATTCCACTCGGAGTCCTTAAAAGGGTGTGCAGTAAATGCCCTGGCTCAGGTGGGTCAGCTCCAAAACTACCCCAAATACCCGGTCTTCTGTGCTGCCTCTGAAGGCATTCGGAAAGGACGGTTCCTGATCTGGAGACGCGCTCGAATGCCGAAGCTCCCTCTCGACTGAAAACTCTGTCCAAGTGTGACTATGCTCCATTTTCTGTCCTTAAAGAGAGCCAAAGAATTTGGATATAGGAAGTGAGTTGAAAGACCGATTTTTCCTGACTGTTTGATTTCACATTTTGTCATCTTGCTCTTCAGTGCCCTGATTTTTACATCTATAAATCAAAAACAAGAAGGAACCTCCTTTATAGGAACATAACGAAGATGAGAAGACACAATATAAAAAATATTGAGGCAGAAAGACAAAAAGTACAATTTAAACAAATTTATTGTTAGAATCTGCATTATCACTAGTGACAACGATTGTAGTTGTAGTAATTTATTAATGCGCAGAAAGAAAACAATAGAGTAATTTCTAGTTTGGGCAGAGATGTACACACAAATTAAGAAAAAAGTAGTAACACGGTTATCTCCTGATTTTGCATTTTTTATAAGGAAAGGATCAAGAATTTCTGTCTTCTGGAGTGTGTGTGTGTGAACCATACAAAGAGTAAGCAATATTTTTGCATTCGAGGCCCAAACTGAAAATCAGGGTGTCTTCCAGTTTTGTTCATTAATCTTCATACCTTTCTAGCAATAGCCCCCAGATATGTTAAAACCAATCTTTTACTGTCTAATTTGGGGGCATTTCTGGGTGGATGGCCATAAATCTCAAAAGGAATATTGCTCACTTCTTTTAAGAATTGGTGGTGACTCCTAGGTGGGAGCGGGTAGACCCCCAAGAGGAGTAGGTTCTCCTGGAGGAGACAGCCGCTGCTCAGGAGGCCGGCTGCCTGTGGTGGGCAGCACGCTCACGGTCACTGTCTGGAGCAGGATGGGCGCCTCATCAAATCCTTCTTTCCAGTGCACCCTTCTCTTCCTGGAGTTGTAATATTTTCCTAATACAGACAGGGAATATTTTTCTGAGAGTGCACAGTCATGGTAACATAGATACCCTGGAGAAATACTTTCAATTAAAATTCAGAAGGTTTAAAAATCCAGGCTAGAAAGGATTTCCCTGGCCTACAAAACCTAATAAGATTTCTCCCTCCCGTTTTCTCCCTCGTCTCCCGCTCCGCGTGTGCGCAGCTGTCCTGCTTTCTTACCTGGTGGCCCCATTTATCTCTGCCCTCTAGACACTTAAGTCAGAAAACGGCTTTAAAGCATGTTTCGAGAAAACTTGACATACTGATCTACTCTCAAACTCAGTGAATTTTTTTCAGCTGGAAAAGAGAGAGAAACCGCAAAAGCAAAGCAATAAAATCTTTTAGTCAAGTAGGAAAAATCTGAGCAGGAGATGGAGAGGTAGAATTTGTGGTGAATGAGCGAATTAAAATAAGAAAAGTGTAGAAAGCACGGATTTTGAGACCTGAGGAGAGGGCAGGATGCAGGCAGCCAGTGCAGACGTGGAGCAGGTGGACCTCTGCAGGGTGGCCCTGTCTTCTGTGGGCTCGGGGCCAGTCATCGAATCTCTCTTGGTCTCATCTACAAAGTGGGATGTGGACGCCTAGGTTGCAGAATCTCTTAGTGAGTGTTACACAGAGTGTGTGTAAAATACTTCTGCAGTGTGAGTACACAGTACTCACTTCTCTGGCGTTATCACTGTAAAAAGTTAAGTGCCTGGGTATGAGGGAAAGAAAGTTCTCTTTTTCTGTGAATGTGTTCTTATTAGGATTATGGTTAAAAGTATAGCCATTCAATTGAAATTAATAAAACATACAGGTTAGAACCAAGAAGCAGACACGCAGCAACTGAAATGAATTCAAGGGGTTATGGGTGTCCACCAGAGACCACTCTTACTGGAGGTGGAGCTGGGATGAGGGTGAGGCAGGAGAGGGCCAGGGTGGACACTCAGAGGCGCACACCCTGGGGGAGGGGGTCCTGCATGTGGACCCCACACCACAGGGCTGAGAGTGAGCACTTCCCTGATTCCTGCCTCACCGTGGCCCCTGTCCTGTTTGGAGGACATCCTGTCGGGCTCACGGCTGCTGGACCTGGCCCCTCCCCAGCCCTTTCCTTCACGCTCGCGGTATCTGGAGACACAACAGCAGCCTGTCGTCAGACTTCTTTGGCTTCTCAAAGAATTCCAAGAGGGATCGTTCTGGGAGGTGGCATGTGGAAGGGAACAGGGGTGCATTGAAGACTACAAATTTTAACTGCAGAGATGATCTCATGCTCACTCGGCAAAGTACACGGAGAGACTTGCTAAAATCTCCACTGTTGAGGGTAACAAGTCACGACCTCTTTCTCTCACCAATGGTCTTGGTGAAAATGCTAGGGACAGAAGCAGGACGGCCTTCACTGGCTTGTCAAGGACAACGTTGCGGGCTGGAAGACACCAGTCACTTTCAAGAACTAGCAACAAAGGGGAGCTTGATGGCAGCTGGTAGACAGCCTCCAACATACATATTTTTCTTAGACATTGTTTTCTAAATGTCTGTAAGATATAATACTTCCATTATTCAATTCATTCAACCCCCTACTCAATCTAAATCATTTGCAAGCATAGCCTAATACTAACTAACACTTGTACCGTGGATTAATTGGTATAGTTGGATAAAATCACATAAAGCTAGTTTTTTGAGAATGGTGATATATTAGAAATGTGTTTGGCAATAAGTAACAGAAAATCCAACTACAAGGACTTTCAGCATGGTGGTTAATTGTTCTCATGTAACAAGATACGAAGAGTCAGGCAGTCCTAATGTTGGCTCAATGCCCCTGGTTCTCCTGGTCTTTCCCTCATAATCCCCATAAGGCCAGACAGTGCTGCTACTGAGGCAGTATATAGGGCAGGAAGAAGGAGGGACAGTGGAAGGACGGCACTCCATGGCTGTCCCCTTTCATGAGGAAAGCAAAGTCTTCCCCAGAAACCCACATTCTCCCGTGTTATGTGTTGAATTGTGTCTCCCCCCCGCCCTGAAAAAAGATATGTTGGAGTACTAACCCCCAATACCTCAGAAGGTGACCTTATTTGGAGATAGGCTCCTTACAGAGGTAATCAAGTTAGGGGTCACTAGGGTGGGCTCTAACCTAATATCACTGGTGTCTTTATGAAAAGGGGAAATTCGGACACAGAGGCACACGTACAGGGAGAACACCATGTGAACAGGAAGACAGCCGTCTACAAGCCGGAGAGAGAGGCCTGGAACAGATCCTTGCCTCATAGCCCTCGGAAGGAACGAACTCTGCCAACACCTTGATTTCAGACTTTCAGCCTCCAGAGCTCTGAGACATCACATTTTTGTTGTCTAAGCCACCCCAGTCTGTGGTACTTTGTTATAGTGGCCCTTGCAAACTCATACATCCCACTAGACTTCCATTTGCATTCTCTTGGCCAGAACTGGGCCCCTGGTCCCCCCTAACCACAAGGGAGGCTGAGCAAGTATGTACATAGCTGAACATATTCCACCCAAAGAATTAGGACTACGGTAGCAAGTTTAAAAAAGAGACTGGACGTTGGGTGGATTACCAAGAGCATTTTCCACAGGGGAGAAAGTATTTCTTCTGGGTAAGCGGTGCGAGGATTGTAGCTTTCCCTCCAACACTGCTCAGAGATTGGGAATAATACCGTGGAGATAGTGTTGTGCAGCAGAAAGCACATGGGGGTCTGGATAATAGCACTGATGTTGCCGCTGCTTGCTATGTGGTTTTACACAAGTTGCTTTAACCTCTAGGCCTCAGCATTTTTATCTGACTAATGGCAATGATAATCTATGCTCTTAGCACTTTAACGCTAGCTACATCATAGACCTGTTGTGAGGACCAAGTGAAATAGCAGATACGAAAGTACCTTTGAACATATGATGGTCTATTGAGATGTAAAAGGATAATTAAGAGGAGATATTTCAGCTTTTATATTTTGAGAATGAAGGAAAGTTGGAACAAAATAGACTTATTTATCTTCAAAGTTAGAGGAGGTGAAAGGAGATAGCAGCTCCTCTAAATCTAATTCTTAACAACAAGAAGGCACCAGTTGGTGAAGTGGAAGTGATGCCACAGGACGAAAGCCCATTATCTCAAAGTAAATAGGAGTCAGGTAGGTGGGTGTGGCCAGCTGGAATTGGCTCTGGGCTTCGGGAAGCCATTAGTAACAAGCTCAGCAAAAGAGAGGTCTTGAGTTCTTGGCTATTTCAACGCTTCTCAAATATTATGTGCACACAAATCACCTGGGGACTTTACTAAAATGTATATTGCAGTTCAGGAGGTCCGGGGTGTGGCTTGCCATTCTGCATTTCTATCAAGCTCTCAGATGTTGTCGATACTACTGTATATGGTGCAATATAAGGTCTAAATGCATATATGCATGTTCCAGATGTAGCTGAAAATATGTTTCTACAGGCATTAAGTGCCGTATGCTGTATTTGACAATTAGGTAGACATCTTTTTGCTCAAATCTTGTATATCTTTATTGATTTTTATCTACTCTATCAGTTACCAAGAAAAATTAAACTCTATCAGTATGATTGTAGATTTTTCTTTTCTCCTTTAATTCCTCCTTTACATTTTGAGGTAGTATTAATAGGTGCACATGGATGTGGAAGTGTTAGATCTTTCTGTGGACTATTACATAGTAAAATATCCTCTTCATCTCTAGTTCATTTATTAACTGAAAGTCTAATTTGTCTAACATTCTTGGAGCTAAACCAACTTTGTTTTGGCTATATTTGCATGATTTATCTTTTTTCTTCCTTTTACTCTCAACTTTTCTTTTGCCTTGTGTTTAATAAGTAGCTCTTATAAGCAGCACACATTTCAGATTGAAGCATTTAAAATTGTCAACATTAGACCATTTCTGATCGATAAGAGTGGAAATTTCATTATACTTGAGTTTTGTTTTTTATTTAGTTTGAAACTGTCTTTTAATTGGACATTTTAGTCTGTTTGCAATTATTGAAATAATGGATATATTTGGGTTTATATCCACCATATTATTATCTGTTTTCCATATATTTGTGCTACTTATTCTATTTCTTTTTCTCTCCTTTCCTAGATTAGTAATTTATTCCTCCCCTTTATTAGCTTATTATTTAATATTCTTAAACTATTCTTTTAGTGGTTACCTTAGAAATTAAAACATTTGTCTTTGATTTGTTAGTCTAATACACATTAGTACTTTTTCCATGTCCTAGGACAATGCAAGGGCATTAGCATATTTTAAGTTCATGTACTTCCCTACTTTTGTGCTATTTTAATGTGTACTTTAATTCTCCATAATTTAAAACCTATAGACCTTATCATTGCTGTCTTATAGAATCAATATTTACAGTTCCTCCCACTTCCACACCTTCACCTGGTACCATTATCCTTCTGACTAAAGAACTCTCCTCAGGATCACTGTCCAGTGGATCTGCCCCCACCAATTTTTGAAGGAGATTTTCACTGGGTATAGAAATCTAGATTGGCAGTTATTTTCTTTCAGCACTTCGAATATGTCATTCCAATGTCTTCTCTTCCAATGTTTCTGTGAGAATGAAGAATTCAGTCTTTTCAGTCTTATTTTTATATTCTTCAAAGTAAAATCTCTCTTGCCTAAATGCTTTTCAGACTTTCTCTTTGGTAGTTAGCAATTTCTCTGTGAATTGCTTAGAAATAGTTTGCTTGTATTTATTCATCTTAGGGTCTATAGCATGCTATAGTCCATGGCTTTTGATGTCTTTTGTTCAGTTTTGGAACGTTCTCCATCAGTATCTCTTCAAATTGTGCCCTGTCTCTTTCTCTCTCTTCCCTTTCATGGAGTCTTGTGGCATGTGTAAGAGGACACTTCACTTCGTCCCATTCACCTTTTATGCTCTTTTCCCTTTTCCCCATCTTTTGCATCCCTGTGCTTTTGCCTGAATATTTTCTTCTAAACAACTTGCAATGCTCACTTCATCTGTGTCTAATCTATTGTTAAACTCTGTATTAGTCAGGGCTCTCTAGATAAACAGAACCAATGGGATAGATATGATATATATGAAGAGATATATTATAAGGAATTGGCTCATGCAGTTATGGAGGCTAAGGAGTCCCACACTCTGCAGTCTGCAAGCTGGAGACCCAGGAAAGCGAGTGGTGTAACTCAGTCCAAGTCTGAGGGCCTGAGAACGAGGAGCACCGAGGCCAGGAGAAGATGTATGTCCTCGCCCTGCAGTCAGGCAAGAACGACCAATTTCTTCCTTTCTCCCCATTTTTGTTCTGTTCATCTCAAGGGATTGGATGATGCCCGTCCACATTGGGGAGGGCCATCTGCTTTACTGCGTCCACTGGTTCAGCTGCTGGTTTCACCCTGAAACACCCTCACAGACACACTCAGAAACAACGTTTGACCAAATATCTGGGGACCGTGTGATCCAGTCAAGTTGACACATAGAATTAAACATCACAAACCCTTCCATTACATTTTTATTTTCAATTATTGTGATTTTTAGTTCCAGAGTTTTATTTTATTCCTTTTTTATAGTCCTCAGTTCTATGCTGAAATTCTCCACGTTGTCATTTAATTTCTTGATTCTATAAATGCTGATTATTTTAAAGCATACATCTGATAATGACAATATCTGGATTTCTTATGGGTGTGAGTCTATTACTTTTTTTAAATGTTGGTATTGGGGAAGTTTTACGTTTTTCTGCCTGTTCACTTTTAAATGAGTACTGGACATTAAGTATAAAAAATTATAGAGTTCGTTCAAGGTTCTGGATTCTCTTTCTGCAGAGAGGATTTACTCTTCTTCCAAAGACAGCCTGACTAGCAGCCTTACTCCAGCAGGTACTGAGAGATCTCAGAGTCAGGCTTCAGTCCTGGTAGGGGATGGTCTATGTCTGCCCTCCACACCTTCCTCTCTCAACTGCTTGACTGACTCTCAACTCCGATATTTAGACCCCCAGCCTTTTGAATTTGTGGAAAACTTTTCTCATCTTCCTTTTCAGGTATGTTTTCTGATTACCTTCATAGCCTCTCAGTTTTCTCTTAAGTAATTACTGCAGTGGGATAAAACCATTCTGATCTTTGAGCTTACCTCTTTGGGCTTCCTTTCTCTCCAGGATCTAGGTTTGGTGAGTTCTTGCTGCATTGTTACTTCTTGAATACCTTCATCGTGTAATTTTATATTTTGTCTATATTTTCTAGTTGTTTCTTTTTGGAGGGGGTGGTCATTTTCATCCAACATCAGCTGGTCTACCTTTGCTAGAAACACACCTCACTCAGTGGTATTTTTAAGCTCTTTCTAATACACAGCCAGTGCTGGGAATACGGAGTTTAAGAGTGCTTACTGCCAGGAGTGATGCTGAATCTCATTTTCACTTAGATTTTAGACCAATAACTCCTTATTATCTTGTCAGCTCATCAATGCTTATATCCTAGCATTTTGGTTGTTTTCCTACAGAGGGAGTCGGTCCCAATAATCTAGTCTGCTGTACTGCCCACATTACTTTTTATTTAAATCTCTCTTCATTTAACATGTCAGTTCCAGAAGGACAAGAATCATATCTCATTCATCCTTATAGCCCCAGCTCCCAGCCTAGTGCTTGACAGAATAAGTGCTCAGTAATTGTTGAGCAAATGACATTACATGGCTTTAAATGAGACTACCTGGGCACATCTTAGTGGGTCCACCAGAATTGAAAAATATGAAGTTCAGTTTTTCCAGTTTAAAAACAAAATGATTTGCAAAGGTGAGATTCCGTGCTCTAGGGGCATTGGTTCACATGAGGCAAATTTACAAGGAACTAATTTATAAATAGCAACATAGCTTGATCACTGTTTAACGGGAGACACAGCTGGAATGATCATGGATACCTGTTATGTTTCTTCTTCCCTTATCCTTTGGCATTCCTGTCTTTTATTTAGTGTTAATTGTTCTATATTATCATTCTTGTATTTTATTGTCTTGATTCATACTTCTTCCCTGGAAGTTGAAGAAATAATAAACAAGTATGTAAATAAATAAAAATTGATACTATGTGTTTACAAGTGGCAATCTCATTTAAGTAAGTCCACTCAGAAGATGAAACTACAGAACAGAAGTTTGCTACAGTAAAGACATCTCAGAAAGGGGAAATTCAAGGTTGCCAAATACTTACTTTCAAGCTACTAAAGTAGATCTCTTTCCATTCTGTCGAAGTGATATTTAAAGGTCACTTAGCATCAGGGCGTCCTTTACCACAGGACAACGCGAAAAAAGCTCAGATTTAACAAATTCTTGTTCTCCAGGCTTCTTTTTGCTGTTGCTGTTACTAGTTCCCAGAAAAGTCTGTTATTACATCACTTTGTGAAATGTTACAATAGTCAAGATTACAGCTCTCTTAAAATGTAGCAAATGTAACAGTGGCTGTTTCCCATAGACTGAGAAGCATCTTATTTAAAAAAATACATTAACCCTTAATTGCTTTGTAAAGTGGGTTGACAATGAGTCTCATATACTTTATGTAGATTTTGGTCATTTTAGTTAGAATTCTTTGCTAGGAGCCTTAGATCTTCCATTTTCTTTCAACCACATTTGCCGTCATTTGAGGTAACAGCATTTCCTCTTGTTTTGGCCAACCTCACAGAGCCAGCACAAACAATACCGTGTCCAAACAATACTGGAGAAATAGTAATATTATTTTTTAATTTTACTGAAAATATTTTGTGTGATCTTTTTAAAGTTGGTTTAAGAAAAAGTTGACGTGTACCATACATTCTCTGTAGGGTGATCAGACAAATGTTTCCTAGGAATTTATAATCTCAAAAGGGCAATGATGCACAAGAACATGTGGAAAGGACACAAACACTTGGGATGGGTTTAATGCAGACATCTCTCGAAGGTCCAGAATAGATACTGCAGGAAAGCGGAGGATAGGTTCGCGTGTGGCACAGAGAGAGCTGGGCAGAATTTCACACTCGGACAAACTGGGTGGAGGCAGTGCGTCTCTCTGAGTTCTCACCTTTTGACCTTCATCAAATGGGATTTCCCTAGCTTCCCAAATAATGACCAGCACTGAAGCAAAGCAAAAGAGCGTGTCATACGTGGGGCCCAGCTGGGAGAGGCTGAAATGAAATGACCGCGTAAAGCATGACCGCATTTGCTTAGAACAATCTTTGAGCATTGCAAAGCAGCAGGACAGATGAGAGCTGGGAGAAGGCCATGAAGCATGCTGCAGTGGACACTGAAGCCTTTCCCTCACTCAGGCTGCATAAATGGAAGGTTAGGGCATCTGCCTCGCTTACTCCCGAGAAGAGCAGTAACCAGTATCAAAAACTGACTCAAATGACTCTTCTAACCATTCAAATGAGCATCCTTCTGGTAAGGAAAATTCAGTGAAATTCAAATAAGCAACCAGTCAGCAAAAAACTGCTGCTGACATTATTACTCTTCCAAACTACCCAGATCCATCACACACATAAAAACTCATCCCTGGGCACTTGTGGAATAGGTGTTCCTCACTTAGAGGAATGGTCACTGTCAGCAAAGTTTGCAGCACGGACACTTTCGATCGAATCCATCTTATTCTCCCATTGATTTCCATTACAAAATCGGAGATGCTTTCTGCTGTTAAATCCCATTAACTGTGTACCAAACCCTTTGGAAATGGCGTGTTTAAAAGAAAAATGATAATATTCTGATAAAACATTGACAGCAATATTTAATATATTAATAGTAATGCTGCGCTGTATTCAATACGTCACAACAAAGCACGCTCAGGGTGAAACATAGCAGAATCCTATGACCTGCACCTCACACACCGCAAAGGGTAAGGATGTCTAAAACATTAGCAACTTGATTTCTCACCAGTTTCACCACTGTCTCTGCATTTCTATCATTTTACTGTCAGAGGAATTCTTTTTATTATTGAAAAAAACTTTTCTCATTCTCTACTGGCCTCTTTCCCAGAGTCTTTGTCCAGAACCCCCTGAATAGCTTGTGATGCTATCCTCAGAGGGGGAAATTAGCCAACCACTCAGCCATCGCGGTTTATCGCAGTGCCTGCTGGGACTTTCCCATCATTGGAGCAACCGGGTGTCTCCTGGGAGGAACGTTGCAGAGGGAAGCAGCGGATCTGTGAAGGTTGCACTAGACACTTGAAATGCCTTTTCTAACTTTTGGGATATAGTATTAGTAGTTGACATTGGTAATGTGTCTGTGTTTACCATTCTATTTTCAATCTATGCACTTTGCATAATGGATGTTGAATGACCGAATGTTTTGCATAATATATGCTGAATGACTGATTGAATTTAGATGATGATGCTCTTCTTCATTAGAGGATACTGACCATTCTAAGTACAGGTAGCTCAAGCTGGAAAAGTGACCACAGGCAATCTCCACAGAAATCATGCACAACAGGTCATAACACCATTAAATGTCCAACATTCTAAGGTCTGGGAAGGACATTCCTGACAGTGGACTTTTGCTGAATTCTTGAATTCCTCACTTTTATCATTATGGCATACCAATTTTTGTTAAACAATAGACTACCTGAGTGAGAGCAATGTGCCCATCACCAACAATGCACAAGCCCTCCCTGTAACCCTTTCGTACGACCCACTGCAATGCAAAATTCAACATTCAGGTTGGCTTCAAATTTTATTAAAAAATAAATGTTTTCATTAAACTATAACATAAGCACAGAACTCTGAAAAGTCAATGGCAAGACTGGGATGTTTTCTGGAGATTAGCAGGCTACCTGCCAAGAGATTTTGGTTAATTCACCAAGACCAAGATTTTTTTCAGCCCATCATGTCCAGAAACCTCAAAATGTCAGTCTCACAACTGAACACACCCAGGGAGTCAGACCCACGCTAACTAAACTCACAAGGAACACAAGTACAGCTGAAGTCTCCTTGCATTGACAGTAACAATGAGAACTGTCACAGCGACCACCAGGCCCTGTGGTTGCAACGAGCACATTGTTCCCCTGCAGGCAGAGCGGGTGGGAAGCCAAAGTATGGGCAGAAAGTGAGCACAGGGTGCAACAAGAGGAGAGCGGTACTCCTGAGGACACTCTATCCAGGACACAGAGGCCTGACGGAGCCGCCGTGCTTCCTTCCAGTCATGAAACGACTCCCCGGTTGTAAGCACGTATGTATGTCATGGTCTGTGTGGCCACGTACATGTTCTTCCAGATACAGACCACGTCTCTCACAGCCTTGTTTACCAAATTCCACCTCTCTGACGCTCTTGTTTTCTATGAGCTCTTGTTTTCTAAGTTCACACCTTCCTCCACATAGTAACATTGTGAAGGGAAGCAAAAGTGATTAGTATATGAAAGTATTTATTAATGATATGACCACTTATAAATTAGTCCCCCATTCAAATGTCTCTTTGAAACACCAACCCCCCCACCCCCCATGGTGGTAAACATTTACAGTACAATGCAAATACATTCGAATCTATTGCAAAGTGAAATTGTAAATCTTGCAAAAGGTCTAAGGTTTAATGATGTCAGTGAAAGTGAAGTTGGTAAAGCAACTGGCAAATGAGGATCCACAGAGTTAAACAAACGGAGGTAAAATCAACAGGGGTGATGACCACAGATGCTTCAGAAGAGAAGAATACTTTGAGTATCAAAGAATTAATTGAGGCCCTTGGGAAACCTGATGAAACCCTCAAACATTTAAAAAAATGACCCTCTTTCTGAGTATGGTATAAAAGTCAAATAGGAAATAAAGGATTTTGTAAGGTGCTTCACATTTTGTAGAAAAGATTAAGCTAATAATAATCTTCTTGATTTATTATTTATTCATTCTGTAATTAGCACATAATTGCACTTACAACATAAATTTTGTTCAATATAGGAGAGAATAAATGTATTTTAATAACATTGAGTTTTATTTTCAAATAAAGTCCCTAATAAGCCTTTTTTCGTGAATTGCTCTGAAATTTGGTCCCTGTTTTAAGTAGATCGACTTTAAGGAGGCTTTGCCGGTGGTGCTGGCCACACTGTGCTGATCGGACTCCTGTACTAATGAAGCCAAACTTTTCCAGCAGTGACAGACTGATGCCTTGATTGGGTTTATTTACGTATTCCATTTTCACTATTTTGTTCATAAAATATCCTCACTTCTTCGTTCTTGGAGGATAACATTATTTCCACTTAGGAGTTTCCTCTAAGATCACTTCCAAAGGGTGATACTATTAAAAGTAATATGAGTGTCTCCTAAGGCAATGCGCATAGAGGACACAGACTTTGGAGTCAGACCTGTATTTGAATCTGCTTCTGCCACTTAACAGACATACAGTAACGGGAAAATTATGTGCCCTCTCTGAACTTCGTATCTTCATCTGTGAAACCAGAGCAATAATACCTCCCTCACTAGATTGTGGTGAAGATCAGATGCAAACAGGTGTAAATGCCAGGTACAGAGAAGGCACTCAATATGCAATAGTTTGAGCAATGCTGTTTATTTTTGGTTTGACTGAAAACTTCCCTTGTGATCTTAATTTGTTGATTATTTCGTACATTGAGATTCTTTGCATGTGTTTTGCAATGTGAACCTAGGGTCTCTAGGCAATAAAAGTAGGCACATATGACTACTATTGAAAATGAACCTTCAGGAGTGCCTCATGGCATCAATCTCTAGAATGAATGCTAAAACAATGTATAAAGCTTTGAAAAAAGTCATAATGAGGTTTTCAGGGTTTACACTGTAAAATTTTGGTTGAGTTCTTCTGTAAGTTGGATGGCTGATATTTACATGGGGAAAACCTCTCCAGAAGCGGCCCTTCTCCACACACAAGCAATTTTTATAAACAAATCTTGACTTAAAACCAAGAAACCCAGTCTTCACCGCACAGAGAGCCACAAGCAGAGCAGTCTTGAAAGTCAGTCGCTCCTGGGTTTGAATCCCTGCTCGGCTGCTTCCAGTTGTGTGACCTTGACCAACAGAGTATTTCTAAGCCTGGGTATCTTCACCCATAAAGTTGGAGATAATAAAAATACCTACCTCAGGGTTGTCATGAGGATGAAAGGAGACATGGCCTATAAAATGTTTATGTGCCCCTACAGCCCAGCACAGTGAAAGTGCCAAATAAATAGTAGCTATTACTTGTAAAATCTTCAAACTCGCAAGTTAACAGTTATGTCATATTTTGTTCAAAAATGGTAACAGTGTAACACAAAAACAAAAATTGAGTCTCAAACATCCAGTTTTACGCTTTGGTCTTGCCTTGTCTTTGACTCCTCAGTGTCCTCCATCTGAGCCCCTTCCCTTCTTGTTACTCATGGCCTTGTCCTATCCCCACACACAACTGGAATAGCAAGGGCGGGGGTGCACCTTACTCTGTATTGGCGAGGGCTGCTACCTCCCCTCCTTCTCTGAGACTCTGGTGTGTCCACCCACGGGTCTGATTAGTTCAGATATTATTCAGTTGACTTAGCTAAAGCCAGGAGATAACCATGGCTAACATTTAGCATTCACCTAATAGCACCAGATATGCCAGTGGAGTTACATTATTTTGACTCTTCATAACAGCCAGGCAAGGGCGATGCCACTACAGCATTCCTATTTCTGAGATGGGTAGGCAGAGGGTCTGAGCCAGCAATTTGCTCAAAGTCACACGGCACCAATGACCATAAGGATCAAGAAGAGTTGATGCATTAATTGGGATGTGATGGCTTGAAGAGGTTTTCTACTTCTGGGAAAGGCCCACCCAGCCTTTCAAAGAGAGGCAGGGCAGTCTTCCCCTACTGACACGGATACATATGTGTGCTCTCCTGATGTCACCTTTTCCCTGTATTACTTTTAACCTTTTAACACCATGTATCCCCAGTATCACGCATGTATACACGCAATACTAAATGCACCAAGACGTTTGTGCATTCCGTGCACCTATGCTGCATAAATGCACCAATTATCCTCCTACAAGAGACGCTGCAGATTTGACCAACAGAATTTCAGACGTCAAAAAGTAACTAAACTAGACTTTCCTCAATCCCAGCAATTCCTGTTTAATTTCTCCTGGAAATATCGAATTCCAAATTCTGTTCATTCTATGGGGCAGAATCTTTCAAATATCGTGATGTGGAGTCCCACGTAGTCAGAAGGAGGGGCAGCTGAGAAGGGCAATTAAGGTGCCTGTGTTTCTTCCATTATGGTTATAGAATTAAGTTTCTCATCTCTCAATAAGTACTGAATTCTGCAATCATTCCAAAAGTGGAAGTTCAGCTCACAGTGCATTTTCGGGAAGCTTGAACCACACTGACCATTTAAGGTCAAGCAAACAACTGGTCAACCCTAACAATGTACATTGTGCAGGGTTTTTATCTAAGAGATAGCAGGATCTCTATCTATATATCTCTATACGACAGCTCCAGAACACAGTCCGGTTCCGCCTCTCACCACCGCAGCTCGGCAGATACCCTCTCCCGAAGCCCCATGGGGAGCCTCATATTTAAAGCCCCTGGGAAGCTCCGGTGGCGCCCCACGTCTGCCCGGCTCCCTCTATTCTCTTTAATACACACTCAAGCGAAATGCCCCTTTCAATCAACTCTAACTGGGAGTCTGACTCCGTGCCTGGTCTCTTGCTCTCGGTCAGAAGGAGAGGGCGGGCAGGTGGCGGTGTGGCGCGCAGCTGGACGCTTGCAGATCGGGGCGGGGTCTGTGCGCACCTGGGCGCTCGCGGAGCCAGGGACTGGGCCCTATGTACCTGGGCGCTTGCGGGGTCCGACAGAGGGGCCTGTGTGCACCTGGGCGGTTGCGGGGCTGGGGGCGGGACCTTGTGCATCCGAGCGTTCGCGGGGTCCGGGGACGGGTCCTGTGCGCACCTGGGCACTCGCGGGACTGGGGGCGGGGCCTGTGCGCACCTGGGCGCCTGCGGGACTGGGGGCGGGGCCTGTGCGCACCTGGGCGCTTGCGGGGCCCGGGGGCGGGGCCTGTGCGCCTGCGGGCCCGGGGGCGGGGCCTGTGCGCTCGCGGGACTGGGGGCGGGGCCTGTGCGCTCGCGGGACTGGGGGCGGGGCCTGTGCGCACCTGGGCGCCTGCGGGACTGGGGGCGGGGCCTGTGCGCACCTGGGCGCCTGCGGGACCGGGGGCGGGGCCTGTGCGCACCTGGGCGCCTGCGGGACTGGGGGCGGGGCCTGTGCGCACCTGGGCGCCTGCGGGGCGGGCCCGGCCGCTGTCCCCGCGCCGCTCGCCTTTGTTCCGCCCGTCGTGCGGCGCTTCCTCCTGTGGCGCTCCTGACCCGCGGCTGGGCAGGCTGTGGGCACTGGTGAAGGGGCTTTTCTTTTCGGTTTGCTCTTTAGGAAGGGAAGCCCCCTGGGCACTCGCGTCCGGGCGGGGGGCGGGGGCGGCGTCCCTCCCCCCGGAGGCATCTGACCGCGGCCGGACTCCCCTCCCCACCCGCGGCCGCCCTCCGAGGGGCGCCCGGTCTCCGCCGGCAGCGGCGAGGTCGGAGGCGCCGGCCCCGCGTCCCGGGAGCCGCGCCTGTGCGTCCGCGCCCGTGTGGCCGCGGCCGCCGGGCCCCGCGCGCGCGCCGCGCCCTTATATAGGCCTCTAAAAATAGCCGGCCGCGCGCCGCCCCGGGAGACCGCGGCCGGCCAATCGGCGCCCGCCGCCCCGCGCGGCCCCGCCCCCGGCCCCGCCCCGCGCCGCCCATTGGCCCTCAGTGACTTCACGAGCCCCTGTTTACCTTACATGGTCACGCGCGGGGACGGACGCGCCCCCCGGGTCCCCGCGGCGCCGCGAGCGCGCGGAGGGGGCGGGAGCGCGGGGGGGCGCGGGCCGGTGGGGGTGGGGAGCGCAGGGAAGGGGGAGCAGCGATCGCGAGAAAAAAATGCAGCCTCCCAAAATAAAGAGCAAGGACTGCGCGGGGAGCGCGCGGCGCTGCAGACGCGGATGGCAGCCCGGGGTCCGTGAGTTCGCGGCCCCCTCGTGATCGGAGCGCGCGTGGCTCCGCGGACCGGCCCTGCCCGCGGCCGCCGCACGGCCGCATGCCCCGGCCCCGTCCCCGCGCCCCTCCGGCGCTGACCGCCCCTCCTGGTAGTTGACCGCACACCGCACAACAAAGGCACTGGATGTCTGCGCTCCCGGGGGGCGAGCGCGGCAGACGGACACACGGACAGCCCCGGCCGCGCTCGGGGGAGGGCCTCTCCTCCGCTCCTGCCCGGCAGCAGCAGCATGGACGTGTTGGCTAGCTATAGCATATTCCAGGAGCTGCAACTCGTCCACGACACCGGCTACTTCTCGGCCCTGCCGTCCCTGGAGGAGACCTGGCAGCAGGTGAACCATTTAAATTACTCGTGCGAATCGTGCGGTGGCGGCGAGACGCAGGGCTGCGCCGAGCGGGCTTGGGGTTGAATGTTTTGTTTATTCCCCCCCCCCTTGGCTGTTTGTTGTCTAAAATGTTTTCGGAGACAGTCCTCCTCCCCCACCCTCAGCCCTGGGTGCGCCGAGCGAGCGGCGCTCCGGGCGGCCCCTCTAGGTGACCAGCACCCCTCCCGGCGCGCACGCTGCCGGGCTCGCTTCCCCGCGCGGACCTGCCCGACTTCTGGGGCTCGAGGGGCCGCGGGGAGGTGGTCTGGGCTTTCCAGCCCCCGCTGACAGGACGCGGCGCCCCTACCTGCACCAGCTCTACGTTTTGGTACCTCGAGTCAGGTTCATCTCGTTCAACTGGCGCTGACGACCGGCAGATGGGGGGGAGGCAGCGCAAAGCGGAGTGTTTGCCTAGTAATTAGCAAGTGTCCATAAAGAATAGGAACTTGATTTTGAGATCAGAGGGTGGGCGGCAGGGCGAGGAGCCCAGTGACAAAAGACACTCCAGGATTCCCAGGAGGAGGAGGTCGGGAAGACGTGGCTATCTCCCGCTGCCCGCCTGGTGGGCTCCCCAGTGCAATGCCCCCAGAAAGAACCAGCCCCCCCGAGGTGTGTCCTTGTCCCTCTTTTTGGTTTGGGGTCCCTCTCCAGCTAGACAGCACAGCCTCCGACAAAGGGTGGTGCGTGCTCCCGTGCCTCCCACTTTGTCTTGGAGGACTAGTTAGGCGACTCCCAGGATGCTGAAGGGCACCAGTGCCAAGTTGGCTAGGCGTCTCAGTGAGGGCGAAGCGGGGCTGGTGACAAGTTCACTGGGCTTTGTGAAGTGGAATAAAGAAAGTGCTGGTCAGTGGAAAGTGCTAGATCTGCTGCGGAAACGGTGGTTTTCTCAGCAAGGATTAGGAGCTGCTGAGGGGACGTTCTGCAGGAAAGACGGTGGGTGGGGGCGGGGGCACATGGGTATTCTGTAAAAATTCTACAGCGTGCACCACGGAAAGTCCAAGAAGACGGTCTGGATTTGCACACTGGAAGTGTGAACTTGCACAGTCTGTCCTGGAGAAACCGGCTTGCCCTTGGGGAGGGCTGCGAGAGGCTTGGTGTGTGGCTGCTCATGTAACTTCTCTGCTCCATGACAGCAGCTTGTTAAGGCTAATGAACGGCTGGATTTCCTCTGCCAGGGCCCAAAGCGGGATTTGCCAGCTCAAGGCTGGGATGTAACAGTTGCTGCTTTAGCAAGCGGGCTTGGCATTCTATGTGAGGAGCCGTGTGGCAAAGCTAGTCCTCTGACTGTGCACCATTGTTGCTAGTTGCCGGCTGTGCTCCCCTGGTTAGAGGCTGCAAGTTTTCCTCCAGGTATTGGCCTCTGGTGTCTGTGTGTCCACACGTGCACTCCTGTCTAAGAATGCTGGCAGACACGCTTGACTCTGTCTCCCTCTAAACACACACACAGTTTACGTGTTTTTAGCATAAGCCATTTCTTCAGTGCATGCTTTCCCCCATCCTTGATGAGACTGTCTCATGAAGGGTCTCTGTTAGATCTAGATTTTTTTCCTGCTTTTATTTTGCAAGCTAATTAAACCAAAATGTTGCCAGTGTTTCATTTTCTGAGATAGCCTTCATTTCACACTGTCAGCCCACTGGTGTCAGTCGGTTGCGTGTTAACTGTCTAGACAGGTTAGGGAAGGGAATCTGTTGACCTAGCCGGCCTGCCCGAGGCAGCCCTTGTTTGTGACAAACTGTTCAGCAGTGTTGGAGGGAAGAAAGTTGGCTTTATTTGTTACAGCGTTCCCTCCCGATGAATCACACAACTTTGTTTTGGTTCAAGCTTTCACAGTAGTAAAGCCTGCTTTTGGGGAAGGCCTCTCCAGAGGAAACCGGCTTTTCTGGGTCTGGTTAGACCATCCAGGAGAAAGTCTAGATCTGCGAAGCAACATCATTGGTTTGATAAGTGGGGGGTAGATTAGATCTGTTGTTTCCTCAGAAGCCTCCTCCGCTTCTCCTCCCCCCCCCCCCCCCCCCCCCCCGCTGTCTCACCCCCTTCAAGAAGCCTCCCCCTTAGCTTCTATCTGCAGGCAAGGAGATTTTTAACCTCCTGCACCTCCCTCCTTATTTCTTGCCTTAACCCTCTCCAACTGCTAACTACCCTCATTTTAAAACCCTTTGCCCAGCCATTTCAGAGGTGTGCTCGTGGTCCCTTCTGAAACAAACCTGGGGTGGGGGAAGCACTCCTAAATAAGACACCACTCCAAGAAGCTTTCTGCTCTGGACCCTGTAATCACAGCCGCTGTATAGAAGGGTGACTGTGACTTTGAGTTCATACTGGTGACCAAACCTCCCACCTCTGTCTCTTCCTTCCTCCCTCTGCTGTCCCTCCCATCCTCCGTGTGAGGGGGGGATGCTTCTCTGCAACTGTTGGTTCCAAATCAACCATCAGATGGTGAAATTTTGAGACTCCTTTGCTCAAAATGGCCTAAGAAGGTTGCTACAAAGAACCCTGGGAACGAGGGAGTTTCCTGATGCTCTGGGGTCATCAGATCTCAGAGGTCAAATGAGGAGCAGTCCTTAGATGTTCTTCTGAAAGCGAATGGTGTACCTGGCCTTCAAGAAATGAACGAGATACAGAGATTCCAAAAATCTAACTTGGTTTGTAGGGAAGGAGAGACTTGGATGATAAACCCAAGAACAGCTGTGCATTTGAAAATTGAGGATGGACAGTTTGGGGGACTTTGTGTTAAACGTGTTCTGGGATGATTGTCCTGCTTTATAGTCAGTGAGCCTGTGGTGGCCTTCCTGTCACGGGGGTCATCATTTTGACATTGGGTTTTCAGGCAATGATGTCTTAGCGACATACAGCTCCAACTCTGAAAATCATTGCCGGTGTAATGTGAAAATCCAGATGGACATCCTGCATTAACAGCTCTCCATTCCTGGGCTCTGACTGCATACTTAAGCACTTGGCCCAAGTAGCATCATCTCTGCCTGTCACATAACTGTAAATTACACTGTGCTTATGTGGTCTATTATTTTATGGAATTCAGCTGACGCACAACTCTTACGGCTACTAGCCTTAAGCTCTTTGGAAACTTGCGGGAAATTTTCCAAGAGCTGTCTGAGCAAAAGCAGGAAAAGGTCAAAGGTAGGACAGAAGCTGGAGTAGCTTATAGGGTGCCACGTGATGATGGATAAAGGGAGACCCATTCATGAGTTTTATTGCCAATAGAAATCATGATTTTTCTGGACCCACTACTGACTTGGAAAATGAAAAGGATTTGATACAATACTCTTGGGTTTTTTTTGTGGGGGAAGCTACAAAGACTTTTAGAATTCGGTATATTCTTTATACGTACGTAGTCTGCTATTTCATGAGTGCCAGGTCCCGTAATGATGTTCTAAATCTTATTTGCACTTAGCTTTGCCTCATGCCGTTGAGGAGCATGGCATATTTACTTGAAAACTCTTATGGAATTATGCTTGTTGTTAATGCTGATTCATAATTGGCAGATGGGGTCAGTTTCAGGCCTCCCTTTTGCTCAGAGAAAATTTTCCACTGCTACTGGAAACAAATAAATAAATCATAGAACATTCTTGCCTCCTCCCCCGTTCCCCCATTGTCTTAAACTAATGGCATACTTGGCTGCTGTAAGAATAAAGTGTCCCTGTAACGCTGCAATTTCGTCTTGGTTTCAGGCACCTTGAAACACTTTGCGTAAGGGCCTTTGGTATGAGGCATCTTTAGGGGACAACCTACAAAAACCGCTGCCTTCCAAGAACAGCCTCATGGTACGAGGCACGGGATTTGTTCTGTGAGCCACATCGCTTCCTCCTCTCTGTGACGAGCTCGCCTTGCACTGCCTTCTACAGGCCTGAGCAGCCAGGTGCTGTCTCAGCCAGAAAGACAAAGCAACCTGTAGGGTCCCTGCCTCTGCAGTTTGCCTCTCTCCCCAATTTGCAGAAAACCTTGTCATGAATTAGAATTTCTTGGCAACAGCACCACCCAGGGAAATTTGTAGACACAAAGGAGCCTCGCTAACCACACAGAAAGGATAAAAGAGCTGGCTTTTTTGTGTGTGTGATTTGTGTGCTCTTCAGCTACCATCCGTCTGTTTTTTTTTTTATTTGAAACAGTGACTTAGTGGACGAAAAAAATTAGAAGTGCCCTGTTATCCAGATTTTTTTTATAAGGATGCAGTCATTAAATAAATGCAGCTTTACAAATGGGAGCACGTGTGACTGCGATCAATCACGCACTTAGCCTTTCTGTAATAGATTTATTTCCGTGTTCTTTTCGATAGCTACATCTCCGTGTAGATTCAGGGGCTTTCAAACACTATCATTCAGTCTGTCTGTTTGCAGTTTGGTATTTTAAGGTGGGCGGATGTTGCAATGCAGATGTTTTTACTACATCTGTCTTTGGTGGGGGGATAAAGACAGTGATGACTTCTTTGTTCTCCATGAAACTCTCACCCCCACCTCTACCCTGAGGAGAACGTGATGTTGGGTCCAATCCATTTAAAGGGCAGAGCAGAAGATGTGCTGTGACAGCCTCACCCTGAAATGATTTATGGATGGGATGTCAGAGACCTTCAGCATCCAAATGGGGGCTCTTTCTCTCTCCCGGCCCATTCTAAATATAAATGCCAGTGGGGGCTAATTGGCTCTCCACTTAAACGGGAATAGTTTAGAGAGGGTCCGAGTGAGGCTCTTGTTAGCCATTCTCATATACATCTTCAGATTCTTCTCCCTTCAGAGAATTCCTGTATTTTAACTTTTTGACTGCAAGAAGGCTTTGCAGTCTTCTTTAATCTTTCTGAGCCTCGAGGGGGAAAGATGAGCACAGTTTATTCTGGCCAGTCCCAGCCGGCTCATGTTGATGGGATAGCTGACCAGACGGGGTGGTGCCTCTGCAGTTTGTAGCAGCGGGTATGTGGGTTTATCAATAAGCCTTTGCTGGACCCTACAATTGGCAAATGCAGAGAACACCTCTCGGATTCTGCTGCACTCAGTGCATCAGTTAGCATGTACGTTGGAATTAGGATTTGCTGAAAGTTTAGGACAGCTCCCCAATTTAACCTGAGTGGTGCCAGAAGGGTGAGGGGTGGAGATTTAGTTTCTCTACGAATAAATCCTTCTGTTTCCCTGAATCAGTCGAATGCTCGCCTAGCATAAACACGTGGAAACATTTTAACCCAAATTGCCAAATCTTACCAAGTACAGTGATTAAGAAGCTTTACAACTACTAACAGTGTTAAAGTAGGTGGAACAGGTTACAGCATCTAATCGTTAATGTTACGTGTGACATGGATAAGTTAAGAAACTCTCCTCCGCCCAGTTACATTGTGTGTCACCTTAGAATATTGGCGTCGGAAACTCCTTATTCCATTTAGTTTAAGAGTTCCTGAAATAAACAAAGTATTGCTGTTACCAGGACACGCTTCTACCTAAGATTAGTCATGGTCTTGCTCCTCACCCACTTTGCCTTCATTTCTGCTGCTAATTTGGAAAATTATTTCTCCTGCCTTGAATCCTTTTTGTTTTCCTCATGGGGTATTTTGGGGTGGCCCTGAGAACTTGGTCCTGCTCAGTGTATTGTGTCTGTCGCACTCTCCAATAGAACAGTTTCCAGCTGCCCTGTCCGCCGCATGCGCCATGTAGATGTGGTACAGCCTAGTAGCTGCCTTGGTGTCTGGGCCAGCCTCAGCCTGCTTCGATGTGGGGGACTTCTCATTTCACAGTGATACCGTTCCTGATGGAGCCGGGAGCACACCCAGTCATGCCTTCTGGGAATTTCTTTGTTTATATTAAAATATGGAAAGTATTTCACAGTAAACACTTCATTCCTTAATTCCAGTTCTGTGCAGAATAATGTTTGGGTGATGCAAAGTTGAATTGGATCTGGATTCTGCCCTCTCTGAGCTTGACTGCTGTAGGTGAGAGTAAGCATGTTCAATGTCAGGTAATGCAGAATTGGAACACAATTGCCAACAAAGGAGATTTTAAGTCCTGTGAGTTTTTGAACACTGACCTGTGCCTATCCATATCTACCCACTTCGTTACAGCCTTGTTTATACAACAGGCTTGAGATTTACTAAGTTCTGTGTGCTTTTAGCTGATGGCAGGTTGGGGGCTGGTGGCTCTTTGAGGGCAGATGAGTATACAGTATGATACACATGTCCGTAATGGCCAGGAAACAGCATCCTTGTCTGTGTCATTCGGAAATGATTAGAGGTAATTAAAATAATTAATGTAGAGCCATATGTGATATCTATTTCTGAATACGGATTTATTGACATTTCCTGAGTTTCATATTGAAAGTCAGGCCCCAGGCCTTGTACCAAAGCTAGGAGCACAGTCTTAGAGTTTCAAATCTTGAAAGGGTCTTGATTTCCTCAACTCTAAAGCACTAGAGTTGGACCAAGTGATTGTTAAAGCATCAAACTCTCCAGGGCCACACAGCTGTTAACACTGGTGGTGGTTCCTGGGCCCAGGATTCTTTCAGCTGCCCAAGTTCATTTGCTTGTTTTTCATTACACTGTTCTGAATATACTTTGAGTCACTTCTCATTCTTTCCTCCTCTCTCCCCCTCTCTCCCCTCAAAAGGAGGCAAGAAAAATCCCCTTTGTGCCTGGAACAGTACTAGTACATGGAATTTTGGAATTGTCTGAGCCCTAAACCAAGCTATTGACTATCTTGGAGAGGGCTTATGTGTATAATTTCTTCCCTTTTCCACTTTTAATAATGGGTGGTAACCTGGAAAATGAACACCGTCCTGAAAAAACAACAGCCCCCAATTACAATTCTAGTTTTATAAAGAAAAGTACTGTCATGTCAGTAACCACAGCGCAGTGCCCTGAGGTCCCTGAGGTGGGAGCTGGACGGACGTTAGGGCTGGGGCTGTGTAGGAGGCATGGAGGGTGAAAACGCTTTGTGTCTGACACCTTGTCAACAGAGGGCAGCGGGGGACTGAAACAGTAATCATGCGCCAACTCAGGAAGATCTTCTTGGAGGTGTTTTAAGTTCTTGGGAGGGTTGGGTGGGCAGTGAGGTGGTCATGCTCCACAAATTTAAACAAAAAGTACTGCATATTGTGAAAGCAGTTGGGAAAACGCTCAGCCTGTGTGAGGTTTTGAAGAAAGGCCTTTGGGGCTGGAGGTGAAGCCGGCCTCATCATCACAGAGTCCCCGGGGAGCGGGGGGCGTGGGGTGCTCTTCGCTCCTTTGCCCCATGACTCTCTGCCCTTCCTCACCCCTCCCAGTCTCTGGTGGCTGTGAGGTGGAGATTCTCTTTGGAACTCATCTCACAGATCTGTTGACCTCTAAGATCGTAGAAGCTGAAATCTCCTTCCCACATGGAGACTTCTTTACCTCCTCAAAGCTATAATCTACATCTTCAACTCCAGATATTTCCCCGAGTTGCATGTTTTTACAGTGGAAATGTGGGGCTGACAGCCAAGGCTTTGGGTTGTCCCGTGAGCACCTCAGCCGGGTGTGTCCCCAAACTTGAACCCATCTGCTTCTTTCCTCCTTTTCTGGGCTTCCTTATTTCTTTTCTTGACACGTTCTCCCTGTGATCTAGGTTTGAAGCTCCAGTCATCTTTGGCTCCTCCATTTCCCATTGATTTGGCTCCTGGGGCACTTCACCATGGTCCTTGCCATTCTGCCCCTCTGCCATTGCCATAGGGCAGCCCCTTCCCTCCCCTGGATGGGCTTCCTGCCTCCATCACTGTGTCTTCAGACTGCTCCCAATTACGTGCAGGATGAGCCTAACTTCTAAGAGTCAAGGTGTCCCAAGACTGGGTGTAGGTCATAGTCAAAAGTTGCCCCCTTTCAAGTGTGCTAATTGCCACACAAATTGATGACTGCTTTTCCTGCTTTTGCCTCTATGTCGTTTCCTTCAGCCCTTTCCTTCCTCCTCTCTCTTCCCCTCTGATGCTCTTTGTCCAAATTCTGCTCATCCTTATCGTTCAGATGGTTGCCACCTCTTCCAGGAAACTCCCTTTCTTTCTTATGACCAACAGTAATTGCTGCTATTTCTATGCTCTCACGAGGAACTTTTTCCTTCCTCATGATGCTTTTCAGTTTTGTCTTGTAGCATGGCTTTCCTTTTCCTTTTTTTCCTGTGTCTTGTTTTTCCAAGTAGGTTATATGATTTAGAGCAGAGTCAATGCCTTGGTTATAATTTTGATAAACTTTTGATATATAACCCTTCAAGTTCTTAGAGAGCCTTGCACACAGCAGGCATTCAGTAGATTTTTAGGGATCGTGATATGACTGTGACTTAAGATTTGACTATGTCTGTAGCACTGGTTCTCAACCTTGGCTGCAACCCAGACCAGTTAAATCAGTATCCCTTTAGATGGAACCCAAGCATCCATGTTTTTAAAGCTTGCAGGTGATTCCAATATGCAGCCAAAGCTTTGAGCCATTAATCTGTAGAGGGTTAATAGCAAGTATACCAGAGTTGCAGGTTGCCTACTCCCTCCGTGGAAATATTTCACTTCTTGTGTAACTTGGAATCTGAGTGGGACAGAAGTTTATAATGGAGGAGGACAGTGCGGGTGGATGTACTTTGTCCAGCTCATGGGTTAGAAGCGACTGCCTCAGTGTTGTTTCATCCTTCTTGTTCTGCTTTCCCTCACCCCAAAGTGTCAGTATGGGGCCATTTGGCTCACATTTCCTGTGACCCACTAGAGGTTTGCTTAACTTGGTTAAATTCCGTTTCTGGTGCCTTTGTGGTGTTGGGCATTAAACGCCAGCCGTGCTGTGTTTCAAGTAATTTATTCTCGGCAGGCCTTCGACCATGAGTTCCCCCTCACCTCAGCCTGTTCTGTGGTTTTAGAGGGATGGGTGCATGAACATCTGTTGGGTGATGCCACACCGGCATTTAGGTAGAAGCTCTCGATGTTTCTTACTGACCTCACTGTTTGGGAGTAGACTCTGTTTATAAAGAATTTCAAAGGACTCATGTTTCTAGTAAGAGAAGCAAAAATAAACTGTGGAAGAATTGTAGCTGAGGACATTCAGGCAAGGAGGCTGTCTCTCTGTCCGTAGAAGGCTTGGCTCTTGTGGTAATGACCGTGGGCATGTGGTGATCTTCACAAAGAAGTCTTAGAAATGCCTCATTTTCAAACTGTGATGTTTGCAAAAATGTATGTCCTGTAGCTACATCCTTTCATCTATAAACTGTCTTTGATGGGGGTATGGTTGGCAAGAGAGATCATCATGAGAGGAGCTCAGAGCTTAGGGTTGAAGGATGCCTTTTGGAAAGCTCAACCCAGCTGTGAAAACGGCAATTAGCTGTGGAGCTGTTGCTCTGCAAGGGAGGGTCTGCGTGCTCCCCAGCCCGCTCTTACACTGGCCTCCCAAGGCCGCGTTAGCGGGAATTCAGTGGAGTGGTCCTAGTGTTAGCTCTTATTTTTGGAAAGGCGGCACATTTGCTCGGCATACAAAGGGGTGGAAACAGATGCCCTACCCTCCCTTTTGAGCTTTTGGTCACTACAGGCCCTGTTCAGAGAGTACAGTTCCTGTCTTGGTGATGGAAGATGGCTGCTGTGAGGAGGCCTCTGTGTCGAGCCGATTCTCCTGTGAGCTACTTGAGATGCTGCCCAATGTCAAACTGAGTTGTTGGCTTCACTTCTGTGTCTGAGATGGTTCAGCCCCAACCTGTGCATTTGCCTCTCTATATCAGGGTTCTTGCTTTCTTTCATGTGGACCAAGAGATGATTTCCTCCATGATGGAGATTTTCATGTCTGCTTGTGAGAGACTAACACACATCTGTATTGAGCTTTTGTCTCAAGGCATCGAGTGCATTGCTCACAATCTCTTGTCATTGGCACATTCTTTCTGTAACTAAGGAGCAGGCAGATATTACAGAATTTCCCATTCTGAGGTGAGAAAATTGGGGCAGAGGAAGATTAAGCAAGTTCTGTTAATGTGGCTGCAAAGCAAATGACTTGCAAAACCAGTGGTGGGACGCACTTTCCTCTTCCCTCTTTCCACTTGGCTGTTCTTCCTATCATCATAATAAGCATCATAATAATGTCTAATATGAATCGGATGCTTCCTAGAGATGATCTCATTTGAGTACCTTATCTGCATCGTTTCATTTAGTCCTCACAACAACCCTGTGAGATATGTCTTCTGCTTGTCCCCGTTTTACAGATGGAGACATTGAGCTTTCAGTTATTAAATGTCTTGTTTGACATCACACAACTTGGAAGTGGTTGGGCCAGGAGCCAAACCGAGGCAGTCTGCTCAACACTCTGAATTTTTAAATTATACCGACTCCTCATTAGGCAGGAGACACCAGGGTAGAAACCAAGGTAATGGCTTGGCAGCCAATGGACCTGTGTGGATTTAAACAACTCTCTGGTCTGTCTTCTTCTGGGCCTTAGTTTCTCATCTGTAAAAGGACTCGACTGTGCTACGTCTCCTTAAGGTCACAGCGTTTTGTAGTAGTCAGGTTCCAGGAGGCTTTGAAATCGGGCAGAGCTGGAACCTTGAGAAAGTCAGCCAATGTCTGTGAGTTTCTTTTTGTCGTCTGTGGGATGGAGTTCATGCCTACATAAGGGCGGGCATTGGCTCTGTGGCCCAGTGTCTGTTACGTAGCATTCACTCAACGAATGCTCTTTCCTTCTGTGTTTTCCACCATCCTTCCTCCCTCAGGAGCAGTGCAAAGTGCCACGATGCTCTTTTTCTAAACAGCGTCCCTGGTCTAAGATCCCAGCAGCCCTGGAGTGTCTAGGAGAAGCTGAATGCTGGAAGGCAGGGCCAGGGAGAGTGCCAGGCATTAGACCTGGTGCCCCTGCATCCATCCCCAGGGGAAGCTCTCGCCAAGTCACTTGCACTTAGCACTGGGGGAAGACCAGCAGGGCCCACGGCCCCCAGAAGCTGGGCTTGGATGCATCCGGGGGTCTGCTTGGGTGCTGACGCAAAGTCCAGCTCAGTCCCCTTTCCTTCTCTCCAGTCGTACTTGTGACTGACTTCTCTTAAGTTTTGCCGGTATGCAGTTACGTTTTTTTTAAGAGCCAGAATTAGGCACATATAACATAATACAGTGCTGGTTACTACACCTGCCATTTCTGCCTTACCTGATGACGGAGCTTACAGCAGCTTATGAGAGTGAATCAAGTTTTATGAGATCTATAAATATCTTGGATAGGATTTTTATTTCATTTTCCCCCTTCAAATAAGACATAATGGAAGCACTCACATACACAAGGAATATTCTTTCTGTGATAAAGTAGGGCATTTTGAATTGCCCTCTGAAAAGCAATAATTCGACGTGGTTGTTTGTGTTGGGGCTTTTATGGGGGAGGGGGGAGAATCATCCGTATGCTGCTGTAAAGTCCAAAGATTGTTTCCTCATATTGAAGGTTTAGCCCAGGACCTACGGAGAGGTTTAATTCAGAGATGCCAGCCCTGTGTGCAGACTGCTGTCCTGCCTTCCAGGGAGCACGTTTGTGTTTTCCTAGATACACAGAAACCGGGGAGGGAGAGTCCCATTGGCTGGTGGCATGGGGCGGGGGAGGGCTCCTGGAGGAACGTTCCAGTTCTTTGTCTAGGCGGCTTGCAGCTGTCCTGGGAGAGGATGTTCTCATCCTTCTCCCCACTCCATGGATTTCCTGGGAAGATTTCATACAACTTAATATATCTCAATGAGATTTTTTTCCCCTGGAATTTCACTTTTTTAAAAAAACAGATTCTTAAGCTTATCCAATTTTTAAAAAAATATACATTAACCAATACCAGGAATGGAAAGCATTTTTCTTACTTTGTTCTTTGAGGAGTGGCTAGAAGGAACCTTGAATGGGTGACTTTAAAAAATGCATTTTAAAAGCACGCTGCGAGATTCGCAGCACCCCCTCTTCCTTCTGTGGAATGGAAGTCAGGGCCCTTGGCCTCCTCTCTCAGGGCCACTGTGGCAGATGTGATTGTGAATGTAGCAGTTGTTTTTGAAAAATCAAATATCTGACTCCCTGACTACTTAGGTTTTCTTTTCTTTTCTTTTTTTTTTTAGCACGACCTCTCCCTGCGTAATCTTCTCCCAGCTCTTAGTATCTTCGTGTTTCACTCGGTGATAATTTGTTCTCTGAAAGAATAAGCCACGTGAACCTAGAGCACTTGAACCAAAGCCGTGCTGAGGGTTTCTGCCTGAATGTCGTTTAATTGTTTCTATTTAACATCATCTCGGTGTGTGACACAATCCTGGCACTTTGGCTCTGCTACGTACACCTGCTGTTCTGTGCTTGTCATCAAATAATGAGCCTTCTCTGGTCCTTGGATTTCTCCTGCGCATACAGTGGGGTAGAGACACAAGCAGGAGGCTCCTAGGCTGACCTGGCTTGAAGAGGTGTTTTATTTGGCCAGCATACATATTTCAGTTTTCTTTTTAATTTGAAGGCTTTTAGACACATCATGCACTCCTCAATTGACCTTGTCCCCACTGTTTGCACCTCGCTTCATGTCTGGTCTCTGGCTTGGTGAGCATGCATTTGGGTTTGTGACCCCCAGACTGGCAGCTCTCTAAGGCACTTTCCACTCCAAAATGCTTTCATGTGGGGACGACCTTTATTTCTCCATCACAGTCTCAAGCTGGCTTGCTTTCTGCTCTCACCGGAATCCATTTTCATTTCTTTTTAGATTTCTCTGCCTTGTTGAATGTCTTTGTTTGGGATTCTACTTTATAAAGCGGCTTCCAGATTGCATCTCAGTTTCCCCTGGTCCTCCAGGTTCTGTTGGAGGTCATCGAAGTCGGGGCTGGAGAAGACCGTCTGGTTGGCCCCTCTCTCTGCCTGGGCTGCACCGTTCCTCCAGAGCGTGTTCATTCCTTCTTGGTATTTGCAACATTTTCCAGTCTGGAAGCTGACTCTGAGTTTCCTGAGCGTGCAGCCTCTTCTGGCTCGAAGTGGGAGTAAGTGGGACAATGCCAAACATAAAGCTTTATGGGTTAGACAGCCCTCGGTGACAAATGACTGCTATTGTCATGGTTTCTTTTGTCAGTCCTCTGTACCCAACTGGTCGGTGGTGGGGAAAACTCGTTTTGTAGAAGAAAAACATGTAACCAGCTCTGAGGTTTCTTAGTCTGACATAGAAGCGTGTTGTACAGAATCCCATTAACTGCTTTAACTGCTTATTTTTTGTGGTGGATTTGGATTTTATATGACTTGTTTCACTGAGGAAGTGGTACCTTTTCTGTGAAGAACTCCAGGGCATTATAGTAAACTGCTTTCCTGAGAATCAAGTAATTTGCTTTCTTCCTACCCTTGGCGCTCAGACACTGCCAGGAAGACACTTGACCTGCACTTTCCAGTGCTCTCAGGATGCTACTCTACATTAGGGGTGTTTAAAGAAGTTTATTCTTTTATATTGGCTCCCTTATATTACTAAGGACATCATTTAGGTTGACCAGATGGTGATTTTCAGGGTCATTCTTTTCCTGTAAAAAAAGCCCTTCCTTTGAATTCCTTGATGCTGAGTGTTCCTCCTGCTTGTTTCCAAATGCCAATTAGTTTTTCTTTTTAAAAACTTCTGAGTGCTAAGTGAAAGATCAGGGTCGTTATCTTGTTAACATATGTATTAGTTATTTTTTTAAACTAATAACTGTTTATTAGTTCATACAGTAGTAACTTGCTGTATGAATTAGCTACTATTAAAATATTTCTGGAAAAAACATTTCTAGAAAGAAAGAAAGGTAGACATTATGTAGACTTGAAATGTCCCTGCACAGTTTTCCTGTGAAAGAGAAGCAGAAAACAAACAGTTTGTCCTCCTACCCAAGATGGGCTGCCTGCTTTTTTCTCCTGCTTTTGCGTCCAGGATCTCTTCTTTGTGCTCCCTGTTCGCGGAGACGGGGAGTTCACGGGTGTTAGGAGTCGAGGAGCACAGCACATCTCGTTGAGATCTCTTCCCCCTGCCAGTGTGCAGTTAACCTGCCTGAGCTTCAGAGATCATTATTTAAGCCCCAGCCAGTGTTGGGCCTTCAAGAATTGTGAGCCCTTTTCAATATTTCAAATGCGTCCTCGTGTTCACAGCGCGCGTGGTGCAGCGTGGCTCAAAACAGTGCAGCTTGAAGGCTGGGCTGCCCTCCACGGCTTCAGGGGCACAGTCCAAGTGACCCCAGGATCACCCTGGGGGTGAGATCACTCCCTTTTCTGTCTTCTTTCTAATCCTGCTGACTGACTCAAGGAGAAAGAGTCCGCTTTGTGATACCATGTCTGTAGCACCTCTCTCAGGCTCCGTCATTGTCCTTCCTTCCTCCTCCTCCTCCGATTTCTTTTTCTTCTTTTTAAATAAGGAGAGAACAGATCTCAGACCTAGAAATTTTGACAGGCAAACATCCAGCTCAAAGTTAATAATATCATTTTGGTTTTGTCGTTTTTAATTTTATGATTATCTTTTACTGATGGACATTTCAGGAAAGGTATTTAAGATGTGTGCAGCCCTGGTACTGAGTGCCTTTAGTGACGCAGCTGAACAATGGAAGCCACAGGGACATGGCTGTGCTGCCAGAATGCCGATTTGGTAAAAATCCCTGAAGGTGGGATGAAAACGAAGTTTGAGGAATACTGGTATGGTAGGAAGTCCAAGAGATTTGGGGTCAGAAAACCAGGAATTTAGTTCTGACTTTGTAAGTATAAACCAGGGCAAATTGCTGAGCTGCATTCTTCCATCTGCAGAGTGGGGATTATAATCACAGGATTGTTATGATCCAGTGGTGTATGGATGTGAAAGTGCTGTGTAGACTGTCACATGCCGAATACAGTGTAATTGTTTTCCATTTTGTGGGAGGGGAGCCTTTGTCTCAGGCCTTAAACTAGTCCTTCCTGTTGGCTCTCTTCCTGCTTATGATTTCTGTTCAGTTTTCTGACCAGGGACGTCGTAGCTGCTTCTTTGTTCAAATGGGGCCATTACTTGTGCCTTCATTATGGCGCTTTGAAAAATTTTCCTACTGGTTGTCTAAAAGTAGGGACATAAAACTTTCTAATTTCTTCATGTGTTTGTGTGTGTGTTAGCTTTTAAATAAATTCTGAAAAAGCAAATTTACTTTATAGTATATAGTATACTACATAGTATAGTATATAGTATAGTATATCAAAATTTCTGGATAAAGATAATACCTTTGGCTTAATTAATTTCTTTAGATAAATTTTTAAAAATTCAAATATTTTGCCACAGTCATGAAACAATTGTGTGCATGTGTGTGTGCTGGTAGCCAGGGATGAAGGAAGTTTTGGTTTTGTGTAGAAATGAGAATCCTGGGGACAGTTTGCTTCTGAAAGTAGAAGTCTATGTGGGAAATATGACTCATTGGCAATGTCCTGTCACGAGTCGTTAGATGACAAGAAGAGCGGGGCTTACCTGGATAGGAAGTCCTGGACTTCCCGGGGCCCCTCAGCCTGACTTCCAGGGAAACCCACACCGGGATTGGAGTGACAGAGCCGCATGTATGCTCTCTGGGACATGGACTCCATCCCAGCCCGGGACAGCCTGGGTGGGAGGTAAGTGCACATGGGAAGGGCGGCTGATCTCCCTGATTGGGGGACCACGCTGACTATATTGGTCAAGCCCACGACCTCCTTGACTGAGGATGCTCAGATCTCCATGCTGCTTAAGACAGGTGCCATGTTGAGAAGGCTGTGGGAACCCAGGGTGTCAGGTCAAAGGTACTTCTCACACTGCCTCACCTGGGGCGCTGCCTGAAATGAGGGCACGTCTGGGGCTCTGTGCTGGAGAGGTTCCTGGATCTCCTCTGTCGCTGGTAACTGCAGGAAGGCTGTATCCACGGTGCATGGCGCCACCTCTGAGCTGCGTGTGAGCATGAGAGTTGGCCAGGATGATCGTCAGCTATTTCTTGGACCACTGACAGTGACTTTTCCAGTGGAGCAGATGTGGGCAAGCCTGGGGTATGGGCCCACAAGGCCCTTTCCTCTGCTAGTCTGGCCCCCCTGCTGAACCTCAGCAGTGATGAGTGCTAGAAAAACGTACAGCTCATCTGGAAGACAAAGCAGGGGCTCCCGGAGGGACAGCCGTGGGCTCTGAATGAGGGTGTTGCTTTTAACTTATTTTTAATTTTTTCTCCCCAGAAAGTTATTGAAGACCCGTCTCAGAAAGGAAAACACAGCAATTTCTGGCTCGCGACTAAGAAATGAACATAACTGGGTAGCACTGGGGAAAAGACATGTATTTATCAGTCCCTAAATGCTGGAGGGAAACTGCATGCTTCAGCCAGAACAAAGAGTTGGGTGTAAGAGCCGCTCCTTTGTTCTTGTGGTCTCGAACAAAAGGAAGGACATTAGAGGGCCAGGTGGTGACTGGGTGGTTTATATCATATGTTCAGAGCACCAAGAACTTATGGAGGGGGGGTTAGGGGAAAATAGGCGATCCCTCCTCCCAAAGCAGACATTGGCAAAGGAAAGTCAGAGAGCAGAGTCACCAAGATGGCAACTGGGAGCCAGCTGGTAATGTCACTGCGTGAGGGAGGCAGGAAAGTGTAGGACGGTAGAGAGTGGTGGGGACTACAGCAACATGGAGAGCATCGTCTCCAGCCAAACACTGCTCTGAAGATGCAAAACCTGTGGCCAGATCTTCTGGTTTTTCAAGAGAAGCTAGAAATCTGAATTTTTAAAAAAATTGGGCAAAATAAAAGTGTTGTATGTGTTGGCAGATGACTGTGGGCTGCATCTGGCCACTGGGCCCCCAGGGTTTTAGCCCATCTCAATTGGGTTGAGTAGCTAGCTCTGCTTTATACATCCGTTCGAAGCGCAAGTTTGCACCTGTGAGGGCCCCGGGGAGCAGCATTGCGGGGTCGTGATGGGGCCTCTCTTGCTCTGCTGTCTGGGTCCAAGCGCAGCCAGGGCTCTCCCCGATCCAGGCAGAGTGGGGTGGGGTCCCTGACACTCACAGCTTCTGGTTTGTCCCGACTCCAGACTTCCAAGGGGAAGAGGAGGGGGAGCGGGGAGCACTGCCAGCCTCTCGACCCACTTCTGTAGGGATTTGTTGGGATGTACGTTGGGCTCCACTTCCCCAATGAGAAATTTGACTCTGGGGTCAGGAATGTGGCAGGACTCTTGAGAATGCAGCTGGGTTTTCGCCATCAGTGTGATTTGCGGGGAAGTGTGGCCATAAAATGCTGAGATGAGTCGGACAGACTCCCCATCTGGAGAGCCTGCCGTACTCTGCAAATTAAATTTATCTGTCCTTTTAAGGCTGAGTTTTGATTTTGTTGAAGAGGATAGAAACTCACTCAACTATTTAAAAGAAAAACAACATAAAATGCTTCAGATCCAGTGGTAACTTTTCCAAGTTCACAACAAATAGCTTTATTGGGAAACATTGTTTTGTCCTTTAAAGAAAATCAAACCTGTCCCGAAACATTTTGAGAACCATCTGATGCTGCAGTCAGTCCTGGCCAGCAGACCCCGTAGAGGCGGCAGAGGCCAGGGCTGACAGGGGCTGGGAGCACGTCACGTTATCAGAGAGCTTTGTTGTCATCAGCGTATCCTTTTCCTTTCATTTTACGGTTCCCCCGCTGTGGCTTTCCCCATCAAGCGCTGACTGACTTCATTTTAAAAACTCTTTGTTTTGACATAATTATAGACTCATAGTAAGTTGCAAAAATAATGCGGAGTCCCATGCCCCCTCCACCCAGCTTCCCCCAGTGGTGACACCTGGTTGTTCAGCTACTGGTGACTCAGGTCGTTTTGGGGCACTTGCTCCGAGGGTGTTGCGGGGGTGTGCTAGGAGGAACACCTAGAAAGGGGGGTGAAGTCCTTACAGAGCAAAGGGGGCCGTGGGCGGGGGTGAAGGGGGGCGAGAAGAAATGCTGGCCTCCCCGCTCAGCCTCTACACCCAGGCCTCTCCGCTGTTAAAATGAAAAGCCACTTATCTTCTGTGTAAATGAGAGAAAAGAAGGGATAAAAATGTCTGTTATATATGCTGATACACATAACATTTCAAATAAAAGGGTGTGTGAGCACTTGGTGGTGTGGGGGAGAAGGTACTGGGGGTGAGGACATGGGAATTTTTGCTCTTTATACCTTTTCTGTTCCATTTAAATGTTTTGACCTTCATGTATGTTTATTTCTTTTAAATTTTTAAGAGCATTCCAGGTGATAGAATGATGGGCCACTTATGTTTTCCTCGTTATATGGGTTTTTTTTGTCTTATATGTTAGTTTAAAAAATACCAAGCTTCTTGAGAGGATCGACAATTGTCTGTGATTACTGTATGATTGCTGTCTTCCAGTGGGGCCGATAACTGAGCCCCGCTCCTCCCCTCCCTAACGTGCATGAGAAAACAGGTGCAGGAGGCAGAGAGAAGGAGCTCGAACATCAGGTTTGTCATGCTGAAGCTGGATTTGGGCCCAGTTGGGAAGCGCCATCATCCCAGCATTTTCCCTGTCCCTGTCCCCTGCTAGCTTACGGGCTGACCATCTGTGGCGAAGGGTCCACAGAAGAGCAGGTCGCCAGGATTCCCCACGGCCTGACCTGCCTGGCCCCATGTGCTCCCCCCGTGGCAGGGGGCAGGGTGAGGCCCTCCAGGCAGAGGGCAGAGTGGTGAGGGATGAGCAAGCACTCCACTGCTTTCTCGGTCCTTTCTGGTTTTTCTTCCAGTATCACTGATCACTTTCAGGGCCCAGGGTGCAGGAGGAAGATGGTGATGGGGGGACTCGGGGAAGGGCCCAGGGTGCAGGAGGAAGACAGTGATGCGGGGACTCGGGGAAGGGCCCAGGGTGCAGGAGGAAGACAGTGATGGGGGGACTCGGGGAAGGGCCCAGGGTGCAGGAGGAAGACGATGATGGGGGACTCGGGGAAGGGCCCAGGCTGCAGGAAGAAGATGGTGATGGGGGGGTCTCAGGGAAGGGGCCAAGAGTACATTGTCTTGGGCCCTGGTTCTTGAGGAACACTGGCCAGATAGGGCCTGGGAGCCGTCAGGGAGCAGGAGTCACCCAGGGGGTGTCTGGTTCTGGTGGGTCTTGAATTGCCCCAACCACACTCGCAAGTGAAAATGGAAAGAATTTGAGGACTGTAGACAGGTAGCCTTAATGGAAGAGGGTGCAGTGGAGAGATGACCATGGAAGAACCCTGTGCCTCCAAACACTCTGGCTGTGGGGTTGTCTGTTACCTGTCCACCTGTCCACTGGCCTCCTGTTGGCCACTTCACATCACAACAGAATGCACTGCTAGTCCCTGAAGTCAACTGGCCCTTGCTGGTCAGAGTATGTCATCCGTCAATAGGGAGCGAAGACTGGAATAATCACACTTGTCTGGAATGCACCATTGGCTTATTGAAAAGGAAGTAGAGAAGGCTTCATTTTGTAGCTGTGCTTCCTTTCCCTGGCTCACTTTCCTTAGGAATCTCTCAGTGGTGCCTTGTCTTTGAACTGTTAGCTGCTCTCTCAGGAGGGCGAGTGAAGTCAGGACTGACCCATGTCACCGTCTCGGGGACAGCAGTCTCCCGGTTCGTGCTTGAGTTGTTCACCTCCCTTCCCTTCCTCCCTCTCTTCCTTTTCTGAAGGCTTTCAACACGCCAAGCACTGAGCTGGGTGTGGAGGGTGCAGCCACGACCCAGACAGACACTGTCCCTGCCCTCGTGGAGCCTTGAGTCTGGAGGGGACCCAGAAGATAGACACATACCTGTGGAAGTAGGCCTTGTGATTGGGATGTGGGGAAAAGGACGGGGCTGGGAGAGAGTGTTGATGCGGGGACTCTGCCGGTCACTCCTGGAACAGTCCAGGAATTTTCCTGTTCATCTCATACCTCTTTTATCTACTTCCCCAAAGTGTTCTTCTCAAACCTTTTCCCTGGAAGTACAGTTAAACTTGCTCAGAAGGAATCTACAGTGGAACAGACAGGCGTTGGCCTGGTGGCGGAGTGGTTAAGTTCACACACTATGCTTTGGTGGCCTGGGATTCAGCGGTTCGGATCCCAGCTGCAGACCTACACATCGCTCATCAAGCCATGCTGTGGTGGCATCTCATATGCGAAATAGAGGAAGATTGGCACAGATGCTAGCTCAGTGACAATCTTCCTCAAGCAAAAAGAGGAAGACTGGCAACACATGTTAGCTCAGGGCCAATCTTCCTCACCAAAAAAATAAAGTAAAATGAACAGACATTTAGGGTTGAGAACACTTACAACCTTTAGACACTTGCATTTCATTTATTACTAGTCTCCTCTTGGGTTTATAACTTTCCTGCTGTGTATGTAGCCAGAGTTTTAATCTTGCTAAGTGAAGAAATTGTCACACTCCATATTCTATATGTAAGCATTGAAATGTATTATTCTTTAAAGGTTTTGTTTTTAACCTCAACTTTTTTTCTAATAGATTTATGTTATTCTTTCCATAGGAAAAAAAATGAGGGAAGTAAAGAAAAGGAAAAGTGATTGGGTCTTTCCATGTCACGTAGCAAATCATGGCGGTCAATAGATTTTGACTAAGCATGTCAGGGAAGGCCATAATGGTGTGTCACTGCACAGCGCCACCTGACAGAGTCCATACATGTAGAAGCAGGAGGCAGTTTACGGGCATCAGTGGTGGCCATTTAAAAAAGATAGATATGATGAGCCCCAGGACTAATTGGCAAATTGGCATTGTCCCCTGTTGAGTGATGTGAGTGATATCAATAAGTCTATCAGACTCTGTTTGTCTGATTCTGGCTTGGGATGCGGTTAAAGGAAAAACCCTTTCTGGGAAGAGGGATGCTCCTTTAGCAGCAAATGGATTGAATTGATGTGAGTATGATTTGCAGGCTGCTATCTAGAATCTGATGCCAGAATTGGAGAAGCTGAAGACAATGATGACTCCACAAAGATGAGACGTTTGCTGCATCTGCATGACGGGAGGAAGGATTTGGGGTTAAGATGTATCTGAAAACTTACTTTGTTTACCTTTAGCGTCTGCCAGTTTGCAGCCTTGCCATGACAGCTGCTGTCACTGTTGCGTGATGGTGGCAGGATAATAGACCAAGGCGTAGCTTCACCTGAAGGGAAAGAGGGAATGAGCCCCTGTTCGTTGGGGGTACATGAGATTGTTGGTGACACTGGGTGACAGAGGCAGTAGGATTGGGTCATGTGACGTCTGAGGGGGAAGCGGCGACCTAGCTGGCTGGGGGCGTCCTGGCAACTCAGAAGGGACGCAGGGACAGGCTGGTGGGTTCATTTCCATTACCTATAGCAATGCCTCTGTATTTTCTTCTGGTGAAATCATTTGAAAATGTTCATTTTGGTACTTGTAGGTGACCCAGGGAAACAGAGTGAAGAATGAGCCAAGTGGGGTGCTTTAGAATCTCTGCCCGCAGGTGCAAGGGTGACGCTCATGTATGATGAATTTAAGATGTTCGCCTTAAGTTAGCCCCTGGCATGACTTTCTGGACGCCTACAGCAAACATCAGCTCTGCCATCCAGACCTTGCTCTGTCTTGCTGCACTTTCTTCCACCATGACAATTCCTCCACCAAGGGCAAGGCTTTTATGGGAGGCTGTCAACGTGGGGTCCGGCTGCTGAGCTCACGCGGCAGTTGCCTCCCCAGAGTTAAGACTTTAATGAAGCATCCTTTTCCTGAAGCCAGCCTGCCTCTCCCCGTCCTCGCTCTCTTCCCAGGCAGAGAGCGAAGCCCTCTCTTATGAAACTGCAGTTAATAATGCTCCTCTATTGATTTTGTGAGCCTCTCAGTCACGGGGACGTGTGGAGGATGGGCCAGCACTCCCAGTGCGCTTTCTCCACCTCTTTCCAGCCCTGGAGCTTTTGTTTTGAGTTTCCGACCAGGGCTGGATTTCCAAAGGTCAGATTTGCCAGTGCTTTTTGTCCCTAATGTGTTGGCTCTGCCCTGGAGCCCTCAGGAACTCACTGGTGTTCAACCTGAGCGCTAGCAGCAGTAGCTTCATGACCGATCCACCCTGGGGAGAGCCTCAAGGAGCTGCTCAGGGGTACTGGCCAGGAGCGTGTGGTCATAAATGCATGTCTACAGGAATGGGTGAGGTTTCCTCTTTGCTTAGAAAGCCAGAAAAACATCAACAGAGCGAGGCTACAAAGGAGAAAAATATGCCCAGCCCTGAACCTTTGGTCCTCTCACCCACAAAACATTGGATGGTGGTTTTTAATGTAGGAATTTTACCTTTTTTTTAAAAAAAAGGGGAATTTTTTTTTTTTTAAGATTGGCACCTGGGCTAACAACTGTTGCCAATCTTCCTTTTTTTTTGTTTAAATATTGGCACCTGGGCTAACAATTGTTGCCATTCTTTTTTTTTTGCTTTATCTCCCCGAACTCCCCTGTACATAGTTGTATATCTTTGTTGCAGGTCCTTCTAGTTGTGGGATGTGGGACGCCACCTCAACGTGGCCTGACGAGTGGTGCCATGTCCGCGCCCAGGATCCGAACCCTGGGCCGCCACAGCAGACCACGCGAACTTAACTGCTCAGCCACAGAGCCGGCCCCAGAAATATTTTTTTTAATCATCTCGCTTCCTCCCTTTGTTCTTTCTTCTCTTCCATGTTTTCTCGTCCTCCTTCTCCTCCTCTTGCTCTAAATCCCAGGGGCGCAGATCAGCTGCTCTCTAAGGAACTGACGTTTCTTTTATTTGTTGATGAGAATTTCTTAACTCATTGTTGATCTTTTTGCCTCCACTACCAGGAAACTCAGGGCTGAATTTAATCTGTGCTTGATTCAGTAGCTTTCTTTTTAGCTAAGGGTTTTTTTTGTTTTTGTAATATTTATCTCTATCTTCTTTTGTTCTCATTTTGAGGTGTGTTGTATGTGTGCTTTAAATTGGGAGTGTAAATCTGAAAAGGAAAATGCCTCAGATGATTTTTGAAAATATTTAGGTTCAGGAATACTTGGCAGCATTAATGCGACCACTCGGGCTCACTACTATCTTTTGAGCCGTAATCTTGCCCTGAGTTACTTCTGAGCATCTAGAGAAACAGCCATTGCCACTTAGTACATGTGGTGATAAACATGAGGCCAGAGCAAACCAGCAAAAACAAACAAACAAACAAACAAGGCTCTGAGGCCAGATCATCGTCAGCCAAAGCTATCTGGCATTTCCTAGGCCCGGGGGATGCATTTCGTGCTGCCTCATAACACGTAGCCCATGCATCAGAACCCTAGACTGCTCATCCTTCTCCAGATACACAGTGGGGCTTTCGTGCGTGCACGCTGTTGCTCATGTTGGATGCTCTTTCTAGAAGGTCGTTGCTCCCTGTCTCTTCTTGACAAAAGCTCACTCATCTTTCAAGGTCTAGCTCAAGTGAGATTTCTTCATGTGGCCGTTACTGACTTCTCTGGGACGGTGAACGGGCTCCTTCTCTGTGTGGCAAAACCCCTCGTTCACTCCAGCTATTCCTTCCACAGACGCCCTGAGCCCTTCCAGTGTGTTATATTTCCACCCCTCTGTCCCTGTGTACCGTGGCACCTTGTCAGCAGATATGGAGCCCTAGGGTTCGCTGAGGTCTCTAGCAAAGTGTCTGATATAAAGTAGAAGCTCAGTAAGTAATTAAATTCGTTTAAAGGAAGTACAAGATGCAGTATCTGCCCCTGAAAGGCCAGTGGAATTAAACAGGTATAACCTGCTTATCCTAGCACAGTTCTTTCTCCCTGGGCCTTATCCTGTCAGACAAATCCACCTGGTCTGTTCACCCCAGAGAAGAGCAGGTAATGAGAAGTAATACTGGCTCTTAATCAAAATTTTTAAAAAATTCACTTAAGAAATGTTTATCGAGCAGCTACTGATTATGCCAAGCTCTGTGCTTAGCCCAAGGAAGTTTACAACTTGGTGCCAGAGCTGCAGGCTCTTGTGGGCTTGTCATACCTCTTCCTCCTCCTGCTTGACATTTCATGATGCCATCTCTGCAGATAGCCCATTCTTGTGTCAAGATTCTCCTTGAGAGCGAGGATTCAAGCTGAGTGGTGCTGGGCAAGAGTAGCTGAGCAGAAGGCTGATGAACGTGCTGCTCAGTCATGATTTCCCCGAGCTGGGTCTCTCCTTAAACGAGGAATTTCATAGGAAAACTCTGGGAAGTGTTTACCACAGTCCCCGCGAGTCCCTACTGTCACGTTCCTTGATCGTTCCACTAACATCTACTATCCTCCTGGCCCCTGTAGGTATTAGAGTCTGTGAATCCTAACCCAGATTTATCAGGAAGGGCCTTGCTCACTCCTGGAGTAAAGCACGCTCAGCACCAGCACCTGAGTACCCCGCACCCCAAGGACAACCATGTGGCTTTGCATCATAGGACCTCACCTAGGAGACCGGGCAGAAACTGCAGCCCGGAGTCTGAAATTGAGACACCTGGAGACATGGTGCTCCTGTAAGCAGAGGGATCAGAATAGTAAGTCCCGTCTTCCATATGCCTTGCTTCCCTTAGGCAAGCAAGATTTGGTCACCCTCATGACCTCATCTAACCCTGATTACCTCCCAAAGCCCTCACCTCATGAGAAACCAAGGGCCAAAGAGGAGGTGACTTGAGGGAGGCCACAGAGGTAGGAGAGGAGCTGCTGAAAGTGTCCTGACTTCAGTCTGTGTTCTCTGACACCACCTTGCGTATGACTTTGTACACCTGTAAGAAGTCCCAAAGTCGAAGGGTTTTGATATCCAGGATTGATTAGGCACCTCACCCCAGTAAGATGCTAAATCACCTGATTTTTAAGGAAGATGTTCTTCCACCACCACACATTTCTGAATCACGATAATCTTCTTCCCCCGCTGGCCATGATTCTCTTTAGTTTGTTACTACCAGATGGCTATAGACAAAACCACTTTCAATGAGGAGGTTCCGTACAGGGAGCAGCCAAGTGTCAGTTTTGCCTGTGAGCCGATCTGCTGCCCAAGGTCTCTGGGCCCCTTGGTTAGAGGTGTGTTGCTAGGGAGCTGTTGGCATCCGGGATTTTTACGCAGGAATTACAGACTTGCTGTTCGTCTGTTCTCCACTGGTGCTCTTTTCCTCTTCTTGCTGCTCCTGTTCCTTCCGTGTGCTTTTTCAAGCTGCATTTTCTATTTGAGTAGTGAATAAAGGAGAAGAGTGATTGATAACACTGGTGTTGACAATGGGCCAAGTGCCATTATTCGGAAGGGCACTGGGTAGGGGAGAACGTTGAGTCTGGTTTAGTCAAAATTGTATTTTTATGTTTGTTAAAATTAGGAAATGTGTTTTAAAAATGTTGGATAGCAGGTTCAGATCCTCCATTTAGAAAAGTATATCACATCTAGTTTTCATATATTTGGCATTAATCCAATAAACAGATAAAATTAGGTCTTCAGTAAACTGTAATTATAAGTTCCTCAGTTCAGATATTAAAAAATGAGGCTAGTTCCGTTTGTTTCTTCTCAACGATGACACTTGATGTGGACAGGTTGCAGTGACTGAAATCCTATTTTAACAATCCAACCGAGATATGGGACAGCCAGAGAAAACTCAGAAATCTCCTAATAAAGGGGTGTTGTCAAAACCAAGACTTGTTTCAGTCTCACCAGGAGACATTACAGAGATGTGCAGGTGAAAAGCTTATGAAATGAGGTTTGGGATTGTGTGTGGTGGTTCCAATTTGGGGAGATCCTGAAGCTTCTTCTTCAGGAATCCTGTTCCTTCAGGGTTACTGAGGGATGATATGTTGTTGAATTTTTAGAATGTTTAGAGATACTGGTAGAAGATTTAGAGTTAGGCCAGAAAAAGCCTAATTATCAGTAGCCAAGAAACTTTTGGTTCTGTTTCTGGTCTTATTGATAGTAGGGCTACAGAACTGTGGAAAACCCAATTTTCTTTACTAGGTTGGGCTCCCTATGAAGAGGGTGGATATTTTAATCCTTGCTGCCTAGTTGGTCTCACAGGGGACTCTGAGGTGACATGAGTAATATTGATAAGCATTTTCAGAAGCTTTTCACAAAAGAATTCTCTTTAGAAAAGTCTCTGTCATTTCATAGGGATTGGATGGGGAAAGTCCCAGCTTCACCTGGCTGCTGTATTCCTGACTTGGGTCCTGATTCTTTCAGCCTGTTTTCTAGAGAAAGTGGAAGGTTGCTATGGATGTCTGACTCTCTGAATTGTGGGTTGGGAGCTTAGAGCTGCTTTTAAGCACAGCACAGATAACGCATCCCGCCTGAGCAGAAGCCAGCCTTTCCTTCCCAGAGTTGTTTGCATATCCTGATAGCGTGATGTCATTTTCATTTTCTTTTTCTAAAAAGCACATTCAAGAACTCAAGTTATTGAAGATCAAGCCAAATATGACCAAATTTCACGGCAATTGCAGATATAGACACAACATAAAAATATCTCCTTAATTACGGCAGTGGCTCTGCAGGGGCCACATGCCAGGATCCTCAGCAGAGAAAACATGTTTTCTTTACAGGGGAGTTTTATTAGCAGCAATGTTCCGGTATGTGGTTCAGGTTAATTAACGAGGCAGTCACACTGGTGTCTTGTCACGAGCTTTATTCCAGTAAGTAGGGCACCAGGAAATCGAATTGGCATACCCTGTCCTGCCAGAAAGGAATCCTTAATTTGGACCATTAAATGCATCTCAGTGAGGGCTGTTGACAAGGTAGTTTAAGAATTCCTGATGTGGACGCTGCCTTAGACTGGGGATTCATTCACCACACAGTATTCAGCGGCTTGTGCACCAGTTTCAGTGAATATATGCTGTTCTCAAATATTTTCCTGGTCGTGAGGATTGAGACCTCAGAGACCTAGACCACCCACCAGCTCTGGTGGAGTCGACCTTCACTGTATAAGGAGATTTGTACTGAGAACCACCTCTCCCCGTGAGAGTTTTTATTAATTTTAAATCACGGCGGTGTTTTAAAACTTAATTTAGGTTGTGCAAGTGTACCACCCTTCCCGGAGGCTGGACAGCAAAGCGGCCAGATTGGAAATTAGATCTCCCCTTGTGCTGTGCCATGGCTCCTGCTCCACTGGGACTCCCGTTTGCACGGGCTGATGGTTGGTTTGAAACTGGAAATTGGTTCAGACAGGAACAAAGGGGAGAGGGGTGGCGACGATGATTCAAATTAGCGTCTCTTCTTCAGTGAGAGTCGGGTGCGCCTGAGAGGGCCTGCCGTGCGATATCAGCCGGGCCACCTGAGCTTAAGTGAGGTGCCAGAGCCACTGGCACCCACACCCGGGCCTCAGCCTTGATTCTTCCCCGTCAAGTTGGGTGAATTGTTACTCTGAAATCTGCAACATCCTATCGTGGTTCAGAAACAGGCCAAGCGCAATGTTACTTTTCTTAGCCGGTGGAAAACCTTCTCTTCCTTTCTCCCTCATCTTTTTCCAGCCAGCATGTGAGAGAATTCCTGCTGCCTAGCATAACACACAAGACAAGGAGCAGCTCTGCGACTCTGGCAACAAGGACAGGTTTAGAGAAAGGCATCCGAAACACGTTACAAAGAATCTACGTTTCATTGTCTGTGACACACGCAGGCGCACACACACGAACCCTGCACAGCTATGTTAAATATTTTCACCCTTAGCTCTCACCTAGTTCAAACACCAGACCCTCTTAATTGGATTTTGGCTCACTTCCAGGTTCAGTGTTTGAGGCCTCTGTATCTGTGAAATAATGATCCTGAAATAACAGCACCTCTCAGTAAACATATCTTTTTCTGTAAAATTCTTGAAGGGGATGGAGAGAAACGAAATGCTCCTGTGTTTAGGAATTTATGGGAAAGTCACCAGAATGGGGCTAAATAGGAATTTCCAAGGACCTCGCCTATGGAGTGAAGTGTGGGCCTGTTTAGCACGACAGGAAACACACGTCCTTGATGACCGCTACATTCGAATGAACTTTTTCACTTAAGGACTGATGAAAGCAGGGATGCTAGTGTTGGGGACCAAATTGATGTGGCCCTCAAGTACTTTGCGGACCAGTGGCCAGAGTCGCCTTTCCCGGGAAGGTCCTTCTAGGTAATAGCAATGGGAATAAACGGTGTCAAGTGGGTTGGACTCGACCTTTAATCTTTTCCCTCAGGACACCAGTTAATAAGCACCTGGTGCCGAGGCCAGGAGAGGGGTGGGTTTTGTTCATCCGAGTGACACTCAGAGCCCATGACGCAATATGGACCGCTGAGAAGAAATGCTGCCTTTGCATCTGTGTGGACTGGCCAGATATGAGGCCCCGAGGCTGATCTCTGTCTTCAGAAGAGGCTCATTTCACTTCTGTCTGATGACTGAATCAGTGAGTGCCTTCTCTGTGCTAAAGTTGAACTGAGGAGAAATGTCGATGGAGCCTTTTGACCTAATAAGGTGGACATTTTAGGATAGATTTCCTGTTGGCTGAAGTCTTCTCTGGAATTCCAGGATTGATGAATGCCTTTGTTGATTCATTGATTCATTCAGCTGGTACATTTTGGAAGCCTTTTCCAGGCCCTGTGCTGGGTTCTAGAGGTTGATTGGCCCAGACGACTAAGTCCCTCCTCTCCTGAACTTCCATTTTGGTGGGGAAAGATGGACAATAGACATGCAAACAAAGAATTTAGATCTTTCCAGGACTTGGTCAGTACTAAAAAGCAGATAAAACGAGGTCTATGATGGAGACTGAGTGGGGTGTTGGGCTAGTTTATCTAGGCAGATCAAAGAAGGCCGCTCTGAATAGGTGACGATTAAGCGGAAATGTAGTAGATTAAAGGAAGCAGGTATGCACTGACCTGAGGAGTCTACATTCTGGGGTGCGGGACAGTGGGCGCTATGGCCCTGAGAGAGGTGTAAGCTTGGTGTGTTTGTGTGGGTGCCAGAGGGCTGAAAGGTGAGGAGGGCAGGGCGGGTCATGTAGGATCCCACTTGCCGTGGCGAGGAAGTAGGCGTGATGGCAGCCCGTTGGCGGATTGCCGGCAGGAAGTTTGAGCCAGAGGGGGTCTTGGTGAGTGCGGTTCACTCATTTTCAGAGAAGTAAGGAACTCCCTCCTCAGGCCCAGTAGTTTGGTGGGGAGGGGAGAGGCTGTGTGGGGAAGGGGTGTTGAACCTGATTCCCAGGCCAGGCTCTTTTCATCAATAAAACATGAGAGTTGAAAATAGCATCTTGTCCACTTGTCGTTATTGCTTCTCTTCCTGGTGGTTTCTGGAGGTCAGAGGAGGAAAGAGGAAGTGGCCGAAGGGAGGGGGACACTTTCTGGGACGGGGAAATGGCTTTTAGTCCTGCACAGGTACATGGTTTCAGGGCTGCCCTATGGCCCATTGTGAACCCAAATGTGCCTCTCAGTTTGGAATACTGGATGTGTCCAGAGAGTCAGCATTTGAACACTTTTTTTTTTCAAATGAAACACATAGAAGAGACAAGTAAACCTTCCCTATATCTAGATCTTAAAATACTGATGTATCCTACGAGAAATGTTGATAATAAATGCATACACACTGCTTCTCATGTTCTTGCTTCTGAGAAGGAAGAATTGTTGGCTTTCATCATACTCTTGGACTCTTGCGTGCCCAGGATCATGATCACTGTTGACTTTTCGACAGGATTGTTTAGGAGTTGCTCCATCCGTCCATCCATCCATCCATCCATCCATCCATCCATTCATTCATTCATTCATTTAACACACGCTTGAGCCAGGCCATGAGTCAAGGACAGGTCCAAGTGTGTTTGAGGAGCCTGTATTCTAGTTTAGATGCTGATGAGGCTGCCATTCATGGTGAACCAGAGAACTGGTTTCACAGCATCCTCTAAACTTGGATTAGTGAGTGTCTTAGACTGTATGATCGAGGCTGTGAGGTCCCTGTGCAGATGGCTGTCCAAGGACCACCTTCTTCCACTCCTCCCACCTCCTTCCTCTCACCACCCAACTGGGAGCAGAGCCGTGTGTCAGTTCCTTTGAGCCTGTTCTGCATGAGCCATTCTGCAATTTCACGGCATCATAGAACTCCAGACTGGCAGGTGCCTTAGAAGTCTGACCTGTTCTGGTAGCTGAGAAAGCTGAGTCCAGTATGGTAAGTCCCTCAGCCAGGATGCCCTGTTTACTTAACCTTTTATACTCAACAGGTTTATTTTACTTTGGTAATTATTTGGTATTTTTGGTTTTCCCTGTCCATGCGCTTGATATATTTGTTTATATTTATTGTCTTCTTGGAAGTGTACTGAAAATAACACTTGGTTGTGTAATAGCTACAACATACATAGTGTGTGTTTCAGGTCGTTCTATGCACTTGATATGTATCAAGTGGTTGAACTCACACACTCCTGAGGGGTAGACAGATGAGGAAACTGAGGCACAGAGGGATTGAGTGACTTGACCAACAGAGATGCAAGCTTGTAAGTAGTGTAACCTGCCCCAGGAGTCCGGCCTCAGGGCCAATACTCTGGCCGCCCTGTCCTCTGCCCTCCATGTACACGGCGGTCTGTTTCTTTACCTGGGGTGAGTTGCACAGTGGCACCCCCGTGCGGCCACCCCATATATTTTGGGAAGCTGATTCCAGGTACCTCAAATTAAGTAAATATACAACCATCCATGTCAGGACAAGCGGCTTAGGGCTTGGTTTCATTTCGTTGTGCTTTGGCTGCCATTTTCCACAGCCTGAGCTGCAGAGCAAACATTCTTCTTATCGCCCCCACATTGTGTTTCACATTCCACGTGGAAGCTCCTGAAAACTCTCTCAGTTTTGAAAATATCCTCTGTGATCACCAGTCACTAGGTTGCATCTGTCGCCGAGGGCCCCAGTGGGATTTGAGCCTGTTGTTCTTGGGAAATTCAAGCTTTGAGAGTGTGTGCGCGCACGCGTGCGTATACTTGGGTGCATGTCGGTATGTTGTACACGTGTGCAACTGTGCTTAGGGGTAAAAGAAGCAATCATTTATGTATTTTTATGGGGGGTTACGGGGGTGTATTTAATTAATCCAACTGAGAAGGACATAACAGTGTTCCAGAAGGGGGTCAATGAAATGAGTTTGCTTTAAAAAAAAATCCCGGTAGCCTGAGTCAGCCTGTGCAAGTGATTTGGAGATGATGTAATGGGTTCAGTATGTTCCCATCTTGGCTGCTCAGTGCAAAGGGGCCCGGGGAGTTTGGGGAGGGTGTGTGCGGGTGTGCAAAGTTAACGGAGCGGGTGGGGGCTGAGGAAGAGCGGCTTGTAAAGCAGGAGTAATAACCCCTTGTCAGACCTTCCCTGTTAACTGTGTTTTTCAGTCATTTTGCTTTGAATGAAGGCTCTCTGGCCAATTAATGTGTATGTGTTTCCTTTGGCGAGACCCGCTGGGGGGAGGGGTGAGACAACATTTTTGTTTTTGTTTTTGCGTTTCGGAAGAAGAGGCCAGTAGTGTGAGTCTGGGTTCTCAGTGAAGGCTCTCCGTCTCTCCTCCCCCTTAAGAGGCAGGAGGCAAGACATGGCCAGCTGGTGCTTGGAACTGACACAGGTGCAGAGGCTGTGGGGGGTGGGGGCCAAGAATAATTACAGGGTTCTGGAGCATCAGGCCCTGCCTGACACAAGCGCTTGTCGCTAAAACTGCTCTTCATGGAAAATTAATGGTGAAGCTGGAAAACTGCCGCAGCCGTTGTCCCTGGGAAGCCACCACTTGCCAGAAGAGAGGCCTCCTCCGTGTCCCTGGGCTCCCACGAGCTGCTGGGATGGGGTGTCCTCCCTCCCGAGTGACCATGGGATGGGCTCTTCCATTGGGAGTGTCTCTTCCACATGCTTTTCCTTCTTAAACCTCCCTTCCCGCCCAGATCTAGGTCCTTGCTCTCCTGTAGGGTGATCTTTGATTGACTGTTAAAGCACACGTTTCGTTTGGTCCATGAGTGTGTAATGACTGAAGCGGGGACATCTAATGAAACTTATTTTCAAGCTATAAAGTCACAAACGGGGCTTCCTCCAGTGTGGGTCCGACTCAGCAGAGGCTGGTTTCATAGCAGACCCAAGCATCTTACCTGGTCCAGCTGTGCGTGAGCAGTAGTGTCTCCTGACCACTCAGAAGTATGAATTTGGTTATAGTCCAGCAGCCAAATCATTTGAGTGACCCTTCTGAAGTGGTGATGGAGGGTAGGCGCAGCAATTGTGGGCACAGGCCGGAGCGATAGACTTCGAATTGGTATGTTCTGACAAGTAACATCTGGAAAAACCACCCAGAACCACAACAGGAAGGCCCCCTGGTGCATGGTCCACCTCATCCCTAGTGGACACTGTGGATTTTGAGGATTGCAGACACTATGAAGGCGGAAAATGCTTTTCCAAGTTGTTGGAGGTGTGGGGGACCCCAGTGCCTTCATTCAAGAGCATAGGACTTGGGTCCCAGCTGACTTTAAAACTCTCCTTCACATTTAATTTGGATTCAAGTTGTTCTGGGGTTTCTTTTCTGCCCTGCAGCTGAGGAATCCCTGGCAGATGAAAGGGGTGACTGAGGCTGCTTCTTTTGAAGACCTCACCCTCTCCCCAGGCCTTGAATCTTGCGTCCTTCCTCCCCCACCTCCCAAAGGAAAAATACACAGACAAATATTTTCTTCATTTGTTGAAAATAGTTTGGGGAGGAGAAACACTGGAGAGGTTTCCATAGAAATTTCCGAACTTTCACATTTGTTTAGAATTCAATTAATTTTCACAGCATTGTCTCTCAGAATTTACAGATTACTAGAGGGAAATATTTAATTTGTTTTCAGCTCCAGCAGCCAGTTGACATAAGAAACAGTGGGCAGGAACGTGACCTTCCGCTGGTTGGGTATGGCGCTGTGGTGACTCTGTGGGGCCCCGCAGTTCTGGTGGGGGCGTGTAATACTGTGGTACCTCTGGGTGTGCCATTGATGTGGTTTTCTTTCTTTCTTTTTTTTTTTTAATCTAATAGCTAAGAAATACAGTAAGAGATTTTTGCTTACACCATACACTTGCCTGCTTGCATTTTCTAGACAAAATTCATTCTCTCTTTAACCTTCTACCCTAATGTTATCTGGCCAGGAGAGTCGAGCAAAAGTGAATGTTTGTTTAAAATCTTCATAGGAATCACTTTCTAGGTGTTAAAGCTTGGTTCTCGTTGCTGTTGTGTACATCCTCTCTGCCATGAATTAGGGTCAAGGTCAGAGTCTCCTCCTCACACCGGCTTTGAAGGGTTGGAACCCAGGAAGGTCGGCACAGACTTCCCATGCGTGGTGATGAGGTTCTCCCTTGGGCATACCGAGTTTATTAATCGTGGTGCTCCTTTCCCCTCCTCCAGCCCCTGAGATAAATGGTACCATGATTCCCACATCCTTCTCTTCTTTCAACTCTGACCCAATTTTGAAAGACTAGAAATGTGTCAGAACCATTACATCATATCATCCTTTGAAGGGAAAAAAAATCACAAAGTTCCCATAAATATCAATCTTTGCAGTCCTATAGAGTCTTTCAGATTGGTTTCACGAGTCAGAAGAATAAAGATTTTGCTAAAAAGTGTGAAGTAGGAGCATATGTAATGATAAGTTAGAAAGGAATGAGTATTTTAGAAGATCTCTTTAAAAAAGAAGCTCAAATTATACAACTATCAGTAGTTTGTTTTGTGTCACTTTGAATTTCCATTCTGGGGTGTGTGTGAAGATTTCAAAGCACAAAAACGTAATTAAGCTGTGGACATTCCCAGGAGAAAGGTAAGAGACTTGTCTCCCTGTTTCTGTACTGTAGACCCTGTGGGGACTGTGGCACCATGGTTAATAGCACGTGACAAAACCACACATAATAAATGTCAGAAAGGGGCTCCCAAGGGCAGCCCAGTGCAGTTCACCTGCGTGTGCGTTACCTGGGGATCATTCTTTCTGGGAATGAGGGTTCCCCTCCTCCTCACTGGGAGCATCCTCATCATCCTCATCCCCATCACCATCATCAGGTCAAGGTCTCATCTCAGGGGAAGCGTGACTTTGCAGGTTTCCGAAAAGTGCAAAGCTGTATCGCCCTGTGTTCTTCATCTTTGTTCTCTCCTCAGTTTGTTTTATCTCTTTGTACTTTTGACTCTTGGATCTTTTAGGTGAGTGCAATAGGTGGAATACTGGGATTAAGGGCACTTTACTAAAGGGACCACAAATGACTGATAATTGACTACAGACACAGGTAGCAGTAGGTGGCATTTTATTTCAATGACTCTATATTATTCCAGAAAAAAATCGTTACCAAAATGCAATTTCTTTTATTTATATATTTTTTGACTCACCAATTCAATTATACGCAGATCCAAAGACTCCAAATAATTTCTCATAGTGACACAGTTATTGAGTGGTGGCAAAAATATTGGACCAATGGCTTTGTCTTACGTTCAAATTAAAAAACGCAGGAATAAACACTAGAACTTTTTATGTTCTAAACACTTGGTTTTACGTGGATGCCATTGAGGAGCCTGGAATAGTGTCTGCCCCAGCTGAACATGGATGGAGTCATGGTGGTGGTGATGGATGGAGGTCGTGAGGTGATTCCAGCTCATTTTTCAGAAAGTTCTACCTTTTACAACTCTACTTCAAGCACTCAGACATCTCTGCCCTCTGAGAGAACAGAGGGAGAAGTTTAGCTCTAAGTGGGTATCGTTTGAGAATCCATGTGGTATGAACAATCTTGTCATTGCTGGTAAGGAAATAATAATCTTAATAAACCAGACATACCGCCAGTCTGTGGACTGGTAGACTCCTTGTGGAGTTAACTGTTTAATTATCCAGGACTGAGGAGGCGTGCCTTTCACCACTTGGCAGTCAGCATGTCTTCTGAACTCCATTTTTTCTAGACCAGGCTTCCTGAAAGAGATAGACTTTATGTTGAACTTTGAGAGAATGATTAGTGGGAAAGAAGATGGAAGACTCTGTCAAACATATGGGCATAAGGGAAAGTAAAGAGAGGAAAAATGGTGAAGGAAGCCCTTTGCACAGTGGGGGTTGTAGGGGAAATGTCAAAGTGCCTACAGATGTTTGCAATCCTGACTGGCAAGTTTCATGTAATTTGTAATGAGATAAGGACAGGTTGAACAAAAGCCATTTAGTAATCTTGGCATCATCATGCCCATATATGACCAAATTTCTCTTATATTTCTTGATGCCATAAAATTTGGTGAACTTCATTTGTGCTACAAGACTTGGGTTATCCTGTTCTCTGTCAGCTTCTGCCTTTGGAAGCTATCCTGGAAGGTAGTAGGCATGGCAGTAATAGGTTTGAACTTTTTTCTTTTTTTCAACTAGGTCTTGCTTGGATTATCACTTTGTTTTCTAATTTTTTTGGTGAGGAAGATTGGCCCTGAGCTAACATCTGTGCCAGTCTTCCTCTGTTTTTTGTATATGGGACACCACCACAGCATGGCTTGATAAGTGGTGTGTAGGTCTGCACCCGGGATCTGAACCCACAAACCCTGGGCCGCCAAAGCAGAGCACGCAAACTTAACCACTACACCACTGGGCCAGCCCCTGGATCATCACTTTTAATAAGCATGTTTCAGCAAGTAATAAGACTATGAACAGAATGGAGAGAATATTGCAAAAGATTTTGGGTCATCACTTCAAAACCAGTTTCAGGTGATGTTTGTTAGAAAACTAGGAGAAGCAGCCGCCATGCATTTCAAAGTTGCGATATCAGAGTGCTTCACAACACTCATCTGAGACTCATAAATAATAAGAAAACACTTTGCACTTGGGTGCATTTCCTTCCTGTGGGTGACTGCAGTGGCGTTTTGAGGGGCTAGAGCTTCATCCAATGCCTCAAGCCCAGTTGCATCATTGGGTCAGGCTGAGTGAAGCCTCGTTTCTCCAAGGCAAGGCCCCAGATGTCATTAAGCTGACCAGTGCTGGCTGGATTTGCCGTTTGCCAGCTAGAGTGTCACTGGGACACAGTATGTCTGTGGTTCCGGGGGACAGACCAATGTTTGAACTCTTCATCCAATTTTACAATCTTGGGACACTGCTAGTGCCGATGGGTGTTTCTTTTTTCTCTCTCTTTCTCTTTTTTATTGAAATTATTTTGATTTACAGAAAAGTTGTAAAAATAGTCCATAGAGGTCCCGTACACACTTTGCTCAGCTTCCCCTGATGTTACATAACCACAGCACAATGATAAGAGCCAGGAAGTTAACACTGATAGAATACCGTTAACTAATCTATACGCTTTATTTGAATTGCATTATTTTTCCCACCGATGTCCTTTTTCTCCTCCAGGATCCAGTGCACTTCGTTGTCGTATATCCTTGGTCTCGTCCAATCTGTGACAGCTTCTCACTCTTCTTTTGTTCTTTGTGACCTTGGTACCTTTAAAGAATCCTGACCAAGTAGCTAACTAGACTGTTGGGGGTGATCACTTCATAGTGTATACAGAATGATAATGTTGGACACCTGAAACATTGAATTATAATGTTGTATACCTGAAACTTATGTGTAAAAAAGCTACTAGGGCTTCATACTTCATAAAAAGAAAAAAAAAAACAGTGGCCAGTTGTTTTGTAGACTTGCCCTCGCTTGGATTGGTCTGATGTTTTCTCATTAGACTGAGGTTATGTAGTTTTGGCAGGAATGGCACAGAATGATGCTGTGCCCTTTCTACCTGTCATATCAGGGGTTCATGATACCAGTAAGTACTGGTGTTGCTGACTTTGATTGTGTGGTTAAGGTTTCTCCACTGTAAAATTATTATTTTTGTCTTTGTAATTAATAAGTATCTTGTTGGGATATTTTGAGACTAGGCGAATATCTTGTTTCTCATTATACTTTCATCTACTAATTTTAACATCTATTGCTGATTATTGCCTATAGTCATTATTAGTTTGTTGTTTGCCTGAAGATGATTTTCTCTTTCCATCATTGCTTTTATGTTTAGTAATTGTAATTTTACTGTAAGGAGGAGCTGGCTCTTCTTCTCTGTTTGTTTATTTGACCATTTATTTATATCACTAAGAATTCATAGATATTAATTTTATTCCATGGGTTAGAATCCATTATTATCATTATTCATTTTTGTTGCTCGCATTGTCCAGATTTGGCCATTGAGAGCCCCTTCACGTTTAAATACCTCTGTCACTTTATGAGCACTTCATGGGCACTTCCTTACCTTCTGGTACCACAAGATAGTCTAGGCTCCTCTTTTATTTTCTTTGCTCCAGCCTTTGAATCAACTATTACTCCAAGGAGCCCTGGTTGTCTTTATTGGATAATGATCTTTAGAAACCAAGGTCTCTGTGCCTGGTGTGCTCGCTGCCACTGGGAAGTCTTTGCCTGCAGACTCTTCCCGTAGACAGATTAGGAAATGTATGTGTATATACTCATATATGCATATACACATTTATTTCTATAGATACCTCTGTGTATGCGTACGTATTAAAATCTACGAGTAAATACAGGTACCTCAAATTCTGACTAGATATTATAAGCATTTCTTAGGGGAGTTCTCGTAATCACTTAAAAAAAACATTGGAGATAAACTTTCTCTGTGGCTTGGAAATAATCTAACATTAAAGTCCTCCTCATCCTTAACATTTTAATCTCCAACACTCCTGGTGAGTTTCTGATTGACAAAGTCTCTTCTGTCTAAGCTTCAACTCTAGCAGATATCATAAGAAGTAGATTTCTCAAGACAAAAAAATCACTCCCTAATGATTCCATAGGGCCATCCAGCACGTCCTGTTGGGGACTCTTCTTGTTTAATTCTCAGACGGAGTGAGAATGCCCTGTACTAGGGTTGCAAGTGATAGCCTCTCTTAAGTGGTCCAGATTTTCCCACATGTTAGTGATGGTAAGTATCTCCATCCTTAGATTGTTACTGTGACCCATGTGCTCCTGGGAATCAAACTAGGGCATACTGGGCTGGTTATTTTTTAATCTTCCCAGAAGAGTGTATAATTGTGTTTAGAATATCTCAGTTCCTCAGAACATGAAGAGATCTGAGCTCCCTAACAATTTCTTAATAACTTTCAACTCTTTGAGCTAGAATGTGTATACAAGGATGTGGCATACAAGGACTCTGTCCACAGAGAGAGTGACCAGGTCTGTGAGGTAGTCCTCTCATGTGGGGCGGGAACTGCCGCCAGGACTTCTTATAATCCGTGATTCCACTGAGTTTTACCTGGAACATATCTGCGTCTCAAAGGTCTGGTCCTGCTCGTTGGGCAACGCTAAAGAAGCGTTACAGTCGTGTTCCAGAAGACAGATATTAGTGGTCATTTCCAAGATTGCTGGCCTCAGCACGGTCCAAGATAAGGTGTCATCAGATGGCTTTTGTAGAGTGGAGTCGAGTTGAATGATCAAAGTAATGGTGTACGGTTGATGTTATCTTTGTTTGACAGACATTCTGTATCTGTGGGGTGCCAGGCCAGACCCTGTGTTCTGTAGGTGAACCTAAAGAGGGAAGGGGAGGTTTAAGGGAGGTTTCAGGAGCAGAATCTTATAATTTAACAGTGGATTGACTGGAGCTGAGACTGAGGGTTTCAATATTGGAGAGAAGTAGATGATAATTTCTAATAATGAGATGGACAAGGAAAGGAAATTTTTGAGATATGGAATTCAGAAAAGGGGCAAGTGAGGAGAATGCAAATTTCTAGACCTGAGAAGGCGGTTTCAAATATAAAATGGTGGGAAGCTGCTCAGCAAGAGCTGTAATCAAGAAGTAAATAGAATCAAAAAGTTACGTTTCAATAGCCTTTCCTTGATTAATACCTCCATATTATAGAATATAGCATTCATTGTCCACTCATCCTCTGAGTTACCAGCATACTTTATTATTGTGGTATTTGGTATCGCTTTGCTTTGTAAATTCATGTCATTTTTCGCTTATAATTGTTTATCCTGCATCTACATCATATGAATCCATTACTCTGTCTTCTCTTTCTAACACATAGAAAGCCTTGTACCTTGCTGTGAACACAGCAGTTGAATGAACACTGTGACATGAGAGTTGAATGAGGATTGGAACCATTCATTAGTTTATATTATGAAAATTCAACAGTGAGACCCAAAGGTGATTCATAGTTAAAAATCTGGTTTTCTTATTCAGTAATGCAGAGTTTTACCAGGAGGCTGATTAAAAACCAATCTTTTGAAATGTCACCAAAATAAAACCCTTGACAGATACAACACAACTAGGTGTATCATTAAAATATATTCTTAACAGAATAAAAGCCTAGAATCAGAGCATTGGTTGAAAACATAGAAGGTCTATGGAGGCAGTAAATTAGGAGCTAGTCCCATTTTAAATTTGCCATCAGTGTTTCTTTGTTGAAGCCTAGAAGTTAGAGCAAGTTGAGCTGATGGTGTAAGTTAGCACCATGATTTTATTATTTATTTATTTTTATTGCAGTAACATTGGTTTATAACATTATATAAATTTCAGGTGTATATTGTTATCTATTTCAATTTCTGTGTAGATTACGTGTTTACCACCCAAAGACTAGTTACGATCCATTACCACACAAGTAGCACCATGATTTTATGCAAGATTCTGGAAGAGTAGGATTTTTTGGTGAGGAGAGCTTTTAGACTACAAAATTAAATATCCACTTTTGCCATAAAAACTATTCCACCATCTTACAAAGACTTATGAGCACCGTGGATGAAGATTTGTTTATACTCCGAACTTTTTGCTTCTTTTTCTCTCATTCTTTACCAGGTGAACACTTTTGTTGAAATAGATTGGGTCCTATCTTTAACAAGTCAGTTAGCTTTGTTTGAACTGATTTTTATCACGTAGTCAGAGCTGTTAAATGATTATAATGGGACTCATGCTCCTTGCCGCAAAATATGTAGCAATTGTATTTTGAATAATTTTCTGTAAACAATGGGGGTTTTGTCGTGCATCAGAGGTTTTATAAGAGGCTTTCTTTAGAACAATATCCATTCCTGCTGGTGAGGGAATCCATGCCCAAGACCGGGCTTGCTGTAGCTTGATTGTGGCTGAGGTCATCTCTGAGTTTGGGTGGGCATGGTTTGTTCTTCAGAGCAAGTTGGAAAATTGACTTATTTTTGTAACTTGCTCAAGTCTATTTGAAAAATGAAGCTGGACCATGGGGAGTCTTGTCTTGGTGTGAAAACCTTGTCTGATTCCATTTGCCTACTTGGGAACTCCTAGGGGTGCCCCAAACATCTCACCTGCCGAATTGGATTGTGGGGCAAAAGATCATTTTAACATTGAATGTTCTCTGGGATCTTGATGGTGTGAGAGAACCCTTTTGGGCTTCTAGTTCCCCGTCAACTGTAGTCGTTGAACTCTTGTGATGTGACCCTTATGAATGCTTTGCCAGTATCCAGGGAATAAATAACAAGGTCAGAACTTTCAACAAGGGAATTTCAGATTCTGGCCACGAACCTGTTCTCTGTGTCTTGCTGTGTCTTCCTCCTCTGCCTGTCAACCTGTGGCCTCCTGGTGTTCTTTGCCTCTGATGGCTGTTTCTCTCCCTCCTTCCTTCCCCTCTGCAGACATGCCTTGAATTGGAACGCTACCTACAGACAGAGCCCAGGAGGATCTCCGAGACCTTCGGCGAGGACTTGGACTGTTTCCTCCACGCCTCTCCTCCCCCGTGCATCGAGGAAAGCTTCCGGCGCCTGGACCCCCTGCTGCTCCCCGTGGAAGCCACCATCTGCGAGAAGAGCTCAGCAGTGGACATTTTGCTCTCTCGGGACAAGTTGCTCTCTGAGACCTGCCTCAGCCTCCAGCCAACCAGCTCTTCTCTAGACAGCTACACAGCTGTCAACCAGGCCCAGCTCAACGCAGTGACCTCATTAACGCCCCCATCGTCCCCTGAGCTCAGCCGCCATCTGGTCAAAACCTCACAGACTCTCTCAGCCGTGGATGGCACGGTGACGTTGAAACTGGTGGCCAAGAAGGCTGCCCTCAGCTCGGTAAAGGTGGGAGGGGTGGCAACGGCGGCAGCAGCCGTGGCGGCAGCTGGGACAGTTAAGAGTGGACAGAGCGACAGTGAACAAGGAGGGGGAGGCGCTGAGACGTGCCCTGAAAACAAGAAGAGAGTCCACCGCTGTCAGTTTAACGGGTGCCGGAAGGTCTATACAAAGAGCTCCCACCTAAAGGCCCACCAGAGGACTCACACAGGTAGCGGGGCGAGTTGGCCGCACGTGGCTTCTCCTCCTTTTCCTCCCATAGCCTCGTGGTGGGAAGGGCTTCTCTCTGTCCTGAGAAGTGGCATCGACTCTGACTAGGAGGTGACAGAGAGGCAGGAGGGTCTGGGTGGGGACGCAGAGTGACTCACTTGTTGTTTTAAGATCTCCAGGTGTCCCGAGCACAGGACATGGGTTTGTCACTCACTGACTGTGAGATACCTTCAGAGCCAATGCCAACCCAGCGTAGATCAGACGGTTGTGAGGATGCCTGGATGGGCTCTGGTCGTGTGGCTCATGGCCGCACGGCTCACGGCCGCACGTGACGCAGGCACTGTCACTTTCCTGACGCTTTGCCTTGTTTTGTGAGCGTAGTTCTGCAGCGTTGGTCCGTGCTGGAGCCTGAGGAGGTGCATTTGAAAGAATTCACAGTTAACAGGTAGCCAGGGTGTCCCGCTCCACTCTTCCCAGCATCCCTGATTTTTCATCAAAGTCACCAACAGCAGGAGGGTTTCAGAGTTCATTAGATGTGATCATTCTATAATTAATTGGCATTGTTCTCTGGCACGTGCTTTATGGAGAGATGGCAGAATTGCTTTTTAATGAGCTTGTTACTGAGAAGTTGCTAAAGTGATTACATTGCTGTGTGTGTGGTAAGGGCGGATGGGGACCAACGGGGACTGTGTATTTTGCTCAGGACTTCTGCAGTGACTCCCAGGATCACGTTGATCTTTGGGGCAATGGGATGATTTGGAAGAGTGTAGTTCACAGAGAACAGAGTGAGATTGGCATTTTCCTTGAAACTGGTCTTTGTTCTCTGCCTGGAGGTAGAAGCTTCAGGCTGGAGTCTTTTCTTGGGGCTAGCATCCTAGGAGCAGTCGCTGCCAGTGGTGGTTGTTAAATGAGCCTCAGGTTACCTGCCTGGCTTTGCACACTGCTTGCACTATGCAAGCCCAGTGGGGACAGCTCCAAAGGTGTAAGCGGCAGAATGAGTGTTGTCGGAGAGAAATGGGTAATGAATCTGAGCAAGGAGAGTGGAGAGAGTAATTTTTGGGATCGCTGCTTGTCTTCCTGGTGCTCTGTGGTAGTTTGTGGACTGTGCCCCCAAGGAAATATGCCGTGCAAAGTTCACTGGCTGGAAAATGACAGGAGCCTGGGTCCCACCTCTAACTCTGCCACTAACTAGCTCTGTGACCTCGAGGGCGACCCTCTCCATCCCTGGGCCTCATTTTCCACATCTGTCAAACAGGCTGGCTCTTAAGGCCCCTTTCAGCTCTAATGTTCTGGGGGCCCATGAAATGCCTTTGTTCAGTACGGAAGAACTTTCCTAAAGCAGGATGTGTAATAAGTGACTGGAAGAACTCACCGTTGGAACCTCAGAGTTATTCTGGGGGGAGGTGGGGCCTGACCCTGCTCCAGCAGCATGGGACATAATCACATCGCCTTCCAGTTCTGAACTTCATGGCCCACTTGGCTCTTGCTTGCTTCGTGGGAAGGGCTCCTAATGTATACTTGAACCCTGGGCTCATGTGCAGAGTTCTGCTAGTGGTTTCCCATCAGAGTTTGGGTTCGAGTTCTCCACTCCACGTACATTAAGGTGAATGCTTCCTGCTGTTGTCGGCTCTTGCTCTCTCTGACATTGTCCTGAAGGTCATTTTTATTTCTATTTCTTTCTTTCTGAGGTCAGTGAGTAGAGTAATGACAAGACCTTGCTGTGTTCCCAGGCTTCAGTCGTGACTCATTGCCTGCCCTGCAGGAAGCCAGAGAAAGCAGGACGAGGCAGGAGCGTGGAGCTTTGTCGGTGTGGAATTATGACTGTGGACACATTTCTAAATTACTGACGCTGAGACCTGCCACGTCCTGCGTGGAGTCTGGACCACGCCGGGGGAGCGGAGGTTCTTTCTTGGGAGGGGCGTCCAGGGCCTTTCCTTCTTCTCCTTTCCCTCTTCCCAACGGATGTGTCAGGATAACTCTCAGGACTGGTGCCTTGTGTGGTGCTCTGCTTTTGGGGCATTGTCTACTCAGAATGACTCTCAAGGTGGAGCTCATTCTCTTCCCCAGCTCCTGCAGCTGCCAGCCTTGTGGTGGACTGAGGGGGAGGACCACTCCCCGAGGGGACGTACTCAAGGAGGCCCCGGGCGCTCTTGGAGAGGCAGTCCTGCTGGCGTCCGAGCGGGGCTCTGCAGCCAGGCGGTCTTGGGCTTGTCTGACTCCCCGATGTGTGACCTGGATGCTTACTTATCTTCCCCAGTCTCAGTTTCCTTGTTTGTAAAATATGGATGATGGTGTTTACCTCCTAGATTGTTTTGAAGATTAAATGAGTAAATGTGTGTGAAATACCTGGCAGATCATAAGCGCTCGTTAAAGGCAGTGGAGTTGGTTGTAGTTTCACTATCAGTGTTGATGTTGGTTAGTGATGGTGGCATAAAGAGCAGCTTTATGTAAATTAGGAATATGGCAGTTAGCCGAAGTTGAATCCCCCCAAAGCGAGAAGCTTTCCTTTCCTGACTCCACGCTTTCAGTTGACGATGCTGTGGACACCAGTTGGGGAGGGTGAAACTGGACACGCAGGCGTTGCCCGTTGAGGTCGGCAGCCCTGTAGGGCACGGCTTTCCTCGGACAGCACAGGGAGCAGCTGCCTGGCATCCTTCAGAAGCATTTTGCCTGTAAAACCTCCTCGGAGACAAGCACGGAGGGAAAGCAGGTCTGTAAGAACGAGAAACAGCTAAGAGGGGAGGTAGAGGTGGAGATGGAGGATGGGAGAGGGAATATGAATTAATTTGGATTAAATGGATGAGAACCAGAAGTATTTATTTGGAATTGGTGCAAATGGGGCACATGGGGAACTGAAGACAAAAGTGGTAATTTATGTGGCGTGGATGAGCTAAGAATAAGGAAAAAGACATGAAGGATGGAATCGCGTTAAGTGCAGCACATAAAGGAAATGGACTAGTGAATGCGGGAGGTAGATGGCACTGGGGACCTGTCTGGAGGGTCTGCTGGGGTGAGTGGTTGCAGGGGAGCTGAGGACCGAGTGTGGACAGGAAGGTTAACAAAGCGTGCTCTGGTGGGATTCGGGCAGCGATTTTAACATAGGGCTCACTCTAATTTGGTGAAAGCATTTCCTTATCTTTCAGCTGGGGGAGCATTTTGGGACGGAAAAAAAAAAAAGAGAAAGCTATCTACAGAAAGAGGGAAAATATTGGCATTTTGTTCTCTAGAGTTATGTGTATGCTGTATTTCTTCTATACGGTAGTCCGTTGAAAAGGAGACACAGTTGCAAAAGTGAAATAGCTTAAAATGTGTGGGTCTCCGTCTATACATAAGAAAGACAGCACGTTGTTGGTAACGTGGATTTGCTTGCATTGAAGAATGTTTAAAGTGTTCTTCATTTGATCTTTATATAGATGGAATTTACCGAGCTAGAAAAGATATACTCCCCTCCCCGCCCCCTCTTGTGCCTGTTTTTTGAGAATGCTGAGTCCTTCAAACTTTTCTCCCTGGAGGATGTTAGGCAATGAGATGGGTTTTTTTTTTTTTCCAGGTAGCAGATGTTCAAGTTGGTAGCTAGGGCTCAAATACTGGTTGCCCAAGGAAGTGAAGTCAAGGATGGGGGAACCAGGCTAGGGGTGGAGAAGATGCAGCAGGGACTGCAACAAAGGAAATATTGTGGAGGAGCAGGATCTTAGTGAAAGGAAGCAGATAAAAATGGACATATGGTTTATTCACTGGGGAGAGCACTTACTGCTGGCACGAGCGAGTGACTGTCCCTTAGCAGCCAAGCCATGACAGACCTTTCTCTCCCACTCTGTTTTCTTGTCTTTGTATAATATGTTTTTCTGTCTCAATAATTCAACCCTTATGATCATAGTTTTATTCATCTTCTTGGCTTCTTGGAGTCAGCTAAATAATCTTTATATTTTGATGCAGGGGAAACCACTTTCAAGTTTTTTAAAAAATCACTTTAATATGCTAATTTTCAACAAAAATCGGCTTGTTAAAATGTTAGTCATTTCTATGCAAAAAGAGAAAGAATTATTTTCCACATTTCTTCTCCATCCTACTTCTGAGAAGAAAAAGAAGCCTGTGATTGAAAGGGTCCTTTGTGTTAAGTGAGCAGACTTTTCTCACGTGGAAATTCACATAAAAGCACGTCCACATTTAACTGTTGCCAGTGAGCCGTGTTGGTGAAGAGGTCAAAGGCCAGCAAGGACATCTTCGGTTGTTGGTCCCAGAGGAGGCAGATGGCTCTGCGCTTGCTCACGAGCTTCCTGGATGCTTCTCTCCACAGATGGGTCTGCTTTAGCCTGATCCGTGGGTGGTGATAGAACATTCTAGATTTTGCACAAAGGACCTGAAGGGATGCTTTTCAGGTGGAAAGGCAATACAAGTATGCAAGTTACTTAGCATTTTCTGTCTGCTCTGGGGCCAGTCTTATTGACTGAAGACATGGCACACTCTCTAAGTTTAATTAGGATTTAGGAAAACGGTTTGTTTTCAAATGAAAAGGTGGCTAAAAATATTATAAACCAAAAGATAACTGCCTTGTTTAAGAGGCAAGCAAAAGTGCTTATTTTATACATATATTGAAAGTTCTCTGAAGTTTGAAATGTAGTTTGTTTTACTTATTCAACAAATACCTCTAAAGCCCTTGCTGTGTGCCAGGCATTGTTCGAAGTGTTATACAAATATTAACCCTGTTAATCCTCGTATTAATCTAATGACATAGGTGCTAGTCTTATTTCACAGATGAGGAAAATGAGCCCCAGAGAGGTCAAGTAACTTGCCTCATCACACAGCTCCTCAGTGGCTGGGCCAGGATCTGAACCAAACTGTATTGCTCCAGTCCAAGCTCTTAACTTCTATGCTGAGTAATGAGGGGAAAAGAAGTCAAATAGATATTTTTCTTAATAACCCATTGTTAAGAGGAAGTGAGAAACTTATGGTTTAAGTACAACTGACAATGGAAACTATTTGTGTCTTCTAAATAGATAAGAATTGGGAGGATCCTTTAACATATTGCCTCTTCAAGTGACCAAGAACCAGAACAAGGAAATGACGAGAGAATAGCCTTCTGTTTCCAGGCCCATTATTTTTACTGCTGTAGTTACTATTATTATGGTCATTACTATTAAACCAGTTTTTCACCTTAGGATTAAAGAGAAACTTTCTTATAAGAGTCCCACTTCACTCATTAAAATGACACATGTTACTGCTCTGTCCCTGGGAAATAAGAAAGGAGGCAGTATCACATGCAGGGAAACTGAGGACCAGAAGCGTGACAACGCTCAGCCTGGGTCACACAACCCTTCACTGGCCGAACTCCATCCTATTTGATAGATTGTCTTGCTTCTTCTTTACTTTGTTTGTTCATTTAGTCATTCCACAAACAGGTGTTAAGTGGCGCTAGATGTCAGGCGCTGTGCCTGAGTGAGCAGCCATTGGGAGAGGAAGGGCCATTGCGAGGATGGAGGTGCCGAAGGGGGGCAGAGCCTTGACTGAGAGGGGCGTCTGTGCGGTGCTCGGAGGAGCACAGGTGATCCAGAGAGGAAGAGTGTTTATTGATGCCGTTCATCTTTTAAAATGATGCCAATGTGATAATACACTAATTCGTATAAATAGAAGTCCTGATGCAAGGTCAGGCACATCAGCAGGATAAGATTGAATGTCTCAGTGTGGAACTGTAGGGGGCGCATCGACCACCTTCAACCTCCTGTGCACCATGGGTAAGAATTCTTTGAATTTATACAATAGCAACTGAAATAGGGCAATTTTATAATATTAACGGGCCTTTAATATGCTGAGACACATGGCTGCTAATGAAGTTCATCCATGTGATGAGGCAGGAGCTCATTAAACCCCAGTTATGGGATGGGAAGTAGAACAGGGGTTAACTGGTCAGTTCACAAGGTGGGTTTGCTCATCTGGATTTAGCACATTCAAGGGCTTAAGAGAAAGTTAGATGGGGCTGGCCCCGTGGCCGAGTGGTTAAGTTCGCGCGCTCCGCTGCAGGTGGCCCAGTGTTTCGTTGGTTCGAATCCTGGGCGCGGACATGGCACTGCTCATCAGACCACGCTGAGGCAGTGTCCCACATGCCACAACTAGAGGAACCCACAACGAAGAATACACAACTATGTACTGGGGGGGCTTTGGGGAGAAAAAGGAAAAAATAAAATCTTTAAAAAAAAAAAAAGAGAAAGAAAAGAAGGAGTGGGAACGAGGTGCTGGGACACAGTTGACGGGAGAATTCTATGATCCAGGAGCGCCTTGGAGCTTCACCACATGATAATTTAAAGTGTGCTTGATCTTCACTCTATGAAGGTAAATTTGGGAAACATATTGGGTAGAATGGCTTACACTCAGCATATACACAGCAAGCACATTAATTTTATCATTATAATATGGTAATAAATGCCTGCTTTATGGGATGCCTGTTCCAGGTGTCCTCTTAGTGGATAAGTGGTAGTCACAGTGTAAATAAACATGTTAAAATAGGAATGGAGGAGAAAGAAAAAACATGGAATTATTACGTATTTCATCATCAACAATATTTACTGAACACCCAGCATACTTGATGCTATTCTGTCTCCCATCTCTGAGGACCTCACTTTTGATGCAAAAGCCTGAGATACAGTTTCATAAAGTCATTTTATTTGGAAGCTGATCTCAAAAGAGAATAGAACATGGGTTGGGGGTAGGAAGGAGGGGAGAGAAAAAAGGAACCTTATTTCAGAAAAGGCAGTGGAAGTAATAGAATTTTATAAATTCTAAGATTTGAAGGTTAGGCCAGCTCTGTTTGCTGGAGAGGAGAGAAGGAGGGTGATGAGAGCCTGTGCGGAGGAGGGAAGCACCTGGGAAGGCCGAGTGTGAACTTGAACCAGAACTCTCCCCGTTAATAAACAGATGTGTACAGAAGCTGTTCCTATTATAATAATAATGTGGTGACTGTTGATCACGTTTTCCTGCACATATATTGAGAAGTTGCAGGAAGGGTAAAGGGAGCTTTGTAACAAGTGCAGGCTAAGACAGTATTAGAAGAATTAATTGGTGGTGAGCAATACTTTTCTTATGTCCCTTGAAGTTAAAACAGTAATGGAGTGATTCTGTTTGAATTAGGGGGAAAAAGGAGCTTAAGAAAGTCATGTGTGATAATAAAAAAAAGATGCCTTCATTTTTAAACTTTGGCATAATCCTTTAAAAATGTTAGTTAAGCTATAAGGCAGATAAAAAAAAATTTGTAAAATGGTGCATCTTTCTTTGAAACACAACCAGTTTGAATTTAGTAGAAATTATAGTTGAAACCTTAAAAATGGATCATGAGGAAATAACATTTTCATACAAAGAACTTCATTCTGACAAGCAAATGGAAGCATGGGCGTGTGTGTAATGGGACCTGGAAGACGGTTAATGGACTTTCAGGACCCTTCAGGCAGGTAGGGAGACGAGACGGGGCACGAGGGAAGCTGGGGCAGGTTCCACACCCCCGCCTCCTAGCCTTTCCCTCTCCCCTGCTGCCGGGCTTTCTGCATTTTCTAAAAATAACTTCTTTTCGACTATTTTTTAAAGTAGTATATTGACATGGCAGTTACTAAGTTAAACGTTAGTAGAAGCAAGACCATCTGTAGTAATAAAGTTAGTGACTTTTTCATGGGCTGTTATTTGGCCAACCAACCGTGGAGTTGTTCCCTGTTCCTACAATGTCCTCTTGTTGGGTCGCCAATGTTAAGACCTGACTAGCTTATATAATGGAGGTTAAAACACTTAAATTATTTAAGAGTGTCTGCAGTGAGCATAACCTCTGCAGTATGGTCTGTCCCACGTTTCTGTTTGCCTTGCCTTCTTCTTCATTGTCTGTGCTTATTGAGTTGGGGACTGACCCAGGATTAGACTCTGTAAGCTTTTAGGGATGGAAGCCAGGGAGCCTGGGGCCCAGCTCTGTCCCAAGTCAAGCCTATTTGTCAGATTCCCTTCCTTTTTGGACCCTGCATCTTTTCCTTTCTTCCCTTAAAAAATTACCTGCCTTCAGGTTAGACCTCTTTCATTTGTTTGCAAAATAAAATGCATTTATAATTTAAAACTCATTTTATATTATAAACCACTCATCTGGTATCATAAAATATACACTTAGGGTTCTTTGTTGTTTCTACCTTCAGAATATATTCTCTTTCCATTACTATAATTGATGGTTAATTTGTGGAATTCAGTGAAATAAAGCTGTATTACGCATATTCAGGCAAACGATGTAAAGTTTTAAAAATGCCAAGTTTGTTGGGATAGAATAGTTTCAACCATTTCACTGGGTGAACTAAAATTGATAAAAGCAATCAACCCTTTTGTTGCGGGCAGGGAGCCAGAAACCATCCTCAGTTGGGAAAGCCCTTTTCCTTCGGGGTAGACTATTGCCCGGTTAGGTGTGCCATGGTATCCAGTGTCTTCCTCTGGAGCCCTTGTTGTTTCATATCAGGGAAATTTTGTAAAAAGGACTATAGATTGTTCCAATATTGAAGCCAGTGTTAAGTGGGAGAGATTCTAGGAGTCTCATGGATGCCCTAAAAAATGTAGAATTATATTCTCTGTGCCCTGATGAATAGAACCCAAGCAAAAGGTTGACTCTGGCACATAGTCTAGAATACAAGGGCGGCAAGATGCCGGAGGCAGTGTTGTAGAGTAGCTGTGCAGTGGTCGCGTTGAAAAGTTTTCTGTCTTCATTTTGTGTGTTCGTGTGGTTTAATGTCACCTGCCTGGAATTTACTGCTGTGATTATGAACTTAGAACATGGTGTTTGAATCCCCTGACTATGGGATACGTACACTCTCCACCTGCACTCAGCTTCTATTATAGAAAGGAAATAATGGTTCTTCACATTGAATTCTCAGTTGGTCATGAGCTTGTTGAAAGTAGTATTGGTATTTTAGAAAGAGCAACAAAAGATACATCTCCCTCCTCTGATATAGGTAATAAGACATTTTACGTTCCTAGTGTTCAGGAGAGAATGTCAGAAAATCAATATGGATAAATTCAAGTACACAGAGGATTCACCCTATTTGAAAACATAGTGTATGGCAAAATGACAGTATGCGTTGTTAAATATTTTTTGCTTCACCCACGTGTAGAAAAGGTGCTGGAGGTTGCTTAGAAATTTAGGCAGAAGGCGATTTGCTGGCTTTTTTTTTTTTCATTCTTTGTTGTTGTTGTTTAGTGTCTCAAGACTTACAGCTAATCTGAATTTGAAACTAAATACTGTCATTACAGAAGATTTTTTTCTGAGTTCTTCCAATTTCTCTGGGGACAAAATAATGGCCGCTTGAAGCAGTGGAGAAACAGTAATTAGGGCAAATAGTAATACTGTGTGTGCGTGATTGAGGAAAATGTGAGGAAGGGAGGGAGAAAATGCAACAGACAGACTTGTACAGCCTGTTACTAGGAAACCACATCAGCATTAAATACAGTGTGCTAATTGGCTATCCTGTTTCTGCCTGGGTACCAGCCTGGGCCTGCTACACAGCTGTTTCTGCTCTTTCTGGTTGCTAGGTAACTGCATCATTTTTTTTTTCCCCCCCTCTTTGTATTCTGGAGGCTAATTGGCTACTTCTGCTCCTGGTGTTGCTGCTGGGTACCAGTCTGGGCCTGCTGCTCTGCTGTTTTCCAGAGGGATTTAATTGGGGGGAGGGGAGAAAAAAGGGAAAGAAGATGTGCTGGCAATTAATGGAGCATAAGTGCAAATTCCACACAATGTCTGGCACCTGCGTCCCCTCCTCCTGCTTTCTCAACTAAACCCTTTAGCTATGAAAACACAGCAGAATCTTGAAGTCTGTCTTTTCTCCGCATACCTTTTGAATATAGTTTAAAAGAAACAAGACATTTGAAGATGTTATTTAAATGACAGATGTGGTCTTCTTAAGAAAGAACTGACAAATTATTACACATCCATATTTGATATGGGCACTAATAGAATTTGCACAAACATTAAAATCACTAACTTGGTAACAAAGCAGCATCTTTAACATCTTAGGATAGTGCCAGTCTCTCTCTTAAATGGGCTGAATTCTTCTGTAGCCATTCTTCTTGGTATCATACAAAGTATAAAGTAAGAAATAAAATGGACTAAAACTGACTATGGGATTTTCCCAACTATTTATTCACTAAGAAGGAGTGAAAGGTAGCTTCTAGTCCCATGACTTTCCATTTTGAATTTCATTCCTCTGATGTGCACAGTACACATCTCAAGTACTTTTTGGTGAGACATTGCATTTACACGGAAATCATGTGTGTTTTGCCCATCTTATTTTCTTTCCTTATAGTGAATGACCAAGTGTGATACAAAATAAACCTAAAATCCGTTTTGTGATTTAAAAAGAAGTCTAATTACTTTCCGTATAGTGGTATTGCCTTTTTAAGGAGAGGTTTCTGTTTCGTCGTTGTCGAGATGCTTACTGGAAGTGTGGGAGGAAGGTTCCTCAGAAGTGAAGTGATGCTTCAACGAGGTTTCACTTTAAGTGGTTGAGAAAGTGTACGTAAATCGTGGCCCCTCGAAGAGGCAACTTCATCCCCCTGGGAAGGAGCTGTTTTATTGAGAAAACTCGGAGCATGTGTGTGACTGTGTGCGGGAGTAGTTAGCAAAGGCAGCTCTTATTAGACGCTAATGGCTGCTGGTGGTTTCCCATACTAATGAGATCTGCCATCCCCTGTCGAAAGTGAACAGGGGAGCCCTCCTCGGGGCAGCAAGCCCTGCTCTACACGATCGGATCGGCTCTGTGACATCATTTCTGCTTAAAGTGTCCTTGAAAAGGTGGAAGACTTCAAACTAGGCTAGGATGCTGGGGAGAATACTGCAGCGGTCCATGGATCTTAAGGAAACCAGCTAGCCATTAGTAGCGTTCACACTGAGAAAGAAAAGCTTATTGTCAGAGGATAACTAGAGAGCAGGTGTGGCACTGTTTCTGCTGTCTCTATCAAAAGGGCCTGTTGTTAATCAGCCAGAAGTATTTGTCCATTACAGGACTTAGCCATTTGATTATGAGAAGTCACCAGAAGTCGGAACATTCCTCCATCGCTTGGCAAGTTTCATATTCTGCCTTTGCGCAGGGGTGGTTTTGAGGGTTTGTTTACTCTTTGTGGATGAACAACTGTCCATGTCTAGGATGGATTGTCCCTGGTCGGCTGAAGCAGGATATGGGGCAAAAAGCCCAAAGAAGTCCTGAGTGTTTGGCCTGTGCACGCCCCTCTCCCGCCCACAGGCTATGTCGTGAGTCTCTGGTAAGACCCGGGAAGCCCAGGCAGGGTCTTTAGGGGCTGGAGCCGTCACGGTCAGCCCCGGAGGCAGCAAACGCCAGCAACACGTCCGAGCCTCCTCTCCTCCTGCCCTTCTGGGAGGGCGCAGGTTTGTTCTTTCCAGTCTCCATGTTTATAGCAACAGTGGGCGTGCAGGCGAGCGGTGGGGCCCGAGGAAAGAGAAATTCCCCGTGGCTGCTCCGACCTTTTCATTCTCCTCAGTCGTGGAAACCTGATTTGCTAAATCTCACCTCCACACAGTGCTTCTGCCTCTTATATGAGGGGAATCAGTTGACAACCCTGGAAAAGAGGAAGCTGATGGCTGCCGGCCGCCCAGCAGAGCTGCTGCGAGCCCATAGTAAGCCTTTGTGTGAAGCAGACAAAGGTGCCCCTTCGCTGGGGCAGAGGCAGCCCTGGCTTGAGGAGCAGAGCTGGCTTCAGCCGCTCAGCCCTTCGGCCGGCCGCTGGCTCACAGCCTCGCAGGGCCGCCTGCTTGCCGTGGGGACTGGCCCGCTCTGCCGGACTGCCTGGCCCTTCAGGAGCTTGTGAGGCTAATGAGGTTCAGGCAGGAACATGACAGTCGCACCACCGTTGGAGGGGTGTTGGGCCTTCTCTCAGTGGCTGGAGCAGCTGTTGTATGGACCACAAACCTTTCCGCCCCCCCCTTCTCCCCACGTGTGAGGTCATTAGTTCCCTAATGCGGCAATTCTCAGCTTGGGCCGATCTTGTCCCTTGGGGGACGTTTGGCGATGTCTGGAGATGTTTTTCGTTGTCATCTCTAGGAGAGGGGTTTGCTACTGGCACCTGGTAAGTGGAGGGCACGGAATTGCCCAGGACAGCCCCCCAGCAAGAGCCATCGGGCCCCAAACGTCACCTTGCCGAGGTTGAGAAACCCAGGCCTGGTGCCACCAGCTGCCCTTCGCTGCTTCTTAGCTTCCTCTGCAAGACTTGTGAAATGCGGCCTCGTCCTTATGAGACTAGCGGCCAGGTCTTGCCTTCCCTTTTGTGAGAAAATTGTCTAAATATACATCTGGCGTAATTTGCTACTCCTGTTTCCCCCTTGTGTTGGGAGAGAGATCTCCACATCTCTGTGAGACGCTGGCTTTCTAGATTTCACGTTCGTGAAGGCGGCTCTTGGCAAGCCGCTGCCCTCCCCTCTTGCTGTAAGCTCCTGACCTGTAAGAGTGTGAGATCTTGCTGAGGCAGGGGTTTGGATCCCAGGAGCTCTGGCTGGTGTGTGGGAGGGAGGCTTTTGGGGAGGAAATGGGCCTCACTGACCGGGCACTGACGACTGTCTCCTATCTGGCCCGTCACGTACAGCAGCCTCATCAAATCATGACAGTTGTTTCCTTGTTTTCAAGGAGAAGGTTGACTGTCAGTGTGGAAGTAAGACTGAGAATAAGTGTTTTCAGTTGGAAAATAGAACTTTTACTGGGCAACCGTGCTGCACTGTCTGTGCTCCTTGTGTGCACTTCTGGTCACCCGCTGTCTGGTTCCCACCGGCACCGGAAGGAAAGCTCTGGGAAGCATTTTGCGTTCTCAGGGAGAGAGGCGCCGTCTCAGGTAACGGTGTGTACATGGCATCATCGACTGGACACACGCCTCATGCTGGCATTTGTCGGGGGACGTGCATGGCGCACTGGCCCTCCCAGCTGCATTCACATGCAGAGAAATAACGTTGTCAGACGTGTCATCCCAGATACAATGAACAGTGTGCTGTCATAATTGCGTGGCATTGTCCTTGCTGTTGGAGATAATACTGCTGACATTATTCTTCTCATACATGTGAATGTGGCTGCAGGGAGTACGTGACATCTGTGTCTTTCACACAGATTAGCTTATCCCTTGCCACTCGGAGGGATTGCGATCAGTGAGCTGGCCTCCTGGGGTCGTGTAAGTGCCGTGGTTTGGAGCCCAGTTGTTATCAGACCTTAGTTTTAGGCCCAGTAGGGAATTAGTAATATTTATCTTGATGACCTGAAGATGCGATGGTTATTTAGTCAGCTCCCTGAGCAGATGGGCTACAGAAAGGGTAGGCTGAGGCCTCCCTGCTCAGATCGGCCCTGGGAATGGGAAGCGACTGGGTACCATGCCCAGGGACGGCTGCCTCCAGTTCACTGCTTCATCCAAGTGAGAAAGCAGAGAGAAGGTCCCCTGTATTGATCGTTACAGCTTACATGTGCCCTCGAGGACTCATTTCCTTTAACCTCACTCACCTGGTGGGTAAATATTCTCTTTATTCCCATTTGATAGATGAGGAAACTGAGGCTCAGAGAATGATTTTTCAGAGGTTTCTCTGCTGAACTGTAGAGCCTACCCCGTTCTGTTTTTCCTTTAGAAATCAGTTCTTTCCTTGGGGGCCTAACTTAAAACAGAATATAAGTGAATTTAGCTGTGTTTATGGTTCAGCAAAATGAATGGCTTGATATTTGCCATCCTACTTGTCACATTTTACATGCTTATCATGTTTCATGTAAGTAACATGAGTTATTATCTTACGTGTCTAATATGAAAACAAATTCAGAATAGCTAAGAAAACTGAACAATTGCTTGGATATTCCTATATTCTGTTTTGATTAAATTTAGGAATCTTTGATCTTAGTTTTTTTTAATATATTTTAGGACTATTTTTGAAGATGCAAACAAATGCAGGTCATTGATTCTCTAAATGCTATCTCAGTACTAGTTCACTGACAAGTTTGTGGAGAGAAATCGTAAATAGAAACTTCTCCATGAGCCCTTACGAGAATGCCCCTGAGCTGTCCTCTTTCCTTACTAAGCTGGAAAGTCTGAGTGGAGGTGCCTTAGAGAAGATGTTGGGGTAGCTGTGGGTGGATGGATCTTGGTGTGCAGGTGGATCGTTGTTGTCCTAGGCAAACCAGAGCTTTGCATGGGGAGTTTGAACAAATAATTTGTGCTTTTACTTTTATTTGTATAATAAATGTGGAGTTACAAGTTAACTCTGTTTTATCTCTTTTTTTGCCCCACTTTTTGGAGGATATTTATGGATATGTTAAATGTCTTAAGGAGAAAAATGCTTCATCGATACAGGAATTATAAATCCCCTAATGGGCAAAGATCCCAAACTCGGGCTGGGGTTCTGCTGCCGTGTGTAGCCGCCTCTCCTCTGTACCCACAAAAGCACGTGCTTTCCAGCATCGCCCAGAAGGGTCTACAGGAGCCTCTGAGCAATGGCTCTCACATTGTCTTCCAGAGATCTGAAGAAAGAAAAAATTTTAACCCCAAAACAGATCCCTGAAGGGGAGAGGGAGCAGCCTGTGAGCCCTGAGGGCTCCACTTCTTGAGGATTCTTTGCCTCTAGGTTTTTCTGTGTCCAAGCCTGTGTTCCCGTGCATCTTTGTATTTTCAAATTTACTTTCCCCTTGGATTTGTTCTCCCTACCAAAGAGATGACTTCACAATCGTCACAATTGGCAGGGCCCCATCCCCACTTGATATTCGCCTTTTGCTTCCTTACAGTTTGCTGAGAACGTTTAGAACGCTTCCTAACTCACCTGTGTGTCTTTCCCCCTCACCCCCCACAGTCAGATCTTCAGTTTTCCTTGGTGTCCATTTTCTCCACAAAGAATGTTTATTACGCAAAGGCAGGGACTGGAAGCAATCCTTTTGGCTAAGGAAATCCCTTCCTGCGTCCTTCCCACTGCTGGTGTCACATGAGCTAGGACAGAGGCTCAGGGCTTGCCGGCCGGTTACCATGAGCTCACTCCGAACATTTTTTTTTTAATCCGTTATGAGAAGAATAAAGCAATAATTAAAATTAACTGAACAGCTTTTGCTCTATTGAGGCGTTAAATCTTTGTGTAAACACAGTCACGTTGTGCAAACATAGGTCTTTTCAGCTGGCTGATTTAGACAGTGAAACCACGGAAGTTTTGAGGTCTCTGGGTCAAGGGCCCGTTCTGACACCATTTGAAAGGTCACCTGCTCATCTGTATCTCTGCCACGCTGCGCACAGGCCAGAGTGGGTAGGAGTCCTTGCTCGCCGCGGTGCAGAGGGGAGTCACTGGTGTTGGGCAGGTGGGGTCTGAGCCGGGGCAGAGGAAGTGCCCATGAAGCAAGATCGCAACACAGGGGCGGCTACTAGCGATGCCCGGGCGCCCGGGCACGGAGATGCTCCAAGGTGGAGCAAATGGCTGTGATAAAATATAAATGTGTTTATTATTACACTGGGCCCATGCTGTATAATTTTACACACACTCATATTTGTGATTTATGGCCAGAGCTCCATACGGAGGAGAAGCTTGCTAATTTACCCAAATTGATAGGGAGGCCTCTGAAGATGATCCAATTGGAAGGAGCCGTAACTGAGAAGAAATGGTCTCCTAAAACAACCGGAAAAAAAAGAAAGTGGCTGCTGTGTCAGAGGCATCCTTTGTTCACTTATTGCGATAGAAGCGGAGCCTCTCTTTAGTGTCCCAGTGAGGCTCGCCAGGAGGAGCCTGCCTCCTTTCCCAGCAGCCCGGCCCCCGGCTCTGGTTCTGTGTCAATGCCCAGCAGCCTGCCCTTCCTGAGCTCTGCTGCGCTTGGAGGGTGGGACAGCTGGCGGCTGGGAGGCTGGTGCACACCTGCTGCCCCTTTCTGGGGGCAGAGCTGAGGGGCTGCAGGGAAGCAGAAAGCTGAGAAAGCCGAGGTCCCGGCCAGGGTTTTGGGCATTCCCTTCACGAATCAGGCAGTGCTGGTGCTGTATCCATGTCGTTGCCCTCAATCCTCTCAAGGCAGGTGGTGATTTTCTCATCTTAGGAGAAAACAGAAGCCTAGAGGAGCCCAGGGATACCAGCTAGTAAGGAACCGAGCTCACTTCTCAGTCCGGGGTCTGACTCCAGAGCCCGTTCCCCTGCAGTATTCTGCTGGGATTTCCTGGGAAAGAAGCCAAGAAGGGGCACGGGAACCAAGACCCTCGCTTCCACCACAGCCCACCCACTTGCTGCACTTTCAGCCCACTTCCTGGTCATGGCAGCTGCTACCAGCATCGTTTCCTGCGTGTCTGTTGTCTCGGGACAGTGTCAGTGTTGAGTCTCTTGTTCGGGAGCTCTTCACGGGGAAAGCGCTCAGGAACCACATGTGCTAGTCCAGAGTGCCCAGGGCATCCGTGGCTCATGCCCTGTGTGGGGAAACTTCACACAGACAGGCCACTGCAGCCTCAGGGCAGCTTGACAGACGTTCTACCTGGATGCATAATTACAAGAGGTGGATGCTGAATGGCCATCTGCTCTTCATGGCAGAAATGAGGGAGGCACCCCTGATGCACACCCTACCTTTCACCCTATGCAGTCAATTTCCCTGTCTTGTTGGCACTACTTTCTGCCTGTGTGTTGCATTTGTCCACTTCTCTCTGTCTCTGCTGCTAGGAGCAATGCCATCATGTACCAGCCACTGGCTTGTCTCTCCAGACTGTTGCAGAACCTCCTAGAGGGTCTGCCTACCTCAGCTCATTTGCCTCTGCAGCCCTTTCTCTGTGTTGTAGCCAGAGTGATATTTGCAAAATTCAAATCTGATCATGGTACACCTCTGCTTAAAAAGTGGCAGTGGCTGCTGTGGTTCTCAGGATAAAGTCCAGATTCTCAAATGTGGTCTGGAAGAGCACTGTCCAGTGGACATAGACAATGCGAGCCTCGTGTGTATTTATATATACTTTTTCTGGCAGCTTTATTTAAAAAGTAACTAGTTGTACCAATTAATTAATTTTAAACACTAGACTTTATTTAACTGAATATATCCAAACTTATCATCTCAACATGTAATCAATATAAACAGTTATTACTGAGCTGTTTTACATTCTTTTATTCCATCCTAAGTCTTTGAAATTTGTTGTGTATTTTCCACTTAGAGCACGTCTCCATTCAGACTGCCCACCTTTCCAGTGCTCAGGAGCCAGGGTGGCTGGGCTACCAGACTGGACTGAGCGGGTCCCTACGGCCCTGAGTCTGACCCTGCCTGATCCTCCAGCCCCACTGTGTCTCTCCCTGTAGGACACACACACTGGATCCTCCTGACTGAGCTTCTGGGCTGAGTGTGGAGAGGATGTGGCAGAGGGTGGGGAAACGCGCCCTGCTGAGGAGCTTGAGGAAGGAGCCCAGCGCAGAGCCGTCTTCATCTCGCCTTCTCCCCTGCGGGGCTCCAAGCAGCTAGGTTGGGTTAAGATGAAGCCCTTGCTTAGCTGTCAGCCTTGGGGGTTTCCATTTTTGGTTTATCTTGGGCTGTGTCAGGCTAAACAGATGATTTTTAGGAAAGTGAAGGGAATAAAATGGAGAAACGCTGGTGCAGTTGATCTGCAATATGATTCTCTTCTGAGGAAAGTTGACAGCCCACCCCATGCTGAGGTCCTCAGTGAGCAGTGCTGCTACCTGAGCTGAAGATGAGGCCCCGGCACCTGCGAGACGGTCAGTGAGAGGTAGCTCACACTCCTGGCTTCTCGTCTCAGTAGATGACATTCCTTCACTTCCTTGTCTTTTAAAAGTTACAACACCTATTATATGGGTGCCTCTAAATATTTCTGACATTCATTCCAGCTGAAATATTAGTTTTATCATAAAATATTTCTGCAGGGAATGTAAACATTTATTCTGTTTTACTTGTTGGCATTTAAAGAAGAGAATGAGTTAGAGGTTAAGCATGTGGACTCTGCAGGTGAAACTGCCTGGGTTTAAATCTTGGCTACACCACTTATAAGCTGGCAAATTTGGTGAGTGGCTTACTTTCTCTGCCCCTCAGTTTCCTCATCTGTAAAATGGGGAAGGATGGTAGCATGTGTGTTAAGGGCTATTGAGAGGATGAGAAGAGAGAAAGTACATAAAACCCTTGGCCTCCTGGAGTGCCCAGCACATCACGAGTGCTCAGTAAATGCTAATCAATAGCCGGTTTCCCTGGGATTTGTAAACCACCGTCACTGGTTCAGGGTGGGTGGAATTGGGCTGCAAGTCCTGGCTCAGGATGATCGTCAGGGTGTTTTCTCTGCAAAGATACATTTACTGTCTAGTTTGTGTTTCACGTTTTGCGTCTTTCTCCCACACTTAGTTTTCTACTGTGTGTGTATCTTTGTAAGGAAGGAAAATACAGACATCTCATCAGGATTTGATTCTTCCGTCCACATATCCAGTAGAAAATGCCAAGTGTATTTCGGTGGATGACAGATGAGGCGTGGTGAGACAGACACCATATTTTCATGGTGCACGAGCTTTGGGCTATTTTTCTCTGTGTGGTGTTGGGTTTGTGCTGTCTCATCTAAACCCTTTGGCTTTCTGATCAATGACACATTGCCAGTTGAGGCACTGAGACTGGGGGTATTTCGTTAAATGAAAGTCCAACCCAGGAGGTGGTCTGCTCCTGACACCCTAACCCTGGTCTCTAACCACCTTAGTGACACACAGGGGATTACAGCACTCTGTTCACTGGGAAGACACGTCAGGCACTGGGTGTGCCTATGAGCCTCCTTGCATAAAGAAGGAGTTTTGTTTGGAGTATTTTCATAATCACCTTGCCTATCTAGTGCTTCCAGTATGCAAAGCACCTGCACAGACGTCGTCTCTCTTCATACTTCTCAGTAGTTCTGGGAGGCCAGCATCAAAGAAGGGGCCAGCCTCATTTTGCAGAGGAGGAAAGTGAGACTGAAGAGTATGTGCTTTCCTCAGCCCACAGTGGGTAGTAAGTGCTCGGACTGGAGCCCGGGCCTCCTAGTTGTGAGTCGCGTGTGGTGTGTTTTCTACTAAACCGTACTTGCGCACAAGGATCCATTTACAGACGCTCTGGCAACTTTTCTGAATAGAAGTGAGATTGAGATGTGAAATAATGTTTATACTGGAAGTTTTGGCCATTTGGGGATGTATTATTTTCATCCATCAGTTCTGTTACCCTTTGAATTAATAAGAATATAAATGAATCTCTTTGTGACAGAGACCCAAGCTAACAGAGGCTAAAAGAAGATGTAAGTTTTTTTCTCTTTCACATAAAAATCCAGACTCTCAGGCAGCTGTGCTCTGGGAAGTTGTCAAAAGCCCAGACTCCTTCCGTCTGTTGGTCCCCATCCCTGGGTCTGTATCCTTAAGGACTTGCTCATGTCCATGCAATTCAAGATGGTGACCCCCAGGCCTGCTGTCCAGGAACCTGGTTTTCATGCAGCTATTTTGAACGTGAGGGGGGAGAGGATGTCCCAACCTTTCAAAGTACAGCTTGAAATTGCACTTGTCATTTCCACTCCCATCCCATCAGCCAGAACTTAGTCATATGTCAACATGCAACTGCAAAGAGCTGGGAAATCGTCTTTATTCTGGCTGGCAATGAGCCCAAATAAGATCGGGGATTCTCTTACTATAGAAAAGGGGAGAATGAATATAGGACATGGGCAGTTGCACTTGGCTCTTAGTCTTACAAAGGGTTTCTTTTTGGCCTGTAATGCAGACATTGTAACGTGAAACACTTGAGCTCTGGAATTCTAGATGGGCAACATGGTCAGGGAAAAATCCTGGTACACTCTAGCACACTCACGTTGCAAAATCAAAATAACTGCATGAAAACCAGTTTCCTATGGAAGACCAGAAGTTCTGAAAGGAGACTTAATTTGCGTTTTGCATTTTTTGAGAATAGTGCATTATTGGAATAATAGGAAGTGCCTGGCAAGTTAATAACGTGAGAGCACAAGCCTATAGGGTCATGTTAACCACATCTTCATATTTCTTGCACTTTTTCCCCCCTCGAAAGTGTAAAGTCACATTGCATTGACATTTTTTTTGTCCCAGAATGAAAATTCAGTACAAGAATGAAGGGAAAGTATTTTGTAGCTGTGGGGTTAGCACAGATAAAGTTAAGGCTGTTTGAGGTTAGAGGGATACAGGCTGACAGATTGTGTGGGGGTGCCTCTATATATGCGGGTGTCAATATGTTTGTGTTAAATTGTTTGCAGATTTGGGGGGAGAGGAAAGTCGTGTGTGTTAATGTGGATTCCATGGGTGGCTTCAATTATTAGGTTTTCTTCCTAATTATTCCTATTACAGAGCAGCAGAAAGAGGATGTAGGAGGATCTAGGTTAAGGTGCTGAAAGGACTAGTAATATCTGTGCAAGTTCCTCACATCAGCTTAGTCGAGGGTCTTTGGCTTGTCTCCGGTGTTCTGAGTCTTGGAAGTGCTCAGGCGAATAAACCTGGCCTCTGCCCTTGAAGGGACTGTTTGGTTTTGTGAGGCTACAACATGTAAATCAATTCCTCGAGCAAGATGATAAGACTCTCCTAAAGGACGCTATATGGGAACAGAGAGGGCGGAGCGCCCAGCCCTACCAGGACTGGCCTAGGACCAGCTCCCTGGGTAAATGCTTTCTGAGGCAGAGCGCCATGCATTCAGCTGGGCTCCGAGGGCACAGATAAGCAGAGACGTGGGCTCTGACCTCAAGGCAGTCGGTCTCCGGAGGGGACAGCTTGTCATAAAGGCCCCTCAGGGTCGGCTCTTACCTCCTCTCCAGCCCATTCCTGAATCCCTCCTCATATACTCTCCCTCACCTCAGCTATGACAAACTGCTGTCTCGTCTCTGTTGCCTCTCCCTGAAATGCCCGCTGCCCTTGGCGCTGCATCCTTAGAGTTTCAATGAGGTTTATCTCCTCTGAGATGCCCGCCCTAAGGGTCTGCGGGTCTTAGGGATCCCCTCCTCTGCAGTCCATGCCCACGCATGTGTGGGACACGTGGGGCTTGTGCTATTTGTAGGCATGCATAGGGGCTCCCGGGGCCCCTTCACGCGGACACCCTTTCCTGTAGCTTTCATCTCCAGCAGTGTCATCGCTCGGCACCTCTTGGAACTAATGATTCCTGTGGGTTGAATCCAATTTGTCACGCAGAAGAAGCTACATTTTCACCGTCAGTGAATGAGACCAGAGATCTGAGTGTTTGGCCGCCTGCTCACTGGTGGGCAGAGACGAGGTGATTCCGAAATCATGCATGCTGGCATTTGTGAGTCTGGAGGGCGCGCTGGTAACAAAGATTTTTCTGCTGTTGATTTTTGATTCATCACTGATCTATTAATTAGCAAGCAGCATATTGGGTACATATAAGGTGCCTGAGCCTGTGCTCGATACCGTGGGTGATGACAAGGGGCAAGTGAGAAAGCATCCAGCCCAGGGCTGGACACACTGCACCCTTAATTGGTACTGAGTGAAGTGGAGGTATAAGACGTCCCAGTTTTAGGTGCACTTTCCATGTAATGTAGGTGGGAGAAGCAGTACAAGAGATCAGGGCACAAAAGGGTAAGTTTCTGCAGGAAAACCCAGACATGGCTCTAGTTTCCTGAGCAGGAGAAACGCTTCAGGCTGGGGTGACACATGGGAGACAGACACATCGTGAGTAGAGCACGTCCAGGAAGCAGGAGAAGCTGAGTAAGGGGTCTATATGATGAGAGTGGGTCGTTAGGGAAGGAAAACAAGTGTGATGGTCTTGTGGACATCTTTTCCTGAGTGCGTAGTCAGTGGGATGTGAAGAGCATCGTCTTAGTTTAGCATTTGTCAAAATAAGAAACTGAAATTTTCCTTTTGGGTTATTCTGTCCTTAGACTTCAGACTTGGGTAAGGTATATCTTTAGGTTGCTTTGGCTAATGGGGAAATTCAGTCTCAGAAAAAAAAGGATTTGATCATCTTGGAAGAGAGTTATGTAGACAGATAGAGGTTTTAAATCTTGACCAATTTAATATTTGTCTTCAAAAGTTGCTAGGGGGTTGGATCCATCTCTATTCAACTTGCATGGCAGCTGGCCCAGGGGAGGGTCCCTTTCTACATAATCTGATGTTAATTGTCCAATTTGGGCTTCTCAAGGATTCATAAAGTTACCTTTTTGCTGTTTAATTTTGGGGCAAATTCCCTTGTGAAATATTGATATACTTGAACCACTTCTTTTCCACCATTTGCATTTGATTCTACATGGAATAACAATTAGCATTAGCTTAATCAGAACAAATTCAGGATGCTGAAGCCAATCATTTCTAATAGCCTCCAAAAACAGCTCTGAGGTGGTTTTTGTATTTTCCACTCCTAGGGGTTTTCTATACCATTGGTCCATCTCTTTTCATATATATCACATATGTAGCAAAAATTAATTTTGCATCCTAATAGTAAATGATTCAGGCTTATATTTGCCAATTTTTAGTTAGTGAAAAAAAAATTCAGTGTACCTAGGACAGTAAATCAAGCATCATCAACTAATGTGATATGTGCCATGGGGAAACTACCATGGGTCCAGATCTCCAGAGGTTTGGCCTTCCCTCCCCCCGCCCTCTGCACTGGACCTCCAAGCCCCTCCCTTCCCCATGATGCCGGGTACCCAGTCCTCTCACAGTGACCTCAGCTCCCCAGGAGCTGTCAGGTACGTCTACCCACCCTCAGAGCTGTGTGCTCCACAATTACCCTTTTTCTTACTATCACCCTCCATGTGAGAAGAGCGAATCTCTTGCTATAGTCACCTGAAGTTGCACACCTGAGCTGCCGGCCTCGGCTGCCGGTCGGGTCTTTGGGGGAAGGGTCCCTGTTCTGTGTTGGTTGCTCCTCCATTGGAGACCATCCTTTCAGAGTGGCTTGCTGATCGTTTTGATACTAACTGAGCTTGGAACATGTTGTGTGGAACTAAAGTAACATTTCTTCCTCTTTATTCTTAAAATTAAATTTTAAAAAGTGGTTCAAAGATGAATAATTTGGTTGTTGTGGTGGTAATAGACTGCTCGTGCCTGTGTCCTCTGCACTATGGCTGTCTTCCCATCTGGATGCAGAAACCAAACATCGGCCGTGAATTTAAAATTTTTAATTTTTAGTAATCAAATGCCTACCTAATTACATCAAATTGAGTTGTGGAAACTTGGCTTACAGAGAATACCTTTCCTGCTAAATCAAAGATGTGTCCTACAAATTAGTTTCCAGTAAATTCACGTGGGGTGGTTGTCATCTTGACAGGAAAAAGAATGTTTTAGCAACTTTTTTCTTCAAATTTAATTTATATCCAGCTTTGAACTTTATCATAACTTTGGTAACCACCAAAATATACTTAAATTTCCAAATTGACATTAAATTTTCTTTGGATTTATTTTTTAAAAGCTGATAAAAATAATTTTAAAAATTAATCTTGAACAACAACAACAAAAACAAAAAAGAATAAAAACCAAACAAGAGAAAAAATGGAAAAAAGCCAAAATTAACTAAAAGCATTTAGTTTCCCCGAATGGTCGTGCTTACCTATTTCACAGCTTGAGAACGTATGGCTTCAGGTATGAGGGTTGAGGTCTAAATTTTTCAGGAGGTTCTAATCTTTTGAGAATTACAATAATACCTATCTTAAGAGTTGTGGGATTCTGGGCTTTTTTGGGTGGGGAGAGGGGGTTAGTTATACCTCCCTTAGCCCACTGAAAAATATTAGAATACTGTATCCATTTTTAGTTAAATAAGAAATCAGTTTGATTTTGAGAATATTCTGATACCCTTGGCTTATGGGGAGCATGCTGCGGTGTCTAAACCACACGTGTTGGAGTCACAGGTTGCACACTGCACAACTCTAATTGCCAACAGCTGTAGTTATTCCAACATCTGGGATGGTTGCCATTTTTCATGACCAGCCCAGTCTTCCTCCAACGTTTCAAACAAATTCACCAAAAATCTAACACTTCACTTCCAAAGGAATGTTTTGGTAAAAGTTGACAGTCCTTAGAAATGGAATATGGCCACAAAGATTTGTTTAATCCTGTTTGTTTCCTGGTTTTGCTTCACAAGGCAAGGTGGGCCTGAGAGAGGGGGTCCAGGGCGAAGCTTGGGCCCCTCTACATCTTGTGGGAAGCCCTGTGCCTTGCCCTGTGCACAGAGGTGATGGAGGCCTCTGCTCCCATAGCCTTGTCTGGCCTCCTGTGTGTCTGCAAACCCACCGTCACTGTAATAACAGCTCTCATCCATCTGGGACTTCGTAATTGACCAGTCACTTGTACGTACCAGATTCCACTGAGTCTTTGTAGGCGTTGGGGAAGCAGCACAGGTTGGTTTTATTCCTTCCCCACACAGTTAAGGACAATAAGCCCTGAAGAAGAAGTTAACTGACTCTGCAAGGCCACATTGCTATTATGTGACAAAGTCAGAACTGGAAGAATCTGTTTTGGGGTGACTAGACCACTTTTTGGTGGCTAGTCATTTTTTCTCCACCAGAGCAGTAATTCAGGTTGCATAGAGGCATCAAGGGACGCCCTAACGGTCTGCGGGTCTTAGGGGTCCCCCCCTCCGCAGGCCCAAGCGCACGCGTGTGTGGGACTTGTGGGGCCCGTGCTGTTTGTAGGTGTGCACGGGGCTTCCCCGCCTGAGGCGCCTTCACACGGACACCCTTTCCTGTAGCTTTCACCTCCAGCGGTGTCATCACTCAGCACCTCTTGGAACCAATGATTTGTGTGGGTTGAATCCAATTTGTCACACAGAAGAGGCTGAATGAGACCATCGGTGAATGAGACCGGAGGTCGGGGTGTTTGGTGGCCCGCTCACCCTTGGGCAGAGACGAGGTGATTCCGAGATCACGCACGTTGGGGTTTGTGACTCTGGAGGGCGTGCTGGTAACAGAGCTTTGTGGCGGTGGTCCAGGCTATGAGGAGTTAACCTGACCTGGGCCAGTAATTGTTTTTTCATTGTTTTAAAAATTAAAAAAATAGAGTCAACATTTGAATGTTCTGCAGAAAGACTGGTGCTTTGTGTCAATGCAATAACTCAGGTCCTAGTATCCAGTAGGCCATTGAGTGAGCAAGCAACGGATGAATGAAGAAATCAAGATGGAACATAAATAAAGGAGTACATGTTTTATATTATGTTATAGTCATAAATGCTTTTGAGATTCTGGAAAATAAAGCCATGGTCTGGTTTTCCATCCATCACCTCATCTAAAAACCTTGAAAAAAGAAAACATTTACGATTCAGCTGGAATCTAAGAGGAACTCTGAGCCAGTGTTCCGAAGCAGAGTTAACAACTTGGAGTATTTTTCAGTTGCAGCCCATGCACCCTGAGAAGAGATTGCCAAGCGATGGAGTGATGTGCACGGCTCACCCTTTCCCAGCATGAGGACAGCCTGGTGACCTTTTCTGTCTGGGTGTCTGTTCCCTGGGGACTTGCAGTGTCCATGCTGCTTGCTGCATGTGACATGAGAGCAGTCGGCCCACTGCGCTGGTTTCCTCTCGGAGTACTGGTGGCAATATAAACCCATTACAAAGGATCTTTCTCTTTCCATTTCCTGGTCTGTGAAATGTCCAGTTCCTAATGCACCTCCTGAAGAGACCAGGACTTTGACATGCCAAGATCACAGAGATCTAGTAGCCACATTTTTAAAAAAAAATTTTAAGAAAAATAGATAAAATTACTTTTAGCACAAATCTGGGCATGTCAAAGTCCTCGTCTCCTTAGGAATTGGATTCGGAACTTGAAATTTTGCAGATCAGGAGGTGAATGCAGAAAATCTGCGTTAGTATTATTTTCCGGGGCGTTTTAAACCTGGAATGCAGGATTCGGGCACACGTTCACATTTCCTGCTACAATCTATATGTTAAAGGCAAATTTATAGTGCGATGCGTCTGACGCATCACTTACGCTCTCCCAAACACACGCTCAGCAGGAGTCTTCACTGTGAGTTCCACCAAGTGACGCACCCGGTGTCCCAGAGGGGACGTCGCTCGGAGATGTGGTCCCCGGCCTGAGATGAAGGTCACAGGAAGATTGTCGGATACTCCTCTTGTCGGCTGGGCGGATGAGGAAGAAGTGGAAGTGACCTTCGATGGTGGAGGATCGCCTAGTCCACTGTAGAGTTCCACATTTTCCGCCCTGTCACTGAGAATTGGCCAGCTTTAAACGAGGCAGTAAGCGTTTTCTACCTCATGCCAGTTCAGCGCAGAGAGAGGGACTGAGGCCACAGGTGTGACCGGCCCCACTGTGCATCCATGGGTGTTGGTGGCAGGTTGGGGTGCTCTGTCCATCCAACGCCTTCCACATCGGGTGTTCCACAGGATCAAGCCGGGCCCTGCGGTAGTGCTGCTGGGATCACAGTGACCAATGGATGCCTGCATGAAGCTTGTGCTCTAGAGGGGGCAGAGACGGTGGTACCTGCACACCATGCACAGTCTAAGGTCAAAGTGACTAAGTGGTATGGAGAATCTGCCGTTTCAGAGAGGATGGTGAGGGTGGGTCTCTCTGAGGGGGAGATGTGTGAGCAGTGGCCTGATTGAAGTGAGGGAGCTAGAGTGTTCCAGGCAGTGAGGGTAGCAGGTGCAAAGGCCCTGAGGTGGAAGCATGGAGGTGGGGCATGATGATGGGGTGGGGCGGGGTAGGGGTGAGCATAGAAAGGCGGCCAGGGGCCGGGTCCTTAGACTCTGTACTAGAGGACGTGTAGGCCTGTGGCTTTCGTTCTGAGTGACGGGAAGCCACCCAAGCACTTACACCTTAATTTCTTCCCAACTTTTTTTGGGTCATGAACTTCTTTGGCAGTCTGGTGAAGCCTGTGGAGCCTTTGCAGAATAATGCTTTTAAATGCATAAAATGAAATCCAGGCCATGTCAAAGAAACCAATTACATGGAAATATAAAGATTAAGGTCCCCTGTAAGGGACACACAGGCTCCGATTTCCATTTTCGAAGGATCGCTAGGACTGCTGTAGGGAGAATCCACCGTGGGGCTGGAAGGGAAGCACGGAGACGGGAGCTCGGAGCCACGCTGCCTCCCTCGTCCTGCGGGCGGTGGTCTCCACAGCAGGCCTGTGCAGCACAGGCATTTTGAGTGTAGGAAGAAAAACATGTAACTTCTATTTATATTTAATTGTTTCTCATTCTTTTAAATTTCTGTATTGAATGCATGTTTTGTAATATCCTAATATAGTAGAACATTAGTACATTTATATAATTCACAAATACATATATTGGAGGTGCATACTCAAAAAGTATTTATGCCATGTTTTTTGATCAAGCAAACTTGATGGTCACGATGTTGGGAGTTACTCTGTAAGGAACTAAAAAAACAGCCACACTGGTTCAGACCACATTCCATTTCTGAGGCCATTTTGTGGGAGACTGTGAATTCTTGCCAGGATTCAACCTTGCTAAATGTCAGTCCTGTTTCTCAAGCATCCTTCACTCTCCTTAAGCCCTTGTGTGGCTATACATCTGTTCACACCTGATTAGACCGCCTGCCGCTCTGAGGTGTGAGCTCCCCCAGGGAGCAGGTTTCCTGGGTAAATTTCCAGAGAGGAAAAGTAGTTCTTGCCTTCCCCCTAAAATCCAGGGGGTTCTGAAGAGCGGCTTTCCAGCACTGAACTGCGTGCGAGTTACGCCCCGTCATCCCTCCGCTCTGCCGCGTGCTGCCCTCGCTTGCGCGCTCCTGGACAGGGGTCCCAGTGGGTGCAGCCTCCCTCCCACCCACCTGCCCGCGTGGACCTCTCGTGAACATCTGTCCGCTCTCCACGTGCAGTGAGCTGAATGGTGGGCATTGCTCCGGTGCCTACATCCAGTGCTCTGTGACCACTTCTGTTTTATACCCAGAAGTAGTATCTGGAGTGGAGCGAGGAGGGAGGGGAGGGTGACGGAGGTGAGGCAGGGAGCTCATTTTGCATGAAATCTGCTGTGGCTACAGCTCAGCTGCCTTCTCCTTTTTCTCCTTCCTTCCTCCTTCTTTCCCTCCCTCTCTCCTTTCTTTCTTCCTTCTTTTATAAAGAAAGCAAGCCTTTATAAAATGAGCAGAAATCCTCAGCCAGGCTGTTGGGGTGGAAACTGATGGGTTGTGGACATAGGTGGTCCCTCCCCCAAGATCAAGCAGTGGGTGCCGGTGCCCGGGGAGGTGTCGTCCTGGCCAAGTTGTGACAGAGAAGTTCGCTGAGCTGCCTTGTGAGTAGACAGTGTCTATGGAAGCAGGCGTAGTATGCAGAAATGAGGCCAGCCTTACCCTGCTGTTCTTGAGCCCTAAATAGGAAGTCTTATTCCCAATTCTTTACATGTTTTCTACCTCTCCGACTTCTGAACTCTCTTATTTCAGGCACTGCTCCTTCATTTGGCTGAGTTCTTTCTTGGTTAAGTTTCTTATCAGTAAATATTTGCCGAAATGGCAACTTGTAGGTAAATTAATCAGACACTGGAAAATAGCTTGATGCATCACTATGATATAACTTGCTAAACGCTCAGGGCTTGTTCTACATAGCACCTGGATGAAGCAGGAAACAATGTAAGTGCAATTCAGAGCCAAGTCAAGCCGTCTGCGTCTCGGTCTATACCATGACAAAGGGGACACTGAAGTAGCCGCTGGATAGGACTGCTCCAGAATTAACTAAGAGTCTACATTATTTTCTGGGAAGTAACTAAATCTTTTATGTTATTTGTCAAAATAGAACAAAACTGGCTAAAAACATTCAGCAAAGGGAAAAGCAAACAGCTCGAAATAAAAAAAATACCCCAAGACCTCCACTTGGCTCTCCATTTCTCCCCGTCCTTCCAGTGTCCTTCAGAACGTGGTGGCCTGTGGCGGGCGGGCCAGTTTGACTGTGGGATTGATTCCAGGACTGGATGTCTCTGCTGGTTGCTGTAGAATGCCATGGGGTGTTCAGAGCGCCTGCTGCGTCTGGGGCTTGTTTGGTCCCTTAGGTTCCAGTTTTACCTGCATTTGAGGGCTTTTAAGGCAGAGGGCATTATGAATTTCTAAGTCTTTGGTGCCTGACTCTCTCTTTTTGTTGTTTGCGATTTCCTTGAAGTAACAGAGCCTTGTGTGTCATCAATAACATTAGGTAAATGATGCCGACGCACCCCTCTGAGAGGGCACCTCTCTCTCCACCTGGGGTCTCTTTGTTTCCTCTTCAGCGTCCCAGTCATCCAGAGCAGATCTAAAGAGCGCTCCGTTTTTCCGATCCCTCTCCATCAAGGTACTGAGAAAACGTTTAAGCTTAAAAAGACTCTGTTTCCCAATATTTAGGTTGCCCAGTGTGAGTCAGACTCAGCTGCCTGGAGCCTGAGCTCAGAAGGTCTTTATTGACAGCCGGTTAGACCCGTCTCCTCGGCAGCCTCCGAGAGCGGGGCTGGCGCCGAGGACGGGAATTCAGACAACTTGAATATTTTCCTTGTGCTTTGGGTCAAGCCACGTGTCTTATGCGTGACCACTTGTTTAAACCTCACAGTGAGCATGGGAAGCTCACCCCATTTGACAGATGAGGACACTGAGGCCGAGAGTCGGTCATGAACTCAAAAGGATCCCAGGTGTGCTGACTCCAAAGGTGATTTGACACCTCCACGCTGCTCCCTGTTCTTCAGCAGGTGCAATTTTCTAAAATTTGACTTTAAGGATCCAGAAGGTGAACTTTTAACCCTGCTCAGTGATCCTTTTTTTCTTCTGCTTTCCAGAACTGAATGGGCTTCCCCCTGTGCCTCCAGCCCTCCTTCATGTCCTCTTGGTTCTCTTTAAAAGAAATGCCTGTGTTTCTCATTCCCCTTTACGGGTCTTAAAGAGCAGTGGCTCACTAGGGCACCGATTTAATGAAATAAAATTTTCGGTCGTGTTTGGTTCGATTCTAGGTGATACAAATAAAGAGTTGTGAACGCTTTGTAGTCAAGTTTAAAGGGAAGGAAAAAGGTGGAAAGAAGAAAGTGGATCAAGGACAGGACCTGGACCGGGCCTTCTCTGCTGCCTAGTGAAGTTGGTGCTCTTAAAATGGAGAGGTAGTGGGACAGCTGTGGCACTGTGGATCGTAAATTCAGGGTTTGCTGTTTATAAGTTAGCAGTTGTGTGAATCTTGATTGTTTCAGACACTGCTCTAATTAATATGCAATGTATAAGTGTATTAATTTATCCTCTCCACACCCTTTGAGGTGCATACTGTTATTTTCTCTAGGAAAACAGAGGCCTGGGAGGTTAGACAGAACGTTAGACGGAACTGAGGGCTGAGCCCTGGAAGCTGTCTTCAGAGCTCCTGACCGCTGTGCTAACCTGCCTCTCCGTGCAGGGCTCAGTAGCTCATCATTTCATGGTGTTTTAAAGATTATTTTTCTTCTTAATTAAAACCAGCGCACCGCACAGTTGGAGGGGGAAATATTTGTCGTGTTTGGTGACAGACGTTGATGAATTAAAAAAAAAAGGCCTAAGGAAAAGTCATGTACTTTCTCGTACATGTTCCTCCATCTGTATTTACTGTGCGAAAAGGTCACTTGAGCACAAGAGCTCGAATTTCATGCTTAGAAGCAGCTTCACTGTGGCTAAAACCTTGCTCTACAAATTGGCTTTAAAAATATTTTGTAATGTGTCTCTCTCTCTAATATGAACACTCAGGAATCATTAGGTTGTGGGCTTCTTAAATAGGACTTTTGTGAGTGTCTTTTACCTAAATGCCAGGAATCGCCAAGTGATTTTTGCTTTACTCTCCAGTTGAAGCCCTTAGTCGTGACCGTCCATCCACTCACTTTCTGGAAGGAGCAGTGGTTCTGGGAGACCTGAGCTGCTCGCCTTGTCAGTCAGCTGCATGGCTGCAGTTTGTGGTAGGAGGGGTGGGGTGGGAGAAGATGGAAAAGGCTGAAATGGTAAATTACTGGAGGTTCTAGAGAAAAATAGAATTAGAAGCATTTGTGGTTCAGATGAAAATAGCACATTTCCTTTCTGCTTGGACTGTGGGTGTCAAAGTGCTCCAGGGAATAGAAAATAAGTAAAAATTGATCCCTTACCTGTCAAAGGAGATGCTCTGACTCTGGGAACTGAAATGACAGCTTCAGATTTGAGGATCTTGGGAAACCACTTTTGAAGGTTGAAAAAAAGAAAACACCAGGAGACTAAAGAAAATGTGATGTACCGCATTAGGAAATGTAGCCTTTCCAGAATGATTTATACGGCCCTTTCCCAAGACCGACCAACAGGTAGCAGAACCCGATCAGGTGTGTGGCTGTCTTGCCCCTGTGCTGACCACGGTCGTTCCTCTCTCCCTGCAGGTGAGAAGCCTTACAAGTGCTCGTGGGAAGGGTGCGAGTGGCGTTTTGCACGAAGCGATGAGCTCACGAGGCACTACAGGAAACACACAGGTGCAAAGCCCTTTAAATGCAACCACTGCGACAGGTAAAGGGGCCGGGAGCTGTGGGGCGGGGCCGCTGATGGGGCGTGGGAGGGCGGGCTGTCTGGTGCCCTGGGATTTGTCCCAAGCCCCTCTCTCAGGGACTCAGGCCTGGGAATGCCTTTTACTTCTCCACTGAGAAAACCGATAAGGGTGCCTTCTTGCGTGTAATCCAGAGATGTTGTGAGTTTTTGATTCAGTTACATGGGTGTTTAATGAACCCCAGCTTTGGACCTGGAGCCGTGTTAGTCACTGGTATCAATAAGACATAGTTTCTACCCTCAAAGAGATGATGTGACAGGTAATTTTAGCATAACATGAAAAGTATAGGATGGAGAGTGGTCGCCTGTAGCTGCTTCTTCCGATCTCTTTATTAACATCAATGCCATTTCCCTCATCCTTAATAACATGAAAGAGCAGAAAGCCTGCTGAACGGAAGGAAGGTTGGTCGTAAGGCTTTCCTCTGAAGCCCTATTAGAAATGAATTTACTGAAGAGAGTTCCCCTTCTTTAGGGGCCTGGGCCATCTTTCTCCTTTGAAAATAGGTACAAAGGTCTAAAAGATGGTGAGGCTTTGAGAATTCATCCTCTAATTCCATTTCAGACCTTCAGCATTTGATGGTGGAAGAAAGAGCACGTAGCAACAGATAGTACACGAGTAATAGTATCTGACAGCCCTGGCATTATCAGCCAATAAACCCCAAAATGGAGACTCTGCAGGCCAAGGTGAAGGCGGGATTAGGTTTAGACATAATCAAATAATGAGCTTGCATCTGAGCGTGTTATCCTTCTAATCCTATTTCTGTGTTTAAAAGGAAGCTTAAGAAAATTAACCATCTTTTTAATGTAATACTAAAGGTCTCGGTTATGATGAGAAAAATGCTTCTAATACGATAAAAGCCCTGAAAGCCTCGGGCCGGCTTGGCCAGCAGCTGGAGGGACGGCGGGAGGCTGTGCAGGATGTCCGCGGAGGCCTGGCTCCGGGAGGAAGTGTGATGGCCTTTGCATCCTGCGCCCGCCCTGTGCCGGCGCCTCGCCCGGCCTTCGTCCGCAGCGCGTGTGTTTGCAGGGCAGGCAGCAGAGGCCAGGGCCCCGGTGGCCAGTTGGCTTGGTGCTCCTTTAAGATGCATTCGTGTTTTTCCTCCTTTTTTCCCCTTCTTCCTGAAGAGGCTATTTTCCTCTTATCTTCATTCTTTGAGGACTAAATAAAGCCCAGTGCCTCCTGGAGCCCAGAGATAACCTCCCGCCCCAGGGCCAGGAAGCTGTTCCCTGGGAGCTCTCTTCTGAGGGAGCACAACCTGTTTTTTAATTTCCACCCCATTGCCTAGAAGTCCCCCTGAGTCAACAGCTGTTGACTACTGATGATACTCCAGTGACGGGTCTCCGTGCTTGACGTCTCCCCCAATGCCCTTCTCAGGTTTCCCCGCTTCCTTCCTCTGTAGCCCTGGCTTCTAGTGAGGAGGCTGTGTAGATGTGACTCTGTCCACAGTCCTTGAGGAGGAGCGGTCCATCAGCTGGGCTGAAGACGAATGCTTTGTGAGTCCTCAAAGCCCGTCAGCAGGTGCACACAGTCGGCCGCCCTGGAGGGAGGGGGGGACACTGCTTGGAGGTGGTGTTATGGATTGCCATAGTCCTTGGGAGTGGACAGACAGTTCTTACAGGGAATTGCCAGAGTTAGTATTTCTTTCTTCAAATCAACTCACTTCTTGAGGAATTTACACCTGTCCAGCAGTTGACATATTAGGATTAGCTCTCACCATTTGTGTGGTTTATGTGGAGAAGTATTTCAAGCCGACTGGATATTTCAGTGAAGGAGATGCCAGAGATGGGTAATTTGGTTAGTCTTTTGCTTTATTTTCTTTGTCAAAATATGCTATGGTTTCTGGAGCTAGAAGTTTGCCGAGCAGATGGCACAAATTCTGTGACATGGTGTTTGGGGAGGTTGCGAGCAGCCTGGAGTCCTGTGGCATTGGCCAGTGGTCAGTGCTTTTGCTGCACTGTCAGAGCCCAGGGGCCAGATTCTCACTCGCGTGTTATGACAGGAAGCACCTTGCATTTCGATTGCGGAGACTGTGCTAAGAATGGAGCCGGTCTGGGAGGTGGCGCAGGGGCCACGGGCATGGTCCCACAGCAGACGAAAGGGAAGCGTGGAGTGGCCAGGGAGCTGGCCACCGAGTCCTGTCGGTACCACGGTGGGGATGAGCATAAGGAACCTGCCTCGTGCCTCTTATAATTCAAGCTATCACACTGCCCGATTTGGAGGCCGAACTAGGATTGGGGTTTCCTTTCTGTAAAACGTGTACGAGTCTAACTTACACTTGGATTTTGCCTCTAGGGTAGATTAAAAATATAGATGAGTTTTTGTTTTGCTAACATTTAAAATTGCTCTATGCCACAAAAATCACTGTATTTCTGGTTTTGTCTGCAAAAATCTGAAGATCTGGCAACAGTGGGCTTGTGTTCCCACAGGGCGTAACTTTCTGGAGCTGATGGTGGTCACCGGCTGTTCGCGATGGCCGTGTGATCGCTCATTTCCCCGCTCCCACCACACCCTGCGGTCTCCCCAGTGCCAGGCGGACCGCCAGTTACCATAGACCATTGTGCTTGCGCTGTCGTCCCCTCTTGCAGAAGGGCCGTGTTCCTTCCTATCCACATCTTATCAAAAGTGACTCAGAGAGCCCAAAAGTGCTGTGTGTTTCTCACACGTGACTCGTTGCACTCGTTTACTTTACCCACCTGGGCCTTGAAGACTTGGGGTTTTGTGGCCTCCGGCTTCAGGTTGGGGCTGGGGAGAAAAAGCGAGGTGGCTCTGCCATTTCCTTGCCTTCAGACTGAACAGTGCGCCCACTGAGTGGCCCACTGCTGGAGGCCTGAGGCTGGCCTCTCAGCCCACAGCGCAGGAGGCTCCTGTGGTGGTAATCGGGCTTGGTCTCCCTTGGTGCTGTGCAGGCCCTTGTTGTACCCACTCGGCAGGTTACAATCTGGGAGGCTGCTCCCAGGCAGTTCCTCCAAGATCTTGGGGTGGAGGAGGCATTTTGCTCTTTGATCTCTGAGTCAGCCTGCTTAAGAGGGGAAGAAATACCAGCCAGATCTACCCTTTGGTGCCCTGGAGGGTTGCTGTTGGCTGGAAGGCCACGTGCCTCTCGTGTGCCTTTTCATAAGCAGGAGAAACGACAATAGGGGTTTGATTAGTCTCTGTAGTCAACAAATTTCACTCATGAAGGACCTTCTTGTTTAAGGTCATCTGACTGCTGTATAGTCATAAATACCCCCTGGGGGTATATTACCGTTAGAATTATTTGATTCTGCATTTCTAGATGCTGAGTTTATCTATTACTTTTTACTTTACTATTCCTATGTGGAGCTCAGTGCGTATAAATTAATAAATATAAGTTAATCATGACTAAGTGTCTTGCTGATGTATTGAATTTAAATAAAAACCTCAATGGTGAGGGACCTAGTCTAATTCTAGGCATCATGTACTTCCTAGAATTTGAACGAATAGTGATGCCAGTTTTGTTCAGGAGGGGTGCAGTTACATTTCATACCATGAAGATATGGTTTGTTTTCTTCACTTTTTTCCTCCTGAAAGAACATGAAGGGTAAAGATGGATGCTTAGATGTACGTTGCCGGAGATCCAGCCCAGAACAGGCAGGTGGTGAAGGCAGAGAAGTCTGGCACGTGGACTTACTGAGCGTTTATTTCAGATGAAGTTCTGTGTCGAGAGTACTCTTGCCCTGTAAGTTCCCTGGACATAGAAAGGGAAGGAAGAGGTGTGGCCGCTGCCAAGACCTCCCCTCACCTCTCGTGTCTCGGAGCCCGGGCCCCACTTTGGGATGGGCAGATTCCGCTGGCTTTGTTGCTTTCTCACAGGCCCTGACCGCACGGGCCTGACCAGGTAACTTCCAGATTAGTTTTCTAGAGACTGCCGTTACCCATTGCCACGAACTTAGCATCACCTTCATTTATCTGTAGAAGCTTATCATCTCACACTTCTGTGTGTCAGTGTTCCAACTCGGGTCTTGCTGGGCTAAGGGCAGGGCAGGGCTGCGTTCTTTTCTGAGGCTCTGCGGGGAACCCATTTCCTTGTCTTTTCCAGCTTCCAGCTTTGCCCACATGTCTTGGCTCCTGACCCCATTCCTCTATATCAGAGCTGTTGAGCCCTTGTCATGCTGCCATCTCTCTGGTCTTCTCTTTCAGTTCCCTCTTCCTTTTTATTTTTTTTGAGGAAGATTACCCCTGAGCTAACATCTGCCACCAATCCTCTTTTTGCTGAAGAAGATTGGCCCTGAGCTGACATCTGTGCCCATCTTCCTCTATTTTACACGTGGGACACCACCACAGCATGGTTTGATAAGTGGTGCATACGTCCACGCCCAGGATCCAAACTGGTGGACGCCAGGCCCCTGAAGCAGAGCGTGCGAGCTTAACCGCTACACCACCAGGCCGGCCCCTCCCTCTTCCATTTTTAAAGACCCTTTTGATGACATTGGGCCTACCCACACAATCCAGGATGGTCTCCCTATGTTAAGATCAGCCATGTAGCAAATTAATTCAGTCCACAACCTCAGTTCTCCTTTGCTTTGTAACTCAGCACGTTCACAGGTTCTGGCAATTAGCTGTAGACCTTTTGGGGGTCCACCCCTTATTCTGCCTGCTGCAGACTCCTTAAACTGGCTGCCCAGCTCCCCCTCTTCTCAGCCTGAGAGCAGGTGTGGCTGAGCCCTGGGCTCTGACTCGGGCTGGGTTCAGACCCTGGCCTGGCCTCTTTGACGAATGTCTCATCTGGTGGTGGGAACAAGGATGGCACCTCTGTGTAGAGTTCTCGTCGGCTGTTAACTTTAGAAAGGAAGTACCTACAAAAAGAACTTCCCAACGCAGGTCTCCTTTCTCTAGGCTGTTGGGTTGGAGGAAGGAAGGAAGGAGGGGCAGAGGCAGGGCGGAGGGCAGGGCAGGGCCGGGCCATGCAAGTCAAGTGCTGACTCCTTGCCGCTGGACCGCTTTCTCTGCTGCCAGTGACATCAAGGAGTTGCTTTTAAAGAAAATGTGTCACTGTTTCCTGGTAAATCCAATCCCCTTTAGATGGAACTCAACAGGATTATGCAAGTGTCTTGCTCATACCAAACCAGGGCCTGAGAGAAGTGGGTGTAATCAGGATTATTGCTGTTCGCTCTGATCGGATGAGGTGTCTCCCGTGCTTCTCTCATTCTTACTGTTCTTCATTTTACTTTTGTTCTGTTTGCTTGATTTCCTTGGGGATCGATCCTGTGCGTGTACCTATTTACGAAGTGAACACAAAGTGGTGGCGACTGTTGGGGTCGGGGGTAGGGTGGGCTTTTTTGTTTGTTTGTGTGAAGAATGGACAAACACGGGGAAATCCTGCGCTGAGCAGGAAGCCTGGCCACCCTGAACGGGGCTGCTTGCTCACATCCTGACAAGAGTTTTGGATTGTGCAGGTGTCTCAGGCCACAGGGGAGCCTGGGAACATTCTCACAGTGGGAGAGTGGCCGGTTTTAACAGAAGGATCCAGAGGGACAGCAGACACCCAGAGCTAAGAGAGACAGCCGTCTTAGATTGTAGGCTGCCGGGACACGGAAATGGTCACTCTCGGTTATGAGATACGGAGCCTGACTCAGACTAGTGTCAGCTTCAAAGGAGGTTTATCAGCCCAGGTAACTAAGAACAGAATTAGAGTTGTCTTTAGACTTGGCTGGATCCAGGTTCTCAGATGCTATCACCAGGACTCTTTCTCTCTTTCTGCCTCCTTTTTCTCTGTTGACTTCATTCTCAAGCAGACTTTCCCGCGTGGACACCCACAGCTGCCGGCTTCAATCTCTGTAACGTAGCAGCCCCAGTGGAAAGTGAGCATTTCTCTTCCAGTAGTTTCAGCGAATATCCCGGGGCTGGCTCTCAGTGACTTTTGTGGGTCATGTGACTGTCACTTAGAAGATCACTGTGGCCGTGGCATCAGCCTTAGGGGGAGGGTCAGCCCCATACATCTGAGAATGCGGAAGAGTTGCCACCCAAGGGAGAGTCAGGTGGGGTGTCAGAAGAAAGGGGGGAGTGAACACAACCACTACATTCACTCGGAGGCTGCGGACCTTAGCCACCAGGAAACAACTGGAAAGAGTGGGCTCTCAGGGCTGCCTGCATTAGCTGTGCGCCCTGGCCTGGCTTTCTTACCACACACAAAAGGGGTGTGAAGACTCGCCGTGGAAGGTTGCTGAGGGCGTTCCTGGGTGACACTGGGGAAACACTTGGCCTGTGCCTGCATAGGTACCATACTGGATAGATGTGGGCTCCTCCTCCATCCTTTCTTGTGACTTGAGTGCCCGTGTAGACCTGTGGGTGTCACAGGTGCATTTCTGAGATCTCATGGTAAAGCTCCAGACTGAAATCTGGGTGTTCACACGTTCAAGTTCCACCCTCTGATGACACAGGATAATGGATCTTCGCTACACTTAGGGAACACAGTGCGATGTACGTTGTTTCCACAGCACTTTGACGTTCGTTTCTTCCTTAATAGTGACACTTCTGATAGCAATAGTTAATACCCATTGAGGTCTCACTGGGCGCCAAGCAGTGGTCTAAGCACTCGACGTAGATCATCCCATTTAATCCTCACAACCAGCCTTTGAGGTCAGAGCTGTCATGATCCCCATTTTACTGACGCACACCTCAGGCACAGAGAGGTTAACATGCCCAGGGCCACACAGCTGTCGGAAGAGCTGGCATTTGTACCCAAGCAGTCTGACCCTGAAGTCGCCTTCCCAGCATACTGCCTTGTTTCTTGCACAAATGTATGGGTGATGCATGTGGGGTTCTCTGCTGGACCTCTCTAACATCCGTGTTGTTGCTTATATCCCCAGGTGTTTTTCCAGGTCTGACCATCTTGCGCTCCACATGAAGAGACATATCTAAAACCCTCGAGGCCAGAGTCGCCATGGCGTCAGCCGTTGTCTGAGGGAAACGCCGTGAGGCAGGGGCTGGACTTCAGGCGGGGACCGTTGCCTCGCAGAAGAAAGTTCTCACTTATCCACCTCTGTGTGCACACGCAGACACACGCAGACACACACGCACCCACGCATCGACCCACACGCGCACACACTGTCATGCACTCAGCTATATTTAAAATATATACGTCTGTTCTTTATGCCTTGCCCTCGCCAGATGGTAGAAGACCAGGAGGCAGGAAACCGGGTGAACTCAGCGAGGCAGACTGGCTGCTTGCTTTAGCACCATTGGAATTTCTTCCCGCCGTTGCCGATGGAAATCGGAGAAAGCGGATGCGAGGGCTCTGCAGGTGGACGGCAGTAAGAGGGGCTGATTCCCCTTCTCAGTGCAACTTGATAGGAGAATACAACGTCTTACAGTTGCATATGTGTAGCACTAATGTTTCCTTTAAGTAGTTGGGGGAAAAATGACCTAGAAAACCAAATTGCAGTTTGGTAGCCAAAATTAACTCTTGGTTCATTTGTCCTTTGTGTGTGAAAAGTCCTGCTATTCCGTGCGTCCGACTTCCTCACAGAACTGTCGATGGGTTTTGGTCCTTCTTAGTACTGTTGAGATCTTTCCAGGCGATACCAACGGCCTTAGCGGCGGCAGACTCTGGAAAAACACCTTACACCTTTCTGGCCTGCATTTCTCTAGACTTCACTCTCAAGGAGGAGTTTTCTTTTCTTACTTTTTGACTCTTGCACACCATATGCACTAGGGATTCCGGAAACTTCTAGCATGACTGCAAAGTGGCCAAGAGAATAAAGTCCTTGATGATAAATCACAGTATATCCCTTGAGCCTCACCTTATTGCCAGTGCTAGATTTTTTCTTTTTAATCTCTCTGTTTTTGCTAACGAAACTTGAAAAGCTTATTTCGAAGCTTAAATGTTTTATCTTTTCTCCATGGACTAAACCTCTCCAGGACTCTCTCAGCACCTGGATGGCCAGCTCTCAAAGCAGCCAATCAGATGGGACATCACAGTTCTCTCATCCCCCCTGAGGCATCCTGACCTCAGCTGGTAGTGATCAACCCCGTGCTGTCTGTCGTTGCTACCCTATAACCAGTTTCAGCATAGATGTTGCTAGTCTCAAAGGGCAGCTGCATATTTAACCTAACTCTGGGTTATGACCTGACAAAAAGCCAAAAATATCACTCTTTCCAGGAGTGGAGAAAACTGAGCATGCCTCCCAGGTCTAGTGGCTTCAAAAGACATCATCCTATCTTCCTCTCTCATACCCACTGAGCTCATATTACCCTACTTGTTAAAACACACGGTTCAAAATGCCATTGTGGGAGCGAAGGGTGGACATTTAAGGAAAGGGTTGAGATGTTTCTCTTACTGTCTGTCTAAACGGAGAGACATATTTCTAATTTTTTTTGGCTAGGCCCACCATGACCTGTGACCCAGGGACCCAGGACCCACAGAGGCTCCCGTTTGCTCTGCAGGCTGGCTCCGGGGGGGTGTGCAGTCCGCTCTTCCCATCCCACATACACGTCCGACATCGGTCTCTGTGTACCACATTTTAGCTAGCTGGCACTGGCCTCAACTCCAAAGACTGCCTTTAGGACCATTAAATGGCCTATGCAAGCAAGCGGGGTGGTTATTAGGACAGATTGTATATTTTGTATATTCTGGGACCATCCCTTCAAGACACGTCTAAAAAACAAAAATGGCGCTTGGTCCACACACGTTGCTGCTCCTTCACACCAGCTGGCTCCCCTCCTGCCTCCTGTGGCTGTTTGACTCCTTGACTGTTAAAATGCCACCCCACACCTATTGGGATGCAAAACTGAAGTCTTTAAAAGGAAGTAATAATATAAGAAACACAAATACATTTATGACAGCAACCTTCAAGATCCTTGGCATTTGGTTTCTCAGCTTTCCGCAACCTTTGCTTTCACTGAGATGTTGAAACTGCTCGTCTGAGGGTGAAGGAGCCTCCTTATCACAATGCTGTAGCTGCCAGTTGGACTCCTGGGGCATTCTGAGGTCTGGCCCTCAAAGTTTTCTTTCTATTTTTCCTTTTTCAATTTAGACCAAAAAAAAAAAAACCATCAAAAAGAGAAAAACCACCCTAAAAACACACACACACACACACAAAATCTGCCTATTTGCCAGAGGCAATTATGTATATGTTAGTTGGAGGGTATTTTAAAAAAATCAGTTTTATTCCAAAGATTTAAAACTAGACATGACTTAGAAACAATTCCTGGAGCACTGCTTGCTGACAATCTCTAGTCCTCTACTGCATTTGAGTGCATTTTGTGGCCAGTCCATCAGCGCGCACCATGGGGTCATATTTGAATGTGTGGTGCATCCTTTCTGGATGAAGGATGTGTGAGGGACCTTGAACCTCAGCTGTATTAAACTGTAGCGCCTCCGTCAGTGCACTAGATGAAACTTGAGACGCCCCAGATTTTGTTGGTCGTTGACTTCCCTTTCTGGGGCAGCCTCCAGCACGAATGCGCGCACACCCGTGATGGCGTTAGCCGTGGCTGCCATGATTCACAAACGTGCTCTCCCTAGCTGGAGCCGCTCTTGCCTCTCGAAATGCTATTATTAAGGGTTTATAATACTTAATTTAATTTTTGAACTGACCAATGCAAGGCTCTATTAAAAAGAAAGTTTTTAAAAAAAAAAAAAAAGAATGCAAAAGAGTAATCGTTTCTTGTTTGCTCCCTGTTGCCATCTGTGGTCTTGAAAAGATCTCATTTGAATGTGGCGAAACAAAGGCCCTTTGGTCCTGATCAGTGTCTGAAATGCTCAGTAGTTCCTCTCTCTTTTGTCCCAGTGAGGTCCTTTGTAATCTGCCCCTGGCCTTTCTCAGAGCAGGGTGCGCTGAACCGCAGTTGGGGGGCTTGCTTGCTTCAGAGTCACTTGTCAACTGTGAGAATTGGCCTGAGAATTTGGTGGGTGCTAAGTGTATGGCTTTGAAACTATTCTTTTCCAGCTTGATGACACCTGTGAACGATGAGCAGTCCTATCCACGGGAGTCGGGGGAGCCCCAGTCATTTTGGAAACAGATTTGTGATAAAATATCCATCATCTCTCAAGTGGCAGAGATGGCTGGGAAGAGCCTGCTGCAGGAAACAGGCTTCCTAAGAAATAACCTGAAGGTATTTTGCTCCCAAGAGGACAGGTTATTTAAAACAGTGCTTTAATGGACATTTGAAGCACATTAAACTGCTTTCTCGTTTAAATTGTTACCTCCTAACATTCCAGGGGATCCCAAATTTGAGAGGAGACACCTGGCCTGGTGTTTCTTGTGCTTGTCCCCCAAGCACACCTAATGCGGGGCTCAGAGCTGTTGTAGAAAAAGAGTGTTTCTAAGCCATTGACAGTTTTCTTTATTTCAAGTTCTGCTTCTTCCCCCTGCCACATGGCTGTAAGTCAAAGATGTGGAAACCTGAAATTATAATGCTGCTCCCAGCAACTGGCCTCCTGCCCCACTCTTGGTTAATTGGCCCAGCTTAATGCCTGGTGGTGATGAGTGTTATATCCAGAAAAAGAGATGTTTGGATTCCGTGACGAAGCTGCATTTTATGAGAGTGTTGGAGACCCCAAGATCAACGTGATGCTGACCATTTCCTTCTCCTCTCTGTGTACTGTCCCTTGCAAAGCCCTTCAAAACCCCTCTCGTCGCTCCTGCACCTCTTGTGCCCTTCTTACATCTTTGATTGCCTGATTATAACAGGGTAAAAAGACAGCCAACCTCATGCACGATTACCAGACCTGATTCCTATTTTTAAAAAATCTTCTTTGAATCCAGAAGCCAGAGAAGATTTTTTAAAGGACTTTAGTTTGGGATAAGCTTCCAGATTAGCCATGTCTATTTGCATCAAAGGGGAAATAAATGGGACTTTCAGGGCAGCTTATCCAGAACATTCTGCCTTTTGCCCCTACTCCTGAATTCTATGGCAAATTCAAAGAAATGAAGTCAAATGGCAAGAACAACAAAACCTCCTGATTAGTTCTATTGGTTCAAAATGGTTTCCTCTGTGGAAGTCGTTTCATAAAATATAAACTACAGAGCGAAGTCTTTTGTCTTCTCTTTCACATGAGTTGGTTTTAGGAGAAGGAAGAAGGTAGGGAAAGTCAGAGAGATGCAACACACTTAACTACAAAAATCAGGTTCATTGTTTCTTCGTTTTAAATCTTACGAGGGCCAGCATTTCTGGTGGCAATTTTGCACCCAGATCTTTGCCAAAGTGAAAATTCATTGAGTAGAACCTGGTTGAAATGTGCTTGTGGAGGCTTTCCCCAGCATCTTCCAGAAGTGGCCACCTGCCAGGTGTGGGGTAGGGGCAAGAGGCAAGAGTTTGCATTCTGGGTCTGGGTTAAATTTCGGTAAACATGGTGATATCTCAGTTTGAAAACTGGAGGGGTCGGCCTGAGTACACATCAATGCCTCTTTGATGGCCTCCTTTCCTCCATGAGGATCTTTGGGAATACTTGAGTTGGAACAACAAAAATGTGTCAAAGGCAGCAAACAGTGCTTGTAGACGTGAGATCCCAGGACCAACTGCCTGAGGCTTCAGGTTCTCTCCTGCTCTTAACACTCTCTTCAGTCTCTTCTGTTGGTTCCTAATAGATCCCAGAAAAGGGAACAATAAAGCTGCAATTAACCTTCTTCTGTGCACCCTTCCAGTATAGTACTGTATCCCTCAGGAGTTCTGCATTTATGTATAAGTCCTCGAGAAAACAGGTTTCAGAAATGGAGAGAGAAATCCTAGGCTGTCACTTCACAAATATCCCGAACAAGAGACTTTTCAAACAGGGCTCCCTCTCGGTGGTCCTGAGGGAAGGCTGACGCATTCTTTGTTGGGGACTGTTTATACAATTTTTTTCAACTGTGAGCTTTGGAATCGTAAATTGCTTTGACTCCAGCTTCTGTCTACTGCCATAAAATGGACCCCACATCAGAATAATGAGGGTGGTATGTGTGCCCACACCTGGAGGGTGTGCATATGTACCTATGGTACCTTCGCAGAAGGAAAACAGGCTACTGACGTTTAAGAGGAGTAGCCACCAGTGCCTAATATCTTTTCGGGGGATGGATGCTTATAATGCCAGTATACTGAAACCACACTGGGAGTTCCACACAGAGGGGAGGGGCTGCGGGTGGGAGAGGGGACCTTTTAATCCTAGGCCTTTGGACCGGAGGCAGAATGCTTTCTGCCAGTCTCGGTCCAGAAAGGCTTTTGGGCTCATTGGCTGGTTCTCAACCTGTTTGGGTTTTTTTCCCAGCATGCATTTTCTACCTAAGCTCAGACTTAGTTTAATTTCCTTATCTTTCACTTCTGCTTCATTCCAGGGAGGAAAAGTACACCTGTTATGGCCAAGATCTCCTTGCTAACACAGAGGCAAAAATAAATGTTTCATGTTTTTGAAGCCTCCCCTTCCTTTTCACAAACCCTCCCAGAGCCCTCCCCTCTCGCCACCCCTCCCCACTCCCGCCACACGACTCCCCGGCCCCCACCACCTTTCTTCCAGATCTCTCTTCTCCTCTGAACAGTTGCTTGAGAAGTTTGTTTTGCACTGTCGTTTTCTTTTTGCCGGATGTGTCTGACAAGCGTGTTTGGAGAGACCGACTCGCAGCCCCGCCCCGGTCACATTCTCTCAGGCCTTCTCTGGTATTTATAATATATCACAGAAGTACCCAGTCTTAGAGCCCTCGGTTATGCCTTTTTTTGACATTTTATTTTTTTTAAGCTTTTTATATATATATATAAATATATTACTTTGTCAAGTTTTTTTGCTGTACAAAAGTCTTAAGATTTAAAACTATTATTTGTATTATATGATGGTGGTATGTTAATGTTACAAAATTATTAATGAAGAAAAAATTTATTTTTGTTACTGGTCTGTTTCATAATTCTTTTTTAAATTGGTATATTGTAAGATATCTATGCAAAAAATGTTATGTGACGCATTTTTATTTAAGAATGTAATATGTGTAATAAACAGTAGAATGTGTTTGGCCTTGGAATGCTTTACTGTATTTCTCGTTAGCTTTTTTCATCAGGAAAAAGAAAGCCTAAAAGAGACACAAATGGGTCCTTATAGACCTCACGAGAGTTTTCTTTCTCAGAGAAAAGGAAAGCGAAAGACTGTGTTAGATCATTTTTCTTTGTTTGGAGGGCAGGGGTGTGTGTGTGTGTGCGTGTGTGCTTTATGGTTTCACTGAGGCAGCTCAGTGCCCACATTGGAAGGAGCACTGAAGACAGTTTATTTCTTCGAGGGGAGGCAGGGAGCAAATGGTTGGAGGTTATGAAAACAATATTTTAGAACAAGGTGGATTGTGGGATGTTATTTGTTTGGGGGTTAGGAGAGGCTTATTGAAAGCAGTTTATTTGGTGAGAGCAGGGGAAAGTTGGTTCTGGGGTGGTGTTAAATAGGAGGGCATTTGGATGACTTGAAGCCTGTGGGGGAGGGCGGAAGGGCAAAGGTCAGAAGGCATCATTTAAGTGAGGGTGGGAGGTTGGTAACAAAGTGAGGAAGAGACAGCTAACCAGAGGCAGAGAAATTTGAGCGGCTACACGTGGTACACAGCACAAGAAGGAAGATGCACATGGGAAGAGTGAGATGACAGGCCTGGGGACGTGCTCAGAACTGAAGAGAACACTGACTCAGATCTTCTCTTCCACACGTGACTCCAGGAAAGAGCATCACAGTGAGGAGGAAGGGAGAGTCTCCACTGCGTCATGAGCCCCCAGAAAGTGGCATCGTTAGCTGGAAACCATAAACACGTTCGTCATTACACGGACACAATACTGGTCAAGCTTGCTTTTCATGCTTTGGACTTACAGTGACACATGACAGTGGTGAATCGCTTCTATCCCTCATCAAATGAATCTGACAAGAAACTTCTCGTTAAAGACGGTGGCTACAGGGACTGGACTTGCTGGATGGCGCAGTCCTGAGCAGGAAAGCAGGTGTGAGAGCGATTGGGTCCCCCCCTAGTAAGACTTAAGGTAAAGAGAACACTAGATGCTACAGGCCAGGGAGGTGTTTTCGAAAATTGTGAATGCCAGCTGCCACATCTCCCGAGCAGGCAAGGCTGGCTGACGAGAAACTACAGGATCCAGTGGGAAAAGCACTGGCCCAGAGTCCGCACACCTGCCTCCCAGCCCCTCGTCGCTCAGTGACTAGACGAGTAGTTTAATTCTTAGAACCAAGGTCGTTTGCCCAGAAATTTCTTTGCATGAGGAAGGATAAGATAACTTTGCAGTATTATTATTCTGTAATAATAAACCTGACTTGCAAAAGAATATCAATTTGGACGTTTTAGGTGGAGGACAGCTTGCACTGTGCTGAAGTGTTACGAGGAGAGGGTTAAGTCTCATCTATTTGGCATAAGGAAACGAGATGGTTTACATAAGTGAATATTCTAGACGACTGAAGCTTCCATATTTAGAGGCATAAACTTTCTTAGAATATGTCTAAAAATACATTACCCACTTCACAACCTTTTCGAGCATCCATTTTTGCAACATGATATAAATTCAGGGATGACTCCAGACTGTGGGGTTGCTTGGCTGTACACTGAATGACTCCACACTTCATCCTGGCTGACCCGACTTTGTCTGCTGTGCTAACCCTATTTGGAAGTTACAAGTTCTTTGAGTCGTCCTCTAGCAATATTCATCTCCTTGTTAACCAGAAGATCAGAGGAGCAAGCTTGATAACCTAGAAAGTGCAAAAATGACTACAATTTGAATTCAACAGGCAGTGGTGGGACAGTGTGCCCTGGGTGTCCCAGGGGAGTCCAGTTCATGAGCCCTGTGATAGCTGTGGTCTGAGGATTCATATCCATTTGGGAATTCTGGGCTCCCGGAAAGGAACTGCAGAAAAAGCAGAGCTCAGTGGAATTGATAAATAATTTAGTATTATCTAGCTAATCTCCCACTTATGGTTATAGGTTTAGAAGAGGAGATGGTTAAAGCTTTTAACTGAAACAAGATTTCGAGGCGACTGGTAGGCAATGGTTTTCTGGGTTATCCATGATGAGCAAATTCACGATTCTTTCTCCAACATTAAATATTTTATCTTAGCTATTAAAAATTATTGATATTGACTGGCTTGAACATAACCTATTACTTTTTCAAAAATTCTGCCTGATTCTAATATAGTTATACATACCACCGTACTACCTTAAAATGTTGAAATGACAGCAAAGACATTACAAGAGAATGGGAGGATGTGATTTACGTTTGTATGGAATTTTCTGCTTCTCATATACTGCATTTGAGCTGTTCCACAAGACTGCATAGTAATGGAGTAGGTATCGTTCTCCACCATGACTCTTTGCCCTGCCAGATGGAGAAACGGGTTCAAAGAGGACACGTGACTTTGGCAAGGCCCAGGGACACAGTAAGTGGCAAAGCTGCACATAGGTCCCCAGACACTCAATCCGGAAATGACTTTCCTCTATAGCTCACTGCTTCTGGGTAACCAAGAGTTAAATGGATGCTTATGTGTGTCTGGCCTTGACATCACCATTGGCAACACTGACTTAATTTCCCCATTTTCTCCCCATTAGTCACAGAAGGTGACCTATAATGTAGATAAGTCATTGCATGCTAGAACTAGAAGGTATCTTGCAGATCTCCTTCAACGCCACCATGGCATGTAAGTAAACTGAGGCTCACTGAGGTTGTAACTTGCCCAAGGTGACAGAGCACATCCTTTGCAGGACAGGAGTCAGCCCAGGGTTCTTGATATGCATAACGCTCTACTGGTCTTTGTGGTGTTTCTTAAACTTTCGTCAGGTGAGTTCAACCTTCAAGATTATTCCAGTATCCTTGCACTATTACTTCCTTAATATTTTTCTTTAAATTGACCCACTTCTTAAAAGTTTAAATACCTGTTTTAGTTTTATCCTAAGCAAACATATTCTGGAAACCACTGATTTGACTGTTTTCCCTTTAAATACAAATGGAAATAAATATATAACTCAAAATAGAAATGCTCGTCTTTGTGTTGCATTAAGAGACTGGGTTACCACTGAAGGTGCTGGAGAGGCCAGTTCTGTGCTGTTCTGTGAAAGCTGTTCTGTACCGTTTCTCTTTAGCTAATTATTTAGTGCATATGATGCTCCTTGGAGCACATTTCAAATTGAATCTAAAGCTAAGTGCATGTGAAAATTTAATAAAGACTGATTTGATGACTGGGAAGTTACTTAAGGACCCAGAGGTCCCCCAGGAGGAAGAAGGCCATGTGGCCGTGAATGAAGCAGTGCATTGTCCACCCTGCCTTCGCATCCTTGGAACAGTGTCTTGCAGGATCTTCCCTCAGGGAGAGGCACTCTCAGCAGATGGGCTCGTGGCCAGGTCATGCCATTATTCTGGGAATGGAGCTTGGGCCTTAGGCATTGACTGCTTCAAGGAAGTCACTCTTTCCTTGTGCCCCCCCCCACCCCCAGTCAACAGTCAATGTCTAGAAACAAATGCATGCTATGAAATACATGCATGCTTCAAAAACTGTGCTCACCTTCATGGCACATCTCCTGGCATCCCTAGGCCACTGCCTATGCAGGCACACAGACACGCAGCTCAGCTCCCCAAATTTTTTGGGGGACCAGCTTCCAGGCTCCTGATAGTCTACTACTAAATGTTAATTTTTTGTCTAAAAGCTTCTCTATTTTTTTTTTTGAGGAAGATTAGCCCTGAGCTAACATCTGCTGCCAATCCTCCTCTTTTTTTTTTTTTTTTTTTTTTTTACCAAGGAAGACTGGCCCAGAGCTAACATCCATGCCCATCTTCCTCTACTTTATATGTGGGATGCCTACTGCAGCAGGGCTAGCCAAGCAGTGCCATGTCTGCACCCAGGATCTTAACCAGTGAACCCTGGGCCACCTAAGCAGAACGTACACACTTAACCGCTGTGCCACCAGGCCGGCCCCAAAGCTTCCCTATTTTTGAAGTACAACTAACCAGGAAGAGGTAACTCTTTATGTTTTATCCACCGTGTGTTCCTTAATGTGAGTGAGTTTATCCCATCCTTTCACAAGAAAAGGCTTTAAGTGATGAGAGATATGGGGATTATGGATAGGAAAAAATATAGAAGCAGGTGGCCAACATTGGGACACAGGAGGTGAGGAGAGGTAAGCCGTCAGGCAGGCATGTCGCCGAGGAGCCCCAGGATGGTCAGTGACGTCATAAAGGGACTGACGCAATATCTTGTTGCAGTTTCCTACGTGATCAAAAAGAGAATCTACAGGAGTCTGGGTCTGCAGGCTTATCACAGGGACCAGCCACCAACGAATGGGTGGGCTCCAGTTAGATAATCGTGGCCATGACAGGTCCCTGGTTGCTGGGCTTGATTCTGTTCCTTGAAGCAAGAGCTTCCAGGGTCCTGGTCTTGTGAGCAGAAAGTTAAGGTTCCTGAAGATGGGAATGTGCTTGAGTCACTTGGGGAATATTTAAAGGGTCATAGCTGGTGAACTCCAAAGAACATCAGAGCCTAAGCAGTGACGACATACTTCCTGCAGCTACACAACACACTATGTTCTTGGGGTTAAGTTTGCAGACTGTTCTGACAAGTACAGGAGGTGGGATTATGGGGTTGCTAGGCAAGGAACCCAGGCTGTAAGGAATAAAGCCCCTGATCTTACTTACGTGCAGCGGCGAACTCATGGGACCAAGACTGAAAGGTTTGCACTTGAAACCTTAAATGGATTGACTCAAGCTTGTTACAAAATCGTTTTCCATCCCTGCTTAGAAATATTGAATTACACTCTAATGCACATGGTACATGATGACAACGTTAATGAATGGCCAAAATGTGAACCTTGTCTTTGGTTCTGGGAACTTTTAACACCTGTCTGTTCCCAATCTTGACTTCTTTTTCATTTTTCTTCCCATTTGTTCTCTTTTCCTCTTTCTTCTCTGCCTCCTGGTATCTGCAAAAACCATGTGAGGAAGGGGCTCTGAAGCCCATGTTGGGCCCCCTCCGGGGCTGTCCCAGTGACCTGGCCTGTCTTTCCAGGCACTCCTTTCTCCTCCCCCACCTCCTCTGCCCCTTTACAGCTTCACGATTGCCCAGTTGGAGGCGTCCATTTGCAGCATAATTTAAAATGGTGCCACTAAGAGAACGGTTTTGCTTGTCTTCCTGGTTTCCTTAGGTACAGTGAGCAAGAGAGAGCTGCAGGCTGGCATGGAGGAACAACGCAGCCTCCTTCCTTGAACACCGTGCCAGGCCGCGCGTCACTCACCTGGGACACGCGCGTTTATAAGATGTGTCAGCCATATACATATCCATTGAATGTTTCTTAAAGAGACATGTCAGCAATAATAAAATAATAACTAGCTATTTGGTGAGTCCTGGTCAGCATTGTAAAATATCGAATGTAGATCTCTTTCCTTAGCTCGCAGTGCTATACATTATGATACAGGTGGGCTCTGATTTATGCAACGTAATTATTCCCCAGATGGAAACTGACGTCTGTTTACATGCATGCAGCAGCCTACTGTGTGAGCGTTTCTCAGGATGCCAGGCCAGGGGGTTCCCAGGCCGATGACCACTCGAAGCAGAATCATCGCGAGTTCTTTTTAAAAATGCAATTTTCTGAGTCTCCTCCCAGACCGGAATCAAGATTTTTAGGGGTAGGTCCTGGTCATCTGCATTTTAACAGGTTCTCTCAGGGTCATTTTCAGAACACCTCAGAGTCTGAAAAACACTCGCATAGAAACCAAAGCAACATTTTAAAATAACAAGTGTTCTCTAGTTTCTATTCTGTGAAAATATGAGTTTTCACAGGCACCTGCGATTTGCTCAGCGTGTGCTAGTCTCCTCGGCGGACTGCACTGGTTTGAGAGCTGCCACCCTGAGGGCTGCCCTGCACACTCACCACGGGGCGGCTTCCAGGGAGCTAGCTGGTCAGGTAAAGTCCAGGAACTGTCTCTTGACAGCTTGCTAACTCGGGCCTTCCCTCGGCCTTTGCTTAGAAACGACCCCTGGTGCTGACTTTGGGGACGTGAGTTTTGTTCTGTTGGTTTTATTCAATCCTCTTCTCTGGCCTTGGCGGCTCATGCCCTGGCTGAGATGATGTCTGGCAGAGGCCCTCCTGGAGCACAGGGACGTCAGCCCATTCCCGGGCCAGGAGGACGCATCTGCTCTAGGTAAGACCACAGTCAGCACCCTGCCCTCGGCTTCTAAGAGGCCAACGACCCCCTCTCTGTGTCAAGTCCTATTTGTTTTTAAGCCTTGGCCTCTTTCGTCACTGCCACCTGTACGCCTTTAAGTCCATCTTCTTGGCAGAAGCCACCTGGGACTGAGAACCTCGAGGACCCCAGTCTCTGCTGTCTGTCAGCAAAGCCCTGTGAACTAAGCCCCCAGTGCACATGCAGATCTGATCAACTAACCAGGGGAAGGAATCCACGTCACAGCTGGAGAATATGGGCTTTTCTGTATTCTGAGACAGTTATTCTAAAAATAGGCCTGTGGAAGATCTAGCAGGGAAAAATAGGAGCAAAAGAGGAATTTTCAAAATGACTCTGAGAGCTCTTCAGGGAAAATGTCAGATACGGTCTCCTGCCATCTCCTTCCTCTGACCCGCAGCCCCCTGGGGAAGAGGGGCTGGCTCAGCGGACAGGAAGGGAATTGTAAATCTGCGCTAATTTGGGAAGGGAGGGATGGAGCAGACCCTTGGCAATCAGCAGAGCGGCATCTTGCTTTCTGTCAACGTTGCCGGCTCTGCTGCTGAATGTGATCCTGCTGCCCCGGAGCCGAAGCGAGGTCACTGGGGCCTCCGGCGTGATCCCTGGTGTGCACCACTCCCCACCCTCGGGAGTCAAGTCCCCTGCTTCCAGCTGGAGGAAAGGTTGTCCGTGAATCTCTACATCCTCTTGACTCGTTATTATTACTTCGTGATCCCCAAGAAAGAGAGAAGAGTGACCGATTTCTCTTTCCTTAGCCCATGTTTGCAGGATGGGAGGTACAAAGGCCACTTAAGGTCTCGTCCACTCCTGAAAGTGCTGGTGGGGGAGGAAACGGGGAGATGCCACCACAGCGGGAACATGGACTGGACTGTCCTGCACTGACTAAGCTCCAGGAGGAAGGCCTGGCTCAGCCGCGCCGGGAAAAGGATGCAGAGTGTGTGTTTCCTCGTCCTGGAAAGGAGAGGGTAGAGAAAACGCTTTGGCTGAAAAGTGAGAGCACTAATTGATTGCTAATGACTACGCAGCCCCAAATGTCTGGAATTTGGTTTAGATTCAATGTAATTTCACATTTGCCAACCACTATTAAATCCCTTTGATGTGCTCCCCGTGCAGTGGCCATGAGCCGCTGATTGGCTCCGGGGTGGAAAACGAGTCTGGCTGGCACGGCGTCCATGGGGGTCTGGCAGGCGGCCACTGTCACCCGACTACCCTCAGCTCTGCTGGGCTCGCTCGGCCTGGCGCTCCCAACACCGGTCTTCTCTGGCCTCTTTTCTGCTCTGCAGGCTCCTGCTCTTGTTTCTCCTCCTTCTCAAGGTTGTAGTCCCTTTCCAGGACCAGTTCCCCTCCTCCTTTCAAAGCAAAACAGAGCCTTTGCTCTTTCTGGCTTCTCTAACTCGGAAGTCAACATCTCTTTACAAAGAACAAAAATTTACTACAATTCTATCAAAATAAAAAGATTAAGACAAAGATGCAGGGAGAGTTCATGGAAACCCTTTTGTGGGAAAATAGTCCCTGGGGAACGGGAGAGTGGCTGGGCTTCCCCCCTTGCCGCCCCCTCTCTTTCGTATTCCATTTCTGTTTGTTTTTGGCTGTTGCTCTGCCCTTCCTTCCACAAACAAGCTCCTTTGCTCCCTCAGGCGTTGTGTATGGTCCAGCATCCCTTCCCCCGGGCTGCACCCAAATCACTCCCTTAGTTCCAGCCTCTACAGGACCTGTCACCGCTGCCCACAGGAACTGACTTGAGTAGTCCCAAGGCCCCATTCTAATTCCCCAGGAGGAAGAATATAATTGGCCAGGCTCAGGTCTAGGCTCTTCCCCAGCTGAATCAGCTGGGGGGCGGGGCAGGGACAAGGTGCAGAGTGTGCATCCTTCCAGGGCGGAGAGTGGGCCGTGGGCAAGAGGAGGAGGTGGGCAGCCCGGTGTGCTCCCTCAGGGCACTGTCCAGGAGCCCACCTCTTCCGCTTGGGCCCAGCGTCTCAGAGCGTCCAGCATAGCCTTGCAAGAAGTTCTGTTGCTCATGTTCATAATTTGTCACATACGCCAACACTTGCGCTGACCGCTCGCTTCCCCAGAACCACCAGCTCCTCCTCATCCACATCTGTTACTTCTCCTTTCAAAAGATTTAGGAGGGAAAAAAAATCAGAAAACCTTTCAAGTCGGTTCCATGAGAACCAAGAGAAAAGCTGCGGCAATGGGAGAAAAAACACCTAATTCCACGACATTGGGGACAAATATGGGCTTCCTTCTTAACTCAAGTGTGAAGCAGCAGGGGGTATGGGCAGGAACGACAGCAGACGAGGAGTTAGGACTTGTTTCCTGGCTCTGACTGTGCCTCTGGTGAGCTGTGTGACCTGAGGTCAATCACTTAGCCTTTCTGGGCCTGACTTTTTTTTCCTGAAAAATAGAGAATAGATTAGTTGAATCATTGAGTCGTTTCTTATTCTTAAATTCTGTGATAATATAATTTCGAGAAATATTTGATACAAAAATTATAAAACAGCAAAAGAATTTGAATGATCTAAGAGAATTGTTCATCTCCCCATTCATTCTTTTTGTCCATTAAACAGAAATTTATTGAGAGTGTTTAACGTGCTGGCTAATCTCTGTTCTAGACTCTGGATGTGCAAAGGGCAGCAGAGAGCCGATCCCCCCACTCACAAATGCCACAATTTAGCTCATAAGGGAAAATCTCTGTCATCTATGTTGCAGTGTTTCTGAGGTAAACTTCCTTTTCGCTTAGTGCTGCCTTCTCCCCTAGAACTCTGCACACACTGAGGCCATGGGGCTTCCTTCTCTCTGCCTAACTGGGACTGCGGCCTCTGCTCTCTGGGTAAAAACACTCTGAAACCCTAACACTTAACTGCTCTGGGAGGACATGGACGTGGCTGGACAGAGAAATCGACCCGCTTTCCCATCTCCTTCTGTCAGGTGCTTTTAACAGGAGTTCCTCTGTAGGCTGGGAATAAGTTCCAGAAACATTGGATGCCTTTATGTTCAAAGGTAGATGCAACAGCATCGTGAAACACAACCAGACACTGATTATGAGCCATCGCCATGTTGAGTGGCTGACCTCTGCCAACTGCTTGAGGCCCATTTCAGGAATTACACGAGTTAAGACCCAGGAATGACGGGCACTGGGCCGGGCACATCTACGTGCTCAGTGAGTGCTGGCGTCGTGATCGTTACTCCTCCAAACCCTCGACATCCCCCGGAGGGCTTCCTGGATCCCAGTATAACACAGTCCTGGAGGAAATGCACAGGCTGCCCACACTCGCCCCATGTCTTGCATTGGTGGCCTGCGCGGGGGGATCAGGGAAGGAAGGACAAAGGAGGGGAGCTCCCTTTGTGCCACGCAGCACCTTTCCCTTCCTCTTCTGTGGCCCCCCACATGTCGTGACCCCCACTCCCTGCCCAGCTCAGATTCTCTTTGACTGTGGAATCGCCAGAGAGGCTGGGGGCCAGTATTTCCCAGGTTCGGTCTGGCTCCCTCTCCAGAGACCTCACCCCGAAAAGCCGATCAGCGTGTTCTCAGAAAACACAAGCCCGGTGGAGATGGTTGCCATTTTCTTTACTAAGTGTTATTTTTTCCGTATTAGAGATCTGATTTCCTGCGATTCTTGGAGAGTTCCGGGAGGAAGAAGTCAGGAAGCGAGCACAGGGAGCAGTGACCTACCGCCCGCTCGTGTCCAGCCTTCTCCTTCACGACTGCAGGACGGGGGTCCAGGTTTCCCACATCGGAGACGTTTGCACAGAGAGAACAGTGTCTTTGTGAACGCATCCTGAGGCTGTGAGCAGAAGCTTCAGCATTTCCCCCTGGGTCTGTCCCTCCCCAGCAGCGCGGTTTTCCGGGAGAGTCGGCTCCCTGGGCCTCTCCTTACGAGGAGACAGTACTTGCTTGTTAGATGATTTGGAGTTCCTTCAGAATAAAATATCAGGCAAGGCTAACTGACTGTTATTGTTGTAAAAGGCTTCTGTCTTGGGAAATAGCACTCAGTGAGAGGTGAGGAAAGCAGAAGGAAACCTTGAAAAAAGGAAGGCTCCGAAGAGTGCTCCAGAAGGATCTTCTGAGATCTCCCCTCCCCCACCCTGTCTTCGAGGAACTGGAGAGGTTTTCAACGGCCACTCAGAGGTCGCAGGTCTCCTGATAGTAAAGCTGTTACGGGGGGTAGGATTCGATTGATTTGATTAGATTTTTAACAAGAGCTCTCTGTAGGTACAAGACGAAAAGGAAACTATTTATCCAAGTCTTCACTAGCGAGCCAATGGGATAACAGCGAGTTATCCCCTCCCAGTTACCGTTTTAATAGCTCATCAAAGGTTTAATATACTATCTTGTTTAGTATTCATAATAACTAGAGAGGTCAGGACAGACCCTGTCTAAGACCAGCTCCCTGCTCCTCTTCGTCTTTTGAAGGAGGAACCGAGGCCCAGGGAGGCTGGGTGACATGCCCAAGGTCACAGCCGTGCTGAGCAATGACGCTGAGGCGAAAACATCACCCTGCTGTTCATTCTCCCCCACGTCCGGGTGCCGAGCAGTGCTGCACAAGGCGATCCCGCCCCGCTGTGACGAGATCCCAAAGATGTGGTTCACTCCATAGATGTTTATGTCTACAGTTGAGTTATTATAGTATTCTGGGAGTTCACTCAAAAGATGAGTGTTATTGTATTTTTATTAAAGTAATTAGTCCATGTTTGAAGGTTAAAAACACAACCTCGTTATTGTATTTGGTTATTTATAAGATCAGGCATTTTTGGTTAGTATTGTGAAAACTCTGTGACCCGGGAGTTGAGATAAGGGTTAATTAATTTACTGACTAATAAGTACAATGAACCAAAGACTGTTCAGCCTTGGGGATTAGAGGCGCACGAGGCCAGTGGTCTTGGTGATGGGTCTGTGGCCCCCGCCTGCCCGTCCTCTGAGGAGCAAAGGAGGCCCCGACGTGGTCCACCGCGTCGGAAAGCACATGCCCAGGGCATTTCACCCAGTCTCTTTCACTTGATTGCCGTGGTTTTGCCAGGACGTAGGCAGGACTCGCATTTCTTTCCATTTGATTGATGAAGAAAGAAATCTGTAAAGGGCTGTGCCTTGGCTCCCGTCAGTGGGGGCAGAACCAGGATCGGAATTCAGGTTCTCCGTTCCTGACTCAGTGTTCTTTCTCCGTCCTTGGGCTTTCCTCCAGCTCCAACGTGAGGGTCACGTCTGCATCACTAATAATTTAGTCTATTGCAACAAAACACTTGGATGGTCCCAAACAAGTTATATATACTTTATTTGGGTCAGTTATTAAAATATCCTTTGAAATGCCTATTCCAAAAAATCATTTGAAAGAAGAGATTCTTGTCACCTGGAATGGGAGGGGAGGTGGATGAAGAAATGTCTTCTCAGGAACTTGTTTATTCCTGTAATTCTTTTGTTATAACCAGTACATGCAGACTTCAGCAAATCACGTAAATATGTAAAATGATCATTTTTCACCTTACAAAAGAATTGCTTGTTAGATTTCAGACTACATGAATACAGGGACCGTATCACATTTTTGAAGAGCCAGAATTTGCCCAGTGTGGCCTGTTGCGCCTGGCAATTATGTTTGATGAATGAATGAATGAACAAATGAACACAGAGAATTTTTAAAAATAAGGATGCAACATAGGTGTATGATTAAGATCGGGCCTCAGTGTCAGACGTGTTTGAGATCCACTTTGGGCTGTGCCACCTGCTAAATGTGAAACAATCTTCAAGTTAGGATCTAAGGCTCCATCTCGTCAGGTGTAAAGTGAAAACAATAATGGGCTCGCTCCCATCATTGTTGGTTTATTAATAAAAATGTATCAGGTGCCTACTGTATGCCAGGCACTGTTCAAGGCTCAGGAAGACATCTCAGAAAACACGGGTGGCAGGGACCCTAGACAACAAGCAAGGAGGTGCGTAAGTAAGGAGTTGGTTACAATCGTGATGCAAGCTAGAAAGGAAGTGAGGTAATGCAGGCCAGCTGTGGACTTGCGGCTGCATCAGGTAGAATGGTAAGAAAAGGCTTCTCGAAGGAGGTGACATTGGAACTAAGACCTGGGGAGAAAAGAGTGGGCATCCCTGGGTAGAACAAAGGAAGAGCTTCCTGGAAAGGAAGCAAGAGCAAAGCCCAGGGAGGGGCCGGGGTTGCAGAGCTGGTGGGGCAGAATGGAGGCCCCTGGGCTGGAGTATGGGGAACAAAAGGGTACATGGTGGGAGAGAGGCTGAAGGTCGGCCGGGTCACGGAGCGCCTTGCAGGGTAAGGTCGGCGATGGGGGCTTTGCTGTGACAGCACTGGGGATCCACCGTGAGTCTGAAGAGGGGGCATCCTTATCCGATTGACATTTTTAAACAGTCCTCTGCTCGGTAAAGAGCATCAACACCCACCTAATTGCTTCTATGAAAAACCTGAGTCCTTCTTGGCTCCTCAGTTTCCCCTCTCCCTCTCCATCAACAAATTCAGGGAACTTGCCTCTGAAATACACCCCGAGCATCTCAGTTTCTCCCCACCTCCACAAAGACCGCCTTCTTCCAAGCGACTGTCTCCTGTCCAGGCTATGGCAAGGCAACCTTAGACACTATACAGTTTCAGAGCTCATCAGACTTTCAAAGGGAGAGGTCAAATAGGCAGTTGGACACTTAAGACTAAAGCTCAGGCTGGGGGTTATGTGAGATAACATGCATAGACAGTTGGCACAGGACCTGGCTTCTAGAATGTTCTGAACACTTGATCGTTTAAAAAAATCATACCCATCCTCCTGGTGCTTTTCAACGTGCTGAAAAGATGAAGGGATTTGGAGCAGGAGATGTAGGTTTATGTGCTAGTTTAAGAGAAGTGTGGCTCTGGACACGTCCTGATTCCTGGAGCCCTATTGCGTCCCCTGTGAAATGAGGATGTGGACACCTGTCCTTTCCATTGTGCAAGGCTGCTGTGAGCTGCAGATATGTGATGGAGGTGAAACTGCTTCGTAAGCTGAAAAACATCTTTTCATGAACAATCAACTACGTGAAATTATATTTAATTCAGTTACCTTGTATACAGGACCTCTCAGGTTCCTATACTGTAGGACGACAATACAAACTAAATTTTATTATCGAGCACTGGGGTCTTCAGCTTACAAGAAGACTGAGTTGCGGGGCTGGCCCCGTGGCCGAGTGGTTAAGTTCGCGCGCTCCGCTGCAGGCGGCCCAGTGTTTCGTCGGTTCGAATCCTGGGCGCGGACATGGCACTGCTCGTCAGACCTCGCTGAGGCAGCGTCCCACATGCCACAACTAGAGGAACCCACAACGAAGAATACACAACTATGTACCGGGGGGCTTTGGGGAGAAAAAGGAAAAAATAAAATCTTTAAAAAAAAAAAAAAAGTTGGAAAAAAAAAAAAAAAAGAAGACTGAGTCGCAAGCTCTTGAACTTCAGCCTTGAGTGGTCCACCAGTGCTGTCCGTAGACCTCTCTGGGGAAATGGTGCCGCCCAATGTGGTAGCCACTAGCCATCGTGGCTATTGAGCACTCGAAACGTGGCTAGTGTGATGAAGGAACGCACCTTTTATTTTTTTAATTTTAATTAATTTAAAATTAAATAGCCACGTGTGGCTAGTGGCTACTGTATTGGGCAGTACAAGTCCAAAAGCTCGACTTTCTCAGGACTCATCCACACCATGAGGACCCACGAAGGTCTTTTCTAGTTCTATACACGCGCTGCATGCACAGTTCAGAAATAGACGAGCCAATCTGGATAAAATAAGGGGTGAATCCTGAGTCGCTTTTCTTATCCCCAAGTCAAAGCTAATCCTAGATAGCTTTTTTTAAAGTTCGTAACTGGCTTATCAATCAGCAACAGGAAAGACTTCAAAACAACAACACAGTTTCAAGTAAAAGGCAATCCTGGAAGATGAACCACTTGAGAAACACATTCTCCTGGGAGTTATATTTTGATATCAAGTAGACTACTTGTTCCAAAGTTAATATTCTCCGTTTCTCATTAAGAAAAATCGCTAGGGAAAAAATATTTGGAATTGCATAAATAAACGAAAGGCTGCAGGGGGAATTGTTTATATGATGTTGACAGTTGCAAGGTTGTAAGGGGTTTCCATGATGAGGCTGGCACCAATTTTGTCTCTTTGTGTTCCTATTACTGGGTGTTTAGAACATAAGGTGAAATATAGAGAGAAACAGACAGGAGAGGAAGGTAACACGATTGAATTGTTTAGGGTAAAAGAAACCCAAGGATTGTTTGGGGTAAAAGAAACAATGGAAAGGACTGAAGATGCAAGAAATGAGACAACTTCTGAAGGGGAGCGATGAATAGGGACTGAAATCAAGAAGACAGAGAGAAAACAGATTGGGGTAGGTGGGTGGGGATCAGGGAAGAAATTCCAGATCCACTTGTGAACTATGCCAGGAGCTAAGCCTGTCTGTGGAGGGTGGTGGAAAATAAGGAAGACCAGAAGAAAAATTACTTTGGAAAGAAAGAGAGTGACAAGGTAGTGAGGACAAGGGGGGACAGCTGTCATCTCATTTAATTAAGAAATTATTAATGGAACAGACGGGGCAGCCACAATGAGCCTTTACTGATGAGATGCTACTGAAATTCCAGACAATAGCAGCGGAAAACTTATTGAGAGCCAAAGTGGTAAGAAGGCTAATTTAACTGATAATAACATTATACTTAGCACAATGCTCAGGAATTTAAAAATCACACATTAAATAAATTTAAATGACTCCAGTTATCATCTAATTATGGTTGTTTAAATAATGTAATACAATTAAATGTTAAAAAAATAAAAAGCCCTAATAATTTTAAGTGATGGCTCTCGTGTTCTGAATTCTCCCTTGGAGCAGTTACCATTCAATCCTGCATTCCTTGTGGACGCATAGCGCCTGAATGGCCACACCCTCACAGAACGGAGGTAGTTGTTAGGTAGAAGAGGACAGACGGCAAATTTAGCTTCTAAATGCCTTACTTTTTTCTCCCCTGTCCCTGATTTCCATGGTAAAAAGAGCTAGTTTCTCTCCTCACATAACCACTTCATCTCTTTCTCCTTCCTCCCCTTACCAAGCAGGGTGCCCTGACAGCAGCTCCCTGCCTTCGTCATGAGAAACATGGCGTCAATCTTGTTAGTCTAAATGTCATGTGGGTCATCTGGGACCCCAGCCATGCAAGTTACCTTCAAAAAAAGCTATCTGATTGGAGCCAAGAACCATAGACTTATGGCCGTGACCACGTTGCTGATTGTGATGGGGGGAGAGAAAGGCAACATTTTGCTCACCTGACTCCTTTGTGGGCAGTCAGTCCTGAAATTCTTCTCACTCAGAGTAATTGCCTCATAGTGGGTAGAAAGAAACAGACAAAGCAACTGATCAATTTGAAAATATCTTTATTCTTCCTAATAACACTTGAATGTTGCAAATTATTCCAAAAATATGCAGAGAAAGGTAAAGATCTTATCACCCTACCCAGACAATTACTATCAAGAATTTGATGTGTGTTTCCAGAAATCAACATACATATTAAGATAAATACGTATTATATGTATATATGTACATTAACAAAAATATGTCCTTTTAAACTTAATGTATGATGGCCATTTTCCATGTCAACATGCCATACCTCATTGAATGAAAGACACTCATGATTGTAAGATTATGTACCTATAAGAGGGAAAAAATACTGCAGATTATAATTAGCAGGCTCTGTAGACTACAAGACACATCCTAATTTCAGAGATGTTAAAATATTAAAAAGATGTCTTATAAATGATGAATACAGTATTAAAAATTTCCTTAACCTTTTGGACAGCTGCATAATTCTGCATTGTACGGCCGTATCATAAATTACTCAACAAATCTCCTATTAGTAGACATTTGTATTGTTTCCAATATTTTCAAATTTTCATGAACTTCCTTAATGTACATCTTTGCACACTTGGCGTATTACTTCCTCAGGTTGAATTCCTAGAAGTAGAATTGTTGGAGTAGATAAGTGTGATAATTCTGTCTACACCAGGTGATACTGATTTACCCTCTGACCAGCTGTGTTTCTGGGCGTCTACCTCCTTCAGCCCCAGCAATTCGTATGCCATCTATGTAAACCTGGCCTGGACCTCAAATAAGAAAAATCCAAAGCCATACACCTCATTTGCCATCTACTCTCATTCTTATCTTTCTTCTTAGTGTTCCCAATATTCAAGAGGCCTCAGGAACTTGAAATGGGGATGTCCATAGACAATTCCCCAATAATGGGCAAAGCCCAGATCTGTTTATTTGCAGAGAGCCGCCCTTAACAACAGGGCTGAATTCAACCACCTGCTTTACTGCTCTTCATCTTTCTGCCGCTTGGGACAAGGCCTAGGGACCACAGCTGTGGATGTGACTTAATATTGGTGGCACCAATACCTAGTGGGGCATCTTTCCCGAAATCTTTTGTTTACTGGATCTGAAATCTGTGAGCCCGCACTGTGCCCTAGGCTGTGGGGACACACAGATGAGTTGCTTACAGTTCCTGTCTGAGGAATCTCCGATCTAAGGGGAGATGAGATACGCTCATATGAAGTTAGAGAACAGAAGACAAAATCATCGATTTCAGGAGACAGGATGCGATTTAGTGTCGAAAGAGAGGACATTAAGTCCAGAATTTGAATGAATCAGCCCTGCTGAGAGGCACCAAGACCAATGCTAATGTGCGTGACCTTCTGGAAGCACAAAGTAACACATGGCGGTGCTCCTCCGGCACCTGCGTCCCACACCGTCCCTGCAGAGTTGAAGCACATAGACACAAGCTCAGTGTTTTCCGGGAGCGCCAGAGGCCAGCTGTCCCAGCGTCCCGGGGTCCTGGAGGAGAGCAGCAGGCCACTTGACTTCAGCCTCTTCGGGAGCAGCGCCCTGAGGGCAAGACGCACAGCTCCCAGATCCTGAGCACAGGACTCAGGGCTGCGATGCGAAGGCAGTGGGAATTCACCCGTGACCTGTCCGTGCCCAGTGGCACGGAAACGATAGTCCTGTTCACAAAACAAGCTTGCTAGTTCGTCTGTAATTCAAGTTTGGGGACATACACCTCCCAAACCAAAGTTCATGAGAGAGAGAGAGCGAGCGAGATTTCTTTATTTTGTTCTTTCTGAAGTCAGATGCACATGCTTTCAGGAGGTGTGTCCTGCTTCGGGGCTCCAATTTGATAGTGGTGGCCAGAAACAAATGACTCGCTTGCTGATATGGAGGGAGTGCAAACGCACCTGCCTGGCCCCAGGTCACGGCGTGTGTGTAAACGATGGGGGGGAGGGGCCTGACGACTGGACCCATCAGTGGATCTTAATCAGAACTGTGGGTTGGAATCCTGGGGAGTGTTCCAGAATAGACGCAGGTTTGGACAACCTGGACCCCCTGAATCAGACTCTTGGGGTGGGTGGGGCACAGTTTTTCAAGAAATTCCACCGGTGCCTCAGATGTGCTCCTCTGGTTAAAAATCACTAAACTGGGGGCGCCCCCAGTGGCAGAACGTTAAGTTCGTGGGCCGGATCCTGGGTGTGGACCTACGTACTGCTCATCAAGCTACAAAAAGAAAAAAAGAAAAAATCACTAAACTGAGTAATCTCTAGCCAGGAATTCTCAGACTCAATGTTTTGGGGCTACTGTGTAATAAAAAATAGTGAAGAAAAATCAAAATGAGGCTTAAAATAATTTTAAATAGCACATTTTGAATCCCATAACTTGTGTTTACATTTAACCCCATAACACTTAATGTAAGATTGCAAAGCAATTTAATCTTGCAAGATAGTGAAAGGTTAATGAAAAAGATTCATTCTCGGATCCATAGGCAGTCTGGTCTGAAAATGGAACACACGGGTAAGGTTGTATGATGAATGGCTCCTTCAGTCCTGTTAGGGTGACTCTGAGACTGAAGACACCACCTCGTTTGGTGAAATGGTTACGGTATGAATTTGATCCTCTTCATTGTGGGAAGCCCGGGCCCGTGGTTGTCCTGCCTCCTCCTCCCACCTGCCTCTCCCCAGAGAAAATCCTGCCACGAAAGTCTGGGCTTCACCTGTGATGAACAACCTCCCCTTTGTCTAATGTTGGCTGTAACGTTTCTGGGCTGACCAGTTTCCCCCCAAGGGGAGTGTTGTTAATGATGACGTTAATAAGAGCAGCCAGCATCTGCTGAACTCGTACTGTGTTTTAGGTTCTGTGCTAGGGGCAGGAGACACCTCTTCCTTTCTAGCCGGGGATCCAGGTTCCCAGGAGTTTACAGTTCAGGAGAGGCGGTCTGTTTTCCAGGTTCCATATTAATCGTATTACAATCACAAGTGTGAATATGGTTCTTTTCCACTCTTTCCGCCGGTGTATTGGCTTTCACATAATTATCATCTCTTTTTAGGACACTCAAGCACCTTGACATTGGACACAACCTTAGCATTTGGTGACCAAGAAATTCTTCGAGCTGGTGAGGCAAGACGGGATAGGTGAAGGGAGCCTCCAAGTGAGACGAGAACAGGAGGATGATGGGAGAGCTGGCAACTGTGCAGCCCGAGGAGGGAGCTGGTCCTCGTGGCTCAGTGTCTGCCACCTGCTCCTAGGGTGGCGCCTCTCCCCGTCCCATGCCCCCTGCCCCCTTAAGAGTCAAGGCAGAGTTCCATTCTCCTTTGCTGAGGTCTCGTGTGGAGAGTCCCTCTGCTGACAGTGTTGTATCTCTAACCCATGTGCTCCATACCATTGCCTCCCAAACTGCCCCCCCCCCAAGACATCTTGATGTTCTTCAGTCCTTCTCTGTCTCACAGCTTCCCTAGGTCCTCCTCTCTGCTTCCACATACCCTCAAGACTTCTCTTTCTTCTGCGGCTCTCTCTAGCCCCTAACATAGGTGTCAGCTTTTCACTGCAACAGTTTTTGGAGGCGAAAAAAAGGATTCTGCAGTTACTGACTCCACATACTTGTCATGCCACCAGTGTGCAGTCTGGTTTCTCCTCCCACCATGCTCCTACACACCACGTGCCTCAGCCCTGGCAGATCCCCCGACCTGCCAGAGTCCTTCCTCCTGGGCCTCTCCACGGGATTCGAGACACTTAGTTCCTGGGTGCTCAGTGCCTTTCAGAGTCTCTTCTCTTTCCTAATCTCTAAAATTAGTGATTTCAAAAGATTCCGCCCATTTGTTCTCTCTCTATCCCCTCTCTTATCAACTCTATCTACTCCCACAACTTTACCCACTAGTCGTAACCCATGTCCACACATCACATCCCCAACCTGGTCCTAAACTCTGGGCTAGCTTCCCAGCTTCCTCTGAGACATCTTCAACTGAAAACTTCTCTGAAACTTCACACTCCTCTTTCTAAAATCAAATTTATGTCTTCCCCACACCCAACTCTACACCATCTTTTCCTCCCACCTTTCCTATTTCTGCTCATTTCTTGATCCAGAAACATTTCTTGATCTAGCAACAGCCCAAGGTAGAGACATCCTCCCGCCCCCGACAGGCAGAGATGGAGGAAGGCTGGGCTCTGTTCCATCAGGGGCCAGGCAGAGAGCCGTTCCACCATTGCCAATGCACGGCTTCCAGTGAGGCCTCAGGCACTGACATCCAGATGGCGGGAGGAGAAGGGTCGTGGGAGGTTTCTATGGGCTGGGTCCAGAAGTGGCACACACCATTTTGCTCATGTTCCATCGGCTAGAACTTGGCCACATGGCCTAACTGCAAAGGAGGCTGGGTGATGTTATCTAGCTGTGTGTTTGTGTCAGAAGGAGACAGGTTTCAGTGGGTAGTTCGCTGTCTCCTGTTCTCCCTCTCACCTGCGTTCAAAGCCTTGAAGATGGTATCCCTCACTCCTTCTGATCTCCTTCCCTTTTCCAGTTGGTGACCAGGTCCTGTGATATTTCCTCTGCAAACTACTCATCATACCCAGCCTCTCCATGCTATCCCCACTGTGCTTGTGAGCTCTAACTGGGTGACTATGTTGATCTTCTAACTCAAGTCTTTCCTCTTCTAATCTCTCATTTGTTCAACAAACATTCATTGAGCTCTATATTCTAGGGACCACGTTAAGCACCTCAGGGGAAATGAGGACGTGGATAGACCTTGCTCCTGCTTTGACAGTCTCGTGGGGAATATAGAGGAATAAATGGCTCTTACCACTTGGATTGTTACTACCTCTGACAGGGACGTGCAGAGTGTAGGGGAAGCATGTGGAAGGGGCCTCAACTCCCCTGGCCACTCCACTCACAGAGGACACAATGGTACCCTACTCACCAACCCCTCACTGCCCTCATTGGTCCCTGGCCCATTGTCCTGTTTTATTTTCATCACAGTCCTTAACACCATCAGAGATGATCATGTATAGTTATGTGTTTATTTGCTGGTTTTGTGCCTTCTCCCACTAGAATGGGAGCTACACCAAGAGCAGGCACCATGACTAATTTGTCAGCAGCATACCCACAGGGTCCATAAAAGCATTGACAGGGAGTAGGAAGGGACCTAGTCGGGGGGTTAGTTTAGGTTTCTGGCAGCAATGATCTTTAGGTTGAGGTCTGAAGGATGCATAGGACCTAACCAGGTTTTCTGGTGGTAGAGGGAGAGGCGGCGAGGGAGGAGTTACTGCTGTCAGCTGGGAGGGGAGAGCGCACGGCTGAAATTCTAGGCTGAGGAAGGGGAGTTTGGGGGATGGAGGTGGGAGTGTGGCCCAGTGAACCACACATGTGGGTTTGGATATTCTCCTAAAACCAGTGAGGAGGCATGAAGAGTTTTAGCTAGTGGAGCTGCATTAGGATCCAATTAGAGCTCTAGAGCCTCTGCTGCTCTTTGTGGAATAGATGGAGGAGGGCAGGACGACCAGCGAGAACCCAGGGAAGAGGTCCTGGTAGCAGGAGCCAGAAGAGGATCAGTGATTCAGATCAATTCTTCAGAAGTATTAGCTCAGCTGGTATCACTCCCTCAAAGGAAAGTCTCCAAACGGTGAACGTTGCCAGAAGCTGGGCGATTACTGCATCTTTCCACTTCTGCCCCATCTTCCCTCCCAACCCCAGTCCCACCTCCCCCTGAAGCTGTCCATGATTCACCCTGCTCAGAACTGCTGTGAAAGTCCACGGTCATCCATCCATCTCCACTAATCCTCCATTCACCGTGGAGGCACCATCCTGCGTTGTCTGTAACCCTTACGTTCCTCCCCAGCCTTCCGCGGTAGAATGCTGACATCTTCAAAAAGTGACCCTCATGTGTTATTTCACAAAAATGTGTCTATAGAAATGTAATTTGAACAAACTAACTCACACTAGAGTGTCACTGGTTATGACAGCTTCTTCTATGATGTTAGAATCTTCAAAGAGGATAAAAAGTTCCTTGGGGAAGGAGAGATGTCGAGCCCAGGAGCCCAGTCTTTCTGAAATCGTATCTCCTTAGGATGCTCCAGATTGCAACTGTGACCACTGCTTTGCTCCAACTCTACAAGCCATCTTCATGGAACTGCGACTGCCCCGGGGAGAGATGTTAGGAGAAGGCGCCCTACAGGCAGTGCCTCCATGGGGGCCCCGAGGCCAGTGCACCGGCACCTTCCCGGAGACCACAGATCTTTCTGGCCTTTGCACATTTGGGCTCTGACCATCAGGCTCCCCAGCAGGTCTGAAGTGGCCGAGGTAGCACGTGGCCCTTTGTCTGGGTCTTTTGTTGACGAGCTCACAGAGTTGGGGACTATGTTTTAACTTCAGGAGATGCTGGAGAGCCACCAACTCTAAAAGGGAGATTCCTCTTAAAGGCAGCCTTCTTCCTCCTATCTCCGTCCTCCAAACTCTAGGTCCTTCAAGGCCAGACTTGCAGTTCAGAGAAAGAAGGGCACCTGAGCTCTCAGGGAGGTTTATATTTTGTGTTTGTTCTGTGAGGGGTCGAAGCAGGTAGGGAAGAGGGTTTGGAGGAGGCAGAGCAATTGTCACCTGGGAAGCCAGTTATTCACCAACTCTAGGGAGTAAAAACGAAAACATCCCGTGTCCCCTCGTCAGGGGGCATCTGCAGGGACAACTGCTGCTGAGGCCAGCGTCTCAAGCTGGGGATGCCACCTCGTCCCCTTTCCTTTGTCTTTCAATCCACACATACATTTCTTCAGCTTTCTCCATCTGCTGTTTTTTCTTTTTATTAATAATTAGAATAGCAGGCACTTATCTCTTGTAGGATTTATCTTTGGATTTGTTTTACTTTTTTCATTTTATACCATCCATGTATTTATATTAAAGTGCCCCCTTTTCATAAAAACTGCATTTGCAACAGCTCTTAGGATCGCAGTGTTAAATCACCGTGGCATTGGTGGGCTCCGGGTGTAAAAAGACGTGGTGCGGGTGTGGCTGCTAAAGCACTAACACATGCACTGTTCACTACTTTGTGAAAGAAGGAAACAAGAACATCTCTTTTTCCCTTCACACAGTCGGTTGAAAATATGGTGTCCATTAGGCACAGAGATGTAAACTGGAATTTATTGGAAGGGTCACCAAATCTCCTGATTCTTTGAAATTCAGAAACACCTTTTTGTGCACTCAGAAAAAAAAAAAACATAGAAAGAAAGAAAAGTTCGGCTAAAGGGGCAGCCCCAGTGTTTCAGAGAAGCAGCCGCAGCCGTTGACCAGTTGGCTGTGTCCTCGGTCCTTCCCACTGCCGCCTCTGTGCAAGGGGCCGGAAAGGTGAACAGCTGGTGGAAGAAAACAGGAGAGTCAGAGATTGTCCAACCACAAACTAGGGAACAGGACGCTGGCCGTTCTTAGTTCTCGACACAGCCTTGGGCTGAAGGACGAAAGCCATCTGTCCCATCAGAGGTGGGCTTGGGGGTCTCGGTGATGCCGCCTCCCGGCCGCAGGGCACACTCGCACACTGCTGACCATTTTGGATTTCCTACTTGGCAGACTGTCACTGCTTTTGCTCAAAACCAGACCTTGAGAGGAACGTGAACTTGACCCCCGCAATAAATCTCCTTCTAACACAGGGTGGGAGTCTTGGCCGCTCTCCTCCCGGCCCCCCGCCCGCAGCTGGCGCTCCTTCACATGCTTCCAATGCTGCTGAAATGATTCAGAGCTGAAAATGGGCTGTTATTTTTATCACTCAGTCCCAAAGGTAAAATGTTTGGCTGATTCGGTTCTTATTCCCGACCCCCCCATATTTAGACATGGAAGGCGAAAGTCAGAAAGGAATGCTTGGGCAAATCAGTCTGAAAACAAAGCTCAGAAAAGAGTGGAAAGAGAAGGGGGAGAAAAGCCAGCAGAGAGGATGCAGCAGAGTCTAGAGGAGCCCCTTTGTTTCCAGAAGCCTCCCCTCCTCCTCTTATGGAGGTTTCCTCCTTCACTCTTACTAATTTTTCTCTGCTGCTTCTCTCTTAGCCCTTAGGAAAGGAAGGTCTGAGCCGAGGCTGGCTCCGGAGGCGACCCTCCCTCTGCAGGCAGCCAGGCCGGACCGCTGGGAGCTCAGAGAAGGCACTGTGCTCCCCTCAGACACCCAGCAGGCATCCGGCAGGCGCCCAACTGCCCTCCTTGAGTGGAAGACGCTTTCTGGTCCCTCAAAAGCACCCCGAGGGAGATTAACAGTCATCCTCAACTCTGGGCGTTTGTTCTTTCCCCGGGTCCTTGACACAGAAAATATCCATTGCAATGCCTCTAAACAGAAGGAATAACCACAAAAGGTTAAGGCAGAGAGTGGCAGCGTTACTCAAAGACTCTCTGCCTGGAACCCTTGACCATCACACTCTGGAGCTGCCGTGCCTTCACAACGGGGTGTCGGTCGTCGTCAAAATTCGCAGAGGGGTTAGACACCAGGGCTCGAAATGAGCATACTTTCAAATCAATGTTTTGATGCTTGTTACCTGCATGACCCTGATCAACTTAAACTCTCTCAGCCTCAGTCTCATCATCTAGAAAATGGGGATGATGATAATAATTCCTACCTCAATGCTTCGAGGGAATCAGACACACTAATGTGAGTAATGTGCTTAGTGTAGTACTGGCCACAGGTAAGGAAGCCACAGACACTGGCTGAGTAGTGAGAGATGCTATTATTATTATTGTCCTGATCGTATTATTAATTTTAATTATTGGTGAGACGACCTGAACTCTGAATAGAGGTATAATCTGTATCTGTATCCAATGAAGAGTCTCAGAGAAAAACAGAATGGGCTGTGATCCCAGGGTCCAGTTAGGAAAACAGAAGCCATTCTAAGTATTTTAAATGGGGGGAATTTAACATAAGAACTGATGACACAGGCAGTGGAAGAGACTAGAAGCCAAAACAGGAGATGGGCAGAAACCCAGAGATTAACAATATCAGGAAGCTGCTACCACCCTTAGGACTGAAGAAATGCAGGGAAAAGGTGATGCTACAGAGGCCAGAAGCCAGGGGCTACCTGGTCAGGACCTCAGAGGCAGGGCTGTTGGTACAGCAGCTTGAACACAGGGAGGCCGCTCTGCTCTAAACTGTCACCTGAGCAGAGAGAACTACCGTGGGACACGCTTCCTCCTGCCGGGCCATCCTGCCTACTGACTGAACCCAGCAGGAAGCCCGGGGCAGGGCAGTCTGGGAAGTGTAGTCCGCAGAGTCATCAACGGCTTACAGACGCAACCGAGATGGATTCCAGCCCCGGAGGAGAATGAACTCTCATACCTACGCGGTTCAATGAGGAACCGCTTGATACACTGAAAAGAAGCCGTTTAGAGTCTGGGTTTCAGCTTTTAGCTGGAATGCCATAAGATCCAGAAGTTTGAGGCCGGGTGATTATTTTGTTATAAATATGCCTGAGGTGTAAGATGTGGAAACATGGAAAACGAGGAGAGCTGACAGTCCCACCCTTTCCAGAGGCTTCTTTTTATTCCTTTCCTTTCTTTTCTTATCTAGAGAGCTGTTGTCCACAATCATTTCAATAACATTCACCAGAAGAGTTCTATTATTATTTATCGAAGCTGGCTGTGTAAGTTATTGATCAAACCACTATTGACTACGGTGAGAACACGGCTTTGCTGTCATGAAGGCCAACAGCGATGCTTTGGCACATTAAAGGGTGCAAAGGGGAAAGAAAACTGTTAGTGTCTTTGCTTTCTGCAGAGTTGCTTTCAAGCTATGATGTCTCTGTGAAAATGTGTCAGTCTTGAGGATGAGAGAGGGCGCTGGGTAGACTCCATCTGTGATATATGCTGTAAAGTTCAACCAGCCACCTGGCCCCACCTCTCTGTCCTGGGCCATAACGCCTGCTTCGTAGAAAGTGCTGGGCTCTGGCTGTCTTCCCAGCACAGGATGGGCTCCCTAGCCATTTCATTACCAGAAATTACAGTGATCATCTGCCTGACTGGGAATAGCATTATCTGAAACGCAATTATAAGTAAACTGAAAGTCTAGGTGGCCCGGTAATGACTAATGAGAAATATTATGGCTGGCAAATCACACCAGCTCATGTCTCAGGACCATCATGGGTTGTTTTCATTTTCAGAAGCACCTCAGTTGCCATTAATGTGGTTGGTAGGAATTAAGCATTATTAGTTTCTTCATCTGAAGTCTTGAGGAATGGAAGCACACAAAGGTCCAGGGACCTCAGGATCAAAGGCCCTGGTCAAACGTTTTCTAAACTCCCACGTGCGTAATAATGATTTGGTCTGGTATGATTTCAAGTCTGGGATTCTCACCCAGAGGGAGTAGGAAAGAAGTAACCCTGAGAAATGGGACTGCTCAGGGCTAGTGGCACATGCTAATTTAGTGAGGTAGCTGGACATATGCTCCAGGAGAAGCAACAACAGGAGTTTCCCCAGAAAGAAAGCACTGGAGTGTGGCTCTATTTGCATCTGGAAATAAATGTCAGGAAAAAAACACCTCCATATGAGTTATAGGGACCTAGTCTCAAGGTCACTGACTCTGCCAAGGCCACATCTCTCTTGTCTAAGGCAAAACAAACAAACCAAAAAAGGGACCACATGTTTGTTTGCCATGTTGGAAGAGAATGTTCCAAAGAATGTTGTCTGTGTTTAGCCTTCAATAATGCAGACGCATGACAGCAGAATGATTCCTTGTTGTGTTTCAAGTCTGAGCTTTCGGCCAAAGCTTTGTTCAGGTTAACCCAAGAGAATTAAGAGGTCAGACAGGAGAGTCAGCTGCCATATCTCATGCTGTCCAGAAGAGAAGGATCGAGAACCTTGACTGTCAGCGGCCCAAGCCACTCTAGAGTCTCTTTCTATCAACTGCAGGCTCAGCAGAAGGGCTGGAAACAGCCCTGGGTGGCAGTTGCCAACAGCAGCATCCAATGGGAACATGTCTGGAGCTGCCTAAGGACAAGCCACAGTGGCTGCTCAGTCAAGCCATCCCTGGGAGCAAAGCAAGGGTAAAGAACGCTAAAATGAAGAGTTGATTTGTATAGGCACTCCCCGTGCATTAAATAGAAGAGAAGTGTCCCAAATGAATCTCAGTCTTTTTGAAAATGATGCTCTGGAAAAAAGAGCAAATATTGACACTTCAGTTATGTTTGCCCAGCAATCAGCGAGCTGTATACAGCACTCAGGGTATCTATGTTACTGGAATCAATTAGGAAAACGGAGAATTGATATCCTCCAATGAGAACTGGATGGCACCTGCCCACATGAGAGATAATGTTGGCTCTGCTAACCATCTCTGAAGTCACAGGCCTACGGGACACTGTCCTCCACGTCTGGAGAATCTGTCTGAGAACCCGGCTCTTACTTCAGTTATGCTGCCACTGCTCTTACCAGACACCATCCCCCTCACTGTGCAATTTCCATCCCTTGTAATTAATTCTTCCCATTCATTCATTTATTCAACCAATTTGTTGAAAACCGACCTTGTGCTGGCACTGTTTCAGGATAGATAGAGTCTCTGGCTCCAGTGGGGGGGATAGAACAATGGAAAAGTACAAAGTAAGATATTTTCATATAAAAATGAAAATGGATGAGTCACGTGATGTTCTGAGTAAAGAGCATTCCACCAAGGAGGTCAGCAAGTGCAAAGGCCCTGGGGGACACTCAATTGCCTTCTCTCTACTCGCCTGCTCTGTTCAGTTGTTCTATGGTCTCTGGTTGCTTCTCAGACAGGTCACTCCTTCTTTCTTTCTTTCCTCTGTCCCCACCTTCTTCCTTCCTTCTTTTCTTTTATTTCATGACTTATCTATTATTTATACTGTCAGAGGTCTTTTGAGGAAGTCATATGGCCATGAAGACATTACACCATGAAGATTTCTCTCCCAAACGGATTTTTGTTGTCGTTGTCGTTCAGATGCCTTTCTGTCTCTTCCCAAATAGATTTTAAGTTCCTTGAAATAAGGACACACTCAAGCGTCTTAGACTTTTGTGGACTTCCCAAAGTGTGCAATACAATGAGGAGCATATGGGAGAGGCTTGGGATCACGCTTATAGCTGGAGAAGGCTGTCGAGGTAAACGTGCACACCCGAGACGTTTCTCGACTATATATTCCTGATCTTTCTCCCTCTGGTTGTTACATGTATTCAGTTTATCTCTAGAGAACTGAAAATTTGTAAAGTACTCTGGGAAGAGGCCCCCAGATGTTGCTGACAGTTTTTGTGTAGCTGCATGTGGGGTCTCAGTTCTCACCCTGTGCAGTCACTGATCGAGTCCTTATTGATAAGCAGTCAGGTAACGTGGCTTCTATGCAAGGGATGCGTGTGTGCAGTGTCCTCAGTCTGGAGGGCGTGGAAGGAACATTCAGTAGCTCCCTGCACAGGAGATGATTCCACGACCTGCACGGCGTTTGGGAAAGCCCCCATCCTTAGCTTTTGGAGCCAGTGAAAATGTCGTTCCCACTGCTCCTCTTTTGACAGAGGAAAGGTGTTGTGCCCCGGGTGAGATGGAAGGAGTGAGCGTGACTTCTCAGTCTGAGGCTTTCGGGACCCCAGTGACAGCCACGTAACTGAGACTAGTGCAGAGGAAATGGGTCCACAGCAGCAGGCCGGCGCCCAGTGACACGGTGGTTGCTAAGGGTGTCATTATCACCTGGACTGTGGAATCGTGAGTTAATTGGCATGACCTCATTCAGGTCCTCTGGGCCTACCTGTTCACAAATCACAAAGGAGAGAAAAAGATGGTCTTTTTTTAGCGTCTGAGGCAGCACGTGTGCAGTTAACAGTGTTTGAAACAAGGTGCAACGCGCACGACTTATCCACCTGTTGTCTTTTCTCCCGCTGTGTCCTCCTTCCCTCTCTTTACTGCACAGAATTGAGACATGCCCTTCTTAAATTTTTTCTCATTGCACTATTTTTCTGGTTCCCTCTAGAGCAAGGGGAAATTTGTGTGTGTGTATGTGTGTGTGTGTCTGAAAATCAGCCATTAAACTGAAGAAGCCTCAAGGAAATGAACTGAAATGTCTCATAGGAAGAAAAATAGCGCCGCAGAGATGAAAGAGGGCCCTGGATAATGGAGATTGATCGCGCCATCTCTCTGTGGCCTCAAATAAAACTGATCGGATTTAACACGTTAGGTTGCAGTTGAAAAGTTAGTCGTTTAGGGCAGGGTAATACAGTTTCAGATTTTCGTAGGGAGCCATTTATTTATTTTTGCATTTGTGAGTCATTTAGTCATTCCCCTGTGAGTGCGAGCACGTTCACCTCCAGCTCCCTGCTGTTGGGCTTTCTATTAATAACCCGCTGGTTGAACCGAGCGGAGCAGCCGCCGCCGTTTGGTGGGGAAGTCGTTTCTCAGGTTTTTGATGCTGCTGTTTTGGTAGGCTGGCTTCCCAGCCCTCCAGGGTTTCAACGGCGCCCTCACTTCTCACCCTTCCCCTCTCTGGCTTCATGTTTGATCCATGCCATTGCCTCAATATTGACAACTTCAACACACCCTAAGCCTTATAACCCAAGAAATGCATACCAAGAGCCCGTGTATGGTAAAATAATCCTGATCAAGTGACAGCAGTGTCAAAAATTATGACAAAGTGACAGTTTTCTTAGACACAAGTTTTCTCTCCACCTGTTTGTATTCTACCCCAAAGGAAAATCCAACCTCACAAAGGATAATTGGTGAGACACGTTCTAAGGAAGTGGCAAGGCAGGGGTGGGTCGTGTTTCCTGGGATTCTAAAAGGGAATTTTCTTTTTTCTGGTGAGGAAGATTGTCCCTGAACTAACATCTGTGTCAGTCTTCCTCTATTTTGTATGTGGCATGCTGCCACAGCATGGCTTGATGAGCATGTGTAGGTCCACGCAAGGGATCCGAACCTGTGAACCTCGGGTCCCCAAACTGCAGCACAAACTTAACCACTATGCCACCAGGCCACAAGGGGATTCCCAAATGTTCTTGATGGAGCTTAGGCCCAGGGAGATCTGCCCGTGCGCCTTGGGAGGAAAGCCGAGCAAAGACCAGGTCCTTGTTATTCTGGGCAGCTAATTGCTGTCAGTAATGGTTTGTAGTGAGCACGTGGGGGACAAAGGCAGGCTTGGGGGGCCGGGAGGCGGGTCACCTGGCTTGGAGCCACATCCAGCCCCCTGAGACTGATCTGAAAGAGCCGTGGGAGGGCTCCTCTGGGGACGCATTCAGAAAAGCCCCAAAGGGGCACTCGGGGGGAATCGCGTGGACCTACATGCTTTGTGGCGCTGCCAAACTCAGGCAGGTAACAGAACGGCTCCTCCTAGGCTCTCATTTCATGGAATGCACTCACGGGACAGAGGGCTAGGTGCGGGGGTGGTAGTGGGTGGTCTGTCCTCCTCTCGGTGACAGGGAGGGGCTGGTCAAGGCCATCCCATTCCACTCGCTACTCCCAGGGAAGCCTTGGGAAAGAACAAAGAGAATGACCGGATACAGACAGGCTGGGCACAAGCATTCACACACACGCAGCTCCTGAAATAGGGGGTCAGTGGGAGCAAGGACAATTCATGCCTAGGCTCAAGACCCTTCGAGAAAAGCAACGCAGGCGTGTTTGCCAGGGGGAAAAGGAAGAAGACGATTCCTTGCATTTCTAAGCTCTGGGCACCCTCTAACATCTTCAATTACACCTGTGCCTAAAATAGGGATGAAGGGTATCATCTGACACAGCCAGTGACGAAACTGAGGCTCAGAAGAAGCAGGTGCATCCTCTGAGGACGCAGATCCGCTAAAGCGCGGATGCTCAGGGCAGTACGGGGCGGGCAGGGCCACGTGGGAGCTGGTGTTCACGCACCACAGGCTAAGGCAGGTGGCAGCGGCTGGCAGCAGGGCGTCAGGGGAGGTACAGAGACCAGGAGCCCACCCGGCCCTTCAACCTGCTTCACAGAGACTCGCAGCTCTGGACTCTCTGATTTCTCTCACTTGTTTTGTGAAACCATAAAGTCAAGTCAGTGAAACATTTTCCGGGCAGTTCTGGGTGTGTTCTAATGGGCCCGGAGTTGGAATTCCCGTAATTGCCAGGGAGAAAGCAATCGCTCCAATTTCCTGATGATTCCGCTGGGGCACATTTAGGAGGAGACAGGAGCAGGGGCAGAGAGACTCAGCTTCCTTAGCTTTGTTCTCCGGTTTTGGGGGAAGCTGGCCACCATTATTCTGCCTACGTTCTGGGAAACTTTCACGAAGGTCCCCTCTCCACACCCATTTGCATCAAGGAACTCGAATCTCCAGAGCTCACCTTTGGGGGCCCACCGCACACAGAGGGGAACCGTCCCCCGAGACAGGTCCCAATCATGTTCCTCCTCCGTCCGTGGCCCGGGCTGCCTGCTGGCCAGGACAACGGGGGTGCTCATGTTCCCCATGCCAGCCCCCCAAGGTTAGTCAGTGAAACTGAACAGGAGCTCGCCACCTCTGCCTCCCAGGGCCACGGTGACGTTGCCTATGCCGGGACACAGGGTCGTGTTTGCTGGCCATGACTCCCACAAACAAACGCCACTGAGTGCAGTGGCCGGAGCTCAGTCGGTCACCGGCATGCCGTAGGGACCAAAGTCAACCGGAAAAGGAAGAAGGAGGGTACAAGAGTTTTAATTCTTAAACTTCAGTCTTCGAGGTCTGCGCTGGACCGAGATTCAGATCTCGGCTAAAGGAGATTTTGAATCTTAGCCTCTTTTCTGCCTCAGTTTCCTTATCTGTAAAAAACAAAGCAAACACAGGATTAGTACCGAATTTACAAGCTTATTGTGAGGACTCAATTGCAGAGTTTGTGTGAAGCAATCAGCACCGAGCTTGAACCACAGTTAGTACCTGACAAACTTGGTCCAACATGTGAGGGAGCGAGGGAGTGGCCCTCTCATGTTCCCTGGGTCTCAGCTGCCCTTTCGGATCTTCAGTTTGCAGAACTTGACGGGCACCCAGGGGCAGGGTCAGCTTGACGAAATGGGGGGCAGAAGACGATTTAACCTTGACTTTTGTATTTTGCTCTTCTTGATGTTTTCTAAATACCACTCATTGAAGCAGTCAGAGAGATTCTCAGCTGCAAAACTGAGAGAAACTTTTACAAAGTCTCACAAACGTTGACTTTCCTTTTCTGCTTAATCTTACGGTTTGATGCAATCAAACGTGATCCCTCAGAGGGATGGGTTTGTTGTTATTAAATACATGTTGTCAAGTGCCCATAGTCCCCACATACTTTTAATGTTTTAGGAGCTTTGTGGTCTAAAGGGGCAGACTCCATTTTGGTGGGATGTGGAAACATCCAGTGTGACATTGAGACATGACTGTTTACTGCAGGAAGCTGAGCAAACAGGAGAGAGCCAGCCTGCTTGTGGGTGTCTGGGCAGACTTTTCAGACATGGTTCAGCTGCTGAGACATGAAGCAAGCCCATTCTGTCTGGCAGGTGGCAGGTAAGAGCCAAACCATTTGCCGTCGTTGGAGGGGTTAACACAGAAGATCATCAGATGACACCATGAGAGGGTGGAGCCCAGGGGTAGAGCGTTCAAAGCATTTGGACATCCCGGCAGGTGGGCGGCATCAAGGATGTCTTTGGGGAGACAACAGGGCCAGACATTGGGTTCTCTCTCATGACAATATGTGGAAATTGTAGAGAGTCTGGTCTAGGTCCTAGTTCTAGAGAAACTAAAAGCGAGGCAAGCTATCAAGACGAGGGCTTCCTTCCAGTCTAAGGTTAGGAACCAGCCGCCAGTACTAGAGACCAGCAGGGACTAGATCTCAATGACAACAGCAGCAGCAATCACAGCACACACTTACGTATTCCCGACCATGGACTCGACACCGATCCATATGCTTTAGCTGTGTTAACTAACCCTCACAACAAGCTTTGGGATGGACTATTTTCAACATGCCTGTTTTTCAGAGGAGAAAATTGAGGCTTAGAGAGTAACTTGCCCGAGGACACGTAGCAAGTAGCAGAGGTGGGATTAAACCCGGCAGTCTGGCTCCAGGGTCCACATTCCACCACTGCATCTAGCGGCTCCTCAAAGCGGATGCTCCTTTAAGGGTTCCGGGGCCCGAGGACCTTGGCCAGGGCTGAGTACTGAGAGGCCTCGGCTCTGGGGTCAGTGAGGCTTGGCCTATGTCCCAGCGTCCCTTGGAGAAAAGCGTCCCAGCTCTTCCCAGTAAATGGCAGTTTGTTTTCCAGTCAGGAGTTTCCTCTGTTCCAGTTCAGACCCAGGAATTTTGGCTCATTCTCAGTCCTTTCTAACCCAGAGATCCCCTCGGAACACAAGACAATTTCTGGCACTGATCCGTGGCATTCGAGGCTGCTCTTGCAGACTCGCAGATCTACCTGCCATGTGGTCAGACCGCAGTGGAGTCAAGAGAGAAAGTGAGCAGGACGTGTCTGCATTTCAATGTGGAAATCCTTTTCTTTGAAGAAGAGAAGTTGAATTTATTGAGGGTCTGCTATTTGCTTTACATAAATAATTGCTTTTAATATTTACAGTGAATTAATTTGCCAGGGCTGCCGTAAGAAAGTACCACCAACTGCGTGGCTAAAAACAACAGACATTCATTGTCTCACAGTTCTGGAGGCTGGAAGTCTGAAATTGAGACGATGACAGAGCTGTGCTCCCTCTGGCACCTGTGGGAGAAAGATCCTTCTTTGTTCTTTCTGGCTTCCGGTGATTTATCAGCAATATTTGGCCTTCCTTGGCTTATAGCTTCACCACTCCAATCCTCCATCTTCCCATGGTGTCCTCTCTGTGTCTGTTCACGTTGACTTCCATCTGAGCTTGTCTGTCTGCGTCCAGATTCCCCCATTTTATAAGGACATCAGTGGTATTGGATTAGAGCCCATCCTAATGATCTCATCTTAACTTGACTACGTCTACAAAGACCATATTTCCAAATACAGTCACATTCTGAGGTTCTGGGGGTTAGGAGTTTGGGGGGTACATACAACAACCCTATTCGATTAGTACCCCCTCCTCTCCTGTCCACGTCATGCTGCCTTCTCAGGACAGCAAGCCAGTTTTCGGCTCCTCAAGTGATGCAGGATGTCTTTTAAGATCCAATGTGTTTGCTTATGGCACGTCTCGATCTTGCTAGTGACCTGGGAAGTCTGGTGCCTACTCAGCGCTGGAACTTGGAACAAGCGCCTGTCCTCACTGCTGAATAAACGTGAAGTGCACCGCATGTCATCTGGAGGAGCCTCCCTGCCAGGGCCCTCTGGAGGGAGACGTTACAGCCCGAGGGGGCTGCGCTGGGCAGGAGGGCTTCTCACACTGTACAAGCAGCAGCTGCCATATGATGTGTCTCACCCTGGGAAGATTCATTTGTTGTGCAAAGAATCAGAAACTTTCAGAGATGACCCCGTATTGGCACCTGATATCTCAAAATGAAGTGTGTGGCCTGGAACAGCTCACTTAGCGGCTCAGCATCGTCGCCTGGGACCTGGAAGTCATGAGGGCCAGCCCCTTGGAGGCATCATTTGGGTAGCTTCAGAAATGGCCTGGAAGACTTTGGTAAATGGAAATGCCCCATTGACAGCAAAAGCGTTAATTGCAAATAACTGTTATTTATAGAATGCTGTTCTTAGGGATCCCAAAGTTCTCCTGGTGGTCTCCGTTCCCACACTGCCGGAGTTAGAATTGACCTGGAATGCTGTCACGATCTACGTCGTCCCTGATCTTCCTGGCCGTTCTATTTTCAGTTGGAATCACAATTTGAGTTCTCGCTGAAAACTGCACTCCGGGCCAAGAGGGAGGTTTGGGATTATTAACTGCCATCCATCTTCTGACAGCGAATGTGGTTCTACATCAAATTCTTCTTTCGATTTCCTTCTTCGATGAAATGTATTCAGCATCCAGTCTCAGAGGCAGACTCCTCTCCTCCAGTCTTCCCGCCTCACTCAAGTTATTTAATTATATTGTTTTCACTATCCCTTACTGTCTGGCTTTTGGATACCCATGTAATTATCAGATTAGCTCCTATGTAAAATCCCTGCTTTGGTTTTCCTTTCGATCTGCTAAATATACGTCTAGCAGCAAAGAGCTGGCACTGGTACATTAGGCAGCACAGATCAGAGAGATGCAGCTGTAGAAGAATCTCGTCTCACTTCGTAGGAGGCTCTGGAGCTGTCGAGACTCTTGCCCACGTTGAAGGTCTGCTTGGAAGAGAACCATATCATAGCACTATTCTGCAGCCTGGGTCCCCTTTATCATTTTTATTTATCATTGTTTATTTATTAATAAACAGCACTTGTGCAGTTTCCAAATAAGGAGGGCAATGCAATCCCATTAAACTACTTTTTCCCTACAATGAGTGGGCAGATGACTAATTAAAGTTATTTGAGGTGCCACCTTTGATGTTCAGTCTGAACTTTCTAGTTGCTTAGGGTTCATGCACTTGTTGGTGTCTCTGTTTAAAAAGAAGACCGAGGGGGATCTGGAGCTGCCTGACCTGTGGAGGAGTGTTCTCAGCCTGCACACTCCCTGGCAATCAGCATTTTGGTCAGATACATAGAGCTAAGCGATAGAGTGCTCCATCCTCAGATGATGGGTGTGCAAACAAAGAGAAAACAATTTAACTTATGCAAACACCATGGTTCAATCACTCACCTGCAGTAAACTTGTTCAAAGCCAACAGAATCTCTCTCTAGATCGGCGCTATGCCACTGCTGCATGTAAATGAATGACCAGCCCAGAGATGCTGTAAATGGCATGGTTTTCTTCAAATCTAGTTTGCTTTCTGCTGCTGGACTTCTTCAAAAGCTTGAAAATACCATACTTTCGGATCATTAGCACTTTTTAAAGAAGTAGAGAGAATTGTTAGAGGGACTCCAATTGCTGTTTATTTATTATCTTAGATATACAGAATCGAGGTAATTCATGAGATACTATCAACCTAGCAAGGCCCCTATTTTTATTTTATTATTTTATTTCATCATATTTTGTTTTGTTTTCTCCCCATCCCCGATTCCCCCTGGCACTCCCATAAGCACTGTCTCAAGAGTGTTTTACATAGATCCTTCTAATCCACCGTCCGTGTGTTTATTTGGAAGATCGCACTGTATCATTTATGTATGCTTTTTAGTCATGTAGATGACAATGTGCTATAAATCTGGTTCTTTTTTACTTTTCATCTAACATAATGTTTTTGTCATCTATACATTTTTCTCCTTATAAATCCAGTTCATTGCTTCTTAGTCCTGCAGATTATTCCAATACATGCATCCTTTCCTGACTCTCACATGGAGGACATTTCACTTATTCATTTCCCCCGTGGATACGTCTACTCTCTAGTGCGTACTTAGATCACTTCCAACTTTTTGGTACCATAAATAATGCTACAACAGCCCTTTAGCACCATGTTTCCTTGTGGATCTCTGAGCAAGAGATTTCCTAGAGTGTATTCCCAGGAGTAGAATTTCGGGGTTTTGAGGGTACACACATACTTTATTTCACTAAGCTCTTCCAGATTGCTGTACAGAATGTTTGCACCGATTCAAAATTTCACCAAAGTGAGGGGGAAATTTCCCCACATTCTTGCCAGCGCTTTCTGATTTTTGCCAATCTGATGGGTGTAAAATGGTATCTTATTTTTTAAAATTTGCATTTCCCTGATTACTAGTGAAGATGTGTGTCATCCATGTACTTAGAGGCTATTTTCATTTCCCCATCTGTAGTTGCCTGTTCATGTCCATTGCCCATTTTTTCTTTTGCATTTCCTCTTTTTTTCTTGTTTGCTTGCAAAGTTCTTTATATATTCTAGACATCAATTCCACATCACTTTTGCAAATACCTTTTTCCCCAATATTTTGCTGATTTCTTTGTGGAAAAATGGGAGTCTTTAATTTAGATGTGGTCTAATCCACCAAACATTTTTTCATCGGCAGATTTCCATTAGCAACCCCTACATAAAATCCTTGTTTGACTCTTCCTTCTGATACACTAAATATAAACGTAGCGCAAAGAGCGGGGTCTGGTACACTGAGCAGGCCGGAATAGGGTGGAGCCAGAACGAGGCTCATCTCACTTTAGGTCAGAGCACCAAGCTGGAGACACCCGGCACGTGTGCAGTGTTGCTTAGAACAGAACCACATCACAGTCGTGTGTTTCAGTGTGGATCCACTCATCACATTCCCAGGTTCCAAGTAAAGAGGATAATGCATACTCTTTGTCCTCTTGCTCCCTCTAAGGAGCATGCAGATGACTAATTAAAATATTTTGCATGCCACCTTTGATGTTCAGTCTGAACTTCCTACTCGCTTATTGTTCAATTCTGTCCCAGCTGTTGTTGGGTGTTTTGGTCTCGTTTTATTTCAGTTTTTTGGACCTTAGTTACACAGGGTTGATGAATCAGACTCATTAGTTTATGGATTATTATCATTATTTGTCCCTGCAAAGCTCCTCTTCGTTTGTTTTTTATGAATGTGTGTATATATCCACATATCCACATGTGCATATGCATACATCTATCTGTCTATCTGTCTGTCTATCCATCTATCTATCATGGTTGACGGAATTATTGATTCCAAATATTTAACTTCCCTGCAGTGGTATTATATATCTACATCCTTGCCATAGCCACCTGGTGAGTAGGGCATTCTTCCTGCCACTTGACTTTGGGCTTGGCTGTGTGACTTGCTTTGGCCAGTGGGATATTAATCTCTTTGCATTAGCATGGTTGGGCTCACCCACTTGAGCTCCTGCCCTTCATCACAAGAAGAACGTACTGTGAATAGCCACTAGTCTGAGGAGGATGAGAAACGTATGGAACAGACCTGGACCCAATCTGTAGCTGTAACCAAGTTCCCAGCTTAGGTCAGCCAACTCCCAGCTGACCTGTAGATGAAGAGAAATAAGTTTTTGTGGTTGTAAACCACTGAAATTCTATGTTTGTTATGTAGTAGGATTGCAACATAGCTGACTATTACATCTTCCTTCCTCCTTTCCTCCCTCCCTTTTTCTCTCTCTTCTTCCTTTTCTTCCTCCTTCCTTCCCTCCCCTGGTCTTCCTCCCTTCCTTCATCTGTCTATTTATCCCATCTTATCCTCATACACGATCTTTTCCCTCCAACCAGGTGAATGTGTTTTATATGTATCTTTTAAATTCAATATGTTCTTGAAATATGTGTATTTTTGAGCGTACATAATTTTTGAATTTTTGTAAGTGGGACTGTATTATACATCTCATTCTGTTTCCAACTTTTTCACCCAGAATCTGAACATCTAATCCTTTGGTTCTAACTGCTGTATAACACTCCGTGATGTGTACCAATTACATTTTTCCTATCCACATTCACAGTGATAAATACTCAGGGTGCTTCCAAACCCCTTACAGACCCAAAGAACCATTTCCTTGGGATACATGCCCAGGTGGAGTTGCTGGCTCATAACGCAAAGGCCTGCTTAATAAGACTAAGTAGTGACAAACAGCCCTCCAGGCTGCCCTCTGCCAGCAGTGCATGAGAGTCCCTCTGTCCCTCATCCTTACTGGTCTTTGGCATTAGCCAACGTCCTCTTGTTTGCCAGTCTAATTGTTTTCACATGCATTTCACTGATTACCAATGACGTGGAGCATCATGATGGATGCCTGTGAGCCTTTTGGGTTTCCTCTTCTATATCTTGCCCATTTTAGCTATTAGAGTTGTTACCTTATTAATTTTTAGGAGTTCATTGTATATTCAAAAAGTTTCATCCCTTGTTAGTTTAGATGCCACAAATATCTTCTCCCATTTTGGCAGGTGTCTGTGAACTCTGTGTATAGAGCTCTTGATTGAACTAAAATTCTTAACTTCTGTGTAATTTAGTTTACCTCATTTTTTTGCCTTGTGATTTATGCTTTTGAAGTTTTGTTTGAGAGGTCATTCCCTGCCCTAGGTCACAAAGATATTACCCTACATTTTGTTCTTTTAACCTAATCATTTTACCCATCACATTTATGTATTTTTCTTATTTTTTAAAGTTCTGAAATTATAAATGTACGTATTGAACTTTACCGAAAGTGTTTTGCATCTGAGATGATTAGGTAATTTTCTATTTTTGTCCATTAATGTGGTGAGTTATATTTATAGAATATCTGATTCACTCATTCTTCCATTCCAAGGATAAACCTGATTTAATTATGAATTTTTTTTAGTATACTATTAGGTTAACTTTACTTAACATTATTACATCTGTGTTCATACATGAAACTGACGTATAAGTGTCTTTATTATACTGTTACAAAGCAGTACTTATTCAATTAAATTCTTATTCAATTTTGATATCAAGGATATTCTAGCCTTGTGAAATGCGTTGGTCTGTGTTACGGGTTGAATTGTGTCTCCCCAGAATTCATATATTACAGTCCTAATCCTACAGCACCTCAGAACGTGACCTTCTTTGGAGACAGGATCTTTACAGAGGTAATGAAGTTAAAGTGCCGTCACTAGGGTGGGCTCTAACCCAATATGACTATCTTTATGAAAGAGGAGATGTGGACACAGAGACGCTCACATAGGGAGAGCACCATGTGAATGGTGGATCACAGCCATCTACCAGCCAGGCAGAGGAACCTGGAACAGATTCCCTCTCACGGTCCTCAGAAGGAACCAACCCTGCCAGCACCTCGCTTTTGGACTTCTAGTCTCCAGAGCTGCGAGACAATACATTTCCGTTGTTTGAGCCCCCAGTTTGTGGGACTTTGTTATGGCAGCTCTAGCAGACTAATACAGTCAGCCTTCCCTTTTTCCAGTTTTGGCCGTGATTTAAATAAAATAGAGATTATTCAGAACTAAGCAGGGGCCGGCTCCGTGGCCGAGTGGTTAAATTCGCACGCTCCACTGCGGCAGCCCCAGGGTTCGGATCCTGGGCGTGGACATGGCACCGCTCGTCAGGCCATGTTGAGGCGGCGTCCCACATCCTACAACTAGAAGGACCTGCAACTAAGATATACAACTGTGTACAGGGCGGGGTTGGGGAGAAAAAGCAGGGAAAAAAAAAAAAGATTGGCAACAGTCATTCACCCAGGTGCCAATCTTTTAAAAAAAAAAAAAGAACTAAGCATTGTAGTATATTATGAGTATATTTTCTTTCTTGTACCATTTGTGTTTTCCTTGGCACCAATACTTGATTTGCTTCTCTACGTGCTTAGCTTTGTCAGCACAAAACACTAATTCACCCCCAAACTTTTTACCGTGAGTAAGTCTCTTCTCAATGCATTCAAATATACCAGGTGGTCCAAAATTTCATTTTCCTGGAGCCATGACCTTCTCCTGTAACATGGACTTGTCGCTCCCCAGCTCTGCCATGTGACGCTCACCCTGGAATCTCTCCCCACACCTCGAGGATCTCCTCTGCCTCTGTCCTGTGACGAAAGTCCTGTTTCCTGGATCCCATGCTTTTCCCTTTCTTGGTTGACTGTTTTTGGTGGATCACATCCTATGGTGGCACAGGACAAAGTGTGCGAAGGGCATATTTTTCCTTTAATTTTAGGAAATTCTTCACCATTACAAATATTTTCTTCCTCCGTCTGAAGCCTGCTTTCTCTCCGTTCACAACTCCTAATTGATGGGGCCTGTTACTCCTGGTTCTGTCTTCCATATTGCTTACCTTTTACCTGATTCTTTCCAACTTTTATCTCTTTCTAATGACTTTTAGGATGGTTCTTGTATATGATTTTATAGCTCACCAATTCTTTCTGCAGCCAGGTTCATTCACTCTGCTATTCAGACTACCCATTGATTCCTGATATTTTCAACACTAATAGCTCTCCAACTGGATGTTTTTGCTTCACGTCCCCGATCGTCTCCTGGGTTCCCTTACCGCCCTGAGGCTACGCCACTCCGGACTGCGCTGGCCTGCCCTGAGGCGGCCGTGGGTAAGCGGGGATCTGCCAAGACGATGAGGAGGAGAGAAAACTGTTCCCAGTCATTCCCTTTCTCTGGCCTCTGACCTGCCTTCCCGCTGTTCTTACCACTTCCCGTCTTCCCAAGGGCTGCTTGCAGGAAGTGGTAAATTCTGAAGGTTCTGTGTTCCTGTAGCCTCTTAACTCTCGTGTGGCGTCTCCAAGTTGAGTTGTAGTGGAGAGGTGGCGCCAGCCAATGATCTGTACTCACCATCTTGTCCAGACTGTTAAACCCGGATTATCATTTCATTTTTTCATTCTAGGACCTTCATTAAGTAATCTCATTAAGCTCTGGTGTTTTTCTTCTATATGTAAATTGAAAGTGATAATATTTGTTCCCAATTTTACAGGAATCTTGGGAAAATTAAAATCATGAGATTGAGAATTATAAACTTTTTTACCATGCTTAAAAATGGTTCCAATTATTAAAATTCCCAAGAATCTGTCGTCCTGATGCTAAAACATTGGAAACACAGGTTCTATTCTGGTTCCGGGTCTCGTTTTCGTGTCGAGAGAAGTGATCCTGACCCAGAGGATGTTCCATGGGAGGTATGTTGGTTATAGTCCAGTCTTTGGGGCAGATGGACCTGGGTTTAATTCATGGATCTGCCATTTATTATTACATCTTAGTTATCTTTGTATCTCCAGAGCCTAGCATAGGTCCTGGCAGACAGTAAATCTTCAATAAATGGGTACTAAACAGAAAATGTTTAGCATCTCTAAGCTTCAGTTTCCTTCTCTTAAAAAAATGGGGATAATAAATTCCTAACATAAACCTTGGCACAGAGTATGTAATAATAACAAATGTTAGTTCCCTTACCTCCCTCCGCCTTCTGTGGTCTCAGCCACGGTGTTGCCCATGTTGCTTGTTATCTGAGCGCCCAAGGAAACCTGTGCTAACTTGCTGTTATCACCTCAAGTCTTAGAACAGAGCAATGAGGATGATTTTCTCCAGCTGTTATTCACACAGTAATTTCCTAAAGAGTAAATTATGAAGAACCCAAACTACAAAATGCATTCTAGAGTCTGAATCAGGTTAGAAGATACATTAAAGCTAGTGAAATACCTGATTTGGAAACAGATTTTGGAGTCCAAAAGCTAAGGAATTCATATGGCCTGATACAGAATTCAGATTAATTTCATTCGTAATTTCCCAGTGTTGCCTTTTGAAGGGACATTGATGAAAAATGTCAGATGGAAATCTAACCTGGTCTTATCTTTTTCTTAAGTGATATATTTTGTTTGCTTTTTCTTTTTTTTTTTTGTGAGGAAGATTGGCTGTAAGCTAACATCTGTGCCAGTCTTCCTCTATTTTGTATGTGGGATGCTGCCACAGCATGGCTTGATAAGCAGTGTGCCAGTCCATGCCCAAGATCTGAACCCACAAACCCTGGGCCGCTGAAGTGGAGCATGTGAACTTAACCACTGTGCCACCAGGCCAGCCCCTTTGTTTGCTTTTTATACCAGAATTGGCTTGGATATTGGGACCACCATCAAGAGTACAGAAGCAAAAAGGCAAATCCAAGAGAAAGTTAAGTCTTGACTCCTTCTTCAGGAGATTGGTTGGCAATTACGAGATTCCATTGTAACTTTTTTTCTCTCCCAGGTGTTTCTAAAACAACATAAGGGAGAAATAAGACCAAAGCCAGAACAATTTAAAACAAGTCATCCACATCCTTGGCCCAGTTAGATCTTGGTCTTAACATCATTGCTTCCAGTTCATCTCAGTGCCTTAAGGTCGTGTATTAGAGTATGTGGTTGCAAGCAAAAGGAATGGATTTTGGCTAACTTAACAAAATGGGAATTTATGAGAGTGCAGTGTGGGAGGACCATTGAGGGAAGCTCACAGAATGGAAAGGAAAACCCAGGCACTGGACTGAACTAGGGAAAAAAGAAAACAGATTGCTTTAGCATTCTTAGTTTCAAGATTTACTCACCCATCTCACTAGGCTCTGCTGCCAAGATGGGTGTGGGCCATCCTCAAGATTTAGGAGGGTGGCTCTGACTGACCTGGCTTTGTGACCTTTCCATCACTCATTTAGGGGAGGGGGAGGAGCTTTCATTTACAGTCCCACCCAGACTATACATCTTGGGGGAGATAAACTCTCCCTAAAGGGAAGGAGATTTCATTACCAAAAGACAGGGGCATGGATTCTGGATAATCAAAGAAAGAACAATTGTCTACTATGTATCATTCCCAAATGCAGTTTAAAAGAAGAATCTTTTAAGTCAGAAAGCTTCTTAATGAGTCCATTAATGAATTTAAAATTCAAATGTCAACAAGTCATGACTTAAATTTAGTGTTCTCTTCTTCGAATTATTGGGACTAATTTGAGGAAATGCCATACTCTTTATCGATTGTATTAAAGATGAGAACAATTTCCTGAGGAATAATTTCAGGCAGAGACAAAGGACAGTAGTTGTACAAGTAGGCGAACAAGTTGACCTTCTGGGCTTGCCTACTAACCTACGTTATAATCAACCTGAGTAATTCAATTTACCTAGCCTTGCAAATCATTAAAAAATAAGTAAAAACATAGGCCTGCAAAAATTCTGCCTGGCCTGCAAAATGTGCTTGGCTGCCCTCCATATTACCATCCTCTTGAGGCCTGGGCTTCTCTCGTGGACAGAGTAAGAACACGCACACTCTGATATACTCCAGCACTCTAGAACTCTCTCCTCCATGGCTTCCCGGGAACCACCCCCCACCAACACACACATGAAACAAACAGAATTGAAGGAATGTGGAGGAGGGAGGGGATTGTTTTCTCATGAGGCTTCACGTGGCTTCTTTTCCACCCACGGCATGTGGCAGGAGGTGATTTTTGCAAATAAATTAACCCCTGTGCTCTTCAGTGTCAATAATACTTTCCCATTTTGCTGGGGAATTTGAATTATTGACTGTCTTGTGTCTTCATTCCCTGGAAGGTGAATTGAAGGAATTCATGTTTTTGAAGTCATTTTTTAAAAAAAACTTGTGTATACCTTTCTAGCAATTGGGTATTATTTTATTCATCCTTGATTATCTTGCAAAATGAGATACTGACTAAAAGCACTAATCCCAGTTTCTAGTGAGGCACAGAGAGGATCAGTCTATGACTTTGAGAACAAATTGGTTTCAGAGTATTCATAGAACCTTCTAGCACAAGCTGGCCCAGCATAGGATACCTTAAGTGTCTCCAGTTCAACATCTACATTCCCCTGGCAGCAAATTCCTAAGACTTTGAGGGAGAGGCTGTCTTCCAAACTGATAACATGATGATTTTCTGAGGCCCCTTTTTAATTAGTGTGCCTTTAAAATCAAACTTCAATATTTGTAATACTCTGAGAAGGAGAGAATAAGTGATCAGTCGTCTCAGTACTTATCTGAGGGCTTAGACACCTATTTAACTCAAGAAAAACATATTTTAGAAAGCCATGTTTGAACTCTTTACTATAACAAACAACCAGTAACAAAATACCCTTACAAGTTGTTGAGAAAAGCATGGCGACGCAGAATAAAAGCAGGAGGCTTGGAATTCCAGATAAAAATTCCAGCGCTGCCTCTTGCTAGCTGTGGGCAAACTACATATGTCCTCTTGAAGCTTCAGTTTTCTCATCCATTAAATGAAGGAAATACATAGTGCAGATTTTGCAGGGAGAATTAAGCAAGCCTAATGTATGCAAAGGAGTTGTGAGCTCTCTGCATACAATATGAACCCAATAGAGGTAGCTATGGGGAGAGAGAGTCCACGCCTAGGAAGCAGGCTGAAATGACTTGAGGTTTAATGTCTATTTGCTCTTCTACAGGAAGTAGATGACCAAGCCGTTTGTTTTGGGTGAAGAGCCGATGAGTTCAAAGTAAATCTCCGGTTCTTCATGCCCCCTAAGACAGCTCTCCCGGAAGGGGGTTTGCCCTCCTTTCAAGGTCAGTCTCTTTTCATTTTTTCCCCAAACCCTCCCCACCCCTACACCCACTTCTCCTTTACACGTTTAGTTACCTCACAGCTTTTCTCTCTAGTCTGTTTTATGCCTTCTTTCCCCCCATGTAAGAGAAAGACAGCTTATTTGATGATATTTCTCATTCACTAAAGAAAGTGCTAAGTCACACAGTTCCAGGGTCGGAGGAGGGGGTGCTCCTCTGGCCAGGAGAGCCAACGGCTAACAGCCATCACGCTAACTTTCAGTACGGATTATTATTATTATTGAGCTTAAAGCACCTTGGCTGTTTGCCCAGCGTGTCCTTGCTAACTCAGGGTCACAAAAAAGAGTAATTCTCTGCCACAACTCAATAAGACATGGGATCTGCATGATTAAAATGACCTTAGCATTTGGGATCCTGAAATAATGGCACTCCAAATTAAATTAAAAATGGGTTAGATTGCTTTCAGTGAAGAATTGCTGTTATCCTGTACCTTTCTTCTTGCTCCCCTCCAAAGCCTTTATTGATTTCGTTGTTGCTCAGATCTGATAATATCTGTGCTATTGTTTGGAGGAATTTAAAATACTTACAAAGACTGAGACCAAATTAATAAATTAATGGAGGGAAATTGGAGAAACAAAGAAAATGAGGTGATCTGAATACACACACACGTTGCTCACGGAGGTTGCTTCTGTGGTAGACACTTCCTTTAATGAAGCCAGAGCAGAATCCTTTGTTCAACGGCCACTTTCTGGGTGAATGTGTTTAGGCAGGACATGAGACCACTGGCCCTTGGACAGCTCCTGCTCATTTACCTCACAGCAACCACGGTGCCCACACAGACCATTTCGATAATTAAATTCCCAGAAAACCTGCTCTGAATCACTCAATAATTGACTAAATTTGTATTTGGATGCCGTTGCTGATGAGAACAAAGCACCAAGCAATAATGCTTTCAGTTTCACCATGGTTTTATGACCTTATTGGACCACCAGGGACCTGGTACATCCCAGGGGAAATACTTTTCAATTTAATTAACCTGCAGACATTCAGCTTAAAGAGTAATAAATAAAAGACAAATACTCCCCTTTCTCCTATTTGTCTCTTATGGAGAATTACAACTGCTAATAATGCAATAATTGAAATCTAAAATAAAGCTACACAGGCAGGGAGGTGATCAGACGGTGAGGAGTAGGGGGAGAGGGGAGCCGCGGAGGGCTTGTTGGGACGTCTGTAGGCTAGACCTGGTGGACTAGGGTTCTCCTTGGCTTTAAGCCACTAACTTGGAGGCAAAGAAGAGAGAATTCGCTACTTTCACAGGTGGATTTCGGGAGTCTCAGGAAGGGGCCCTGCTCACCGCCTCCCCTCCCAGTGCACTGAGCCTCTCACTAGAAACAAAGCCTTTCTTTCCATTGTTACGTGGAAGGTTTGGAATGTGAAGTCTCCCTGGTGAGGGAGGGGATGATGTAAGCTCATTAACAAGAGGGGCAAGTGGCTGATGTCACATCCTCTCCTGAGAGCTGATTTTGATGAGGAAAAGAGGGGAGAAAGACCTGGGCTTTGAAGGGGGATGGGGAGGGAAAGAGTCCAGGGTTTGTCATACTTCATGCTTCTCCTGGGGCTGTTTTGGTGATGAAACATCATGCCTCCGCATCTGAACGGCAGACTCCTCGTCTACGGATATGTATTAAGCATTTACTGCGTGCCAGGTTCTAGGAGAGGTGCTTTCCCACACAGCGTCTCTCAGAATTATGATAACACTGCTGCAAAATAGGATTCCTAATCTCCTCTTGCTGGAGAAGAAATTGAGGCCGGTATGCATAAATTAATTTATCCAAGATCATCTGGCTTCTAAAGGGCAGAGCAAGGATTGGAATCAAGGCCAGCCTGATCCAAAACCCACATGCTTTTTACTCCCACCATGGTTGCTCATAACAGAGCTTGATCTCAAGTGTGGGGATGATTCTTTTGTTTCAAAATACCAACTAAATCAAAATTTTGCCATCAAACTTGGAATATTTTGGTGAAAGGAGTCAGAAGGATTAAGTCCGTTTAACAGACGAGATGGGAAAAGGATATGCAGGGACCGACCCCAGTTTCCACTGCAAAACAGAAAGTATTTGGGACTCAGTGTTCTGAAGTTATACTCAACTGCCGACTGGACTCCTCCTTTTGGGTCTCCCTCAGGTACCTCAACTCAGTGTGTATACAACTGAACCCATCATCTTGTATCAGCCCATTGCCCATACCCCTTTCCTGCTCTAACATGGTCCCTCTTATATTTCCTTTCTTGACTGCGGGACACCATCATTCATCTTTAGTCACTTTAGACAGGAATCTGAAAGTACTTCTGTATTTCTCCCTCTGCTGTACCCCCCTGTTCTGCCCCACAAATCTAATCAGTCCTGTTGCATATACTTTCCAAATTTCTCTCAAATCACTTTACTTTTTCCTCTTCTCCATCTCCAACGTCAACTCCTTAGTTCATGCCCAGTCATTTCTCCTCTGTGTGAATGCTACAACCTCCTGAGTGAACTGGCCACACTGCATCCTATCTTCCCATGCTGCCTCTCCCGGTCGCCTTCAAATTGATGACAGATTGGTTTCTCCAAAACCCGAAGCCTGATACATAGAAAATGCTGAATGAATCAATAAGATAAGCAAGCAAACAAACAAAAAATTAAAAACAAATCTACTCTCAAGTACAAATATTAGAATAGTAACAAATCAGCTAGAAAAAATACAAGCAGTTTGTACTCCTTTAAACTGAGGTAAGATATACACAATGAGATATAAATCTTACGTGTAAAGTTCAGTTTTGTCAAAATATACACCTATACAAACAACAGCTCAGTGCACACAGAACATTTCCATGGCACTGGAAATTTCCCCCATGCCTTTCTCTGACGATGAATGATATTGAGCGTTTTTCACATGCTGGTTGGCCATCCATATGTTTGCTTTTGTGAACGTCTGTTCACATTTTTCACCTGTTTTTAAATTTGGCTGTTTGTAATTGTGAATTTGTGTGAGTTCTTTATAAATATGGATGAGATCTTTGTCACATAAAACTAATGTGAATATATTTTCTCAGGCTCACCTTTTCACTACTTAATTGTGGTTTCTGAGGAGGAGAAAAATTTGAATGTTGGTGAAGTCTATCTGATGAATTTTTTTCTTTTATGGTTACTGCTTTTTGTGTCTTGTCTAAGAAATCTTTCCCAACCCCAGGATTTAGTGATACTCTTCCGTTTTCTTCTAGAAACTTGACATTTTAGCCATTATGTTGAGGTCTAGAAGCCATTTAAAATCAATTTTGTGTATGTTGAGAGGTAGAGGGTCATAGTTTTTTATTTTTTCCCCATATGGATATCTAGCACCATTTGTTGAGAAGATTTCCTTCCCCTATAGAATTGCTTTGGTGCCTTTGTTGAAAATCAATTGACTTTGTACGTATCTGTTTCTGGATTCTGTTATGTTCTACTGTTGGATACCAATTCTACACTGTTGGTTAATACGCCTTTGTAGTAAGTTTTGAAACTGGTAGTACAAGTACTCCAACTTTCTCAAAATTGTTTTGGCTATTCTAAATCCTTTGGATTTTCCTATATATTTAAAAATATTATCCTGTCAATTTTCACAAAGAAAAGGCAATTGAGAGTTTGATTGAGATTGTGTGGAATCTTTAGGTCTGTTTGGGGAGAAATGACATCCTAACAATAGTGATTTTTCCAATCTATGAACAATGGTTTTTTTCCCCCATTTTCAATGTTTTATTAATTTTCTTGTAGGTGTAGGTCTTGCACGTCTGTCATTCAAAATATTCTTAGCTATTCGATTTTTTTTTTAAAAGATTGGCACCTGAGCTAACAATTGTTGCCAATGTTTTTTTTTTTCCTCTGCTTTTTCTCCCCAAATCCTCCCAGTACATAGTTGTATATTGTAGTTGTGGGTCCTTCTAGTTGTGGCATGTAGGACGCCACCTCAGTGTGGCCTGATGAGTGGTGCCATGTCTGTGCCCAGGATTCGAACCAGCAAAACCCTGGGCCGCCAAAGTGGAGCACAGGAGCTTAACCACTCCGCCACAGGGCCTGCCTCTATTTGACTTTTTGTTGCTATTTTAAATAATGTTTTTAGAAATTTCAATTTCTAATTATTTACTGCTAGTATGTAGAAACATATTTAGAATATTCTACATAAATAATCATGTGAATATGTGAATAAACCTAGTTTTGCTTTTCCTTTCCAATCTTTATACCCTTTATTTCTTTTTCTTGCCTTAAGATTTCTAGTGCAATTTGAATAGAAGTGGTGGAATTTGCATGCTCCCAAAGTTAGAGAAAAGAGATTTAATGATCTGCCATTGAACATGGTGTTGGCTTTAGGCTTTTTGTAGATGCAGCTGTAGATCAGGTTGAGAAAGTTTCCTTATATTTTCTGTTTACTGAAAATTTTTATCATGAAGGGGTGTTGAGTTATGTCACATACTTTCCTGCCTCTATTAAGATGATCATATAGTTATTCTCTTTTTTTCCTGTGAATGTGGTGAATTATATTGAATGATTTTTTTAATGTTAAACCAGTCTTATGTTCCAGGCATGAACCTCACTTGGTCATGATGTGTAATTCTTTTCATGTGTCACTGAATTCAATGTGCTAATGTTTTATTAAGGAGCTTTGCATCCATGTTCATGAGAGATATTGGTCCATAGTTGTCTTTACTTGTAGTGTCTTTGTCAAGCTTTCACCTCAGGAATGTAGCGGCATCATGAAACGAGCTGAGGACTATTTTCTCCTATATTCCTCTCCATTGCTCTCCATTGCTGGAGAAACACATCTTTATAGCTTTTTTGGTTTGCTTTTTGTTGCTCTAAGGCAATGATTTTCAAATCACCTAGAGAGTTTGTTAGAACAAACATTGGTGGGCCCTTGCCCCTGCATTCCTGATTCCATGAGTCTGGATAGAGACTGATAATTTTCATTTTTACCAAATTCCTAAGTGATGCTGATACGGCTAGTCTGTAACCCAAACTTTGAGGACCACTTTTCTATGGCTTAAAACATGCATCTTTAATTTATCATAATTTACTCAGAGTTAATATTGTACCACTTCATATAAAATGTATGAAAGTTTCAACAATGAAATTCAGTTTAATCACTATCTTTTTTGCTATTGTTGTCATATGTTTGATATGTACCTAAGTAATAAAAGCAAAATAAATTTTATTATTTTTTACTTAAAGAGTGATTTTTTGCAGCAAAATGAAGAGAGGGAAAATATATCTTCTATATTTTTATATATCTTTTATATTTTATATCTTTTATATTTTAATCTCACATTTGCTATTTTAGACCCTCTTCATTTCTTCTTATAGATCCAAATTTCTGACTAGTATTATTTCATTCAGATTAAAAAACTTCCTGTAGCATATCTCATAGTGCCCACATGCTGGAATTCTCTCCACTTTCGTTTATCTGAAAATGTCTCATTTGACCCTCATTTTTAAAGGATATCTTCACTGCATATAGACTTCTAGTTGAGAGTTGTTACTACTGTTGTTTTCAACGCTTAAAAAAAATCATCTCATTTTCTTTTTCCCTCAGTTGTCTCTGGTGAGAGATCAGCCATTTTCACAGCTTTAGTCTCTTGAAAGTAGGATGTTTTATTTTTTTCCTCTGACTGCTTTTAAGATTTTCTCTTTATCTTTGGTTTTCAGTAGCTTGCTATGATCTGCCTTTATGATTTTTAAAAAAATTTTGCTTGGGTTTGTCAGGCTTCTTGGATTTATAAGTTGATGCTTTTCTTCAAATTGAGGAAACTTTTGGCATTTATTCTTCATATATTTGTCTGTTTCATTCTCTCTCCTTCCCTTTTGTATCTCCAGTTACACGTGTTAGACTGTGTGGCATTGCCCTACAGATCAATAAATCTTCTTTCATTTTTCCTCTATCTTTTTCAGATTGGATAATTTCTTTTGATCTGCCTTCATGTTCACTAACTCTTCTATAATCCCTAATGTATATTATTAAGCCTATGCAGTGAATTTTTCATTTTAGATACTGTACTTTCCAGTTCTGGAATTTTATTTATTCTTTTTATAGTTTCCATTTCTCTGTTGAGATTTCCCATCTGTTTATTTATTATGGCTATGTTTTCTTTTAAGCCTTTGAACACATTTGTAATAGCTGCTTTCATGTTCTTTTCTGTCTTGTCTAGGCTATTTAGGGGTCTGTTTCTCTTTATTGCTTTTTTTCCTTTTTATGGGTCATATTTTCCCACTTCTTCTCATATTTCTTAATTTTGTATTGTATGATGGACCTTGTAGATGATTTGTTGTAGGAAACTGAGTTATGTCCTCTTCTTTTAAAGAATTTTGAGTTTTGTTCTGGGAAGCAGTTAAATAACTAGAGGATCTTTCAGGTTCTGTTGGGCTTGTTTTATTCCTCTTTAAGGACAGGTCTATTTTGGTTTTGAGCTTAATCTTGCATTGTGGCTGTTCCTTTGAGATCTGAGTCTTACTCCTGAAGTGTGGCCTTTTAGAGGTTTTGGATGAACACCCAAGGTGCTCAGGGGGCCTCTCCAGTGGATGTGCCAGAGCTCCAGTGTCTCCCAGTGCCTCCCAGTGCCACACAGCTTCCTGCTTCTCCAGTGAGCTCTTGGCCCTGCAGCAGCTGCTCCACTAGACTTTGTGGAGTCTTGCCCTGCAGAGTTTCAGCCCAGCCTTCAGCCACGGACGTATGGGGAATCCCCACAGACTTCTGGGACACCCCCTTTTGGAGCTCCCTCTTTTCTGGTACCCTGACCTGAAAATCCCAGGGACTTCTGCAGTCTAGAATTCTGACCTCTGCCTTTTCCACTCAGCAATACTGCCATTCTATGTGGGCTCCAATTTTCTACATTGTGGAAGGAAAATGTCCCCCAGCAGAAAGCCATGGAGATTCCTCTCTTCTCTCAGGGATCACAGTCCTTCACTGTAAGTCGTTCAATGCTTGAAAACAGATATGTCATATACTTTGACCATCTTTTATACTTGTTTATTGTGGGAAGGCAAATCTGGTACCAATTACTCCCTTATGGTTGGGAGCAGAAGTTTGAAAGTTGTTTGTATCCTTAAGTTAAGATTTTATGACTAACCACAAATGTGTTTGGTGAAAACAATGCAATAGAAACTGAAGTTTTTCTCACTGCCCTCCCCTCTGTCCCACCCTCACCCCTGTGCACACACACACCCCAATCATCTGCAAATTCTGAGCTCTGATTACTGCTGGGTATTCCAGTGTGGCTAGGGCTGTGTATTTAAGACTTTTGCTTCAATAGTGTTTCAAATTTTTTTCGTGAGTTGTCATGAATTAAAAATTTGAGAAGTTTGACATAAAATCCAGAGTTTCTACTTCTTTTTTATAATGGAAAGATCTGGTGGCACTCAATGAGCATGGCAACAGTAGCCTGGAGCAGAGCAGTGGTTTCCTTCTTTAGAGAGGCTATGTGTTTTCTGGTCTGCCACAGTCCCAAGCCAGTCCGTTTCACTCAGTTGTGTTGTCTGTCTTATCCCTGTAGCTATTTGTGTATGTGATCCTGGCATGCGGGCAGATAAACTTACACCTAAGTAGTATGCCCACAATATCCAGTGTGATCCACTCCATCATGGCCACGTTCCCCATGATAGCTTTATTCCGTTAATACACCCAATTTTCCCAAGCTCCTTCTGGGTATGTAACTATCTCACAATAGAAAATAAACAAAGGGACAGGGAGCAGAGATATGGAATGGAGTTAAATTTCGCCAGCACACCCTGGTCTTTGCTCAGGTGGAAGTTGATCAGTAAGTGGTCAAGGGCCAGGCGTGCTGTCTGCTTCCATTCTGATTCCAAGGTTAAGATGTGTTTATGCCTTTCAGCCAACAAACCTCTCTCATGCTTAAAAGCTTCTCAAATATTACTTTCTTGGAAATTCAGTTTGGCCCTGCTCTGAATTTTATACCCATGGTTTTGCTTGAAAACTCAAAGAAATGAAAAACCATAATTGTTTTGCTTATGTAATAGGAAAATTGTCTTTGTGTTTTATAATCAAAATGTTGCTTTTTAAAAAATTTATTTTGTGCATGTGTGTATGTTTTGGGGATAATAATGCTAACTAACATGTTTTGGGTACTTACTATGTACTAGGCACTCTGCTAAGCATGTTATAGGAAAAATGAAATTTTACCTTCAACAACGATCTTTGCGAGGTAGGAATGAATGCTTTTCTCTTTTTACAGATGAGAAAGTGAGGCGTGGAGAGGTTAAATACCTTGACTGAGAACAAACGGCAAGTAAGCAGTGAAGTTGGAATTCGAAATCCCTGAATTGAAAATGAATACCTGAACCAGGTGCAAACCAGCTTGTGCCCTTTGACTCCCTGAGTGTCATGGTCATCAGCAAGAACGTCAAGGTCATGCTGCAGATCCCCACCTGCCACAACTCTTGCAAGTCCCCGCTTTGCACAATCCAGAGGGGTCTTTCATACCCAGAGTTACACTGCATGGCAGCCCTGCCGATTCGAGGATTCACCATGAAGAGGAATCCATTAAAGTGCACGCCTCTTTAGAGTAGAAGTTGGCAAAACGTGCAAAACAAACCACAAAATGTCACAATGAAATGTGCAAATCACACAGGAAGTGAATATCACCCTTCGCGCTCTCCACTGACTCTGCCACTCGTCCTTGTGTATCGACCTCGCAGCTCTCAGACCCAGAAAGGAGGAAGGACAGAGGCTTGAAGCAAACTCTGTAGTGTTCCCAGAAAGACGTGGCTGAGGAGACCGGTAAACCTTGAGGAGTGCTCCTCCTTCTCACCCAGGGTCACGAAACACTGAAGATGGAAGGGGCCTAGGAAGACAGTCTTCTCCAGACCTCTCGTTTTACAGATAGAGCGACTGGAGGCCAGAGGTGGGGTCTGACTCCCCAGCTACCAAGTCAATGAAGGCAGAGCAGAGTCCGGAGTCGAGGCCTTGTGGTCCTCCACTCCAGTACTCTTTGCACAGTACCACGGAGCCTCTGCTGGGCAGGACGTAGGGTCTGCTCGGAGGTCACTCTATTCCCCCTTCTGCGTGCGCAGCAGAGGAAGAGCAACATGTACATGAGGGAGCTGGCAGGGGGAGAACAGCGATGATTCAATCAAGAGCCAAAATACCACGTTATTAAAAATAGAGCTGATTCTTTCCCTTCTATTACCACCCAAACTTTTTCACAGCAATTTCCAAGCTGTCTTCCAAGAGTTTGGAAGTAAAGGGAAACAAAGGGTATTGTTTTATTTTATTGGTTACTTCTCTGATAATTAGTGCCAGGAAGCAGAGAAATTAGAATTGTGAAGGTCCTAAGGACACGAGGAAGGTGTGCGTAACTCCTCACTTGCTTCAGCGCTTGGATGTGGCACCTGTGTCATGCTGCTCTTTCATGCATCGTGTCCCATTGTCATAAGTGAAGAAAATGGGCTTGCAGAGAAGACCCGATTTTCCTCAGGTTGCACATCGACTGAGTCCAGAGCACCTGAAACCTCTGTAAGTTCAGTTACTCCTTCTGTGCATGTGCAACCCTCAAATCAAGTGTTTCCAGACATCAGGGAGACGTCAGGATGGGGAGGCAAATTCTGAGTGGTGGACAGAGCTGAGACGTCCTACCTATAGACACAGGCTCACAGCTGTGTGGTGATGGCCAGCCACTCAACTTCTCCAAGCTTTAATTTTCTCATCCACAAAATAACAACAATAGCTGCCTCATGGACTAATACATAGACAGACGATTATCTTTACGTTACACAAAATGGTTTTCATTTTCATTTCACTCCACAGAGCAAATATTCGAGAGACGTTAGAACGTCTCCCCAGTTTGCTCTGTCGACACAAAATCTTCAAGAGTGACAAGAACGGAAGATCTCTAACTGCTTACTTACAATCAAGTTATCAACAGAAACACCCAACCATGGTGGCAGCATGCCTTCCGATCACACTGCTCCATGGCACAGCCATGGTCCCCTCTTTTTATGACTTTTCAGATCCTCCTATTGGCATGAAGTAAGGCAGAATACAGCTTTTTAACCTTTCCTAAGCCTCCCTATTTAAATCCTTCATATAAAACTCTGCCTCTACTTTGATATGCTAAGCTGGTATGTGTACGGGTTTTCAAGAGAGAATAGTTGAAAAGAATAAAGACTATACACAGGCCCCTCTTCCGAGGCTATAAACTTTGGTACCTACTCACGTCAGTCATGTTCTCTGGTTTGGAAACAGAGTTCCACGATGTTACATTATGCATGTCAATAACAAAGTGTAAACTCTAGTGAAGGATAAGGATATCTTTCATGGGCTCGTAACCACAGAAGTGATCGTAAATGAAAGTATTTAGTAAATGGCCAAGAAATAATGTAGTGAATTGTAATCAGATTTGTAGAGAAGACCTTTTGATGTGTCTGCCCAGCCACTGCTTTACCAGTTTTCTGAGAACTGTCCACCCATCCAAATGGGTAGGTCTTTTGTGGCTGTATTTATACTGACTAACAACTCTTTCATTGGTCAAAGCTGATTGGATGAAAGATGGACAGTGGACCCAATCTGAGCCAATGAGATTCTCTCCTGGGGTTTGGACCTAGGGTGGTAATCAGTTAGTTGGGAGCCTTGATGCCAGGAACTGATGTGGTTCTAGAGTTGGACCCATGATGTCCCACCATGTGCAAAAGGAGCTAGTGTGGAGAGAGAAAAAAATAAGGTAGGAACCTGGAGAGAAGGAGAGGAGAGTGACTGCACAGAAAAAGTGGCCGTGCACCCTCTGGTTCTCATGGATTGTCCAGGTCCTATTTCCTTCTCTCCTGGAGCCTAAGGATTGTTGAATTCTGTGAGATAGACATGGATCCTCCTCCAAAATTCCCATTTTTACACATCTGAATTTGTGTGTTACTTACATAAAAACCTCTCTTGACCGAAGCTGTGTCTAAGATGATTAAGTGGTCAAGGTTATAATCCAGCTGCTCTCTACTGGGCGTGTCTTGTTGGGAGGCTGGGTTTCTCGTGCGGCAGTCCCGTGGAGCAGAGCCTCTGCTGGACACAGCTGCACGAAGCCCTTTGTTCAAGTTCACCTGCCATGTGGTTCTCTCTCTCCTCCCTGTAAGCGGATTCCCCCTGACTAAACCGGCAGCTCCTTTAGGGAGACGACTCTCCTTATTCATCTTTTCATCCCCTGTAGCACCTGGGCTGCGATGCTATGGAATTTGCTGATGGTGTTTATGCAAAAAAAAAGAAAAAAGAAAGAGAACTTTCTACTCTAATAATTTTCCATTTAGGCAAAACTTCTCTTGCCTCAGTTTAGGAAATAATCACATTTCTTTCTTTTTCAGTTGCAACCAATCCCTCTTCTCAGCTTTGTGTCAAGGAGGAGATAGGTTTATTTAGCCAGTAATTTCCACTGCAGAAAATCTTGGGCCCAGATTGCCCTGCAAAAGCAATATGTTCTGTTTTATTTTTATATTACATTATATTTATTTTAATTGCATTCTCCATCTGGTCAAAGATAGCATTAAGCACCGTAGATGGAGAAAAGAAACAAAGAGATATCTAACCATGATAATAGTTTGTATTATTATGTTTTAAAGTCCAGGGGCACTGTAACCTCCAGGAATTAGGCAAAAATAGCCTTCCTGTTCAAGAGCTCCAGAAGGATTCTGGAGAGGAAGAGAGATCAAGAGAAATGGACGAAATCAGGGCCGCTGGTGTCCTCTGGGCAGCCCGGAATGGACTCTTGCACCCAGCCCACACCTGGAAGCAGTTCTAGGACGGTGTGGGCCACTGGGTGCAATTCTACACATAACCCTGTCTCCAGCGCTTTCACTATTTCCAAAGTAGTTTCAGCAGGACATTAGTGCACAGTTTCAATCGCATGTTTTATTAATAACCTTAGAAGAGACCCCCATGGGAGAGGTCATTTTCTTCTCATTTCAGGAGATGTTTTTGTGAAATTCAGCTAGCAGTTGGAGGTCTTCCAAATGAAGCTGATGTTATGTCAATGGTTTAGTATACCGGAAACCAAATCTTAAAATTGGAAGCCTGCAGGGGAGGGCCGGGCTCGCGGCTTCCAGGTGAGGATGCCGGGTGAGGGGTTAGTGGGGATGCGGAATCATCTGTTCCTGCTTTTAAATCTGAACAAACGAGGGGACTCGGGGGAGAGTTTACACGTGAAAATTTGCCAAAGACGAGTGGGCGGTGACATTCCTGACTATGATCCATTCCTCCGCCCCCTCTTTGCAGTCTATCACTTGGGATAGTTTACATTTCAGAAAACAAAAATCTGTCTGAAGCTGGCTGAAGTGAGTAATGGAATTTGTTGGTTCACGTCCTGACGGATCCAGGGGTACCTGGCTGCCGGTGTGATTTGATGCAGAGAGTCAGCAAATTCTCAGGGGTTCTGTTGACTTGAAAGCTTTTTGTCCACGTTAGTGTCAGTTCTTTTCTTCAGGCTGGGCCCAGGCTCATGTTCTAGAAATGGTTTCACAGCTCTGAACATTGCATTCTTTCCCCATGTCGGTCAGAAGAAGAGAAAGCATCTTTCCTAGTCTTTAATGCTTTTAAGAGCAAGGAAGCATTTTCCCCTGAAACCCCAAGGAAAACTCTCCTTATGCTTTATTGGTGCACTCTGGGTGATGTGCTCATCTCTAAAGTAAGGCCTGGGCAGGGCTTTGTCAGAGCTCATCCCTGGAGCAGAGAGTGGGGTTGCTCCCACTGGGAGGGAGGCTTTTCCCCAAGGGGACTCTGGGATGTGCCATCATGAAAGAGGAAGAAACGGATACAGGCAGCAAAATCCCAGGTACCTACTACAATTGAGAGCCGTGACGAGGACCGCAGCCCCTGGCCCTGAATGGGCGCCTTTCACCTGACGGTAACTACTACGGATGCCTATTTCAGCATACGTTACAGAATGTGACAGAATAAATGTAACAACAAAAGGCAGAAAAGGACAACTGGTATTTTTGGGGCCTGCGAGGTCAGATGGGAGCTATCCTTGAAAGAGCATGCTGGAACCAGGAAGATGGATTTAATAGTTATAATCAAAGAAGGCAGTGTAGACACAACTGGTTCACCACCCACATCCCTTTTACCAGGGAACTTTCCCAGCTGCTATGAGTGTTGGCTGCTAACAGCTTAAAGTCCTCCTGTCCTCTGGGATGACCTGCTATTGGCTGACGGGAGCCACCTCGCCCAGGAAGTTAACCCGGCTCCCTCCCTGCCCAGCCAATCGCTGACTGATGGGACACAAAACTCCTACCCCCTTTGCTCAAGCCGAGACACATCTGTGGTGCAGTTTCTCTCCTGAGCCCCCGGGCCTCGGGCCAAGGCCAGACTTAGCTGAGACCGCCTCCTGGCTCAACTCTCTCTCCTTGCTGTTGATTCCCTTATGGCTACCTCCTGGAGAGCAGCCCCTCAGTAAATTCCACCACCTGAATCTCTGTCTCAGCCTCTGGTTCTAGAGAAGCTGACTTAAAACAGAGGCCACTTGGTGCAGAGGAGAAAAGGCAATGGACCAACCCACAAACAGCTGGGAGCAGGAGCCTTTGTTGAGATGGTTTCCACGAGTTGATGCGTGATAGGAATCAGAAGGTGCTTGAATTAATTGGGACTTTGCTCTTTCCAAGGAACAGAAACCAACCCCCAAGTAACCATAAAAGGGAGCATGTGTTACAAAGAATTGGGTGCCGCAGAGGACCTGGCTGCAGGCAGCCTCGCTGGAACTGCCCGCCGTCTCAGCACCAGCAGCAGTTGCTCCTCCTCTCTCTCACCTCCACACCTGCTTCACTGTTTTCTTCTCTATCCCCAGGCCACAGGGCGAAAGACTGTCACCCAGAGCTCTTGCACCCAGGAGCCTGAACTGGACTCTGCTGTTGTGATGTTTTGTTCCAAGAGAAGGAATTTGATTGGCCCATTTGTATCACATAAGCCCTGGACCAATCCATCGTAGCCAGGAAGCAAAGGTTTGGGGCGGGTGTAGCGTTACACAAACACATCCCAGAAGCCTGTCCTGTGGCCAAGTGAAAGAGAAGAGACAGTCCTCCAAGGGAGGCCTTTGCTCAGATGACACTACGGGTGTCCACTATGCTAATGAAAGTAACACGTCCAGGGAGCATCATTTCATGGACTCCACCACCCGGAGGTGATTCCCAGCTCTGTCCTAGTCACAACAGTTATTAATGACGGAGATAGTGTACCCATCGGACTCAGGGACACTTAAAACTGGGAGGAGCCACTAATATGTTAGGTGATGAAACAGGGATGTTGAAAGAGTTTGGTAAACTTAAATAGTGCCCAAAGAAATAAGATTATAAGTAATAGACAAAGAAAGAATCCTTAATTAGTTATAAGCCAATATCACCTCAATAAGAAAAGAATCTTTAATTAGGTTAACAATCTATTTTGTAATAATAGGATGGGGGAAACCTGACTTGACAGTTGTTAGTTAAAAAGAGAATCTGGGAATCTTAGTTGACCATGAGCTGGTTGTAGCACAGCTTGGCTTCTAACAAAGCTTTCACCATTTTAGGCTGCATTTAAGAGAACAGTGTCCACGTCAGGGTAGGAGGCGGAGGTGCTAGAGAAGGTAGGTCGTGGGTCTGTCAGGCCAGGGGTGTGTTCAGTGCTGGGCTCCGTGCTTTAAAGGCCTCAGAAACCCAAATTCAGGAAGTGGAGGAATGCATATTTATTTAGCACCTATTACTTGCTGGACACTACAGACAGACAGATTTTTAACTACAGGGCCCGGGTTACATGGGCCATCTGGAAATGCAATCTTATGAGAAATGGAACCAGGCATGTTTTGACCAGAGGAGAGCAGACCTCTATTAAGAGGAGAGGTGTGTTCAGGTATTCAATAAGTGATCATGTGGAGGAAGAAATAAGGCTGATTTCTGCTGTGCGAGGATAAAAGAAGCACATGGAGTGTGGAGTAGAGAGAGGCAGAGGCAGACTGGTGCTGAAGAAGAAGGAGCTTGCTAAGGAGTGGGGATGTCCTGTGTGAGGAAATACACTTTCTTCCCGAGCGCCTGCACAGCCCTACGAGTGTCCAATAGGAAACGGAGGTTAACAGTGATGACGCTGGCTGCCGTTTACTGAGCACTCCTGACACACCGGGTTCCATGACAAGTGCTTTATGTGCCCTATCTCAAACCCTCACAATAATCCTGCAGGGCGGCAAATTTCTTCCTCCTCTTTTAGAAACGGGGAGCCTGATGTCTTGAGTGTTAAGTGACTCGCTCCAGATTGTGTTACTTATAAGTGGCAGAGCCTGGATTTGAACCCATATCTGTTTAATTCCAAAATAGAGATGTTGTCAAGTAGATTCCTGCCTTAGAGGAGGTTGGATTAGATGACTATTAAGAATTAGCATACTAATTTTACTAACTTATTGGATCTCAGTTTCTGTCCAGTAAAGTCCAGGATCTCTGAAGTCTTTACCAAAGATAGAAGCATGATTCTAAGAAGAACCTTTTTTGGGAGAAGAAGGCTGATATTCTACCTTAATGAGGCCAGAATAAAAGAAAACAGATCTATTGGTAAGGATTGGCTGCAGTAATAAACAATTCTGAAATCTCAGTGCTTTAACCTGATAACTCTAGCAGAGGTGGGCAGGGGTGGTCCCCCACAGCAGAGACCCCAGCTGAGAGAGGCTTTATCTGGCCCACGCTGGCATCATCACAACAACAGCAGGTGGAAACACAGCAAATTGTGCACTGGCTCTCGAAATTTCTGCCTGGAAGCAACACACATCTTTCCACTCACAATTCTTTGGTCAACATGTGGTCACACCTAACTTCAAAGCCTGTGAGGAAGTGCCACCATATCACGAGACCAGAGGAGGAAAGCTGTAGATCTGAGGTTGCACTGATGGGTTTCACACTAGGATTTTGACAACAGCAAGTAGTAAGCATTGATGTTAAGTAATCATGATACTTAAGAATTCCTGAAGGAAATTGTGAAAATATAGTGTGGAATTCATTCCCTGAAAATTTGGGGCGGAATGCCCTGAGTCTTGTCATCCCAAATTGCCCACAGATGAACTAGGTTGGTGGTTTTCATTCTGTGCCATGAAATGCCTCAGATGCCTCCATAAGAGGTTAGGGGTAAGGTTCTGATTCTCCTTCCTTTTCTCTCCTCAACTATTTTCATCCATTTTATTTTGTTTATGTGTGTGTTTATGTGTGTTTGATGGCTTCTGCTTCTCAGCATCCATTCCTCCTTTCTAATAGCACCCCAATTTCCCTTTGGAGAATTACTTCCTCCATGTTGTATGCAGCCTCAGGATGTCCTGCCCACCAGCCACAGAGGCTACTGGCTCCTTTCAACAGAAGCTCTCATCACCCAGCTACAGCCAAGCGTGTGACCCAAGCTCCATCAGACTCCCTCTCCTTAGATTTGACCCTTAGACCAGTGACTACAAGGGCAAAAGAAATGGTCAGAGTTCATTCAGTGCCACGTTTGTTCCTGCCGCCTCGTCTATTCCCAGCCTTGTGCCTTCATCCTCCCTTCAATCATACAAAAGCACTAATATCTTTCCAGTAAGTTCCATTATGCTTTAGTTAGCTCATTAGTTTCTGTTGCCTACAACCAAGTAACCCTAAGTGGATAAAGTTTCATGAAGATTTGTTTTTGTTTGTTTTTCGTGGAGTTCCACTGCTAAAATGTGAGAGTTTGGACCAGATGATTTTAGTTGCTGCTCCTGGTCCTGTGTGTTTAAGCTTAAAAAACATCAGAAGAAAATGCTTATTGCAGGTCTGGTGATTGACTCAATGCAAACGTTACCACCAACAGGAACCACGAAGAAACGTAGGTCAGTAATATGCTCGTGTAAAAGATGTCTCAATATTTTTCCCACCAATCTTCCTGTGCTGGCCTGTGAAATTTAACTCTAACACCCAAACAGTCGAAAGCTGTAGGCCTGCACGTTCTGGAACTGTGTGATCGAGGGCTCCCTCATGAGCCTCACCCTATGCTTCTCTCTTGATGGAGGCGAAAGAGCACCATCCTATACACTTGCCAAATTTGAATGGGGCGCTTTTTAGGTTTGCACCATTTCCGTACAATGGAGACACCATTTTGGGTGAATAATTTGTGTAATCCTGGCACCACCTCCTCAGTCTTCCTGGCTGATATTTACGAGTTTAAATATGGCTAATGATGCAACATTCCTGCCAGATGGTCAATAGGAACTACATGGATTCAGATATTTGAGCATCAGATAAATCCTCGATTCCTGTGACTGAGACTCAAACAAAGCCATTTGTGGAAAATAATTTAATTCTGAGGACTCAAACATTATAAGAAGTAAACAGAAGTGACCGGCACAGATCAGTGAAACGAGAATGAGCTTAGCGTGGACGACGCATCCTTCTCACCAGGTTGGGGATTGGTGTCCATCAGGGCGGGCCTGCCTTCGGACTCTTTCTGAGAGTTCTGTCTGGGACACCTGTGATCACGGAGGTTGCACAGTTAGCACACATTTCCTTTGTGCTCTGCCCAGTTTGTTTATAGGACTTCGGCCTCATCGTAAATGTTTAGAGGTTTTCCTCATCATTTTCATCACCTCCGTGGGCTCCACCCATTCCCCTTGTTGAGTGTCTTTTGCGGTGGTCTGAACATTTTGCGTTGTACTCCCAGAGGAGTCTTCATCTTTCTCCTGCTCTCTGCTGCGTCCCACCCTGAGCGTCGGCCTCTTTGTCGTCCTCTGGGCCTCCCTCTCCCTGTCTCCTTCACTTGATTATTGACAGTGCGCCTTGAACCGCCACCATGCATGCTGAACCCCGAGTTCTGCACGCTGTGAATTTTTTCTCACGCTGCAGAACAGGCACTTCTTCCTACCTGCCCAGGAAACAGCCTGGTTTCTGCGAGGACGGACTGGCCTCTTGGAAGAACCTCACCCCAGCACTCAGAACTAAACTTTATCTGTGAATTTTTGTTTGTTTTCTCTCTTTTAAAGCATCACTTGGCTGTCGCAAAGGCAGGCGTATTCGAAGTGCTGTAGAAACACTACTTCTGTGCATTTATTGTCTACTCTTTGCAGGCTCCATGTGAGGATTGCTCTTAGAATTAAGAAAGGGGGTGGGATGAAGAGAGAGTTTCATGGGAGAAAGGACTTGCAGACAATACAGAACAGAGTTCCATGGGGAGAGGGTTAAGGAAGATAGAAAGCAACTAGTTTTCTCCAAAAGTTGAAGGGAAACCACATACAGACTCTAAAAAGATAGAGGCCAGCCTCTCTTTCTTTAAGCATCATTTTCCTCTGCAGATTTCGCAGACAATACACCTGGCTGACCTCTCTGCTCCCTCATTCATGTGGAGGTCTCTGGCAAAGTCCAAGGAGATATAAACAACAACAGAAAATACAAATAAGAGCCCTGGAAGTAGACATGCAGCCCCCAAGCTCTGAAAGCATCTAGTAAATTAGGGGCATTGCTGAAGATCACTGCAGCCTCCTGCCCTGATCTTACCAGGCTCGTGCACTCTTGTAAACGTGAGCCGTGCCTCAGCACAGCGTCCTTCAGGTGAAAGATGGCTGCCTCCCGCTGTTGTGGCTCTGTCCCCAGGTCTGTCCTGAGATGTCATTATCAGCTCGTGGGAATGACAGTGTCCGCTTGCCTCATGGTACCACGGTCAGTGGGAAAACATTTCCCACCCGAGGGTCACACACAGTCCGAGGGCAGTGTTGCCTGTCACCCCCACGTCTCCATTCCCCTTGTGGTCTGGAACCGGTGGCCGGACATGGGAACGGCCCCGCCTCTCAGGGGACAGACTGATTTGCTGTGCTCTTCACCCAGAACAAGGGGACCTTTCATTTATAAAGCCAAGATGTCTTATTTCCCCCTGAATGAAAATCATGAAATATTTCTTGTAAACCTGGAAATTAAAATGCAGACAATACCTGTCCTTCAATTTCCTTGTGCTGATTTTCAGAGGTGAACCCAGGAACAGTGTAAATATGTATCAGGGTACCTCAGGCCTGAAGGTACCGAAACTCCACTGACAGCAATGCCAAGTGTGGCTGTCTGGCTTCTCTCAGGGCCCCCTCCCATTTCCTCCCACGCTGCGTCTCACTTCCGTCTCCTTACCCTGTTTACAGTGACTTTGAGACTGGTAAGAAGCATTTTGAGGTGACACTCGAGCAGCCGTGTGGTCTGGAATGCATTATAACGTTGTGTCTCAATTACAATATCCTTTGGTTGGTGCGGAAGGCAGGCACAGCCGGGATCCAGCCTTAGAGTGCACTGCCACCTCCTGGAAACCCTCTCCACGTGAGGCCTGCCGTCCTCGCTCCTCCAGTGCCACCGACGGGAAAACAAGGCCTTGGCTGCGGCCTTCTATCTTTAGAACCAAAGATCTGGGCGCACAGAGCCATCTTCTCCTGCCCCTTCCAATTGGAACACACCAATTCCCGAAGGAAACTCAAAGGTGTTGTATTGTCGTCTTAATTAAAAACAAGTAACTAGGTTGGGGAGACCACTGGCGCCGAGACTGTGATCATTACCTCCTCCTTCTGCTCCCAGGGCTGCTAACAGACTCTGCTTCCTGTAAGTGAGTGCCTGGCACCAGTGGGATCCCGCCCTGGGGCTCTGGGGAAGAAGCGGCAGCCTTAGCTACACCGCTAAGGTCAGGACCGAGGACGGGGCAGAAGCCACCTGCTCAGGCGGAGCATCCAAAGGAGACACTCCTTTGGCCCATTCGCTCCGTGGCAATTGTTCCTCTCGATTCCACCCCACGGGCATATCGGGATAACTAATGAGATATTTTCAAAATGCGCCCAAGACATGGGAAAACAGTCTTGGGTTTCTGTTTAAACTCACAGCATATGAAGGCCAGCACACACGGCTGTGTCTTAGCAGCACAGTGGGTTTTCCAAAACACGGCTTTACTGATCAGAGCTGGTGAGTAGTCAGGTTTTGATTAGAAGAACAAGATGCATTTAGGAGGATATCAGCCTCACCATCATGAACAAGAATGGGGTAACGGATTTCCTTTGAAATCACAAACGATTATCTGCATAAAAACAAATAAGAAAATATTCTCATTAACTGAATTAATTGATTTCAGTTAATTAACTGAAGCTTAAATTCAACTACGTCCCTCTGAATCAGCAGTTCTTATCTTTTGGAAGACCCTTGAAAAATCTGAAAATTTATATATTCTTTCCCCAGAAAAACGCATACACATCCTGTGTGTGATTTACTCAAGTTTGTGGCGCTTCATCCCCACAGTGGCCGGAGCCAAACTGACCTTAGCAGCGCTCAGTTACAATGCCTCTGGCAGTGACACTTCTTTGCAAGCCTGGGTTTACGTTCTGCGCCTGCTGGTAATTTCAGGGGGGACGTGGGGGCCACAGAAATGTTTGCAGATGAACTCACTGCTGGGGTGGCACCTACCAGACGGGGCCAGGGGTATTGCCCCTTCTCGTCCATTCCCTGGCCTCATGTTGGAAGCAGGGTTAAATGTTCATCCTTTGAGAATCCTGAACTTGCAGAGGCACACGTCCGAGAAGCTCTGATGACACCTTGCTTCAGCCTGGCTCCGGGAAAACAACACCGAATCAAGGCTTCTGCCACGGTACCTGGTTGGACTGTCCTTCGTCTGTACCCCGGAGAGAAACCCGAATGAAAGTGCTGGCAAACACAGCCCTCCCCGTGGCAGGAGGAGCAGACGGCACCTCTCCTAGGTCCCAGTGGGAGCCCCACAAACCTCTCAGGGGCCTCTCGTGTCCGAAACCAGGGGCCAATCTCAGGGCACACGAAGGGGATGAATGCTAAGAACTACATTAAATTAGCGGTTAAACACAGACTTACAGGATTTATTCCGGGGATTCAGGCTTCTAACCAAAGGCTGTGTCTTTATCATCAGTTCCTGGAAGTGTCTTCTTTCCTAATCTGTTGGCAGAGGCTGGCTGGTCACATGGGTAGTTTTGATTTGAACTTCCAAGAAAGTTTTCACCTTCCAGCTTCTCCTCTGACTGGGCCACTTCAGCAGGTCCCTGGGAACTCGTTCTTGTTTCCGTCTCTGAAAGTGATGGAAATGGCAGAGTCTCATATTTATATAGTACTTTTCACTTTTTTGGTATTTTACTGGTTTAAACCTCATTTCTTTCCACTTAGCGGGTGGGAAAACTGAAGCACATGTAGATGATGCTAATGAACATCAACTCCTGGCACACAGCAGTGACAACAGTGGACAAATGCTGATGGTTCTTGTGTGTTGGGCACTTGTTTGGCATCTCTTATGCATTGTTTTCTTTAGTCTCCCCAAAGTCCCTATAAAAATTACAATTATCATCCTTCTTTTTAAGTTAATTTAGAAAAAGTTCGGAAATTGACAGAAGATTCAGTCAGCTATTGCTGCAATCATGCTGTGAAACCAAGAACCGCAGTTCTCAGGGGAGTACAACAGAAAGCACCCATTCAAGTCATGATTTCTGGCTTTGCAGGAGGTTGGCAGTGTCAAGCAGGATTAGGCTGGGGAAGTTCTGTTTCGTGTGTCTTCCATCCTTCTTGGACCAGCGGGCTAGCTGGGGCATGTTCTTCCCATGGTGCTGGTAGAGTTGAAAGCAGAAAAATGGAAACACATGAGACCTCTTGAGTCTTAGGCTCAGAACTAACATGGAGACACTTCTACTTATATGAAACCAGCTAAAGCAAGTCACATGGGTAACCCCAAAGTCAAGGAATGGGAGAGTACCCCAGCCAGAGATGAAACCATGGCAAAAGTGGGTCTAGGGTGGGGTAAAGAACTGGACCCAAACCAGCTAAGGGGCAGAGTTGGGATTTGGACCAAGGCTGCATAGCTTAAGACCCAAGTTCTAAACTACTATGTAACTTCATCAGAACTTAAGGGCCACTGTTGTTATTTTAAGAGCGCAACTTGTCCCTGCATAGACTGGGTGGATTAATGTAGACAAACAAACGAGAGTAGGAGAGGAAAGTTATTAATAAGAAGAAATGATGGAAGAATAAGAAATGGGACCAGGAAGGAAGTTGTAACCATAGCAATAAGTCACAATTCCCCAATGCTCACTATTTACAGAATACTCTCTCATCGTTTCCATCACCACTTCACAGCAAATGAACAGAATGTCCCATTTTGTCTTCTGAGTATCCATGTTGACATGTGCAAATGTTTTGAGACTCAAAGTCACTTTTCAGTAGTAAGTTGTGGGGTGTATCCCATCGAAGGAGCCTGCCCAAACTTACATAAGCCAGTGACACTGTGCTCTCCTGGAAAGGGGCAGGAGCCCGAGACATCAATGTCTGACCTCAAGAGGAGCAGCAAGAGAGCAAACCAAGGTCCAGGAACCAGATGAAGACAAAGAGAAGGGATGATGCCTTAAAATGACCTTTGAGGACTAACGGGATTGGGATAAATAAAGGCAGCGGACAGAGAGCAGATGAGTGAACACACAGGAAACCTTTGCCTGCCGGGGGCAGACGACCTATTCCCTGTAACTTTGGACCCAACTCAGAGTGAGATTGCTGGTGTCCACTGCAGATAATCTCACGGGAGAGCAACCCATGTCAAGACCAGGCATCCAAATGCTCCAGCAAGAAGCCAGTGAAGACTGAGAGGAGGTCATTGCAAGAAGAGGTGACTGGCCCCTCTGACATCCAGAACCCTCCCACAGGGTTTATGACCTTCCCCCTTCCCTCTCTTTTGGGAGCCATCTCTTTGGACAACCTCAGACAATGGTCCTACTCTCCTTCTCCCTATTCTAACCTGAAGTAATATTTAGGGAACTACTGACAACCGCTCTTTGCTCTTCACTAGACGTGTGTGTGCCTCGTCGCTGTGACACACAGAACTGTCTTACAGATGGAGAGAGGAAGAGAGCCCAGATTGCCCATGGAGGAAGAGACGTGACTCTGGGGCCAACCAAGGAAAAAGGCAGTGAGAGGAAGAGGCACATTAGAAGGTTCCTTACAAGAGAAAGAAGACAAGCCCCCTCTTCCTGGTGACATCAGTGAGGCTTGGCTCTCAGAGCAAGTGCAGAGGCCCAGCAGGCAGCCAAGATATGGGGGACCCCGGGTGCATTTTGGGAAGAGTCACTCATCTGTATGCTGCCTCCCTCCTCCAGCCCAGCCTTTTATGGCAAGTGTTTTTCTTGAGGGGCAAATGCCTCTTCAGTGATGTCACTGTGAGACATCAACCCAGGATGACAGAATGCTGAGAAACCAGGAGCTAGAGGAGGGGATATTGGGAATATTTCATCCTCGACAATCACGTCAGTCATACCCCAGGCTTTTCAGCACGGGGAGGATGGTTAGCAGCTCAACAGACTCAAGGACGCTTTACTTCTTATGGTGACTCTGTAGTAAGAGTTCCCTTCCTGTATCTCGGAACTTCCGTGAGAGCTGGGGCTGGGGTGGTAGGAATACTAGGAGGTGTCTTAACTCCTTCCATTTATTGGATACCTCCTTTCTGGTTGGTAGAGGTGGTCTGGCGTGGACAAGTGACTTTGTCCTGGAAAACCAACATCGTTCAAAGTGCTTTACAAACATTACCGTATTGATCTTCCCCAAAATTGTATGAGGTAGGTCCCCCCTACTATTCCCATTTTATCAATGAGGCAGTTGAAACACACAAGTTCAGTAACTTGCTCCAGACATCCAGACGTGAAGTGATTGAGCTGAGCTATAAACCTGGGCAACAAGGCTTCAAAGTTTTGCTATTAACACTGCCCTGTAGTGTCTCTCCATGAAATCTGGGAACAGTCCATGGAAAGGGCGACCTGAGGAATTTGTGAAGTGCCCAGAGACGCCATGGCTACAACTGAGCAGACACTGTGAGTGGAACGGACTCTGGCTTGGCGTGGCTTTGGGGGACCCAGAACCTAACTTTGGATGGATGCCCAGCACACAGTTCAAAAAATAAATTGTTTGACTTCTTCTTGAGAATATGCTACTCTGAATCTGCTGGGAGGAATTCTGAGGCTTGTGTAAGGCCTGGCACTTTCTGGGATAGTGGTCAGCTGTTGCTGTTTGACTGACCAGGGTCCATTCACTCTTCTTTTAGTACAAACAACCCGATTTTATTTCCTGTCCCCATCTGCATGGTTCGGAGGAGCTAGCCTACTAGCGGGCACGTGATCTAGCCCTTGACATCAGCATATTCCAACTTCTTGACCCAAAGAGGCTCGTTCAGACCCTGCTTGGGAATTTAATTGGAATTAGTGGAAAAGAGAAGAGTTTCCTCTCTCCCGGGCTTCAGAGAGGCTCAGAGACAGGCCTGGAGCTGCTGGGGCCACATTGCCTCCAGGTGAGAAGAGGCTGCATTAGTAAAAACAACAGAGAAAAAGCAGATGGAAAGTCACTAACCCTGAGTACATCTTTGGAATGCACGGTCCTTCGGTTCCTGAACTCCCCCTATACCTTTCCATTACGTAAACCAATAAATTACCTTTTTTTTTTTTTTTTGGTTTAAAGCCAGATTGTTTTGGGTTCCAGTCCCTTGTATGCAAAAAATTCTGCCTAAGACATCCGTGGATCCTCAGAAGAAGGTGCTCCCCTTCATCCAAGGCTAAGAATTCCTTTCCTTCAGAGCAGGGTCCTGGCATCTCCTCCTGTTGTCAGGGGTAGCAGCCGACGTTAGACACTCAACTTTTTAAGGAACGAAGAGCGGAGACAAGCAGATGTTCCTTGACTGGGATGTAGTTCCAGCCTCTTCTTCCCGCCTCTGGGAGGGCTTGCTCAGGGGCACCCCCACCCCGGCTCCCCTGCGAGCCCCTGACTCAGCCCTGTCCCCCCACCCCATCACTGCCCCATCCCGCCTCTGGAAGACTGTGAGAAAATTCTTGATTATGGAAGCATAGTGAATGGAAAACCCTCGGCTGTGATCAGGATCTCCAGTTAAAGGATATGTCTTGCTTAGAGCACGACTAAATCCAGCAAAGACTGTGTCCCAGTTCTGCTCAAGCTTTCCCACGAGCCGGGAGACCTTCCCAGTGCCCGTGCACCTGCCAGGAGCTGAGTTCATGGCTCTCCTGGTCTCAGAATCTTCCCACTCCTTGCCTGGCCTCCGTGTGAGGACGATGCTTCTGTGAAGTGTGGGTTACTTGTCTGCATTTGGAACCTGACTCAAAGATCCTGGAGGGAAGAGGCTTCTGTATTTTCACCTTTTACTCCCTTTTACCCCCAAAATAAATCCAGGTGCCACTGCCCACCTGTCAGTGGCTTTGCCCTGATATGAGCCGAGTGCCGTGGTTCAGTTTCCCAGTGCCTTTCCTGGGCCAGCAGCATCAGCATCGCCTGGAACCTGAGAGGAATGCAGATTCTCGGGCCCCTTGCTGAATCAGGAACTGCGATGGAGCCCAGCAATCCATGCTTGACAAGCCTTCCAGATGATTCTGAGGTGCGATAACGTTGGAGAACCCCTGCCTCGCCCCTCGCTACTCACTGTGTAGGAGTCCGAGTGCCAACCGTGTCAGCTGCACCGGGCAGCTTGGTAAACAAGCAACACTTCATGCTCTGCCACAGACCTGTGGTGTGGGCCAAGAATCCATGTTTTAACCCGCTTTCCAGGAAGCTGTGTGCTGTCAACCAGAGCGTCCTCAATTTTCAAGAGCATCAAATTACCGAGGGATCTTGTGAAACCCAAGCTCCGAGGCCCGAGAATCTGAATGTTCAGCAAGCTCCCAGGTGGGACTGATGCTACAGTGGACCTCCGTGAGGAGTCAGGCCTAGAGGGAGCCTGGAAAGTGCTCAGGGCTGCGGGGAGATGGGCAGGCAGAGCAACTCTGTTTTTATCTGATTTATATGCCATGCTTCAAGGAAAAATTTTATCTAAAGAATTCTGCTGCAAACTAATCTTTTAAGCAGCTGTGTTACAGAAAATAGTCATCTTTAAAGGGACAGACTTGCAAACCCAATTATAAAACAAATGTCATAGGGTAAATTAGCCTACGTACAGGAGGCTGGTGGGTATTACATTTTTTTAACTTTTTTAAAGCTTTTACCAAATTTCCGTGTTGAATGAAATTTTGAAACCTGAGATTGAAATGAAGGTTGCTTGTGACCACAGACCTGATTTAAAGTTGGAAAACGGACCCCGAGTTTCTGCTGACAGTTCAGCAGGACACTACATCTCCTGCTTCCTGTCTGAAGCTCACGGGTGCCTCAGTTTCTCTGCTCCCCTCTGGCTCCCGGCATCTGTAAGTCGGTTTTCAGCGCTGGTCTGCCGTACCTCTCCAGGAAGGGAGGAAAGCAAGCTGGCCTAAGACAAGTTCTCATGATCTTATGGTGCCATCATTTTTCTAACCAGCCACACACACTAATTTCAACCCTCCTTTTTCCATGTCTCCATATGCAAGCAGACCCCACAGTGAATCTTTTTGAACACCTCTGATTTCTGCCCCTTTGTTTCCATTTTTATCGCCACCAACTCATCTTGGTCAGTTTGTATATGCACAGTGTCATATTTTCTGAACTGTTTGCCTCCAACTTCTCCTCTCCAACTGTCTCACTCTAATTCATCCTTCCAGATGAATCTTCACACAGCATGTGTTTATTTACGCTCCTTGTGCGAAAACCTTGATCCTGTGGGCAGCCTATGGGCATAAAGTATAAAGTCCTGTCTGGCGCTCAGGACCCTCGACCACCGGATCCCAGCTGGACTTGCCCTCCCCGCGGGATCCTCCGGCCGGTCAACTGGGGTGTTTGTTGTTGTTGTTCAAACCCGTGAATACACATTATTCTGCCTCCTGTGTGTTTCTGCGGTTACTTTTGCACCATCTGTGTAAAGATAAAAGACACGGTTCACCTTTGATTTGCACCAATGTGTCGGAGCTCACTTGTGTTAAGTGCATTTTGAAAAACGAACAAATCCTCAGAAAAACATAAGGGCTCAGTGGGAAGGGAGCATGCCGGTAGGAGAGGAGTTAATACACTCACCCTCAAGCTCTCTGAAGCTTTATGATTATTATTACTATTTAAATGAGTGACTCCTTAAAAAGAAATAAGATTTCTTTATTTGGGTAGCTAAGGACAGACCATGCAGTCTGGATTACAGCAGACTGGGAAACTGTTATAAGGGGCTATTATTTTCCCATAAAGTCTTACCATAATACCGAATACTTCAAAATTTACAAGTCTGTAAACACTAGTCTTTTTTTTACTGTGTCTTCAATAGAGACCAAACTGGAAACGCATACATTTTCCTGAAGTAAAATCCTTATTTGGAACAAGATTCCTGTGTTCTAGAATAACATCTTCAAAATAAGAATTTTTCTGTCCAGACGACATTCATGATGCCCAGGCATATTCTGAATATTAAATAATGGGAATACTTTTATTAAAGTTCATTTTAGGAAATTAAGAATGTGCTATGTTTTAGTAATAATTTCCCAGGGCGTTGTCTTGTGTGGGATTCCCCAGAGGCAGACTCAGAGGTGAGGATTCACGTACAGGTGGTTTCTTCGGGAGGTGCTCCCCAGAGAAGGTGGTGAGGGCTGAGGACAGCAGGGCAGGGAAGGGAGGAGGCCCAGCATGGGCACAGCCTCTGAGAAGGTTCTTGGGTGGGTAACTTCCTCCTGACCCCCAGGACCCCTGGAACAGGAATCACGCTTTGGAGTCTTCCCAACCACTGCACGGAGACTGGCCTTTCCTTCTCCTGGACCCGTCCGCCAGCATCTGGGCAGGGGCGGGGGTGTCTGGCGGCCAGTGTAACTCCCACACACTCAGGCAAAGTGCAGGCAGAGCCCAACCGTGGTCGTCGGAAAAAAGAGTCACATGTGTGAGCTGTTGGTGGCGAAGACACATCAAGGATGGGAGAAGGGGCCTGAAGGGGTCTGCTGAGGCACTGGCTGTGGCCACTGGACAGTATGTCCAACATCCTGGAACCAGAAAATTCCTATCCCTATAAATATTTGATCGCTTGGTCACTATTAAGAACAGCATGACCATAGGCTGGCTACCTACCTTCTCTCTGTCTCAGCTCCTCCATTGAATGAGTGAAAGTAGCTAACTTGGGATTCTTACGAGTATTACCCAAGTAATACGCATAAAGTGTTTCAACCACTGCATATAGTAACAGAAATTAATAATTATTGATTTTAATTTTTTAAATTCCTTTGTATTTAGTATTGCAATTTATATACTTGGCCAGTGGGCTTCTCTCAGTGCCAGAATAAATTTGTGACAGATTCAAATTATACGCAGAAGATAAGAATAATACTGGGAGATATGAATAATATATTTTCTGTAACTTATCAGGAGATTGCTGAGCGGCGTCAGAAAGGAAGGAGGACAGGAGCTTGGTCATCCATACTGGAAACAAAAATATAACTCATTTTGACACTGATGTCAAAAAAATAGAGCTAGAAGCTTGGATACCACCTTAATTTATCATTTATCACCATTTTAAACTCTAAATTCACCTATGCTCAAGAAGATCTGGCTCCTTTGTAGGAATAGTTATGGAAAAAAGGCATCAGTGAAGTTTGGTGGAAGGAAAGAAATAGGAGCAGGAAAAGCAGTGTGTTCAAATTTCCTGAAAATAAAAGGAAAGGCATCGTGGAGACACTCTCATTAGCACTGGGACAGTATTAAGTTGAACTGTGCAAAATGGCTAATACTAGGACTTCTCCGACCTGTGAGAACAGCAGTTTCATATGATTCAACCTAATTCATAGAGCCTGTCGGGGGAGAGCCCTCTGGTGGCTTCTCTTCTCCTACCTGACTTGCTGGCCATGCCAAGGAGGTGGGGCCCTGACCACTCTTGACCTGGCCACTTCTCAGAGTGGTGTCTGCAGCAAACAAGCAACTTGAGCACTGAGGCAAGGTCTCCTTCCAGGATGAAGATGAGGCTTGCTCCGTGCTGCTGTGAAAGCAGTGAACCCTCACAGGGGGGTTTCTCTCTTGTCACACAACTCACCACATTTGCAGGGGTCCCTGGGCTCTGCATCACCCCTTGGAACTTGGGAGCAAGGGGAACCGATGTAAACATGCGGATGCTCATGCGGCTTACTGTGCAGTGAGTAACAACGTCCCGTCTCTGACTCAGGCGTCTCGTGTCTTCTAACATCCATGGAGCAGCAACGAGCTAACTCCTTGGCTTTAAGGTAGGGTCAAATCCGATCCCAGACCCAGCGAAGCCACAGTACAGGGCACTCTCAAGATTGCATTAGTTGTACCAGTTGTGAAGTTTTCCCTATTACCATTTAAGACCAGGAAGTCGAAAGCGTCCTAGAGAAAGATCAGGGTGGTCCCCACGTTCCTGTCCTTGCTCTCAGGATCCTTTCACAGGAAGTAAAACACTTTCAGGAGAAATGAAAAGTGTGTCGTAGCTCTCAGACCCCCACACCCTCAGAGCCATGTGAAGCCCCCCAGGAAAGCCATGCTTGTGTCCTAGGCTCTTAGAAGAATCCATGTGGGAGGGTTCAGGCCAGCTGAGAGCTTGCGTTTCCATCTGTTCCCTCCAACTTTCCTCGGCCGTGGGCTCAATCTTTAGACACGAGTTCAGCTTTGTAGACCAGAGCTCCTCTCATTCTCAGAGGTCCAAATGGTTAAACAACAGTGTCAGAAACTAAACTACAGGCTAGATTAAAGCTCAAACTGAGCCTTGAGGCGCAGCTCCCCTGCTTTCTTCTTGATCACGGCATTGGTGGCCACGCCAGTCTTCCCCCACCCGAGGCTGGCTGTGGATGAAACCCAACCATTTTTTCCAGACAATGCCACAATTGTGGAGTCCGAGTTTCCATGTAAATAGCTGTTCTCTGACTCATTAAGCCCCATCGCCCCTGACGTTTTCCTTTCTGACCCTTATCAGCCACACACTGGCAAAACAGGAAGAAATAAGGAGGACAAAGAAAGGCAACGAAAGTGTTACAACCCAGAAGTGTATGGTGACTGTGACCAAAAGGGAAGTCGGGAATGGGTGACTGAACACCCAAGGAGGCCCTGTCACCTGGTCACAGCTACAGCATTTGTTTGAAGCCTGACAAGTGCTGAGCACTGTTTCAGGGTGTCACATAGAGATCCACCAGAAACGGCAGTCACAGACGCTGCCTTAAGAACACCTACAGTTTAACAGACAAGACGCACAGCTAAATGCCTGGATCCCGTAAACACGCAATCTGCCCTTGCTTACCTCTCTGCTCACTCTTTCTCGCATAGCATCTGTCACAAGTGCAACATTTAGTTTATTTATTTGTGTTCTTGATTACTGTGGCCTGCTCAGGCTGAGATTTGCCTGGTATGCAACAGCGTGCCCATTCCAATTATTTATGGCTACCACCCCCACTCTCACCCACTGGAAGAGACATTCCAAGAGGACAAGGACCAAGTCTACCTTATTCCCCATCGTAACTCCAGAGCCTGGCAAAATGTACCTAGTAGATTCTTAAAAAATATTTTTGAATAAATAAACAAAATATGAAATAAAAAAATAAATGAAACCAGCAACAGCTATAGAGAGAGATTATGTAACTGATCTCTTGAAAGCTGCCACTAACTTAAAACACAAAATTAAGTGCAAACCATGTTCAGAAGCACAAGCAAATTTTCAGAATTTAGACAGGGAAAAAAAATCTCTTGATTCTGGGGCAGCTGCCCTGAAACTGCCCACAGATGTGTCAGTGGGCACAGCCAAGATCAGCTGACCTGTAGCTTCCTGAGCCGCTGAATTTCAGAGTGGTTTGGCTTGTAGCATTATTGTGGCAATAACTAACTACTATTATACTCTTTTAACGTAATACATATTAATTACCAGCAGAACAAACATTAAAATGCAAACATGATTCATCTTTATTGAAACAGAAAGTGCGTATTTTCAGTTGAATTGTTTGGTTCCTCTCCGACCGCAGACAAACACCTTCTCTGTGAGCACATCCTCATCACTGGAGCTGAGCCGGCCTGGGAGGATGCGCTTAGAGAATGGATGTGAAGGACATTAGCAGGCTCAGCACCGCTGCGGGAGACGCCACCTTTCCAGCACCGTTCAGTGCCAGTATTTCTCACGCACCTCATGCAGGATGGAGAGGACAGCCTCCATGCCCTCTGTACAGGTGGCCTGAATCTCAGCTTCTGGCAGAATAAATCCTTACGTCCCATTGTCCCTCAGCTTGAAAGTGCATGCGAAGGGGATCCCAATGTCACGAGCCCAGTCTCTGGAAGACCCTGGTGTGGTGTCTATGAATGAAACCGTGAAGGCAGATTTAGAAACTGTACTGTGAGAGCACAGATTTCTATGGCCATTATCCAGCAAAATAAATCAACTCTTTCAAGTTAGGGTCCCCTGGCTGGCTGTCTTCTCCTTCCCCGTCTATCTTAAGCCCCTATAGGACAGGGGTTATATTTTGCTCAGCCTCCCTCTCGCTCCACCATCCCCACAGGGCTGAAGATTCTCCCCGGTGCATAGCAGAGATCTGGTTAACTTTTCTCAGCTAAATCAAAGACTGAACAACCTAATGTTTCACGGAAAGACTGAACTGACATGTAAAGGAAACAAAGTGACCAACAGGAAGATACTGCGCAAATATTTTCCAGGCGGTCCTCCGGGGGCAGAGGCGGTGGTGGTTGGGGGAAGGCAGTGCACTCTCCTTTCAACTAAATTCCTTGTTTTTAGAGCCTTTCTCTAGGCCCCACCTGCTCTGCTTTCTTAGCCTGATGGGTCCTCTGGGAACTGGATCAACTGACCAAGGATCACCGGAAAACATCCTTCCTGTTAACTCCCGCGCTCCTTCTCAGCTCTTTTTAACTGAAGCCAGAGGGAGTTCTGGTCTGAGCCCGTGTGTTAGTTTTTTCTTCTCGCTCACACCTCCTCCCTGGAGAGCACAATTCTGGACTCGTAGACTCCCTTTTATCCTTGGTGATTTTGATTTGTAAAACTTCCTGTTGATCTCAGGAACTCTTCTCTCCCTCCTCTGCTCACCCCAAAGTCCACTGATGTTTTTGTGCCTTGGATACTATGGAAGAGGTGAAAAAAAGATACTCGCATAAAATATCTGCGCTCGATCCAACTCTATAATTGGTTCCATGCTTTGCTTTCAATGTGTTTGCTGCCTTCTGTCCAACTTGGATCTGTAGGTGGGAAATGCAGAGACAGATATCTGGTGTGAAAAATAAATCCAACAATCCAGAGGGCTTGGTATTTTGTCCAAATCCATCGCCAGAGTTCCAGACTATGTCCCTAACTTCCCATGGGACATCTGTGCCTGGGTAGCCTGCTGGTACTTCAGGCTCCGCATACTCAAGCCCAGTTTCCCCATCTCCCCAACTAATAAGGCTATCCAGGTTCTCATCTTTCTGGCTGACCTTGTTCCACAAACACATGTAAAACCCTGCAGCCATCTTTGACTCTCCTTCTTTCAAATAGTTACCAAGTCGCATTTCCAGTGCCTTCACCCCATCTGAGTCTCATTGCCACTGAAATGGACTATTGTCATCTTCTGTTTCCCTTCCTGTCAGCAGCATTCCTTATCCCAGTTGATCCCACCTGGCTTCCAGGTGAACTTATGTAGGGTGGAAGTATGATTGTGATCCTGCTGAAAGCCTTCAATAATGCTCAGTTGCCCACTGAGTTCCATACAAACCTCCCAGTCTCGTATTTGAGATCCTCTATGATATGGCCCTAACCCGTCTTTCCAATGTCATATTCTCTACATCCCAGGCCAGATGATGAAATTCAAGCTCCCCCGCTCCTCCCTGGATGTGCCCCTTTCCTCAGACTCTCTGTCTTTTCTCAGCTGTTTCCTCTACCTGAGATGCCTCACCTCTTGTCTCTGTCTGTTGACATTCTGCCCAACCTCAAAGGACTTTCTCAAATGCCAGCATCTCCACAAGGCCATTCCTGATCACCGCAGCTGATTCTCTCTCCCGCTTTTTCCCCCAGAGCCCTTTGTTCACATCTTTCTCACCACTCCCCTCTTATTTTTCCTGATAGGTATTTCACACTTATCTCTCATGGGCTCGTGGAACTTCAGAGCTGGAAACTACACCCTTCCCCACACAGACCACCTCGTCACCTTACTACGTTGCAAATCCTGCAGAAGGCAATGCTGTCCAAGGTCTTGGCCTTGCTCTTGGCAGACCCTTTCCTGACATCAGAGTCACTGAGATCCAAGTGTTCTGCTGTGTTTATTCACATTCTGATAAATCTCCTCGCACACCTTCTCGACAGTCTAAATATTCCCGCCCCAGACTCCCTGATGCTCTATTCTCCCTGCCTGCTGGGATATCCCACTACTTCCCCTGGGTTCTACACAAACCCCCCCAGAACGCACGCCCACTGCCTGCCTGGGCTGTGGCCCTCCACCGCTTTTCACCCTCAGGGCAGCCTGACTGCACTTGAGGTGTCTCAGCTCCCCTGACTGCTGACTCGGGACAGGTCTCGTTTCAGACACTGCCTCTCCCTTCCTGGTCCTGTGCTGTCCAACTGAACCCTGAGGAGCGACAGGGTGGTGCTCGGGGAGAGTGGGGGGCAGGCCCAGTGAAACTCAAAGAGGAGAGGAGAAAAGGCAATGAGTGGTGGTGGGTTGTACGCAGCTTGTGGGCAGCTCCTCAGGGCGCTGGGACTTCCTGTGTGTGGCTAAGATAAAAGAAGAAACATTAAATTGAACATGTTTTCAAGCTCTTTGCCTCCTCTCCACTCACCACTGGGAATTCTGTCTTCGGCCATTCACCTTCTGTCTCTCTCCCTGAAAAGAGGTCCTGAGTCTGCCTTGGTTCCTGGGCTGTGTCGCCCAGAATTGAGCTGAGGAAGTCACGGAGTAAAGCTGGTTTAATCATTATGCCGTTTGTAGGAAGAAGACGGAATTATAAGGAGAGGAGAATCAGAAAGGGGATTTCTGGAGAGAGAAATTCTGGTGAGAAATGAGAACGGAGGGTGGAGAGAAAGGATTTGGGGCGGCTGCTGCATGAGTGGAGATGAGAGCCTGAGGCCTGGGGAGAGAGTGGTTGTGAGTCACCAGCTGCACTCCCTTCTCAAGTTCTTTGAGAGTCCCTAGCAGAGCTATGAAGCACTGTGAATTGTCCTTAATTCCCATGGGTTCTGCATTTCTTCAACTGAAACTCCATGCCGATGGTCCTTGTGGGGCCTCCACTCCTACGTGGGTCTCATGGAGCAGCTCCAGACTACCTTTTCCATCCCAATGGTGTCTTGCATTTTTTGTCTTTCCTGCAGGTCACCCCAGACACCCATTTCTTCTTCCCATCACCAGCCTTCACCTATTTTATCCTATACCCTTCTCGTCCCTCAAATCCCGGCTGTGGTGTGGGAAACAGTCTTCCCAGTTCCCCTTCTTTATTGACAAAAAAACCCCCTTTTTTTATGACCCCACCAGCAATGACTATGGGGAAGTAGATAGAAGCAAGAAATTAAGATATCTGAGAATTACAGTCGCAATCCGTAGCTTATAGATCAGTCCTTTCTGAGAAGGTGAAGTGAAAATCTCCTAGACTCCGACTTCCATCTCTAGGGGTGGGATTCCTGATTCTTCTTCTCTCTCCTGACACTAGACTGCAAGGCCATGACAGCCAATTTCTTGGCTGCCCTTCTTCTCAGCCTAAAGGCACTTTCTGGTCAAACTAATGAAAATCCCTTTGCTAGTAGTACATAATTTACATTGCTAAAGACCCCAAGCCTGCTTCATAACTCCTCGTCTGGACCCAGAGAATTTCCTATAGGTATATGGTCACAGGCAGGTGCTCAGACAGATTGATTAAGGCCCGGGCATGTGTGGGAGGACGGAGCTAAGGATGGGCCACAGGGGTTGATGTGGGAAGAGCTCACATGGAAAGAATGTCAGCATCTACAGCATCAGCTTCTCACAGCTGTTCTGATTTCCAGAGCCATTTGGAACAGGGCTGTCTAACACTGTGCCTCCCTGTATCGTGATTGCAAGTTCTCGATCACACGGTATAAGATCTATCACGATTTCTACGCATTTGGTTTTGTAAGTACATAGAGATTAATTGCTGGTCTCTGGTGGCTGCAAATCTTCCTAGAAATGGAAACTCCTTGTACAGTTGGTTGAACCTGTGTCCTTGTGCACTCTATCAAGCTTACCCCTAAGAACCTAAAATTTATACTGCTAGCTAGTGTCAATAAGGTTGACACATGGGGCAAAATCTACACAGTGTCTGGTTGTTGAAAAGTCTTGGGGATGAATGTTTATGCTAATTCTTCAGCACCTGAGACTGTCAGAGATACAGAAGGGAGAAGTCTCTCAATTCAGTTGACTGGTTTCCACACAGGCTACCAACGGTCTAGTCCTTTCCACCTCAGAATTACCTTCCAGGGATGGCGATGCAGCACCTCAGGGTCCTCCTGCCTTCCTGCCCCACTCAGCCTGTGGCCGGAGGGCTCTAATCTGACAGCCAATTAGCACACGACCCACTAACCTTTGAATACAAAGCTTGCAAAATGGTCACGTAGTATCTGTTTTCCTGAACCAAAAAGCGAATAAAATTCCCTAGAAAAATACTGGGTCTACGTGCCTCTTTTTTCTGCTAGTGGAAGGCCCGTCCCATCAAAGATCTACAATGGCCTGTTTTTGGTGGTTCATTTGTATTTGTCACAGATCCCTTTAAGCGGGAGGCAGACATCTATGGCAAGCATCACAGAAACTGGGAGATAAGGAGGGCTCTGGGCTTCCCCGTGGAAATGTCTATCTCTGCAGGTTTCTTTACTGAAGAAATAGAACTTCTGGGGCCCAGAAATGAGGAGGAAACAGGACACAGGGGACTGGGCATCTACCCTGGTACCGGCTCCTAGAAGCTGCAAACCCTTCCTGAGCAGAGAGAGACAGTGTGAGGCGGTCGCCGGATGCAGCCTCTGGAGTCTGAAGACGGGCGTTCCAGCACAGGTCCTCCCTCACTGTCGAGAGGGGCTCCAGGGCTGCAGTCAACCTCAGGACTCAGTGTCCACATCTCCAAAGTGAGCTTAGTATATTGTCGTGAGGCTCAGATGCCATAATGTCTGTCAAATCCCTTTGTAGATTGCAAAGGTCTGGGCAAATGTTAGTAACTTCCACACCTCGCAACATGATCACAGAGTATAAATGTTCAAAAACAGGTGCAAGAAAGATATTGGGGGCCTGCCGGGTAGTTCTGACTGCTGGGGGAAGCCTTCCCTGCAGCAAAGAGCTGGGGTGGCTTTTCTCTTTCTGTCCAGGCCTCTGTTTTAAGGGTCCTGCTCCCGTGGGAGAGGGAATGGAGGTGTAATGGAACTGATGGGCCACCAGGCTTCTGTGATCTTAAGACAGAGCAAACTTAGCCCCCACCCATCCCAGCACTGGTTGATAATGGGGAGCTTGTTTTAAAAAATAAAAAAGTTAAAGGGAAAATAACAAGCTTTAGTGAGAATGTGGAACTCTGGTGCACTGTTGGTAGGAATGTAAAATGGTCTACCTGCCATGGAAAACAGGGTGAGAGTTCCTCAAAAACTTAAAAATAGAACTACCATATGACCCAGCAATTCCACTTCTAGATATATACCCAAAAGAGTCAAAAGCGAGATCTCAGAGATATTTACGTACCTATGTGCACGGCAGCATTATTCACAATAGCCAAAAGGCGGAAACAACCCAACTGTCCATCAGTGGATGAACAGGTAAAGAAAATGTGATATGTACATGCAGAGGAATATTATTCAGCCTTAAAAAGGAAGGAAGTTCTGGCACATGATATAACGTAGATGAACCTTGAGGACATTATGCTGAGTGAACTAAGCTCGTCATAAAAAGAGCCGTACTGGATCCCGCTTGCATGAGGAATCTGGAGGAGCCAAACTTATAGAAAAAGAAAGTGGGATTCTGGGTTCCAGGGGCGAGGAGTTCTGGGAGGTGCTGTTCGATGGGTGTAGAGTTTCAATTTTTGGAGATGGGTTGCACAATTATATGAATATACTTAACACTACTAAATTGTGCACTTGCTGGTTAAGATGGTAAATTGTATGTTATGTGTATTTTACCACAATTAAAAATTGAAGAACTAATTTTAAAACAGATAACGAATATCACAACAATTCTAAATGTACCCCCTCAGCCCCTTGTGTCTGTTGTCCTCAGGTTCACAGCAGGGAGAAGAGTCCAGGCCTCATCAGCACTTCCCCCACCAGGGCTGGGTGAACACGGCCTCGGAGAGGGACCCCGAGGAGACAAAGCCGCTTCCCGACCCTGGTTTCACAGCACTGCCCCTTACAAATGCTCCCAGGCAAATACCAGAGGCAGAGTTTGGAAGAAAATAAAGCCTCGTGTGCAGCAGAGAAGGAGCAGACAGTACTAGCGTGTTATCTTAGATTTGCCATCTTCCACTAACAGCTGGCGAGTTCTTTAAAGCACGGTTCGAAAGCTGTAATTGCTGAACGAAGCTTCAGGAGAATTTACAGAAATGAAAGCGCATTCCTGCAGATTTTTAACATAATCATCTCATTTATATTATAGCCGAATAGCTAAGATGTCTCCCAACTTGACACTTTGCGAAACAGTTAGTTAATTAGTGTAGGTAAAGCGGCATTTAACCCGAAGCCTTTCCAGCAGGCGTCTGGGAAGGTGCAGAAAGCAGGAGAAAGGAAAGAAGGAAGAGCAGAGAGAACAAAAGCGGGGCTGGAGCCAGAGTCTTTGGAACAGAAACAGGGAAAGGAGGCAGGGCTGCCACGAGGCTTCTCCCAACGCTCTGGTCTTACCAGGTCCTTGTGGTGACTTGACTTGTTTGTGGTGTAGCCGTAAGGCACGAGGAGGAGCTGCCCGTAAGAGCGTAAGGTCAGGAAGCAAACAATGCTCTCCTTCTTGCTGTCTAACAAGCTGGAAGCAGCTTTTGTCTCTGGTTCAGACGCTGGTCCTGCCCCACAGAATGCTATATCTTGGCAGTTTTTAGTTGTGCCATTACCTAAAATATACAGGAAACCGCAAACAAGGCGGGAATCCCCAGCCCAGTTCAGAACTGACCAAGGGTGAGTCATCCTCGCTCAGGGCGTCTAGGGTGGAATCGGGGCTTGCTCTTGCTTGTCTAACTAAGTTAGCCCTGGTTAAATAAGTCAGCTTGGATAGTCATTCAAGGAGAAACGCAGACAGGCAGGAGGGCTAACGTTCAGATTTAGAAACAAACATCATGCTGACATGGCCTGGGAAGGAAGAAGCAACACGGAATGGCATTTTCAGTAATCTTGCACTTGAACTTGTGGTGGGCCCTGAAACAAATGATTGGGACCAGTCTTTGGGCTCCCAGGTCAGACTCTTTAGTCTCGCTGGTTGAAGTCTCTCTCCCACAGTCCAAACGGCTTGAGTCTCATTAGAGCTATTTTGCAAGGACATCAGCAGTCAGTCCTCCTCATCAATACTAGTGAGGACCATCAACGAAGCACCCTTTACATGCTGGGCACGTGCTCAGCCCCTCCTAAGTGGCATCTCGTTTAATCCCCACAACAACCTGCGGATAAGATGGTATTACTGTGGGCCACATTATAAATAAGGAAAAACCGAAGCAGAGAGAAGATGCAATTTTTCCAAGATCACACAGCCGCCAAGCCTGAATTTCAACTCTTGCCATCCTGTTCCTAGCCAGACTCCCCCTAACCACGCTGACCTCTTTCTGTGCTTCTGATTCATCGGGCACATTGGGATTCGGAAGCATGGAAAAGCCTTAAGGAGAAGAACGCACTCATTTACCTCTGCCCTCCTGCTGTAGAATAATCTGCAAGGATCATTCTCTGATGCTCCTTTTCTTTATGATAATTCATATATTTTAAAACAAAGCAATAGGATTTCAAACACATTCATAGGGGTCTAGGTCTGCTGTAACCCCGTTTAGCCAATCTCAGAGACCTGCGCCTGAGTGTCGCTGGTTCCTACCGTGGAGATAAGGTCATCCCCTTAGACGACAACACTGGAGAGGAAGTCTAGAAAGCTGCACAAAATCTGTTTATTTTCAAAAGTCATATTTCTAGTAATTCACCTCTTTCCTGGCTTCTCTGCTCCATTTGTCGTTGTTCTTCATCAATTCATCTACTCAACATGTACTTACTACTCCAGAATATATTGAAATTTCTATTGAGATCGGTCCCAAAACATGTGCCATTATTATAGGATGAACGGGATTTCCTCCAGATCCTGTAACAGAGGAAATGAGGATGTTGCCTTCGGTCTCATAAATCACAGCATCAGTGATGATGGGTGGCTCTCGAATGTTAAAAATGGTTCCTAGGGTTGTCTGGAAGAATTGCCTTAACATTATGAAGGTTGTGTGTGTCATTTTTAGTCTCACAGGTGGGCTAGCAACCCCCAAAACAGGAAGATCTGTCCAACCAAACACGTACACACGTGTAAACCATCCAACTGGAGGGCGTGGTTTGGCCTTTTCCTCACAAGCAGATTAACAGTTCTGGGTAGATGAGATCTGCTTCATCAGGGAAAGCGTCAGCGTCCTTTTTCAGGTCCGAGTGATAAAGGAGGAAAGGGAAATAGCTTGGCAGATGGAAAAAGGCTGTTCCAGATGTGTCAGAGATTGCCTTTGCATGTTTCTGGAAGCAGAAGACTGGTGAGTGGAGATGGGGATAAAGACAAGTTTTGCCAGATGAGCTCGGAAGGAAGGACCTGTTCACACTCCAGGCCAGAAAGCACCAGAAAGACAAAGGGGTCTCACGAAGGGGCTGTGGGTCACCATGGGGGAGGCGGAGGAGCGAATACTCTCTAGAAACAGGGGCCCTTGTTTGTGGAGTGATATGCGTCAGAAACCTTTTAAAGATGAATTTGTCTACTAAATGCAAGGGGTTAGCCCTGAGCTCACATCTACACCCGTCTTCCTCTATTTTGTACGTGGGATGTTGCCACAGCATGGCTTGATAAGTGGTGTGTAGGTCTGTGCCTGGGATCCAGGCCTGCGAACCCTGGGCTGCCTACACCACCAGGCTGGCCCCTGCACTGCCTCTGTTAACCTTGTCCCCATTTCTGACTATAGGGTCCCTGAATAGTAAACAAATGTCCCTGGCTTGGGGCAGGGAGACCTCTCACCCCCAGTGAGGTAATTCCCAGCCCTCTCACTCACCTGCAGATAATCCTGGCCGGGCCTCATCGGTCGTCCCCAGGAAGTGCTGAGTCACCACCTCCGCGCACTTCTCTCTTATCTGGCTCATCCACTGGTAGATCTGCAGCAGCCGGAGGACTGAGGCTATCAATGAGAAGACCGTTTGCTGCCTCGAATTAAGATGACTGCTTCTTTCATGAACATACTGAACTCCAAACTCTGCTCTAGGTTGCAACAGCTGTGTGCTAAACAAACCAGAAGAGTAAACCAAAGAATTATTACCCACCTCCTCCCATTTTCATTAGAGATCTACCCTGTCACCCAGTCTCAGGACACTGTCGAACTTTACAAATAAGTTATTGCAAATTAACAATTTCGATAGTCCACTGATAACACTTCGGAAACACTGTATAACAACACATCCTTCAGATGGCGCCAACTTCCAGGCTGCCAGGTGGTGCTCCATCGCGCCGGAAGCTTCAGGTCAGCCTTCTTTTGTGGGAGCTTCTTCAGTCTTTGTGGATCACAACAATTTCCTTTGCTGATGTCTGTGGATCCAAAATTGGAGAAGACCTGGGGATGCCCTTCACAGAACACAAAAGAAGTTTCTAAATCAAGCCAAGTTAATCATTTTGGTCCGCCTGAGTAGACCTGAGTAGATGCTGATTTAATTACAAGCCGTACACCATGCTAGAAAGGAAGGGCCTGAGACCTTCTCCCGTAAGTCAACACCTTGGGGCTCTATAAGGGAGAGTGAACAAGGAATTCACAAAGATAGGGCATATTAAGACAGTCGTCGGCATGTGATATGACACTGCCGCACTCAATTTCTAGAGTTGAAATATCTGACTGACAAGAATAATGGTAAATAATAATAGTTAATTTGCGATAACAAATATTCTATTTGAAAATATTCGTATCTCAATTGACATTCATCTTGTCATAGAACCTCCACAGATAAAAGGCATGATTATAACTAACAGTGCTTAAGTGGGGAGGAGACTGAGAAGTTGTCCCCCGGGGCCCGTGTGCGATTCTTGATGGCACTGGGCAGGGTGCAGACGCCTCACATCCTGGGGAGCTGCACACAGCAGCGAGGGGCAGCAGCAGCAGCAATGTTTATCTGCTGTTCAGTGAGCTGTCGTGTGGTTTATCTCACTTACCCCCGAGACAAAGCTGCGAGAAGGCTACTGCTCTCCCTGCTTCACATCTGAGGAAACTGAGGCCCGAGGAGGACAAATGTCTTGGTCAAAGTCACAGAGCAAGTGGCCAAGCCAAGTGTGACCTGTCTCTGATAGCAGGGCAGTAGTTTTCCATGGGCCTTACTGGACCTTGTGCAAAATCGTAGAATTTTCAGTGCTTTTGAGTGATTGTTACAGAGGAAAATGTAATTTTTTTCTTGTACTCTGAAAAAAGTTCTGGAAAATATTAATATATTTTCCAATACTGAGAGAAGAAATGGTAAAGCTTGTTTGGAGGGTGTCTTGTGCACTTATATAAAAAATTTAGATGTGCATATCCTTTAACCAGTAATTCTATTTTTAGGAATTTATACTCCAAAAAAGTTTTGCATAATGTTATTCACACACCCCACACATATGCATATGTAGTAACTAATTTTTTACCGTATCCAGTTTCAAAATCCACCGCACTTATCTTAGCAGCAACACAAATACTTCTTTGAAAAAAAGTTTTCCCCTCTTGAGAACTGCTGCCTGTGTCCCTCATACCCCACAGGAAATACCACATTTTCAGCCCAATACAATTCAGTCAGAAGGCTTCTCCACTCCATGTCCCACACCCCCGTACGCACTGGCCCTGCCCTGCTCATACTGGCCATGGATCTGATGAACAAGAATATGGGTTAATTCTGATCCATGTTCCCACGAGCAAAGCTGGTTGGGACGTTCTTTTCCCCTGTTTCATTCTTGTTGTTAATTTACTTTTTTACTGCATATCACCAGGGTTGTAGCTTCAACGGTGGTCATCGGGGGGTGATGTTTGGGAATCCGCTGAACTCAGTGCACATGCAGATCTCAGCCTCACATTTTGAGACTCTCCCGTCCACAGGCAGCAACAGTGAACTGGATCACCCATCCTAAAGTGGGTGTGACACCACCAGCCCCCGGCCCCCAGGTGTCCTGCTCACCTCCCCCATGGGGTGGTATCTGTCATAGGAATAGGTCTCCGGGCTGCTCCTCGGACTCACTGTCTCGTCCATGCCCTCTCGCCTGTGTTGCACTAGGGATCTGCAAAGGGGAGAAGGTCAGACCAAAAGCAATGAAGAAACCAGGCTGTCACGAGGGCTGCGAGGCTGTTGAGAGGTGGAGAAAGTGATGAGTGCAGCCTTTGGAGGACAGAGCCAGCGCTTTGAGACCTCGGGCAACCAGGGAGTCCCTCTGAGCTGCAGTTTCTTCATCTGAAGGGTGAGAACAGCCATTCCAACCTCGCTGGGAGGCTGGAATAATTCCATAAGATATTATCGATAAAAATACTTATAAATTTGTCAAATAAATAATAGCCAAGATTTATTGAACTGAAACTTACTATAAGACATGCACTGCTCTAAGCCAATCAAATCTCATTTGCTTCTCTCAAAAGCTCTGAGACAGGTATTCTTATTATCCCCATTTCAGAAACGAAGAAATTGAGGCAGAGGGAAAGTGTTATTGAGATTTAAACCCTGACGGTCTGATTGAAGAGCCTGCAACATTAACCACTGCACTGCGTGTAATGGTGAGAATTAATCTTTAAACAATAATGTATCTTTCTTTTAAAATAAACTTTATTTTTTAGAGCAGCTTCAGGTTTGCAGCAAAATTGGACAAAAGGTACAGAGAGTTCCCATGTACCCCCTTCTCCACACAGGCACAACCTCTTCCACTATCAACATCCCCAACTGCAGTGGTACGTTTGTTACAGTCAACGCACCTACATTGACACTCATTATTTCCCAAAGTCCACAGTCTACATTAGGGCTTATGCTTGGTCTTGTACATTCTATGGGTTGGGACAAATGTGTAATAACATGTATCCACCATTACAGTATCACACAGGAGTTTCACTGCTCTAAAACTCTTCTGTGCCCTGCCTATCCATCCCTCCCTACCCCTTAACCTCTGGCAACCACTGGTATTTTTACAGTCTCCATAGTTTTGCCTTTTCCAGAGCGTCGTTAAAATTGGAATCATATAGTGCGGAGACTTTTCAGATTGGCTTCCTTCACTTAGTAATATGCACTATGCATTTAACTTTTCTCTGTCTTTTCACAGCTTGGTAGTTCATTTCTTTAGTGCTGTGTGATATTCCATTGTCTGGATGGACCACTGTTTATATATTCACTCACCCGCTGAAGGACATCTTGGTTGCTTCCAAGTCTTCACAGTTACGAATAGTGGCTATAAACATCAGTATGCAGGGTTTTGTGTGGACAGAAGTTTTGAATTCATTTGAGTAAACACCAAGGAGCGTGATTGCCGAATCATATGTTAAGAGTGTATTTACTTTTGTAAAAAACTACCAAACTGTCTTCCAAAGGGGCTGCACCATTTTGCATTCCCACCAGCATTGTATGACAGTTCCTGTTGCTGTACGCCCTCACCAGCATTCAGAGTTGTCTGTGCTTTGAATGTTGGCCATTCAGGTAGGTGTGTACTGGTATCTCATTGTTTTAACTTGCGTTTCCCTAATGACACATAATGCTGAACATCTTTTCACATGCTTACTTTCATTCTCTGTATCTTTTTTGGTGTCTGTTCAGGTCTTTTGTCCATTTTTTGATTGGATTATTTGTTTCTTATTGTTGAGTTTTTAAGAGTCCTTTGGGTATTTTGGATAACACTCCTTTATCAGATGTGACTTTTGTAAATATTTTCTCCCAGTCTGTGGCTTGTTTTCTCATTGTCTTGACATTGTCTTTTGCAGAGCAGAAGTTTTTAATTTCAATGAAGTTCAGATTGTCAGTTATTTATTTCATGGATCATGCATTTGGTGTTATATTTAAAAAGTCATCACCATACCCAAGGTCATCTAGGCTTTCTCCTAAATTATCTTCTAGGAATTTTATAGTTTTGTATTTTACATTTAGGTCCATGATCCATTTTGAGTTAGTTTTGAAGGGTGCAAGGTCTGTGTCAGATTCTTTTTTTTTCTGTGTGGCTGCCCGGTTGTTCCAGCACCGTTGTTGAAAAGACTACGTTTGCTCCATTGTGCTGCCTTTGCTCCTTTGTCAAAGATCATTGATTATACTTATGTGGCCCCTCTCTGTCCCGCTCCACTGACCTGTTTGTCTGCTCTTTCACTAGCACAACACTGTCTTGATCACAGTGGCAATCAGGGAGCTTTACAGTAAGTTTTGAAGTCGAACAGCGTCAGTCCTTCACTTTGCTCTTCTCCTTCAATATCATGTTGGCCGTTCTGCGTCTTTGGCTTCTCCATATAAACTTTAGAGTCAGTTGGTTGAAATCCACAAAACAACTCACTGGGATTTGGATTGGACTTGCATTGACTCTATAGATCAAGTTGGGAAGCACCGAGACCTTGACAATATTGAGTCTATCCATGAACATTGAACATCTCTCCATTTATTTAGTTCTTCTTTGATATCTTTCATTACAGTTTTGTAGCTTTCCTCATATAGATCTTGTACATATTTTGTTAGATTAATACCTAAGTATTTCATTTTTAGGGATGATAATTTAAGTGATAATTGTTTGTAATTTCAAATTTCATTTGTTCATTGCTGGTACATAGAAAAGCAGTTAACTTTTGTACATTAACCTTGCATCCTGCAACCTTGCTATAATTGCTTATTAATTCCAGGAGTGTTTTTGTCAATTCTTTCAGATTTTCTACATAGATGATCACGTCATCTGCAAACAAAGACAATCTTATTCCTTGCTTCCCAGTCAGTATGCATTTCATTTCCATTACTTGTCTTATTGCATTAGCTAAGACTTCAGTGCAATATTCAAAAGCAGTGGTCACAGTGGATATCCTTAACTTGTTCCTAATCTTAGTGGGAAAGCTTCTAGTTTCTAACCACTAGGCATTAGGTTAGCTGTAGATTTTTTGTAGCTATTCTTTATGAAGTTGAGGAAATTCCCTGTATTCCTAATTTACTGAGTGTTTTTGTCATGAATGGGTGTTGGATTTTGTCAAATGATTCTCCACATGTTTTGATATGATCGTGTGGTTTTTCACTTTTAGCCTATTGATGTGATGGATTACATTAACTGATTACTGAATGTTAAACCAGCCTTGCATACGTGAGATAAATCTCACTTGATAGAGATGGTGGATAATTCTTTTTATATATTGTCAGATTCAATTTGCTAATATTTTGTTTGGATTTTTACATCTAAGTTCATGAGAAATATTGCTCTGTAGTTTTCTTTTCTCTTAATGCCTTTGTCTGATTTTCATGTTAGGATAATGCTGGCCTTATAAAATGAGTTAGGAAGTATGTCCTGTGCTTCTGTCTTCTGGAAGAGACTGTAGAGAATTGGTATAATTTCTTCCTTAATGTTTGATAGAATTCACCAGTGAACCCATCTGGGTCTGGTGCTTTCTGTTTTGGAAGGTTATTACTTATTGATTCAATTTCTTTCATAGATATGGGCCTATTCAGATTGTTATTTATGGCTTATCTTTTAACAAACCATTTAATAAAACTGTTCAATGCCTCCTCTATGCTAGATATTGTGCTGGCACCTACACATTATATAATTCATTCTCATTACAACGCTGTGAAGTGTTATCATCCATGTTTTACAAAGAAGGAAATGAAGGCCAAGAGAAATTAAATGACTTGCAAACAGTCCCAGAGCTAGTAAGTCGTACAGCTGGTCCTCTATCTGTCTCACAAATGTTTGATGAATGTCTTATTCACTAGTTAAAAGGCTTTATCTCAGCAAGAAATGGGGTGATATTTTCATTATTAGCACATACTAACTGATAATTTTTTTGCCCAACAAATGAGTATGGAGTGATTACCATGTTAATAGCGCCAGGATGTGAGGTTTGGGGAAGCTGAGGTGTGAACTTTTGGATAGTGACCCAGCATTGCAAGGAAACGTGTTAGAAATCTAATTAGTTAATGTTTCAATGACTTTTATCTATTTTCCTACGTTTTTTCCCCTTAACATCCATGGTATGATATCTGCTCTTTCCCTAAGCCTTTATTTCCTTATCAAAAAATGGGAGTAATAATACCATCCCAAAGGATTCTTATGAAGATTAAATAAGTTAACCTATGTTGAACAATGAGGACAGTTTCTGACACCTAGTTAATGCTTACTTAGTAAGTGTTAAACATCAGTAGTTTGGGGCTGGCCCTGTGACCGAGTGGTTAAGTTCGCACGCTCTGCTTCTGTGGCCCCGGGTTTCACTGGTTTGGATCCTGGGCGCAGACATGGCACCGCTCATCAGGCCATGCTGAGGTGGCGTTCCACACAGCACAACCAGAAGGACCTACAATTAGGATTTACAACTATGTACCGGGGGGCTTTGGGGAGAAGAAGAAGAAAAAACAGAAGGTTGGCAACAGATGTTATCTCAAGTGCCAATCTTTAAAAAAAAAACAAAACAGTAGTAGTTCAAAACAAAGCAAAGTAAAAATCCAATTTAGCTTCAAAGATATTAAAAATAAAAATTATATGGAGAGTGATTTGGCCATCTAACTGGCAATATCTTCAAATAATACTAAACTAAAAAAATATTTTGATAGAAGTGATTAAAACTCAAGTTCCATTCATATCTACACAGCTCCAGTAACTGGAGTGACTAAATTTTAAATTTTTTAATCTGGTTCATTTGGCACCATGTACCACAATTATGCTAACAGGAATCAATTTCTCTACACAGTTCTACAACTTTAAACTTGGAGCTAAATTTATTATTTTTAATTGTTACTAAAATTAATAATAATTTGAGCTTAACAGAAGATCTTTACTCTCAAAATTGTAAATGTTGTATTACATTGTTGAATGAATTTTACCTTATTTAACTTGTCCAAGTGAAAATCTCATGACTTAGGATTGTCTAAAGACTTAATTAAAACAATGAAAATGAATTTTAGAAGGAGATTAAAAGAAACAAATGTTACTAAAATTGTAATAGTTGAGGAGAAATACGTTTCTGTTATTCAGAGATTCATTTCTAATATTTATTATTCATTTGATTTCTTTTAATAAGCAAGAGCGTTTCAGAGTGAGCAATTTCAATACAAGCATGTATATCGGTGCAAGCAATATGCTGAGGCTGATTGATTTACAAAACACAGTATCATGTCGTAAAGAAAACAAGTATATTCCGTGGTGTGTTTAAAACTCACAAGAAGTCAATCTGCACATGAATTTTCAGGAGCACATTTCATGTCTTTATCAAATAATCAGCAAATATATATATTTTATAATAACACTAGTTAGATCTTATTGAGCACTATATGCTACACACTGGCCAAAACATTGATATGATCATCTCATTTAATCCATTCAACAAGACAGTGAGTAAGTACTCTCGATACTCTGTGCAAAAGTAATAATAGATAGTAGTAAAAGAAAAGTAGATTAGTCTCTTACAGAGCTTAATATCTACTTAGGGGAATGAGACATAAATACATGAAAAGCAGAAAAATTTAGCCAATAAGTAATAAGGCAGGAGGTGTGATAAGATGGTGCCTGATTTGCAACCAATTAAATGGCGCACTAGGTGTATTGAGGACAAGGAGGGAGGACTCCAAACTGAAGCCCAGCCAGGAGTAATAACAACCAGCCTTCTCCTGGCAACTACACACGCCAGCACTGTGTGAGGACTCCATTTATAGAGAGAGATGCATAATTCTAACATACATACATATATATAATCCTAACAACAATTCTTAAGGTAAATACTATTATCCCAGGTTGTTGGAGTTTTTTTCTGAAAAGTTTGTTACATAGGCTAAATTATACTTTTATTATACCCTAGAAATAAGCATAAAATATTTATTAGCCCATTTTTAAAAAATTGTCCATCTCTGATTTGGACTACAGAGAGAACAAAATAATTATCGGCATTATAAAGTCACTATGGAATAATTTTTGTGCTTTTTCAGAATGGAGAGAGGGGAGCGAATGAGGCCAATGAGAAGGGTGCCTTTCGCAGCCCCCGCCCTCCTAGCCCCTCACACTGGCCGTCCTGCCTGTTGTGTCCTGCTGGGAACTGAGATCCTTAGAGACACTTTCATGCCAGTGTTGGGACCAGGGACAGTGGCTGTTCAGAGAGCCCCTGTTCCTTCCTTCACATAGTTCAGCAAATGTCTGGGTCTGCTTTAATCACTCAGTAGGGTAGGAGATGAGTGCCCCAAAAAGCAAAGCGGTCATCTGGTGAATTCCTCTTTCAACTGGGCCAGTATTCCCTGGCAATTTCACAAAGTAGAAGGGAATAAATTAAAGGTAACTGGACACCATCAAGCACCAACATTTGGCTTTCCCCGGCCCATGACTGCAAAATATGTGAGTATGTTGCCTCCTCCGCCCAGCATAGAATGACTGGGTGCATGTAATATGCAAAAAAAGTGAAATGTATGGGATTTGAGTGAAAACCATGATACTAAAAGTGCTCATCATTTTCAGACAAAATTAAACACAATACTTAAACTTCAGAAACCCAAATACTTAGTTCAAGCAATGTTTAAACAATATACTTAGAAAAGGCAGTTTCCTGTTCCTAGGCAGTTTCTTGGGTGATGCGTAATCCACGGAGAGAGGGACGGGAAAAGCTGTCTACTCCCGCAATTTATCAGCAGTCTCATCTCACCCATCAAATGAAAGGATTATTGCACTTTGAGTATTCTTTCTGAACAGAAATTCATAAAATGTTTAACAGAGAAAATGATCCTTTGGGGTACATTGTTAATAAATACTGCAGATCAAAGATTGTCTGATGGAATTTTCACTGGAATGTATAAAGAGGCAAAAAAACTAATGAATATTGAGACAAATTTGGTATTTTAAATAGTACTTAGTGAGGAAACAGCTACATGAATATTTCATGATAGTAATATATTTTCAAACATTTTTCCTTCTGCAAAATTGACATATACTTATAGTGGGAAATTTGGAAAGTTCAGAGGGAAGAAAAATAGAAAAGAGAAGGAAAGAATAGTCTTCAATAACCCTACTTCCCTGAGGTAACCACAGCTGGTATTTTGGCATATGTCTTCTCAGTCTTTTATCTGTGCATTTTTTTTTTCTTAAACATGCTGAAGATTATATCTATAGATGATTTTATATTCACTCTTTTTGTTATATATTAGACCAGAGACATTTCCTGAAACCAGTGAAAATCCTTTATAAAGATTTTTTATTTATTTTTTATTGAGGAAGATTAGCCCTGAGCTAACGTCTGTGCCAATCTTCCTGTATTTTGTATGTGGGTTGCCACCACAGCATGGCTGATGAGTGGTGTAGGTCCATGCCTAGAATCTGAATCCGCGACCCTGGGCCACTGAAGTGGAGTGCACCAAACTTAACCACTGCACCATGGGACCGGCCCCTATAAATATTATTTTTAATGACTGCATAATATTTGACAGTGAGTATAAATTACATAGATCATTTCTTTAAGTGTTGTCATCTATGCTGGATATTACAGCTGTTCCCCTTTTTGTTTTTTTGCTATTATAATTACGGAATTAATGACTTTTTGCATAAATTTTTGTGCTCATTTCTGATTATTTCCTTGAGCTAAATTCCAGGAAGAAGAATTGCAAGGTCAAAGAGGATGAACATTCTTAAGGCATTTGAGTCATATTACTAAGTCTCAAATGATTCTACAGATTTACGCTTGTATTGACAGTATGCAATATGGATGAGAGACTGCCACCCTAAATACCCAAGAAAAGGTTACCATGCTTGTAATTTTTAACTAAGGATTTCCTAGGCTATCAATACATAATATGCAGTGAATAAAGAGTATCAAAAATGGCAGCTAGCCTATGTTTTGAATTGATAAGAGCATATAAAAGTGGACATTATTTTTTATGTCATCATCCATTTTTTTTAGTAATGTCTTATAGTTTTCATTGTATAGGTCTTTCACCTCCTTGGTTAAATTTATTCCTAGATATTTTATCCTTTTTGTTGCAATTGTAAACAGGATTGTATTCTTGAGTTCTCTTTCTGTCAGTTCATTATTTAAAGTATGGAAAGACTGATTTTTTAAAGTTGATTTTGTACCTAGCAACTTTACTGTAGTTGCTGATTATTTCTAATAGTTTCCCAATGGATTCTTTAGGGTTTTCTATACATAAAATCATGTCATCTGTGAACAGTGAGAGTTTCACTTCTTTAAAGTATCATCACATATAAAGTATACATTTAAAGTATATTTTAAAAAGTATCATTCTTGGTAAATGATAATGAAAATGAAAACAGCCAATAAGTGCCAGGAGTAGCAGATTTGGAATGTTTTCCTGAAGTGCAGTCATGAGGGGCTGCTCAATGGGAGCTGTCTTGTCTGAGTTCCACTGCCTGAGCCAAACCACTTTCATAATTTAATCTGGGCTTGGCAATCATCTTTTAAAATAGAAGTTTTATGCATCTTCATTGTAGAATATTTTCAAAATGAAGAATAATTGAGGGAAAGGAAAAAATTATCAACCAAGGATAATAATGTTCATTTTGGTTCATATTTTTTCTTTTACTTTTCTAAGTATTTTATTACACTATTTATTCTGAATCTTTTTTTTACCATAAAACATGCCTTTTCCCATGCTATTAAAAGTTTTTCAAAGTCATTATTCTCCTGGAAGAATAATATCCATGCTCATATATCACGTATCAACATTTGTCTAACCTAATAGGGGACATTCAGATTATTTCCAATTATTACAATACTTAATATAATATTTATATTATAAATAAAGCTGCATCTCAGTGCATAAAACTCTTTCCATTCTTAGTTTATTTTCTAGGTATAAATTTCCAGAAGCAGGGATACTAGGCCAAAGAACGTGTAAGTTTTAAGGCTTTTGATATTTTTAAGCAGGTGGATGTTTCCCCAATCAAAGCCCTGTGATGTGTGTAAGTCTTTGTCTCTAATTCACGAATGACGAATCTCAGAAGGGCAGATAAGTGCAGCATCTACATGAAACCAAGTAAACGAATGGAAAACATGAGATGGCAGTGTCCACAGGGGTTTTGGCATCACGTGGATCTTGGACTCTGTTTATGTATCTGAAATCAGACTGTCTATGAAGCTAAGGGACAAGCTGAGGTCACACAGTTGTCTGGGGCAAAAATCTCAGAGGATTTCTCTGTTCTGTGACAGCAAGTTCATTGCAAGATTCTTTTAACCATGAAGCAAAGGAGGCAGCATTGTTTATCACTGTCCATGCTTGACCGGATATGCCACAGGAGCAGGGTCACAAGCAACATATGAACAGAGGAAAACACTTTTTCTATGGAAACTACATGCATGCACGCATGCCCGCAGAGTTTAATGTAGATTACATATTGAGAGAAGTTATGATTCATTATGAATAGGAAAAGAACACAAAAATGGGCAAATCACATGAACAGGCAATTTATAAACTAATTAAATCAGTAACAAACAAGACAAAATGCTTATTAACCTTATCAGAAATCAACAAAATGCAAAGGAGGTCGACTGTGGGTATTATTCACTTGTCAGATTGACAAACATTAAGAAGTGCTTTCATACAGTGTGGTTGGATGTGTAAACTGACACAACACTTCTAGAGGCCATTCGGCAACGTGTAGCAAGATTCTAAAATTTCTCAGCTTCTGACCCAGTAGTCACACTTCTTATAACTTATATCAGGAAAATAATCAAAAATTTGCAAAGAAAATTATATGTAGCTGGATGCTTATTATGGCGTTATTTGCAAAATCGACAAAGTAGAAATCAACTAAATGCCCCTAGGGTAGCAATGATGCAATGGTACTAGCGATTGTAACATGTTTTAAATGAATTATGAATGTGATAGGAAAATGTCTATAGGACAATTTAACTGAAAAATTCTGGCAATAGCACTCTATACATAATTATCTATCTATTTATCTATCCAAAAAATTAGCAGTACTAATCTCTTGGTGAAATTATTTGGTAGTTTTAAACATTTTTTCCTCAGTAATCAGAATAATGTGATTTACCTATTGAGAAACCATGTAAATGAGGGATATAAATTTTCACTATAATTTCCTTTTTTCAATTACGAAACATGACATATCTGTCGGTATTTACCATATGTTGTGCTAGGAAATGTTTGTTAGATATTTGTTCATTATCTTATTCAAAGATTATCAGAGGAATGTTCAGTGATAAAACTTCAGCAATCTTTATTATTCTCACTGCATGGTGGTGTGTATGGGTAGGAAGAGGGGAGAATCCAGCTGCATTGATACTAAAAAGAGCCTTTCATTTAGATAATCTGAACCATAACAGATGGCCCCCTTTCCACTTCACACTCACCTACCACGTCCTAGCCCCCCGGGAACCAGCGTCCCAAGAGGTAAAGGGTTCCCAGCAGAGGCTTCATTCTTCTGCAAAGAGAGCGAGAAAATCCGGGCTTCTCCCGCAGGTCAGAGAATCAAGTGTCTCTGAGAATGCACGAAGGGCAGGCTCCCACAATCAAGATAAGATAAGTCAGTCAGTGGATGTCTCAGCAGAAATAATATGCAAGCAGGTGCTTCATTAACTCCATCGTGTCTTCAAGCAAGTTTTGAACAGTGAAAATCCTACCATTTGATTTTTCATTTCTCCTCTAAAACCAAATTTACACAAACTCTTGGCCCCACTAGATCCAGAAAGAAGTTTCTTCCCTATGTGAAGTCCTCATTTCTAGGAATCCCCATCACCTATACTCAGGAGCTGATCACTCTTGTTCCCTCCACACAGGCCCCTGGGCATCATAGGTGATGTGTCTTCCGCTTTGGTCACGGTGGCCGTGACTATTCAGGATCTCCACTCCCCTCTGCAATCTAAAGCTTTATTTGGGGTCAAATATCTTCTCTTGTTCTGGTGGGCCGCATCACCAGTTTCTTAAACAAACCCAGGTTTCTCCAAATCTGAGCAGTGAAAATATTTTAAATCCTTTCCCAAGTGGATTTTCCCACATCCCCCTCTCACATAAAGAACTCTATCCCCGTCACGTTTTCAGACAAACCCAGGATGTGCCTAAATCTCAGATGGTGATCAGTAAAGGAAAAGGCTCAGGTTAAGATCGTTGCTAAAAGTCTAATTGAGCAAGGCAAACTTCAATGCAGAGAAGTAGAGGGTTTAAACAGAGCTCCAGGCATTTGGGGGCCCAGTCTCAATCCTTTGCCCTACAGTCATTCATTCATTCATTTTACAAAAATGTAATGATACCCACATACACCAGCACTAGTACAAAGATGAATACATGCAGGATGAATGAGGTAGTCTCAGCCTTTCTGGAACTCACAGTGGAGCTGAGGGAGCAACCATTAACAAGTATACCGAAAAATACAATTTTAAGTAAAGAGAATCAAATTAAGGAGATAGATGATGATCGTGGGCCAAGAGTACATTAAGATAGAGAGGCCTCTCCTGACCAATTTAAGATGATTTTCAAGTTCTAAACGATGTGGTTTGGGTGAACGGCTGTAGGAAAGTGTTCTAGGTAAAGGGCAGCACGTGTCAGGGTCCTAGGAAAGAAGTGAGCTTCATGTGATCCAGGAACTGGAAGAAAGCCAGTGTGTGAGTGAAGCGGGAGCAAGAGAGAGCGGTGGAGGACGAGGCCAGCGAGATAACCAGGAGCTGCAGATGGACTGTGGGTTTTATTCTAAGAAATCACTGGAAAAATTTGGTTTTGTATTTTAAAAGGTTACTCTGGCTGCTGCAGAGAGAATAGGCAGGAGAGGGCAAAGAAGGGAAGCAGAAAGAGCAGCTAGGGGGACACCGCAGCATTCCAGGGGAGGGGCAGTAGGGCCTCAGGCTAGCCAGTCATGGTGACATGGTGAGACACGGTCACGCTGGGGATTGACTTTAGAAGCAGACCTAACAAATTTGGTTATGGGAAGAATATGAAATGTGAGAGAATTAGAGAACTTAAGAACAATTCCTAAATTGGGGTACAAGAATTGAATGAACAACAGTGATTTCTTATGAGACGGGGAAAATTGAGGGAGGAGTAGGTCTGAGGGGATGAAATTCTAGAGTTCTGTTTGGCTCTGATAAGTCTGAGATGCTCCTTAGACATCCAGGGGACTGGCAAGTGGGCAGCAGCTGTGGCAGGCTGGAGTTCAGAGGGAAGCTGGAGCGAGGCGCATAATTGGTGACTCTTCAGCATCTAATAAGTGATGTTTGAAGCCACACAGAGGAGCTCATCTAGGGTGTGAGTGTAGACTGAGAAGAGAAGAAAAAGGACTGCGGCTTACGTGGCTCCATCATTTAGAGGTCTAGGTAGAAGAGAGGAAACCAGCAACAGAAATTGAGAAAGAAGAGCCAACCAGGTAGGTGGAAAACAGAGACTGTTGTGTCCCAGAAGCCGAGTGAGGCAGCATCTTAAGAAGCAGAGTTTCCAACAGGGCCAAATGTTAAGAAGTCGAGCCAGACGAGGACTGAGAACTAGCAATCTTATCCAACAGGATAGAGGCCCCTGGAGACCTTGAGAAGACCAATTTCAGTGGTCATGTGGCATGTGGTGGGGACAGAAGCCTGACTGAAGTCGGTCAAAGGAGGAAAGGAAAGCGAGAGAGGCGGCAGTGGGTATAGGAAACTCCACCAGCTTAGCCTGCTCAGTGGAAACTTTATTGTTGCTATCTTCCTCCATCCCCTTGGGGTATTGTCAGTTCAGAAATCTTGACTTTGAATTTTAATGATGTTCAGAACAAGGGGTAGAATGCAACACCCACGACACTCTTCCCCTCACCCGAGTGCAGGGACGGGGCCTGCCTCGGTTCTAAGGGAGCTGTGGGTTCCACAGAGGGAGCGGGGACCAGAGGACGGGAGCGTGTTTTCTTTCCATTCTCCGGCTAGTTGGAATGGGACCAAGATGGACTCAAGGCAAAGGGACGTGTGGGGAGTTTAAATAAAAAGCATGTTTAGAATAGGCTTTCCCCCAAACAGATACGTTATTCTGAAGAAAACAACATAAATAAAAATAAGAAATACACAAAAATTCACAGTCAAATAATACACAAAAATTGTAGTAGAAACTTGTACATAATTTTTTAAAAAGTGTTTTGAGGACATTTGGCATTGTTACACAGGGTTTTCCTAACAGTCACTGATAATTGGATTTTCCTCAATCCCCATGTCCAATTTCACTGTAACATGTGGTCTCTTCCAACCCCCTGGTCAAAGTTATCTTTCTTCAGCCTTATGGAATGCAAGCAGTGACCCAGAGCACCCGGGCCGATGAGCTGGACCCACGGACTCCTCACTAACAAGGGTGAATTATTGTCACATCTCTCCTGGTGATTAGATTATCCCTTGTCGTGTTTAACAGCTTTCTAGTTAGTCATCTCAACACAATTTATTCACAATAATCACGTTTTTTATGATTGCTGTTTTATAGTTCCTATAGCAGTAAAATTTATTCTCATCTCTATTATTACAATATTCCACTACTAATGGAATTCTTGTTTTTATTTGATTGTGTTTTAAAGCCATAACAATAAAATTTACTCCCAAAAATATGACTGCAAGTTTTATGTTCTGTAAACTACTTGATCGAATGCCTGCAAACACATGTGCTTCTTTAAGCCACATGAGAGAAGGCCTGCTGAAACGTAAACATTGCTCTTGAAAAAACAAAATGGGAATTGGTTTCTATTATGGTGAGTTTGTTGATAAGGCAAGTAATAGGATGAAAGAAATGAAAGGACCTTAGAGACCAATGATTTTGAGGAAGATTAAATTCTAATTGGCAGGAACATTTGTTTAAAAAATCACCCTCTTTCTATTACCTGCCTAGACCTAGAGAATTCCACCGTCTTTATCTTCCACAATAATGTGCTCTCACAATGATGCCCATGATTTCTCATGGCTGGTTGCCATATTTGTTGGAAAGAGGCTGCTATGAAATATTATTATGAAAGGCCAGGGTCATTCTGAAGGCAAACAGCTTCAGTGACTTAAGAATTGAAAAGCACACAGCCAAGCCAGCTCACCATCTCTTCTGCTCCTTAGTTGTTCTGATTGACCCTGAACCCAAGGACATGGCAGTAGACCCCAACACTTGTTGTGTACCTTTTATGCCTGGAACACTGAGTCAAAGGGCTAGAACATGAATTACAGTCCATCCAGTGGAGCAACGTCCCTGCAGGACTCAAGAAAGAGGTGTGTCCGACTGGCAGAAATTAGGGTGTGTTTAAGGACTTAGTTTCTGATGTATGAGAAGTTGACTTATGGTCACAGGCAGGGATGGAAGCGGCTTAGGTGGAGATACAGGCTGGTTGTCACTTAGAGATTATGGCCTTAGTAGCAGAAGAGGCAAAATCTAGATTTGGTTTCTGAGGAGGCATCAAGGATAGATTCTTGTTCTGACAGAAGCTTCAGAGATTGCTGCTATCATCTAAGGCAATAAATGAGTGGGTGGGTGGATGCATGGATGGATGCATGAATCTGTACCCACGTTCTGTCAGATGGCATAAATCCATTGGCTAGATCTGGCCTCTCACATATACAGCTAGGCACTTAGCTTTCTGTGACCGTCTGCTTCCATTTGGCCAGATGTGGCAGCTGTGGGATTGCCCCCATTGAGATCTATTTTCAAGAAAGAAATTGCTGCCAATCTCTGGCTGTGCGTGTCTTCAGAATCCGACTCAGTATTCAGGCTGAGACTAAGTGCTGCCTGGACATCCCCCAACCACTGACCGAGCACAGAGGTGGCACGGGGGCTCACCATTGTGCCTGTGCAGGGCTCTTCTTGAGCAGTCTTCTTGGAGCTGCACCACAGTCAGAAGCTCTTCCTACCTAATCGTCCTTTCTTCCTCCCTGCTTTAACAGGTGTTAGACCTGAGCACAGTCTGAAGGCTCTCCTGACCTTCTGCTTCCTCTCCCTTTTACCCTTCACAAGGACTACCCCTACCAATCTCTTCCACTTCCAACTCCATCTTGACATCTGCTTCTCAGACACTATGATGGTAATCATTTTACAACATGTAAGTGTATCACATCAACACAGGGTGCAACTTAAACTTACATAATGCTGTATGTCAACTATATCTCAATAAGGCTGGAAAAATATATATAAAGGAAGGCAACCCAATTAGAACAGGCTTCCTCCTGTCCTCTGAATTTCCCCCCAGGTTCATTGCCCTACACTTTCTCACTGCTGTTACTATACGCATTCAGATCATTACAGATCCTTATATTCATCATCAGAACCTCAGTGCAATACTAGACGGGCCAGGTGCTGAGCACTGGGTTAGAACCAGAAGCCTTGGGTTCCGATTGTCGTTCCACCGTTTATCAGCCATGTGATCTTGGGCAAACCTCACCCGTCTTCCTTCGTAAACAATTATACCTGTCTGGCCTCCCACTGAGAGTTGTGGAGCATATTAAATGAAATTACAGGAAGATTGTAAAAATGATCAAAAATGTGTGGTATAATTATCATTGACACTAGTAACAAGGATCTGTAACCAGATTATAGTTCTATGCAGGATTATTCCAATACGGTAACCACACTATCAAAAAGAGAAAAAACAAATCCCCCAAAAAGAAAAATGTGAAACTATTTTCTCTTCCACCATGAAATTTCTTAATGTAAAGTTCAATAGAGAATTTCCCTACAGGTGACGGGTGGAGGGGAGGGAGACGGGCAGTTTATCAGCTTTATGTATGTTAGAAAAACAGATTTTTGAAATGCAGCATCTGTTGAAAATGGGCTATATCTTAGTTACTAAAATCAACTGTATATAGTCTGTACCATCCTAGCTTTCTGTTTATAAAATAAGAACATTATCCAGCACAAGTGACCTCATATAAAAATATCCCTAATTTAATGTAATTCCTATATCCCTATTCCTGTGAATTTCCCTATATCTCTAAAATAATTTCTATAAAAGGATAGAAGTGAGGCGACTCTGTTACTTCATAAATTGAGATTAATTTTATACATGGAAAAGTAATTGTTACTAAACTTATTATGAGGCTTAATAAATCCAAACACGTTTGAAAAGTTCAATTCCACGTTATGCACTGAGACCAGCAAATTTCACAAGACCCCTACTTGTTATCTCCAAACAGGAACTAATACTGTTGGTGAACAGTATTTCTTATATCCTTCTTGCTTCTATTTGCATTTCCGCAACTCTTTAGAAGGGTCATGTTACTCTCTGGGAAGTCTTTTAAAATTTAAAGCACACTGTAGAGTTGTGAAGAAAGTTTATAGAGTTATTACTATGTCCAAGACATAGTGTGCTTTATTTATTACTATGCTTTAATGCACAAAAAACTTGATGTAGTCGGATCATTTGTTGACCCCAATTGTAGAAAAGGAAACTGAGTCACAGAGGTCTCCATTGACCAGCCTGTCTAAAACCCAAAATCAAAAATCAGAATGTGGGCTGGGACCAGCATCAGGAGGATCCAGACACCATCAGAAAGGCATAATCTCAGAGCCCAGCCCAGACACGCCATTGTAACAAGACCCCTGGTGAGTCACATTTTGTTACCTTTGTGTCATTGGTTTGTTGCAGGTTCTATTGGTTTCTACCAACACCTCCTTGACCTGGAGGAGCTGTGTTACTACTGTGCTTGCTCCTCTCTCAGCCTGGAGGGCTCTGCTCTGAGACAGCCAACTAGCCAGCTCTCTCTCTCCATCAGAATGACCACTGGGACATAGTTTTGATCATCACATTTACTCCCAGTCTCTAGAACAGAGCCTGCATATAGTAGGTATTTGGTAAATATACGGCGAAGGAGTGAATTCTATTTTCATCGTTATATAACGTAATGGCAACATTAAAAAGTTATCCACATACCACCCACCCCAGTCAAGCTTTCCCTCATTCTCTTAGTAGCAAGTCACAGAAGCCCCCTTGGCAAACCACTTGTATCTCTGAGCCTTGCTTCCTCATCTATAAAACAAAGATGCAAACACCTGTCTTGTAGGGTTACTGGGAGGGTAAATTAACTCAAGGAGCTCATGTAAATTGGGTAGCACAGTAATTCACTAACTTGGTTTCATTTTAGAATCATTTGGTGAGTTTTCCCTGGCGCCTCCTTCCCCAGACCAATTACATTGGAATTTCTGATAATGGCGCCCAGGCCTCAGAATTTTTGCATTTCCACAGGTGATTCTAATGGGTAGTCAGGTTCTACAACCTCTGGCACCCTTTGCCTTCTATGTGGTGGATGCCAAATAAAATTCAGCCTTGATTCTCATTTTTCCTACGCAGGCCTTGTCAAGGAGCACATCTCTGAACAGGTCATGCTGGCTTCCACCACCCTGACTCTCAGGCATGTCCTCCGCTCTCAAGGCAAGTTCTCTCTCCCTCTGCTCTGGGTTTTCTGAAGTCCTAGCTCTGAAATCATACCTCTTCTCTGAAACCAAAATAGGTTACTCCAACCCTGATGGCAAGTTTAAGTTCAATGGCCATTGAAGTCTATGTTGTTAAATCTACTTACTTGCCCCATTCTCTCATATGTAGTTTGTAACTGTTTCATACGTGTCAAATTGGCATCTCTCCCATGCCTCCAGCCCAGTGCTAGTGACACCCTAAACTAGACACTGAAAAAGGGTAATTTTTCAAAAACATAAAGTCAAGACTTTCACGTAAAATGAACACAGGTCAAAGATTTTATTTAACGCGTTAACTGATGAGAGATCCAATAAGATGCTGCAACCAGTTCAAAGAAGTCAAAGAAACACGGATATATGGACAACAAGGAATGTTGAAATGAATTTACAAAAAGACACAAAATTAGTCACTTGTGTTCCATGAAACACTAGTCATTTGTATTTCTATGGACAAGAATCATTTGGATTGTTATTCATTTTGTGCAAGGTACAGAGTTGTAAAATAGATTAAAGACGATGAAAGACAGAGATAATCACAAACAGTGCTCCAGTCAGTGTCTAGTTTTTCCATCGTAGATGCCCCATAATCTTTGTGGTCGTGACATAGCTCTCCACCATTTCTCCTGACAGCACTCCCTATTTTTCTGATCTATTGACTGTTGGAACAGACGAACAGTTAGATGAAAACCAAGGAGGAAGCTTCACTTCGGAATTTGAGTGAGATTAATTCAGCTAACAGTCTCTTCAAATAACTGCAGCCAAGGTAAAGCCCCAAATCCAAGCTTTGTCTGGGGGAGCCCAGACTTTCAAGACATCGGCACAAATTTTACTGATAAGGAGGTCAAATTTCCAGTGTTGCTTGGAAAGCCATTATCCTCAAGCTGGGAAAGAGAGGGAATAATCACTGGGAAGCTCATTCAGGTCTATGGAAGAGAAGCAGGAACGTTACAGAAGAAACTAATATTCTAACAGAATGTTCTTCAGGTACCTGCTTACGTGATACCTCAGTTTTCCATCGACCCTGAAAAGTAGTTACTTTTATCCCCGTTTTTCCCATGAAGAAATTGAAGTTCAGACGGGCAGTGGGATTTGCTCAGCTGAGGGCAGGGATTTGAACCAGACCCATCTTTGCCGACATCCACGCTCTTTCCCGTAGTTTAAGGTTGCAGATTAACTTAGTCCATTTATCTGTTATTTCCAGGAAACTCTTTTACTTTTTGAAGCAGTGGTTTTACTCTGAGAGGGAAAACATTGGTTATTACTCAATGTGGCCTGGGTTTATTCTAGGAGATCCAGCAGCAACTTGAAACTTCATTTTTGACACCAGTTCCACCCATACTTCCAAATATCCGAATGCTTCCCAGATCTACTTCTACTTTCTTCCATTTCTTATTTAGCTAATATATTTGAAATGCAATCACTTTTACGCGTATTTTGCAATTGCAGGAGAAGGTACTGTAAAGTACCAAAAACCTGGAATGTGCTGATGCTAAAGTGGAGCCTTGGGATGCGAGATCTGCATACTGCCTCGTTTCTAAGAATCTGTGATGAGCAGACCAAGCTACAATCACATGGCGCAGGGAGTACAGCCTCTCAGCCTTATGTGGGGGGCACATGTGCTTGAACCCCCGACTGATGAATAAGTGGACTCCATTCCCAATGTTGCTTTCAAACTCAGGGGTTACTCTTAAATCTTTTAAACTAAGTACCCAAGTAAGAGGAAAAAATCCAATCTCACTCCTGGACTTTGTTCACGAGTTTTCCACGGTAATAAGCGTGCTGCTAATCATTCTATTCAGCTCGTTTTGCGCTGTGCATCTTCACATCACCCACACTGTCGGGCTGTACTCAGTAGCTGTGCAGGATCTCTTCATGTTGCAACGGGACAGCTCACTTATTCGGTCTCCCTGCCATCGAACATTAGGTTAGATTAGGGCAGCTTGGTTGGGGTGCATGGATTTTTAAAACTGATAATGATAAAATAAATATGGCCTGTTGGTTGTTAAAGATATATACAGGTTTTAACACTAACTTAGCTGTCTAAAACCCAGTTAGTCAACTTTATTTATTCTGAAACATATTGTTTTTCAGTCTAGCGTTTGTCACCGATCACTCGATCAATGCACAAGTATTTGGGGTGTGTTCCTTTGGACTCCCCAAAGCAGAATTAATAAGTCTACAATTACTTTACGAAAAATTGAACGCAATTGCAAATTACGAGACTCCTAGTTCATCAGCCTGAAGCCACTCTTCCTCCCCTCCAGTCTGTCTCTACCCTGATCCCGGAGAGAGCATTCCAAATCCCAAATTTGGTCATATCTTTCCAGGACTGCACGTTGCCTTGAAGGTTAAGATAGTCTCCCTGGGGCCGGCCCCGTGGCCGAGTGGTTAAGTGTGCGCGCTCCACTGCGGCGGCCCAGGGTTAGGATCCTGGGCGTGGACATGGCACTGCTCGTCAGGTCACATGGAGGCGGCGTCCCACATGCCACAACTAGAAGGACCCACAACTAAGATATACAACTATGTATGGAGGGTTTGGGGAGATAAAGCAGAAAAAAAAAAAAAAAGAAGATCGGCAACAGTTGTTAGCTTAGGTGCCAATCTTTAAAAAAAAAATGATAGTCTTCTTGTCACTCCCTAGGACGCGTGGTTGACCTTTTCCTGCTCTAGATAAGACCATAAGACCACTGTCCCCTTCATACCCCGACTCATTCCTCAGGGAGACCTTCCCTGGCCTCCTGCTCCTGAATGGGTTACATCTTCCTGTTACACGCTTTCCTACCAGCACTAATCAAGAATCCTTGATAGTACTAATTAAGGCTGCAATTTCATACTTCTTATGTGGTGATTTGGTTATTGTCCTCTCTGCCGTTGGACCATAAGCTCCATGGGGCCAGGCTCTGCCTCTTTCTGTTTGCCACTGCATTTCCAGTGCCCAGCACAGTTCAGGCCCGGAAGAGGCACTCAGTAACCATTGCATTAATAACTGGACGAAGAGCTCCCAGTCCTACACAAGCGCAGCAGTTTCCTCTTGGTCCCCACAGCTGTATCGATGCACTTGCTGGCTTGTTTTGTTTGAGCTTTTCTTGCTTTGCTTCGCTTTGTCACTGCTATGACAAGATTGCATCATAGAAATGGGAAGGAGGAGGCAGGAACTGAGCAGGCGCCAGGACCTCTGCAGAGCATTTGCACACGATCTCATTTAATCCTCATCATCTTTGAGGCAGGTGTTATTGTTCTGATTTTACAGAGATGAAATGGAAGCTTAGAGATATTATACAAAGTTACACCACTAGGAAATGCTACAGCCGAGTTTGAACCCAGACTTACCTTTAGCTGCTGGACGTGGCATCGGAGGCCTTGCTGGGGCAGCAGGCTGGGAAGTCATCGACTGCTTCATCTTCGCAAGACTTTGTGCCTCAGTCTCCTCCTCTGCAAGATGAAGGCTAGAAGCCAACGCTGCTGTGCATTTCTTTCATCACTAGTACTGACACACAGTTCCCAGGCCATGAGCTACTATTCTCTGGTAAAGCCAGCAGCCTCCTTTGCCAATTCTTGATGTGGGGTGGGTTACAGAAATGGCTGCAGTCTGCCCCTTCCCTGACGTCACGCGCTTTGGTAGCGCCCTCCCGCGTGGACTCTGGCACTGACCATCTGACTCTTCTGGCTCGTGGAACAGCAGCCAACATGATGCAGAGACAGGTAAGTACCTGTGTATGCGGTTTGCTCTCTGGCTGCACCTGGAACCCACCTGCCATACATGCACAGACTTCAACGAGACTTCCAGGTGATAAGAGCAGGTGCCTCCTTTGCTCCAGCCAACAGCCAGCCAACCCTGAGAGGCAGAACCCCCTCACCAACTCCACATGTCTGAGTGAGCCAGCAGACAGCAGCAGAAGGACCCTGGAGCAGCTCAAGTTATCAGCCCATGGACTCATGCACTAAGTGAATGGTGACCATTTTAAGCCACTAAGTTTTGGGTACTGACTTTATATCTATATTATTATTATTAATTTTCTTTTGATGAGGAAGATTGGCCCTGTGCTAACATCTGCTGCCAATCTTCCTCTTTTTGCTTGAGGAAGATTGTACCTGAGCTAACATCCATGCCACTCTTCCTCTATTTTGTATGTGGCACGCCACCACAGATGGCTTGAAGAGCAGTGTGTAGGTCTGCACCCAGGATCCAACCTCATAGATCCTGGGCTGCTGAAGTGGAGCACAAGAACCCAATCACTATGTCACCAGGGAGGCCCCAATTATTTCTTTATTTTTAACAGTAAGTTTATATTTTACGTTGATCTTGTAATTTTCCCGTTCTGAGAAAGTGCCATATTACTTAGATTTATTTTATTAAATGATGTAAAATTCATAATTTAACAGATACATATCTATTCATAAGTGGGAGAAATAAACTTTTGTTTTCTTCTTATTTTGATACCATTTAACCCACTAATTCATATAGAATTTAATGAAATTTTAGAGATGAAACATGGATTTAACTTATTTTTCTCCACATTAGTATCAATTGTGACATCTTTTATCATCTAATAACTCTTTTCTCAAGTGTTATATTGCTTCTTGATTTCCAAGGATTAAGTTCATGTAATGTATTAGTTGTAGTCTCTGGAATTGCTATAGATTTCTATGAACTATTCTTTTTAAAACTTAACACCATAATTTTATTACAAATTTACCATTCTTTAATATAAAATATATTGGTAAGATGTAATTTAGAAAAGCTGTTTATTTATAGCAGCATAATTAAGGAAAACCCTGTGAGTCGCAGCGGAGCACCGTGTGACAGAGTGCCAGACGGCGGGAGGATGCGCACGCAGACGGCCAGCGTTGGTCCTGCTGTCCCCGGGGGCGCTAGGAGTCGGCTTGTACTCGGCGGTACTAACGACAAGTAATGAAGGCCCTTTACGGGCACAGAGAGTGGTTTCCCTCTCTCTGTGAATTTTCAATCCTTCCCGTCTGCCTTCCGGCTCCCCCGCAATTCTGCCTTCTCCTGCGTCTGTGTGATTCCCATCAGCCTCTGCCCGACTGTAACTTCTGGAGAGCGGGGGTGGGAAATATTTCCCTTTGTTCAGTTTGCCACAGAGTAGATGTTCAGCACCTATCTGTTCGGGGGATGTGAAGTTCAATATCCCTGCAGACGTCAGTTCTTAATGCAGTCGTCCTGACCCCGTGAGCGTCCCTTGCTCCTGACGTGCCCAGTCTGTACAAGCCTCCCCTTGTTGCCCTGCCTCGGGTGACTGAAACAGCGTATCTGCACAAGAGAAAGGGCAACTCTTGGATGGCCTGAAAAAGACCATCAAAACGGGCATATAATTTTACCTGATTGCGAGGCCAGTGGAGACAGTTTCTAACTACTAGTAAAATAAATGGATGGGAGGCCTGGTGACTGTTGAAGGTCAATGCCAGCCTACCGGGCAAGGCCCCACATGCCAGGCCCAAGACCTGCAAAGATGACTCGGGTATGGTCCCTGCTTTCAAAACCAGCATAATAATAGTGACCAAAATCTATGAGAGTTGCACCGTTTAGCCACATAATTGTGCAAATCTCATTTCAACTACTTGAAAGAAAATTATCTATAAGAATTCAATGTCAACATTGTCATTGAAAAATCGAGTTCTAATGTCTGTTCCCTTCTGCCACTCACAAATCTATTTTTCAAGTAGATTCTATTTGTTGTTTAAACTTTTTTCCCTCTTGTTCTTGATGATGGGAGGTTCCCACCGGATTGTGAGGAATGCACCGAGAAGCAGGATTTAAAGGCCAGGAGCACATTTGGACCCACCAAGGTCACATCCCAGCCCTGCCTCAACTCCAATGCTTCCCACAAACACTCCCCTCCCATGGCCTCACCCCAACCATTTCCTCATTTTGGCAAGCGCCACCTCACGGATCCTACCCAATCCAACCCTCATGAAGCGTTGTGTCAACAAGGCTTTTGCCAGCACCCTTAACATCTTCCTCCCCACTACACCCATCCTGAAAATCTTCCCATCACTCGGGATCACTTAGCCCATCCACCTCCTTTGCTTCTCCACCCTGGCTCCTTAGAGCTATGGGAGAAATCTCACCACGGCCATACTGCTGATGCTTATTCAGTCAGTATTTATCTAGCACTTATCATGCTCTGAAAACAATGGAAGAAACTATGCTAGCCTCGAAGAACACATGTGTAAATAGGAGACAGGGTTTCCTCCTTCTCAGAGCATGAGGTTTGACGGGGCGGGGAGCTCAACAATTACACCGTAGTGTGATAAGCATTATCGTGTGGAAATAAGAGTGCCATGGAAGCCCACGGGGGGGCCTAACCTAGAGACTTGAAGGGTCAGGGGAGGCCATGAGACCTCAAATTCATGGTCTTCAACTCCACGGGGCCCTTGGCACCTCTCAGCTATGATTTGTCTGGTCTTCCGCAATTCCCCTACATGAATGTTTATGCTTACAACTTCATGGCTGTCCTCAAGACCCCCAGTCCACCCTTGTCTTACTCGTGTCTCATCAGGTGAGGCAGCCTCTGACTGCTCTGAGGAAGTCCAGTCCCTGTGCATAGATGCGTTTCCATGTCTTCTCCTCCCCTTTTGACTCAGTGGGAAAGGTGCCCATCCCTGGGTCCTCTTTTTCCACCGTTACCCCCTGATTCGTCTGGGACCAGGACCTTGACAAATTGGTTTATTTCCTCCTTCACTTATATTTTTTTATATATTCAAGCTCTTCTTCTTAATTACTCGACCCATAGCCAAAAAACATACACACATCTCTCTTTCAAAGAAAGTAAACTATAAATAAATTTTAAAATAACACAACTCAAATGCTCTCAGGCCTTGCCAGCCTCCAAATTAAACCCAAATTGTACCAGGTAGAAAACCTACCAGTTTACAGATGTTTTCCTGCACTTTGCCAACTATTCTAACCCCAGCCTCCACTGGCCCTGCCTCTGGGTGTGTGAGGGCTTCCCAAAGGGCAGGCGGGGCTTACCCGTGTTCATGGAAAAGCTGGGACTGGTGCCTGTTGCTGCTGCCCCGCTATGGCCCTGCCCCTCCTGCCTGCTCCAGGCCTGTGTTGAGGCTCCATCATCCACTGCTGGGGAGCTGTTGGCACTGCTGCCTCCAGCTGCCTTGGAAGAGTCCAGCCGAATCTGCAACGTGCTAATTGCTGGCCTCGCCTCAGTGAGCTAGGGCTCCATGCCAGGGTGCAGTCCCGCTGATGGTTCTCAGTGTGGATGCCAGCACTGTGACATTGCCTGGTGCCCGGACCACCATGGGATGCTGACAGAAGTGAAGGTACCAGCTCCCACGCCTCTGCCCTAGTTTCTTCTGAGAAGCCCAGTGGCAAGCACACCCCTGACAGACCTGATGCCTTGTATGACTCCAGCGGGCTCCATGCACACTATTTTCTATGTGAATGACACACTCAGAACATAACTCCTTCGTGTTCTCTCTCAGGGGCAGTGCTTTCTGATATTCCAGTCTCTGCTTGCCCACCTCCAATCAAACCCCACCCGGTAGACATGTCCAGATGTGTCTGACTCCCCCTCCTGGGTACAGCTCAAGGTTCCTCAAGAGGATCCTCAGCCTCCTGTAAACCAGTGGGTGTCAGTAGACACCCGGGTGGGAGAAAGATGTCTAACTCAATATAATAGTTTCAGGGGAGGGAAACGTTTTCCTTGATCCCCTTAGGGTCTCTGGCTGGGTCTGAAAATTAAAATGACACAAACATTCATAGGAGAAAAGCATACACATTTATTTAAGTTTTACACGTCGTGGGAGCCTTCATAAGGTAACAAAGACCCAAAGCAAGTGTTAGACCTGAGTACCTTTCACCAGGTTTGATGAAGACAGGGCTGCCGTGTAGAAATGTGCTGTCAGGGAGTCTGAGGTCAGTGTGGTCAACCCGGGGAGGTTCAGCGAGGCCTGCTTCTAGGGCCTTCTTGGCATCCCTTCGCTGCACAGATAAGGATGCTCCTTCCCTCCAGGTTCAGAGGGGGCATCTCTCACATGAGGGGCAGTGACCTCTCTCGGGAGGAAACGGGGTCAGGGGAGGTCTGAGTGACCTTCCTGCTCTGCTGTTCCACAACCTCCTTTAGCTTACAATCTCGGTGTGCCAGGTGCCATGATTTAGAGCAGCGTCTCCTGAACCCTATCGTCCTGCACCAGTCGTGGAAGAGCCGTGCCTCCACTCCAAACAGGAAAACATCGTTCCTCAGTCCTGCCCCGAGTTCCAGCTCCTGCCCTTCTCTTCCCCTCACGGACAAGCTCCTGAAAGATTGAGCTGTCATCTTTACTTCCTCACTGTGCCTGCGCTTTCTCAATTTAACATTATATTCTTTTTAAACGTTTATATACTCACGTGGTTTAAGTTCCAAGAAGTACAAAAAACTATTCTTGGTTACCAGTGCCCTCCCTCGAGGCAGCCCATTTTCTGCGGATCCCATCCGAGATCTTTACTAAACACAAGCAGGAACACATCTATTTCCACGTTTTGAAGTAGCTTTTGCATCCTGTATCTACACACACTGTTCCTTTTTTTTGCTTAATACTATATTTTAGGGATCATTTCAAATCAACAAATAAGGAGCATCATCATTATTTTTTAGGGGGAGCTGCGGAATATTCTATTGAATAGCTGTACCCCAATTTATTTAACTAGTCTCAGAGTGCTAGACTTTGGGTTGTTGTCAATTTTAGTGATTATAAGAAGAAACAAATTTTTTTTTAATGCAAGTTTCCACTGAGGCACCTCGATGTTACATTCTGTTAAAAAACAAAATTCAACTGAGTAAACTTCAAAAATCTTCTCGGTTTTATTTTACAATTCATGAATTGGGCTGTTTGCTATCGAGCAGGCAGAAAGGAGCTCTAAGGAGCTATACAAAGTGAAAGATGTTTATGGGCAGAAGGACCAGACAAGGAAGTTATATTAGGGCAAAAAGCAAATTGTTTGTGGCAAGGTCACTTTCCTTTAGGGGACCCCAGGAGTCCATCAGGCAGATGACCTCATTAGTGCTGACCAGGACGTTCCTGATTCACCAGCTTGAGATTCCATTTCTGGGAGAGCCAAAACTATAATTAAGTTAGGTCTCAGTTTGGTGACATGGAGCTTAGCATAAGCAGCACCATTTTGAGCCTGTTGTCTTATTTTTAACCATCCCAAAGTGAGGTAAAAGGTCATACAATTTCTAAAGGAGGTGAAAAACCAGGTTGGGGACTCTCGAGCTTCCCACCCACAGAGAGGATGCACAGGGTTGGGATTTGGAGAATAGGAAGCATTTTGGAGACGGTAGTCTTGCATTGTGAATCCAGCTCCCTAGAGGGGAGTGCTGAGGATCCTTACCCTTCATTTCATGACAGAGGAAGAAGCTTCAAGACGCTTACCCACTGAGTCTCACCCTCAGCCCACCTAGAAAGCCTGAGGTTGAGAGATGCGCGGCCAACTGCTTAGAAGGGAACACGGAGATGGCTGCCACGGAGCCTGCACTCAAGGGCTGGGCAAGGGATGGTGCTCCTCTGGATAAGATGAGGATCACAAGCAAGGACACTGTGGAATGTCTTAGGTTTTGTTCAAGAGGAATGCCTGGAAGAAAAATCACAGCAGAACTGAAGCCAAAGTTCATAAGGGTTGAGGAAAGCGGAAAAGACCAGTCGGAACAGAGATGGATCTACCTTCACAGAAAGTGAGGGGAGAGATTCCCAGGAAAGGAGGGAGATGGACATAGGTCTCCAAGCATCCATGAAACATCCCCAGGAAGATTCTAATCAAAACACCTACCTCAGTCAGAATTGGTGTTGACCTTCCTTAGTTGGTGAAGAGCTTCCTCGCTATTCTCTGTGCCCACTGTTCCCGCCTGAGAGCGTCTAGACGTGGATTAGAAGGACAGGAGGAGGGGCAGAAGCACAGGCGGGTAG